>NC_135307.1:143745135-145088468 GCF_048772815.1 Callospermophilus lateralis
TCATACTCTTGGACTTCCCAGTCTAAAGAATTGTAAACCAAAATGCTTCTCAACTTTATAAATTACCCAGTCTCTGATATTTTGTTGCAGCATCAGAAAACAGACTAAGATACCACCTTGTTCCTCCCTCATGCTTCTTCAACTAAAATAAAAGTTCTAAAATTCATTATTCCTTTTTGCAAGTCCTTCCCAAGAAAGCTCAAGTGAATGCAATGTTTATTTTAGAGGCTAAGGGCAATTCAGCTAACTATTTTTAAGGATATTCTTTCTAAGAGAATAGTCCATATAGTTTCCTCCGCAAAATACAAATGTGGAAGAAGAATTTTTTCCCCCTCCAAGTTTTAAACTTTGGAAATAATTTTTAAATAAAGTGCAAACATGTGGTTTGTGAGTCAAATGCTACTCTTTGGGTAGCAGAGGTTCACCCAAATTTGATGAACTTGTACTTTCCTGTGGGCAGCCACTTCACTCAGATATAGTCATGCCTGAGCCTCAGATCAAGACTTTAGTGGTTTGCTGCTTGTAAAAATGCCAAGGAAGCTAACTCAAAAATGTAATACTTTGACTTTAAGTAGGGGAGGGTATTTTTAAAATATGGGTTACACTGCATATAAAGACCAGAAATGGACCTGAAATTTAACAGGCATGATGTCATGCCAATTTCAATTATAAATAAGGTAAATATTTTTCTGGTTGATGTGATGCCAATATATTTCCTTGGCATCACCCTTTCTCAAACAAATGGGCACACTGGCAGAGACCAGGCCTTCATCTTCATTTTATTTTTTTTAATTTTCAAGTTACTCAGCTGGCTAAAAGGAGCTAAAAAAAAATTATCTTAGAAACAACCAGGTTTAAAAAGTGTTCGGGCTACCTAAAGCATATGAGAATAATACATTCCTAAGTACTTTAAAGAATAACTGAAGCAAATATACTAGAACGAGACTTACTATCTTTTCATAATGGAATGAACTAAATTACCCATTGTACAGGAATCGCACATAAAAGCCCTTCTCCACATCAAGTGGTATAGATCAAAGGAAGGGAAGATGAGTGGTCCACAGGCAGGAACCACACCTCCGAAATCCTGAGACCAGGACTGAGCAGTCTGCATTTTAACTACCTCTCTTTGACATGAAACACTGTTCATGTGTCTCCCACTGAGGAAAGTCAGGTAGGCTGAGCTACAAAGATTTTTCTTCTGTTTGCCCCCCTCCTTCTTTTCCATTTCATTGGAAGGATGACAGTTCACTGACTGGGCTCAGGTGAATCTAATTTAAAATCTGGACTCCAGGAATGCCTCCCCATCGGAGCCTCACAGGGAGGGCATCTGTCAGCATCCCAGTGTGGGTCCATGGCATATTTACGGCTTCATTGATGGCTGGCTCCTTCCCACAGCAGCTGCAGTTGCTCCCACACCACACCCCCATCTGCATGGAAACTACCCAACCAGATACTCTGACTTCCACTGACAGATGAAAGCCTGCCATGTCCTGTGTCATCCCATGGCCCTTGTCCCTCCCTCTTTCAAAATATTGAAGGGCCATCAATGTGTCATTTGGATAATCATCTTGCAGTCATGCTACACGTTTATCAATATTCTAAAGAGGCCACTCGCTCATTAACAGACATCTTCCAAAGGTCTCCTGTGGGCCAGTCACTCACCCAGCCATTGACACACAATCATAAACATGCCAGCCCCATGTCTGACCTCATGGAGCTCCCTTCTCTCACACCTTCCACATGAGTAGCTTGTTGACCTATTAGCAATCTTCTGTTTCTATTAATTTCCTAGAAGCAGATGGAAAATGACAGGTCTCTGCTGAGGATTTCTATTACAGAGATATCCAAAGCCTAGAAGAAAGAAAGGGCAACCCTGCAGGATTTATACCCTGAAATGGGAAGAGGCAGCAGAACCAGCAAGGCCACTGGTCTGAGAGTCAGGAGAGGTATTGGGCACGTTGCCAGTTGGACTCTTCTTCATCAGGCAGGGCCTGTCTTATGCTGGCATTGCGTGCACCTCTGAGCACACAGAAACAAGACAGTCAGGTTAGCTCCAGCTCTCCAGGAGCTGAAAGTCTAGGTGGAACTGGAGTAAGCTAGAGATTAGAAAAGCAACAAACAAGTCTGTAAGTGAGGTCTTTTGCATATGACAATAAATACTTTTAAAATAATGGAAATAGGAAGGAAGATCTAGGGGCTAGACCCAGCCCTTTACCCTTCTGGCTTCAGTGTCCTCAGTAATAAATAAACTGTAATGCTGGTTCATTTTCAAGGTCTGCTCCCTGCACCTAGAGTTCTTCTGGGTTGAGTCTGCATCATCTGTCTAAACTTACCTGTCCACTGTTGTTTGTTTTTTATTGTTGTTTGTTTGTTTTGTTTTTTGTACGCTTTTAGGGTATTTTACTCTCCCCATGGTTTGATCACTCATGCCCAGCCAGCAATACACAAATGATCATTCTCCTTTGGGGAGCACTTGACAGTTACAAAGAGTTTCACAGATACTACTGCGTACAGTCACATCACACAGTAGACCAACACAGAAGTTGTTGATTGCCTTGTACAGAAAAATTTTTAAAAAAATAAGGTTCAGGAAAGTGAAATAATTTGATGAAGTTCTGAGAAAAAAAAACAAGTAACTAAGCTGAATTTAAAACTAAATCTTGTACCTCCATATGCCATACTTGTACAAACTATGACCAGGAAATATATACGAAAAGAAAGAATTCAGAAGAGAAAGGCAGTAGAGGAAGGCAGGTGGTTAAGAGGCGATCCATGGGTAGACAGGGAGCGCTATCAACACAGCTGAATTCATAACAAACACAGCAAAGGCCAAGGACCTTAAAAGCTGCCATCTGGTCAAGCGCAGGAGGCAGACCTAGGCAATTCCATCCCTATCAAGAACACCTGTATCTGTAGCCTCTCTCAGCTCTGTGAACCATGGAGTCCTTCAGGTTTCTGAACCTATGAAGTGCTTCGTGTATGAGGAACTAGTTTTCAGACACAAAGAAACTATTTGCCAATGAGTATTAGAAACCTCTGACCAACATCTCATGAATCGAAAGTGAACCCAGAGGTTAAACCAAACTCTCCAATCCTTGGAGCATGACTTTTCCTCTAGCTGCTTCCCTTAACATCAGACACCCATGCCCAGGGACCACTTCCATGCAACTTTCTCTGAGAAAACAGAAACATGAACAGAGACAAGGGCAAAGAGATTAAAAAAAGTCTGGGTTCTACCTAGTCAGGGTTTTCCTTCCCACCCAGAATAAATCCAAGCCAAGGTCCTCAGAAGACTATCAAGCTAATCCTTTTCTGACCCTAAACCAAGTCCATCAAGGTACAATTATCAAAAATACTTCTACAATATTCATAAAGCAACAGTTCCCACATACTGAAAGATTTTTAGCTAATAAAAGAGATAATGTATAGTAATCCAAAGCAGTGAAGAGTTAAGTCTTAATAATGCAGCTATTAGATATCCATCCAAAAGCACAGCCATTTGTTCCATTCACTTGAATCAAGTTCACTTCCGCACCTTTTACTTATCCATAAAATCAGTCACATTGATTTCACAGCACCACATCTTCATCATGTTCATGATCATCGTTGTCATCATTAATGTAATGCCCCATCCACTTAGGGACCTTGGTCCTCTTTCCTGAATTTCACAGAGGAGACAACTTGTTGTTTTTCCCAGGATTGTGCACAATGTGATATCCGCTAAGCTGGAGGGTAGGTTTGTCCACCAGGTCTGCAATGTCCACACCCTTCAAAACTGGAATTAGTCTGCTCTATGCTCAACCCACTCAGGTAGTCGATTTTGTAGAGGGATGAAAAAGCCTCTCATAACCACACTGGCCCTCACCCCATTGAAAATATTTCTCCTTACAGTTATGAACTTGAATGAGAGCTCTAAGAGATAGACTAAAGCACTCTGTGTGGAGAGAAATTAACGTATCAAACTGTGGTCATCTTTAGTTGCCTCTTTTTAGTGAGCCAGGTTTCTGTCAGTCCACTCAGAGGCCTAACTAATGAGGCAGGGGCCATACGCAAGGTTTCAGGGAGAATGTCCTCAGAGAAAGAAAGTTACGTGACAAGTTAAGTATGCAGAAATGGCAGCTCATGATCAGCTGTGGTCCCAAAGAGCCACGCTTCTTGGGGTTGGTCCTGTGTTAAGTTCCCTCACACACTGAATATAGACTGAACAGGGGATGGACACCACGCAGGAGAATGGGCCAAAGACAACCTCAGACATGTTCTGGGCCTAATGAGGCCAAGCATCTTTCACTTTCCTCTCTTGGGTTGGTTGCTCTAAGGAGCTATGACAATTTGAATGGAGACCCCTCTCCCAAAGGTTATGTCCATATCCCAAGCCATAGAATGTGTGGATGTGATTTTATTTAGAAAATGGATCATTGAATACGTAATTTGATTAAGGATCTTGAGGTGAGGTCATCTGGGATTATCCAACTAGACCCTTAATCTAATAGTATTGTGTTTATAAGTGAAAGGCAGAGGGAGATTTGAGACACAGAAGAGTTCACAGACCCCATGTAGAGACTGGAGTGATGCAGCCATGGGTCAAAGAACCGCTCAAGCCATCAAAAGCTTCTCCAGGATTCTCCCCTAGAGTCTTTGGATAAGGCATGATGCTGACACCACCTCAATTCCTACTTCTGGCCTCCACATCCCTGGAAGAACACATTTCTGTTACTTGAAGCACTTAATTTGTGGTTATTTGTTATAGCAGCTCCAGGAAATTACTCTGGAGTCCTGAGAATAGCTATAAAATGTCATTTCTATACAGAAAAAGAAAAAGGCTCAAGACTGCATGATAAGCAAGGTTCAAGTTTTCTTTCTCCAAAATAATAAAAAATGGCTTTCTCTGGAGGAATTAATAATGAACTTTCTGAATTTGTATTAAGTAGATCCTCCTGTCTCAGCTTCTTGAGCCACTGGGATTACAGGCATGTGCCACTTGGGAAGTTTCAGTTGTGATGGGATGACTGGGATGTAACCCATTGTAGTATGTTTCATTTCATTATATTTCAACAGAGCATGCAATGCTAAATGCATATAATTAGGTCTCAGGAAGCAGTGCTAAGGGGAAGCTTGTCCTGACAGCCAGGGAATGAAGACCACGTTACATGCTAAAGAACAGAGCTGCACACAGTGAAACATCATTTTTGCTTTTCTACTTGCATATAAGAACAATCATATAAAAGCATAATTCTCTTGCTGTAAAAGATTTAATTAGTTCCCACTAGGTTCCCAGCTGTGGAAAGGAATTCAAATGTGATGAAAATATTGTATAAGACATAACCCCTTCCCCAAAGGAGAACATGCTGGCTGGGTCCCAGAAGCCCCCAGAGTCTGAGCTACCTGCAGTGAGAAGGTCCATGGGAGACAGAAGGGACTTGTGTAGGACTCTACGTGGCTAAACAGCAGATAAGAGCAGTTAAAGGAAAATACCTGGGGTGGGAGTGAACACCACCAAATTTCAGAAACTGAAATGGTCTGGTGTATTTTAGAAAGGAAAAAAACATCAATCTGACCACCTGGGACACTTCACACTGAGGTAACAAGTAGGGTCCTCCCAGCCTGGAGCTTCGTGTGGCATCAGATGAGGAGTGGTGGTGGCATAAGAGCAGAGAGCTAGAAAGATCAGTCAAGGAGGATGACTGGTGGCAAGGGAAGGAAATTGAATAAGTGAAGAATGATTTGGAGTCCACTACTCTAATGCAAACTGGAAAGCAGATGACCAAGAGAACAAACTTTGAAGGAAGGCACGGTGACTTTGTCTTGGGTCCACTAGGCTGACCAGATCTGTGCCTCTCAAAATCCCTTTTCTTGTTTGTTCCTAGTTTTGATGAACCATAAAGGTAATTTTAGGTGAATTTGAAGGAGGCAAGGATGCAGCAGACTTTTTGGTTTTGTAGCTTAAGTACATTGTCTCATTAATCTGAGGACTTCCCTGTCTCATGTGAAGCAGCAGCCGGGTGTGCAGTGGCTCCACCTAACCCTGGACTGTCTCTCAGCTTCTTGAACTCCTGGACCAGGTCTATGATTTTAGTTCCATGAAGAAGGTCCTCAGTTTCTTCGATATATATCTGAACCATCATATTCAGAGGCAATAAGAGCTGACACAGATGTTGCTTCATCCAACTTGAACTTGTTACCACACACCTTATATCCATCTTTCACTCCTGACTGCCGTTCCTGTGATCTTAAAGGTCCAGCATCAGATGTGAGAATAAAATCAGAGCATCCTTATAGAAACTAACCAGCTACCACGATCCATATCACACAAAATCCCTGTAAATTATACATGTTCCAAGTAATATTTAATTTTATACTGGTGTGAAAGCACACCCTTACAACCATGCTGTTTCTCACTTCCAGTACAGTATTCAATCCATAGAATGAGCTATTTAACAATGTGCTATAAAACAGGCTTTCTGTGAGATGATTTTGCCCAACTATTGCCTAATGTAAGTGTTCTAAGCATGTTTAAAATGGGTTAGGCTATGCTGTGATGTTCAGTAGTTTAGGCATATTAAATGAATTTTGACTCAAGAAAGTTTCAATTGTGCTGGGATTACTGGGATGTAACCCCACTATCATATGTTTCAACATAAGTCAAAGAGCATCAGTATAGGAATGTGTGTGTGTGTGTGTGTGTGTGTGTGTGTGTGTGTGTGTGTTTTCATGCGTGTATATCTCCTAATGGTTCTAGTTTTTTAGTTTAACCTTGACTTACACAGAAGGGCCGTCTTTTAGGGGATTGAAGGCTAGTAATCATAAAAACGATTAATAACAGCCAAAATAATAGCTGGCTTTTATTGAACTCTTCCTATTTCCTAGTTCTGTGCAAGGGATTTTAAAGAAACTCACTAGTCCTCGTCATAACGCTAGAAACGGTCACTGTCACCTCCAGTTTTTCAGGAGGAGATCTTTTTAGTGGCCCGGAAGACTAGAATATCACAGCACTTGACTCAAAGTTGGGTGTATCTAACTCTGTGTCATTGACCACTAGCATAGTCTGCCTGTATCACAGAGTGGGGAGTGAAGGGTGAACTTAGCACCTTCTAATGGAAGACTCAGTACCATAAGCAGAAACAGGACTCAGCAGGAAAGGGATATAGTTAGGTGTTCAATGAAGAAAAGGGAAAGGAATAATGGAGAAAAAGGAAATTTAGGACATGCTGAGGTTGAGACATTGAGAAATTCTTAAAGATTGAAAGCAGATTTTTGAGGTGGGAAATTAAATATTTATTTTGTTTCACAAAGAGTTTTTTATTGGTTTTGGACCTGCACATAGGTGCTCTAGTCTCATAACAATCAGACTGGATGGGAAATCACAAAGAAAGTTCTTATTTCTGATACTTGGGGTAGGAAGAAATGTTTCACTTCTCTGGGGAGAAAGAAGAAAAGTCTTCCTGAAGCAATGAAGGCCTCTAAGTCACTTGTAGTGAAATGAACCCAGTTTGAGAGGAAGCCTTCTAAGTCCAGGGGAACAGCATTTCCAGCAACAGAGAAGGACCAGAGGCAGCCCATCTAGTCTGTAAACTCTGAATAACCTGGAAGAAACCAGAAACCAGACAGGATGTGGGAGCTGGAAGCCGCGTGCTGGCCAGGTGATACGGCTTATAAAGAAGGAGGCCAAGAGGCCAGACCATGGGAAATGAAGTAGGCTAGTGGCAGGTCAAGGGGCAGGAGGGGTAGTAAAATTTGAGTGATTTCTGGTGTGATTAAGGGTTTATTTGGTGTTATCTGGAGTTAGAGGGAAATACAATACGGGAGCCCAGTTTCTAGGCCTCTACATATGCCTAACCCAGTTTTACAGAGCAAAGCAGCTCAAAACGGGTTGTATGCAAAGAGTATTATTTTAACCTCTTGACCTTTCCCCTCTAAAAATATAAAAGGCCCCAATTTATAATCACTATCTGAAACACAGGGCAATTTGAGGACAGTGTTTCCTAAATATTTTCACAGAAAGGTATCAATAACGGATAGGGTAACTGCCTTGATTCAGCATAACATTCATTTACCACCAAAATATTCTCAGAAAAAGCTGTGTTTTTTTATAAAGTCATCTTGGGATTTCTAAGCCTTGAAAACTTTCACACTCTTATTTTCCTTTTTTCCATAACCACAATGATTTCTTTCCAGTAATAGCGCTCGCGCTCGCTCTCTCTCTCTCTCTCTCTCTCTCTCACACACAGACACACACACACACACACTCCAGAATCAACACACATTTCCCCCTGTGGAAGACTTTTTAAAGTTAAATTATTTATTCAAATTTGTTATATATGATGGCAGAATATAATTCATTTCATATTACACATATAGAGCACAATTATTCAAGTCACTGGTTGTACACAAAGTACTTTCACACCATTCATGTATTCATACATGTTCTTAGGATAATGATGTCTAACTAATTCCACTGTCTTTCTTACCCCCATGTCCCCTCCCTTCCTCTCCCTCCCCTTTGCCCTATCTAAAGTTCCTTCATTTCCTCCCATGTCTGCCCCCCATCACCATTATGAGTGAGTCAGCAACCTCATATCAAAGAAAACATTAAAACTCTATCTCTCACCATGCACAAAACTCAACTCAAAGTGGATCAAGGACCTAGGAATTAAACCAGAAACCTTACACCCAATGGAAGAAGAAGTAGGCCCAGATCTCCATCATGTTGGATTAGGCCCCAACTTTCTTAATAAATTGAGTCCTATAGCACAAGAATTAAAACCAAGAATCAATAAATGGGATGGATTCAAACTAAAAAGCTTCTCAGCAAAATAAACAATCAGTGAGGTGAATAAAGATCCTATAGAATGGGAGCAAATCTTTACCACAAGGACATCAGATAAAGCATTAATCTCTAGGATATATAAAGCACTCAAAAACCTTAACACCAAAAAATAAATAGATAAATAAGTAAATAAATAAATAAATAACCCAATCAGTAAATGGGCCAAGTTACAGAACAGACACTTCTCAGAAGATTATAGATACAATCAATCAAAAAAACATGAAAAAATGTTCAACAACTCTAGTAATTAAAGAAATGCAAATCAAAACTACTTTAAGATTTCATCTCACTCCAGTCAAGAATACAAACAACAATAAGTGTTGGTGAGGATGTGGGGGAAAAGGCACTTTAATACATTGCTGGTGGGACTGCAAATTGGTGCAGCCAATCTGTAAAGTAGTATGCAGATTCCTTGGAAAACTTGTAATGGAACCACCATTTGACCCAGCTATCCCACTCCTAGGTTTATAACCAAAGGACTTAAAAATAGCATACTACAGGGACACAGCCACATCATTGTTTATCACAGCACAATTCACAATAGCTAAATTGTGGAACCAACCCAGATGCCCTTCAGTACATGAATGGATACGGAAACTTTGGTATATATACACAATTTAATATTACTCATCATTAAAAGAGAATAAAACTGTGGAACATGTTTTGATTGGTAATTTCATTGTGCTAGACAGATACTTGATTTTAAAAATAGGTAAATGTGAGATAATGATACCATTCAGGAAATAGATTAATTTTAGACTCTTTTTCAAACTGCAGTAAGTTTACCTATAATTCTACCTCTGGAAATGGGTATAATCACAATTTTTCAGTATACTAACATTTTCTTTGTGTATTCAGATTTTTGACAAGTTTAGAAATAAGAAGCCACTGTTCTGATCTTTTAAAATTTCAGTGATACATTTTCTTAAATCAGTGAGTAAAAGATTAATAGTACATGACTAGGTTTTATTTCATGTTCCTGCCAGGACTGCCAAATAGCCACTATTTTATTAACATCATGGAAAACATTCGTAGACCTGTAAGTTTATTCTTATAAACTCATTTACCTAGAGAGATTATTTTAGGGGAATTGGGGAATCTTTTCTCCTTTATCTCACAAAATCAAGATTTGATATTGAATTTCATGGATTTTAAAATTCTATGAACCAACATATTTCTGTGTCCAAAACACCATCAACCTAAACTTGAGTAAAGAAACCCAAGACAGTAATAAATTCACAACGCAATAGAAGCAAGTATCCCCTACTTCCGTGCATTCAAAAGATGGCCTCAAGGCTGAGCAAAGAAAACAAAATTGATACCTAAAAAAAATCTGAGTGCTTCTAATGCATTTGGGAGCAGGTGTTGAGGCAGCCGAGTGGAACTTTAGGGTCACTGGGAAGGAATGTCAGAGCTGAGTTATTAAGTTTAAGCAGAAAATATGGCCTGAAAGTTTAGCATTGAATGAATTAAGGATGTGCCGAGGAATGAGTGAAATATTTTGTCGGAGTCACGGGGTTAGCAGGTTGGGATCCAGCATCTGGGGCTTATTACATGTGCGTTAGGTGACAGGTGGCTTTAGGAAATGGAGCCCTCATAGAGCTTTTAAAATATTTTCCTGGAAAGGGTAAATAATTCGATGCCTTGCTGGTTTCCCTTCTGCAGGCTGTTTGAAATACAAAAACGCATCTTAAGTCACATCAAAGTAGTTTCATGTGCAGGCAGAGGCAAACATCCTCAACTCTGACACTTGGCCACATTGATTTTACTTCCGGCATTTTGAAATCCATTCTGTGCACAACTGGTAGAGATCAGTTACCAAGCCCTATTGTTATATTTATACAACTAATATTTATCAGTCTTCTTTTTAATGCTTGACTTTCATAAGCCTGAAAACTTTTATTGCCCAATTAGTTTCTCTGGGTAGCCACAGATGTTGAGCCAGAGAAAATAACCTCAGTTTTGGCATCAAAAATAACATGATGATGAATCATTTCAATTTTTACAAATAAAAGAATTGCTTTATGGAATGCTTGCCAAGTCATTGGTCCTTTTTCAGAGATCAAAGGTGATGCATGATTTCTTTTCCCTCGCCTTTATTTTCATATTTAGTTGTTTTCTTTGCTATTTGTTTGTCTTGCTCCTCCTTGCATTTTATTTAGAGCCGGGTTTCCCCTGATGCTATGAACCAACTTTACCCTGTAGCATGTAGAGTTGAGTGAAGAAGCTCTTCCTGGTTCTTAGCTAACTTGAAAAATGTGAGAGTAAAGTAAGTTCTCTCGCTTCTGTAGTTCTGGAATAAGATCATTATTCAGTGTCCTAGAATCACACCAGATAGATTAGTTGCGTTTAAAATTTACCCATTAGTTTTGTTGCATCTTGTTTGCTGACTTTTTAATTTTAACATCCCCAACACATTCTACATTTCCAAGGATTTCTAAACTAGAATCTTAAGAAATGGTATGATTTCTTACATTTTTTTACTCCACTGAGGTTATTTTTCTTTTTATAAGAAATGCTTTTTTTGTTTTTTAATTCTGTAGAAGGAGCTTCATGATTTAATGGATTCATTTATAGATTTTGTGTAGTATATGCTGGTAACATTTTTTAAATTATGATTCTTGAGGACAACTTTTCTTCATTTTTGAGACTATCAGCTACATGCAGGTCTGAAATGTGGACCACATACTTTAATAAATATTGGTGAGAGTCTGAGATGATGAAACATCTAAGGGCCTTCAAGGTCAACTAAAACAGACATTTTCAAACTCAGGACTTGTTGAATCGAAATCACCTGGGACAGTTTTAATGTACGAATTCTTGGGTCTTTTCACCAGAGAGTATAATTTAGTAGGTATGTCAGGCAGTTTTCTGTCACTATAACAAATATCTCAGATAATAAACTATAAAGACAAAAATTTTATTTTGGCATATAGTTTTGAAACTTTCAGTCCATAATTAGTTGGCTTTGGACGTTTGTTGAAGATACATGAAGGTGGAAATGTTTGGCAGAGCAAAACTGCTCATCCCATAGCTAAAAGCAAAAGAGAGACAGAGGAGGAGACTGGGCCCGCACAATGCTCTTTGAGAGCATGACCCCAATGACCTAGAGTGATTTGGATAGGTGCCACTTCTTTAAGGCTCCCCCAGCTCCAACTAGCACCACATTGGGGACTGAGCCTTTAACCTGGAACTTTGGGAGAAACTTGAAAAATGTGAGAGTAAAGTAAGTTCTCCTGCTTCTGTAGTTCTGGAATAAGATCATTATTCAGTGTCCTAGAATCTTGTTTGGGAGCCATTAATCTCATTTTTAAAAATTTGTCCATGTAGCAGGACATAGTGCTACATGCCTGTAATCCTGGTAACTTGGGAGGCTGAGGCAGGAGGATTGCAAGTTCAAAGCCAGTCTCAGCAACTTAGGGAGGTCCTAAGCAACTTAGTAAGAACCTGTCTCAAAATTTTAAAAAAAAGGGGTAGGGATGTGACTCAGTAGTTATGTGCCCCTGGGTTCAATCCCCAATACCAAAAAAATAAATAAATAAATAAGCAAGGGGTTGTCCACGTGACTAATTTACAGCCATGTTTATGTTTAGGTAGTTTTAACCTGATGTAGGAATTGGTCTGATTAGATTTTCATGAGATTAAAAATATGAATGTGTCTACAAAAGTTGATTCTTTAAATTTTAGAAGTGAATTAGACCCCTAGCCATGCTAACGAAGAGAAGAAGAGAGAGAACTCAAATTACTAACATATGGGATGAAAAAGGCAATATCACAACAGATGCTACAGAAATACAGAAGACAATTAGAAATTATTTGAAAACCTATATTCCAATAAAATAGAAGATAGTGAAGACATCGATAAATTTCTTAAGTCATATGATTTGCCCAGACTGAGTCAGGAGGATACACACAATTGAAACAGATCAATATCAATGGATGAAATAGAAGAAGCAATCAAAAGACTACCAACCAAGAAAAGTCCAGGACCGGATGGGTATAAAGCGGGGTTTTACAAAACCTTTAAAGAAGAATTAATACCAATACTTTTCAAGTTATTTCAGGAAATAGAAAAAGAGGGAGCTCTTCCAAATTCATTCTATGAGGCCAACATCACCCTGATTCTGAAACCAGCAAAGACACCTCAAAGAAAGAAAACTACAGACCAATATCTCTAATGAATCTAGATGCAAAAATCCTCAATAAAATTCTGGCGAATCAGATACAAAAACACATCAAAAAACTAGTGCACCATGATCAAGCAGGATTCATCCCTGGGATGCAAGGATGGTTCAATATACGGAAATCAATAAATGTTATTCACCACATCAATAGACTTAAAGATAAGAACCATATGATCATCTCGATAGATGCAGAAAAAGCATTCGACAAAGTACAGCATCCCTTTATGTTCAAAACATTAGAAAAACTAGGGATAACAGGGACTTACCTTAGCATTGTAAAAGCTATCTAAGCTAAGCCTCAGGCTAGCATCATTCTGAATGGAGAAAAATTGAAGGCATTCCCTCTAAAATCTGAAACAAGACAGGAATGCCCTCTATCACCACTTCTATTCAATATAGTTCTCGAAACACTGGCCAGAGCAATTAGACAGACGAAAGAAATTAAAGGCATAAAAATAGGAAAAGAAGAACTTAAACTATCACTATTTGTGGACGACATGATTCTATACCTAGAAGACACAAAAGGGTCTACAAAAAAACTACTAGAACTAATAAATGAATTCAGCAAAGTGGCAGGATATAAAATCAACACGCATAAATCAAAGGCATTTCTGTATATCAGCGCCAAAACTTCTGAAACGGAAATGAGGAAAAACACTCCATTTACAATATCCTCAAAAAAAATAAAATATTGGGAATCAACCTAACAAAAGAGGCGAAAGATTTATAGAATGAAAACTACAGAACCCTAAAGAGAGAAGTAGAAGAAGATCTTAGAAGATGGAAAAATATACCCTGTTCATGGATAGGCAGAACTAACATCATCAAAATGGCGATATTACCAAAAGTTCTCTATAGGTTTAATGCAATGCCAATCAAAATCCCAACAGCATTTCTTATAGAAATAGATAAAGCAATCATGAAATTCATATGGAAAAATAAAAGACCCAGAATAGCAAAAGAAATCCTAAGCAGGAAGTGTGAATCAGGTGGTATAGCAATACCAGGTTTCAAACTATATTACAGAGCAATAGTAACAAAAACAGCATGGTACTGGTACCAAAACAGGCAGGTGGACCAATGGTACAGAATAGAGGGCACAGAGACTAATCCCAAAGTTACAACTATCTTATATTTGATAAAGGGGCTAAAAGCATGCAATGGAGGAAGGATAGCATCTTCAACAAATGGTGTTGGGAAAACTGGAAATCCATATGCAACAAAATGAAACCGAATCCCCTCCTCTCGCCATGCACAAAAGTTAACTCAAAATGGATCAAGGAGCTTGATATCAAATCAGAGACTCTGCGTCTGATAGAAGAAAAAGTTGGCTCCGATCTACATATTGTGGGGTCGGACTCCAAATTCCTTAATAGGACACCCATAGCACAAGAGTTAATAACAAGAATCAACAAATGGGACTTACTTAAACTAAAAAGTTTTTTTCTCAGCAAGAGAAACAATAAGAGAGATAAATAGGGAGCCTACATCATGGGAACAAATTTTTACTCCTCACACTTCAGATAGAGCCCTATTATCCAGAGTATACAAAGAACTCAAAATTAGACAATAAGATAACAAATAACCCAATCAACAAATGGACTAAGGACCTGAACAGACACTTCTCAGAGGAGGACATACAATCAATCAACAAGTACATGAAAAAATGCTCACCATCTCTAGCAGTCAGAGAAATGCAAATCAAAACCACCCTAAGATACCATCTCACTCCAGTAAGATTGGCAGCCATTCTGAAGTCAAACAACAACAACTGTTGGCGAGGATGTGGGGAAAAGGGTACTCTTGTACATGGCTAGTGGGACTGCAAATTGGTGCGGCCAATTTGGAAAGCTGTATGGAGATTCCTGGGAAAGCTGGGAATGGAACCACCATTTGACCCAGCTATTGCCCTTCTTGGACTATTCCCTGAAGACCTTAAAAGAGCTACAGGGATACTGCCACATAGCAGCACAATTCACAATTGCTAGACTGTGGAACCAACCCAGATGCCCATCAATAGATGAATGGATAAAAAAAATGTGGCATTTATACACCATGGAGTATTACGCAGCACTAAAAAATGACAAAATCATGGAATTTGCAGGGAAATGGATGGCACTAGAGCAGATTATGCTAATGAAGCTAGCCGATCCCTCAAAAACAAAGGCCAAGTGTCTTCTTTGATATAATGAGAGCAACCAAGAACAGAGCAGGGAGGAAGAGCAGGAGGAAAAGATTAACATTAAGCAGAGACATGAGGTGGGAGGGAAAGGGAGAGAAAAGGGAAATTGCATGGAAATGGAAGGAGACCCTCATGGTTATACAAAATTACATATAAGAGGTTGTGAGGGGAAAGGGGAAAAAAAACAAGGAGAGAAATGAATTAGGGTAGATGGGGTAGAGAGAGAAGATTGGAGGGGAGGGGAGGGGGGATAGTAGAGGATAGGAAAGGCAGCAGAATACAACAGTCACTAATATGGCATCATGTAAAAATGTGGATGTGTAACTGATGTGATTCTGCAATCTGTATTTGGAGTAAAAATGGGAGTTCATAACCCACTTGAATCTAATGTATGAAATATGACATGTCAAGAGCTTTGTAATGCTTTGACAACCAATAAAAAAAAAAAGTGAATTCACCCTCAGAAAGTTTTACATTGTTTCTTCTTATTTTGTATTCAAAGGAGAAAAAAAAACACACTTTAAGTAAATTTCTTAAAGTTCTGGAACTGAAGAACTTAACTTCCAACTCCAGACTGGAAATCCTAGGCTCTCTGTGTAACTTCTGCATGAATGTCACTTCCTCTTCAAAACCAGTCTCAGGCCTCATAATCTCTATACTTATTCACATTTTCTCAGGATCTATAGACAAGATCCCAACTGCCAATAAAATACTTTTCCCAAATAATGTTCTAGTTTTCCAAATTTGTTACACAATTATTTCAATAAATCTACTGTCATATACTCAATAACTTAGATTTTCATTGGTACTAGGTAAATATAAAGCATTAAAAACTTATATTGATATGGAGGTATTCGAAACTCAAAGAACCATGTACAAAAATATGTCACAGCTGAATACATAGTTACATGAATGCTAACTATCGCTCTTTACAATTACTTGATCATCAGAGGACATAGGCAGATTCGTACAAATTAAGAAAAATTGAATAACATAAAGAAATGCTTATCAAACTAGAATGTTCAGAGAATTCCATAGAAATGTAAAAGAACCCAAGAGAGAGACATTTATTCTTTATATAAAAAATTTGCAGGGTTTATAATTTATGTGTTCTTTCTCTCTCTCTCTCTCTCTCTCTCTCTCTCTCTCTCTCTCCCTCCCTCCCTCCCTCCCTCCCTCCCTCCCTCTCTCTCTCTCTCTCTCTCTCTCTCTCTCTCTCTCTCTCTGTTTTCTTTCCTCCTGTCCTAGCTTTCAGCAGCATTCATTAAGCAAAGCACATTTACCGGGAGAATACCTTGCATATTTCTATTCCACATTAACAAAACACATTTTTTCTCATATAAATCCAGGTAGACCTCAGATAAATTTTGCAATACTCTTTTCAAAAATGGAATTTATTTTTAGAGAAGTTTTAGGTTCATAGCAAAATTGAGAGAAAGGTTCAGAGATTTCCCACATAGCTCCTGCTCCCTGTCTTGCCTAGCTTCTGCTAAGGCCCACATCTGCCACAGAATAGTACATTTATTACAATTGATGAATCTACCGAGAGACATCATTATCACCCAAACTCCATGACTTACATCAAGGTTTTCTCTTGGTTTTGTGAATCCTGTGTTTTTTAACCAATATATAATGACATATATCCACCATTAGAGTATCCTACAGACATTTTGCTGCCATAAAAATCCTCAGTGATCTGCCTATACATTCCTTCTTCACCCCACCCCGACAACCCTAATATTTTTACTGTCTCCCTAATTTTGCCTTTTCCAAGACATGATACAGTTGGAATTACTATAGTAGGTAGCATCTTTTCAGATTATTTCTTTCACTTAGCAATATGCATTTACGTTTCCTCCATGTCTTTTCATGGCTCAATAGGCCATTGCTTTTTAGCACAATAATATTTTATGTCTGGTTGTACTGCATTTTATTTATCCATTCACCTACTGAAGGACATCTTGATTGCTTCCAAGATGTAGGATGCTTTTGCCAATTATGAATAAAGCTGCTATAAATATCCATATGCAGACTTTTGAGTGAACATAGTTTTCAACTCCTTTGGGTAAGTACCAAGAATTGTGATTGCTGGATCATATGGTAAGAGTATGTTTAGTTTTGTAAGAAACTGTCAAACTGTCTTCCAAAGTGGCTGTACCATTTTGCATTCCACCAGCAATGAATAAGTTACTGCTGCTCCACATCCTCACCAACATTTGATGTTGTCAGTGTTCTGGACTTCGGCCATTCTATAGACAAGTAAGGGTATTGCGTTATTGTTCTAATTACCATTTCTTTAATGACACATGATGCAGAACATCTTTTCATATGCTTATTTTCCATATGCATATCTTCTTTTGGTAAAAGATCTGTTCAGTTATTTGGCCCATTTTTAATTGTTTTTTTTTAATTGTTGAATTTTAAGGGTTCTTTATATGTTTTAGATAACAGTCCTTTATCAGATGTGTCTTTTACAAATATTTTCTTCCAGTTTGTGATTCATCCTTTCATTTTCTTGGCAGTGCTTTTGCAGAGCAAAAATTTTCAATTTTAATGAATCTAGTATATCAATTCTTTCTTTCTTGGATGGAGTCGTTGGTGTAGTATTTAAAGTCATTGTCAAATTCAAGGTTACCTAGATTTTTTTTTCCTATGTGATCCTTTGAAAGTTTTATAATTTTGAATTTTACATTAGATTTATATTCCCTTAGAAAGAACAGCTGACTATATTTATGGGGTGCATTTTTTAGTTTTCCTCACAAAGATCATGTACATTTCATTGAATTCATACCTAAGTATTTCATTTGGGGGCTATTAGTGTAAATTATATTGTTTCAGATTCCATTCTCTTCATTGCTGGTATATAGAAAAATGATTGACTTTTGTATATTAACCTTGGCTTCTGCAGCCTTACTGTAACTGTTTATTAGTTCTAACACTTCTTCTGTCAATCCTTTTGATTTTCTACCCATACAATTTTGTTATCTGAACATAAATAGTTTTATCTCTTCCTTCCCCATACTTTTTTTTTCTTATTTTACTCATCACATTAGCTAGGGACTCCAGTGTAATAACGTTGAATAGGAATGGTGAGAGAAGACATCTTTGCTTCATTCCTGATCTTAGTGAGAAATCTTCTGATTTCACAGCATTAAATATGATTTCATCTCACTTCAGTCAGAATGGCAATTATCAAGAATACAAGCAACAATGAATGTTGGCGAGGATGTGGGGGGAAATGTACATTCACACTGCTGGTGGGACTGCAAATTGGTGCAATCATTATAGAAAATGGTATGGAAATTCCTCAGAAAACTTGGAATAGAACCATCCAGCTATCCCACCCCTAGGTTTATACCCAAAGGACTTAAAATCAGCATACTATAGTGACACAGCCACATTAATATTTATAGCAGCTCAACTCACAATAGCTAAACTATGGAACCAACCTGGGTGTCCTTCAACAGATGAATGGAAATATTATTCAGCCTTAAAGAAAAATGATATGATGACATTTGCTAGCAAATAGATGGAGTTGGAGAATGTCATGTTAAGTGAAAAAAGCCAAACCGCCCAAACCAAAGGCTGAATGTTTTCTCAGATTGTGGATGCTAATTTGCAATAAGTTGGGGAGGCTAGGGAAGAATAGAGGTACTTTGGATTAGACAGAAGGGAGTGAAAGAAGGGGAGGGGTATGGAGTAGGAAGGATAGTAGAATGAATCAGACATTATTACCCTATGTGCATATATGACTACACAACCAATGTGATTCTACATCATGTACAACCAGAACAATAAGAAGTTATACTTCATTTATGTAGGATGTGTCAAATGTGCATTCTACTGTCATGTATAACTAATTAAAATGAATAAAAATATGATGCTATCTGTAGGGTTCTTCTGGAAAAGTTTCAAATATTGAACCAGTTTTGCATACCTGGAATCCCACTTGATCATTGAATATAATATTTTATACATTGCTTAGATTGACTTGATAATATTTCTGAGACATTTTTATATCTATGTTCATTAGTGACATTCATCATTATATTCTTTTATTGTAACACCTTTATGTGATTTTGGTATTAGGCTAATGTTTGGAGAGAATTTACCAGTGAAAACATCTGGGCCTATTACTTTCTATTTTGGAAAGTTGATAATTATTTATTCAATTTCTTTAATAGATACAGGCTGATTCAGATTGGTCATTTCTTTAAGTGTGAATTTTGGTGCCTCCCTTGTCTTTCAAGGAAATGATCCATTTTATCCAGGTTATCAAATTTGTGGGCCAAGTTGTTCATTGTATTCCTTATCATCCTTTTATGCCATTAGATCTGTAGTGATGTCCCCAATTTCATTTTTAATACTAATAATGGACATGTTTTCTCTCTCTTTTTAGTTAGCCTAGTTAGCAATTGTCTTCATCTTTTCAAAGATCAGCTTTTGACTTTGTTGATTTTCTCTATTGATTTCCTGTTTTCAATTGCATTGATTTTTGCTCTAATTTCTAATATTTATTATCTTCTACTTACTTTAAATTGCATTTCTATTTCTAGTGTCCTAAGACAGAAGTCTATATTATTACTTTTAGGTAATTTTCTCTCCAAATGTATGTATTCAATGCTACAAATCTCTCCATTAGTGCTGCTTTTGTTGCATTTCACAAATTTTGTAAGTTGTGCCTTCACTTTCATTCAATTCAAAATCTGTTTTAATTTTTCTTGGAAATGAAATTAGTATGTTAAAGAAATAGCTGAATTTTAATGTCTGTTTCAACCTTATTCACAGATGGAGAATCAGCCTAAGTGTCCAACAATGGATAAATTGATAAAGAAAATATTATCAATTGATAAAGAAAATAATAGTATTTCATCCATATATGTAATACTATTCAAGGTCTTAAAAGAGGAAATGCTGATATTTGTAACAACATGAATACACCTAGAGAACTTATGTTAAGGAAAATAAGCCAATTACAAAAGTATAAACACTGCCAGGTGCGGTGGCACACATTTGTAATCCCAGAGGTTTGGGAGGCTGAGACAGGAGGATCTCAAGTTCAAAGCCATTCTCAGCAAAAGGGAAGTGCTAAGTAATTCAGTGAGAGCCTGTCTCTAAATAAAAATACAAAGTAGGGCTGGAGGGATATGGCTCAGGGATTGAGTGACCCTAAATTCAATCCCTGGTTATCCCCCACCATATGTGTGTGTGTGTGTGTGTGTGTGTGTGTGTGTGTGTGTGTTGCATGATCTTTCTTTTATGTGCAATCTAAAAACTTTGAACTCATTGAAGCAAAGAGTAAAATGATGGTGACCTAGGATTATAGAATGTGGAGTGGTGAATGGGAGGAGAAAAATTCTGCATATTTATCTTACTGGAGGATGATGGTAGTTAATTATAATGTGTTGTGTACTTGAAAATCACTAGGGGAATAGATAAATGTTCCTAAAGACAAAAAAAAAAAAAAAAGCTAAACATGTGAGGTGATAGATATGTTAATTAGCTTGATTTGTTCATTTCACAATACATATATATCAAAACATGACATTGCACACCTCACAATTTTGCAATTGTATTTGTTGTTTATACCTTCATAGAGTAAGGGGGTGAAATAAAAGTAGATTGTTTAATAACCAAATACTTTGTGATTTTCTGGCTACCTTTCTCTATTGGTTTCCATTTGAATTCTATTTTACTCAGAGAATACACTTTGTATAATTTACAGTATTTTATTTTATAAAAGTTTGTTTTATATTGCAGAATATAGTTTATCCTTGAAAAAGTTCTGCATGAGCTTTCAAAGAATGTATATTCCGCTGTTGTTGGATGAAGTAGTTGATAGATATCACTTACATTCAATTAACTAGTAGTGCTCTTATGAGTTCAACTATGTCCTTGCTGATTTTGTTCCCACTAAATCTGTTTATTTCTGATAGAGGGTTGTTTAAGTTTTCCACTATAATAGTGGATTTATTTACTTCTTCTAGTAGTTTCATCAGTTTTACCACAATTATTTTTATGTTCTGTTGTTAGGCCTTATAAATATATGTTAAAGATTGTCATGTATCCTTGAGAATTTATGTCTTTATGTAACATGGGAAATTGCCCAGCCAGTCTATAGTGGGTTTTTTGATTTTTTTTAAATTATTTTGGAGATTATTTTGTTTTTATTCTCTAGCATTTAGTTTTGGTTTTTCCTTAATGACTTTTGTCTCTCTGCTCATATCACTCCTGTCTTTTTTCATGCTGTCAATTTATCCATTAGAGCCTTTAGCATATTAATTATAGTCAGTTATAGTCATTTTAAATTTCCAGTCTGAAAACTTTAATATGCCTGTCTTATCTGAGTCTGATTCTGATGCTCACTTTGTCTCTACACACTTTTAGGTTTTTTGTTTCATTTTGTTAGTAATTTTTTCTTGATAATCCAATATGATGGACTAGATAAGAAGAGGTGTTCCATGGAGCTTAGCAACGTGATCTTGAGGTGGCAGAAGGAAGAGCGTTCTACAGTCCTATTATTAGAGCTCAGTCTTTTAGTGGGCCTGTGCTTGTAGCCTGTGACTTGCAAATGCTTCTGGGTCCCTCGCATACCCATCTAACTTAGGTGGGACAGGATGACTGAAGGGAGGCAGAGTTGTATATTTCCCTTCCTTCATGTAGAAGAAAAGAGCCAACTAGAGTTGGACATTTTCCTTCCTCCAAGTCAGCTAGACTCTAACAAAATCCTAGGTGGTTAGGTTCTGGGTAAATAATTTCTCCTGAAGATTGAACTCATGAAGAAAAAAAGTGCTCTGACATATTTCAGAATGACTGTTTTTCTCCTCCTACAACCACTCTGAAAAGCAATATGGAGGTTTTTTAGAAAACTTGGTATGGAACCACCATTTGACCCATTTGGTCTATACCCAAAGGACTTAAAATCAGCATACTATAGTAATGCGGCCACATCAATGTTTATAGCAGCTCAATTCACAATAGCTAAATTGTGAAAGCAACCTAGATGCCCTTCAATAGATGAATAGATAAAGAAAATCTGGTATATATACATAATGAAATATTACTCAGCATAAAAAGAGAATAAAAGTATGGCATTTTGCAAGTAAATGGATGGAGTTGAAGAATATGATGCTAAGCAAAGTAAGCCAATCCCAAATACCAAAAGCTTAATGTTCTCTCTGATAAGTGAATGTTGATTCACATGGGGGAGGGAGCATGGGAAAAATGGAGGAACTTTTATTGGGCAAAGGGGAGAATGGGGTAGGGAGGATGCATGGGGCAGGAAAGATGGTTGAATGAGATGGACATTGTTACCCTAGGTACATGTATGACTGCAAATATGGTGCAATGCTATATTGTGGACAACCAAAGAAATGAACAATTGTGTACAATGAATCAAAATTCATTCTGCTGTCATATATACCTAATTAAAACAAATAAATTAATTAAAAATATCTAAAAAAAGAAATATGGAGGATTTTTCTCAGATATTTACCATAAGGACCTGTTTGAACTCCTGGAGGTAAACTTACAAAAGTATAGGTACACCCCATACACACAAGCGCACACACACTGGGTCTCCCTGGAGTTTTTGACTCTCCACCTTGTCCATACTGGTCCACCAACAATTGATCAATTACAACTCAGTGTTTTCTACTCCAGCATTGTTCCCCTCAGAGGCTCATGCTGCTGAATTTCTGTCTATCTCCAATTTGGGGGTCAAGAGTTTGTCCCCAATTCTCATTTAGATCTAGGAAGAGTTGATTTTCAGTTTGTTGATTTTACTCATGGATAGGATGTAATAGTGACTTCCAGGATTCTTATATGCTATCATTAGCTGGAAGTCAACTTCAGAGTAATTTTAAGATGTGCTTGTCTTCTTCTGAGCTCTTTGAAGGCAAAACAAGTGTTGAGTCCAAAGTGCTTTTGTCTTCCTTTAAGACAGACCAGGGTACAGTCTGTTCTAGAAAGAATCTAGGCTTACATTTTCAAGTGACTTTTGACTTTGATGAAGAAATTATACATCTTCTCTTTACAAATGGAAAATTTTTCTGACTGTGGGTTTCGATGAAAAAATGTTATTTCTTTTTTAAAATTAATTAATTTATTGTTTAAATACATGACAACAGTGGAATGCATTACAATCCTTATTACGCATATAGAGCACAATTTTTCGTATCTCTGTACATAAAGTATGTTCATGCCAATTTAAATGGATCTTTAAATATATTTTACTTTTCTAATAATGTATTGTTCTAAAATATACCAATAACACTTTGGAAAAGTAAAAGTATATTCTGATTAAAATCCAGTGAATGATTAAAATATTAGGCATCGATATTTTATCTGAAATAATAGCACTAAATTGCACTTTTGAGATTCCACTTTCTGGTATGAGAAAGGGAGTACCCACCACCCTGTTTCTCCCACTGAATGCAGCTAAAGAACATGAAACAATGGGTAGAGTGACTTTTGAGGCCTCTGTAAAATAAATACTAGCAGGCATATTGAAGAAGACCAAAATTTTCTCCTTGTTTTGTTTCATTTATTCTTCTTCTCTCTCTTTTTTTTCTTGTTCCTTTTCATTCACAACCCTGTCTACCAAGTGATCCTACTTCTAGTAGTGACCACAAAAATAATAACAGCAGAGAACCACTGAAGCCTGAAGCTAAGAATTGGAAGCTTCTTTTCTAGTCGGAGTAGCTGTGGTCCACAAAGGTGGCCTAAATACCCTGTCCTCTCTCCTTAAACACCTATCCATTCCTGAGGAGACCTCTCAGTTGGCACTCTACATGCTTCACCTGACATCCCAGCCTACCCTGTGTACTGCCTGCAGTTGGGTTCCATCTACCCATCTGGTTAGCATCCTGCTCGAACATCATTTCCAGATCTGGAAGATTAGATTAACAATGACACCGGGAGGTGTAGGTTAGTTCTCAGACATCAGTTTTTATTTTTAATCTGATTAAGCGAAAGTAAAAACTAAAGGAAAAATTACAGTGAATCTAATAAAAACATTGTTTTCCAGGCAATTCTAAACATCTCCTTGGTTAAAGACAGGATCCTGGAAGTAACCAATTCATTTATCCACAGCACTACCAACAATGCAGTTTCTTGCAGAGAGCATCTTCTTGGACCAATCACCTGAGCCTTGCTTCTTTCCTTGGCCACAGCTCAGAAGGAGAATGATCATGACTCAGTTATTTCATTACAGGCTGAACTCATGTTTCTCAGAGAAAAAAAAAATCTCAATTGGCATTGGGATGAGCCAAGCTGACACAATTTAAAATTCTGGGATGTAGCCTTTTTCTCAGAGTGAGTCACCCCTATTTATGGAGATAATAAAGATTCAAAGAAATTTGAAAGAGCAAATAAGACTGGTCCTTCTGTCTCACTTTTAGACTGGCACTGCCCTCATAAGGTCCTGAATCTTAAGGATCACATCCATGTCTTGTTACTACATTTTAACAGAGTACTCTGTCATCTTGCTGTCTATCATTTTTTCACTGTTCATCCTGATTTCACCTTGAGCAACTTCAGAGAGCATGTGGATCACCATTCAATACCTTCTCTTCATACCTCTTGATCCTCTCAAATCTAATGACCATGATCCAGATGTCTCTTTAATCACACTCCAGAACCTGTCACTATTCTAATGAAGTGATGCTCAGCCTGCTGGCCATAATTTATGACTCTACCAGTATCTTCACTTTCGGATGACTGAACCACAGCCTTGTCCCTGAATCCCTTCCTCTTGCTCAGTTAATGGCTGAAATATCTCTCTCTCACAGCCATTCCTCCTTCCTGACCTTGTCAGACACTCAGGGTGGAGTGCCTAGGTTGTCCCTAACATCTCCAGGGCTTGTTATTTCTTTCCCGGGAATCGACCAGCAAACCACCCTTCTTGACTTTTGTCTGGATAACTAAACACTGCATAATGAAAGCCACACTAATCATGCTGCTTGGCCCAGCTCAGATCCATGATCTCTAACCATAACAGCACCAAAAGTTTATGATCCTCCCCATTCTTCCTACTCAACTTCAATGTCCTCACTCCCAGCAGACAAACATTTCCTATTTCACCAAGGCTTCTACGTTCCTCCCTGTCAGCTGAATTATGCTCCTCTCTCCAACAGTTGATCTACATATGATGAACACCTCTACCTTGTACAAATCCCCGTGTCCTTCTAAAGATATCCAACTCCTCACCTTCTTTTCATTACTTGACCCCCGGTCCTCTCCAGCTGCCACCACTGAGATTTTTTCTTCCTGTCTCAAAATTCCTAAAAGAAGAATCTAAACACAGTTATACACTCCTTCCCTAAAAATTTATTCTCAAACTGCACGTTATGACATTGACTTCCTTACTGCCAAATAGATGATTCTTTTTTCAGTTCGCACCTACCCAGACATTAACTACATTTTGACGCTATTGCTCATTCTCTAGCTGGTTTTATTTTAATGCCACAAGATTTTATGTTTAATTTTTACTCTTTAACTTTTAGTTTAATTTCAAAAATATGCATAAATTAAGATACTAGTATAATGAATGCTCAACTATTTATTTTTCTATCATGCTCATTCCACATATTTTAAAGCACTCTCTATATATTATATCATTTCATCAGCAAATACTTTGCTATGTATCTGAAAAGATTTTTAAAATGCCTTAAGAATCATTTTCACAATTACTGTTGCCAAATAAATCTGAATCTTCATAAGTCTTTAATATCCTCGAATATCCAAATAAAGTTCAAGTGGTCCCTTCAGTCAGAAAGATTTTTTATAAGAATTTGTTTGAATCAGATCTTTAGAAGCTCATATACTACAATTGGTGGGACAGATCTCTCTCTCTCTCACTCTTTCTCTCCCCACCACCCCCGCTCCCCATGAGTGCACAACTTAATGAAGAAATGAATTGTTTTACAATTTAGTGTTATTTAACATATTTCTCTCTTTCTTGTATTACTTTTAAAGTTGTAGTTGGGTCTAAAAGCCTTCATTAGCCTCAAATTTGATTTATTACCAAAGACACCAGTGAGTCTCCACCCAGGGCCAAGCAGCAGGACCCTCCAGTTTCTTAATTGCTGAAATAATGGAATCAAACACAGACACTGTATTTCTAAGGCTCCCTGCAACATCTGCCAGTTTTTCTTTCTAAAATTCTTAAATCATTCCCTTTCCTCAGTCCTGCCCTCAACAGCCTATTTCAGGTCTTTATCACTTGTTAGCTTTATAAAACAGAGTTTATAAAACAGCCATATGCAAAGGTCCAGACAGTGGGCTAGGACATCAAAATCTAGGGACTTGGCAAAAGCAATGCCAGAAGCTCACAGCCCTCAAAGCCACTTCAAACAGGAAAGCTCCCTTGCTCTCTGCCCCATGGGGTAGATCCCCTCCTAAGATTGCATTTGGCCAACAAGAAAAATAAGAGATTCTTCAGCCAAAAAGAAAGTTACAGAAAATTCCAATCTAAAACAAGCAAAAATTGACCATGACAGGCCACTATGTAAAACCCTACATGATCTCCCATGGGCTCAGAATGAAATGCAGTTACTTAATGTGATACAAGGACCCCTTTGATCTACCCCACACACAGATGTAACACTCCAGCATCTTCTTTGTGAATCTGGTCCTCCAGCAACACCAAACTCCTTATAGATCCCAGCAGACATCATTCTGTGTCACATCCCTAGACTTTGGCTCTTCCTCTTCTGTCTACCTCCAACTCTTTCCCCACTCTATCTCTGTTCAAGATTTTAGAATCAATTTAAGCACAATCTCCACCAGAAAGCCCCAGTCCCTTCTTCCTTGAAGCCTCTGCCAGTTTAGGTGTCCACCCTATGTGCTCATGCTATGAACCACGACCAGTGTTTTGTGACTGCAGGAGCATGAGCCTGTTCTGTGCTGTACGGAGAATCTATATAACAGCATCCTGAGTTTAATCTATTTCTGTCTCCATGGTGTCTGATAGATGTCCACACTCAGATCACAAGAGCTGGATGCATGCATAAAGGATGAAGAAGTATGAGTGAGAAAGCATTCCTTAAGTGGACAAGGAGGTCTTATTCATTAAGCTGCAGCTTAATATTGCTGGACACTGCTGTGACCCTTCAAATGCTGCTCCATCTCAACACCCCAGAGGCCCCCTCATCCCCACCTCCACAGCCTATTATATAATGCTACATGATTCAAAAAATTACTTCAGGGTTACAGTGATGAACACCACTGATCCCAATAGCACAAAAAACAGACACAAAAATTGAGTTTCTTGGATGACAGAATGCTGGGTAAACAAATCTATGCAGCATCATATACAGAAAAATACCAAAATGTGGAAACATGAAGAAAATTTGGTGCTAAGCTGTAAAAGCCACTATCTGGGGAGTTGTACATCAAAGAAATCGTCATGATTCTTACACTGATCTAAGAATCAGGCAGATTTGCCACTGAGCTGCTGCAAAGTAAATCCAAATAAATACCCCACTAGATGGGCATCCAAATGCTCAATTAGCATTCCAGAACATACTCAGGGAGTTTCAAAGAGCCTAGCACTGTCATGTTATTACGAGAAGGGAAATCTTATCCCAGCCAGCCTCTTTCATTATCTAGTGCTGTGAAAAGCCCTCCATGAAGTGCTGGGAAATACTCGACCTCCCCATGCACCGGAGTCTATTTTCAGCCAAGAGTCACTGTGTTCTTTTCTGTTTTCTTTTACAAATCTTTCTTCCCAGAGCTCTTCTCCATTTTTCTTCTGTGAGATGTCACTTTATCTATGATATATAGTTTTTCATTAAATGATTCACTAATTTGTAATTTTATTTTTAAAATAGATTTTATTGGCAAGCCTGCACACATAACTGCATTGTGTTCACTGTATGGGTTTTGACCTATCTGCTGTCTTCAGAAACTATGCAAACACTGTCAATGAAATGCACAGCCCAGCAATGCATTCCTGCCATGAGATCAGGAAGCCTTGCCTCGGCATCTGCTGTGACAAAGGGAATCCACCTGCAAATTTCTCACTTAGAATGGGTATTTGGATATGTATAATAGGTATTCAATCAGTGGCAAATAGAGTCATATCCCAATAGTTAAAACAGTACCCATTGTTACTTAAAGAAATAAATTGAATCTTTCAGCATTATTGAAATTAAATTTAAAAGGGGGAGGAAACGTGAGTGTGTGTGTATGTGCATGTATGAGGCTGCGTATCTTCATGAGCTTTCAAACACTAGTGAGAAACCGTGTTCATACACAGCCAGAGTAGCCAGTGCTAACAACGTCCTTCACTTGGTATTAATTTGCTTTGTAAACACAACTGTAATTGGTATTTAAGGGGCTATTCTAAATTGCCGTCACCCCCTCTGTCTGAGCGTGAGTAATCTAATTTTTCTGCAAAGCATGTTGCAGTTTGATAGACAGGTCTCCGAGGACTGTCTTGTATGTCAGCAGCAGTGAAAATGAGTTCTGAAGTATAGTCACACCCCCACGCACGCGTGGAATCCCAATCACCCACGACTCATAGATCCATTTGCCCCATGTCTTGCTGCTGACAGATAATATATTCATTTGCTTCTGGCTAAAAAAAAAAAAAAAATAGTGAGAAACCACTGGCGCATATTGATGGCATCCTCAAGAAGCCATAATTGGGAGAAGTGATTCGAAGCTCTTGTACCTGCCAGGGGACCTGGAGCTGCTGTCACCTTCTTCATTCTGCAGCCAACTAGAAAAAATGAACCCCCAAACTGTCAGGGGATCAAACCATTCTCTCTTGTTAAGACTGGAAAATTAAAATCTATCTCCTTGACAAAAAGGGAATTTGCTTGCAAGTGCCACTTAGTATTTAGCAGAACACTAAATGTTATCTGATCAAAATTACTCCCTAAGGGGAAAGTGTGAGTTTTCCTGTCCACTTCTAACTGTGTTTTGAATACCTGCACTACATGGATGTCTTTCTATATTTAAATATTTAACACGAGAATATAAAAAGACAAAATTGCGTGATGAAAATGCTGTTTTGAGGGTAAGACGAGCCCACTTTCGGAGAAGCTAGCTGGAAGTCTCAATTCTGGCCCACAGACAGGCGTTACCAATTACTTCAAGGACCAGCCATTTCCTATTGGTGAATTAGTTCAAAGGAGGCAGACAATATTTGCGAAACTGAAGCAGTTACCTGCATTCGGTACTAATAAGCTCTTCACTGTTCATCCACAGTTGGACATTTAATAAAATGGCATGTATGCTGAAAACCTAAGGATTTCAGTATGCTGATATGAATTAGGGTGTATAAAATGTTTTCATTTGAGATCAGTGATTTGGTTTTCTATTACTTGAAACTATTCATGTTTTGAGATAGCTCTACTGTGTGAGTGGAAGCTGTTTCTGTTGAGCAATTCTAGATTTCAGAAATATTTGGAAAAGGAAAACTTTGGGTAATAAAGAATATGCACCTGCTCTGTGTAAAGTGCAGTATGGTACCCATTTTCTTTCATCTCCCTAAAGTTTCTAGTGTATAGTTGGTGTTCAGTGAACTATCATTTGAAATACTGAATGGATCAACTTAGGTAGAAAACATGATTCACTGCATGCACTAGTTTAGAATGTCCCAGAATGTTTGAAATATTATTACATTGAATTTTTTTTTCAGTCAACTTTTTCTCTGCTGGGACCGAAAGACATGACATGAACAATTTTAGAAGAGGAAAGTTTATTCGGGGCTCATGGCTTCAGAGGTCTCACTCCATAGCCAGCCTGCTCTATTGATCTGTGCCTTATGTGTGGCAGATTGTCTCAGGACATGACAATCAGGAAGCAGAGACAAACCTCCACCACTCGCCAGGGACAAATTATAAGCCCCAAAAGGCATACCCACCAGGGATCCACCTCTTCCACCCACACCTTATCTGCCTACAGTTGCCAACTAGTTAATAATTATCAGTGAATTAACACACTGATTAGCTTAAGGCTCTCATAACCCAATCATTTCACCTCTGAAGTCATTGTATTGTCTTACACATAAACTTTTGGGGAACCCCTCATATCTAAACCATAAAGATGGTATTCTAGACCCTGGTGTTAAATTCGTTAAAGAGCGCTCATATTCTGTGCTACATCCTCAAATGCCTAACAACATACTTGTCAAGTGCTTTCCAAAAGAGGACACTTACCACAGGACTCTAAACTAGAGAAATAGTGTACTGAAAATAGACCCCTGTAAGGAGGAAGAGACACAGAAGCACCAGTGGGCTTCATTCCTGAATAGGCTTCAGAGACCCTAAGCCGGATCCCGAAGCTACCAGCAACATCAAAAGCACAGAATCATGTTTGTGACTCTTGATGGTTCCTTTCTGGGCAAGGTCCACTTACAGGATTTTTCCATATGTATGTCTTGGTAAATAGAATACAGTCTCATCTATCCTCAACCTTACCACAACTATACGTGTATATATGTACACACACTTATATATGCAATATACTCAATTATATCTGCATGTTCCAAATTGTCTCTTTTACAATTTCATGTTATATACAATTAAGAAAATTGTGCAAAACTGCCATCTCATTTTACTAAAAGGGTCCCAAAGTAAAATTCCATGACAGACATGACAATTTAACATGGAGACAGTGGAAGTTCAAGAATCACTTTACAGTAAAAGAAAATAAAATTCAACCTTTTTTTTTTCATTGAGGTGAAATTCAAGTGACAAAGTTAACCATTGCAAATATACATTTCTGTGCACTGTAGTACGATACAGTGCTATGCAAATCTACCTAGTTCTGAAACATTTCCACCACTCAATTAAGTAGTCCACCCATGAAGTAGTCATTTCTCATTCTCCTCCTCTCATGGCCCCTGACAGTCATTAATCTACTTCCTGTCCCCATGGATTTGTCTATTCTGTACATTTCATATGAAGAAAATCATACACTGTGTGACCTTTAGTGTCTGGCTTCTTTCACTTAGCATGTTTATGAGTTCCATCCTCATTACAGCACATATTAGTACTCCATTTTTAGCATGCACAGTATTTGATTGGATGGAGAAACCATATTTTTTCTATTCATTCATTTGTAAAACTCAGTTTCTTAAGGACCCACAACTTTTGGCTATGAGAAAGGTCTTTGAATCACACAACTCTGGCTTGGTTTTACTATTCAAAAGCAGCATAACTGCCAGGCAACAACAAAGCCACAGGGATTGTCCAGGGCCTCAATGAGAGTATCCTGTACCCTTATTAGAGTCCTTGAGGCAGCAAGCTTGTTATTGTTACAGACTGCCTCAGTGTAACAATGGGCTTTTAAAAAGTAAACTTTCAGGAAAAAATTTCCATTATTATTTCAACATTTGTAATGGTTAATTTGATTTCTTAACTTGATTGAATTAAGAGATGCCAAGGATTAAGAGGCTTCTGGGTGTGTCAGCAAGGGTGTGTCTAGGAATGATTGGCATATGGCATAGCCAATTGAAATGAAAACCCTCTGTAAGCATGGACAACACCATCCAATAGGATGATGGCTTGGATGGAATAAAAGTTGGAAGAACAAGGAGACAGCAGACACAAGCCCGATTCTTCTTGAATGGATTCTTTTTTTAATAGATTTTTAAAAGAATAAATGACAGTGGAATGCATTACAATTCTTATTACACACATACAGCATATCTTTGGTTGTATATAAAGTACGTTGACACCAATTCATGTCTTCATACTTATACTTAGGGTAATGATGTCTATCACATTCCACCATCCTTGCTAATCCCCTGCTCCCTCCCTTTCCCTCCCACCCCTCTGCACTATCTAGAATTCATCTATTCCTCCCATGCTCCCCCTCCCTACTCCACTATGAATCAGCCTCCTTATATCAGAGAAAACATTCAACATTTGTTTATTGGGGATTGACTTACTTCACTTAGCATTATCTTCTCTAACTCTATCCATTTACCTGCAAATGCCACAATTTTATTCTTTTTTATTGCTGAGTGATATTCCATTGTGTATATATGCCACATTTTTTAATCCATTCTTCTATTGAAGGGCATCTAGGTTGGTTACACAGTTTAGCTATTGTGAATTGTGCTGTTATAAACATTGATGTGGCTGTGTCCCTGTAGAATGCTGTTTTAAAGTCCTTTTGGTATAGTCTGAGGAGAGGGATAGCTGGGTCAAATGGTGGTTCCATTCCCAATTTTCCAAGGAATCTCCATACTGCTTTCCATAATGGCTGCACCAATTTGCAACTTATTATTGTTTGTCTTCATAATAGCTGCCATTCTGACTGGAGTGAGATGATATCTTAGAGTAATTTTGATTTACATTTCTCTAATTGCTAGAGATGATGAATATTTTTTCACATATTTATTGATTGATTGTATACCCTCTTCTGAGAAATTCTGTTCAGGCCCTTGGCCCATTTGTTGATTGGGTTATCTGTTTTTTTGTTTTTTTTGGTGGTTATCTTTTTAAGTTCTTTATATATTCTAGAGAGTAGTGCTCTATCTGAAGTGTGAGGGGTAAAAATTTGCTTACAGGATGTAGGCTCTCTGTTCACCTCACAGATTGTTTCTTTTGCTGAGAAGAAACTTTTTAGTTTGATTTCATCTCATTTATTGATTCTTACTTTTAATTCTTGCACTAGATGAGCAGGAATCAATTTTAAGACAGACAGATATCCAGGGCACTGTGTGACCCAGTGATTTTGTCTGGAAGCTTTTAAGATCTCACCCCTGGCATTCTAAAATGTTATAATGAGGTTCTAGTTTATTCATTACAATAGCTAGTTTGGTGGGCCAGTCATTCAGATACCTAGTCAGTGATCTAATTGGTAGAGACTCATGTCTTTTAACTGAAGGAAAATAAAATTAAGTAGAACTGTATGTGTCAGAAGAAATAAATCTCAGAAACATCTGGAGAGAAAAAGCTAGCTTCAGAAATAATGCAAAATAATCATATATGAAGTTTAAATACACATAATTACTGCATAGTATATGCAATGCATTATATATTGTTTGGGGATATATTCGCATGGATTAAAAGTAAGAAGTCATTCAAAATTAAAACATCAATTGTGATAACCTTTGCCAAGAATATAGACAGTAGAAAACATAAAGAAATGCCATTGGGAGGAGTATATATGGAATTTCAGTTTGTGCTGTGACTCATGTTATATGTTTTAAGCTTGGTGGTAGGAATGTAGGTATTTTCATATTGTTATATATAATATTTTGTGTAACTGGAACATTTCCTTGAAAATAAGGAAAAAAATAGAAAATCAGGTAAGTTTCAAAGAATTGGGAATCAGAATGTCACCAGACTTCTTAACACAGACAATATAAACTAGAACACCATGCTGCAATGCTTTCCATTATCATGACCAACTGAATTCTGTACCCAGACAAGCCAAGAGGCAAGTGGGAAAGGAAAATACAGACATTTCTACTCAATTTCTTAAACTTTGATTTACCATGCTGTATCAGAAGACAGTTTTGTCATTGAGGTGATCTACTCTATACCAGGCAAGTCTCTCCAAACTGAAAATAGAAAGGTTAAAAAAGAAAGATGAAGTCCAAATTTCCAAGAAGCTTACCTACTATTGAGAGATATAAATAGTAAACAATAAAAAATAAACATGCATATCAAATGGCAGCACATGCTATGCAGTCAGTTAACATTGGGTGGTACCATGCCTGTCAAGAGGGCACTCAAAGACATTAAGCCACATAACTATTGTGGAAAAACCTTTCCTTGCAGAGAAAGAATCTGTGCAAATGTTCTAAGGAGCTAATAAGCCTTGTGGGTTCAAAGCATAGGACAGACAGAATTACAGTGAGTTTGTAGAAATGAGGGTAGGTACATCAACAATGGTTGATGAAGCATGTGAGTATCACATGAAGGGCTGTGACTGGAAATGACCAAGATAAGATAGCACACCCCTGGCCAAGTAGGATACTAATGAGAGAACCACCTGCTAGCAAAGAAACTCGATGCTTTCTATAGTCGTCCCCATGCCTTCCTGATACTGCAAAGAAATGGCAACCAAGACCAGGACAATAAGGCTGTGGTACCCAACTAATTAGAATCTTCACTTATCTCTAGAAAAGGATCGGGAATAGCTTTGGTCTCTACAGAATACATTCCTCCTGGATTCTTGCACAAATGAAGACAGAAGGTTGGGTCTTTGGAGCTCAACTTCCTGCTGCTCTGTGTTTGAGGATTCACAAGGGACTAGCTTCAAAATGAGAAAACAAAGTAACCTGTTATGCTCTAAACACTTGAAGTAGGTCATGGCACTCATATGTGGAAGGATAAACTAAAAAGTATCCCCCAACCACATATCACAACTATGTGGACATTCTACTATCAGTAAGAATCCATTCATTCTGGGCATGTAAAAGATACATGTTAGCCAGGTGTTCCATCACTGTGACCAAAACACCTGACAAAAACATAGAAGAGGAAAAGTTTATTTGAGGCTCATAGTTTCAGAGGTCCCAGTCCATAAATGGCCAATTCCACTCCTCTGGGACTGAGATGAGGACAAACACCGTGGTGGAAGGATGTGGGGTAAGAAAAGCATCTCGGGGCATGTCAATCAGGAAGCAAAGAGAGAGTTCTTCTCACCAGGGACAAAATGTGTACTCCAAAGGCACACTCCCACTGACCCACCTCCTCCTGCCACACCCTACTTTCCCATAGTTACTGCCCAGTTAATCTATTCAAGTAGATAAATGAAAGGTTAAGTCTTTTTAACCCAATGATTTCACTTCTAAACTTTCTTGTATTGGCTCACACATGAGTTTGGGGGACACCACACATATAAGCCCTAACAAGACATTTTCCACTAATTGGAGTCCTTGGTAGCATATGTAAACTCAGGAAGGGGTTAAAAACTCAAAAATTATTTCCAAAAAGTTATTTTATGAGCTTGTTCAACATTATATTAATCAGGTCATATGACTTCCTGTTAAGGTACTAGACCTGTTTACTCAGGAAGTAAATGAATCTGACAGGGCAAGATTTTAGGTGAGTCAGGGTATAGATCTCTTTAGTAAATAAAGAGAACTACAACCAGAGCATCACCATTTCTTTAAACCCACTCCTGCTTTATTAGGTACCAGAAAAATATGAGTAAAGAGTGGTACCATTAGCCTGAGGCCAAATTCTTTACAGGTGGTGCTTATAAGCTGTATTAAGAAGATAGGGATTTTAGAACTCCTTTTTTTCAGTACAAGCAGTGGAGGTACTTAATACAGGGAAGTGGAGATACAAGGTGATAGGATATGAATAGGCTCTTTGAAAGAAATTTTAGGAAATAGATATATCTAAGATGAGAGGGAGTCTATAGTTAGATCATAATATATATGTAGACATAGACATAGACCTAGATGTAGAAAGATATGTAGTACCCCACAAGTCCAAGAATGTGAAACCCTCTCTTCCACTAGGTGTAACACAGGGAATATGTTAGTTCAATAAAATCAATGACTATCCCTGCTTTGAGATGGCCAACAGATCCTACTTTCAGCCTGACTGGTTTCTAGCACAGACTCAGCGTGAAGAAGCTTTCCCCCCTGGGTCCGCCCAGCTCCTGTAAATCACTAGATGGAGAGGAAAGGGACCAGTAGGTGACCTCAAGTTTTGAGAATTTTTAATACAATGATTTCATTTCTAAACTTATCCCTCCTTATCTCAAACCCTGAGGGGACACACACACACACACACACACACACACTCACACACACACACCCCTCCACTGTGGGCATGGGGAGCATCCATCACAGCACAGACAGGAGCACCATGCTTAATATCCAAATGATGTGCTCTGTGTCATACACACAGAATGAACCCAACATGAGGCACTTTACTAACGCTGAACTAAAGCACTTGATGGCTTCCTACACTCCATCTTAGCTGCTTCTCAACATACAAACCCCTTATTGTATTTTAAATGATTCACTTTATTTTAAACAGAACCCACTTTCAATTCAAGGTAAAGTTTAAGGATGTATTTTCTGTGTTTTAATATTACTGGATCTAACACAGGATGAATAATTATCCTCAATACTCTTCACATAGGTATTGTTCATGAAAATCAATATCTAGAAGCAATTTTGAGTTCTTTTAAGAAGAGGGATTAAATATTGGACAAATGCCAAAGACCTAAAAGAATTCAGGGCAGGAGTATGAGTAATCTTTACCTTTTTTTTTTCTGCTCCAAACTGATTTGATTTTCATGAGAATCCTGCTTCAAGGGAATTATAAGTATACTAGTTGTAGATCAATGGAAAAAAAAATAAAAAAGTTAGAAAAACAGAAGAAGCACAAAGGGAGGGGATGATGTGCAGAGGTGACTTGAGCATAAATATCTCTGATAATGATGCTTAGTGTCTCTGTTTTTTACATTCTATCTTTGTGAAAAATGCAAAGCTGGTAATGTCTCACAGCTACAGAAACAACAGGAATTGTATGTCAAAACATATTTAGTTGTTTTCATACACATGTAGCAATATGATTGCAACTTAACAATTACAACCTTTTCCTCTTCACTGGAATATGAGGATATTACATGGATATGGTGCTGGAGCACCTGCCTACTTTCCCACTCCAAAATACACATTAAAACTTATAGGTGAAGAAGGAAGTACTTATCCATAAATTTTATATAAGACAATAGAAATTTTACCAATGGAATAGAATTTTATTGATCTAATGTTTTTTGATAGCCTGGTTTCCCCTGAAGAGCTAGAATATTTGTATGGATTATCTCATTGGATTCCAGAGGTTTCTCTGAGACGTTAGAGGTACACAGCTCTATAGAATGTTCCCAGTGAAAAGAGATGATGTAATAAATGAGGCAAAGAGATTCAGAAAAGTGGGAAAGTAAGGCATCAAGCTCTAAATCTAGATAGAAATTCAGAAAGATGTTCATATTGGAATGCTAATTTTATTTAGGATGCTATTCGTTTTCGGTGATGTTGGATGACAACTTGACATAAAGTAAGAAAGGGAAGAACACTGTGGGAAGACCTCACATAAGTCTCTGGTTAGCTACACACTGTCTAAAGGAAATAAGGATCTCATTGCTATAAAAATATTTTCAAGCATCATGCCAACATTGATATTTGTTCCCATTCCAGAAACCAGTCTGGATTGCTTTCTATCTCACACAATTGATTCTACTCACATTTTTCAGGCCTTAAGCAATGTTGTTTTCATAAAAGAACAATTGTATTTAAAGCAAGTCACAGTCAATGAAGAAAGGTGCAACTTCCAAATACATTATCTGAATGATTTTTAAGTCCTGCTCTGAAGGAAATATAGACCAGGTTGTCTTGTGCACCTGTAATCTCTATACCTTAAAGGCTACATATCGCAGGAGATTTCAATAAAAGGTCTCTAAGTAATAAATACCACATGCATATTGAAATCATTTTCTCCCTGTGTCACCAAATTCTTCGTTACCAACTGTGAGTTTTCTTGGAAATGGCTTGTTTGGTTGCCAGTAGATAAAGTAATTTCCTTCCTACCTCTACCTTCAAACCTAGCAAAGAACAATGTAAGCATGGTTTCTGGCATACAAGAGACATTTGATAGATACATTTGATAATATAAACAGCTTGATTTTGCTCAGACCTGGAAGTTACTATAAGAAGTGCTGCCTGTGAGAAAAGGACTGGGGGTGTCTTAGCATGAACTGCCCCATGTCCTTATGCTATTCATCATGTGAGCCCACATTTAGTAGGCTCACATGGTTTATGGTTTAGATTGAGGTGTCCCCAAAAGCTCATGTGTGAGACAATGCAGTAAAGTTCAGAGGTAATGATTAGGTTCTGAGAGCCTTAACCCAACAGTAAATTAATCCCCTGATAGGGTTAACTGAGAGTAAATGAAGGCAGGTAGGATGTTGCTGGAGGTTGGGGATTTATATTTTGTCCTTGTTGAGCATAGCTCTTTCTCTCTGCTTCCTGGATGTAATGTCCTGAGACACTTTCCTCTGCCACACTCTTCTACCATAATGTTCAGCATCACCTCAAACCCCAAGGAATGGAGCTGGTTTTCTATGGATTGAGACCTCTGAGACTGTGAGCCCCCAAATAAACATTTTCTCTTCTAAAAATGTTTTTGTCAGCTCTTTTAGTCACAGTAATTAAAAAAAAACTGACTAAAACATTCCCAAAGTTTCTCTTTAAAAAACTCAGAAATATTTGCAAATCACATACCTGGTGAAGAACTTATATTACTTGAACAGAATTTACACAAAGCGCCTACAACTCAATAATGAAAAGACAAACAGCCAATCCAAAAGTGAGCTAAAGCATAAACTGATGTTTCTCCAAAGCTATATAAATTTCTGATAAGCACTGGAAAAGTTGTTCAAGATTATTAGTCATTAGAAAAATGAAAATTAAAATCATAATGAGACATAATATTTCTAGTGAATAAGATAGATAATAGCATATTTTGGTGAGGATGTGGAGAAATGGGAACTTCTTGTACATTGTTAATATAGTTGTAAAATTATCAAACAATTTGGAAATATCTCGAAGAGTTAAATATAAAACCTTTTATATAACTCAGCAATTCTACTTCTAGGTATATACCCAAAGGGGGAATGAAAAATACGTCTCTACAAATGCTCATACACAATATTTATAACAATATTATTCATCATTGTCCTAAACTGGAAACAATCTGTATTAGTCTGTTCAGGGTACTGCACCAAAATTCCATAAACTATATGGCTTAAACAACAGGAATTTCCCATTTGGGGAGCCAGGGAAGTTAGATAAATTGTCAATATTATGTGGTTCTAGTGAGGGCTGTCTTTCTGGCTTGTAGATGGCTGCACTCTTATCTCTTCTTTTATGATCACTGACCCCATTATGGGTGCTCTACCTTCATGATTCCATCAAAACCCAATTATGTTCAAAGGTTTCACTTCCAAATAGCATAACATTGAGGGCTTCAACATTTGTATTTGGAGGGGACACAAATATTCAATCCATAACATTTTGTCCTGGGGCCCCAAAATTCTTTTCCTTTTTGCATGCAAAATACATTAACTCCATCTCGTATTCTTAACTCATTCCAGTATCAGTTCCAAAGTCTAAAGCCCAAAGTCTCATATAAATGTCACCTCATTAAATATGTATGAGACATGAGATGTGATTCACCCTAAGACAAAATTCCTCTCCAGCTATGTAACTGCAACCAAAGAAAATGTTATGGTGGAATAGGCGTGGTTTAGAAATCCCCCAAAAAAGGGAGAAATGGAAAAGGGGTGACAGATGCCAAGCAAGTCCAAGACCTATTAAATACTGTGAGATCTTTAGAGCCCCTGGGGTGGTAGCTTTACCCCAGGGCTTGGATGGATGCTACCTATGCAGCAACTCTGGCGGCAGCAGTCAAACCCTTTGAAAATGAAGTAGAGGCAATCTTGTTCCCATAGGCTGTGAATTCTAGGCCTGTACTGGGACTACAAGCCCCGATGATCTCAGAATAACCCTGGGGTCCTTCTCTACTTTTCCTGAAAGCTATCAAATGTTCACAGTAAAATAGCTCCACGTTACCATCTTCTAGAAAAAAGTCCAACATTTTCTATCATGCTGCCTCTCTTTCTCTGTCCCCATAAGTTCAAACTTTTGCAGTGATTTTCAGGTATAATATCTCTATTTCTGGCCACTGCTGAAATTGTTGATTAAAGTTGTTACTTTTGATATCTTTATTACTGGTAACTCAACTACATTTTTAGTGTTGTCTTCAAAATAAGCTTTCACATTATTTGCCAGCCTCTACCTATTACCCATTTCCAAAGTTGCCTTCACATACTGGATATTTTCTACAATAGCACTCACTGCTCACTACCAATTATTTCATTATAGAAAGGGCACATTTTGTTCTTTTAAGACTAGATGCTTACTCTGGATATGTATTTGCCTTCCTTGAATGCAATGCTTCCACCCCAAGATGGTCTATGGACTTAAGGATCCATCATCATGGTGTTCTAGCAAGTGCTTCTCTGATCAAGGGACTCACTTCACAGCTTAAGTGCAGTGATGTGTTTATTCTTACAGAATTCACTGGGTTTCCATGATCTGCTGCACCCTGAATCACCTGGCCTGACAGAACTTTGGAATGAGGTTTTGAAGCTTCAGTTACAATGCCAGAGAGATAGCAACAGCCTACACAGCTGGGGCAACGTTATCCAAAAGGCTGTATATGCTCTGAATCAGCATTCCTTATAGATGTTTCTCCCACAAGATTCATGGATTCTGGAATCAAGGTGTAGAAATGGGAGTGACTCTGTTCACTATGACCCCTAGAAGCCACTAGAAAAACTTTTGCTTTCTATGCTAATCTAGAAATCTTACTTCAAAGGGAGGAATACTTCCACAAGGACACACTACAACGACCCTACTGGGCTGCAAGTTTGGAATGCCATCTGCCCACATGGGACTCTCCATGCTTCTGACAAAGAAGGCAATTATTGTGCTGGTTTGAGTGATTGATCTCAACCACTGAAGGAAAACTGAAATGCTGTTCCACAATGGAGGCACAGAAGAAGATGTCTGGAATACAGGCGATCCCTTTGGCATTCTCTTATTACCATGCCCTTGACTAGACACCCCAGAAAACTACCACCACTCAAACCAGGCAAGATTACTAAGGGTCCAGACCTTTCCACAGTGAAAGATTACTCCACCTGGTAAAGAATGGGGGCTATCTGAAGTGCTTGCTGAAGGCAAAGACAAGATGTAATAAGTTGTGGAAGAAAGATGTTACAAATGAGAGCTATGGCCACATGATTGGCTGCATGACCAGTTACAGGAAAGAGGGCTGTAATTGTCACAAATATTCGTCTTACGTTGTTAAGAGCATATACGGAGACAAAGAACTTTGTTTTCTTCCCTCTCTTATTTCCTTGTCCTGTAACATAAGATGTATTGTCTTATGTTATTTAAGTACCATTAATTCTACATGATACTAAGTTATAAGACATCAAGAAGAGGAATAAACCTCACTTGGGGATTTTACCTCTTCTTTTGGGAAAGAGGTTAGAAAACTTTCAGTTGTTCACAGGACATTTGTATGATGTTTTGTAAAAGTACGACCTTGTTTTTATCTCTATTGAGAGGTTAAGTATTGTTTAAGGAGAAATATATAAATGCCAAGTTGACAAGGGTAGACTTTGTTTGAGGCACATCCCCGACCTTTTTATTTTTTTATTTTGAAACAATGTCTCACGATGTTATTTAGGGCCTCTCTAAGTAACTGAGGCTGTCTTTAAACTTGCTATCCTCTCAACTCGGCCTCATGAGTCACTGGGATTACAGTCATGAGCTACTGCACCTGAGACAGGAGATAAACTTTGGGTGGTTAATTTAGGCGTCCACTGGAATGGCCCATGGAATACCCAGATTGTCGTTAAACCTTATTCTGGTTGTATCTGTGAGTGGTTTTGAATGAGATTAATATCAGTGGGCTAAATAAGGAATATTGCTTTCCTCAATGTGGGTGGATCTCATGTAGTCCTTTGGAGGTCTGAATAGAACAAAAGGTGGGTTAAAAAAGAATTTGCTCTTTCTGATTATTTTTTAACTGGAATATTGATCTGTACATCAATTGGGATACTGGGATTTACAATATTGACTCACAGGCCTTCAGACTAAGACAGGAACCACATGCCTAATTCTCCTAGGTCTCCAGCTAGCAGACAGAAAATCACAGTTCTTCTCAGCCTCCATAATCATATCAGCCAATTCCATATGTGCATATTTGTTCTTGCTCTGTAATACCCTGATTAATACAGAAAATGGAGCTTTTCTTCTTCACTATGGAGATATTTCAGTGGTTCTATAGTTAATAGAGCATTTTTAAGATCCGAATATTCATTTTAAAGCACAGTTTGATGAAATTACAAATCCTTAACATAAACAGCATCTTTCTTCTTCATCATCTGTTTTCCTGAAAAGCAAATGGCAGGTGTCCTCATCTGTATGTACTACACCAACAACATTCTGTGATTGGGGGGTGGTCCTGCCAAATGACTGCAGTCTTAAAATAGCTATGGAATCCACTGGTGCAGGACTTAGAGGAATATTGTAGGAAGTTTTGATCAAATGGGGGTATGACCTCCAAAGTTATTTATTGATTGTGTTCACTATAAATATTAAAGTATGTCAAAATCTAGAGCAGAAAGTGAATGGTATGCTAGAGATATTTGAGATATCTCAATCAATTGGTGGTAGGCTACAGAGCCAGAACCAAATTACCTGGTGATATTTTAACACAGTTAAAGCTGTTTCCAACTACTGGGAGGGGGGCTGGGGTAGTAGATCAGGGTGAAAGTACTAGCCTTGCATATGGAAGGCACTGGGTTTGATCTTCATAAAAATAAAATAAAGGTATCGTGTCCATCTACAACTAAAAAAAATTAAAAATAGAAATAGAGAAGTAAGGGACTGAGGTCTCAATATCCCCTTCATGAACATACCCTTAATGAGCTAACTTTCTCCCACTAGACTGTACCTTCTAAAGGTTCTACTAATTTCCAAGATTGCCATGACTAGGGACCAAGCCTTCATTCAATTCTAGGGCCTTTGGGAGAACTTTTAAATCAAATTATAGCAGACACTGAAGAAAAGTAATCATGAGATGAAAGAAAAAAAAATATGAGCTATCTTGGAGACATGTGAAGAGTTATCGAATGCTGTTCATGGTCAACTGAATTGAGGACTGAGAACTGATCAAAGGATGGCAACAGGAAGTGATCTTGATAAAAGTCACTTCGGTGGAGTGTTGGGGCAGAGAATGGCTAGAGTACCAGTAAGGAAGAACAGGAGGCAAGGAATGGGAGAGAAGCCAGACGGACAATTCTTTTGTGAAATTCTGCTCTAAGTGGATGGTAGTTAGCTGAGGAAATGGGTCAAGAACAGTAGACTTGGGTGTTAATGTTTCTAAGATGGGAGAACTATCAAAGTATTCTGCTGCTAGAAGGTTGTGGACTCCCATTTCCTGCCATAGATAATGATTTTATTTAACAAGAAATGCTTGATAATGTAAGCAAAGAGTGTTTTGGTATCTAATGTTAGTTGAAACCTCTGGAGAAAACCTCTAAAGTTGCATTGTGTGTTTTTAATAAGAGCTGTGGATCCCCCTTTTCAAAGCCAGGCCTAGGACAATCATCTAATCTGACATTTTCAAACTTGCATATATACCATTTGCAAACTATGTCTGACCCATTGGCCAAACCACTTTGAGAAGGACATTTGAAACCTAGGAACACTAGAGGCTCCCATGCTATACAATTGCAATCGGGCCTGGGTGATAACACACACTAAAGCACCACTTGGTACTGTGAATATCTGATAAAATAAGAGACAGAATGAGGATTACTTCTGGCGTGTGGATAATGAAAGAAAAAAAATTCTCTTGATTAAAATTCAGCATCCATCTTTCACTGAGTTACTAAACACCATTATATATGACCTGTATGAAAATTAATCCCCCTTCAAACAAAGTTTTTTGACTAGTGTTACACAAAAAAAAATTATCTATCCAAGAAGCTGAGCATGGGTCAATAAAGAACCAGATCCAAACAGTAAGAATAATTCAGAGGTGTCGTGGGATCCTTGGAGAGGACAGTGCATGTTGGTCAGTATGGCTGTGTTGTTGTGAGGAGAAGTCACTTTCCTAACTCCATAGGGAATGGCCCATCACCAGTGGTCAAAGTGCAATATGAACAGGAGTCCAAAAGCAATTGTTCAGCAATCCCAAAGGTCTGCCTCAATTGTTTTTCCAGTCCCAGAAACACCTAGATTTCCTTGCACCCCTTTTCCCACCTATGTACCCTTTCTCCACTTAGGTTGTTTTGGTTGGTGCTTCCTGATCTCTAGGACATAATGTGAGTCCAATTTGAGGAGCCTTCCCTGACCCTCAGACCTTATTGCTGTCGTCACACCACATTATAATTTTTAATTAATTTTTTATATATGATAGAAGAATGCATTATAATTCTTATTATACATATAGAGCACAGTTTTTCATATCTCTGGTTGTATAACAAAATATATTCACACCGATTTGTGTCTTCATACATGTACTTGGATAATAATGTCCATCAAATTTCACTATCATTTCTAACCCCTCCCTTACTCTCCTACCCCTCTGCCCATCTAGAGTTTGTCTATTCCTCCCATGATCCCCCTCCCTTCCCCACTATGAATCAGCCTCCTTATATCAGAGAAAACATTCAGCATTTCATTTTTTGGGATTAGCTAACTTCACTTAGCATTATCTTCTCTAACTCCATCCATTTACCTGAAAATGCCATGACTTATTCTCTTTTATTGCTGAGTAATATTCCATTGTGTATATATGCCACATTTTTTAATTCATTCATCTACTGAAGGGCATCTAGGTTGGTTCCACAGTTTAGCTATTGTGAATTGTGCTGCTATAGACTTTGATGTGGCTAAAAAAGTTCCTTCTCAGCAAAAAAAAAAAAAAACTGTAAGGTGAATAGAGAGCCTACATTTTGGGAGCAAATCTTTATCCCTCACACATCAGATAGAGCACTAATCTCTAGGGTATATATATAAAGTACTCAAAAAGATAAGCACCAAAACACCAAATAACCCAATTAACAAATGGGCCAAGGACCTGAACAGACATTTCTTAGAAGATGATGTATAATCAATCAACAAATACATGAAAAAAATGTTATCATCACTAGCAATTAGAGAAATGCAAATCAAAACCACTCTAAGATTTCATGTCACTCCAGTCAGAATGGCAGCTATTATGAAGACAAACAACAGTTAAGTGTTGGGGAGGATGTGGGGAAAAGGCACAGTAATACACTGCTGGTGGGACTGCAAATTGGTGCAACCACTATGGAAAGCAGGATGGAGACTCCTTGGAAAACTGGGAATGGAACCACAATTTGATTCAGCTATCCCTTTCCTCAGTCTATACCCAAAGGACTTAAAAACAGCCTACTACATGGACCACATTGTATTTTTAGCTTGTTAGCATCTGTCTTCCCCTTAATCTATGGTTTCCCTGAAGTTAGGAACTGACTCTTTTGTCCTTATACTTCTAGTTCCTAAGTCAACATCTGACACATTGTAAGAAATGAATATTATCAACAATAAGCTATTCTTACTTAAAACAACTCTACACAATAAGTACTTTCATTAGTCTCATTTTAAAGAAGAAGAAATTGAGTCCTTGAAAAAAGGTCAAGCCAGTGATGGGGCTTACAGAAGTCTGACTCCAGGAAACAGGATCCTAGGCTCTATAAAATGATTATTTTAGGATCTACCTAAAAATGACCCAGAAGGGGGTACTATAGGAACTGCAATGTGCTGTACAATACCTAGCAAAAACCTCTCACAAGGCTCTTCTACACCTTCCATTAACCTTTATAATAGGTCTCATCCCAGGGAAAACCTGGAGAGCACCAAGTGTTTGTCTGCAACCCCTTCTGATTTAATAATCTCTCTAATTAGGACCCCATTCTTGTGGAGGTACATGATGACAGCAGGATTTACTGTGGTGTATTTATAAAATTATGTCAGATTCATTCCAATGTCTTTCTTTTTCTTATTCAATTCCTTTCCCTTCATTTCCCTTTGTCTAATCTACTGAATTTCTATTCTTCCCCTCCCTAACCCTTATTGTGGGTTAGCTTCCACATATCAGCAAAAATATTCAACCTTTGTCTTTGGGGGACTGGTTTATTTCACTTAGCATGATAATCTCCATATCCATCCATGTACTGGCAAATGTCATAAAGTCATTCTTCTTTATAGCTGAGTAAGACTCCATTGTGTATGTATACCACATTTTCTTTATCCGTTCATCTGTGGAAGAGCTAATTAGAATAAGATACATTCCAAGGTTGCATAATCATATCAAAATGGATTCTACTGTCATGTATAAATAAAAAGAACCAATAAAAAATAAAAGAAAAATAAAATTATTTTTCATCTGAATGAATTTTAAATTAAAGACTCTCTGTAGCCTGCTGCTGTGATTAGGTTACAGGTTCTTTTTTTTTCACAATGCAAATTGCTTTGTAATAACAATTTTCATGTTATTTATGAACACTTACTTAAATTCTATATTCTTTGTTAGTAATGTGAGAAATATGGCTAGAAGGAACATTTGAGGTCAAATAAATTAATTAAAACTATACATTATGGTTCTTAAAAACAAGAGCTTTTGTTTTTTCCTTGGGCTATAAGGCATTTAGGCACCCAAGTTTACTAACTTAGGGTAGGATGTATGCTATAATTTGGATCTGGAATGTCCCCCAAAAGGCCATTTGTTAAAGGCTTGGTCCACAGTTCAACACTATTGGAAGATGGTAGAAACTTGGAGAAGTCGTAATCAGTGAGAGGTCTGTAGATCACTGAGGAGAATACTCCTAAAGGAGATTGTGGGACTCTGGTCCCTTCTTCTTTCTCTCATTCCGTTGGCAGCCATGAGGTGAGCAATGTTACTCTGCCATACACTCTGGACATGTATGCCAGACATCCCAATCTCAAAAGCCATTGGCCAACCAATCATGTACTGATATATCCAAAACTAAGTCAGAATAACATCTTCTCTTTATGAATTGATTATTTAAGGTATTTGTTACAATGATGGAAAGCTGACTTAACATAATGTTGGAGAAAACACACCTGAATTTTGATAGCATCCTTGGAACTCGGGTGTCCAACAGCCTTGGAGCCTCTGATAATGTTGGCCATGCTAGATGCAAGGTATTTAAGATCCTGAAAACTCACAATGACAATACAGACATAAAATTGTCACTGCAAAATCCCACAACTCACTTCTCCTGCCTCTTTTACTCTAAACTCTGTTTACTATATAAGGAAATATTAGGAGGGGCACAACTAAACTAAGAGAGAATGGAGACAGTAAAAATATGTAAGATCCCACATAAACTTCAGAAAATGTACTCGGCACAGCGGGCTTAAAATATGTTGTCTTAACTGGTGCGTTCTGATTTCCAGGAAATAATGCAAGTCCAATTTGAGGAGCCTTCGAACAGCATACGTGAAGACAATTTTACAAGATCTCTTCATAAATGGAAGAAAATGTCTTTGGTTTGAAGCATTAGGCCCATGAAATGTACCCCAAAAATATTTGCTAAATAAACAAATTATCAAATGACCAAGCAAGTGATGATATTATACAGTAGTAACCTTTATTGATGATCAATATCTACTGTGCTATAAATATAAATCAGAGAAAAGCACACATGGAAGAATGTGATACTAAAGAGGGATACTTTGAGTGACTTTCTAAAAGCCAGGGTGAATTGTTAAATAGTAATACACCCAAAGGGGTGAATGACTCACTTGCTAGTTTGGTGTGCTGCTAAGCTGTGCACATAATTTATCTCACTCCAAATCCGGCACTCAGCTTGCTGATCTCATTTTAGTTACATAGGCCACTAATAGTTTTTAAATTGCCCAAGTTCTCACAAAGTTCGGAAATCATTTCTGATCCTTATTATCTCAATAACTGGAACCAAATCAGGAGTTTATATCATCTTACTTTGTTCTGAATCCATTCACATTTTAAATTCAAATACTTCTCCAAAATTATAGTACTGAAAATACAATGAGAAAATATCTCTAGAGTAATAAAAATGCATTTAAAGGGATTTTTAAAATTTAGGAATAGCTTAAAACAGAAAAATACTTTGAAATGTCAGAAGATAAATCTTAGTGAGTTAATAGTTCAATGCATTAGAATAAGTAATATTCTTTTAGCAGTTTAGATTTTGAATCTCTGAATAAATGCAAAAAATCAAATCTTTAGTGTTAACATAGTTTCCATTTTGTCTATCTTAGAGAAGATAGAAACTTTGTCCTTAGTCTCAATGTAAACATTGATTCATACTAAAACAAATGAGAATGTGGCCTTCCTGCACAGAATATATCTTTATCCAATTAAGCTTTTGGTTATAAATGTTTTAACAACAATTTGGCCCATTTTTGCGCAGGATATGCACAGCAGTACATCCCACAGAGCACATCTGTCACTCACCAGACACCACCCAATTAAAGAACTTAATATGCTATGCTTCTCAGCTAAAGTAGAAATCAGAGGATTTTTTGGAAGGGATAGCCTGTGTGCTAATTTCTGTTGACCTAACAACTGTAAGACTTGAGAACTGGAGTTACAGTGCACAAAGTCTCATAAAAAGACAACAGCTCCATCAAGTAATAAAGTTGGATTATGGGCATATGAGGGACAATAGGGTACACAAAGGAAGCGAAAAACCACAGCAGGGAAGGACTCTTACTTTCCTCTATATTCTATGGACCATGGAATTCCCAGGAGCTACACAAAGATAAAGAAAAGGTCTGATTTGCCTCATATACTATCAAGTAGATGAAACGTTGCTATTTTTTCAAAAAGAGAAATCTTTATTGAATATAAAATACTGAAGCAAAAAATTATTGAAGTACCAAGTACTTCATATTTAAAGGGTAAAATTTGGAACTGTGTGTGTGTGTGTGTGTGTGTGTGTGTGTGTGTATGCATATATATATATATAAACTTCCAAATTTATATGTATTATTATATGTATTCTATTTATATACAACATACATAGATATATATTATATATCATGATATATATGTGTGGATGTAGGTATGTATAAGTCACATGTCGATAACCAAGATAATGAACAGCTCTGGGAATATTTCTTTTTCTCTTTATAATCCCTTCTTTTCCCCCACCTCATCGCCACTCTTCCCTTGGTCCTCCTCAATCGGCTCACTCTCTCCCTCCAAAGGAATCTACCAAACTGCTTTCTAAAATAATTGTTCCGTTTAAATAGCAGCTGGCCTCTTAGAACTGAGTTTTACTTACTTCACATTCTCACTGACATTTGATATGGTCTGTGTTAATTTTAGCTGTCCTATCTGATTGTATTTTTAATTTGTATTTTCAAAAGATTAAAGGTGTCGAGAACCAGTAGATGTGCTTCTTTGTTATCAATATATCTTCTTCAGTGAACTACCTACCCAAATTCTAATTCTGCTTTTTTCTCTTTGAGTTATTTGTTTTTATATTGAATTTTGAAAGCTCTTTACATATTCTGGATAGAAACCCTTCATCAGATACATGCCTTGCACATATTTTTCCATATCTATGGCTTGTCTTCCAATTCTGTTAACAGTGTCATTTGATGAGCAAAAGTTTTTAATTTTGATAAAGTTCAAGTATCTTTTATTTCTTTTATGAATCATGCATTTGTGGTTTCTTAAAGAAATTTTGCCTAAGTCAAAGTTTCAAAATGTTCACCTCTTTTCTTTAAAAAGTTTTGCAATTTAGCTTTTATATTTAAGACTACAATTCAGATGCAGGTATTTTATATATTTTGTGCTATCATGAATGAATTCAATTTTAATCCCATTTCCATTGTTTGTTGGCAGGATGTGGAAACACAATTAGATTCTGTACACTGATTCTGTATCTTACAACCTCATTAAACTCATTTATTCTAGTAGCTTTTTGGAAATCCCACTGAAGAAGAAAGAGATTCTAATACGATGCAGAATTTTAAAATTGCCCAAAAGTCTAAAAGTCTGTTGAGAGCTAACATCCTCATCTTGTTTTTGATATCCTAGGAAAGAATTTAGTCCTTCCCAGCAGTTGTGTGTTAGTTGGGGGATTTTTAGTAGATGTCTCTTGTCAGGTTGAAGAAGTCCCCCCCCCCATTACTACTCTATTATTAGTTTGCTGAGAGCTTTCATAAATAGAGTTGGAATTTTTAAAAACATTTTATCTATTATTTATTGATGTGATCATAAAGTTTTTCTTACTTATTTTGCTAATATAATGAATGACATCAATTGACACTTTCCAATTTTAAAACAACCTTGAATGGTTCTGGGGGTAACCCCACTGTGCTCTATTTTCATTTTTATGTATCACTGGATTTGATATGATAAAACTTTATTTAGAATCCCTTCATATATTTCCAATAGATAAAATGAAATAATTTTCTTTCTATCTTTTTTTGGGGTAATGTCTTTGTCTAATTTTGATATCAGTATAGTACTGACCTCAAAACAGTCTTGTCTCTTCAATTTTCTCTGAGTGTGTAAAGAATTTTTTTCCCTAAATATTTAGTAAAATTCAGTATTTAACCCACTTAAGGGGTGTGTTTCTGTTGTTGTTTTGTTTTGTTGCAGTGCTAGGGATCTAACCCACTGCCTCCCACATGCTGGACAGGTCACCTTCCCAGCCCTGGAGTTTTCTTTTGAAAATATATTAAACTATAAGTTACATATCTTTGGTAGATATGGAGCTATTCTGGAATGATTGCTGTTAGTGTGTGACTTTCAAAGAAGATGGACTGGTGACAAGGCAGAATGGTGACTATAGTGAATAATACTGTATTGTATACTTGACATTTGCTAAGACAGTAGGATTTAAATGCTCTCACCACACAATAAAAACAATAAATAACCATGCAACGCAATGGATACGTTAATTTGCTTGACTGTGACAACAATTTTGCAATGAATATGTATATCAAAACATCATGGTGTCTGCAGGTAAACACATGTAATTTTCACTTTTCAATTATACTTCAAAGCTGAAAAAATAACTTTAAAGAGTAATTTAAACAATAAGAAAGTACCTTATCTATTTACCAGTATGGTTTTCATTTTTGATGCTCTTCATTACTTTATGTTGACTCATATTTCTACCTAGTAGAATTTTCCTCATGGCTTGAAGCATTTCCCTCACCTGTTCATACAGGGCAGATTTGCTGGTGATTAATTCATTTGGCTTTTATATGTCTGAAAACATCATCATTTGTCCTTCATTTTTGAAGGGTATTTTTGTTAGAGAATTCTAGCTTGAGAACTTTTCTTACAATAGTTTAAAAATATTGTTCCACTGCCTTGTCACTGGCATTGGTTCTAACAAGGAATCTGGTGTTATCCTCACCAAGTTCCCTTGTACCTAAGTGACTTTCTCTCCTCTGGGTACCTTCAAGATATTCTCTTATCACTGGCTTTGAGAAACTTGGTTATTTTCTGTCATCTTGTTTCCTTTTCATTTCTTCTAAGATTTGTTGATCTTTTTTAAAAGTTTCTATCAAATTTAGAACATATTTGTTTTTATTTCTTCAAATCTTTTTCAGTTTCCTATCCCTTCTTCATTGATTCCAATTATATAAATATTAGGTTAATTAAAGTAGCCCCATGGCTCATTGAGCTTATGTTCACTCTTTTACTTTTTAAATTTCTCTGAATGCATCATTAAAGATAGTTTCCATTACTATGTTTTTCGATCTCACCAATCTTTGGCTTCTTAGAATTTATTCAGTATGCTTCTTAGGATTTGTGATCCTCATCTATCTATATTTTGACTCAGGTCTTTTTCATATTTCTTCTGTATATAACATTGAAAACACATGGAAAAAAATTGTAGCAAGTTTTTTAGTGTTCTTCTTTTACTGATGCTAAAATCTGTGTAACTTGAGTCAATTCTGATTGATTCATAAATTTCCTCATTGAGTCTTATTTCTTCTTCTCCGCATGCCTAATAACATTTTTGATGGTACACTGAAAATTTTACCTTATGGAATGCTAGGTATTTTTGTTCCCATAAACATTCTTAAAGTGTCTTGTGGTATAATCAAATTATTTGGAAATAGTTCTACCTTTTCTGGTATTGCCATTATGATCTGGTAGGTAAGTCCTATACATTATTCACTCTATCACCCATTATTAAAGTAAAACTCTCCTGAATGTTCTCCCTCCCGAATGCCCAGTCTAATTGATGGGAACAGACGGTATTCCCAATCCTCTGCCAGCATTAGGAACTACTGCCTAATTCTTTCAGATGTTCCCCCAATCCCACTGATCATCTAGCTCCCTCATACACATATGCTGGCTACTAGTTTGCTAAATGCTCATCAGAAACCTGAATGTGCAGATCATCTAGACTCTATTTTCAACTATTTTCTCTCTGGTGCTCTGCCCTGTGAACCCTGTCACCTTGGTCTCCCAGGACTCTCAGCTACTTTTCCTAAACTCAAGGTGTCAGCCACCTCTGCCCCAAATTCCCCATTCTTGTGCCACAGCTCAGCTATTCTCTTAAAGCAGTGGGTTGGAGGACATTATAAGGCTCTCTTTATTTGTTTTGTTTCTTATCTCTCAAAGAAAAGTGTCCTTCAAAGTCTAGTATAAGTGTCTTCAAAATGGTTTTTTCATATACTTTGTCATTTTTATTTTTCTCTGGCATAGGCAGGATGGTAAATTCATTCCTGGCAATTCCATCTTGGGTAGAACCCCAGATTCCCACCTCTGCCCTCTTTTTTTTTTCTTACTTCTAAAGTTTCCTTTTATTAAAACATTTCAATTTAATCTTTTTTAAAAAAATTATTTATTCTAATTAGGTATATATGACAGCAGAATGCATTTTGATTAATTGTACCCATTGCAGCACAACTTTTCATTTCTCTGGTTGTACACGATGTAGCATTGCATCCATCTCATTCCACCATCTTTCCTACCCCCATGCCCTTTACCCAATCACAGATCCTCCATTTTTCCCACTCCCAACCCCACCCCATTATGGATCAGCATCCACTCATCAGAGAGGACATTCAGCTTTTGGTTTCGGAGGATTGGCTTACTTCATTTAGCATTATAGTCTTCAACTCCATCCATTTTCCTGCAAATGCCATAATTTTATTCTCTTTTAATGCTGAGTAATATTTCATTGTGTATATATATCACCATTTCTTTATCCATTCATCTATTGAAGGGCCTCTAGTTTTGTTACACAGTTTAGCTATTGTGAATTGAGTTTCAATAAACATTGATGTGGCTGTGTCCCTGTAGTATGCTGATTTTAAGAACTTGGGTATAGACTGAGGAGTGGGATAGCTAGGTCAAATGATACTTTCTTTCCAAGTTTTCTGAGGAATCTCTATACTACATTCCAGAGTGGTTACACCAATTTGCAGTCCCACCAGCTATGTATGAGTGTGCCTTTTCCCCTCATCCTTGCTAATATTGGGGGGGTTTTAAGGAAGAAATTTTTTAATAAAATTCAAATCCAATTGATCATTTTTTATTATTGATTTTTTTAAAAATGACAGTGGAATGCTTTACAATTCTTATTACACATATATACCACAATTTTTCATATTTCTGGTTGTATATAAAGTATGTTGACACCCAGTTCGTGTCTTCATACATACACTTTGGATAATGATGTATATCACATTCCACCATCCTTGCTAATCCCCTGCCCCCTCCCTTTCCCTCCCAACACTCTGCACTATCTAGAATTCATCTATTCCTCCCATGCTCCCCCTCCCTACCCCACTATGAGTCAGCCTCCTTATATCAGAGAAGACATTCAGTATTTGTTTTGGGGGGATTGGCTAACTTTACTTAGCATTATCTTCTCCATCGCCATCCATTTACCTGCAAATGCCATGATTTTATTCTCTTTTACTGCTGAGTAATTCATTGTGTATACATACCACATTTTTTTTTTGATCCATTCATCCACTGAAGGGCATCTAGTTTGGTTCCACAGTTTAGCTATTGTGAATTGTGCTGCTATAAACATTGATGTGGCTGTGTTCCTGTAGAATGCTGTTTTTAAGTCCTTTGGGTATAGTCTGAGGATAGGGATACTTGGGTCAAATGGTGGTTCCATTCCCAGATTTCCAAGGAAACTCCATACTGCTTTCCATATTGGCTGCACCAATTTGTAGTCCCACCAGCAGTGTATGAGTGTACTTTTTTCCCAACATCTTCGCCAATACTTATTGTTGTCTTCATAATAGCTGCCATTCTGACTGGAGTGAGATGATATCTTAGAGTAGTTTTGATTTGAATTTCTCTAATTGCTAGAATTAAAACGAAGAATCAATAAATGGGATGGAAACGAACTAAAAAGTTCCTTCTCGGCAAAAGAAACAATCTGTGAGGTGAACAGAGAGCCTACATCCTGGGAGGAAATGTTTACCCTCACACATCAGATAGAGCACTAATCTCTAGGGTATACAAAGAACTCAAAAAGCTAAGCACCCAAAAAATCAAATAACCCAATCAGAAATGGGCCAAGGACTTGAATAGACTCTTCTCAGAAGGGGATATACAATCAATCAACAAATATATGAAAAAAATGCTCAGCTTCCCCTTTTTTATCCAACTAATCCATTCAGTCTAAAGATTGACAATAAAGAAAATTTTTCTACCATGTAAGTTCTTGGATCCTGTAAATTCCACCTAAGGACTCCTTCATGGGGGTCTATGAACCCAGATTAAGAGATCCTGCAAAAGAAAAATGAAATATCCTATAGGAAAATTGTATCTTAATTTGAAATTTTTCATTTCATTCTGTTATAAATATATAACACAAATCATAGTAACATTAACACACTTGTAACTATCACCACTAAAATTCATAGATATTTTCATATCACTTTACATTTTTTGCCCTTCTTTGGAACATGGAGGTTGGAGTTTATAAGCCATGGTCCCACCTCTCTCCTTTCCTACTCAGGCCCCTTCCTCACATGGGATAATTTAAATACAGTGTAAGTCTCTTTCAGCCTTCTGCTACATTACCCAAAGTTTTCTGTGTTCTGTATGATTCTATTTAGGAATTGACATGTTGATACAATTTTATCATTAAAATATATGGGAAAAACAAGACCTAGGAAATTTGTTCAAGGTCTCAGGGCTGATAACACATAAACCCTACTCAAGTCTTGATACTCACCCTGTGAGTTTTCCCACACACAATATTGATATGAAATATCTCTAAAATGCACATTTTTCCAGTTTCTTCTAAAAAGTACAAGGTTTATTATTGCAGTTCTGATACCTTTAATGTTGAAAGAAGATTCTGTCATACCAGTGACCCAAACAGCAACTTCAAGTCCATATCATCAACACCAAAACATGCTCATAATTTGTAAAAGCAAAGGGATCTGAGCAGTCAGCATTTGGACATGTTGTAAATGTTAATACATCCATCCTTATTGATCATCATGAAGGTTCTGTAAAGGAGAAAAAATGTATTCTATTTTTAAAAGTGGGGCTGGATTAAGTTTTTGTTAGAGAAATCCCATTTTTCTATAGACATTTATTATTGACTTAGTGATGTGTTTTGCAGGGAGAAAGCCCAGGTGTACATATTAGAAAACATAGCTGGGGAGAGGTCCACAGATGTAGACAGACCCAGAGCCCTGCTGTAGGATCACAGGCTAATGATGCATTTAAGGTCTTTGAAGCACCTGGTTTCAGTCGAAACTTGCCAGGCTGAGTTTTATTCCCCCAGTTAGGCTTCCTGCTGCTCCACCATCCCTATCAAAGCTCTAAGGTTTGCAGCCAACTCTGGTGACCCAGAACTCCAAGTTCCCTGCTTCCAGCACACTGCTTTCCTCCAGCTGAGTCGGGTTTATAATCTACTGCTGCTTACCAATTTGTCCCACTCCAGAAACTTCTAAAGAGGCCTCTGGCTACAGTACAGAAGAAAGAAATGGCGGGAAGTATTACTGAGCACCTACTGTATAACTGGCACTGGCTCAGAACTCATACTGCTTCTCTCTTCTAATATTCACAGTGGTGGCAGATAAATATTAATTGGGTGTGTTCTAGATAAAGAGCTGAACACTCAGGTAAGTTGTGTAATTTCCCAAATGTCGTGGGTATACTATGGCAAAACTGGATCAAGCTCCACATGCTTCTGAAGACCATGCTTTGTTTATTCCCTCTCACAGTTACTTGAATGCCAGCATCCAAAACAATGGACAGTCCACGTAGAATTCAAGGTCTCCACGTACAGTGAATGTCGGTAAATGTGTACTTGTCAGAAACTAAATCTTATCAACTGTCGTTGGAATGATTTACAATGTGAGGGTAAAGAAACTTTCTGACTGGAACTTTAAAGGATGTCAAGGGTTCATGGAGATGAAATTTTTAAAGAAAGAAAAACTTTATAAACATCAGAGCCCATAAAACTATTCTCATTTTTCCATGAAGGAATATAGAATCACATATTTTGAAATATGATTTGAGTCAATCTCACACATTTCAGTTACAGGCAGGATAGATTCACCTATTTGGATTGTTTGGCCCCTTGGTTGACAGTGGAAGATTGGAACAGAGGGGGAATCATCCAAATTCTGCTGTATTGTATCATAGCTTTGCATCTTGCCCTAATCCTTCCCACTATTGCTGACTACTTTGACCTGGACACCAGAGGGACACTGTCCACAGGCTGCATGCATGAACATGTCCACTGTGTCACCCTTGAAGCAAAGGAGGACACAAAACACCAGGCTTCTCAGAGGCCCCACTAGGCCCCTCTCAGGCTCCTCTCCACACCAAGGGAATAAGGAGAGGGCCTGGTCCCGAGTGACTGCGTAAAGGTTTCCTTGAAGGTCTCATCTTTCTCTCATGCACACTGGCAATAGGGAAAGCTAATGGAATCTGCAGAAAGTTGCTTCTAGTATGTAGCCCTCTAACAGGTGGTCCTTGAGATCCTGGTTATGCAAGCAAACTATACAAGCTAATGCGGCTGATTTGCTGCTTCTGCAATCTAACATATAAATCCCTCCCTCTCTCAATGGCTGCTGGCACAGAACTGAGGGCACTGTGGAAAGAACACGCGTCACTAATCCAGCTGGCTGCCACTGGACAAAATGCCAGGAGGGAGAGGAGACACTGCTTGGCCAAGTACTATGAGGGCCAAAATACTATCTTCTCTGCCTATCACCACTGGGCCTTCCTCATAAGCATTTTTAAATAAAGACTTCTGCCTTGAATGTCATCTCCAGTTATTTTGTCTCTTGTCAACCTATCCCACTGTCTCTGAACAACTGGGCTCTGGACCTGATATCCACTTGAATGAGGAATTTATTTTTATTGGTTTATGTGTTATACTTACCTGGGAAAGAATATTCTATACCAAATACAAGTTCTAAAAGCAAGATGATTTTTAAGTAAAAGTGCAGAGACTTATGACTAAAGAGGTAGTGCAAATAATTTTATTATGATCCAAAATTAAATTTTAAAAGGGAAAAAAATTAAAATCCAGTCTACCAAGTCACTCATATTCAGGGAATAATGTCTACCCTCTGGCCATTCTGAAAGTGAACCGGACACTTTTCTAGCCACCCAAGCTCCTCCTTGCCTCATTCTATGCATCAGGAATTCTGCAAATGATTGTTCATGGTTCACAGGGGGTTGGATCACAAAAAACTAGTTGTTGATCTTTGGATGCCTGCAGGCCTGCAATCTGTGCTACAAGTTTATCCCTCCTAGGGAAAAATAATAATAATAATAGAAAAAGGGGAGGGGGCGAGGAAGGAAGGAGAAGACAAGAAGATGGAACCGGTACAAGCATCTGTAACAAGCTAATTGGACCCTTGTGGGCCACCCAAGCAGGCACAAAATTAAAACAAACAGAGCTTCCCATCCTGCACTTTCAGGACCACAGCCACACCGGGTCTATCAGCTTTTCCCCTGCCTCCTCCCTTGACCTTCATTTTTAAAGAACTTAATTATGGGTCTTGCTGAAGGATCACAAGCCAGTTTTTATCTAAAAAGAATAAGCTATTTTGCCTCCAAACTAGAGACACTGATAGAAGTTGGTAATTAGTATGACTTGTTAATGGAGTTTGGCTGTGATTAAGCAGTGATTGAGTGTGAGTTTGGTGTCTGTCAGTGGGTAAGCCTGGGAGGGTGAGAGATGTTTAATGAGACACCTGTTGTTGGGGCCCCGCTGGGGTTTGCTACAGCTGATTGGCACTTGGATGCAGTGTGCTCTGTGACGGGGGCTGGGCTCAGCTTGGCAGGTGGTTGGCATCACAGAGAGCCCACAGCTCCCTCTTAGTCGGTGCTGGCTGTACTTCCCGGGCTGCCTGTCCATGAAGGCAGCCGCATGTTCCCATGTGATCTGGGCTGACTATTGTCCTGCTCTAACTCCCTTTAGGCTTTGTACCCACCCTGTGGGAGAAAGACCTCCAAGGCCCATGATACCTAGCAAGCCCCAGGCTCTCTTCCCCTCATTCAGCCTCTCCTGTCCAAGGGATAGATGAGGAAACTGAGGTCAGGTAAGTTAAAGAGTATGACCAAGTTCACACAGCTGACTCCAGGCTCGAATGTACCATGCTCAAGGACAGCACCCCTCAAACTTTAGAAAGGGTCTTTGGGAGCATGATAAAGTGCAGGTTCCAGCGAGTAGTTCTACAGTGGAGCCTAAGACATAGCTTCATCAGGGCTTCCACATGACACTCACACTGCAAGGCCAAGGACCATACCTGAAACACAAAGTGTATGGGAGACTTTCTTGTATTTGAATCAAACAGAAACCCTCAAGATACATAGCTACAATGCATTTTAATTTTATGTTTAAGACTATATCATGCTTTTTAGGGAAGACAGAAAGGCAATATATATTCTTTGCCTAAAAAGAAACAAAATGTAGCCTGTTGCTAAAGATGTTCTGGAACTCTCTATTAAGCATGTGATAGAAGAATGCTGGTGGAAGCAGCACAAAAATGGGGGGGGGGGACGGAAATTTACCCAGGAGGCCCACACTCCACAAATTGGCAGAAGATTTCCAGAAGGAGAAGCAAACAAATAAACAGGAGTTTGATCTCAGGATGCTGCTCTGTCACAGTGGCAAGGATGCAGCTTCAACCAGCCACCCTCATGCCCAACCTTGCTCCCACCTGCTGCAACCCTGTCCAAATCCATCTAACAAACCCCACCCTGTCCAGATCAGGGACAGGATACTGGGAGAAAACAGACTTTTGTTCTTTTGGACTAAGTGTTGAATCAAAATAAGGCTTGGAAGTCACAAAGGGCCCATGGCCACCTGGGCCAAGTCAGGTTCAGGGGGAAGGGCCAAGCCTCCACCCTGACCTACACCATGACTCTGCTTTACAATTCATGTCATATTGCCCCCAAAGTTCAAATGAAGCTTTTCTAAGAATAAAAGAAAAAAAATTCAATGACATCCACAAAAGTTTAGGACCAATTTAAGATAAACTTTATAGAACACAAAAATACCTGAAGAAAAGAACAATATCAGTTGTCTTCAGAACCCAACATTAATATGAAAAACCGATAAAATAATTTGGATATTTCATAATTTTTTAAATGCTATATCTTAAATTCCATAGATTATTTTTTCCCTAAGTTTTCCAGAAATCCATCTCATTTTTGGCTTCACTGACTAGAAGAAATTGGAACTGAAAGGCTTATGTCAAAGTATATTTTCCTTAAATTCAATGATCAGTCTATTCATTTATTTTTCCATAGAAATAAAATATTTGGCTGGTATGGGTAATTTCATTTTTAATATGTAAAATATTGTCATAATTAACCATGGTTAGACCTAATAACAGACAAAATGTATAAGTTCTTTAAATATTTTTATATGTAGTCACTTTCTTTACATCTCATCCCATTGTAGAATAAAGTGTCTTTGGGATTGTTCACATCACATGTGACATTTACAATAGAAACTATGCTCTTAGACTTCTAGAAGGATACAGAAGTTTCAGACTGGTCTCTTAATAGAGATTCAGTATATATATTTTGCATGTGAACATGGGGGATAAGGGATAGTCACATGCCAGAAGTTTATAGGAAATGTAGTTATGGCTTATGGGAAATTTTTTTTAACTGTTAAAATTTTCAAGTCCCAAAAGGTGCTACATCTCAAGGATTCATATGAGAGAGGAATGTGCAAGATGCTCTATGGTAGAGTGAATAAACAGCAGATCTGCAAACAGATGGATTTGGGGGGAGAAGCCTGGTTCTGCCAACTCATGGCTGTGTAGCCTGGGACCAGTGGCATAACTTCTTTGGGCCTCAGTTTCTCCATGAGTAAGTTAGAAGCAATAACATCATTGAAAACAAGGGAAAACCTAAATAAGCCTCTAGCTTTACTTGATTTTAGTGGTCTACTTTTGGTTGACTTTTTTAAATCACTAATTTCGGAGGTCACACAACAAGGCAATACATTATTAGTCTCTCACAAACTTTGCTATAGATAACCCCTCTGATATATGGTCATGATGTAACAGTTGCCTAGGTTACTTCACTTGAAGACTACTTTTGTAGAAATCATTGACTCTTCCTTCAGTTGAGCCTCTGTGACTATCTGGTAGGGGTCAACTTGACATTAGGAGACCACTCTCTGATCATGATGACATCAACACTTTATGAACATGCATCCCATGAAGAACCACAAAATTGATTATATATATATATATATATATATATATATATATATATATATATATATATATATATATATATATAATGACCGTTTATTAGTTCTCCTCCAATCATCCTTTGCTTTGCTTTTTTTAATCCCCTCAAAAATCCTCAAAACCCTATCCTGGGGAGAGAGATCTGAGAGTTAGGTTTCCTACCTTCATACTTGCTATCTTGTTTGCAAATCTTGTTGTTTCATTGATTGGCATACTGTGTGGCAGGCAAACCAAGCCTGGTCCATTAATGTTATCTTGTTCTGATCAGTGGATATAAGGTATGGAAAGTTCCTGTGGTATGTCAGACACCTGATGAAAACCAAAGTGGGTTTAACTTGCTCATTGTGTAGACAGAAACAATTCCCACACAGTGCAATCTATTAACCTGTTAAATGTCCCCACAACAGAAGCAGCTTGGGGCATGTCTGTTTAGCCACTTTATTCCACACAGGTGGACTTAACAAAAGCCCATCTAGGTGGCCACACCTCTCACCTGGACTATTGTCATAGACTTCCAACTAACAGTTGCCTTGATTGGACTCTTGCATACCTCTACCACAACTGTCTATTATCTACATGGAAATCAAAGTGAGCCTTTTAAAATGTAGTCAAATAAAGTCACTCTGTCTTATATTGTACAGAGTGACAACCAAAGGTCCTGCCTGGTCCAGTCACTCATTGCCCCACTAACCACATTATTTCACTCACCTGTCGGCCACCATGAGTGCTGCTTGGTCCCCAGCATAACCCATTATTCCCTAGCTATGTTGCCCTTGCCATTTTCCTAACTTAGAATGATCTTTCCCCAGCACTCAGCTCATCATCCCAGCAGTTCTCTGTTCCAATGAGGGCCATGTGCAGACAATCCTACATAAGTTTGCAATCCTCCTACACTTCCCTTACCTTGCTTTGTATTCTCCTTAGCACTCATCAGCTCCAATGAATATTTAGTTGTTCCTAAGCATTAATATCTTTCTCCCTGTGACAAGGGTAAGGGTTTTGTTTTGTTTCTTACTGAATCCCTGACAATTTAAAAACCGGCAGCTACATGGATAAATGAATAGCAAACAGTGGGCTTTGTGTGACTACTGGTTGAATGACCGAATGGAATCAGTTCTAATAAAGTTTCTCTATAAAGCAAAAATCAACCTCCTAAAGGGAAGGGCATTTATTACTATGGAATGTCCCAGTGAGAAAGTATCAAAAAGACTCAAACGGAGGAGAAAAATTAAAATCTGGAGAAGAAAATGATCAGGAGCAAGAAGAACTTGAACCCAGAGCCCCTTTCTTATCCTTGTTGCCCCTCCTATCAGTCCTGATGCCCCCAAAAAACTGTGGCAGAAAGTCAGGGTCCAAAAGGTAGTGGGCATGTGACTGTCTAAGCCCGTTTTGGTGAATGTCACAGATTTCCTTACGCATACCATAAGGAAGAGGCAATGGCTCCTTTGCCCTATACCAGAAGAATAAAAGTCAATGACCCTGGAGCAATTCCCAGCTTTAAAAAGCCTGGAAGAAAAAGCCACCATGTGCTGACTGCCTGCTGTTCTTTGGGCACTGCTCAGTGGAGCTTTCTCTCTGACTTTGGTATGCAATGGTCACTCATTCTCTTGAGACCCTCAGCCAGTAGCCTAACATTCAGCACATGCAGGATGTGTCTGTTTACCCCCACCCCAACTCCACCCAGAATAGTTACAGGTCAAAAGGGTGCAGAATCCAGAGTATCTAGACTAGATGTTGCACAGAACTTAATCTAAAAAAAAGAAAAGTCTTCCTCCTTCCCCACCAGTAAGAAGCCACCACCAATGGCAGAATGCGTGCAAACGCAGGCCTCCTTGGGAATCCATGGAGTTTATTCCCAGAATGAACTTGGAGTCAAGATGGATAAAGCTTGAAAATAGAGTTGAGATGCAAAAAGGAAGTCTCTGCTATAAGCAGGTGGGGTTAAGAACTACCAGAGGCATCCAGAAAAGGGTCAATAGAGTGTGAGCAATGCAAGGTAAGAGCCAGGCAGATGAGCCCCCACCAGAGACAATGCTATATGTAGACTCACAGCTGTGACCTGAAAAGCCTGTAAGGTCATTTCAAGTGACTAAATGCTCAGTGCCTGCCATAATACTTACACTAACAAAATTATAATACATTGCATTTTCTATTCTACATTCCAGAGTTTGGGTTTGGACATTCTTAACTTATCTTTTCTTCTTCCAAAAGTTCTAAGTTAAAAAAAATCCTTTAAGCTATCATTTTCAAAAGTTATACATGTCACAGATTTCCTTACACATACTTACTATTGAGTGATGGCCATTTACTGTCTACATAATCAAGAAGCCAGTTCACTACCTGAAATTGGTAGAACCAGGAACTTTCAGGATATAGACTTAAAAATGTCTACAAATATATCTATCAAGGAGTAAACACATTGCATTATAGTACAGTGCACTTTGCTAAGCATCATTTACATCACCTAATTTAATCCAGAGTGGTAGGTATGATTCTCTGCATTTTTGTAGATGAAAAAAGTTGGGGAATATAGGAAGCCATATTAATCTGTTAGGGCCACTATAACAAAATATCTAGATTGGGTGGCTTAATAAATAGAGATTAATTTCTCACAGCTCAGGAGACTGGAAATTCAAGATTAAGGCATGAGATGTATGCAGTCTGTCTTCTCATTGTCTCCTTAGTACTCTTATCTGTGTGCACATATATCTCTGATGTCTCTGTGTGTGTCCAAAGTTCTCTTACAAGCGAACCAGTTAGGCAGGATTAGAGCCCACCTTAACAGCTTTATTTCAACTTAATCCTGTCCAATGCATGCATAGGCTGAGGGACTAGAAGCAGGACTACACCATATTTTCTAATAATCTGGAGGTTGAAGGACACAATTCAACTCATAATAGTGGCCACACACTCTGGTTTGTCTGGGACACTCATTGTCCCAATGTAATTATTAGATGTACTCTTTCTCCATTTTTCCCAAAACTCTTCCTGTTTGAATAATCAATCCTATGCCCACTCTACTGTGACAGTAGGATTAGTAAAACATCTCAAGAACAGAAAACAAGATGGAGTTCAAATTCTATTCTATTCGCCAAATCTTCCTGCTTCCTTATGCCCCTCAAATACATCCTTTGAACAAATATGTCCCCTCACCATGGAGAATCCATGCTTACCTGGCCCTTTACAGGGTCTGTGTGAAGAGAGCCACAAGTCTCAGTGACTTGGTAGGCAATGGGCAGGAGACATGTCTGGCCATTTTGTTTCTTGCCAATTTTAGAATGAAAAGTAGCTTAGCTGGATGAACGGGAACAGATTGGTCCTCTTCTTTCAGTTCTCATTTTTGGTTTAACTTATCACATTTTACTACACCCTTTTGTTCCAGAATTAAAAACAAAAGCAAATGCCTATATCCAGGAGGACGCCTTGAAAGTACCTGCTGCACCTTGTGGATACTCCAGTCTGAGCTCTGCCAGGCTTCTGTCATTGTTTATTCTCCCTCCTGGAGGGCCCAGCAGCATATGATGCTTCCCTCACCTCTTCAATGTCTTCTGAGTCACATGCAGGGAGACTCCCCTCTCCTGGGGTGTATGTGCTGGCCCCTCACTGGGACTGTATCATCTGGCAGATTACAGACTGCAGACTGCTGGCTCTGCCTCTGTTGAGAGCCAGCTTAGTCTTTTAACAGTTCGTTCAGTGGGGAAGGAAAAATGGTGCCCCACCACTGGTAATGAGATCAATCTCATATAGAAGAGGGGGAGGAACACTTCTACCAAAACCCACAAATACGTAGGTGGTCCAAATTTGATGACTTGACTTAGTCTACCCCAATTTATCATGATAAAATGAAAATAATATAATAACATCCAAATGGTGAGTACTTGCCAAGTGCTAGGTTTTGTGCCAAGATCTTTAAAACTATATTTTAGTCAAATCATGCAACCTCAAGGTTTGATTTGGACTCAGTGAGCAGCAAATTTAAACTTGGGTCTTCCTGTGCCTCTACAGCAATTGTCGTAGTGTGCCTCTTCCAATTTGTTTTGCAACCACTGTTAGGGCAAGGTTCCTAAAATTCATATTAATGTGCATTACACATTAATTAAAATTAAAGCAACTTTTGCATTAAAAAAATCATGAACTTCTTATGCTCCCAAAGAATCCTTCTCAACAAAACATTAATAAATGCTCTACCCTGACCTACCTTTCTCCATTTTGGTTCTTAGTGTTGGAGATGTTGGGTTGTATTGGAAATGTCAGGTTCCTTAGTGCAGGACTTTTCCAAGTCTTCAGAAAGTTCATGTTAATCGTGAATCTCCACAAGAACACAGCACAGAGTATTTCTCAGATGGAGTACCTCATGGAAACCTTTCTCTGAAAACCTCACGAAATCTGGACAACACCCTCCAGGAAATGCTGCCTTCTTTCTTATTGTCTCAAGTTTCCATCTAGACTTCCCTCCCCTGCCTCATCATTTCTCCCTTGTTGTGCAGCATGAACATTTATTTCCCTTCCAAATGGATAGTTAGAACCTGCCACAAATGCTGACCCAAACTCAAATTCTCCCTCCCCATCAAGGTTGCCCTCCTACTCCTTCAACTCCAAGTCTTAGGCCAAACCTTACATCCCTCCCTTTTTAGAGGGGAACATCCTTTTCACTAGTGCCATTCATTCTAGCTATTCAGTAAGCATCTGACCCATGTCCTAATTGTGTGCAAAGCATATATTAATAAAACAACCTGCTCAGGGTTGTTTCATTTTAATGCTGAAATGTTTCTGTGCTCACTAATCTTGACTTCATCAACTAGATTGCAGGCTTCATGGTTTTTTTGTTTTGTTTTGTTTTGTTTTTGCCTTTATTTAAACCAGCAGCATCTGACCCTGAACTGGGACCACAACTCACCAGTGTGGCCACAACCTTCCCTGTCATTCTAGCCTTGCTATAGAATGATCAATATTCCAAATTGCCTGGCACTTATGGTGGTCCTAGTACTGAAAGTTCCATCACAAAGGAACCCACTCAGTGCCAGGAAACCAGAAAAGTTTGACCTACTCAAGCATAGATTAGAATTTTACATTCTAAATATTTATCCTGTGCCTGAAATGCCTTCACCCCATGGTTAACCATTCAAAGGCAGGTTCAAATGTATATTCCTTTATTAAAAATTCCCTTCTCACATTCCCTTCTCACATGGCTTGGCATCATAGCTAACAACTTACTGACCCATGGTCTTATTCTCAGTACAGCTGCCACCCCTGGGTGATTTATTGATTGATTGATTGATTTTGCAGTTCTTGGAATTGAACCCAGGGCATCACACATGCAAGGTAAGTGCTCCACCACTGAACTACACATCCAGTCCCTTTTACGATTTTATTTTGAGACATGTCTTGGTAACTTGTGCATTCTAGCCCCAAACTTGCAATCCTCCTGCCTCAGCCTCCCCAGGTGATTACGGATACACTCTGGATGATTCTTAAAGGCAAGATACTTAACATATATGTATATCCATGTTTCCCCTGAAAGCCCAGAACTACAGTTCATCACATGGGCAGGCACTCAGTTGGCTTATTGAGTGGTTCTGATCCTTGGGCCCAGTAGAGAAGAGCCTGAAGCCTTGCCTTGTACTTCTGTACAATGGAGTTTCCAAAACCAATTGTACTCATTCCACTACAGCTGAAAAATCTTAGCAAATAACAGTGAAATCTTCAACTGGTAGAGCAGTGAGCTTCTCTGAGCAATGGCTGGGGTGTGTATAACCCATTAGATGTAACTTAGAATTTTTTTTTTTCAAGAGACAGACCCCAGGCTTTGCTGATATATGCAGAAAGGAGTTAGCCACGGAGCGGAGTGCCTGGGAATGGAGACAGTTATCATACAACTATGCTAGGTCATTCAGAATAGTTATCATTACAAATTCTGCCTGGGAAATTGCAGAGGCCTTATTTTAAAAATGAATATAGAGTTGAAAAGGAATTTTGACAAGTCAGATTCACCAAAGTCAAAGTAGGCCACCCTGACTTAAGCTGTCAATAAGGTGTTAAGGAAGATACTGGGAGATTAACACCTTTTCAGGGTGACCCAGCTGTTCTCTTGAAGGTGATAACTTGCAATCAGGCACAGGATGGGGAACAAAGAGAAAGGGGGGCGGAGTGGGGAGCTTTCAAATACAAGCATCCCTGAAGTTCCTACTTATTTTTTTTAAATGACATATTTTTAAATCTTAGTAGCATTTTCAACCTTTATCAACTACAAGAAAGAAAAACTTTCATTGGTTATTTTCCTCCTGTTTATATTATCTGACACTGATTTTTAGAAAGCTGCTGTATAAGAAGTCCCTCTCTTGATAATGAAAGAATTTCTTATGAATTTTTAAATTTATATTAAATTTATTATAAATTTATCTGTTATATATTATTTAAATATGTATATATTACATAAAATATTTGTATTTTGTATATATTGTGTATGCATTATATATTATTTTGTGGATGTATTTATGTACATATGTAAATTTTATATAGTTGGTGGAAACCAATTCCCATCTAAATACCTTATGTTTCATTACTAAGGAGTAAGTGTGCCATATTGGGAAAAGCCATGGTAATCACTGTGCTTGCCCTGCACATCTAATAATGAAGTTCCTCTAAATTCACTGGCAAATTGAACTAGTCAAATATTCAGGGGCCTAGCTTCTCACAAGCCAGTTAAACAATTCATTAAAACGAAGGACTTGTATTTCCATGATCCAGTTGTATTTTTAGCTACATGGAGGTTCAGCAAATATAATAGACTCTCATGTCACTTTTACAGTTTGCATGAAAATAGAATCCAGTATGGGGCATCTGCTTTCCAAATGTTTAGCTACACTGTGCACTTCAGAATTCAGTTATCAGTGTTTCTCCAGGTTTTAACATCTCTGTCTTCAATCTGAGGCTCCATATATCACATGGGCTCACCTGTACAATTCCAGTTTCCCCTCCTTGCACACCTGACCTCCCAGGAGGTAGCCATTTAACATGCCCTCACTCCCACTGAACAATACACAGCCTTATCCAGGCAGCCTGCAAACTTGAGAAAAACTCTCCCTGGTCTAAAATACTGCCCTGTCAGAACAATGGAAATTTTTATTTGGTCATAGGTAAAAAAGAAAAGGGAAGATATGAAAAATTAAAGAAAATGAAGTAAAGAACAAAATAAGCAATACAAGCAGTAAATATGCAATGGTATGTTTTGCCACATTCTGGCTGGGCACAAGATCACAAGTCACTCAAACAGGAACAAACTTTATTTTTGAAATAACCACCAATACCACGTAGGCGCCCGGGAAGATTCCCGATCCACCCACGCAGCTTTCTGCAGGTCTCTTCCGGGAACCCCAGAGCAAGTTCCTCCCCCGGAATTCCCTCCTACTGCACTTTCCCAACCAATGGGAACTCTCCAGGAGTCCCGAAGCAGGCAGAGGTAAACAGCAGGAGTCCGGTATCCATATGAATGTAATTTTTAACATAATCATATCATCTCAATGGCTTGCTGGCATCACCTTTCAATCAAAAATGCCATGCATCATATAAATTGGCTGTGGCTCTTAGCATCGTTTTATGATTCTTTCTTGATATTCTTTCTAGAGCTTTTATTACCAAATGTTTTAAATGAACACTTATTAAGTCAATCAGAATCTGCATCTTCCCTTGGGCACAGCTAAGAATACATTTCTGGACTTCCAAAAATATTTACATAGTCTTATAGTTAGTAATCATGAGGTAACATGAATACTTCTAAAATATAAAGAATCAATTAGATATTTTTTATACAGGAAGAAGAGAGTTTTTTTAAAAAAAAATGCTTAATCAGCAAAGAGTTAAAATATTACTGGATTCTAGCCCCTAGTTCTGCTAGAGGCTAGCTTCTGGAATATAAGCAATCAGGCCTTCTCCTGGAGAATCAATTTCCATACCAGCACATGCAAGGAGGTAGATCAAATTAGCCTTAAGATCTCTTACAGCCCTCATAGCCCATTGGTCTAAAAAAAGAAAAACAAGAAGTTAATTAGTATTAATTAGCATATTATTTTCTCTTATGGACATCACATCTTGGAAGGAACTAGAGAATTAAATTTTTAATTAGAAAGAAGTAAATATCCATTGTAGGAAAGCAGAAAATAATGTCAACCCCTCTCCCCTAAAAAATACCAAAACCCCAAAATCCTCATCCTCCACAATAACCATTCCCTACACTGTGGGATTTATTTTTTGGAATATGTTCTACACAAGCATATAAACACATACATATATACAAACACATACATATATCAATGAGATACTGCACCTCAGTTTTAAGGCCCACTGCTTAGGGAGTGAGGAATATTAATTAGTATAAATCTTCTAGGGACCAATTTATGTATCCAAAGTCCTAGAATTACAGGTAGCAATCACACTTTGATCTGGCAACTGCAGTGCTAACAAAGTAATTGAGTGAAGGATATATAATGTGTGCAAAATATTCATCAAAGTACTGTTTAGACTTAGTTAATAAAATGGAAACAAACTAAATGTCCAAAATTCAGGGTCCTGTCATGTAAATTCAAACGACCGACGGGCCATGGAGGTGCCTTTAATAACCACACCCAGTGTATTTAGGAAAATGAGAAGCTCTGTAAGACCAGTATTTGAGTCATTTCCACCAACAACCACAGGTAAGGGAGCTCACTGAACCGCTTTCTTTAGAAAGCCACAATAAAGCTGCTGGGATGGCACAGCCCCGATCTGGGCTGCTGACAATAATCCCAGGCTCTCCATATGCTCTGCAGCATCCAGAAATGGCAGGCTAACATTTCCCTCCTGCTGGCACTGGTGGGTTTGCTGCAACTGTCACTGTTCAGCCCTCACTCTGCTCCCTCTCCCAAACCTTTTGCCCACTCCTACCAAAGGTGGAGAGAGAGTTCTTGAAGCTAAAACTTTAACCACCTGTTGGGTGTCCCTTTTATATTCCAAAGTGTTTAGGAGCCTTCCTTTCTTTGGGGAGGGGCAGGGTGGATGCAGCAGGAGGAGCAGAAGGCAGAGGCAGCAGGCAGAGCAGGGGAGGTGTGGGAGTGCACAGGGACATCCAGCAGAGAGAAGGAGGGTCACAGAAAGAGAGGAAACCAAAAGAGAAGGCTCAGAGCTAGGGCAGGAAATGGAAGCAGTACTTACCAAATAACCACAAAGAGCCAGAAAAGAAGATGCGTCCTTTTGTGTGTGTCCTTCTTTCTGATAATGCGACCAGTGCATTAATCAAGGAAACCCAGGTGCAGCAACCAGGAGCTGAACTGCTGCCTCATGCCCAGGAAGGAAAAAGTTTTCTTCCTTCACTTACTCTCTTCCCTTCTTTTTCCATTGTCCTTTTGCGATTCTCCAGATCCATTTACACCCTCCCATTGCTTCAATTTGTTTGTCGTCATCAACCTGCTAACCATCCCAGTGGCTTGGAATAGTATTAAAAAATGAGAAACCAGATGAGAAAAGAGGGAGCTGGGACACCTGCACAGGCTGAGGATGCATACAGCGATTCACCTATTCTCACCCTTTTCTTCAGCCTGCCCATCTTTGATATGGACGATTGCAGATCAAGGGAGTATAAAGGTGTCCTACTGTCACTTCTTCATCCTCTACTTATGGCTGGTATTGGGTGCTGTCTCCTTCAGGTCATAACTTTATTGTTCTGGTACACTAACTCAATGTACCTGCCATCTCTGTGCTCTCAATAATACTATTTATTGCTATGATTTAAAATCACCCTCAACAGTCAGTTAAACTCATCTAACTTCTTCTTTAAGATGAAGCATAGTTTTCCTCAACATCTCTATATTTTCCAAATGTGATATATCATTTCCCTTTAAAGTGGGATAATTAACCATTATGACTTCTAATCAATGGACATAATTTGACATGCAATCAAAAAATAGAATAAAAGCCTGTTCCCAACATCCTCCTTGGCAGCCTGGTAGTACTCTTCTGTATCTACACACCAGGGAACATGGGGAGAGGCTTCTTGTGTGGGTCTGGTGCTTCCATGCTGTCCCTGGCCTCCCAAGGATCCTGGTTTCTTAACTAGGGGTGATAAAATAGAGAAGAAAAGTCCTGGTGCAGCACAAACCTAATGAAAATATAAATGACCACATTTTCCTATGATGGGGGATGGAGGGAGTTCACAACACCACTCTAAGGTGGAAGAAAATCTTTCAATTAACTGAGAACCTACTTGCCAATAACTATGCTGGATGCCTCACGCTCACTAGGAAACTTTATCTCACCAGGTTCTGAAGACACAGCTCCTATCCTCAAACTATTTTCTCTGTCACACAGACAAACCATTCACACGGTAATTGTCTTATGGATCCAGGCAAGCAGCATCTGCAAGAGTGTCTGATAAACAGATTCAAAACCAGAAAAGCATGAATTTATGAGAATAAAAATGGTTCCTGTTTATTCAGTGCCTACCACAGGCCAGACCTTATGTCAGTCCCTTTAAAACTCCAGGCTGCAAAGATTCATATTGACTTCACAGATGACAATAAGATATGAGATTTACAGTGATGATCCAGCACACTGTGGACTTTGGCCATGTCTTCTGCCTCATCAGAGATGTTAAATGAAGAAGGTAAATCAAATGGCTTTTAAAACCAGTGATCCATTGGCATATAGGATGCCTACTTATTAACACAAGTTATTAATTCTCATTTTCCAAACATTTGAGATGAAGTGGAGTTTAATAAAACCAAACAACAATAATTAGTCTTATTGGTTTAAAGTGCTTCACTCTACAATATAATTAATACTAAGTAATATTTTAATGTAATTGATATTTAAAACATGAGTTACTATAATTGTGATATTTATAATTTGTGGGTAATGTGATATTTATAACTTGTAGGTAATTCTATAAATCATGCCATTTAGTAACCTATATGAGAGATTCTATTATTGGGCTCATATTACAGCTGTAGAAACTGAGGCACACATAGATACTTTCATCTGTGCACAGTTTAAATCTGGGGAATAATAAAGGTTATTAGAAGCTCCCAGAGTCCTAACCCATGACTAGGCCATTTAGGTTTTAGTTGATATTTTTAATATGGAAGTTACATTTAAAAAAAAAAAAAACCATCTAGGGCAGGTTTCACTTAAGTTAAGATCTAGTTGAACTCAATCTGGGTATTTTTTTTTTTTTATTTGTGATCATCAATAAGCAAGTTAACTGCTCCTTTTTCCAAAAGGTTTCTATAAAGAAGTGTTCATTTATCAAAATGCTTTCTTAAAAACCATTAGCCTGTGTTTAAACCACCAAAGCTGATGTTAATCAGGAGAGGTGAAGAATGTTGCTTCTTTTACAAATCCTCCTTTGTTTGCAGTTCTGACACCTGTGAAAGTCAGAATTGTCACTTTCTTGCGTTGTTGCTCCACTCATGCCCGCTCTGGGATCTTGCATCAGAGCCTTTGCTTGGAACAGGTTGGTGGCCCTGGCTTGGCATCTGCCCTTGGTGCTGCCTGAAGGAGAGCCATGGAAACCGAGTCTGACAGGCTCCTGGGGAGCCTCCTCACTGCCTGATGAAGACATCACAGACCAAAGGGAACATTTAAACCACGCTGGCTGCTTTGCATCCCTTAGAATGCAAATCTCTTTGTTTTGCCTCTGGGTTTACCTCCTGCCTAGGAATCTGGAAGTGGCTCCTAAGCCAGTTGCCAATGATTTGGACTGTTGCCCTTTTATTTCCAGGCGCTGAAAAATGCTTTACATGGCAAAAATGGTTTAAAGTTCCCCCAATTTTTCCTCTGAAAATTGCCATTTATTCCATCCCAAGGTCGGTCTCTTCCTAACTACCTTCCCAGTCTATCCTGTGTGTTGATGGGTTCCTCCAACTTGCTGTGGATCTCAAGTCAGGGCTAAGGCTTTAATCAGGCTCTATGTGCAGAAGCTTCCACATCTCCAAGCTACGTGGAGGACAAGAGATTCTGAAATTTTGCTGAAGGAATTTTTGCTGAATTTGAGACTCAAAATAAGAGAGATCTGAATTTTTTCCTCAACAATTTTCTCACCTGAAAGATGCTGGAGCACAATGACTATAACCTTCATCTCACAGTGAATATTTTTATGCTTGAATAGATTTTTAAGACCCAGAAACCTGCATATCACTGTACAATTCCAGAGGTAGAAGATTTATCAGACGCTGATGAAGTTTGAGAAGCTTTCCTAAGAAAAGTCAGGCTAAAAATAAAATTGAAAAAAGAAAAAAAATGAATAAAAAATAGGAGTGTTCTCTCTTAACATCTACTGCACTAAAGACAAATATATGATATTTCAGAATGGTCTGTATTCACATACATTAAATTGAAAGTTAAAGCAAGTTAGCCTTGAGCCTAAATAAAAAACTTGTTCACCTCAAACACTGAGAAAAGGTCTTTGAAACAAAAGACCTTTCAGGCTTATGTTATCTAGCAGACTATAACAATTCTCTCCTTCACAAATACAAATCCTTGGTAAAAGTTCGAAACCAATTATGCTTTCTGGACGTTTGTACACCTCTTTCAATAAACAAGCCACCTTCTGCATTCCCATATGTTTCAACTCATTCATATTGACCTTGGCAAGTAACTCAATTTAGAAATTTTTAGTGCATTCCCACTGAGATCCCCATCTCTAAGTAATTATCACTTTGCACAGGCTAGATTAGAAAGTCAAGGTGTTTTATTCCACCCCTGGTGATTCCCCTGTGTTTTCTATAGAGCAACTTATGATTTTCTAGATTGAAGTCCATTTCTGTGTATTTCTTGCTAGCTAAACCACAAGCTTCATGAGAGTAGGAATAGTTTCTTACCTGTGAGGGTAATATTCCATTTATTTATAGTCTTCTCGGTACTTTACATACAGTAGTTATTCAATAAATTTAAGCTGAAGGACATGGGAATTCCTCTTCTCTAGTAATATATCCTATAGATATGTTGGCACAAGTTCAAAGCACATGCTACTATATACTGTTTTTAACAATGAAAATTGTAATATAAATGACTCTCCACCAACAAAGGAATGGAAAAAGAAACTTTCATATCCTGCAAGCTAAGACTTCATATATTTTAAAAAAAATCTGTAATACAAGTATTCGGGAGGCTAAGAAAGGAGGATTATAAGTTCAAGGCCAGCCTTCGCAATTTGGTGAGACTCTATCTCAAAATGGATTTTTTTTAAGTGACTGGGGATATAGATAAATGGTAAAGCACCCCCTAGGTTGAGTTCCCAATACTGCAAAAAGAAAAAAAAAATCATACACCTGTGCACCTGATAACAAGAGCAAATTAGAAAAATAAGATGTGGGAAAGAATCCATGAAATTGATAAAAAGTTAAAATGGAAAGTTGCAGAATAACATGTGTAGTATGCTTCCATTTTTTTAAAGAGAGAGCGAGCGAGAGAGAGAGAGAGAGAGAGAGAGAGAATTTTTTAATATTTATTTTTTAGTTTTCGGTGGACACAACATCTTTATTTGTATGTGGTGCTGAGGATCGAACCCAGAGCTGCGCACATGCCAGGTGAGCACACTACCGCTTGAGCCACCTCCCCAGCCCTGCTTCCATTTTTTAACAGCCATACATATATACTATACTATGTGTTGTAACATGATTTTCCTGAGCATCCAAAGTTCTCATGGGCAAATATCTCTAAGAAATTGGACACACATTATGTATTTCTATGTTATTCTTTACATTGAGTATATATGTCTACATAATAAGAGGTTAAGAAAAAGAAATGTTTTCTAAATGAATGAATAAAATTTGAATAAATAAAGTCTACATAATTAAACTGTTAATTCTAAATATCTATTCTGGTTATGAAGACATACTAATCAGTTGTCCCTTAGCAATAGACTCATAACAAGACAAGAAAGGTATTTGCTAAAGGGCAACCAGCAGCATGCAAATCACCCTCTCCTAGGAGTCTGTAGACTACTGATTCACCTACTCCTCCCCAATTTATGTGACCATATAGCTTCTGTACACCTCACTCTACTTATTTATAATGTGAGGTTGGGTGAATTAAATGATCCCCAAACTCCCTTTGAATTCTAGGTTTCTCACCACTCTTGAGAGAGAGAGAGAGAGAGAGAGAGAGAGAGAGAGAGAGAGAGAAAGAGAGAGAGAGGTAATGAGGGTCATCAGATGGCCAAAGCATTAAAGAGTTAGTGGTACTGCTATTAGAACATAGGCAGTTAACAGAATCTGACAATGGAAAAAAAAAAGGAGCACTTAGAAAGTTAACATTCATTTTATGCTTTGCCTCGTGATATAAATTTAAGCTTTCATCTGCATTCAACCCTACATAACATCCTATAAGACAAGGGAACACTGTTTATGGCATGGCATTTCAAATATCCAGATGATGGTCCATTTGGAATAGATTACAACTCTGCTTTCTGTCATCAAGCATTCTCAAACCCATATTGCATCCATATGGAGCCAAGGACCATTTGTTTGTCCAGTTTTCTTTCATTTGGTGGGAAAAGAAAAATAATGGTGCAACAGTTTGGTATGGAAATTTTTCTTAATATTCTTTTCTACTGACTATTCTAGATTGAAAACGAAATAAATTATATAACGATTTATCAATCAATTTAACAAGTTAAGTCATCAATAATGCTACAATGAAAAGGAACCTGAATCTTAACATGAAATGTCAACTCCTGTCTCAGAAACCATATAAATACATGGATTTTACTCCAAATATGTTTCAGATACAAGAGCAGTAGAAACACTCAGATATAGTTTAATGAGAAGAGCTTTTTAAAAGTTTTCACCTTAAAAATAATAATAAAGCAACTTCTTTGAATCATTATTCAAACCCATTAAATCCAAAAGTGGCCAAAGGTTCTCATTGTCTCCAGCGATTATTATATACAGTTCTTTTTATGTTTTCTGATAGAGGATTTTAATTAGGTCTCTGAATGGACAAATTCATTTTTTAGCCAACTTTGAAAGGTGTTCTCCACCTAATTCTACTTGAAAATCCATACAGAGTTTTTCACTTAGCAGTTTGCAGAATGATATCTATAGGATTCTATCTCTCACTCACATGCATTTAGTTTTCATTACTCAAATATTTCTTATTTCCTTTTTAAAAGTTATTAAAAATGAACTGGTAAAACTGCAATGATAGTTTTGAGAAATAAAATGCTTTTGAGTGAGAAGCATGACAAGAAGTATTGCCCCTCAGAATAAGGATTTCAGCAACAATTGTTAGAGAGAATTATGGAACTGGGGCCCGCAAAATGGTGACCATATGCATTCTTCTTTGATAAGATTTTTGCTTTCCACAAATTCTCCTTCCTTTTTCCATTATACTACTTTCCCCAAGTACATTCTTATTTCCCTTTTAATTCACCAGGAACCCAATTATCCACTGTGAAATCTCAAACTGGATCAGGCTTCTTTATCTTAGCAATGCGATTTTTTCAACTCCATTGAAACATACCTAAATGGAGTAGCCCATACTAATCTGTAGATACTACAAAAGCTAGACTGTCAAGGTAAGTGCAAGCTGTTGAGAGTAAAACCATAGATCCAAGAAAATCGTCCCCATTTCTGCCTTTGACTGACCCTACTAATCAATCCTGGCACTCATTTACTCAAGGTTCAGTCAAAATTTTACAATTTTTACTACTGGATTTCAAGCAGCCATTTTCAGTGGATTGGAGTTGGCCCAAAAGGCAGAAACTCTTTGGCATCATCACCTTATTCTCTGAAGGCAAAACAACACTCAAATAAGCACTGATAGCTACTAAAAAAAAAAAAAAAAAAAAAATGTGGGAGGTAGATGATCGGTGGCAAGTTACCTTATCATAGGCAAACTACAACATAGTGGGATCATTCAGTAAACTATGACAATACTTCACCATGTATCCATAGAGCTAAACCCTTCTGGTTCAGGACTATGAGGACAGAAGTAGCCATTATCCACCTATAACACACTCCTTGAAAACAATTAGCATCTTCCATACTAAACCATTTATTGGCTTATGGCTTACACAGTTAAGGTATTCAACTGAATTATTTTATACGTTTAGATAAGGTAGAAAAAATAAGTTGCCACTGTGTTAAATGCCACACTTATACAAATTTTTCTCATCCAATTATGAACTTGTAAGAATTTATTCAAATGTATGGTAAAAAGCATGCAATATTCCATTATAATGAAAAACTGTGCACTAAAAAAAATTCAGCAAATTTTATTAGTCGTCTAGAATTTGGGGAAAACTTTTTGACCTTGTATAATTTTACCTTCTCTCCAGATCATTGTATTTAATTTACAAATTTGTTACATATGAACTACAGTCTTCCATATACAAATAACCCATCAGAATCAATGACACGGGTGGAACCCAAATTATCTGACTTTTGGGAAACAAGCCAATTGTTGAAATTTATGAAGATGAATCATCCCTTTACAATGACTTAGATTTGTGATATTTTTTTCCCATCACCTCACCCCCATCTGTACATACCCATTAATTCAGGAATCAAATTATTCTTGTTTTATTCATTTCAGGGTATTAGTCACACTGTCCTTATTCCTCCTGCATGATTTTGACACATTTTTCCAAATTATTTGGTAATTTTCTTCTCCTTCAAAATTTGAAGTTAGCACTAGTTTGCTCTCAGATGAAAGTTTCCTAAAATATAAAATTTCCTTTATTTGTAACAAAGTTTGATCAATCCAATCAATTTGTGCATGATCATTAACAGAAGAAAAGACACTAGTCTTGCTGCCCACAACACAACAGATATGGCCCAGTCAAGATCAAACCCTTGGCAGCTTTGACATACACAACAGACTCGGTAATTAACCTTCTATTATTTTTTTTCTAGAAGCTCAATTTAATACCAGAAGGATTAAGTGTTATGACACAAAGTAGTTTGGAAGTGCTAAAATCCTATGAATCTGATTATAAAAACTGTGATTCCTCTACTGGTGGTGCTGCTTATTAGGAATTTATAATACAACAAAATTTCAACTTCACAATTTATTTTATTCATCAGGAGTTGGACCCTAATCTCTTCAAATCATTTTGGGGCATTTGCATTTAGAGACTGACTTGAGATGAAAAGTTTCTGGATTTCTCCCACCAGGGACAACATAATGCCAACATATGTGGAAACTTTTTGTTTAAATGCACATTGTTTCCCAAAGGCCTGAATTTTCTATGGAAATAAAAACCACTCAAATAAGAATAAGTAAAGCCTAGTTATTCAGAGCTTGCTACAACAAGGGGGTCAACCACCATCACTTGTGCTTGGCAGAAACTCCAAGGCAGGCAGAGGAGTAGGAAAGCTTTACAGGGAAAAAAGGGAAGACTTTCAGTTCCCATTATTGGAGGCTGCAGACATGAGGAAACTATAGGCAGCCAACTAGAAGTGGGCTGGAATTTGCTAGGGGCACATTTGGCTTTCTCTACTTGGTCCTGGGTTGAAAAGCAGAGACAATTAGGAAAGTCTCAGTTACTAATCAACATCTGGCCATTTGGAGCTGTTTGCTATAAGAATTTTCGTTTGGCTTCCTTGACTGACTGTCCTGGTTCTAAGCCAAAGTTCTATTTTTATGTATGGTCTGTCCCTTGTCTGTATATTCAATCTCTCAACTGATACATACTAAAAAGTCTCACTTATATCTGGTGACATTAGAATGTCCATGCTGTATGATAAATAGCATGACCCTCCAATTTGTTAGCCCAGCATTTCTTTTCTGTGACGACAATATAAAACCTATTTGTTACATGTTATTTCGAAGAAAGAAAAATATATATACAAAAAAGAGAATACAATAAATATCCCAACATGTTTAAAAAATGGCTCAGCTAACATTTTAGAGTATACATTTTCACTGTTCTTTCTATATAGGAAATTTCTAGAACCAGGGTTGAACTGGGCATAATAATTTGAAAACTGTTTTATAAACAAGCAATAAACAGACAATCATGAACATTCTTGGCCTGATCAATTATAAATTCTCCCTATCATTTTAATGACTGTGTTATTTTAGTGATTACACACATTAAGGGTTCCTACAATATAGGCAGCAGTCTGCTAGCTTGAGAAATTTGTGGTGTGTCTTATTTCTCATTATGATAAATAATATATCTCTGAACCTTCCTATCGGTGACTTACTATATAGCAATTAACTACTAGATTCTCAAGGAAAGAAATATGGAAAAGGATCTGTGTTAAGAACTAACCAAGAGGAAATAGAGTGGGAAGATCCATGCAGTGGCCATGCCTTGTTCTTGTTTGTGTGAGTCAATTTTCTGTCACTGCAACAAAACACATTAAGTAATCAACTTGTAAAGAGAAAAGATTTATTTTGACTCAAGTTTTCATGCTTTAGTCCATGGTTGCTTAAATCCATTGCTTTGGGGTGTGTGGAGAAGCAGCTCATCATGGTGGGGGCACATGGCAGAATAATCTGCTCACCTCACGGCAACAGAGAATCAAAGAAAAAGAGAGAGAGGGAGGGAGGTTCCAGGGTCCCAGTCCCCTTTCAGGACACACCTGCAATGACCAAACTTCTTTCCACAAGGCCCACATCCTAAAGTTTCCTCCATCTCCCAACAGTGCCATCAGCTGAGGAGCAAGCCTTCAAAACATGTGCCTTTGGGGGACAGTTAAAATCCAAACCATAGTACTGTTCCACTATCACCTCTTTTGCCCCTCAACTCCCACTTCTCTTCCTGGGCTTCAGTTTCCTCATTACATAAGGAGAAAAAGCCTCCAAAGATGTGGCAGCAACACTTTGCAATTCTGCCTGACCTGATCCTGCTCTTTTTGTAATCATGCTGGCTGGTGACTCAGGCTGCACCTCCTAGGAGCTTTGCCTAGACGGAGCTGACAGAGCCCATCATCAGCCTAGGTGGACATGAAATGGTGGCTGTACTCAGGTTGCCTGGTTTTCACTGATAGCTCTCAGACACTGAGAAGAGGTTTCTGGGCATCATTGAACTTCAAAGAGGTCAGGTTGCAGCCTGCCTTTGAGCCTGGGGATATGCAAGTCACTCTATAGGATAGGCAAATTGAATGTTGAGGGTGAAATTCTTGGCACATGTACAAATCAATCTCTATCTATCTATCTATCTATCTATCTATCTATCTATCTAATTTTCCTGTAGTTTTGCATCAAGTTCTATTTTAGCCCAATAAACTTTGTGTAAACACAAAGTTTCCCAGACAAAAGCAAGCTCTTCTTCGATGTCAGGGAAACAAGCACTTTGAAAAATCATAACCAGAGGTAGACCCAGGTGTAGGTCCTGAGGTTATATTATTTGGGTTGCCCTTAAGAAAAAGAAAAGAAAGTTACAAGCATAATGTTAAGTGAAGGGGCCTTGCAAAACACTGCAGGTGCTCAGGTTTGCTGCTAAATCTTCCTAGGGACCTGGTCAACTCACAATGCCAGCTCCACCTTCAGAGCCGCTGATTCAGGTAGACACCAGGTTGGGTCAAAAATCCTTCATTTCTAACAAGTTCTTGTGTAATGCCTAAGCTACTGGTCCACACTAAAGAGCATCCACACTTTGAGAACCAGTGACTTACACAAATGATAGTGGGAGACTCCAGAATACAAAATTCTTTTTCACATTTTACAAGAATCACAGGAGAACTTTAGGGGCCCTCCCAGGGCCATGAGAACTTGCCTTTCTATGAAAGAGGAGACTGCATTGACTGTCCTCAAAACAAAACACATCCCCTTATCTAGAGTTTCAGATTCTGGTTGTTTCCATTGCTCCGATGTAACGTGTGCAAGCTGTTTCTATAGAGCTAAGTATTAAGTATTTAAAAATCTTGACTTTGCCACACGTGACCTTAGTCAAGTTATTAACCTCCTCATCATCAGTTTCCTCATCTTGAAAGTAGAAATAATAATGATTCCTCTCTCAAGGTATAATTGTTAGAACTCAGCACCCAATAAGGGTTCTCATTACCAGCCGCAATTGCAGCAGCAGAATGTGGCTCACAGCACTGACTCTAGTAGGAGACAGGCTGGGCTCAAATTGGGCCACCATAAGTTCACAGCAGTGCAAACATATCCAAATGAAAGAACCACCCAGGGCCTTTGTATGTTTGGATCTGAAATGTCCCCAAAAAAACTCATGTGTTGAAGACTTAGACGGCAGTGTGGAAGAATTTAGAAGTGAGACTTTTGGGAAGGGGATTGTATCTTGAGGGCTGTAACCTCATTAGTGAATTAATCTATTTGATGGGTTAATAATTTGAATGGATTACTGGGAGATAGTAAAAACTGTAGGCATGGTTGGGGCATGGGTGGAGGAAGTAGGTCACCTAGAGCATGCTCTCAGAGACTACTTCTTGTCTCTGGCCTCTGGACTTTGCTCACATTTGTATTCTTGTGCACTCGTGCGCTCTCTCTCTCTCTCTCAACACCCTCTCCCCCCACCAACTTTGCCATTTTCCTATCATGATGATCTGCCTCATCTCAGGCTCAGAACAATGAAATTAGCCAACCATGGACTGAAACCATGAGCCCAAAATAACCCCTTCCTCCTGTAAGTTGCTTTCCTCAAGTATTTGTGACCGCAATGAAAAAGTAACTAACACAGCTTTTGTCTCCTCATCTATGAAACAGAATAATAATGACAACATCTGCCTCAGACTTCTTTAAAGGTTAAATGAGATAATGCATGCAAACATGCCCGGTGCCTAGTCCATAGTAAGTCTCCTTAAATGTCAGCTGCTTTTGCTAATGTTTTCCGTGATCTCCTGTTAATTATCATTGGCTCAGGAAGCCAGAACCACTGAGGAAACCCTCTTCCATTGCTGAGCACATGATAAAGAAGCAAGACATTTTTTTTGAATTGAAGACAAAACTGAATTGAATTCCTTTGTCTCATCAATATCAATCATGAGAACTTATTATTCATTTTGACATGAGTTAATAAAAATAGTTCTATGGAAATCAGGCTTTAAGATTTAACCAAATTTTCCCTTTTAGATTGAATAATTGATTGGTCTACTCATATCTGTTGATGGTGTAGTGGTTTCATTGCTTCTTTACATACTTGGCCTTGAATATATGGAACATTAAACCCAGCAGAGCAGAAAGGAGGGAGTAGTTTTAGGGGCTATTGCCATTACACCAGCCACCAGCAAAATGACTATGGATAAATTTTTGAGGGCTCCTGAAAACGGTGACAATTATCAATGGGCCTGTTGGGGTCGTCCATAGCAGGGGTTCAACTACAAAAACGCAGAATGTTGACAGAGCAGACCCTGACCAAAAGCTTAGAAACAGCAGCAATCATCCTTTTGATGTACACAGAGGCTAACTCTGTCCCTGACTCCATCTTTCCCTTTCTGTCTAACCTCCTGCAAATAGGGACTACCAAGAGGCACTTGAAATCCTCATCTAACCAGAGGCTTCAGTTAAACCAAGTTGTGACTATCCCATAATCAGATGCCAAGAAATATCAGTATGCAGAAAAGGAGTAAAAATATGACAACTCTCTGTTGTCATATTTTTCAAGAGCCCTCAAAAATTCACCCATAGTCATTTTACTGGTGGTTGATATAATGGCAATAGCCCCTAAAACTACTCCCTCCTTTCAGCTCTGCTGAGTTTAATGTTCCATATATTCAAGGATTCCCAAGTAGCAATTCATTTCATTCAAAATTCTGTGTATGAAACTCTTATGAGTCATAAATGATTCCACCACCAAGGTAAGAAATAAAGTACTTACTAACATTTATGGATTCCAGGATCTTTGTGATAATGCCTGTTGTCAACCCCTTGAAGACTTAAGATTCCCTTTAGTTCAAAGAACATATATGAACTCGATGAGTTTGATTACATTTAAATATACTGGTATTATAGACTAGAACACTAACATCATGTTCACCAAGGGAGCTATGATTCCCTGTCATTTGTCTTCTATATAGATATGCTTTCTCTTCAAGGTTGACAACCAGGAGTCTCTCAAAGAGAGGGGTTATATAATGACCAGCACATGCTCTTCTATTATCTGGCACAGGACCTAGACTTTGCTCATGAAGGCTATAGCAACATTTTCCATATAGCAGCCATGGTTTATCATGGCTCAGGCATTCCTCTGTAAACCATGCCTACCCTTCATGAGTAGAGTATCATGGAATCATAGAAGAGGGAGTCTGCTTTCTGCTGAGAATCTTCAGGAGGCATCACAAAGAGCAGACGTTAAATCCAATCATGAGGCATGGGTAGGATTTTGGTGGTGGTAGTAATAGTTTAAATGAGAGAAAGATATCCAGGATGAACACCACAAACAAAAGCATACACTTGTACAGGAACACACACACATACAAAAAAAAAAAAAAAACAGTAGAAAGACACAAAAGTGCAAATTGGGTTTATAGTCAAAAGAATTGAAAGCATTGACTCAAAGAGACAGTTCTATACTTTCATTCATAGCACAATAGGAAAAAGACAGATTCAACTCAAGTGTCCATCAGTGGATGAATGGATCAAAATATGGCAAGTACATACAATGGAATATTATTCAGTCTTAATAAGAAAGAAAGGAAATCATAATATATGCTATGATATTCAGGATATTCACCAAGTGAAATGCACTAAGATCCAAAAGGGCAAATGTCAGGGGATTACCCTTATATGAGGTACCAAAAGTAATCAAACTCAGAGACAGAAAGTAGAATGGGGGTTGGCAAAAGGAAGAATGTGGAGTTAGTGCATAATAGAGAGTTCAGTTTTGCAAAATGAAAATTGCTCTACAGATTGATGAAGATAATGTTTACATGATGTGAGTGTGCTTAATGCCACTGAATTGCACACTTAAAAAATGGTGAAGATGGTAAATTTCACATTATGCATATTTTACCACATTAAAAAATTCTAAGAAAGAAAAATTAAAGCTAAATCATCACAACCAACCTCTGAGTTAAAACATTAACTTCTATTTACACACTTATACTTTTCAAATATAATGCAGTTACATTTATACAAATTCATAATATGAAAATTTGAAATATACATGATTAAAACATTAATAAATGTCACATTACACCAAAATGTTAAAATGTGAACACCGCCCTAAAATTTTGTAACTTAACCTAAGAACCATATACATTTAGGTCTCAAATACCAAGTGAATTTGAACTATATTTAAAATAAAACATCTAACAGCTTTTAACTGATCAATAAAAACTCCCATCTTGGACTGGGGATGTGGCTCAAGTGGTAACACGCTCGCCTGACATGTGCAGGGCGCTGGGTTTGACCCTCAACACCATATAAAAATAAAAAAATAAAGATGTTGTGTCCACCAGAAATGAAAAAATAAATATTAAAAAATTCTCTCTCTCTCTCTTAAAAAAACCCTCATCTCCTTTGTCAGTTACTTCTGAATTGTAGCTATGATTTTAGTAAATATTTAATTATTATTTTTAAATACACCATCATGAATATGAATTTTTCCTTATGTCATATTCTTAAAATTCAAGCTATTATATGATAGAACCAGCACTCACAAAAACACATCTGGATATAAATTATTTTGGAACAGAATTTGAAGTGACACAATCTTAAGAAGTAGGACAATCATTTATTCATGATCTACTGCTCTCTATAGGATGAAAGCTATATTTAAATGTCCTATCTTCTTTAATTGATGTATTCTGATCATACATCTCTGTGATTTTAAATTACTTTGGAATGAAGTGAATCTACATACATACATTCTTGGCATGAAATGCAAATACAGTGTATCATGGAAGTTGAGCTTATTTCAGAAATATTGGACTCTCAGCAATCTCTGAAGTGTGCAGGCCCATAGCATTCTTCTGCTGTCCTGAGCAATGTAGCTATTCAACTGCCAGGTTCTGGGTCTGAGCCCCCATTAACTCAAAATCTGCAAGTATGTGAAAATATGTGTATCAGGGCATTTGCCAGTAAATGGATGGAGCTGGAGAATATTATGCTAAGCAAAATAAGCCAGTCTCAAAAAAGAAAGGCTAAATGTTTTCTTTGATATGCGAATGCTAATTCACAATAAAGGGTTGAGATTAGGAAAGAATAGAGTACTTTGGATTAGACAGAGGGGAGTGAAGGGAGGGGGAAATGAGGTAGGCAGGATAGTAGAATGAATCTGACATTATGACCCCATGTACATATATGAGTACACAACCAGCGTAATTCTATATCATGTACAATCAGAAGGATGAGAAGTTATACTCCATTTATGTATGATGTATCAAAATGCATTCTACTGTCCTATATAACTATTTAGAACAAATTTTTAAAAAGAGATGTAATATTCCAACACAAATGCATCTGCCAAATAAGAAGAAAAGTGAAGTCTAGGAAAATTTTACCAAGAATCCTAGCGCCACATAAAACATGAAGCCCCTTCTCAAATACACATTTTTGCTCTTCCAACCTTTCCATTCGGGACACACAGTCAGTCTTTATGCTTGTATGAAGGTCAAGCTGTTGAAATCACGGTTGAGAATAACAGAGGGACATACTCTGCCACTCTTTAAAAACCTGTGAAGAGGCCAACAACAATGTGAGGAAGAAAACATCTAATGAGGCTGTCAGGCATATCATCACCTCCAAGTCCAGCTTGTGCTCACCCTGACAGCATTACATGGCACCCTTTTCCTGAGAGTATAAAGAGTTTAGCTTTGAAAGATGCCTTCATGTTTCAGCCATTCTCTAGGGTAAGAGACGCACAGGCAGCTACAGAGGACCTTCCAATGAGGTGGGGCACCCTTGTGTCCTTGTGGAAAGACTTTCCCAAACCAGTACCCAAAAGTTTACACCTCAACACACAAAAATACATGCATACCCGTGCATTTGTGTATACACACACATACACACACACACACACACACACAGCACTAACTTTCCCAGAAAAGATAGGATGGCAAGAATTAAGTGGAGTAAAATTAGAACATTATATGACAGCTTTTAACCATAAAGCTGCATCTAGAAATCAATTCAGAAATTATACTGGGATTTCTGCTCCCTGTAAACACTTGGGTAGAGACCGACCAATGGAAAACATGGATTTCTCCACTCGTCTCAATGGTAATGGACATAAGGAGATTTTAAAGAATAATGCATTATGTTTCTAACTCAGTTCTTCTAAGATTTTATTTTTTGATTCTAGGATTCCTTTTTATTTTTCAATCACTCAGAAAGATACTTACTAATGGATCTCAAATTACATGAAAAGAGATATAAAATGCAGAAACACTAATATGTCCTATAGTATTGTGACTTCAAATGTAGAAATGGTATTTGTGTGCAAGTGAGGAAAATAGGCAGCAGCTCTGGAAACCAGAGCCAGAGGAGAGGAAGACAGGCTAGAATGAGAGATGGAGCGGAGCAAAAAGGAAATACGCCCAGAAAGGAAAATAGAGGCATTCCTACATACACACACAGACACACACACACACACACACAGACACACACACAAACATACATGTCATTAGTACTTTAAATGATACAACACTCATATCATGATCATTTTTTGCTGTAGGGTTTTCCAATGAAGTCTCTGACATGAATATATATATATATATATATATATATATATATATATATATATATACACATATATATAATATATATACACATATGCAGACACACACATACATATACTACATACACACATATGCATATATGTACATGTATTCAACATATATGTATATATTAGTTTAATAAACAAAACAACCATTTTTGCAAGATATAACATTGCTAGACCTTTAGTCCATTATGATTTTCCTCTGTATGTTTCTCCTCCTTTCCAGATGGTACCAATTAAGATTAAGGACCACAGTCCTAACAGATGTTAGCCAAATATGCCCAATCTGAAGCTTTAATGAACAAAGTCAGACACATTTACTATACCCAGGAGAAGCAAAAATAAATATCACAAATACAATGGACCACTTGGGTTAACTTGAGATGACGAGGGCTTTGACCTGTGGCTATGATTAGTTTCAACTCTTCCCTCTATTTGCAATTAGCATATCAAAGATTGTCATGGTGTTTACCACAACCCTGACCTTGGAATTCTTTGACATGATGTATTTTTCCTTAATATTGTTTGAAGACGCAATTTCCACCTCTAAAATACTTTGCATTACAGCTATTGAAATGTGAAGCATACTATTTTTAAGATTTTAAACTAATGATGGTTAGCAACTAAGCATGCAGCTTGCTCTGTGTCAAGAAAATGTGCCATTTTCCAGCTCTCTCTGGGAGCTATGGTTGAACTCAGCTGGCATCATTTCTATAACTTGTGCCTCCAAGAGTTCCTTTTGGGAAGGCCTAGCAGAAAGCAGACTGATGTCAAGCATTCTTATCGCCTCTAGGGGCCCGTCTTGGCCCTTATATTTTCCTGAACAACAGGTGGCAGTAAGGAGACACATTCTGCAGGAGCTAATTAAAGAGGTTTTCCATTTCAAGCAGGGTTGTACAAATGCTGCTTTAAAGAAAGGATTGAGTAGTAAAAAAAAAAAAAAAAAAACCTGATTCAAGTCTCTCTGCACACACTGTTCTGTTCCTACATATGTTGCACCTAGCTCAGAGATTCTCTGCACACCGCCCCCTTTCCTTATATAAAGAACTCACCTTGTGATATAAATACTTCCTTAATGTGAAGAACTCTGGTTTTGCAATTAACAGACCTCCAACCACCTACTCCCCCACCCCATGTGCATACACCCCCACAGACACACACACATGCGCGCACACACACACACACACACACACACACACAATGACACATCTAAGAGAGCTTAAGCTTGTCAAAAGCACAGATTCCAAAGCTGCAAAGCCAAGGGGTGCTTTGTGAGAAATCTGCCATATTATGGGAACATTTGGTTTCTGAACTGCCTTAAAACAGTGACCTTTTTTCTATTGCCAAATAAACATTCTGCAAGCTGCACTGGTGTAGAACAAAAGTATCATCCAATAGTTGATCACGCTGATCAAAGAGTTGTCTTTTAGGTCCTTTTGTCATTTTGACCAGAAAAGGCAGTCGTTTGAATTCTTAGCAGAAACCAGCCTACTTTGCTTTAAATGCACATTAAAATTTTTTTTCTTAAGTGTGCACAGCTCTCCTCTGAAAACACACACACACACACACACACACACACACACACACACACGGTGGTGCAGGGAAAGAGACTGATTTAATAAAACACCAAGTCCCAGGGAATCTACATGACTAATTTTGTATTAAAAAATACTGGAGACGTCTGTTCCAGTGGGCACAGTCCCCAAAGATTAGTAATTGCAAACATTAGTCATGAAGGCATGGAAAATACAATCTGTAGCTCATCTAGTACATTTTGCCCAAAAATACAATCTATGGAACACAGTATCACCCATTAACTTGCAGCATGCCTCATAATGACACAGTCCATTTTACAAGGAGGATCTATCAGGTTTTCCTGAGTTGTCAGGTTCCCCTCCCTGGAAACCGCTCCCTCTGTACCCAGCAGGATTCCATGGCTGGTCCTCCTCCTCCTATACTCAATCTATTTAACCTGTAAGCTCATGGATACTCTCCTTGTGATGCTTTAGATTTACCTGAAAGGAAAGGAAACCTTGAGAGGGTGATACGGAGGACATGTGAGTTATTTCACAATGTAGTTGGCCACTCTGCGCTTGTGCTTCTTGGTTGCCAGAAACTAATGGTGACATTTTCTCACCAATTGATTGTGAAATCTCCCAAGAGATTCCCAGGGAGAATGAACATGTTGACTTTTTTTCAACATCCATCACTGTCTAGTCACTCATTTCTAAAAGGGCAACTTTGATGGTCCAAGACTAAGTATCCACCTGGGTACCCAGTCACATGCGAGACCAGACGTCTAGGAGTCACCCTTAATTTCTCCTTCTACCTTCTCCCAGTAAATCAGATCGTGGTCAACGATCCTTGTCACAACCTTCTAAAATAGCAACATCTACTTCTCCTTCCAGATTTACTAAGGCATCAGCTCCTTTTCCGAATTCTTCTTCTGTTGTGGTTTAGATGTGAAATGTCCCCAAATGCTTGTGTGAGAGAACAAGACAAGAATGTTTAGATGTGTAATGACTGGGTTATGAGATCTTTAACCTAATCAGGTCATTAATTCACAGACAGGAACTAATCAGGTGGTAACTGTAAACAGGTAAGCAGTGGCTGGAGGAGCTGCGTCACTGGGATTGTGCCTTTGGGACTTATATTTTGTTCCTGGTGAGTGGAGGAGGTCTCTCTTTGCTTCCTAGTTGCCATGTCCTGAGCTGTTTTCCTCCACCATGATGTTCTCCCTCACCTGGGCACAAAGCAATTGAGTTGGCCATCTCTGGATTGAAATCTCTGAGATTGTGAACACCATATAAACTTTTCCTCTTCTAATATTTATCTTGTCAGGTCATTGGGTCACAATGGTGAAAAAAATGACTAAAATATCCTGCATTCCCCAGACCTACATTATGTCCTACATCTTTTCATTTCCCTAATCCCCCATACCCAATTTATTACAATTTTATTTTATTTTTTGTAAATTGCAGCTCAAGTTACCTGTCAGTCTTCCCTAGGAGACTGTGAGATCCTTGAAGAATGCAACTTTCTTTTCTCTCTTACTCCTCAACCTGTGCCTCGCCCAGGCACTTGGTGGATGAATGGAAGGATGAACGTGTGGGTAGAGGGACAGTTAGAAACACTCCAGGCAGGGGATCTCAGCTTCCCCTGGTCCCGCAGGCTTTCTAAGGATAAAGTTAAATCACATCTACCATGAAGACATTCTTCTTAACCACATTACTTGGATGATTCTTAAGAACAATCTATTTTTAAAGAAAAAATAATTTGCATTCCAAAACATCAAGTCCCTGAACACCAACTCTTGGAGGAAATCTCAAGGAAACTGTTTGAAGTAATGAAAGGCTTGTCTTAGAGGGTGGACCACATTTAAATTCCAAATCAAACAGGCTGTTCTTCCGCCCCCATTTCCATCTCTTTATACAGCCATAAATGTAACTCTGCTGTAGACTAAAAAGCCAGGTTTGAATTTTACAGGTAGAACATACCTGTCTATATAATTAGAGGCACTTGATCCATCAAGAGTAATAACATGTTCTTGGACCCAGATTCTTAAAAATTCCAACAGAAGAGGGTCAAAACTTTTACCAGCAGGAAAACCTCTATATATGATCAGCTGTCCTAAGCACTGAAATCATTTCAGGTTTCTGACTAGGATCCAGGGAGAGGTGCCAGATAAAATACTGTATACCCAGGTCAATCTGTTTCAGAAAAACAATAGACAATTACTGTATACACATGCTTCATGACATATTTGGGGTACTCTTAAACTATTATTGACCTAAATTTTCACTAAATATCCCATATTTTTATTTACTAAATCTGGCAATGCTAGTTTTAGGGTGCAGGATCACCAAGGTGTCTTATCTTAGATTCCTATGAAATGGATATTCCACTGAGAGTTAACATAGAAGTTCTATAATTTAGCTGGACCTGCCATGTGATTGTTCTTTGTCTCAGTCCAAATTAGTCATCATCTGGGTTGGAGATGTGTCTGTGATAGAGTGTTTGGCATGTGTGAGGCCCTGTGTTTGAGCCTCAGTGTCCCCCCACACACACACACCACACAAATACTCTTTTTCAAGTCATTCACCCCTGGGAAGGCTGTCCCTCTTCCAGCCCTTCTCACACCCTTTTGAGTTCGTGATATCAGAACGTGTTTGCTGAAGTATTCTCTGATTTCTGTCTAGCCCATCCACTGGAATCATAACTCCGGTCTCATGCACAGCTGTGTACATGGAGAAACCTCATGGGAATGAAGGGAACAGTTGAAGATAGCACCTATCAGTGTTTCAACATCCTACCCTGCCTGTGTCCTTCTTTGGGGCTTTAAGTACAAATATAGAGGGCTTCCAAGAGGGTTAGGTGAAAGAGCCACCCAAGGTACTAAGTTTAAGGAGGCAGGAGTCTCAGAGTGAGCTCCTGTGAGTGAGCACCAGCCCCACTGGTGCTTCTCAGGCACCTGACTTCCCTCTCTCTGATCCAGGCCCTACATATATAGGCCATCTCTTCTTCAACCTGAATGACTGAAGCAAGAATTTGACATTTCTGTCACATCATAATAATTTCTGGGTGGGAACAATCCAGATTTATAAGGAATGAGATGGTGATTTTTAACAAATATATGGCATAGTCCCTCACAGAACTATAACAATCAGTGCAATGTTCTTAGCACTGGAGCTGGCCCCTGCCCTCATCAACATGGTGAGCACAGTGGGCCATGTGCTCATTTTCTAGGGTTGTCACAACGAAGCACCTCAGACTGTGTGGTTTAAAACAACAGAAATGCATTTGCTTCATCCTAGAGGTCACAAGGGTCAAACCAAGATGCTGGAAGGCCTGGTTCCCCCGAAAGGCTGGGAGGAAGACTTTGCCCCAGGGCTCGCCCCCAACTTCAGGTGACCTGCAGGTGATCTCTACCATCCCTCGGCCTGTAGATACCTTTCGTCTTCATGTGTCATTCTCTGTTTGTGTATTTGGGTCCACATTTCTCTTTTATTAGGACATAAGGCACATCGGATTAAGGCCCAGAATAATGACTTCATTTTAACATAAGTACCTGTATAAATAAATACCCTATGTGCAAACAAGGGCACATTGTGAGGCACTTCAGGCTGGGAATTCAACATAGGAACTTCATGGGGACTCAATCCAACTTGTAATAAAAGCATATCAACACTGACTAGTCAAGGACACGACTGTGGACTCTCAAGGTCCCCAGAACAGGTAACTGTTTCTCTTGAATTTCAATCCTGTAAGAGCATATCTTTCTACACCCCCCAACTCCAAACCAACACCTTGCTCCAGTCAAACTGAGTACTGGACATCCTGGATGCCCTCTTCACAGAGGAACAGTCCATGGATGGCTCAGAATGTAGTGACCCACGCGGGCTCTCATGTCCACACCACTAAGTCATTCCGGAAAGTCCTTTGAACACTCTGCTCCTCCCCATTAGCCTGCACTGCCAGAACTAAGTGCCTTGAAGGCCCCTCCTACCCTACACTTTTTATGTTTCTTCTTACTTCATTGTAAGTGTCACTTCAAGGGAAATGGGCTAATGGGCCAGAGCATCTCACATTCCAGAGGACTTCTTTTTTTTACCCACAAACAAATAACTACAGGTCACGGGTAGAGAAGGATGGACATCTGCCTTCAAGTGGGTAGGCCTATCATGAAAACTCAGGAGGGGTGGCTGGGGATGAGGCAGCTGGGGCTGTCCGTAAGAGTCAACTAGGGCTCTTTCCCAAATATGCACCATGTGATACATAAAGCAGGGAGAGAGTGTTTATGAGCATCCCAGGATATCAGGCCAAGGTGTGGAGATGGCAGGAGGAAATAAACATGGGGGGTAAAAGGGTACCTTGAACTCTGGGGAAAAAAGTACTGTTGTCTTAGGAGGTACTGGTCAGCCAGTGATGAGTTTGAGATCTGAGTCTTTCTGGAATGGCAGTATGACCTGGAAAAGAGTACTCAATCTCTTTGAAGTTAATTTCTCCATTTATAAAATTGGCTTATGATAGCTACCTATCACTGGCTCACTGAAGCATTAAATATAGAAAACCCCACAATCTGGTACATCTGTTCCAAGATAAATGGGTTGTCAATAAGTATCAATTTCTTCCCTGGTCTCCCTTTAGGAAAATGAGACTTCATCTTGGGGTCTCCAGGCAGGGCCAGTGGAGGGAAAGCAGAAAGGACTGGGAGGAAAGTCTCACTAGACCTTGGGTGCTGTCCATGGACCAGGGGCTCTTGGGGTCCACAGAAAGAAGGGACTGAATAAAGATGGCCTGTCAGTTCATCAGGACTCTGGGGACAGTGTATAAGACACTCATTCCGGATCCTTTCCAAAAGGGTCGGGTTCTGTACATGTTAAGGCCAAGGATACTCAAAAAACTACCCCCAGTGATTTAAACCCAGAGGAAACAAAGATCTGATTAAGCGCGGCACTGAGCCTTGCCGACACTAGGTGGCGCCGTGCAGCAAGAAGCCCGAGGCGGCGGCTCCACGCAGTGCGTCAGCGCTGAACAACAGAAGGTTCCTGCAAGTCCCTGGTCTGAGAAGACAGCTTCTGCTTAGTTCATCCGTGGGTTATTTCTGCCTTTCTAATAGCATTTGCTGAGTAAAACACCATCTTTTATGACACGCAACTTCCCACTCCCACAGAGGAAGAGACATAGAGGCGAATTTTGATCACAATATATGATGCCTGATGCACTTCCTTAGTTCAAATGAGATTTGGAGAGCTGGTCACCAGGAAACCAAAAGTTACAAAATTATTCTAAACCGTGTGATTCTTGCCAGTGAGTATTGTCTGAACTCCCCAATAAACATTTATAAAAGTGATAGTGAAAAAAAAAGAGAGAGAAAAGACAGAGAGGAGGAAAAGAGAAAAGGAAGAAAGGAAAGGAGTTTAGCTTTAATAATCAAAAGGCAATTTCTAATGATATTCAGCATACTCCACCCAGCGACGCAGGAATTCCACTTCTAGAAAGGAGTGTTGACATCCACAAACTATCTACAAGAATGCTCAAAGCAGTTCTAATCCTAATGACCTAATCTGGAAATAATCCAAATGTCTATCAACAAGAGAATGGATGAATAAATTGTGATATATTCATCCCATGGAATTGCTCTCAGCAATAGGAAGGAATGAACTGCTAATATGTAGAGGGACATGGCTTTGGGCTGAATGAAAGGAGCCAGATGTAAGACAGCAGAATGAATGATTCCACATATATGAAATTCCAGAACAGCCAAACCAGATGATGTGATAGAAAGCAGCCCAGTAGTTGCCTCTGGGGGTGCCCACTGCCTGCAAAGGGACACAGGGAACTTTCTGGAATAATGGAAATATGTTAGTTCTTGATTTGAGTGGTTAGTTTCTCAAGTGTGTGCAGCTGTGAAAATTCATGGAGCTGCACATTTAGATTAGCAAAATTGGTCAGGTTTGCACCATTTGGAGATGGTGAGATTTCAAACCACTCAACTCTCTGTTCTTATGTGCCTTTAAAAGATTTCTCTCAGCAAGTTTTTCCCTCTAATGTGAAGAATATGGCCTATTTCTGGCATCTGTCCCTCCCGTCCAATTTTTTTTTGTTTTGTTTTGAATAATTTAGCTAAAGACTTCATTAGTTGTTTTTTGTAAGTGCTTCTGTTTCTAACTAATGAATTGTCCAAATCCTTATCATAAGACTTCCATTTTACTCATTGGAACCTTAATTGTCAAGCAGCTGAAATGATTCTTATTGTTTATTCTAATTGCTATTAGGAAGAAGTACCAGAATTATTTGTAATTTATTAGCCACATAAAAATAATGAGGGATAAATAGAGTTATTTTCCCTGAAGTGGTTTTCAAGGTACAGAGACAAGGAGGGGCATCTTGAAGCAAGGCCACTCTGGGCTTCTCTGGGAGGGGGAGAAGTCTGTCCCTGGGTCTCTCTACTTGCCTTGCTATGCTCAAAATTGCTCTTTCCCGCCCCCTTCAAGCACTCAGAACCTTCAGAGGTTGCTTCCTGTTGTGCCAATCAACATTCACTCTTGGAAAGGATCTGGTGGTGGCTCTGTGAATCTTCACACTTCCATGAGGACAGGAAGCACACCTGCTATTCACTTCTGATGTCCTCAAGCTATACATAAGAGAGACAGGTGACTTGATTCAGGGGACAGGAACAAAAAAATCTGGTGCACATAATCAAGTACTCTTTTTTATTTTAATATCTTTCTAGTTGTCAATGGACCTTTATTTTATTTATTGATATGTGGTGCTGAGAATCCAACCCCAGGCCTCACACATGCTAGGCAAGCACTATACCACTGAGCCACAACCCCAGCCCTGAATAGGTATTCTTGATTCACATCTGTGTGCAGGAGGTGCCTGCTGAAGGGATGGGGGCTGGCAAACTTAAAGTCAAAGACTTTAAAGCAGGATCTAGGGTGGGGTGACTTTTCCTTGTGCCTGCTATTTACCCCTAAAGGGACTATCTTTAATTTGCATAAGTCCATTGTTGAAACTAACAATGGCCCAAGATTTGTCTTCTGGAAAACTCAATGGCTGTTATAAGCAATGTACCTATTTAGCACACCTGGTTGTGAAGATTTGTGGACCTCCCTTGAGGAATTTATATCCCAGCCAAGAAGAGTACAGTCATGCCAAGGAACTGGATCTCCTTCCCCACCTTGCCCTCATCACTTAACTGATTGTTTGGTCTTTCCTCCAACAGACACTTTTGATTCTCCCACTTTGGCATGGATGCCTCTGCAATGTGCTCCAGAGCATGATGGCATAGAACAATTCTCATCATAATTATAACAAATGGTGCCAGAACTCACAGATGCATACATATTTATATTCCATGTTTTTTGTAAAGCATCACATTATAACCCAGTACAGTCATAGCCTCAGTTTTCTCATCAGTAAAATGGAGATAACAAAGGTGCCTACTTGCAAAGTTTCTCTAAAGGATGAAAAGAAAATGCACTCATTCATTTGCTTAACACACCTTCAATATTCTACTGAGAGCTGAGAAACTGAGAATAGAACTCTCCCCAGTACCCACAAATAACAGAGATCTAGAGAGAAAGAGAGAATTAGCAGATGTTGGTCCAGTCTCAGATCAGCCCCCTGCCCAGCTGGCTTAGGCCACTGCTTGAAAGTGCTACTTAGGGCTAGAACTTTACTTCCCTCCCACAGGACAAAACCCCACCCATCTCTCCATCATCTCCCTACCCACCTCTTACCCAAGAATCATGGAATTGTCAAATGGTGTTAAGTCTACATTTATAGGATTTTAAACTTAAAAAATTTTTTTTGAAAGAAAATACATTAAAATGTTTTAAATTACTGACTTTGGAAAATCAAACTATGAGGAATTTGTTCTTTTCTACTTTTTCCATTTATTCATCTCTGTTTCTAAATAAGTATTTATTGTTGTCATAAATTCAGCAGAGTTTTGTACATTGAGCCAGCTCTGTGTTACTAGCCAAATAAAAAGCCCTGTTTCTGCCCTGTACTTCCTTCCTTGGCTTGGGAACAGTCTCATAGCAAGGGTTCAAGGCTCAGGTTGGGATTCTACTGCATGTAGCTCTTTGCAAAGATGAAATGGCCCTGGGGATGCTGGGCCATCCCATACAAAGTTCTGGCATGGTTTTTATTACTAAAAATCCTGAATTATACATTATTTTATCAATTTTGTTTTTATTATGAGGTTTGATTTGCTCATTTTTTTAAGGTTCCCATTTATTTGAAGTAGAGGTTTTACCATGTAGAATTTATAAAAAGATCTGGTTATCAGTGATGCCATGGCTAATATTCAGCCCAGCAAAGCAAAGGCATGAGGAAGGTCGAGGTCTTATTCCCCAAAGCATTGGGGGAAAGCACAGGAAAAGATTCCCTGATAGACACCTGAGGATCCTGTGAGGACCCTAAAGACATATTCCACTGGAGGCAAGAAGTTGCTTGAGGAGGGAGAAAGAGTGAGTATACTCTTCACAAGGGATCAGAACCCTAGGAGCATGCTAGGGGAGACTACTCAGGCTGACACTTCCCCCTTGCACACCTCACTTCCCCTTGTTCCCCTTCTACTTGGTTCCCATCTGGATCATAGAAATGATGGCTACAGCTTCAACAACCATCTTGAACCATGAGGCAGTCTTGAGGATAAGAATCAAGGGTTAAGGATACAGAGCAGCAAGATAGAGGAAGACTGTTTATCCAAAAGGAAGGCCCAGGGAATTCTCAGACCAACTCTGAGTACTTTTCTCTCTACCATGATATGTAAGAAAAATATCCTTTCATCTTACTTAGTCTCTCCCTTATTAGTAGCAGCCAAACACATTTTTAACTGATATAATAAGACAAAGATATCCCTTACTTTGTGAAGCTAAAATCTCATTGGCTAGGACCAAGGCTGTGTGAGAAATGTAGGATAGGGGAATCACAGGAGGCACAAATCCAGGAAACCCAGAAGATATGGGAACATTTCTCTGGAGAAAGAAATTAGGACACATAATTGTTGGGCTTAGTCCCAGAGAGAAAGGAGACACCGGTTGGAAAGAAGGGAATAACAGGCATGAGACCCCAGAGGCAGGAGAGAAAGCACAGCCTGTTCTGTTCAGGCTTCTGGACTTCACCACAAGACTTACAGAAGTTCCTGAAGACTATTTAACAACAACAAAAATCATACTAGAATTTTTAGGAAATTTTCTCTCCCAGCTGTGCAGAGAAGAACTGAAGGGGTCATGGTGAGAGCCCAAGGCCACCAGGAAGCCAGTGCAGGAATCCAGGTGAGATCCAGGAGCAATGTGATCTGTCAGTGGGAGGAGAGAAGGAGGAGGTCTGGCAGGTAGAACTGGCAGGATGGGGCAAATAAGGGCAAAGAGTGGGCAAGCAGTCTTCTGGCTGGAACCACTTTCAGGACAAGAGAATCATCTTAGTCTCAGTCCCAATACTACTGCAGAAAAACCTTATTTTATAGCAAGATAATTTCTCTCATCCAACTTCACTTGTGGGCATGTCAGGGGGTCAGCCCAGACCTAGCTGTCCATTTCTACCAAAAATGTCAGAAAAGCCTTTTATTATCCAACAAAGGTGATATTACATATGAGGTACAGATAAGTACATGACAATTATCTTGAAGAGAGAAAAAAGATCCCAACTATGATTATAATCCAAATTCTGTGGATCTTTTTCAGTAACGTTGTCAGTTTCAAATGTCAGGGTTTATTTAAGAAAATGTCCTAGGATTTAGTACATCGAATATGCTAGACATCAAGAAGCAATATCCTGGAGATAAAAAGAAACCCATCTCACTAAAAGGAACTGCAGTCTCTACCTGAACACCACATGTAGTTTGGGTCACCAACATTAACAGGCTAGCAGGATCCATGCATGTGCAGTTCAAGTGGCTGCCATAGGAGGGCAGTCTCACGCGATTCTGTAGGACCCAGGCATGCTCCAGGCTGAGCTTCAAAATCACCATCACTCACAATCCCACTTAGAGAATTCTCCCGTTGTATAAAAAGTGTAAAATATAGGGTTGAAGTACAAATCCTTAAAAATATTGATCACAGTGTAATACACAAAAAGGAAAACTGGAAGAAATCCAATGTCCAACAATAAAGAAATGTCAGGGAAATTATGATGTGCATAGAATACAATGCCTTTATTAATCCAGAATGATAAAGAACAAAACAGTAATATTTAGTTTTAAGTGCTGGATAAAAAGTGCTACATATGAGAATGAAATGTATTTAGATATACAAATTAAAACCAAATTATCACGGTCAATGTGAGTAGAAAACATGAATATTATAAACCTTGACAAATACAAAAACAAATGCTTAATAAACATCTAACAGGAAATATAAGGCAGGAAAAAATGACAAAATCTATAAATTAGAAGAGAAAAGTAAACCATCTAGAAAGTCTCAAATATTAATAATTCTTGTTTCTTTGAAGCAGAATTTCAAGGAAAATGTGTTCCCTAGTGATACATAGCATTAAAAACCTACATAATTAACTTGGGAAAAATTAATAACTTGAACATCCAACTCAATAAGTTGAGAAAAACAATAAAATAAACCCATATTTCAGATGAAAGAGGATAATAAATGTGAAGTCAGAAATAAAATATACAAAACAGAAAAGAAGAGAATGGAGGATTTTCTAAGAAAATCCTGATCCCAGAACAAGGAGAAAACAAATATATCAATGCAAGTGAAAACACAGCAAAAGAAATAGGAAATATTTGTAGCATTCAAAAATGGAGTTTCATTCATCAACAGAAAATCATGTAATTTTTAAAAAGAATAACGTTGCTGTGAAAAAGCTGATATTAAAGTAATTGTCTTTAAAGGAAAAATGTAAATTCAGAAGAGCAGGTATGTGTGACCTCATCTGTGCAAAATTTTAAAACTCACAGCATATAGTTTCATGTAAGCTTATTACATTAAGGATATGTTAGCATGAAGCAGCACAGTGCACTAGTTAACACTTACACTCTCGAGCCAGATGGTCTGAACTTGAACCACAGCTTTACCACATTCTAGCTGTGTGATTATGAGAAGTTTTCTTAGCTTCTCTGTGTCTCAGTTTCCTCATCAAGGAAATAGTAACAACGTAGACTCTAATTCACAGAAGTAGGGAATAAATGGGCCAATTCAAAGTGTTTTAGAATATTGTCTAATCATCATATGATAGAGGACTGCTGAACAATTAACTGTGATCTACACACACACACACACACACACACACACACATACACACAGAGTCATCTCTTGTTACCCATAGGGGTTTTGTTCCAGGATCCCCATGGATACCCAAATCTATTGACGCTTAAGTTTCTTTTACCAAAAGGCATAGTATTTGCATGTAACCTAGGCACATCATCCCATATACTTCAAACCATTTATATCTAGATTACTTATAATACCTAATGCACTGAAATGCATGTAAATAGCTTTCATGGCCTATTTTGGGGAAAATACCAAGACAAAAATTCTGCACAAGTTCAGTACAGACTCACTGTTTTGTAAATAGTCCTGATGAGCTGTTGGTTGAATCCACAGGTGCTAAACCTATGAATACAGCAGACCAACTGTATGTTCTTTTAGTTTTTTTTTCTCTAAAAAAAAGCTCAAGAAAGTATGACTAGCAATGGTCTTTGGTAAATGGGACAAAACACAAGTACAGGTGGAGGTTGATCACAGAAAAAAAGGAAGCCTTTCATGTTCCTTCTGTTCCATGTGAAACTGTTTGTGTTTCCTAAGCGCACACACAATGGTGGACAGCCTGCACACAATGGGATTATGGGACACTTTGATTTTGTTAAATGCTATGTCCACACTTGGCACACCTATGTAAAAGAGGTTCAAATGAAAAAAAAAAAGGTTAGAAGGAAAACTACTATAGTATTTTTGATAGGGTAATACAAAGATCCAGCATCTTATTTTCCCTGTTCAATTTTTAAAAAAAAAAAAAATTATTCTTAAGTGTTTTTTTTTTTTTAGGTGGACACAATATCTTTATTTTACATTTACGTGGTGCTAAGGATCAAACCCAGTGCCTCGTGCATGCTAGACAAACACTCCACCACTGAGCTACAACCCTAGCCCCTTTCCCTGTTCATTTTAAGAAATTCTTTCATATTTATTTTCAGATGTAATAGTTTAAAGTAATATGTTCTTATAAATTATTTAAAGGTGACACAAAAGTACTTCCTGATCTTTCCCATACCTGGCCTCTCCATAGTCGAGGGCATCTTCTCAAAACTTTTTTTGTTCATCTATATGCATAATTATATACAAATATATAATTTTACTTAGCAATATAAATGTTGTTGAATTTCATGGATTTCTCTACAGTTTGCTGTCTTCAATTAAAATTACGTTGGAAAAATTTCTCTATTAGAATACAAATATCTAACTTGCTTATTAACAGCTGCATCCATTTACCTGATGTGTCCATAGAACAGCTTGTAACACTTAGTTTGTTCCCAAATTTTCCCTCTTGTCATCAATACCAAAATACAAATCCTTCACACTTTTTTTCCTTTGACTTTTCTCTATTTTCTATACTTTTTTGAGATGTATTGCCTTTAAAGTACGAAATAATTTTTAAACTGCTGAGAGTACCAATAGGGGAATATTTTAGTCAGTTTTTGCATCATGTGATCAAAAGACCTGACAAGAACAACTTAAAGGAGGAAAGGCTGATTGTGGCTCACAATTTCAGAGGTTCATCCATGGTCAGCTGACTCCATGGCTCTTGTCCTGAGGTGAGACAGGACATCACGGTGGAAGGGTGTGGCAGACGAAGGCAGCTCAGAACCAGAACCCGGAAGGAGAGAGAGCTCCACTCAGGAGACAAAATATAAACTTCAAAGGTACACACCTAGTAACCTACTTCCTCTAGCCACACTACCTGCCTACAATTACAACCCAGGCAATTCAGATCACTGGATTAATCCAATGACTTGTTACTCATCTCATATTCTGATCATTTCACTTCTGAACATTCTTTCAGTGCCTTATACATGAACTTTTGGGAGATACTTCATATTTAAATAATGGAGGAGTACTAGTTCATTTTCCAAACCTAAGAATTCCACAGTGTCTTTCATCCCTTAAAGTGTAACATGTCAATGGATATCAGGACACCTAAAAGGGGGTAGTGAAGCCAAACAAAACTTCACAAATAATAAACACTTACTTTCTTCTAGAGGGTGCAAAATGTACAAACACAAAACTATACTTCAGCGGCATGCATAAATATCACAGCATTAACTGTCCAGTGGGATGTTTAGGGACAAACTGAATTTAATGGAAACACTATGAAGAACAATTGCATTTCTGGGTGCAGTGGGCAATGACAGGATGGTGGACTAGATGGATCACAAGCCAGCTGGGTGTGATCAATCTTATGCCCTGACCACCATCATTACCAGCCAATGACAATCCTTTGCAAAGATCTCCCCCACAATTTATTACCTTGTCTCTTTTCTAATAGGCTTATTGTTTCGTGATAAGAAACCACGAGTAAATTAAATAAAGTTTATTATTTTAGATAAGAAAAGTAAGCTATTCTTTTTCTAGTTCCCGTTTTCCTTCCTCTAAATTTGCATATAAGCCACAACAAGCCTCATGTCATTTATCATACCCAAGACTCAATGGAGCAGCAGAAATCACCGGGGAAAGGAAAAACATGAAAGACCCTCTCATGGCCTCTCGACTGGGGAAAAACGTCCCTTCAGTAAGCTCTCGTGTCAGTAAAGCAGAAAGACGAAAAGACGGACAGGCAGAGGTTCGCCCTATTAAATATCAGAGTAGAACGTGTTATTTTGTTTAATGGAACCGCAATGTGATCCTCTTCTGAATAGACAGTTTGATTTAAGAGAAAAACGAAAGAAAGAAAGCAATTTGGCCATTCTTGTTCAAATTGTCACACTCACTGAAGAAGAAAATAAAATGAGTACATTCTGCTTAACCCCACAGTTGCAGGGTAAAATATCTCCATGTGAGTATTTGGGAAAGAAAGAAAAATACAAGTACAGATTCTCAAAGACAAGTCTATGAAATTTACATCAAACTATTTGGGAAGTAATAAGACTGGGAAGAAGGGATTGACAAATTTTAAACAGTTGTTAGAAGACGTTTTATATGAGTTTTCAGGTAGTCTGAAGAAGAAATTATTATGTCGCACTACTCTGTCAGATTAATCTTAAAATCCTAATATTTTTAACAGGTGAACCTTTCGTGGAGCTTGTACCTGATACCATAGTTTACATCAGTCAGCTTCAAATTTCTTCCAGCCTTTAATGTCCCCTGGCTCTGGCTACCTTTCTGCACAGGGTTACTGAGTCCCTGCTCAGCAATTTCCTCCTTCCCTACACTGGCCCCATCTGACTTCTCTTTTGTTCCTTCTGTTGAATTCATTCCGTGGGCAATCAAAGAATGAATGCAGGAGCTGATAAGGATGCCCACACATTTGCTAAGCTCTTAGTTGAGAAACAATAGCCAAATTAAGGCTTAATTAATGGTCTCATGTCACACTTGGGGAAATTTCTATCTTAAAGTGTATTTGTTCCTCCTGGACCAAAAGGCCACATGATGAAAAATTCCCACTTAAGCGGATGTTTAATTTCTTCCACAAGCACTTGGCATGTTGTTAGCCATCAGGGGGTGAGTAATTCAAAATTCATTTCAACTTCTACTTTTTTCCATTTTCTACTACAGAGTCTGGAAAAACAAAAACTCAACACCCACATCTCTACTCTACTAGTGACTCAGATCTGGCCTATATAATATAAAGGCTTCCCAGCTCTATTCCTGCCTGCTGGAAAGCAGAGACAAAGGCTGGCTAAGCAGCTGCTGTTTTCTGACCAAGAAGGAAATGCCAAGAGAATTTTGGAGATTTAGCCTGGGTTGCTGAGCCACTGAAGTAATGAGGCCTCATTCCCTAGGCCTGTAATGGAAGGGAAATAAACTCCCTATTTATTTTAAGCTGGATTTCAGTTGTAGCTAAATGCCATGGATGATAGATGATACAAAGATGACAATCTACTATAATTTCTTAAAGGGAGCGAGGTATCTAATCAGTTAGCTATAATATCAACCAAAATATGAGAAGTAGTAAATTGAAGAAAACAAAAGTCCACAACATGGAAACAGAAGAACAAATGTGTTATCAGTGTTTTCTGAGAAGCCCTCACAGGAAAAATGACAACTTTGGAGTCAGAATTTGCAAAATGAAGTTTCTCCTAGCCAAGAGAGCTGAAAACCTACATCAAAGACACAGCAGGAAGTAAAGAATGATGGCCAGAGATAATTTTTTTTTTCCTTTAAGAATAGTCCTAGGTAGCTGGAGACCTTGACTGTTTAATGAGAATATTGCTTGTTATGGTTTAGATCTCAAATGTCATTGATAAACCAATATGTTAAAGGTTTGGTCATCAGCCTGTGATTCTATTGGGAGGTGTAAATTCTTCAGGAGGTGGAACCTAGTGTGAGGAAGTTATGTCATTGGAGATTTTCCCTTAAATAGGATATTAGGACCATGGCCCCCTAGTCTGTCTCTCTTCCCAGGTGCCAGTAAGCAGCTTCAATCTGTCATGCTTTCCCTACCATGATGTTCTGCCTTGTCACAGACCCAAGAAGAATGAAGCCAACTGATCATCGGCTGAAATCTCTGAAACTTTGAATCAAAATAAATTTTTCTTCCTTATAAATTGTTTGGTTCAAGTATTTTTTTCAGCGATGGAAAACTGACTACCACAGAAAAATGATATCAAGTGTAAGGTCATTTCTGCAATTGTTTGCAGGAGGAATTTGGAAATGTTTGAAGGAGCAGGCTAAAGAAAGCCTAGAATGATCATCAAAGTCTAATGGGTGATTCTGGTGAGGGTTCAGAAGACCAGTGGGCTGACAGAAAATCAGAAAAGGCCATGCTCATGAGATTTAGATGGAATTAGGACTCTATGGAAACTAGACTATAGGCCATTCATTTTAAATTTTGGCAAAGAACTTCCCCTAAGATTTTGTGGAAGACTAGGTTTAAAGGTGATGAACTACTCCATCTAGCAAATAGGTGAAGACATCCCAGCAATAAGGCTGAGGCATGGATATTTGGGGCTTCTTTTAGCCTGATTTACAGTGAAAGTCGGGAACAAACAGAAGCAGAATGGAAAAATTTTTGATTTGGTCAGAAAAGGAATATATGTAAAGTTGTATCAAGGAGGTATCGAAATCAGCACCATTAGACGATACCAAATACTCTTCACTGGGAATATAGGAAAGATGCCTTGAGGGCGTCTTAGGAATTATTAAGATCCCACTCATCATAGCCTCAAAGGTGTAAAAGAGTAAGCTCATTTGAAAGGCTTTCCTTGGAGAACAGGTCCTTAGGGAAACCTGTTCACATGGGACACTAGGGAACTCCTTTCTCCAGGATTCTTTTTCCCAGTGTTCAGCCTTAAGGACTTCTACAGCCAAAGGTTGAGGAGACTCGGATACAGATCACACTGGTGACAGACCTTGGCATGGTACATGGGATGCTGATTTCTCTCTCAGGCATGGAGAATAAAAGAGCTGTGGGCCATAGAGGATTTCATGGAGATTTCAAAGGAAATCCTGGAAGGCCAGGCAGTGTATGACAGGGTCAGCGTCCCTGCGAGAGTCCGTGACAAGGTGATGTGAGAGACTGTGGAAGTGAAACCAAAGCTGTAATGGAGATCCCAGGAAGTTGGAGATGCCAGGAACACAGGACATCTGCTGAAGGAAGCTGCAGACAGGAATCAAGGCAGCCCGAGAGAGTGGCCATTTGTGCTCTAGCTTTCAAAGCCATAGAGGTAGGACTGTTTAAGCCCTTTGTAACTCACATGCCACCTTGTGTCTTGGAAACCAGACATGGAATCATAGGATTAAATATTTGCCCTGCTGGGTTTTGGTCTTGTTTTGATCCAATCCATCCTTTTTATGACTCGATTGCTCCCTTTTGGATGAGAATGTTTACCTCTTGTCATTGTATCTTGAAAGTACATAAATTTATTTTAACTTTTACAGGGGCTTACAGCTAAGTTAAGTATCAGAGGAGACTGGATTTGGACTTTACAACAACACTTATATAGTTAAGGCTGTGGGATTCTTAGAGAAAGACTAAGTGCATTTTGCAATGTCAGATGGACATAAGCCTTGGGGGGTCAAGGCTGCAATGCTGTAGTTTGGATCTTAAACATTTCTCAAAGGCCCGTATGCTAAATGCTTGGTCATCATCTTAGAGCACTACTGGGAGGTGACAGAACCTTTGGGAGGTGGGACCTAGTTGAAGGAAGTTAGGTCACTCAGAGTGTATCCTTGAAGGGGTTATTGGGATCCCAGCCTCTCCCTTTTTTTTGCTTCCAGGCTGCCAAAATGCAAGCATTCTCCTTCATGCTCTCCCTCCCATGATGCTTTGAGTCACTACAGGTCCAAAACCAATGAAGCCAATGACCATGGACTGAAACCACTGAAACAGTTAATCAAAATAAATCTTTCTTCCTTAAAAGTCAATGTCTCAGGCATTTTGTCACAGTGACAGAAGGCTGCCTAACACAATGCTATTGACCTTATGTCTGACTTTAATCTATTTTCAAAACTGCTCTTTCAAGTCCCAGGTTTTCCTAATCCATTCCTCATGGTCTTCCTTTCTATGTGTAGTGTCAGTCTCCATCACATACTCTTTTACAATGAGAATGTAGGTATAAGTCATTAGCTATTGCCTTGCAAAAATAAAAAGAAAAAAGAAAAACAAAGGAAGAGGAAACCTAATAGTTTTCAACAGTTGATAACAATAAAAATATGATTCCTTTTACATGAATGGTTCTCAACCAAAAGTGATTTCCATCCAAGGAAGACAATTTCTGGAGATATTTTGGAACATCATAATGGTGCAGGAAGGGGTGGGTGTTAATATTAGAAGAGACTAGGATGCTGCTTAATATACCACAGTGCAGAACACAGCCAGTCTCCACAACAAAGCACCATCTGGCCAACAGTATGGTAACTGAGGAATCCTGCTCTTAAATGTGTGATAGTGACTAGTGGAACTAGTCATGTGAGGCTTCATCTCACCAAATGAGTTCAATAGAAGAAGGTGAGGAACTGTGGGCATCAAGGTAAGAAAAGGTGGCTAAGTCTCTGTGGGATATGCCAATGTGTTTTCTTTTGAATACTTAACAAAACTACATTGATTAAAGCAGCATACCATTTAATACTTCTAAATTCCCCAATACAGGGAATACATCTAACAAGATGCCTGGTAATTAGCACTCATTTACTAGAATAATGAATAAATAAAGGCCCATCACACAGGGTTCAAAATACACTTCTTTTACACTGAGGTTTGCTGAGAGGCAATAGCGCAGCTTCTTGTTTATTAACTGCTGAAGTTTTAAGTCCCAGAATGCAATGATAATAACAAATTTTTAACAGCCTTGTAAAGGCCATATTTACTATTTCATTCAAATACTCTGTGCCAAGAATGATAGTGTCACAAAAGTAGTTTTCTTAGAAAAACTTTTTTTAAAAAAATCATATTGAACTACAACAGGATTCAGCCTTTGTTAAGAACTGTGTTTAGATCACAGATGGAATATTGAGAACTGTGCTAAATCACAGATGGTATATTTTTTCCTATATTTCACAAAACAGGCCATTTCTACCACTTTTTTCTTTTACATTTTGCTCTTGGTAATCCTGTAGATTGAAAAAAAAAAACTAAACTAAAAAGAAACATGGAAACATTTACTTTTAGTGCTGTTTATAATCTTATTCTTTAGTGAATGGATACATCACTGAATATTCTGTGGCGTAATTTACTTCACAAAAAAACTTAGAGTGTAATTCATTTTAGGTGAGCAATTTGTTTTATGAGCCATGCATGTTTATTTGGGGTTGTGCTGTTTTTTTATTGAGTGCAATAAAGACACTTCTTATCAATTGATTTGTTGTATCAGCAATGGGCTTCTTTCCAGATTGAAACATGGCAGCTTTGTGGAGGACATTATCCAGCATATAATTTCACCACAGATATGAATCTGGGTTCATTAGGGCCCACTTGCACTGCCTGTTATGACCTAATTTCTAGGATTCCTGCTTGATGGTGGCATTATCCTTCCCTGTGCACCATGCATAACATGGTTGTCAAATGGGTTCTCCCTCTTTGATGGTTCATCACATACACAACTTTGAATTATGCCAACTTTTATATCAACTGATAAAATCAGAAGTTCAAAAGTTCACTTCCAGTCCCATATAACATAGAAACTTTAGGTGTTCTAAATCTTACACCTCTTGTGAATAATTAATTGCAATACAGGGCAAAAACTGAAATATACAATTAGTATTCTAATAGTGTCATAACACAACCAGGAAACAATTCTTAATCCAGATGTGGACAAGTACATTGCAGCTATACCTCATACAAGCTACTAGACTTCTACCAAACAAGGGTATGATGAGCACTGTCCTTCTGAGCCAGCTGACCATGATTCCCAGACCATGAAGCACCTTGCAAGATCTGTTATTAATGCTCTAGTGTGACACGTGATCATACTAATTTGCATCTTTTCTGAGTGAGAAAATCACGCTTTGAGAACTAAATGATGCGGAAGAAGGTCTCATAAAAGTACATATCACAATGTCCTGGGAAACATTCCTTTGAACTTCAGTAATGTCATGCATGAAGCAGAATACAAGTGATATACGCCCACAGAAAGTAGAGCCAAGAGATTTAACAGCTGTGCAAACGGGTTTCAGAATGTAAAATCAGATAGCTATGTCTTTAGAAAAAGTATTTTTTAGATTCCCAAATATCACATCTGGTTGCATCAAGTTGTCATTATGACATAGTATTTAAGATGATTTAATGGGTTATTGCAGAATAAGAATCTTGGAGTTTATTTAACTACTGTGCATTAACAAAATGTAGCTATTAAAATGATGTTCTGACAAAGCAGATAAAAAGATGTTCTTGATGTTGAATGACTTTATTATATATTTTTTTACTATAGTCAGTATAAACATAGTTATTCAAACATAAACAGAATATATAGAAATATAAGAATGAAAGTGGGGCTTTGTCACAGAAGTTTAAAGCAAGCAGTACATACCAAAATATAGAAAACTATTCATCCTTAAAAATTTATGAGGAACATTGTCTATGTGTATGAACATGGTGTGCCACAGTACAAATGTATCACCCATTGTCCTGGATTTGCAAATCCTCTGACTGGGCCTCTACTAGTTAACAGGTCAGTCCCCAACTTGATGACTGGGTATTTTTGGATCTGGAAAGTCTCATTCACATTCCTCCTCTTCCTCCATCAATATGAAATTCTTACTAGTTCTCAGACACACACACCATTTACAATATAAACCTGAGGTGCTATGTAGTTAAAACAATCTCAGACAATTTATATAGGGCCCAAACTGAGATCCAGCATCCCAATATCTTGATTTGTTTCTCTGTCTACCATGTCTTTCCATGCTTGCTGTTACTTATGGAAGTTGCTGATGGAAATCAACATAACACATTTTTCCAGGTTGTCCAAGTATATAAAAGTCTTTATATGGATTTTCTAGTCCTAGAGTAAATGTATTTTGTCTTGATATTCTTCTAAGATTCTAAGAATTTATAATAAAGGACTTGAATTAAAACAATTCATGAACTCCAAAATTATGGCAAGTTGCAATGACTATATATCATCAGTGTCCTAAACAAAATAGAAATGGTCAAAGTACTGTTTTAGTGGCCCTGTTCAGTAATGTTTGCAAGAAAATAAACTCCTCCAGCTTACCAGACCCTCCTCATAGCAAGTCTGTATTAAAGGTGGCAGAATCAAAGAGGAAGAGGAGCACAGTGCTTGCACCAACTGCCTACTAAGAAGAGTTCCAGAAACGTCCATACACACTATAGCTCACATCCACTGCCAACAATTACTCTGCATGGTTGGATCCAGCCACAAAAAATAGTCCAGGAAATCCATTTTTATTCTGAAAAACCACAACTCAGGCAAAATCCTACACTATGGAGAAAAACAATGGAACAATGTAGTTGATGGTGACGTTCGAATTTGCCTGTGGACTTGTAAACATTAATGATCTTTTTTTTGTCTTAATGTTTATTTCATTGTCTCAGACTTATGCAATAAAACAGCAGATAGGTTTTATATCTTTATCCAACACTGATCACTTTGTAATGGCTGCATGAGAATCTGAAACAAAAGTGTGGCCTTAGTGACAGAGAGTTGTACAATTCATTACCAATGACTTATAATAGGAGAGGAAAAGGAGTAGAGAGAAAAAGGCCTACTTTTATATTATTGTTCTCACACTCATATGGCATTTATTTTCAAATTAAGATAATGGTTCTATAAGTCAATAATAATAATAATAATAATATAGTTCTATTATGAGGTAATAAAGTATTTCTATGATCCCTAATATGGAGGTAAAAAAGTTATGTTTGCAAGCAGAAAAATGGACTATTGGTAAGGTCACCTAATTACAAATGGCAGATACACAATTTGAATTCAGTTAATTTTAACAAAAGTCAGATTTTTTTCCCCACTCTCTATATAATAATACAATCAAAAAATAATTAAGTTACACTCTTGGTAATCTTTCTTGGAACTTTAAAATATTTTGGTACAATGTGCTTAAAGCAGGAAGAGGACATAGCAATTATGTATTACCCAAAGGTATTCCTCTCTTCAACTTTTGGGTCAAGACCAACTGAAACCTTCATTCCATGGATCCAAAATTCAACCAAAAATAACTAATGGAAAGGAAGCCTATATGAAACTGGGCAACAATACTAATAAAAATTATTTTTTGATTGCCTTCAGCTCACAGATGTATAAACAAATAAATGAACTACACTGTGCTGTGAGCTATAGTAAAGGCAAGTACAAGGACCCATGTGGGTACAAAGAAGCTGACTGCCACCTTCCTAGATATGAACAAGGAGGATGTCAGAGCCACTTCACAGAAGAGATGGATGGTTCCCAGAAGGGATTGGTGCACCAAGCATGCACAGGGGAGCACTAGCCAACCAGAGAGGAGCAGATGCCTAGACTGTCCATGAAGAGTGGATATGTGCATGACTGGAGCATCGAAAGTGACAACGTGCAAGCAACGGAGCCAGCAGGAGGATTCTGAGAGAAAGCAGGCGCCTGGATGAGGCTGAGTTTTACCGATTTTAGCCCCAAAGCACTTAAAATCCATGAAAAAATTTTCAGCAGGGAAGCCATAATCACACGGATCTTTGAGAAAGACTGCTATGGAAACTGGGCAGAAGTTACCAAGACCAGAGGTAGTGAAACTAGGCAAGAAATGAGCAGAATCAATGCAGAGTTTTTTTCTCTGAGACCCGCAGATTTTGAAGGATTTAAAGAAGTCCTGGAATTATATACCCCAAACATGGGAATGATCATGTCTCTTAGGAAGCACTCTGGGCCTTTCCCTACATTTTCAATAAAGCCCATAACAAGAAAGACAATGAGAACCTAAAGTTTAAAAGCATCTGACCTATACTCAGGTCACTGCAATGGAATTAAAGAGAGAAAAACAGAGAGAGAAGAGTGATATAAAAAATATGGGATTGAAAATGCAGGTATTTAATTTGCTAAAATCAAAAGAGTAAATGTCTAAACAATATGTCAGCTATTTTTGGCTGTCACATACCTGCCATATCCCCTTCACCATGTGTGTGCAGGGAGAGGCCTGGGTACAGATTTTCCAGGACAGACCAGATGGTCCATACCCATCTCCTTACATCTTCTTGATCTAACAAGTGCTATTTTTACTTCCAGGATCATGTATCACAAAGCTTGGTTTTAAAAGTAGATTCCTATAAATTTAAGTTTTTGAAAAGTTTAATAAAAAATTTTGAATACTTTTTGGCAGGGACAGAAAAGTGTTGAAGAATTTTAAATCTCAATGTTCTAGCTGCAGAAATTAAGCAGAAAATGAAGCAATTACCTTGTAAAGAGATAAACATGGAAAGAAAATCCAGATTAGTTATTCTTCACTATTTGGGGTATCATAGAACCTTTGAGAAATTGCTGAGCACTATGAATCTTCTCAGAAAACAATACAAGGTATTTTCTTACAAAATTATACATAAAATTTTAGGCAGTTTACTAAACCACTGGAGTTTAAGAACACAGACACTAGCTTAGAGTCTTCTAGTCTCAAAATTCTTTCCCTCAACAAATATTATATTATTATGGCTTTTCTAAATTATCCCCACCAACTCTTACATTATCTGATTTTCATTGATCCCATTCCTTTGCAATTTATTTCACCTTTCCTGCATGCTTAATACTTCTGTCAATGGTAAAATCAAAAAGTCTAAACAAATACTTATTTCAGTTGCCACTGAATTCAATGCTGCCCAAATAGCATGCAAACTCCCAAGTACATTTACAAACCTAGTACAGAAAGCTGGTTACAAGCTTTCACTTCAAAAATACCTTCCGATTTCAGTGCTAGTATCTGGTCTTAAAATCAGGTATGCAAGTACTGATATTTCATTTGAATGCATACATGTTCTTTAATACTCTCTCTGCTACAAGGATCAATTCATTTATTTGAAAATTATTTTAACTGCCATTCAAAATAAGTCCAAAACCCAGCAATGGTCATGTTTTCTTAATGGCCTAGAAAAAAAGGAGAATTTGAAGGGAAAAAAATGATAGCAAATTCTATATTGCTTCTTCTTTCTCCCTCATTGCAGTTACTGCAAACCTTTGATTAGACCTCTAAAAAAGACCACACATTCAATAATTTGAAGCAAAAGGTTAATGGTGTTGTTACAACTATTATCCCTTTTAAAATCATTATCCTCTTGTTTTTTATGGCTATATTACCTTCACCTTTCCATGAACCCACTTTGCCAGCTGTTTCCCTCTGTCATAAAGTTTGCTGAACATCATCATAGGAATAGGATAAATGCCATGTTTTATCAATCAAGCCTAAGGGAATTCGAGGCTTCTTATAACTACAACTGTAAAGGGAGTTTATTACAAGTTTCTGTTTTGATTTGTAAATTGTCCTTAAGTAAAATACACACCTGATGCCAATGTATAAGGAATGTTAAAATGCGAGACAGTATATTACAAAAATCTGCATCATAAAGTTTGATAGGTTGGCAAATGAGAAAGCTAAAGACTACAGAGGAAAGCATATAGGCCGGTCTCCTCTGTACGTCTACACCTGCCCACATCTCCATATCTGCCAATAACTAAATTCTATGGCCCCTCACTCCATACCACCCCAGTACTCCAAGGAAGATATAAAACATAGGACAGGTATTTTAACATGCACAGGTTCAATTAGAAAGTCTCAACATAATTCAAAAACTGATATAATTAAAATGTTATTGAAACATAATGCAATAATACTTAAAATTTACCATAAAATAATGCCTAAATACCTCCATTCATTAGAGACTTAAAACATTCTCTTAAATTATGAGACATTATGAAATATTTATATCTATATGACTGCAAATATTAAAATGTGTAGGTTACAGCTAAACAAGTATTTCAGGAATTCTGCACTCTTAATTAGAATCTTAAAACAGTGAAAATAAATGAATGATGTATTCAACTAAAACATACATATAAGAATAAGAAAATAAATCTAAATAAGCCAGTGGAAAAAAATCAGAATAAAATTTAATTTACAAAGAAGTATAATTAGGATAAGTTGTATCTTATGTTATTACTGCAAACAATTTTAAACTATATGCATTTGAAAACAGAAAATGTAAAGTTTTCTGTAAAATATTTCAATCACTAAAGTGTCTTAGTAAGACATTTTGAATAGATAAGTCATCATCAAATAATTTCAATAAGCTATCAAAACAAAAGCATTACCCCAATCAATTGCACAGGCTGATTATATTAAATCCACAAAGTCCCCAAATCACTATTTTTAGAATTTTTACAAATAGAGTTTCAGGGAAAACAAGTGTGAAAGCACTCAGACTCAAAACATTGTTATAGCCCTATGCCAAACCAAGCAAGAGGAGTGGAAAAAGAAATTAAAAACCCAATTCATTTATAAGCATAAATGCAAAAATGATAAAATAATTCCAAATCTAGGTGTGTATAAAAATAATTCATCATGAATGAAATGGATTTTTATATATATAAGGCAAAGACATTTTAAAATTATAAAATTGATCAACACTAAGAGTAAAGAACATTATTAAGATTATTTCTCTAGATGCAAAACAGTATTAATATAAACATTTATTACTATAAAAAACATTTGGTAAAGTTTTTACAAAACTTCCTTACCTAAATATGGCATAATTTTTTAACATCAAATTTGATAAGAAATTCTAATAAATTCTGGAAAAGAAAAGAATTCTCACTATTAGCACCCCTGCATAATCCTACAGTGGAAATCCTGGCCCATGAAATATGATAAGAAAAAGAAGCCAGTGTATGACATTAAGAAATATAATAAAGTTATTATCTATATCAAGGTTCTACAAAATAAGTCCATACATCAAATCAAACCATTGTAAGCCAAATCAAACCACATCTATTTGTTTCCATATTGTACATGACTGCCTTTAATTCTGAAAGTTAGACCTGAGTGTTGTAACAGAGTCTGCATGACCCTGAAGATAAAAACAAACAAACAAACAAAAAACATCTGGCCCTTTCCAAAAATGTCTGTGTGCTCCTTCTCTACAAAGTGAAAATTAATGAAATCCACAAACAAGTAAAAAGAATAAAAGAATTTAACACAGTTTCTGCACTCAAGATCAACATACAGAAAATCAATAACATATTTATCCACCAGCATTATCTACTAGAGACCTATAATATAAAACTGCCTACTACTCAAAATAACAACAAATGAATAAACTATATAAAATATGCTACACCTTTACAAAAAAATAAAATAGTTTTGATGAATGTAAAATAAAACTGGATAAATGAAGTATACCACTTACTGAATATGGTCATATAATACCATATCATAATAACAGCAATAGCAAAAATAAAAACCATATCTAGTGCTTGCTGTGTACCAGGAACTACCCTATTCTAAGCTATAGATAGATAGATAGAGAGAGAGAGAGAGAGAGAGAGAGAAAATCTAAAAGAAATTTTAATAAGAAGATCAGTGTAGAAAAGCCTTGTGATATCAAATATTGCAATATATTTAAAAGGTACCATGGTTATGACAGTCTGGACTTAGCACAATAGTAAATAAACTGACAAAGGAAACAAAATAGAACATTTATATGCACACATATATGGACACCCATATACAAAAATGTGGCATTATAGATCAGAAGGACAGATGATTGCAAAATAGTGCTAGAATAACTGATTATATATTATGCTGGTTATTTGTTATTACCTTTCAAATCCAAGTTCACTCTTTTTGTCTGCACTGTGCAAAAGGATCAGGGCCTGTTAAGTATCTTTCTTCTCATATGGCACAATGTTGAGCTTTGTCACTAGAGGGTACTCAAGAGACATTGCAAAAAGAGGGTATTATGCTTTCTGGTTCCAGTGTGTTTACTGGGCATGTTCCTGGGCTTAAGTTCTCTTAAAAAAAAAAAAAAAATGGGCTCAGGCAGCTAAGGTAGCTTCCCTGTGCAAAGTCTATCCATTGCTTGGAAATAAGTGTCCATAAACAAGAGAGATAAAGATCAAATGTTGGCTTAGGTATATTATGCATTAATCTATAGCAGTTAAAATGAATGAATCAATCAATGATACTCTGTGTTTCAACATGAATGACTTATAATGTGAAAAAAATTGCAGACTAGATATGGGGTAGACAAAATAATGCTATGTATATTTAATTGAAAATATATATGTTAAAATATACATAATTATATAGACTTGAAGGACAGATAATATTTTAATGGGTTTTTTATTAATTGTTTACAGAAGTAAAAAGTGATTTACTTGCAGATATAATACAGTGTGATTCTTTATGAACTTTACTCAATTTTACTCAATTTGAACATTTTTGAAAAATTTCTACCAATTAACAACTAAAATTTAAACATTGACAAAATCCACAGGTCTTATTTAGATTCTCTCAGTTTCTCTTGTGTGTATGGGGGTGGGGTCTCGACAACTTATCATATGTGTTTCATGTATCTACCACAAGAGTCAAAATGCTGACGAGGTTCATAACCATGTTTTTCCTTGTGTTGCCTTTTTATAACCACATTCACCTCCCTGCTATCTCCTCCCTTCATTCTGAACCCTGTACAACCCTCAATCTTTTCTGCATTTCTAAATATTGTCATTTCAAAAAATGTTACCCAAATGGAAACTGTACAATATGTAATCTTTGAGATAGGCTTTTTGTTTTCATTTAGAATAATTCCCTAGAGATTCATCCAAGATGTTGCATATATCAATAATTTCTTTTCATTGAGAAATAGCTCTCCACAGTATGTATGAGTCAGTTTTTTAACCCTTCACCTGCTGAAAGACATCTGAGCTGCTTCCATGTTGGGCTATTATAACAAAACAACTGTGAGCATTCACATACAGCTTTCTGTGTGGAAATAAGTTTACATTTCTCTGGGATGAATGCCCAAAAGTATATTGATAGTAAAATGGTAATTACAGATTTGGTTTTACAAGAAACTGTTATGATTGGGTTCATAAAGGTCTACCAAAGGTAGATATGCCAGAGGCTTGCTCACCAGCCTGTGGGGCAATTAGGAAGTGGTGGAAAGTTTGGGAGTTGGTGCCAAGTGGAAGGAAGTCAGATCATTGTGGGTACACCCTTGGGTGGAATATTGGGACCCTTCCCCTATTTTTCAACCACCATGAGGTAAGCAATTATGCTCTGTCACATTCTCCCAACCACAACGTACCCACTCACCACAGACAATGGAGCTAATCAATCAACCATGGACTGAAGTCTCTGAAACATTTTGCCAAAATAAATCTTTCCTCCTTAGGAGCTGATTACCTTAGGTACTGTGTCACCATGACAGAAAGCTGATTAACACACTGACAAAATCTTTTCCAGTAGGTTGTAAGATTTCACATTCCTGTAGATAGGAAAGGCAGCAGAATACAACAGACACTAGTATGTCAATATGTAAATCAATAGAAGTGTAACTGATGTGATTCTGCAATCTGTATACGGGGTAAAAATGGGAGTTCATATCCCACTTGAATCAAAGTGTGAAATATGATATATCAAGAACTATGTAATGTTTTGAACAACCAACAATAAAAATTAAAAAAAAAAAAGAAATGTATATACAACTCTTTCTCCAGCTCCTCACTGGCTTTTGATATTGCAACTTTTTTCTTTTATCTCATGTTTATTGGATAATTTTTCATATTCTTAAAGTCATCTATATCATCCTCATTAAAATATCTCTTTTTTTCTTGATATTTTTGTTGTTTTCCTAATTGGAATTTTGATTGTTGAGTTCAAGAATTTCTCATATATTCATATGCTAGACGTCAGTCCTTTGTCAGATACATGGTTCGAACCACATACTTTTTTCCTGTTCTGAACATGATTTTTCACAGAGCACAAGTTTTTAATTTTGAGGTTATAATGATCAATTGTTTTTCCTTTGTAGGTGATGCTTTTTTTGATGTCAAGTCTAAGAATTTTTTGCCTAGACCTAGACCTGGAAGATTTTCTCCTATTTTTTTCAAAAAGTTTTACAGTTTTACATTTTACATGTACGTCCATGATCCATTTTAAGTTAATTTTGGAATAAATTATAAGACTTAAATCAAGGTTCAGGGTTTTTTAACCTATGAATTCCAATCTCCCTAGTACTATCTGTTCAAAAATCAAGCCTTTTTTCTATTGAATTACCTGTTTATCTTGGCCAAAAAGTAGCTGATCAGGTTTGTGAGGGTCTATTCTAGATTCTCTAATCTGTTCTATCTATACATCTATCTTCCTGCCAATACCACATTGTCTTCATAACATTTTTAAGATAGCTCTACCTCTAGCTTAGCAAAGGAAGTTTGCCCTATGGAAATCAATGTAGTAGGGATCTTTATTATATTTGTAATGTCCTGTTTATTTTATATATAAAAAAGCAATATCTCAAAGAAAACAACAAAAACCAACATTGGTTAGATTTAGTCAATGAAAACCTATGTGTTTGCTTCATTGTTCTCTGAATATCTTAAGTATAAATATAAATGCAAACTGAAAGAGAAAAATAAAAGAAAATTTAAATGAAGTTTATTTATACAACAGATACTTTTAGAGCACCTGCTATATAACAGACATCATTCTGAGATATTGGAATAGAACAAAAGTCCATTCACACAAAACCCTTTCTTTCTCAAAGCATAATTCTATTGGAGGAAAAGGGAAGGCAGAAAATAAATCCAATGATATTATGGAAGAAAAATAAAGTAGTGATAATTCATTACGAAGAAAATAAATAAGAGTGAGTGGGAGGGAAATATGGGTTTATTCAAAGTGGTGAATAAAATTCTCTAGGATGGAGTATAAAAAATTTGAATGAAGTAAGGAAGTGGATCATCTGCCTACCTAGGGAAAAAGAGTTCTACACAGAGACAAGCAAGAGCAAAGATATGCTTGGAGCATCTGTGAATATCAAAGAGACAAGGAAACACAATGAACAGAGGACCGGGTGTAGATAAAATGTGTGTGACATTGAAGGGGCTCAGAGGTCATATAGGGTTTTGTGGACTATTAAAACTGCATTGGCTTTTACTCTACAAAAGATAAGTGACTGGAAGATTGAGCAAAGGAATGATAGTGGTTTATTTATGTTTTAAAGGGATCGATCTGACAGCTGTATTTAGAAAATACTACATAAGTAGAATCTGGAACAATAATGTTATAGGCAGGATTCTAAAAGTGTCCCACCAAGACTCTAAACGCCTGTTTATTTGATCAAAGACTAATTTGCATCCTACTGTGAAGGGACCTTGCAGACACAATTAAAGATACTAATGAGCTGAGTCTTAAAATAAGGAGATTCTCTTGCATTATCAAGGCAGACTCAAAGTAATTATATGCACCCTTTTCTGTAAATAGTAAATAAGAAATAGTAAATAAGAGAGATGAGGCAAAAGAAGAGGTCAGATTTGAAGTATGAGAAGAACTTGACCTGCTGTCTTTGGCTTTGCAGATAAGGAAGAGGGCCATAAACCAAGGTTGTTGGCAACATCTAAATGATGATAACTAGCCCCATCCAATAGTCAGAAAGGCAGTAGGACCCTCAGCTCAACAATCATGTAGAGCTACAGTCAACCTGAATGGATTTGAAAGCACATTTATCCTCAGAATTTCCAGGATGTAATGTAGCCTTGCCAACATTTTTATTTGACTCTTATGAAACCTGGAAAAGAGAACCAGCTGAGACTCACTTCATCTGGACTTCTAATCAACAGAATGATGAGATAATAATTTGATACTGTTTTAAGCCACTAAGTTAGTTGTCATTTGTTTCAGAAGCAATATAAAAATGGTACAACCAGCTAATAGATTCTGCACCAATTCAAGTAAGAATTAATGGCTTGGAACAAGGTGGTACTAGGGGAAGTAATGAGAAATGGTTATTTATACACTTAAAATGACAAAAAGAACAAACTGACATCAATGGAATTTGGAATGTGAAAAAAAACAGGCACATTTTGACCTAAAAACATGGAAAAATGCCTTTTATTAAGATGAGAAAAATAATAGGAAAAGATTTAAAAGACAAAACCAGTTGGAGCTAGGCAGATAGAGCATATTTATATTCCTTCCTATCAAATTAAAACACATTTTTCCTTGACAAACTGTTGAATCACAACATATACACTGTTAAGTTGTATATTCTCAAATTTCTGTTCAATTATTATTTTGGTTATTCCTGGATCTTCCAATAAAATATGGCATAAACAATAGATATGTTCAACATCATTATGTTCAGTATGTACAGAACAATAAAGAATGAAAGATAAAATGGGTGTGAGAAAGGAAAAACTAATAACAGAATTTTAACTTATTATCATAAACTACTTAAATTTGCCAAATATTCATGATGTTCTAAACTCTGAAATAAAATTATAATACATCTATATTTTCCACCAACCCCGTCTGGGGAAGTACACATTATTATCAACTTACATATGACCTGAATCTTGCAGAAGTTAACAACTTTCACAAGTTTCATAGCTAAGCATTTAGTGGGGATACAAATTCAGGCAATTTAAATACAAAGTCTACTTTCTTAATCCTCACCCTATGAAGGAGGTCTTTTCCCCTCATTACTAATTATAAGATGTGGAAACAGAAGCTTAGAGACATCATATAACTTCAACAAAATCACAAACCTATGAAGCAATGATGCTGGGATTCAAATGAAAAGACAGCTAAAGTTCTTTTATTCCTATAGAACCAACTATAGACCAAAACTTGAGTGATGCCAGTAGTGGGGAAATAAAAAGCTTTAAGTATTAATTATTCATAAGATACTGTGATTTGGGGTAGAAGAGACCTTCAGAAATGTCAATAGAACATACATTATTAATCAATTTATCAAAGTCAAGAATTTAAATATTTAAACATTTCTTTACTGACATATAGGTAGCAAATACCACAATCACTAAAACTATTGTTAATGCATTAAGTTTCTACTACTCATTAATGAAGTATGGCCTTAATTGATCTAGGTCTGACCATTCTCTATATGAAAATAGATTGGGAGAAAGATGGTGGGAGCCACTCAGTTCACTGACTCTCAATCTACAAAGGTACTTTCTACCATGATGATATATATCATCTTTTAGGATCCTACTTTTCATTCTAGGTAAAAGTTTTGTTCTTGGAAATAATAGTTCAAAGTAAGTGTTGGTTGCTTATTTAAAAAAAAAAACTTAATACATGTTTATTGTATAGTTAGAGACAAAATGCTCTGACAGTACTAATACCAATAGATAGCATTTTTGACCAACAGGCACATTTTTAAAATTAAAACAACCCCCTGAGAACTGCCATAGAATTGATTCAGTCAGGAGGCTTTTACCTTGGCTATGGGCCATCGATCAGCTAGGATTTTCTGGGGCAAAGGTTGAGTTCATGATGTAAAAATGAATTTGACCTCCAAATAAAACACATATCAATCCAAATTACTGTCTACAAAGCTTATATTCAATGTCCAATGGACCAGTCCAAATAGCCAGGTCACAGTCTCCTGATGCTTTAGGACTGGGGATGAAAGCCAAGCAAATATAGCTTTTTGATTAAGTGATGCTCTGGATTATGACATGATCCTTTGCACCAGCTGAAATTTTCAGTATATATTTGAAGCCTCTAGAGAAAGGCATCCATCAAAGGTCAGTCAATGGTCTTAGGCCCCATTGAGGAAGGGTAGACTTCAAAGCGAGCTTCAAGCAAAGATTAACCATGCATGAACCTGATCATTACCATTACAGAAGAACATGAACTTCAGAGGCACGCCCACAGTTTCAGACAGGAGAACTGCTCTTAGATTATGTCAAATGATCTGTCTGGGTCAGACTCCTGATCTAGTTATCTCTAGTTCTCAGTAATTGGGTAGAACTGGGATTAAAAATTGAATATTCTTTGTACTGAAAATGTAAGCGATGACAACACAAATAATAAAGATCTTGTTGCCACATGATAATTACTGGGAATGGATCCAAATTCACAAATTGTTCATCTGATAAGAAATGATACTTTACCAGAGAGGCTAATCATACTAGATAAAGGTGATCCCCAGTAATAGAAGTTGGTTAAAGCTGATCAAAGAGTTTGCATTCAATATGGCAAACAGCGCACTTAAAGTTATCAATTTATACTTCAAAAATCTCATTTAGATATTAAAAATCAAACCAAAATAATAACAATGATTAGTGGATGAGAGCGCTGAAAAATCAAAACATCTTCCATTAGAAGACAAGAAACATTAGAAATTGTCTACAGGACTAAAGTTGAGGCCTATTTTAGCTGATCCAGGAAACAAAAGGGCAGCTGAAAAAATGAGTAATAATTTTTCTAAGTGATTCCCCTGAATATTTATACTATCAGCAGGTTCAGGTACTTGGAGCAGGCCATGGGTTCATGTTGCACTCCAGGCATGGGTATTAGAGCCAAAAAGAGAAGCTGAGCAGTTTCCAGGCAAATTTAGTCCACAACAGTGGATATGCACTTATGTACCTTAAGCAAAGGTGACCCAAGTCTCCTCATCTCTCCAAGACACATAGCTGAGGAAGAACTAACTCCTCAGCAGCTACTAATGGTGACTATTCTACATGTTAGGGTATACATAAGTATACATATTTTTATATATGCAAAAATGTATGTGCATATACGTGTGTGATCAGTTATTTAAAGAAACAGAATGGCATGAAAGAGAGAAGGTATCCTGAATAAGAAAAACACATTGTTCCCAAAGAAATAGCAAGGAGACAGGGAAGAGAAAATCAGTTTGCCAAAAATTGGGGTGTATCCCTTTTGATACTGAAGGTTTGCATATGTGTCCATGTGTGTGCTTATGTTCACAATTGTGCATATCACAAGAATATGCTGATAAAGAAATATAAATAAAAATTCTTAGACAAATAAAAATATGATTACCATTATTTAAAATGCAGAGGCGATAGAATAACAAAATGTTCAAATACACAATCTCCAATGTAGTCATTTCAAAATTTGAGAATGCAAAAGAAAATACAAATGAGGTGTATTTAAGAAGTACTATTTGATCAATATTGAGTTCTTAGAACTAAAGTTCTTAGAACTAAATAACCAAAGCATCACAAAGGAAAACTGAGAGTCACCACATGTAAATAGATATATCCTATTATCATTTTTTAAAATTTAGAAGATAATTCAAAAAAATACAACTAAAAATTTCTAGGATAATAAAACACACTTATTAGGAAGGAAAGAGAAGCAAACATGTAGAATTTGTTATAGAAAATGCTGAGTGCTAGAATGCAATGAAGAAATTCCTGTGTTGATCTGAAAAGAATTCTGTAGACCTGACTCCTTTACCAAGCCAAATAATCATTTACATATGTAGACAACCTAGGCATTTTCCCCATTGTTCAAGAGCTCAGAAAACACACCAACAAACATCATTTCTGAAAAATAGTACTTGATTATAACTCTAGCAAAATAAAATATTATATGTATATATTCAGAGAGAGAGAGAGAGAGAGAGAGAGAAGCTCTTAGACATGAGGCACACTAGAGAGAAAAGTAACCAGTAAAAACCTAAAGTTACCTCAAAACTAGCATGACAAGACACTTCCAGGATTTCATGCAACTGTTCAGAATAGATACTTTTAGAAACAAGAGGCATAAGGAAATTTAAAAACCATATTTTCAAAAATCTGGAGCCAAAATAGAGAATGGTTTATAAAGTTACAACTATGATGAAAACTCAAGTTTTGAAAGACAGGGCATGAATATAGAAATTTTTTAAAATGCCAAAGTATTTATTTTGTTCTGAGATTTCAGACAATAATGGATGGAAAAGTACAGACTCAAAGATGCTTACCAAAATTTAGGGGTGCCTTTTGTAGAGAAGTGAGTGAGAGAGAGCCAGGAAGCCTTCCGGGATAATCCTTCACAGTGTGCTCACAGCTCCTCATGCTGTGCTTTTGCTGTGAGAGATTTTCTGTAGGCACATTTTGTTTCAATTTAGAGCTCTTTTAAAAAGCGATCTCAGTGGGGCTGGGGCTCAATGGTAGAGTGCTTGCCTCACACATGTGAAGCACTGGGTTCAATCCTCAGCATCACATAAAAATAAATAAATAAATAAAGGTATTTTTTTTTAAAAAAGTGATCTCAATATCTAGAAATAAGAGCAGAAATTCCAAATTGTTACAGGTAAAAGAGAACAAACAAAATTCTTATCAGGAATGGAAGAAGCATATAATTAGAAAATTATTAAATGGGATAGCCCAAACCAGAAAAAGATCACCATAAATGCAAAGGAGTTAATTTTGTCTTCTAAAACAAAACTAAACTAAACAAATACCCGCAATTAAGTAAAATAATGCAAAACTCACCTCTATTATGTTTAAAAGAAAAGCTCTTGGAAATAAGAAATAGATAAAAACATGTCAGGCAAATATTAACAAGAAAGGGAAATGGCTGTATAAATATCTGACATGACCAAAGGTAAGAAATGGTATTTTACTCAGGTTCTAACAAGGGGGAAAGAATCTACTGCAAGTATATTTGGTAAAGGGAATTTAAGGCTGAGTACTATTCACAGGTGTAGAGGGACCGAGATATCCAAACGAGGTGAGGGTTAGGTGATACTAGCTCACACCTGTAGAAAGCCAGAGTCTATAATATTTGGAAAGTTCTCTAGTTAATTTGATTGTATTCAAGTAAAAGAATTTTTCACCTGTTCATACACACCTCTCTCTGCTCTTGCTTGGTAAGTTAGGACTGAGACTCTGCTGGCTACATGCCTTTTCTGTCAGGTGATTTTGTGTTAGGCTCTTTTTGTGCGTGTGTGTGGTTGAGTTTTTTTTTTATTGTTTTTTTTTAATTTTTTATTTACAGACAAGGTCTCACTAAATTGCTTAGTGTTTTGCCTTGCTGAGGCTGGCTTTGCAATCCTCTTGCCTCAGCCTCCCAAGCCGCTGGGATTACAGGGGTGCACCACCACACCTGGCTCGTTAGGCGCTTGACTACTGGGTGTTCTTGGACATAACTGTAGGGTTGATAGAAGGAGATTTGACTGGCTCCTTCACCTCTGCTCTTGTGTAATTTGTACCTGGCTCATCCTCCTGCATCAGAAGTAGTGGTGATTACATTCACATTTTTTTCTGATAAAAGCAGAGCCCACTTCAGGGCACCTCACTTATTCAGCAACTCCTTCTCAAGTGTCTGGGCCCATAAGGCCCCTTCTCTGTTTCAGACTTCAACTGAGTCATGCTTCAGGCATCCCAGTGTCTTCAGCTAACAGAGGGCCTATCATGGTGTTCTCAGCTTTCATAATCACAACCACATGATCCATTTCCCCTAGACCTCTCTAGTTTTTCTACCTACCAACATACCTACCTACTTACCTACATAGGTATCTGCTATAAGTTCGGTCTTTCTGCAGAACCTTGATGAATACTGATGTGGTGACTAGGGAAGGGCTAGCTGACAAGATAGAGATATGATATAGAATGATGTAAGGACAATAGCCCCAAGGGTACCTAGTGACAGAATGCTGCAGGCAAAGGCAACACCAATGGAGGCTTCAAAACAGAGCAAACTTAGCATGAAGGGAGGTTAGGCTCCTTCTCTCAACTCAAAACTATGGCTGTAGGATCCACAAGTTAATGTTTTTTAAAGATGTTATAGGAGAATTTTATATGTAAAATATAGAATCAATATACAAACTCACACCAAATTGGTTTAATTTTACATCTTATTTCTATAGATATAAGTATACTTTTAGCATTTTGTCAGTTCTAAAAACATAGAAATTATTATACTTTTCTGTTTTAATATGATATTAGGGTTTAAAAACAAAAGTAATGATTAAAACACATTTTGAATTATAATTGTATTTTAACATTAATGTAAAGAATTTATCATTCAACTAATAAGATTATAATTTTCACTTTCAAAAGACACATGTTAATTACTTTACATAGTTTAAAATAAGTTGATTGGGTTTACACTTTTTTTTTGCCAGTGTAAGTTTAATATTTTCAATTAAATATTTTAATTAGTTGTTCATAAGGTACCTTTTCAAAAAGCACAATCATTCGCAAGAACTTGAGACCTCTGAACAGCGTCTTAAAATTTAATTAGTTTATAATACATTTGAATATATCATAGTTTTCAGGACAGCGTTTTTAGGAGCTTGATAAACAATTAAAATACATTATATAGCCAGTGCAAATGTAAAATTTAATTTTTATTATTATGAAATATTTTGTGTATCTTAAAGAACATAAATAAAATAGAGGTTTAAGGTATAAAAACAATTTTTAAAATACTCATCAACCTTCTATAAGATTAACTGGACATCAGCAGTACTGTTGAAGTGCCCCAAGTGTTGTACACCTTTCCTCCCTATACCAGTTCCCCTATAACCTCCCAAGGGTAGACAGACTTCTAACATTTGCATGCATCTTTTCTTTGTTTACCATCATAATGTATGACTCCCTACACAATGTTCTATTTATATTTTAAATACATGTCTTTGACCTTCCTGAAAGTGTTATGCTATATGGTTTTACTGCATCTTGTCTTTTTCAACACTCTGCTCATGAGACATATTTAAATATATATAGCTCTACTCAAGTCTTTTTAATTAATTCACAGGATTGTACTATATGAATATATTAAAATTTACTGTCTTACCAATGGACTTCTGTTTATTTTTAAAGTTTTGCTATCAGAAATGTTGCTACCATCAATACTCTTGAACACATCTCAGCGCATTGGGTATATTCCTTTGAATAGGTTTTAGAGTATATGCCTCTTCAATATTAGAAGATAATGACCTGACCAGCCTGGGATTGTGGCTCAGTATTAGAATGCTTGCCTAGCACGCATGAGGCACTGAGTTTGATTTTCAGCACCGCATATAAATAAACAAAATAAAGTCCATGACAACTATAAAAATATTTTTTAAAAAAGATAATGACCGATTGTTTTGCTAAATGGATGCATAAATTTATATTCTCACCAGAAATGTATAAAATTATAGTTGCTTGATGTTTTTACAGTATTTGTCAGAATTATTACTTTTGCCCATATCTGTAAAATTTGTGTTTTGTTATTGATTCTAGAAGTTTTTTCTAAAATCCATTTTTGATCTTGACCCTTGTGAAGTACATACTTTGAAAGTATCTTTATACTTCTTTAAACCCTGCAATGATATTATTTTATTTTAATGTGTTCAATTTTATCTACTTAATTCCCCTTTAGTTTTATTTAAGAACTCTTTTTCCACCCAGAAATTGGATGTGTGTGCATGTGTGTGTGTGTGTGTGTATGTGTGTTTAAATTTTGACTTATCTAAGAATCCAGATCATTCTAGCTTCCTAAAACTAGTTTCATAGAGTTTTCCATTTCCCACATTGCAGAAGAATATGTGTAAGATTGTAAATTAGTTAAAGGTTTAATAGTATCAACCTGGGAAATTTTAACTACTGATTTGATTTAATTACTATTATTGACTCAAGTGTAATGGTGATTCCAAAGACAGACAAATATTAAACTCGATATAAATGTGTGTGCAAGCACACTCACTCACACACACACTGTCATTCATTTCCATTTATAAACATACATTTTTATTTATTTACTTATTTTTTAAATTTATTTATTTATTAGTCCTGGGCATTGAACCCAAGAGTACTTTACCACTGAGCTACATGCCCAGCCCTTTTTTTATTTTTTATTTGGGGACAGATTTCATGAAGTTGCTAAAACTGACCTTGAATTTGCCATCCTTCTGCCTCAGCCTCCCCAGTCACTGGGATTATAGTAGTATGCCACTATATCCAGCCAAACAGATTTAAGTTTAATATTGGCTGTAAATTTTATCTACTTACTGTCTATTCTTGAACAATTGGAGAATTTTTTGTTAAGTGGTAAGAACTTAACAAAAAATGATCAATGCTTTTTAAAAAATATAATTTGACTAATCATTGCTTACATCAGAAACGCAACACCAGGAATTTTATTAATGGGATTCACTATAATAATGCATTAATTGAAAAAAAGTCATATGATGATTTCAATATATTCTTAAAGCATTTAGGGGAAAAAAGCAAACCATTTATTTTAACAAAAATTATCTAAACAAGGCATAGAAAAAAAAATTCTCCAATTGTACAAGAATAGACAATAAGTAGATAAAATTTACAGCCAATATGATACTTAATCTTGAAAACTTAGAAGCAATCCCATTTAAGTCTGGGGAAAGACACACTACCATATCTTTTTCTTATATTATTCATTACTGAACTAAAAACACTACTAGAATATAAGAAATAAAACAAAGTATTGAGTTTAGAAGAGAACATATAAAATATATCTCTTCTTGCATTAATACAGCTTTTTTTCCTTAGAAAACCCAAGACTTACTGAGTAACAATAAAACCTCATGAAAGTCATGAGTCATGTAAGATATGAAGTTAGAGAATCAATGAATAAAAGTCAATAGTTTTGAGAGTTTTTAAAACACTGGATTAGGCAATGAAGAACGTGAAGCCTGAGAAATGAGAAATAGGAAGATGAGTCACATGACTTCTCGGCTTACTTCCTGAAGAGAGTTCCCAATTCACAGAACACAGAGAAAGCACCCAGGAGGAAACAAGAGACTTTCCAATTTGAGATGTCATGGCTGAGAGCCTACAGAAACTAAATAGGCTAGAGCCTAGGGAGGACATGGAAAGAGAGAAGAGAGCAGAACAGAGACCTAAGTATGAGGACTGCAGAGGATCCCCTTGAAGACTTCAGCTGAGGATCACTGAGAATAGCTGAGAAGTCAGTGCATGTGTGTCTAGAAACTACTAAAGGCCAAAGAAGGACTGATGAAGGAGTACTTGGGGCATCAAGACTCTACTCTCATAAAAGACTCCAAGTAAGTCTGTTTCCACTAGCAACACTGAGAAACCTCATGCTTCACAGTGTAACAGGTATAGTACCCAGAGGGCTTTGCCTCAGTAGTGGGAATTAATCATAACCTGAGCATTCTTCTTGTCTTGCCTAATAAACTTTAAAAGCAAGATGTAAAAGGATCAAACTATTTACAAGTTACTGCATCTTAGAACAGAGCACAAAAAGATCTAAAGGAATACCAAATATAAAACAAAATAATAACAAAAATAATCCATCACCCAAAAAGAGTAATATCTGACATTCAATTATAATAAACAAGCAGAAAAATACAACCCATCATGAGAAAATTCAACTGAAACTAATGCAGGACACACTTGGATATCAACAAAGATATTAAAACATTTATCATACCATGTGTTCAAACAGTTACACAGGGACAGAGGACATAAAGAAGACCTTAACTACAAAATGTGAGTTAAAAACAAATACACATAAGATTAAAAACAGGTTGGGTGGGGCATGATGGAGCACACCTGTAATTCCAGCAGCTCAGGAGACTGAGGCAGGAGGACTGCAAGTTCAAAGCCAACCTCAGCAACTTATCAAGACTATAAAAATAAAATTAAATAAATAAATAGGGGCTGGGAAAGTGGCTCAATGGTTAAACACACTGGGTTCAATCCCAGGTACCAAAAACAAAACAACAACAACAAAAAAATAAATAAAATAAAATAAAAATTAGGCCTTACAAAGGAAAAGATTAATGAATCTCAAACATAGCAATATAGACAGTCCCAAATGAAAAACAGAAGGAGCGGGGTACTAAAAAAATGAACACAGCCTCAGTGAGCTACAGGTCAACTTTTATCAGCCTAATATACTTGTAATTGTAATCCCTGAAGGTCAGGGGGATAGGAAGAAAAAATATTTAAAATTAATAGCTAAAAGTATTCCAAACTGACATAAGCTCCTAACCTACAAATATAAGCTGCTCAGTTACCCCATAGTATAATTAAATGCTCAAATCTTAAAAGCAATCAAATAAAAAAGACATATTAAGTACAAAGGAGCAAAGGTAAGGATTAAAATGTACTTCTCAGAAAGAATGCAAGCAAAGACACACTAAAGTAACAACTTTAAGTGGTGAAAGAATCTGCCAACTTAGAACTCTATACCCAAGTAAAGTATCTTTTAAAAGCTAAAGGCAAAATAAGGACTTTTTGCGGGGGGGGGGGGGGGCACTTACAACAGATCAAAGAATTAATCACCAGCAGATCCTCATGATAAATTATGCTAAAGGAAATCCTGCAAGCAGGAGGGAAGTCATACCAGATGGAAATACTAATCTACAAAAAAAAAAAAAAAGAATGAAAAGTATTAAAAACTGACTACATGGGCAAATATATGCTTTTTAATGGCTTTAATATTTTTATAATATAATTCATCATTCAAAGCAAAAATGACCAAAATGCAGTGTGGTGTTTATAATATATGTAAAAATTAAATGCTTAACAACAATAACATGATGATGATTGGGGAGAGAGAAACTGAAGTACTATATTGCAAGATTTTTAACTATAGTGATTTATTATAATATCACTTGATAGTAGATGATTCTAAGTAAAGATGTATTCTACAAAACCAATAAGCAAATAAGGAAATAAAAACAAAACCATATTGGATTACAGTTCATTTCCCAGTATCTTTTTTTTTTCTGCTTTAATTTTTAGTGAAACTAAAGAGAGCTGTGTCAATCTCAATATTAAGATATGCCTTAAATACTATAAGTGAAAAAACTGTTATCTAGGAAGTTTTCTGAATAAAGAACAACCATAAAATCTGACTAAGGCAAAAAGGGAAATTAAAATATTTTATTTAAAGATGGAAAATATTATCTGAACTTAATTTATTTGAATGTAAAAAAATTAGAGAAATTTATTTTCAATTAATGTGCTAAAATTCCTGTGATGTATTCAAAAGCATTGTTGCCCATGTGGTGCTTTTGGGGTTGCAATGCCAGGACTGTGAAGGAGCCAAACTTTACAACTATATCCTTTTTATTTATTTCAAAGTTTTTAATATTTTGTTGTTGTTGTTGTAGATGGATACAATACCTTTATTTTATTTATTTTTTAATGTAGTGCTGAGGATGGAACCCTATGCCTCACACTTGCTAGGCAAGTGCTTTACCACTGAGCCACAGCCCCAACCTCAACATATCCTTTTTAAATAACTGCAACTAAAACTGAATAAGTAATGAGTAAACCTGTTGATGGAAAATAATGTAAATTCTCTTGTAACAAAAAGTCCTTTGCGGCCAGTATAAAAACCATTTTCATCTTTAATACATGTACCTACATAATTTGGGTTTAATACCAAACTAGAGATATTAACAGAAGAAAAATTCATTGTAACTATTAAAATATTTTGACTTTTTAAGAATATAGATTTAATGATTAATGGAATAATTAACATAATATATAGTAACAACAACTTTAAATTGCACTGAAAATATAACTTTCGTAAAATAACGATGATAGTCAATGAGAAAATATACTAAATTAAAAGAATGCTATTCACCATAGCAAGAAAGTCATAAAATACCTAGGAATAAATAAATCAAAAATGTGGAAGGCATACCTGGAGAAAACAATAAAAAACTATTGTAGGACATCAATGAAGACCTGAATTAATAGGAAGATATCCTTGTTCCAAGATACAAAAATTTTACATTTTAAAGGTTCAGCCAGTTCTTCAAAATTTAATCAGTGTAGCATGAAATACTGTTCTGACATAAGTTTTAGGTTTACAGAAAAATGAAGCAGTAGAATTCTCAATATATACCCCTCCTTTCACACTCCATTTCTCCTGTGATTAACACCTTGCATTGGCGTGGTACATTACAATTGATGTAATAAAACTAATAGAACACTGTTAACTGAAGTCCCCAGTTGATCTTAGAGTTTTGTCTTCATATTGTACAGTTTTGTTTTAGTTTTGTCTTCACAAGTGCAAACTGTTGTATATGTACCCTTGAAGTATCACAGAACAGTTTCACTTCAGTGCCCTAAAAATCACCTGTGCCCAACAGGAATTTTAAAACTGGAAATTGAGGACCTAATTTTAAAAATCTTTGAAAGGAGGGGGAAAAATACATGAAAACAAGGAATTTTTGGTAAGACAATAACAGAAACTTACTTCATCAAACGTTAAAATCAACATAAATATATACTAATTTAAAAATTTGCACAAATAAAGAAATGTGTGGTCATATTAATGGTATAGAAATAAAATTCCAAAACAAAGCATGTTTTTTTGGAAACAAAGTTAGGCATTTCAAAATAATAATTGAAGTAAACATAAAAATTAAATTTATGCCTTCACATTTTATTTTAAAAATCAACCTATATTTAAATGTCTAAACTTAATAAAGTTATAAAGTACTATAGAATATATAAATAAAATAAATGATAATATCTGTTATGGCTTGAATATATGCCCCAGAAATAATGTGTTGTAAACTTAAGCACAATGCAACAATGTTGGTAGGTGGAACATAATGCTGGGAAGTGTTTGGATCAGAATCTTCATGAATAGATTAGTGTCATTATAAAAAGGGTTCCCATATATGGGTTCACTCTTGCTCATTTCTCTTCTGCTTTCTGCCAAGTGAAGACATATCTAGAAGGCCCTCACCAGAGCAGATGCCAGTGCCTTGATGCTGGATTCTACAGCCTCCAGAACTGTCAGTCAATAAATTTTTCTTCATTATAAATTACCCAGAATCAGGCATTCTGTTAAAGAAGCACAAAATGAACAAAGACAAATATCTTAATAAGTTGATAAATAAGAAAGACCATTACTTAACTTAGAGGAGTTTATTAAAATCAAAAGGGATTGAACAATAAATTTGATTGTAAACTTTTCTGTATAGTTTGAGTCATTACTAGGAGCCAAACTTTTACAATTAAATGTTTTTAGAAAAAGAAAAGTAATGAAATTTCTCCTATGACTAGTCTCTCTTATCAGTTAATTCATGCAACTTTTTACAAATAAAACCAATGCTATTAAACTTCTTAGTTTGTGTAGTAAAAGAAAATTTCCCATTCATTTAAAAAATTGTTTGCATTTCTAACAAGAAGCCACAAGAAAATTAAAACGTAATCTTCCGGAAAACACATTAAGAAGGCTTTTTAAAAGTATTGTACTGCCATCACCTACTGAAATTAATTTCCATGATTCTGATTTTTTTCTCCAATGTATTCTCTATACAAAATAGTTACATTTTTCATTGTTTTATTATAGAGTGAAAAATTCAGTCATTGACTAAACTATGGACACTGCTTTTTTCTTTTTTGTTGTTGTTGTTGTGGTGGTGGTGGTGGTGGTACAGAATTAAATTGACTATACAATTTATTGTCCAAACCAGGACTTTGTGACTGTGGAAGAGGACTCTATTAATAATTAAACCAAGATAGCATGCATTAACAAAGACTGTCCTGAAAAACTAAGATGGGTGATCACACTACTGTTAAGCTTTTGATGGTTGGCCCTTTTCCTCAGTCTGGTTTTCCACCAGTGTTTCCTTATATCTTGGATTCTAGGAATTCCAAACTAAGCACTTACAATTTCTGCAATATGCCATGCTGGTTCACACTTTCAAGGCTTTGCATATTTAAACCCCTTCAAATGAAATGCCATTGAGTACTACAGAACCTCCTATGGAGCTTTTAAACCCCAGCTCAGTTGTCATCACTTAGGAGAAACCAGTGCTAACCTTCCTTTAGTGGTAACCATTCTTTTCATTAATTAATAGTCAAGTGGAAGACTGATTACAGGCTGGCACTTTGTGGTAGTTTTAAAATGAATCTGAAAATTCTTTTACATTCTTCCTTTCAAAAAAATAGAGCTAATTCCATTTCTTTTAAATGCAGGCCAAATGTGTGACTCATTTCTAATAGAGAATATGGCACAGTGAAGGTATGAGTCTTCTGAGGCATTGCCACTTTTGATTTTCTTTCTTAGGTGGCTTACTAGGCATGAGTCAGCCATCCTGTTGGAAGATACTTAAGCGGCCTGTGGAGAGAGGCCTTCATGAGGAATAACTGAGGCCTCCAGTCAACTACCAACCCAACAATCAGGTGAGACTGTCACCTTGAAAGTGCATCCTTCTACCTCAGATGATTACAGCAAAGACCAATGCCTTGCCTGAAACCTTATGAGAGACCCCCAAGCCAGAAGGTCCTAGCTAAGCCACAGTGAGATTCCTGATCTTCAGAAAATGGGAAATAGAAATGTTGATTTTTATTTTAAGCCACGGTTATTGTTTGGATATTAGGTGTCCCCCAAAAGCTACTGTATTAATGCAGGAATGTTCAAAGATGAAACAACTTGATTAAGAGAGCCGTAATCTATTCAGTCTATCCTAGTTTGAATGGACTGGAGAGAAACTATAGTCAGGTGTCTTATGGCTGGAGGAAGTGGGTCACTGGGAGTATACCCTGAAAGATACATAAGGGGGGTACATTAATGATTTCAGTCTGATAATGACCAGTGGGAAAATTTGGAACATTTGTTCTTGATGCCAAGATTTCTGGAGTTTCCCCACTCCTGTTCTGTCTGGTAAGTCAGCTTTTCTTTTTCTTTTTTAAACTACCACATGCTTTCCAATGAATGCATTTCTTTTCTAATTGAGTTAGCTAGACTAATTTCTGTTGCATATTATTAAAGAAACCTGCATTCCCTACCACAATCATGGTAACCTATGCCTTAGTACCATGAGACCTGAGCATGTGACTGCATTGTTACCTTAGGGCATGTTCCTAATAAGCACTGATACCCCTTTTCTAAGAACTATGAATCAGAAGATGCCACAAACAAAGCACTCAGAGATCCCTCAGAACATCACTGGAATTTTTTAAATTACCTTTTAAAATTACTTAAACTTTCCTGAGTACAAAAAGTAATATAAATGCAAAGCAATAGCAATTAATGCAATAGCCCAAAATGTTATTTTCTGCAAAGGCTGAACTGTCTAGCAGCATTTCCATGTGGCAGCGCTGCTGTATGCCAGGGCTATCGTATGCCAAGAGGGGCCAAAGATTTTGGCGATTGGACCAAGTATTCATATTTAAGCTTGGAAAGCAACCACCTCCTGCTTTCTGCTTTCCACTGACATATGGCAGCTTCATACCACTGTTCTATTGGCTCATTTATTGCAGTCGAGTTTTATAATCACTGTAGGCATGAAATACTTAATGAATTTCACTTTCTGTTGGTCATGTTTCCTCACTAATACACAACATCAATTGGGGATGACAGAAGGTATCAACTCCCTTCCCAGGTATTTAAACTGTGAGCAGTCATCTCTATGCAGAAAGAGTGCCCATGAACTTTTGAGAGCTTTGATTATGAAGAACTGAGAGTACATACAAATGCTACATGATCAGATGCCTCCCAAAGATATTTAACTAGCTGACATTTCAGCAGTTTCTAAAAGAAGGTCATTAGTGTTTCCTTTCTTTGGAGTTCTAGCAGCTGTCAATCAGGGACAGATTTGAGCACCTGGCAGTAGAGACAGTGCACCATGTGGTTATGGGCCCAGACCTTTAATCCAAAAACTGAGTTCCAATCTAAGATCCACTTATTACTGAGAGATGTTAGACAAGTTTCTTAATTCTTCTGGGGCCTCAGTTTTCCCACTAATAAAATTCTGCCCCAAATGGAAATTACTTCATAAGGTTCATCTGAGAATTAAATTTAATAATATATGTCACTCAGTGTAAAGCTTAAAACAACAAATTTGTTCAATAAATGCTCACTGTTACTGCTTTTATCATTACAATTACTAATATTAACATCACCACACCTAGGAATTATTTAACATGCCAGCACCGTCTAGGGATGAACTACAAGATTCAGGGACACCTAATTCATCAAGTCACAGCAAGGGGCTAATGTTGGCCCATGTGGGACTGGCATCAATGTCCAACGGCAGCAGTGAGAAGGTGGGGAAACATAATGTGGCTCAGAACCAAGGTCAGCACTGGATGCTGTCAGCATCAGACCTCCACAAATCCATCTATGTTGGACCAGGAGTATCAGAAGTAGAGTCTGAACTCAGAAGAAGAGAAGTGAGAACTCGCCAATATTGCAGGTCTGGGTTCCAGTTTCAGTGGTGCACTAGAGCTGAGCCTGGACTGGGGCAGGAAACAAAACAGCAAGAAGGACCAAAGACTGATGCCCATCAAACAGAACAGAGATCTGGCTTGCAAACCGTTAACTCTCCAAACCCAATCTGTCAGCAGAAGGGAGTGAGCTTGCACTGTGCTGATATGATTGGTTCTACAGTGGGTTGAAGGCAGTGTGTGATGGGAACCATTCCTCATTTGTAGGGATAAGACCGTCTCCCTCTCTGAGCTGAAGGAATAAATAAAATTGACAAAGAAAATGGAAAATAACCCACCACAATGGTACATCTGGCCACAGCTACCAAATGCTCCAGAAAACAGTGGCGCTGATAAACTAAAAAAGAAAACATCATCCGATTTGTTAGATACATGACATCAGAACTGTACAGCCCCTTCCCTGCCCCATATGGTAGATATACCTGAAGGATCGCAGCACTGTTTTTGACTGTTAGCCTTAGTCATTCTCAACAGAATGCTCTAAGACCCCACTGGTCATGGTGCTTCTCAGAGGGTATCATTGTGCATTTGAACAAGAAGCTCATTTGCACATTTCAATTTAAGAAGTTCTGTGAGGATGCTCTTATCCGTTGGTGGCATTTAACATCAGGGTCCAGACCTATTCACCAATCATGGCTTTAAGTCCCTTTCAAGGGATTGAAAATTGGTGCTGAAGGTATGAAGAAATAATAGAAAGCGTTTCTTAAGAATCAGCCAGAGTCTTTTGATTCATGAGAAAATCCCCAGGTCACCAAAACTAAGACCATCTTAGCCAGAGAAGATGAAGGGCTGGAAGAGAGGAAAGCAGACCAGCTATCTGGGAAGTGAAAGAGAAATTCAGAATATGAGCACAGGATGAAGACGCTGCATGTCACCCTTGACTCTTATGACCTGTTTTGTCATTGTTTCCTTCATTGTTTGCTGATCTTATTAGTTTTACTCCATAATTTAATGCTTTAGAGAAGATCAAACATATTCCCCTGTGCTAAGGGGCATAAGGAAAGGTGCCTTTCTCTAGGTCAGAATGGTAGGTGGGAGCTGCTCTAGTCCCCCTGGGAACCAGGAACTGTTGACTAGAGGAAGTACAGGGTGCAGGCACAGGAAAAGATACAGGTTTGAGGAAACACTCAGGCTACCCCTCCATGACTTAGAGATGTTCTTTCTTAAAAACTGTGTGTGTGTGTCTTAGTGTGGGCATAAATTTGTACAGATTGATGTTCATTTAGTGGATTCCTAAAAGATTTGCTCCTTGTGGTTTCCTTCCATTATCTTCTGAAAGGGATGAAACTTTTTTCCTCCTCACCCCATCCCAATTCACATATTCTCAAAACCTGGCAAATGATTTCATAGATCACAAGTTAATAACTCACACCTGGTACCTCTCCTGCATATTTATTTCTTTGAAACTACAAACAGGGGTTACCAGATTGCATTTCATTAGTTGAAAACTAACTCATCTTTTGAATGATGAGTGTCCAAAGCCATTTTCTTCACTTACGGTGTGCATTGGAATTATCTGGAAACCCCAAGCATTCGTATTTTAAAATTTCCCCAGGTAAAGTACAGCCCAGTTTGAGATCGCCTAAGCAATATCATTGTTCTGCCTTCCTCTTCTCCTTCCTCCTAGGTACCTCCTCTGGCTGAGAAGCTGGCAAGACAAGCCTGGGAAATGAGAATGTGCCACATCTTGTATTTATATATTTTTTCCTCAGGCACAAACCTGGTTTAACCATAAACCCTGGACAAATAATAATAGACCCCAAGTTGTAACTAACACCTGTGGATAAACTGAACTTTGCCTCTGCTCCCCTCCAACATGAACAAAGGTCTTCCATGAGCAGGTTGGAGAAATGCCCGCTGAATCTCTCACAATACCATCCATCTCTTGTGATCAGAAACTTCAGGTGAGTCACCTGATACTAAGTAAATTGGGATTAATATCACAAGCATGCCTGCTGATAACTCCACCTCTGATCTGTGTGTGCACCCTGTTTCCATGGGCATTTTTCCAGTTAACCTTTAAAGAACTTACTTCTTTGAAAATCACTGAGCAATAGATTTAAAGTTCATAGATATGGCAACAAATTCAACAAATTGTTTAATTGGAAGTCTTAAAGCTGGGTTCAGAAAACAGTTAATTACATTTAATGGCTTCTTTATGAAATGTGCTTTTTTTCAAGGATGGTTGGCACAGTTTGGTGAATGGTTAATGTCTATCTTCTAGAATGTTCAGACCAGCCACTCCTTGGTTAAAGAACCCATCTGCATTTGGATATGATACTTTGAAAAAAGTGTCTTGGCAATAAAATTGCTTCAATAAAATGTTTCTTCTTACACTACATCCCAGTGTGTCCAATTTTAAAGAAGGTCTCCCTCAGACTCAAATTTATGATAAGTAATTTTAATCATTAACAATTTTTCAAGTGCCTCCCTGCTATGCCTAAATTCAATGAATAAATAAAAAAGATGATTTCTACCCAGCTAGAAAGAAGAAGAATATTGGACCCAACATTATGGCAATGCTCTCACTTTTCCTAAGTAATCTATGATACCATTGCTTGAAGCAAGAAGTCTCATCATGTCTCAGAAAAGCAGAATTCTATGGTACTCAGTTTCATGACAAAACTTGGTTTTGAAAGAATGGCCTAGATAATTACCTGGAAAATAGTAGGAGAACATCTTTAAAACACATACAAATCAAGTAACTAAAATCCTGAAATGTTTTTTGTTTGTTTGTTTTTTGTGGTGCTGGGGATTGAACCCAGGGCCTTGTGCATGCCAGGCAGGCACTCTTCCAACTGAGCTATATCCTTAGCCCATGAAATATTTTTTTTTTTATGAAACATGAATGATACCTGAAGCTCACTTTATATATTTTGATTTAAAAATTTGGTTTTAATGAGAGACACATCTTCTTTATATCTCAATGAGAACATATTTTTTGTCTACAGAAAGAAGGGAGATTTCCAGAAATAACATGACCACCAGCTAGTTACATGAAATATCATAATTTGTGAAGCATGCATGTTCACATTCTCACTTAATCCTTAAATTATCTTCAGTCCAACCTTGAGGAAATTGAGGCTTGAGAGTCCAAGTAGCTTGAAGAGTCCAAGTAGCATTAGAAAATGGCAGAGCTAGAACTTCAAAACCAGCCTGTCAGTCACAAAGTCACCTCCACCAACATCCTCTTCCCAACACAGCAAAGGCCTCCATGTATCAGAGACATGTTACATGTATCAGAGACATCTTCCATGCCATATTCCATTTAACATGATAGACACACAACAAGAAAAGCATTAGCATCTGAGTCCTAGTGAGAATCTTTTCCTCAGACTCACACAGCAAATGTTGGAAGTAAGGTTTAAACCTAGGAACTGAAGCTCCTGTTCTTTTCACTGGCCCTATGCCCTTCATCTGCAGCGGAGACCTTCTCTCCACCCAGCGATGAACTTCACACAATAAACCCCACTCAACAGTGACGTGCAGCCCTGTAGCTGATGCAAAAGGCCAACCATTCCATCATCGTATATGAAACACAGGCTTCTCTGTCTAGCCCAAGGGTTCAAGGACACAGGGACATTATAATTAGAAGCTGTGGGTGAATGTGTCATTTTAACACTTTGATATCTTATTTTCCCCATGAGCCTATGATCTACTTGACCCACAAAGAAAACCTTAGGAAGCTTTATATCCAAGCCCTGTATTCTAATAGATGGAGTCCACCAAGGGCCAAGGACAGGATTCAGATGCAAAAGGCAATGTTTCTCCTCTGCAGAGCAATAATCAATTCAAAATGTCTATGAAAAAATTCCCATTCAACTCAAAATAATGGGGGAAAGTTATAAAATAAACTTCATCAGAAATGTGTGACTTACATTAAGAAAGGGATAAAAATTCTATTGAAGAATATGTAAGTGCCTGGATGGAAAAAAATTCAATATTTAAAAATATTCATTCTTCACAGTGTAATAGATAAATTCAGTGATTTTCTAATGCTATTTCAATCAAACAATAAAATTTTTGATTAAAACCTGACAAGAGAGTCCTAAAATTCGTCTGGAAGAAATAAAATGTTTAAAGATCAGAGATGAGGTAACATTTGCCCTACTAGTTATCAGAATATACTATAGAAAAAGCTGAAATAAACACAAATGTTGTTTTGGTTCAGGAATAGAGAATATATCAGTATAAAAGAATTTTAAAACACACTGATAAGCCAGGTGTGATGGTGCATGCCTGTAATTACAGTGGCTTGGACGACTGAGGTATGAAGATTGCAAGTTCAAGGCCAGCCTCAGCAACTTAGCTCAGTGAGACCCTGTCTCAAAATAAAAAATAAAAAAGGGTTTGGAATATATCTCAGTGGTAAATTGCCCCTGAGTTCAATCCTCAGTATCAAAACAAAACAAAACAAAAAACACACTGACAGATCTGTATCAACTTATCACATAATAAAAATTAATGTTTCATTCAATGGATAAAGGAAAATTATTCAATAAATTATATTTCAGCAATTAGCAATTTTGGGGAGATCATTAAATATTTTCTTCACAAGTTGCTCAGATTATTAAAGAGTTGAAGGCTTAAAAAATCATAAGTATTAGAACAAAATATAGGGAAAGTGTTATTGTGGGAAGGGGAGGCTTTCTTACGATTTTCTAGAAAATAAAGCTGTAATGTAAATGATTAATAAATGTTTGTATTAAATAAATTTATATTTAATTCAATTTAAATTAAAAGCATCTCTAGGATAAAAAATGTATAAGATGGCAAAATATTTGTAATATATGACACCAAATTTCAATACCTAGAACATTGTAAAAAGATCTGTAAGTCAATTTAAAAAAAAAAGGAAAAAAGTAACAATTATGAGTTCCCATTTCAAAAAATATATATCATATGAAAATATGCTCAGCTTCACTCAAAATCCCTCCTATTCCTAAAAAGGTAAATTTAAATCACAAAGAAATACCATCTTTTCCTTATTTCCTTGACTAACTCAGGCACAACATTGGAAATTTTAAAGTGATCTCACGCACTGTTAGTAAGGATATAATCTTTTTGAAGAAAAGTTTTATTATATCCATTTACACTAAAAATGGCATAGCCTTTTATGGATATTAAATGTTATTACTATTCATGGATCTAAATCTAAAATAACCTAAATGTCTATTAGTGAGGCTATGATTACACAAATAATGATGTGGTCAGACAACAGAATCCTGCTACTATGAGACAGATTTTTTTGTACTAATAGGAAGTGTGAAGTAAAGGAGAACACGGTGTACAACCCCACAAGTAATATATGATTATCAGTGTGTGTATAAGACAAATGCATAAAACTATATAAGATTATGTAACATAGAAAAATAGACACCTATATATTCCTAAATGCACATGCATTTACCAATGCACTACTAATTTGGGAATGGTGGATGGTAGATATTGCTTCAGAACAGGGGGAAAGGGAGCTGGTGGTGGAAGGGTCTGAATGGTACCAAAGCACAGGCATAGGACTCACCCACACTCACATGCTCATTGGCTCTTGTCCTTGAGTCTATCCATTGGAATAGAATGTCTTCATTCTCTGGACCTCAGTTCATAAAATGACTTTTTAAAGCCCTTATAGCCTCCACAAGTTTCATGATAATTTTTTCCCATAATTCAATTAGAATTCTTTGTCAGGCAACATATACTTGCAAGAAGGTGTTCTGCGAAATCAATAATAGAGTCAGTTATTACATGGCAATTTCAATTGGAGCAGACCCTCATGGAGGGAAAGGGATATTAAAGGGCAATCATGTAGAACAAATAAGGTTTGGTCACAGATTAACTTTTCTCATGGATTCTGCTTTCAATATAGATGTAATTATATTTATTTTAGACCCTTAATTGTTACTTACCTTGCATGTCTTGATTTCGTGTTTGCTTGTACTGTTTTAGTAATGGCAATGTAATGTACGATTAGTTCATTCATGGGAACTCTTCCCTCTCTCTGCCCATTCTTTTGTAATCACAATACAACTACATTATGCATGTGTAAACCATGAAATAAGAAGGCAGGACCTTTTCTACTACTCATAATAGATTAACTTCTGTCTGCCCATCAAATGGGGAATCAAACAAAAATTATCACCCGTATTTATGGGGGGGGTGCATTGGTTACTTAGTTGCTCCTTCCCCATGATCCTTCTCCTTTCAAACTTTCCTCCAAGTAAAAATGCTTATTTCAGTTGTTTCCTCCTCAGTTGCCACAGATCATTTTTGGAAGACAGTGGAGGGCATATTTAGGCATACAGGTGCACAGGGTGTTCCAGAGTATGACTAACACAGAGAGCAGCACCTCAGTGTAAATAATGTGCATACAAGACATTATGAAAAAGAATCTACAGGGAGATTTGTTAATGTCTCTTCATTCTATTTATTAAAATAAGTTTAGCTTTTCCCTTCCTCTTCCTTCTTTCATATTTTCCCTTCCTTCTTCTAACCCCTTTATCCTTGAGGCAAGAGCAGTGAAAAAGAGAACACAAAATTTGGGTTTGATCTTGGCTCTACAACTTATCCTACCTGTGAATGTGAAACATGGCACACAGCCCATCTGTCTGAACCTTAGGCTCCTTATCAATCATCTTGGCATTCTGTCCCAAGATGCACCTCCACAGGGTTTCTGTCAGTTTGAATGTGATTGTATATGTTGAACATCTGGACTGAAGTTTAGTAGGTGTTTCATAAAGGTTAGTCCTTGTCCTCCTTTCTAGAGGTATTTGCCTTGTAAAATTTTACCTCCAATTGTGAAACAGAAATTTGGGGCATAAAAGAATTTCAAACATCAGCAAAAATATAGGTTCAGTGCCCTAGTTAAGATCTAGGTTTGCACAAACACATATCAAATGTACAAGCTAAAAATTCTTAGGCAATAATAAGATGAATGCTTGCACTATACAAAAAGATAATGACTGAGTGTTGATGGTTATGCAGCAATCCAACTACATTTGTAAGACCTGAGGATGAGGGTAGAGAAATGAGGACTTCTGGTATTGAGCAATATGGAATAGAACATTGAATCTTATCTCTTCCAAAGATCAAAAACAAATCTCTGAAGATGAATAATAAAATAAATGATCTGAGCACTGGCAATAGGAGGTGGTTTTGGGGGGCAAGGTCAAAAACTGAAGACCAAGCTATAACAAGAGTAAGTTTTATGGAAGGTTTTTGCCTCTTTTATTTCCTGGCTTTGAATGAAGGGTGTTCCCACTGTGGGACCATGCAAGGGCACCAGCAGCAGAAACTCAGAGAGAAATATCCTTCAGCCAGAGAACCAGGAAAAGGGGCACAGAAATCAAGAGAGAATAAGGTCAATCCCTGTTTGCTTGCTTGTTTGTTTTTTCAATAAAAGCTTACTGTGGAAAATATCTGTATTTACAGAAAAGCTGCAAAGATAGGTTGGAGATTCTAATGTTCCTCACACCCATTGTTAACATTACCACGTCCATTGAGAAAACCAGGAAACTGGCATTTTTACATCGTTATTAACTAAACTCCAGGCTTTATTTGGATTCACTGGTTTTTCCACTGAAGTCCTTTCTCTGTTCTAGGATCCAATCCAGGATAACACACTGCAAGTTGTCATCATGCCTCCTTAAACTTCTCTGGTCTATGACCCTTCCTCAGTCTTCCCTTGTTTCCTGTGGCTTTGAGAGTTTTGAGGAGTGTTAGATGAATATTTTTAAAAATATCCCTCATTTTGGGATTGCCTGATGTTTCCTCATGCTTCTACTGGACTTATGGATTTTAAGGAAGAATATTAAAGAGGCAAAGAATCCTTTTCATAATATCATATAAGAGGAATACACTATCAACATAACTTATCACTAGTGATCCTAACTTTCATCACCTGGCTAAAATAGTGTTCACTGGGCCGAAAGAAAATCACTAAGTCTAATACATATCAAGCTGAGTGGGAGAAGAATCTATATAAATTATTTGGAATTCTTCGGGGAGGAAGATTCATCTCATATACTCATTTATTTATTCATACTTTGAGAATGGCCTCGGTTCTGGGCTATATTAGCTTCTGATGAGAGAGAGAGAAAAAAAAAACTTTTTCACAAAGAGAAAACTTATCTTTCTTGTTAGAGGAAGTGGGAAAAGAAGACCCTATAATCTGAAGTGAAAGAGGAATCCCCTCTTTCCCTTCACTGCTTTGCCTGATTGCATAAAACTATTCAGTAGCATCTTCGTCTAAAACTTTTAGAGAAACACCAAATTTGTGTCTAGAGGATTGAATAAAAGGGATCCTGGGTGCCACAGGGAGGGGGGGAAACAATAGAGAATGAAGTAATGAAAGAGATTTCTTAACTCTGTGTGTGAAGTGACATCAGTCCCAGACTCCTCTGAGCTGCTCATGTGGAGACAGACTCACAGCAGGAGAACAGAGGCATTGAGAACTAAGCTGATATTGGAACCCTGCCCACAGAAGGGCAGAACCTGCAGTCTGAATATGTCCAAGTCCACTGCCTGTGAAAGTAAAAGAGAGGGTGTTTTCTAAAGGATTTTAACAGGAACCAGCTAATCATCTGATTCAAAATGTCCGGGGAAAAAAAATTAAGATCACTCAACATACAAAAACAAAACCAAACCAAAAGAAAAAAAAAAAAAAAAGCCAGCACATGTGAAAAATTCTAAAGAGAAAAAAACAATAGATGTCAACCCTGAAATAACTGATGTACTAAAATTCTTAGAAAGACCGTTAAACAATTATTATAATCATGCTCAATGGATAAAAATAGACATTATGAAAATAAATGGAAAGATCAATGTCATTAGCAAAGAAACAGGAACTATTGAAAGTGATTCTTTAGAACTGAAAAATAATATCTGAAATTAAAAATTCATTCAATGGCCTCAAGGTGGATAGAAATGTGTTGATGAACTTGAAAACAGATCAAAGTATTTATTCAACCTCTACAATGAAGAGATTAAAAATTGGGGGAAAAATCAATCTCAGAGATGTATAGGGCAAAATTTAACAGGTCTAGCCTGCTAGTATTGAAGTTCTAAAAAGAGGGGAGAAAAATGTTAGTACAGAAAAAAAATTTTGAAGAAATAATTGCAGAAAATACAAATTTGATAAAAGACATATATTTACATCTATAAGAACAGGAAGAAAACCCCTGAAAAGTACAAATTCAAAGAAAACCAAACCTACCTACATTATAATCAAACTACTGAAAACTAAAGATGAAGAAAAACAGTCAGAGAAAATGACTCATCAAAAAGAAGGGAACAAGAATCTGAAGGATTACTGATTTCTTACCAGAAATCCAGGTTCTCAGAAGACAATAGGATTATTCCCATAAAGAACTACCAACCCAAAATTCTATATCCAGTAAAAATATCCATCAGTAATGATGGCAAAAGGAAAAAAAATCTCAGATGAAGGAAAACTAGCAGAATTCATTGCTACAAGGCCTTCTCTAAAATAAATACTAATTGGAATTCTTCAAACTGAAATGTCGTCATGAGGGAACCTTAAATTTCAGGAAAAAAGAAAGAGCACAGAAATCATAAATATTCCAACAATCATAATAAATTTCTCTTGAGTTTTGACAAATATACATAATTATCAAAAGCAAAAATATAAAAATTATCTGGTGTAATTTTCAATGTATGTGAACACAACACAGAGGACAATTATAAGGTAGATTGGAAATAGTATTACCTAGATTAACTGCTAAAAATATAGAGAATTATGGTCAAAAAAATTAGGTATATTCAAGTTGATTACTAAAAGATTTATAGGTAATCAAAATAAAGGTGTGTTATCTTTTCATCACTGGAACAGAATACCTGAGAAAATCAACTTAGAGAAGGAAAGATTTATTTTAGCTTACAATTTCACAGACTTCAGCTCATGGTTGGCTGACTCCATTGTTTCGGGGCCTGTTTGATGCAGAACAACATGGTGGAATGGCATTGTGGAGCAAAGCAGATCACCTCAGAGTAGCTGGGAAATAGAAGGAAAGAGAGAGCAAGGAAAGAAGTCTGACAAGATAAGCCCTTCCAGGGCACACCCCCAAGAACCCACTTCCTACAGTTTCTACCATTTCCCAATAATGTGATCAAATTATGGACCTATCAATAGATTAATCCCTCTGTGAGGGCCGAGCCTTGGTGATCCAATCTCTTCCTCAAAACTCCTCAGAACATTGCTATACTGGGGACCAAGACTCCAAAACATGATTCTTACAGGACATTTCAGATCCAAACCATAGAGAAAGAAAAAAAAAAAAAAAAGAGAGGGGGAGAACCAAGAAACACATACTTCAATGAAGGCATAATCAAAGCAAATATGAAAATGATCCACATAAAAACCAATTATCTTAGTCCAACTAGGATTTTATAACAAAATACCATAAATAGGATGGCTTATAAACCATATTTTTTTTTCTCACAGCTCTAGAAAATGAAAAGTCCAGGATCAAGGTACCAGAAGATTTAATATCTGGTTCATCTCCTCATATATGATGGCTTCTGTGTCTTCACATGATGGAAAGGGCAAGAGATTTCTCTGGAGCCATTTTATTAGAACACTAATTCCACTCACTTGTAATCTAATCACCTCCAAAGTCCTCACTTCCTAGTGCCATTTCTTGGGAATTAGGATTTCAACCCAAACATTCTGATCGGTATACCAACCTTAACAAAATTACATTCTATATAAGTGGTCTAGGTACATCAATAAAACCACCAAAGATTTCATTTTGCATTAAAAAAACTCCTATATGCTCCTATGTCAATGCTAGCTTAACTTATAACATAAATACACATAAAAATGGAATGTTTTGATTGAGATGAGTCACCATGTAATTTACCTTCTCTCTAGTTGTAAAATACTTTTAGTCTGTTTAACTATTCTTTTAAATGCCTATCTGAAGCAGGTCTGCTCTACAGCAAATTTGTTCAGATGCATTTAACTATTCAAACCACTTCATGTACATACTACTCAAAAACTATCTTCCCCTCTTCCTTGTTAACAGAATTCTGATACTAACAACCCCCGGAAAAGAATCGTGGAGTCAGAAAATCATAAATATCTCACTTTTTTGCCATTTAATGGCCTACAGGTACACATGTGACTCAATTTGGGCCAATGACATGTAGGAAGTCAGAGCATCCAGGAAATAAGTATATTTTCTGAGTATCCTCTTTGCTGCTGTTGTTGTTGCAGACACTCTCTATATATTTCAACTTCAGTGAGAAGAAGAGCTAATTAGAGCTATGGTAACCATTGCCACTGGAAGAGCATCAGGCTATGGCACAGGAGAAAAGATTTCTTCAAGCATATGGTTCTAAACTTGGTTGTCCAACTCAAGGCAACAAGAAGTTACCACTGAACTTCTTGTCAAGTAAACAAGAAATATATTGTTAAAGCATTGTTGGTGACACCTTCTACTGCCTATAGTCAAACATATGAACTGACAAATGAATAAAGAGAGCCAGGTCTTTCTGGGCACAGAATGCCATGTCTGCAGTGCTATCATTTCATCATTCTGTTAGGGTCATTGTCCTTCTTTTCCTGCCACTTAATACTGATGGGAGAGGGTTGGAGAACAGCTGCATAGAGACAAGAAAGTATAGTAAGAGGCAGAACATTATTTATACAGAACCAATAATACTTCATGGGTTGGAATTTATCATACATACATATCTACATACATTTAATGAGCTTTTATTATATACTGAGCACTGTGTTAGATACTAGAGATTTAAAAATCAACAAGTTCTGTGTTTCAAGTGGGAGTGACTGACAATATGTAAATAAACATACACAATCTGATTGTGTTATGAAGAACTACAAGCAGGGGAAGGAGAATGTTGGGGGCTCGTCAAGACAAAATAGTAAGAGGGGGAAAAAAAGCTATTTCAGAACTTTAGGCTGAGCTGGATTTTGGGCAGTAACCATTTTTTGAGAGGTGATAAGGAAACTCTGAACTCCTACAACCTTATTAAATCACACATTAATAATCCAAACTTAAAAGAGGGCATCAGAACAATGTTTACTTTGGGATTTTAAAAAAACAATTTACATCAGAAAGTTATTTAAATCTCTATTTGTGATGAATCAATCCATAACAGTTCACAAACTTGGAATTTTTATAAAGAGATTATTTAAGAGGTTAGAGAATGCTAGCCAGATGGCCAGATGCTAGATGGGAATAGAAATTTAGAACAGAAAAGGAATGGAAGATTAAAGATGAAACTGAAACAGATTATAGGCAAGAAGAGCTATGGGCAAGTCATCAAGGAATCTGGAAATTTCCATGGACTATTACACTGAGGTCAGGAAATCCTTTTTGGGTGGGGCAAAACTTAGGTGATGCATGCTTGTTTTCTCTCTCTCTCTCTCTCTCTCTCTCTCTCTCTCTCTCTCTCTCTCTCTCTCAGACATATTTGTACATCTTTATAGGGCCCAGTATAATAATTTGAAACATATATATAATTCACAGTGATCAAATGGAATAGTATTCAGCCGTAAAAAAAATAAAAAACATCATTTACAGCAACATATGTGGTAGATACTGTTTCAAAACAACCTGATTCATGATCATTTTCAGAACAGGAAGAATTAGAGTTCTAGCCATTCTTGGCCTAAAAAGAGGCTCCGCAGCCTGGGAGAACTCCTTAGGGGAATCAGGTTTAAAAGCGTAAGCTTCAGCTTTCTTTGGCTCTTACCTATACTAGGAATTCTGAAACCCAGGAGAGGTGGGGCTCAGGGACTTGGAGGTTGGTAAATTCCTGGTTGTCCATTAAAGTTCGGATGTGACCCGCCCCCAAGTTTCAAAAGGAAACATTACTGAATTCCATTTTCCGGGATATGTATTTCCTTTCTCTCGATCGTTGCAGATGTAATGATAAATACCATCCTGCTGCAGCCACAATTTCATGTTCTAGTGCGAACCCGGTGACTCTTAACAACAGATCCCACGCAGCCAGAAACCCCGCCCCCGCATGTAACCATAGGAACAGCTGACACGCCGAAAGCTGGAGAAACCCTGTTCGGCCCCCTCCCTGACAGATATTGTTTCCCACTATCTGTCCACATGGGCGCTCCACCTTATTATTGGTTCCTGTGCCGGGACTGTGCTTTGCCCCAGCCAATAAACGCCCTGTGCACGTGCACTCTTGCGTCTGTCGATTGGTCAACACTGCTTGATCACGCACTGCCTACATGAGCTAGCCTTTGCGTGGGGGCGCCAATGAAATGATTCAGTGGCCATTTACAACCAATTGGCAAGAAGCAGGTCTCACAGCTGGCCTATGGGCGCGCGCCGAGGGTGGGCAGTCTCGGCCCCTTTCCAGTCCCAGTTAGGTTTGTTAAAGCGACAGGCCCCGCGGTGGGCTGGTGCTTCACCCGGCACCGCACAGCGGCCGCGGTGGCCCTTGGCGTGTGGCAGGCGCCCTTGACAGCGGCGCCTCTTTGCTCTGGACCCCGGCTCCCGGCCTCCCCGGACCTCAGTGGCGGGGCCGCGTCGCTGGCGGGATGGGTGGAGAGGCGGAGTCCACCGCGGCCTTGGGTTCCGAGGGCCGCGTGAAAAGCCTGGGTCTGGTGTTCGAAGATGAGCGCAAGGGCTGCTACTCCAGCGGCGAGACGGTAGCCGGGCACGTGCTGCTGGAGGCGACCGTACCGGTGGCCCTGAGCGCGCTACGCCTGGAGGCCCAGGGTCGTGCCACCGCCGCCTGGGGCCCGAGTGCCAGCGCCCGCATCTCAGCCAGCGGCGCGGCTCCCCCAGCTGCCTCGGAGGTGGAGTACCTGAACGTGCGCCTGAGCCTGCGTGAGCCCCCGGCCGGTGAGTGAGCACTACTGCCTGGGTTCCCCGCCAGGCCGCTGGGTCCGAGGGTAAGGGCCAGGAAGGGGACATTCTCTGGAGGATCATGCGCAGGCAGAGTGCCCTCCTGGCAGGTGGGCCTGTCGCAGGCTTCAAGAGGTGGACTTCCCAGTGGGGGTCGCAGATGAGGGGCAGGTAACAATGCTTGTGCCCCTACCTCACAGCAACCCAGAGATCAGACTGTGCGCCCTGCAGCAGAGCCCTATGTGTCGACTCATTCTTGGCTGGCTGTGGTCTAACACCTGGTGTCCCAGGATCTTCTAGAACCCAGAAGGGAGTGGGTCGTTGCCATGGGGACCTGTGATTAGACTGTCAGGATCCAGGGATCTAGGTTCCTTAAGGCCGTGGGCATGGAGGGTGGAATCAGGGTCTGTAATGTTCCATTCTGATGCCTAGTGTTTCGTGGGCCTCCACTTCTTCCCATCGTGGACCTAGACACTCCTTGGTTCATGATGAATTAGCAGAAACTCAGTCTTGGGAAGAGGGAAGTAGTTCTTGAGAGGTGGTTCAAAGGAAGTGTTTCTAGACCTGACCATCATACTTGATTTCCATCTTTTGGGGAGTGGGGCAACTTTTTTATTAAGAGTTCTGACTTTATCAGATATTGCCGCTTTTTTGTTTCCTTCACGTCCTGTTCCTCCTGCCTCTCTCCCCTTTCCCAAAAGGCCTTTGGAGACTGCCATCTGGGCATTTCTGTATTACCCCTTCCTGTTCTCTTTTGTGAAATTCAGTCAATTAATGTAGGCTTTTCTAGAAGTCACCATGCAGGGATCACTACATGGATGTTGCATTCATAAGTACCAAAATTTATACCCTTAATCATGAAAATACTAAAAGTGAGTCTTTAGGGTTCCCCCCCCCCCCCGAGGAAATTATTTTAAACTCTTGCCTTTCTGCCTCATCAGCTTTTCGATATCAAATAAGATAATTTGACAAGTAAAATGTATTATAATTATATTCTTAAATGTTGCTATATCTTTCACAAAATACAATGCAGTTTAGTCTTAATCCTACTATGGAATAGACCATCCACAGTTAAATCCTCCAAAGTGTTTGATAATCTGAGTGAGCACAGATTTATAGGGAAAGGATATCTGGAACCAAAGCTTTCTTTTAGGTTAATGAGAGCCCTGGTAGATGACAGTTCCTGCCTGCCCTCACACTCTTTCTTTTGTGTAGTTTCCAGAATCACCAGCAGGCCTCTCCCAGTGGTTATAGCCAACACAGATTTTCAAGATGGCTGACTGGGAAGAGGGCATGGAAGAGAGAAGTAAATTGGGTTTTGTCCAAAATTCTTAAACTTCCTGAACCCATAACCACTGAGTAAATAGATAGAAAATTAAAAGTAATTGAACCTAAAATTAGGAATGAAAATTGCTTTGGTGAAATGCAGCCTGGCAAATGGTTTTTTAATTCAAAAAAATAAGTCAAATTTTATTTTTTATTTTAATGGAATTGAGTCTCTAAATCTAAATTTGCAAATCTTCAACTCTTTTTAGTGATGTATCGTAACAAATATTAACAACAGTTACATATTTTTTAAAATCAGCCTCTTTTAGTTAATGGGGGTGGGGGGAGCACCTCTAATATCCATAACTGGAAAGAAACAAGCAACTTGACACAGTCATAGTTCTCAGGGTCACTTAATTCCAAAACATGTCTTTCAAAAGAGATTTTTAGAAATTTCAATTTCTGGAAAATGCAAACACTGGAATCTCTCCAGATATTTCTTTGGAATTACTAATCAAATCCAACTACTGTGATTGTCTTCATATGTTGATTGACAAATACTGAAAGATAGAACCATACAGTAGGTTTCGGTTCTTGGGCACTCAGTAGCAGTGTGTGACCTTACATGAGTCCCACCTCTTAACTTAAGCCCCAGACTCTGCCTCTAATGGTCTTCTAGACCCCACAGCTCATGAAAATCTTTAATTCTGAGCTTTGGTTGTGAGACCATTAGTAAATTAAACAAATTCCTGTGAAACTGTAGTCCTCAGTAAGGCAGAGAAGTAATGAACCATGAGAGCAGAAGCAGAAATATGTATATGGTTGTGAATGTTTTCATTAAAAACAAAAAGAATGAAATAAAGATTTTATTCCAAATACTATAGTCCATGTTTATCAGTTTCCTCTTGTTGTTGTTTTTAATTATGTTTTAAGACAGTTGAAAGTCTCATTTTAAGGGGAATAGTGGATATGTTTCCTCTATGAAGGAAGAACTTCATCTCTTTGTCACTCCCTGTTGGTATCCTAGCCAGCTCTGTTCTCCACACGCCTGTCATGCTTCCTCATAACATGCCTTTCATCTAAGCCCCTTCCCAGCTCATCTCCATTCCACCATCAGGTCTTCAGTGCCTACATAATCCTGTGTGGATGTTCTAGGCTCTAGCACTGTCTCGTAATTAGTTGTGTACAAGTGTTTGGTTGCCTTTTATACTGGTCTGAGGAATTGAAGTTATTCATCGTTTTATCAACAGTGCCTGGCATATAAGCCCTATAAATTCTGAACTCAGATGAAACCCACATTTTTAAACATTTGTAAGTACTTTGTCATGCTCTGCAATCTAATGATTACGAATTAGAATTTATAGTCCAGTTCTCTCCGGAGAATTGGGTCCTGAGCCTTTCACTGGATAACTGCACTGTGCAGAAGCTCCCCTTGCTTACAGTAGTGCAGCTCTGCCGTGACACTGTTGAGACCTGTAGGGCTGTTCGTGAGAACACCTTAGCCCCTGGGACTCACCCTATCACTATCATTTAATCTGATCTCATGTCCCTGTGACTGGTTATTGTTGACTTTGCCTACAAGTCACCCACCTGTGAAGTACAACTATGCAAATGGGCTTGTGACTTTTTTTTCTCCCTAATGCATTACACATTAAACACTGAAGGTAGATTTAGAAGACTTAGCAGGCCAGTAATATATTCCTAAAATTACACAGTTAAAATGTGTAAATTGTTTAAATTCATGAAGCTCTAGTAATTAAGTTTTTTAAAAATTCCATTTCACTACTGGTTTCCTGTCCTTCAAAAATTCAGCCTTAAATCTGAGCTTGAAATGAGAGAAAATTTACAATATCTCAGGAAAGTCACCTGACCAGCACTGGATGCCATCAAGTCCACTTTGGACCTGAACTCTTAACAGATTGTCTATGTACATTCATCAGAGACTCCAGCAGTGTCTCTGGTCTTATACAGTCCACCCACACACTGCATTTTTGGCCTTTTCACAGTCAGTACATGAAATAAAATGAAACCAGCAATCCAGAGCAGGGGAGGGGGTCATGTCCTTGCTTGGTAAATCCAAGTTAACTGCTAAGAAATCCTGTTAATCTCACTAGAGCTGAAGGGTAAATACCTGACTCTTGCTTAGTGGTTTGTCTTGTTGGTTTGACTTTTTTATTTTATACCCACTATTAATAATTGTCAAGATTTTTTATTTCTATTTCCACCTCTTCCCAAAGAATATAATGTGAATTTTATATATAAAAATAAATCTGTCTTTTTCTAAATTAATTTTAGGTACAATTTAATATTAGTATCTCATGTTAACATAATAGAGTAGGATATGTGTGTGTGTATAGGTGTACTGCATATGTATATTGGTGCCCTGAGCTCTAGAACTTCATGGTAATTACTTGTATAATTGGTCTTTTCTGAGATAAAAAGATATGTGTGTGTGTGTGTGTGTGTGTGTGTGTGTCCCTCCATAAATGGCCTGCTTCTTACTTTTCAAACCTAAACTACTATTTTTACTGGCTAAAAACTGGTACACATTTCATTCTCTGAGTCTTTTTAATGAACTTTTGAACTCTACGGTGTCTTATGGCCAGCAAAATCTTCTTTAGGAAATGTGATTTAGGTTATGAAACTCTTTTCTAGTACTAACCTTGTTAAAATAATCTCTTCTATAGGTGAAGCCATCATTTTATTGCAGCCTGGAAAACATGAATTTCCATTTCGCTTTCAACTTCCATCTGAGTAAGTAAAGCAGGATAGTTTGCAATTTTCTTGGCAGTGTGTCCATCCCATGTCTGAGTCTTGTCAGGATCTTCTGGCTCTAAAGTGTGTGTTCATCCTCTGCAGCCCCTCCATAAATGACCTGCTTACTCTTGTTCTTTCAACCTAAACCACCATTTTATAGAGTACTTTTCCCAGGTTGGTTAACTGAAAAATAAAGTCATAAATTAATGCCTTGGTTTGTTTCAGACCTTTGGTGACCTCATTTACTGGGAAATACGGAAGCATTCAGTACTGTGTGAAGGCAGTTTTGGAACGACCCAAGGTACCAGATCAGAGTGTAAAACGAGAACTCCAGGTTGTTAGTCATGTCGATGTCAACACTCCAGCATTATTGGTAAGTTCTTCCTTTTCCTCTTCCTCCTTCCTCTCTTCTTCTATTCCCTCTTTCCTCCTTCCTTTCAAAGTGGTATCTTTATTTCGACAGTTTAGTAGTAGTCTGTCCTGTCACTCTCTGATGGCTTAGAAAATACAATCTTGTCACCCATAGGCATTCACTATAAATATATGATTCTAGGTTGGGCAAATTACAAATTGTGTGTGTTAATACTATTGATTATGTCCCTGCTGTTCAGGGTTCTTTTGCCAAAAAGTTACACAGGCTTGAAATGCATTAATAAGGCTTAATAACAATAATGCATACACAGAGTGTAGTTACTTTTACCAGAGCGGCCACATTCACAGGACTGTGGTATTCTAAACTCTTCAATAATAGCAGGTTGAGGAACAGTAATTATGGAAGAGTATTAATCATGCTCAGCCTGTTATTGAGGCTAAAGCCATTATGCTATGTATCCTTCCATTTTGCATGTCATTTTCTAACATTAAGTAAGTGCATGCAGCTGCTGCTGAGATCCTTTCACTTATCATCTCCTTATGACAGATTTGGCCACATTAAAGCATTGAACTTCTAATAATCACTAGAAATACTGTAGACTGATAAGAAAGATCAGGCTATAAGTAACAACAGAATAGGCAAGATGGGAGCTAATGAGCTAGATTCTTTTATCTAAACCCATATTATCAAAATAATATAAAATTATACCTTGTACTTTCATGATAGCTACTAGGACCTAATGGTTCTTCATTTAAATATGAATGAATGATTTTTTACTTCATAGAAAATACTGAGATAATTTAAACTTTCCATCATGGAATTGATGTGACAAAGATGTATTTTAGTATTATTTTTCTAGCCAGTGTTTTAAAAAACAAGGGAAAAGCCAACAATTAAAAGTTGTTTAACTCCTATTTTCACACAAAAAAGAAGTGCTATTTACTTTAATTTTACCTTTGGATAAATGATAACAAGTATGGATGTTTGTATGGTCTCTTGTGTCCAAAATCATAAAGGAACCAGCATACGACTGACCAGGCTTATAGCTATGACTTTACACTTTTTTAAAACGCTTGGTGATGCCAAGTGTCTTGCAATTTTTAAAAACAACTTAGAATAGGGCAGTTAAGTATTCTAAAGGCTTTATGATCATCATGACAAATTACTTAAAGGGATTTTGTTTTTGCTAAAAAGAGACACTCATTATCCCTTAGTGTTCTTTCCATTAAAAAAAAAAAAAAAAAAAAAAAAAAAACTATTGCAAGTAACTTTGGGTTTTACAGAAAGCTTTGTATGTATGCAGCTTATAAACTAAACATTTAAAATCCTGTGTCACTTTTCTTCTATTTAAAAATAGAATAAAATACTATGATGGGGCATAATGTGTTTAATAACCTTTTTAGATCTGTTAACATATGTATGTTGTCACATTATTACTGTTTCACAAAGCCCCAAGACCGTTTGAAATTTCTGCTGGGTAATCATTTTGAAATAATGGGAAAAAAAAAAAAAAAAAAAAAGAGAGAGAGAGAGGAAAAGACTGCTTATTTCACATAGTAAATACCAAAACGAATATAACTTTCTGTTTAATTTTTGTATCATAATACAGCCTTTGCTTCTTTAAAGGGCTAGTATATCATTTCCCAGAAATACAGTAACTTCAAAGTAAAATAAGATGATGTCATGCTAATTTGAATCTGAAAATTCACCCTAGTGTTCTTAAGAGGGAAATAAGATTTAGTATCTGAGATGTCACATGAGACTAAGAAAGGTTGATATTTCTTCACAACTATTCTATGAAGAAAGATAATTTTAAGTTCTATGAGTTCTCTAAAATTATTTAATTAAGGTGATTTTATTTTGAATTTTCAAGACCCCTGTATTGAAAACTCAAGAGAAAATGGTTGGCTGTTGGTTTTTTACTTCTGGTCCAGTCTCGCTGAGTGCCAAAATTGAAAGAAAGGGATACTGTAATGGTAAGCAGCCTGTTGGGAAGTTCAACTGATTGACTTATTCATTTTATTAGCTAATTTTACGTGATTTAAATAGTGTTTTGTAATATACAAAGTATATCATATTTTAAATCACAAAGAATAATTTTTAATATAAAAATTGATGTTCAAACATTTTTAAATGAATGAATAAGTTCTAGAAATACTTGGTATTTCTGACTTCAGTCCTATTACTTTAGTTTTAACAAAGAGTAAAACTAGAAGAGTATGAAAGTGCCAATATCATTGTTGCAAAAGGATGTCTAGAGTCATGTTGCTCAGAAGAGAACTATTGTAATATGAAAGTACTCTTAGTATCCTGATTTATTGCTGGTTTGAGATTTACAAATATTTAGGCCTAGAATATAGAAAATTAGCAAAAGTTAGTAATATTCAAATTTTAACTATCATTTGTGAAGGGCTTAATTCCTGTAGTGAATTTAGCCTCTAATCCTAGGTTATGGCTTGTTGGAAATGAGTGTGGAATGGAATATTATGGCATGATGTGTAATGTTGTAAAACTCTATCCATTGTATTATTTGTGCCTTAGCCTTAGTAATTCCTTAAAAGGCTTTGTTCTCCTGTTGGGAGGAATTTAATATGATAACCACTAGTGTGTTTGTTTGTAATCTGTTAAACTTAACATTAGTACTGAAATTATATACTTATGTATTTACCTTAATTTATATGCATACTGATAATTTACATATCTTTAGATTGTTAATATCATTTTACTACAGAAAAGGAAATAATGCAATAATTAGAAAATAATATCAACCTAACCTGCAGTGGATTTTCACTTATCTGACACATATTTACAATGCAATTTATCTACCAGGGCTTCTCAGTTCATTAATATTAGAACATTTCAGCTTTAATTGGTGGTGGCCCAGTTTGATTTCAAGGAGAACTTTTTGAGAAGTCTCTCAATCCATCCTGTCTTTGTTCTCTTTTTTAGGAGAAGCTATTCCAATCTATGCAGAAATAGAGAACTGTTCTTCTCGTCTGATTGTTCCCAAAGCGGCTATTTTCCAAACCCAGACGTATTTGGCTAGTGGGAAGACAAAGACCGTCCGTCACATGGTTGCCAATGTTCGAGGAAACCACATTGCATCCGGGAGCACTGACACTTGGAATGGGAAAACTCTCAAAATCCCACCTGTTACTCCATCCATCCTGGATTGCTGCATTATCAGAGTGGACTATTCCTTAGCCGTAAGCAGAGCTGTTTGTAAAATTAAAAATACTTGTGACGGAGCAATAACTGGAGCCATGTCACTGTCTGTGAATATTATTGCTTATTTAATACTTAGGAAAAGGTCATTTTATGTCAGCATTACTACCAATTGTGAATTATATGAAGATTGGCCTTTGCTTTTACAAAAAACAATCCTCTGCCCAGGAAGTTAATAAAGTAACTTAAAAGGGATTGTGATGCTTTAAGGGGCCCTTGCCACATTGACGACATGTACTTATATTCTTTATTTATTATTATAAACTATGCAAACTTAAGTGAAGTACACTGAGGCCAGATTCCTGTCAGAGGGTACTCACTGCATTTTGTGTATTTCTCATTTTGTTTGCTCTTTATTTTATTTAGTCAGGACAACTTAAATTTGTAAAGGGGGTGGGGTGGTTGGTGATAAAGGCATTCATTGCCTTGGGAAAAAAATGTAATTAGGCCATCTCCTATGAAGCCTAAGTTAGATTTGTGCCTTTTTCCTCTATTTTGAAATATTAGGTATACATTCACATTCCTGGTGCTAAAAAACTGATGCTTGAGCTGCCTTTAGTTATTGGTACAATTCCCTATAATGGTTTTGGCAGCAGAAACCCCAGCGCTAGCCAGTTCAGCATGGATATGAGCTGGTTGACACTGACCCTGCCAGAACAGCCTGAAGGTAAGGTATTTTGAAGTTCTCTCGTAATGAAGCTTTACATAGAAAGTAGCTACAGACAGGATGTATGAGATAATAATGCTCAAATGTTAATGAATACTGCTACTACAACTACCCTTATTCTTTTCACTACTCAAGAATCATAAATCATTCCTGGAAGAGACCTTGAAATCTTAATTTTTTGTTTAGGACACAAAACTGCTGATGGCAGACTCAGGGATAAAGTGTACATCTCTTAATGCCCATTGGTCATAGTAAAACAATAAAAAATAGTCAAAATAAAAATACAGTGTTATATATTTTTTGTAGCCACATTTCAGGGATAATTGCCTAAACTGTAGCACAACCATCTCAAAAGAGTAGAATATAATTAATATTAGTAACGATTTAATAAAGACAATCAAATTTTTTTCATTGCAGTTGGCACAAAAACAGACTGATGAGAGGGAAATGCTTTATTTTCATCTTCAGTGTTGCTAAATTCCTTGTCTTTGTTAGGGTTCAGAGAGATAAATTAATTTTACTTGAATTTCTTAGCTCTAACTCCATTACTGTTTTAGCACCACCAAATTATGCGGATGTGGTATCAGAGGAAGAATTCTCTAGACATGTTCCTCCTTACCCTCAGCCCCCCGACTGTGAGGGAGAAGCGTGCTATCCTATGTTTGCCTGCATACAAGAATTCCGGTTTCAGCCCCCACCACTTTATTCAGAGGTAAACAAAGTGAAAGAAAATTAGACATTTATTATGCTGTCTGCAAATATTCATTTCAGTCCTCCTTTCATGCAAGTGTCTGTTGCTGACTCATAATTAAAAGAGGATACATGGAAATGTGTTTTTACTGTGCTCATAGATTATTACTGATCCATTAGCACATTTTCCATGGATCTATGGCATGCATATAGAGTGTCATGGATTGATTTTTCAGATGTTATGTGGCCATGGAATACCAAGAACATAACAGCCTACTGGCACTTAGTAATGATAGGCTTTGGGCACCTTGGCATATAGCCATCATATAATTAGAAGTACATAATAAAACCATTTTAAAGAATGTTACAACTATAATCTTGCTCTTTTTTTCCCCCTTTTTTCTAAGGTTGATCCACATCCTAGTGATGTAGAAGACACACAGCCTGTTTCCTTCATTCTCTGAATGTACTTCAGAATCACTGTGTTCATCATCAAATTAGAATGTTGCTTCTTTCACCTGCCTTTCTGAGGGTGGGAGAGAGAAGGCTAACTTAAGAACATAAGTAAGAATATGAGAACATTCCAGTGGGCCAAAAGGATGGTTGCGCTAATTTATTTGTTCCCTTTGAAAAATGGGATGAAGATGTGAAAAGTCGAAGAATGTAGTGGAAGTCCTGGTGGTGGCAGAGTAAGTGAAGGAGTGCCTGTGCTGACCTGAGAGGAAGGAGCCTGAGGTGGGAACACTGTGAGAGCATGCCTTTAAGAAGGCTTGTCAACATGGAACGGAACAAAGGTGTCGTGAACTTAAGGCAACGTGGACTAATTGGGAAAAGACAGTTGCAAAGAGCCAAGCAGCATAGAAATGTGTGTGAATGGCAAAGTGGCCTACTCTAAATACAAAGTGAGACCCTCAGGTTTCAGGGTCTTCATGATTTCTTTCCATATTAGCACATCAAGGACTAAAGTCCTTAGAAGCATCCTTTCTTGAGACCATGCTCATGTAAAGGTCCTAATGAAGTAATGACCGTTTTCACTCCTTCAATAGTAGGTTACAGTGTACTTTATAAGTTGGCTGTAGAATGTCAGGAAACCTAAAGGGCTTCTGGAAAGCTTTACACTTCAAAGGGGAAAGGAGAATTTTAACATGAAAATGTGCTTTGTTGAAGACTGTACTATTTACCACCCTTAAGTACTTCCACAGGATATATATTTGACTTTCCTCTTGTCTTACTTTCCTATGGGCACATTAAAAAAAGAAAGGGGGATCAAAAGCTTACATATTCAGGATGCCTTGATAACTACACAGTCAAAAACAAAAACAAAAAATCTTAACCTACCTCTAGTGGGGTTATCAGATGTTAAAAACTCTAGGCCTGATCACCCTTCTTCAGAGTTTCTGCTACTTACTGTAGCAGTCTTATCTATCACTGAATCTGAAACTAGACCAAGGGGAAAATCCACAATGTTAGCATTAAGTGAAAATAAACATATGTATACCTAAGGATATTTCAAAATAAACGCAGAATCAAAGAGGATAGAAACATCTTTTTTTTAAAGACATACATTTGATTTCTATCAAAAGGCTTAAATCGACTGATGGTAGTCACTGCATTATACATTGTTTTCAAATTCTTCAGCATCTATTTAAACTGTGATTTTCTTTATTGTTTTGGTGCAATATTTTATTGTCAGTTAACCTCAGGATTTTCAGACCAACAGGATTGTGTTGCTGCTAAATGTTTGAGCAGTGTTTTCACTGTCCCCCTGTCCCCTCCTGTGCATGGTCACATGCTCACCTGCTTTTCCTTCAGTCTGTTGGTTCTGTGAGCTGAGAACATTTCTGGACACTAAGTGGAAGGGAGATAGGGATTCCAATGATAGAGATTGTGGACCAGCCAAGTCTTAAGGGTTTGATCGAGAAACCCTGGTGCTTCCCAGGCATGATACTGTACTTCATTCAATAAAATGATTTAACTTATCTTTAAATCAGTATGTTCACTTAGAAATAGAAAAATTCTACTATAGTTAAATTTTGTATTTAGAAATCAGTTGGTCATTTGATCAGGGATTTTCTACAAACATTAGGTAAATGTGCGCTTTTCACCCTTCTCAGATACCTCTCTTCTCTGTAATCATGTAACCATCAAACACACTTGTTTCATGACAAGTTACTGTTTAAAATCATAATGCAAAACTGTTATATGAGTAATTGTGGTACTAGATTTGTCACAAAACTTTAATCCTTGCTTTGGTTTTTAGAGATTATTTTTAATGTTTTGTTTTGTGTGTCTTTAAGCAGGTTTGTGTATTTGAGTGCTGTCCAAACAGCTTTATTTTTACTTGAGAAAGATCATTTTCAGCTGTTTATTGACTTCTAAGCTGAAGTTTACATGCCGTGTCAAGACATTGTCCACAAAACCAAAACAAAGGGAAACTGGATGGACAGAGAGAGAGAGTTGAGTTATTTGGCTCCATGTAGAAAAGCAACCACTTAATGGAATCCTTCAGTAGGATTGTTTTATCTCCTTGATTAGAGAAATCACAAAGTCCCCCTGCAAAATTGAAACAATTTTGTAGCATTGAGAAAATAAATCAGAAGTGTGACTTGATACTGGTCTACCTGACCTTAAGCAGCTGTAGGTTCAAACTGCATACCTTTTCATAATCAAAATATGAATACTGAAAACTACATTGGAACAGAGAAAACCTACAAATGAAGATAAAAATTTAGCTGCTATTATTTGTCTGTTTATTCCCCTCTTGTTCTTTAGTTTTTTTACAAAAAGTGGCCTTAGAATTTTGTTTTTGATACAAAAATTTAAAATTGAAAATGTGCATCTTTTGGCACACAAAATCCTTCCCTTGGCAAAACTGTTTGTGTATATATGTTTCTGTTTTGCACAATAAGAAACTCAGTAGGCAGGGGTTATGTTTTTGATAAGTTAACTATGAAAGCTTTTTTTTTAATTTTTTATTAAAAATATAACAGTTTAACCCACAGGAAAAAAAAAAAAACTAAAGATTGTATTTTGTATTCTTGCTTGAACCCCATGGGTTCTTTTTGTTAATAAAATTATTCTATTAATGCTGTGAGTTTCTAGTTTTGTTTTTGTTTTTGTTTGAAAGACTATATTATTGTAGACTGAAGGATAATCAATACCAAAAACCACAGTGTTACTAAAAGGTGGCTTTGTTTGTATCTGCTTTCAGGTGGTAAGGAGCAACCTAGGATTCTGACCTTATTTCTACAGTGGACTCAGTTTCCCAAGACAGCCTCTAGCATTCCATGAAAAAAAGTACTTGAGATCTCAAGTAAGGAAGCTTAAGTTCTTTTGGTCAGTGGAGAGCATATCTTCTTTTATACCCAGATTATAGCAGCCACTCTCAAGCTTCCTGAGCTTTAGTATTTGCTTGGCCAGAATCTCCTCAGGATTGAGTAGGCAGGTCTGGGGGGCAGTCAAGGGTAACACTGACTGACGTAAGCCTCCTCTCTGTACAAATACTCATGGTTGCAAGTACTATGATTTGTACAATGAAGATGTGATTATAAATTATCTCAGGGAAACTGCCCAGACTCTCTGTCCTGGAAAATTATAACCTTAACTAAGCATGAAAAATTAGCCTAGTTAGATTGCTCTCCAGTTGTTTTTAATATTTGAGATGAATAAACAGACTCTTTCTGCATTCATGTTTGTCATCAACATAACACGAAATGTTTTGTCTCAGTAAATACTAAGACAGAATCTACAAGATATCCATTAAAGTTTCTGTAGTTTATATAAGAAAGTTGTAGATTAGAGAATTAGAACTAGGCCGGACACTAACAAAGAAACTAGGACAAAACCCTCAAGTTACCAATGAGGATACCAAAAACCCAGAGAGTTGTAAACTGAGAGCTTGGCCCACATTCTCTGTGAGGTCTGCTTGCTCTAAAATTTCCTGATTCTACAACTTTAAAGAAGTGATGAAAACAGTCATTGTTTTCAATTACACAGCTTAAAAGTTGCAACCTGGATACTAAGCACATGGTAGATCAAGAGTCGTCAGCATTCATATCTAAAAACCCTCCCTCCACAAAGGACACCAGTCTTTGTCTAAATTGCTTCCTAAGTATGTTTAATTAGTAGCTGGAATCCTTTCTTCACATACATCTAAGACATTTATATTTTGAAATAATTATAGACTCACAATAAGTTGCTAAAATAGTACAGCTAAGTCTTGTATACCCATCAATCACCCCCCCCACCCCCCATGGTAACATCTTACATAACAAAAGTACATTAGCAAAATTAGGACAGTAACAGGGTACAGACAGACAGTTTTTCATGCATTCATTTTTCTTGTGTATGTTTTTGTGTACAGTTCTATGATGTGTTATCATGTGTAGATTCATATAATCATCACTACAGTCACATAAGGAACCACTCCATCACCATCAAGAAACTGCCTGGGGCTGTCCCTTTGTAATCATACCCTCCTCCCCTTCCTTCCCTATCCCTGACCCATTGATCTGTTTTCCATCTCTATAATTTTGTCATTTTGAGAATGCTAGATAAGTGGAACCATTCAGAATGTACCTTTTCAAACTAGCTTTTCTCACTCCACATAACAGCCTAAGATCCATACAAGTTGCTGCTTGCGTCAATAGGTTGTTTCTTTGTATTTCAGCTGATACATTTTAAAAGAAAACTTAATTTTGCACTTAGCAAAGAAAATGTATAATAATTATATGCACATAATACTTTTGTTAAGATTTTGGTTTTGAGTTTGAAAATTTTATATATAAAATAACATAAATGCAGCTTTACCCAAACTTTCAGAGATGAATTTTCAGCTTATCAAAGTACTTAAAGTAATTCGAAGCAAGCTATCACATTATAAATGAGTTAAGACGTGTCTCTGATGAAAATACAGACTGTTATTATATAGAGACAGAAATTTTATTGGGGCTATTTGTTGTATCAGCTTCTGAATCTGATACATTTTAACAGATTATTCAGGAAAGAGATTATATTTTCTGGTGTATCTGTGTTAATGTCTTGGATGTTTTTTCTTTTTTCCTGTCTCCCCTTCCATTCCCTTCATCTACAATTGCACTTCTTAGTGTCTGATGATATGAAAAACCCATTTGTAAGCTGAGAAATGGTTTTAACTACTTTATATATGCTTATTCTTACTGACACAGTATTATAAAACATGGGCTTACTTGTTATAAGATTATTAAATTTTTTCTATAGTGGAGAGCTTTTATTTTATAGAAGCCATTATGTAATAACTTAAGGAGCTTTTCCATAAAGCCAGATGTGAGTCCATTGGGGATGGAACATAGCAGAAAATTAGACTAACACAGTGATGGGGTTGGGAGTAGGTTAAAAGGGTGACTAGTTCCCATTTTGAGATTATTACAATAATTGAATTTACCATGAATTGTGTCTTTGGTGGAGCTATTTCTGTGTTCACTAATTCAGATATCACCCCCACCCAAATTTCCAAGAAACTAGGATCCACCTACTTGTTCATATATTAAGTGATCTACACATGCAAGGTATTTGCCTTAGTTCCCTCTAAGAATGTTTGGACCTGTCTAAACTGGTTATTGAATTGATTAAATAAAGTATGAAATTTCATGGCCTATAGTTAGTTAATTCCAAAACATAGTACACATAAATGCGCACACATGTCCATACAAAGTACACATGTGCATACACACACACATCCTCTGCTGCTTGACTGGAAGCTTCACTCCAGGGGCAAGAAAACTCATCAACACCTGCACTGTTTGTACACCTGCGATTCTGGGGAGGGTACATTATTAATATCAATAATGTGATATTATTATATCCCACCACTAAAACACAAACATTATTTTCAGTAGCTGATATTTTGGTGGGCAGTAAACAAAGGGAGAAGGATTCACTCAACAAAACAGTTGAGTTTTGCCTATATTTCACACACAGCCTATATCACCACAATACAGGAAGTCCAAAGCAAAACCCTAATGTTGACCCATGCTAGTGAAGAACATAACAGAGACAGGCCAAATTATATTGTTGTGTGCATGCACAAATTGGTAAAAATAAATTCCACCATTATGTACAACTAGAATGCGTCAATTTAAAATATGGTAAAACATAATAGCTTGAAAAATAAATACAGTAAAACATAATAGCTTAAAATATGGCCAGAAGTGGAGGCACACAACTGTATTCCCAGAGAATCAGGAGGCTGAGGCAGGAGGATCACAAGTTCCACATTTGCCTTAACAACAACAACAACAAAAAGCCAAGAAACTATCCAGTTATTCACTCTTTGAGAGCTGAGCTATAGATCCACTGTAACAGTTCAAGAGAACCAAGGTTATGGAAAAACAGCTTAGGAACCTAAACACTATCATTTTTTTAAAAATTGCCTGAATTAAAACTGGGTGAAGAAGTATGGGGACTGCTGGGTATGCATACACATGGGTGGAGTGTGATATTAAGATGAAGTCTTCCTGTATCCTCCTACTAGAGAAGAAAGTCAAAAATTTCTATTAAACTTCTTAATAGAATCCTATCTACAGAGGTGATTTAAAAGCAAATTTCAAAGTGTGTAATTTTATCCTTAATTCAACCATCTTGCCCTCTTTTAAAAATGCAGAATACTGGGTACCAAGGCAAACCATGAAAGCAAATATCGACTTTTATCATATCTGACATAACAAACACTTTGGTCCTGATGGCAAAAGATAACATCTCCAACATGTGTGGGCATGAACACTGACAGCTGCTCCTCTTAGATGGTGTCAGGATTGCATCAGACAAATACCATGTTTTTCAGAAAACTAATCTCACTGTACTTGAAGTACAGTTCCAGAATTGTTCTCCCAAGAACAAAACAAGATAATTTCCTCAGCCAATGGGAAGATGTGTTAAACAGTGTGTACATTAAACGGGGTGAGGGGGCTGAGTTCTTATGATCTCCAGCTTGCTCCTGAACACCGAACAGAGCACAGAGCACAGACCTCTCATGGGGAGGAACTGGGTTGGCAGGAGCCAGGGAACTTAAAGTTGACCTTTTCTCTCCAGCTTCCACCAGCCAGAGATACTGCATCTTTGAACCTTCAGCCTAAACCTGACTGGTTCCAAGACAAACAGCACCTCCACAGGCTCCAGAACAGCTGGAATGTGTCTGATTGCCCCAAGTCTATTCTTAATCTAAGCAGCTGACTGAGGAGCCTCTGCCTCCCGATGGCCATGTGACATGTACACAGGTCTGAGCATGAGCCCTTCCCAGACAACAGACCTGGAGCCTCAACTCCACCACCAGGAACCCCAAGGAGAGGAAAGGGCAAGAAATTCCTTAAACTGGGGAATGACAGAAATGGCTACTGTCAGCAAAAAAAAGGGCTCCATGTGTCAGAGAAGTTTGCAAGTGGGAAATTGTCTTTGATAAGCTGGTGTGTATGCATGTTGTTTTTTGTTTTGTTTGTTTTGGCTTTTAATTTGCTCCTTTCCTTTCAGAAGAAAGTTGATACCTTAAGACCTAACCAGTCCCAAAGCTTGACCTCTCTTACTCAGACAGAGCCCTTAGGAGCCCTGCTCTTGCCCAGGGGGAACAACTTGTTCTGGTTTGCCCAGGATTTCTCTGGTTTTACCACTGAAATCCCAACATCCCAAGAGTCCCTCAATTCCAGGCAAACTGGCACAGTTTGTCACCCTGTCCCTGCCCCTCCCATCAAAGGCAACTCTGCTCCCCACACCCACAGGTGTCATGTGTGGTTTTGCAGGGAGCTGCGATCACCTGTCTCTGAGCCTCAGCACCAAATTCCTCCTACTGACACTCAACTGCTCCTCAGCTGAGTGTTTTCCCAGAAACAATAAAAACACTTGATAGAACCTGAATTCTCATACCCTTTTGACAATTGGTGTTTGGACTGTGACCCCCCCACACAGAGGACAGCACTATAGTTGACAATGTCACCTCCACACTCCAGGCCTCTCCTGCTTCCAGCTTCTCAGAAGAGCCTAGGGAAAAAGGTCTGACTCTGGATCATTGCTCACACTTGTGCCATGCATATCCTTCCGAGCTCTTTGCACAAATGTACAAGGTCAGAGGCCACACACATACACACGGAATGAAGAACCTCATTTTCCTAGAGTTGCTAAGTTGCTTTCTTCCCCTTAAAGTTTTTGCAATAAGTTAGGTCCAATGAGGATTGGACTCTTCTCTGTGCCTAATAACCAACCTAGATCATGACCACGGTCAGATGGTATGCTCATATGGATGGAGAAGAACTGCTTGGTATAGTGATCCCACTGTATTTAGAGATGTCTGGTGGGCTGTCTCTCCCCGTCTCTCTCAGAGATGGGAATTAAAGTTGGGGCACTGGGCTTGCTCACATGCTAAGCACACACTACCACTGAGCTACACCCTAGCCTTGGAGGTTTTTGTTTTGTTTTGTAGTTGTAGATGGACAGAATGCCTTTATTTTATTTGTTTCTCTTTATGTGGTGCTAAGGATTGAAACCAGTGCCTCACACATGCTAGGCAAGCACTCTACCACTGAGCTACAGCCCCAGCTCCTTGGAGTTCTTTTGACATTGTCCTCAAAGTCTGTTATGGTTTGAATATGAAGTTTCCCTCAAAAGCACATGTGTGAAATGAGGAGAAAAGAAATGATTGGGTTTCTAGAGACTTAACCCAATCACTGAATCGATTACCCGATGGGATTAATTGAGTGCTGACTGAAGTCAGGTGGGGTGTGGCTGGAAGAGGTGAACGATTGAAGGCGTGGCTTTGGGACATATATTCGTATCAGGTGAGTGGAGTCTCTCAGTTTTCTGATCATCATGTGAGCCATTTCCCTCCGCCACACTTGTCCGCCACTAATGTTCTGCCTCACCTTGAGCCCTGAGGAATGCAGCCAGCCTCCTATGGTCTGAAACCTCTGAAACCATGAGCACCTGAATACACTTTTTCTCCTCTAATATTGTCCTGGTCAGGCCTTTTAGTCACAGCAGCGAAAAAGCTCACTGAAACAGAGCCTGTGCCTTGGTCTTCTGAATGTCTTCACTGGGAAGAAGTCTTAGCCTTTGAGAATGAAACTGATGCTTTCAGAATATCCAAAGCTCGTTCAGAAACAAGCTGAGAAGGTAAAGCTGGATGCCAGGCTGGCGGTGATACCAAGGAAACCAGACAGAGCAGAGGTGAAGGCCTGTGGCAAGGGGAAGGACAGTAGTAATCAGGATGCCTCTGTGGGGTTTGGCAGCTAGATATAAGAAAATTTCTGAACATCTGACCCATGATACATATTGTACCTGAGTGTTCCCAGGCACCATCAGCCTCTGGGGGAGAGCTGAGTCCCATTAAAAATAACACCCCCATGTCACTGAATCTCCTGTCTCAACTTGCTCTTGAAAAAAAATCAACTTCTTACCAAGTCCTTCCCCTACTCCCAAGAACTTCCTGGAAGTCCCCATGAGTTACAAGAACTTCCTAGAAGGCCCCAGGAGAAAGTCAGTTCCCACTACCCTTCAGTATCACCTCTAATGCCCTGGAAGGTTCACAAACTCAGATTATGGTTGATGTGTGTGTGTGTGTGTGTGTGTGTGTGAGAGAGAGAGAGAGAGAGAGAGAGAGAGAGAGGGAGAGAGAGAGAAAGAAAGAAAGAAAGAAAGAAAGAAAGAAAGAAAGAAAGAAAGAAAGAAAGAAAGAAAGAAAAAAAGAAAGAAAGAAAGAGAAAAAGTGATTCCTTTCACTTTGTATTTTATTTTTCAGGACTCACCTCCCAAAGACTTTCTTGAGCTTCAGTCTATTGCCTTGTTTTTAGAGAAACAGCTAATTTTCTTTTTCATCTGTAAACTTCCCTTTCCTTAAGGGTCAGGCATAGAACCTTGAGATGGGGCTGCTGGCAGAAGTCAGCCTACTCACAATCAACAGGCTCCTCTGAAGTCGAAAGTTATGGGACTGGTAAAAGCTTGTCTCACCCACATCTTCTTACCTTTGGAATAAGTCTCCCTGGCCCCTAGAAGTTACCTCAACTGTTTTCTGGGCATCTGTATTGGCTCAGAGTCAGATTGAGGCTCTCCTTCTATCTGTATCCAGATGGCCTAGAGTCACAGAAAACCAGGGTCTCTTCAGGAAGCGTTTAATATTCAGCCCTTTGAAAGAACACCTGTCCCAGACAGCTTTTTGAGAGGCTGAACAGAGAAGCACACCAGGCCATTATTACATTCCTATCTGCAACACCAGGACATGGGGCAGGGGATACAGGACACTTGTGTCATATTCCATAAGGAAGGAAAGCATCCTAGCCTGGAAAGAGCAGTTCCAGGGGACACTACAATTGGGTCCCAGACCACTAAAGAGGAAAACACTAGGTCATGTGTCAGGATGTCAACTGGAAGGAATTAGAGACCCATGTGGGCATCTTACTTCTCACTGACCATTTTTCTAGATATCTGTGCTAGAGTTAGATTGTATTGCAGTGTCAGAAATGTAGTGCCCATACCCCCAACTTTTTTTAAATTGGGTCTTCCTATATGCCCAGCCTCAAACACTTGGGTTCAAGTGATTCTCCTGCCTCAGCCTCCCATGTAGCTGAGACTACAGGTGCATACCACTGCTCCCAGCTTACAGACTTTCCATATCTCCTTTTCACCTATTTGGTTGAGATGGAGGGGCTTAAACCCTGAAATTAGCTTTTCCCATAAAAAATTCTCCACTTGTGCTCAGTATAGAGACTTGAAGCCCAGGGAATTTTTATATTTATTACAGAGAGGCAAGCAACCATTCTGTGTGTTTCCATTAACACAGACTGGCAATTAATGCTTTTGGTTCAAAAGCCTTCAAACATTTGTACATCCATTTGCACGTTTAAATGGCTCTGTATAACAGGCAAGCAGGTGGTTAACTATATGTATATTAAATTCATAGAGAAACTGGTAATTTTCAATTATAATTGTCAGTTCACAGTTTACATGATAAGAATTTTTTGAATAGACCCATTAGCTGATTTAGTTAGCCAGGGTTTTTATAAATCATGGTTTATTTGCTTATTCTACTTATAAAAGAGAAATTTTCAGTATTCTCACATGAATCAATAAATATTTACTTTGGTCTTTATTCTGCTCAAATGCCAAGTTTGACAATGGATGAAATATCATTGGCTTTTCTTAAACAGCTGTTTGAATGCAACTATTTTATTAGTTGTTTTGTTTAGTATTATTACTCAGATAATGGTTTAAAAGTTTTATTCATTTGCTATTAATTTGTTTTTTATAAATAAAATCAAAATAGGGCTAAAGCACCATCCTTTATAATTTTACAATGTAGTGTACTTTCCTGGTAATGTGTTTTTGATAATAGAAACTTCCAAGCCAATCAAAAGCTGTTCCATTTTTCTAAATGATATCCTTTAAAGCAAAATTCTGAAATATATAGCACTAACTTGTGCATAATAAAATTTGATGATTTTGTTACTGTGGATAATATTTCTCTTTCATAGGCAACAGCAATAATTTAAAAGCCTCTCATTTGGCTTTTACAGCCCAAAAGGCAAAGCAAGGCACCAGATCTGTGGAGGAGAATGCTGAGCTGGTATTGAGACATGGAATGCTGTTCTAAGAAAAACTTTCAACCTTCTCAACCCTTTGCAATCCCTCAGGACTATACCTGGATTTCCCCCTTTTTAAAAAACAATCAAGCAGGGACTTTCTATCTCCAAGACATGTAAAGAGAGCTAGTAGAGGATTTTTCAAATAGTTTACAAAATCCTGGAATTCCAATTGTCTCCTTGTAGTCCACCATATCTAGAATTAGGTACTGTTACCATTCTTGGCCTCTTTCCTACTTACTCTTCTCCATCTCCGTCATCTGGGAATGAACTCCTTAGATGATATAAGAAACAATATAAAAAACAGTTTTCTTTAGTCCCACAACCTGTTTACTATGGATCCAGCCAGTGGAGAGTTCATGAGCAAAAACTGATTCATCTTTTGGAGCAAATAATTTTCATAATTTTCTCATTTTAGCATTAAGACAATTATGCAAAGCCGTCATTATCTTCTTTTAATACGTCAGAGAACTTAGGAAATTCAGAGTTCTCAAAACTAGTTAATTAGAATTTCTGTAAAAGCCAGGTTTCCTTAACCTCCCACCACACCACCTCCTTAGGGCTCAAGTGAACAAGCATACGTGGTAACAGACAAGTCAGTGGAGCCCCAGCATCACTTGCCACCTGGACACACGGGAAGCTACACCAGGAAGGAGGGAGACAGGTGAGATGGTGAGGGGCTCAGCAGAAGCCTGGGAGTATGGACGTCAGCTGGCAACACAGGGAGCTGTTCACTGGACCTTTGCAGAACAGGGTCAAGCTGATCATTTTTCAGAGCCACGACTTCTCAGTGAGAGTTTTAACAGTCAAAAACGGAACTACTCTTTTGCTAGAGAAAATGAAAGTATAGCAACCAGGAAGCAAAACTAAGCACAGATGAGAGAACCCGTTGAACTCTGTTTAGTCTGGATAAATATTTGTTGAGGGAGCATGTAAATAAAGGAGAGAAAGAATAACAATAGTACATGCCCAAGGGAAAAAGCAAGTGGCCCAGGCAAGGTCACTTTAGCAGGTTAAAAACAAATAACTTCACCATTGTTTTCTTTTAAGCTTCTTTTTCTTTCATGCTGTTTACCTTTAGATATTTACATTGTGGAAAAGGTAAAGGGGTCATAACCTTCATTTTCTATTCTTATACATCTGAGCCTCTTTGCAAGTATCCTCAGTGCATTGAACAGAGTGGCCCTTTAACTCCTGCAGGGCTTTCCAAGTTGATATAGAAGAGACCTAAAAACAGATTTCCTGTTTCTGTACTGGGAGAAAGCAAGACCTGGAAATGGAGAAATTTGCCCAGGGTCACTCAGCACTTTCTTATCTGGTCATTTTCTAATGCTCATATTGGAGTTTAACGTCAGTTCTTTAAAGTGGAGATACACTGAACATGCATATATTGAAAAGCAATCAAATGCATATGGATGTCTCATAGGTCTTGGACACTGAGTTCCTAAAAGAAATGAGAAATAAAACTGAGAAGTGATAGTTGTACTACATAGGAAAGAAAATCGGATAACATGCAGAGGAGACATATAATTCTTCACATCTGTTCAGCCCTTTCTTTGGAAGTGATATAGCCCTTTGAGTTCACGGTCCCCAACGGCCCCTCAGAGGCTGACCTGAAGACATTCCACCCCTTTATTGATTTCCCAGAGATAGAAAATTCTCCAGAGATAGTGAAGGCCCACTCAAAGATTTTACCCAGCTTTTGTATCCCAATGATCACCTTCCCAACATCTCACAGGTGGAAAGATCCATAGAGGGAAGAAGAAAGCACATGCCTCAGTCCTCTTCACTGAGTACAAAGTTCATTCATTTACCAATACCTACTGTGTGTCAGACACCATACCAAGCATGTAGAGGCTCCTACCCTGGTGAAGCTTAAATATTTTGATGCATTCTAGACTATTTTTATATAACCAAAGAATGAGACATTGACAACCAGTATCTTCCTTTGTATCTTCCAAGTTACCAAATTGCCATCATTGAAAACTCAGTCTCATAACTCCAAAGCATGAAATCATCTTTCATAAAACCTGGTTAATGTCTGAGATGTGGCAACATCCAGGGCTCTTTCTCAATCTCCTGTGAACAGCAATCCTTGCCATCCTATGACAGCCACTACCTGCCAATCAAATCGTCCACAGAGACAGTCATTCAGCAGTATTATGAGTGTGTAATGAGAGAATGCAGACACACACAACAAAGCAAAACAGCACTTTCAACAACTTTTATCACTCCAATGGGGATTCTAGCTATTTCTTCAACTTTCTTGATCATAAGACTCCCCGTGGGATGTGTGGTAAAAGTGGAGAGTCATGGTACCATATGACTCTTATGATTCAGACCTGTCAAGGCCACTCGTTTCTGATAAGTCCACAAATTCTGACAAACACTTCTTGTACTCCTTCTGCCATTGAAGAAAAGATTCTCCAGAAATACAACTCAGAGTTTTCTGTTGCAAGGAATATTTGGAAGTAGAAAATACTAAAAGATGTTTAGAGAACAGGATGATGATGGCTGGATCACCAAGGCAAGACAGGGTGGGAGAGGGGTATGGGGAACTGAGACCCCAGCAGGGAGTGGGAAGGGCAAAGGAGCACTCCAATGAAGGTCAGGGAGTGGGGAGGTCAGTCAGAGGCCAACAGCTCTGGAGACAACAGCTCTGGAGACAGCAGCTCAGTTTGACCCACAGCCAGCCTTACCCACATATGCATATTTTCTGGCATAATGCAGAGCTAGTTAGACCAAACCTGCCGAGCCTCAGGCTACTCATAAACAGAAGGTCTTGCTTCATGCCCACGATTGGCACCACCAGGGACTGAGTCAGCCTCAATAATACACAGTAGGCTGTTCAGAGATTGTGAAGGAACCTAAGCTCCTCCTTGGCTCTGACACAAGTTGTCCCTACTGCCGCAGCATGAGGAAAATTAATCAGAAGATGTTCACAAAGGTTTCTGTCAATAGTGCTAAGGCTGCCTTTATCAGAAACTCCCATCTTCTCAGCTCTGAAACAGCCTTTTAGGTGACAAGAATATTCAATGCTTTGGTTGTAGTCTCCAAGATCCACAAATGACTTAATAATTCCCAAGCTTTACAACCTGGATAAACCAATTAAAGTGGAGCCTGCCTCATTTTAAAAACAAAATAAGAGATAATTTTAATTAGTCAACTTTTGAAAAAAAAATGCATACACATGCCTGTAAAGCTGTGGCATAAAATCTTTGGAATCCAAAAGGAGTGAAATCTGTTGTTTATGAAGCCCCCAAATACACCCATTTTTCTTTACATTGAATCATCTGAAAAAAACTTTACATGCAGCATCTCAATACTGGGAATGATACAGTGGAGTAGAAATGATTATTCCCAAATTATAAAAGACGAAACAGGTTCAGAGTGGTTATGTGACTCAAATGGGAAGCTGTGATTTAGTCAATTTGGTATATTCTGATTCCAAAGAAAGAGACACACCTGCAACCCAATGTGTTGGATTCCCCAGAAATATTAATGAGAGTATTCTGAAAACTGTTGTCTCCCATGAAAGTAGGTAACTTGTTTTATGTGTCTTTGCCTCCCTAGGTCCTAGCACAGAGCTCGGAAAATGTTTGATGTATGAATGAATGATTTTAATTATTGTATCTCTGCCTGACCCCTAAGGACAATTCTTTACTTTAAAGCTTTTGTTTGATCCTCCTAGAGCATCTCTTTTTAGGGTTTCATTCCCACCAAATCATTCGGCATCCAAGCTGGGAGCCACTGTGCCTCTCCTCTTTTTCCCACATGCAATCCAGTTCTATAACAGCTAATCTCTCAAAAGATCTTTTGTTGCATTTCAGAGATGTGTCCCTTGAGACAGGAGTAGACACCTAAGTCAGGCCACCAGAATGTTCTAATTTTGTGGCAAGGACAAGTAGACGATTAGATGAGTCACTGGGCAATGGGGTGATGTTTGAGCGACTCTGTCAGATCTCCTTGTCTCAGGTGGTAGTTGTGTATAATTGAGAATCGGCTGCAATGTAATGCCTCAGCTTGCCTGCAAGAAATCCCTTCTGGGTGGTGGGTCCAAGAAACTGCTTTTGCCTGTGAATCTCAGAGAGGGAGAGAGAAGTGTCTTAGTCCCTCCTTCCAGTGCTCATGGAGACCCTTGGTGGAAACAGGCAAGCTTCCCCTGAAGGCCCATCCCTTGTGAGGGGTTCAGCAGCTACAGCCAGACACCTGGACGTATTTCGGCCAATTTCCAGATCCATCACTTTTGGCTAATGGCAGGACTTTTCTGAGCTTCGGTTTTCCACATGTGCTTATAAAGGGGGAAAGGGGAGTATAATGCTACTTCTGTCATTGGGTAGTCATGAAATTTAAAAAAATATATATTTCACGTAGAAAAATTTATTGCCCAGTGCCTGGCACATTATGTGCTTCTGAGGAAGTTAGTTATTATTATGACATTTTCCACACTTAAACCATTTTTTTATTTAAATGGATTATTGGATTTAGATCAGCTACTTATCATGTATGTGAGACATTCTTGCTGTTTATAGGCTCACAGGACCTGAGCTAGAGCAATGATCTCTGAGCACTTCCAGATAACACCTCTCTAGGAAAGAGGAAGCAGAGGCTTAAAGAGGTGGCACTGTCCAGGACCACATGGGTGAATTAGAACTCAGATCTCCTCATGCCTCATCCCTGCTTGCTCTCTTCCTCTCCTGGCTCACATTGTCTCTTTAATGTCCAAATAAATATCACTTTGAAACCTAAACATTTTATTGCCAGCAGTAGGAACAGACCAAGACTAGTGTACATGGCTTTTCAGTCTTTGAATTAGAAAAAAAAAAATGTTCTTATTCTTATAAATCTAGGAATTAAGCTCTTTTTTTAAATAAGTTTCAGGCAAAGTAAAAAAAAAAAATCATAGACAAGGGGCTGTTTAAGTAATGTTTGGGGTTGGGCTTGCTCATGTGTCTTAAGTTTCCATTGAGAGATCTTGTTTAGTCCAATATTTCAGAAAAAGAACTTCCTTACTTGATGACATGATGTGTGTGTGTTGGGGGAATTCCCTTGTATTGATTCTTCACTGAGAAAAATGTAATTGTGAGAATCTTTAGATGCCATGTCTTCTTATCACACCAAAGTGTGACCTGAAGTACAACTGTCTCGCAGAGAGGAGTCTCAGCTGTAGACCTCAGGGCATGCGGGTCATCTGTCCCAGAATGGAGATGATATCTCCATGGTGACAGCTGCTGTGCCTGGCTCCTTTACTACTGCATTTCCACAGCCTGTAGCACCTTGGTAGAACCCAACACACCCTTTACTGCCTTCCCATGTATACTCCAGTTCTGTAATATCTAAGCTTTCCAAACTTCTCCTGTTGCATCTCAGAGATGTGAGCAGGAATCTAGGTCAGGCCACCAGAACGTTCTAGTACCCTGGCATTAAAAGATAGGCAATTAGATGAGTTTCATTCTGGTGGGCGAGTCTCATGATGGGGGATAAGTGCTGTTGCTACGATTGCTTGGAGGCAAGTTGTAAATGGAGATGCTTATTAAACTTTTGATCTCTTCATAGGGTTTAATAGTTCAACAGGAACTTAACAGCAAAACAAACACATAAACTTGGCCCACCAAGGCTGGACTCTGACCTCTATCTGCTGAGTCTGTTTTCCTGCTTTTGCAGATCTCAGTAGCGTAATCGCTTGTGTAAGCCACTCCAGTCTGTTTCTCGGTGCCTTGCTGTCTTCTAGGAATTCACACAATAAACAGGTTTTGGAGGAAGGCCAGCACGTTCTCAGACTTCCTTCTCTCTGGTTGTTATTCAGAATTCAGGTCAGTGTCTATCTCCAGATCTTCCTATCAGTGGTTACTGGATTTCAGCTTTGGTTTTCTCTTGGGAACAGAGCACAAACATTGTAACTGGGTCACTCTCTGACTTCAGTTCCCTTCTTGTGCCATCGAGAAAGGCAATCAGTTTGCCTTTTGCAACAGGTGGAATTGGCCTGGAGCCCAGACAACTGAGCAAAGGAGCCATCGGGAAGGGGTTCAGTTCAAACGAGGAAAACAAAGCAAAACGTAATGGCAGGTGGTCGCTTTGGGCTCCAGGAGACATGGATCCCAGTATGGGAAAAATAATAATAATAATAATAAGTCTGTCTAGTCATGCCACAGTGATTTGGTCCCTCCTTTCATGGACAAAACCGATCCTGTACCAGGTGCAGTGGCACACACCTGTAAGCGGCTTGAGGCAGGAGGTTTGTGAGTTCAAAGCCAGCCTCAGGAATTTTGTGAGGTCCTAAGCAACTCAGTGAGACCCTGTCTCTAAATAAAATATAAAATAGGGCTGGGGATGTGGCTCAGTGGTTGGGTGCTTCTGAGTTTAATCCCTGGTACAAAAAAAAAAAAAATAGATCCTGTGGCCAATTCAAAGGTCAGATTCAGATCGCAGATGAAATGAGAGATGAGGCTCAGACAAAATGAGTGGAGATTTCCAGAGATTGCAAAGGTGACCTTGTTTCTGACAATGATGTTTTGGTTTTATTAATCTCTCATCTCATTGCCCCAACCCCGCCATTTCTGGCTGGAGGCTGGATGTGTTGGAACAAAGTTATCTCCGTGTCCCCTGGAGCTCAGTTCCTAATTCAAAACATTCACACCATTTCCAAGAGCCTCATATATGCCAAGTACTGTTCTAGTTGCTCAGGGACCCAAACAATCATGGTGCTTATGGAATTGCAAGTAGTGATTAATGATATGAAAACTTAGAGAGAGAGAGACAGAGGGAGGAGAGAGTGGCTGGTTGGGGTGATTTCCTTTAGCTGAGGATCAAGGAAGGCCACCGCTAAGGACCACTTATGAGCTGAAATGGGAGCCATGACAAGCCAGCCCCAAGAGGGCCAGCCACAGAGCTTCCCCCTTTAGGAAAGCAGGTGCAGAGCTCAGAGAGAGAAAGTAGCTTGGCAGAGTGCCCCAGGCAGAAGGAAATGAAGAGAAGAAAGGAGCTGAAAGGGAAGATAGAAGACCATCATCAGCCAGCCAAGCCCCTGGCATGATCAGGGCCCTGAGTTCCTCAAATTCAAATCAGCTCATTGAATTTCTGTCCATGAAGTTGATCTCTGACATGTCACAGAAAATAACTGGTTACTGAGGCCTAAAGATGAACAAAGAGAGAAAATAAAGTATAGGAAATTCTTACTGCTCTTTTGTTATCTGTGGAAATTAAAAATGGAACCAAGAATGATAACAAACCTTAAAACTGATAGATCTAAAGATTCTGGTGAGTTCCTAGGTCTGCCTGTTTTACTAAAATGGAGGAAATACAAAGCTGGGTCTGGAATAAAAGAATCTGATTTTTTTTTTTTTTATGCTGCTTTCAAGTGGTAAGATAGTTTCTCAGGAAAAACATGGGCTTAGTCATGCTCTGTCCCTTAATTGTTGTGTGACTGTGAATAAATTACTTAATCTCTCTGCTATAGTTTCAGTCTTACAGTATCCCAAAGGCTAATTTGTTAAAGGTTTGGTCCTTGGTTTGGTCTATTGTGAGGTGTGGAAACTTAAAGAGGTGGGGCCTAGTGGGAGGTCTTTGGGTCATTGAGGGTGAACCATTGAAAAGGATAATGGCCCTTCCCCCTTACTGACTTTGCTTCCTGTCCAAGATGTGAGCAGTTTTTCTCTTCTGTGCACTCCTTATAAGTGCCTTCTGGCATTACCACCAGAATCTTAAGTTGTTGGTTAGCCTGATCATTTACTGGAAACTCTGAAACCCTAAGCCAAAATAATCCTTTGCTCTTTAGAAGCCGATAACAGCAATAGAAAGCCACTATCACACTCTCTGAGCTTGTAACCTGTCTTGTAAAATCCTTACCTGGATACTATGAGGGTTCACTGACATAATCATGAAGGTCAGCTAGCTTTAGGGTTAGCTCTTTTCTTCTCCCTGCCCTGCCACAGAGACAAATGAGAGAATGAATCTCAAAGAGAAGACAGATACTATTTAACAGAGAAGAAAAGTTGGAAATGAAGGCAGGGATTTGGTTCATTCCCAGAGCTGTGCATAGAATATAGCATTTGCTCAATAAACATTCCTTCAGTAGTTAAGTTCTTCAAGTGCCATAACTTTAGGAGCACTTTTAACAGCCAATTTCAGTTGGGGTCTATGTTAGTTCCCCACATTGTTGGTTGATGGCTGTGGCTCTTTCTCTGGTTTAAAGTCCAGCCAGAAAGCAATAGAAGCACAGGGGGTAAAGAATCTGTACCCTATGGGAGACCTAATGCCTTAAAGTTATCCACAAAGCCAGAGAATGCTTTGATACTTGTCTGGATGAACTTTCCACCTTTCAAATAATTTATTTTCCCTGTTTATACAAAATTCAGACAATACAGAAAGATAGGGAAAAATCAACATCCCATACTCAGAAATAAGTTGACATTTTCCTATTTTGTTTGTTTAAAGTATATATTTAGACATCATTGGGATCCTAAAATGACCTCAGTCATATAGTCTTTCATTTTCAATTATTCTACAGGAAGCTAAAAGGTTTTTTATCAACATAACTTCTATGGCCCTAAAATAGTCCAGACTATAGAATGCATAATGAATGCTTGCTTCCCATGATGACCCTGGGGGGAAGGAGAAACAGAGCATAGAGAGCGTGTCAGGAGATCGTGTCTGGGAAGGACCCAAGACATGCCTCAGCCACCTCCACCAAGCAGTTGTCTCTTCCTGGTCTCCATCACCACCCGCAGGAGCTGAGTGTACAGGGGCATGCTTTCAGTCAAGCCCAGGCCCATTGTCCTGACTGCCATTGGACCTCAAACTCCTAATGGATGGAAGGGCCAGCAAAGGGGAACAAGGAATCCAGAGGCTGCTGGCTGGGTCTGCGCACAGGGACTTGTGCATCTGGACTGGGGGAGACTAGAGTCTTCCAATAACTCCAGGTAGACAACTGGGACCTGGAACGTAGGCCACTTCTCTCACTTGACATCAGAATGCATTTCCAGTGATTTGAATGTGGTTTGAGCGTGTCCCCCAAGGGTTCATGTGTTGGAGACTTCATCCCCAATGGGGCAATGTTGGGAGTCAGTGGGACTTTTAAGAGGTAGGGGGTCATTAAGGAGGCTTTCCTTGGACCCTGGTTCATTCTCAAGAAGACATTGTTATAAAAGTGCACAACTGTCCCCTCCGGCTTCTCTCTGGCTTCCAGTCTCACTATGTGATCTCTCCATCCCACGTATGTTCTAGCCACCACAAAGCCCTCTCCAGAGCCTACACGATACCATTTGGACTTTAAGTCTACAAAATCATGAATTAATAAATACCATGAAGAACAGACTAAGAACCCAAATTTAGTTCTTTCAAATTGGAGATTCATAAGAGCAAAAAGTAAAAAATATCCATCTCTGGAATGAGATCTTGTCAAGATTGGGCAGATGGCTGATTTGTCAAATAGCAAACTCTTTTCTCTCCCACCTACGTCTAGCTGTCTCTCCACTCCAGGGGAAGACAGAGGCTTTGTAAGCTGCCTCGCCCCCATTCAGCTCAGACAGGAGTGCCTATGTGATAACATTGGTCACCTTGTACCAAAGTCTGGTTTATGCATCTATTGCATAGAGGCTAGGAATGCTGCACTTTTCTTCTTCGGTGCTGAGCAGATCTTTGGGCTCAGAGCAGCTCCTCAAAAATGTTAGTTACTCTTTGTTAGTAGAAAAAGAAACCAGAAATTTTTATTTTTTGAAGTAAACATTGTACAAATACACTGAGGACCGTGACCTTTAAGGTCACATAATTCTTACAGACCCACTGACATTGTTCACAGTTTCACAAAACATCACTTGGAAAGACCTTCAAAGGCAAATTCTAAACTCTGCCTGAGAACAACGTGATAACTCTCTTGGCACAGCCTCTGTTTGAACTATTGCAGGGTTGCTTGGTTTGATACCTCATCTTTCACCCAATTTGGCTCCACACAGAGACTGATGGTTTCTAGAAGCGAAAGTTGGAGATCATGCTGGTATGTAAATTATTCTGTTGCAGGCTTTCTGGGAATTCCCAGAGTATTCTGAGTACCAGAGGCAGTGCTGGGTGGATGGGAAATTTCCCATCCAATCTGCTGGGAAGAAATCCAGGGCCATAGCTCTGGAATAGCATGGGTGGCTTGATGGTCACATCAGCCCCAGAACACACAATTTGCCTGCAACCTAATAACCAATTTCTACTATCCCCAAAATCATTGCCAACGATCTCTACCTATTTGCTCTAGGAAGAGTAATAGAATCAAATGGGCAACTGCTCTGTCTTTGTTGAGCTAAACAAAACATAACAGTTATACTCAGCCCAGGGCCAGGCAAGAAATGGTTGCGACACAAGACTTATTGCTCTTAATGAAATCCCAAGGGAAGTGTCCAGGACATTCCCTTAGGAAAAAGTAATTTCAACAGGAAGTGCTTTCTTGGTATTGTACAACAGAGAATGTCTCTCTAACTTAAAGCTTTTTTCCTTTGATAGAAACAAAAGTCTTTAACAAAATTGTAGGAGGAAAATTTTAAGTACTACAACATGCTGTGGACTGAATTTTGTCATCCCCTTCCCCCACCAGTTCTTAAGTTGAAATCCTCACCATGAGTACCTCAGAATATGACTATATTTGGGCTTAAGATCTTTAAAGAGGTAAAGTTAAAATGAGGTACCTACGTTGGGCCCTAATCCAATATGACTTGTATTCTCATAAGAGGAGATTTGCACACAAGATACTTATAGGGAGAAGATGGGGCTCTATTAGCCAAAGAGAGAGGCCTCGGGAGAAATCAACCTTGATCTTGGAATTGGGAGACAATGCACTGCTGTTTTTAAGCCATCTATGCTACTGTGTCGTGACAGCCCTCGAAACTAATGCACTGGCGAACATGTAAACGGCATTTTAAAAAATTATTTATTTATTCTAATTTGTTATACACAATGGCAGAATGCAATTCATTTCCTCTTACACATAAAGAGCACAATTTTTCAAGTCAACAATTGTATACAAAATATTTTCACACCTTTCGTGTCTTCATGTAGTTAGGGTAATGATGTCCAACTCATTCCACCATTATTTCTACCCCTTTACCCCCTGCTTTCCCCTCCCTCCCCTTTGCCCTATCTAAAGTCCCTCCATTCCTCCCATGCTCCCTGCCCAACCACCATTATGAGTCAGCAACCTCATATAAAACAAAATATTCAGCCTTTGGCTTTTTGGGATTGGCTTACTTGACTTGGGTTATCTTCTCCAACTCCATCCATTTACCTGCAAATGCCATGATTTTATTCTCTTTTAATGCTGAGTAATGTTCCATTGTGTATATATACCAAAGTTTCCCTATCCATTCATCTATTAAAGGGCATCTGGGTTGTTTCCACAATTTAGCTATTGTGAATTGTGCGGCTATAAACGTTGATATGGCTGTGTCCCTGTAGTATGCTGTTTTTAAGTCCTTTGGGTATAGACCTAGGAGTAGGATAGCTGGGTCAAATGGTGGTTCCATTCCAAGTTTTCCAAGGAATCTTCTTACTGTTTTCCAGAGTGGTTGCACCAATTTGCAGTCCCACCAGCAATGTATGAGGGTGCCTTTTCCCCCACATGCTCACCAACACTTATTTTGCTTGTATTCTTGATAGCTGCCATTCTGACTGGAGTGAGATGAAATCTTAGAATAGTTTTGATTTGCATTTCTCCAATTGCTAGAGATGTTGAACATTTTTTCATGTTTGTTAATTGATTATATATCCTCTTCTGAGAAGTGTCTATTCAGTTCCTTGGCCTATTTATTGATTAGGTTATTTGGGTTTTTTGTTTGTTTGTTTGTTTTGGTGTTAAAGTTTTTGAGTGCTTTATATATTCTAAAGATTAGTGCTGTATCTGATGTGCTTGTGGTAAAGATTTGGTCCCATTCTGTAGGCTCTCTGTTCACCTCACTGATTGTTTCTTTTTGCTGAGAAGAAGCTTTTTAGTTTGAATCCATCCCATTTACTGATTCTTGGTTTTAATTCTTATGCTATAGGAGTCTTATTAAAGAAGTTGGGGCCTAATCCAACATGATGGAGATTTGGGCCTACTTTTTCTCCATTAGGTGCAAGGTCTCCAATTTAATTCCAAGGTCCTTAATCCACTTTGAGTTGAGTTTTGGGAATGGTGAGAGTTAGAGGTTTAATTTCATTTTTTTTACATGTGGATTTCCAGTTTTCCAAGCACCATTTGTTGAAGAGGCTATCTTTTCTCCAATGTATGTTTTTTGGCATCTTTGTCTAATATAAGATAACTGTCGTTATATGGGTTAGTCTCTGTGTCTTCTATTCTGTACCACTGGTCTACAAGTCTATTTTTGTGTCAATACCATGCTGTTTTTGTTACTATTGTTCTGTGGTATAGTTTAAGGTCTAGAATAGTAATGCCACCAGCTTCACTCTTCTTTCTAAGGATTGCTTTGGCTATTCTGGGCCTCTTATTTTTCCAGATGAATTTCTTTTTTTTATTTGCATGTTTATGTTTATTGTTTACATATATCAATACACATGTGAAATTATAAAAATAACATGAAATTTCTAGCTTCTTGTATGACATTTGTTCTAGGCATTGGGATACCCTTGAGTGGTATTGACTTGTACATATCCAGCCTTGCTAGAAAGCACCAAAATGTTTTCAGAAGGGTTTCAAAAAATTACATTCCCATCAGCAATAAACAAAACTTCCTAATTTTCTAATTATCCCACTCAACACTTAATTTTATCTATTTTACTTTTTTTCAACTTGGCAGGTGTATAATACTATATTATTTTTAAGATGAATTTCATGATTGCCTTTTCTATTTCTATGAGAAATGTCATTGGGATTTTGATTGATATTGCATTAAATCTGTATAGTTCTTTTGGTAGTATGGTCATTTTTACAATATTAATTCTGCTTATCCAACAACAAGGCAGATCTTTCCAGCCTTCTAAGGATTTCTTTAATTTCTTTCTTTAGCATGCTGTAGTTTTCATTATAGAGGCCTTTCACCTCTTTCATGAAGTTGATTCCCATTTTTTTTTTTTTTTAGGCTATTGAAAATGGAGTGGTTTTCCTAGTTTCCCTTTCAGAGGATTTGTCACTGATTTACATAAATGCTTTTGATTTATGGGTGTTGATTTTATATCCAGATACTTTGCTGAATTCATTTATTAGTCCTAGGAGATTTCTGGTGGAATGTTTTGGGTCTTTTAGAATCATATCACCTTCAAATAGTGATAATTAGAATTCTTCTTTTCCTATCCATATCCCTTTAGTTTCTTTCATCTGTCTGATTGCTCTGGCTAGAATTTCAAGAACTATGTTAAATGGATGTAGTGAAAGAGGGCATCCCTGTCTTCTCAAAGCCCTAGAAAAAGAACAAATCAACCCCCAAAGCAGTAGAAAACAGAAAATAATTAAAATTAGAGCTGAAATCAATGAAATAGAAACAATTGAAAAAACTGACAAAACAAAAAGTAGGTTCTTTGAAAAATTAAGTAAAATTGATAAACCATTAGCCATGCTAATGAAGAGAAGGAGAGAAAAAACTCAAATTACTAACATCTGTGATGAAAAAAAGAAATATTACAATAGACACTACAGAAATACAGAAGATAATTAGAAATTATTTTGAAAATTTGTACTCTAATAAAATAAAAAGTATCAAAGGCTTCAACAAATTTCTAGAAGCATATGATATGCCCAAACTAAATTAGGATGATATACACAATTTATTTTATTTTATTTTATTTTTGGTGGTGCTGGGATAAAACCCAGGGCCTTGTGCAAGCAGGCAAGCACTCTATCAGTTGAGCTATGTCCCCAGCCCCTGATATACACAATTTCAACTGATCAATTTCAAGAAAGGGAATAGAGGACACCATCAGAAGTCTACCAACCAAGAAAAGCCCAGGACCAGATAGATACACAGATGAGTTCTACAAGAACTTTGAAGAAGAACTAACACCAATACTTCTCAAACTATTTTATGAAATAGAAAAAGAGGGAACACTTTCAAATACATTCTGTGAGGCCAATATTACCCTGATTCCAAAACCAGACAAAGACACATCAAAGAAAGAAAACCTTAGACCAATATCTCTAATGAATATAGATGCAAAAATTCTCAGTAAAATTCTGGCAAATTGATTACAAAAACATATCAAAAAGATAATGCACCATGATCAGTAGGGTTCATCCCAGTGATGCAAGTTTGGTTCAACATATGGAAATCAATAAATGTAATTCATCACATCAACAGACTTAAAGATAAAAATCATATGATCATCTCAATAGATGCAGAGAAAACATTTGATAGAATACAGCATCCCTTCATGTTCAAAACACTAGAAAAACTAGGGATAATAGGAACATACCTCAACATTGTAAAGACTATCTGTGCTAAGCCCCAGTCCAACATCATTCTAAATGGAGAAAAATTGAAGGCATTCCCTCTAAAAACTGGAACATGACAGGGATGCCCTCTCTCACCACTTCTTTTTAATATAGTAAATGGCATGTTTGTGTGATAAAAGTGGAGTTAAAAGTTCTCCCCCCCACCCCATAGAGGATCAAATGGAAGAAAGCTACAAGCCTTTGGCAGGTTGACTCTAATTTGCCCTCACAGTTTGAAGGGAACATCACACAATGGTCACATTCACTGACAAATCTGCACAGTGTTGGCCTGAGCCCCCCTGTGTTGGTGCAGCGGGACCCAGTTCCAAAGTTCCATTTATGTTCTGGACTATGAATGTTAAAATCTCTGGGTCTACTCCTCCACTTGAATGTAGGAGACACAGACAAGCACTTCTCTTTGTTTTTCTTTGTTTATTTTTTCCTGGAATACTGTTTTAGTCAGCTTTGTGTTGCTCTAACCAAAACACCTGACAAGAACAACTCAGAGGAAGAAAAGTTTATTTGGGGCTCAGAATCTCAGAGTTTCGGTTCCATGGACTGCCATGCTAATTGCTCTGGGCCCATGGTGAAGCAGCATATCATGGCAGAAGGCGTGATGAAGACTACTGCTCCATTCATGCCAACTGGAGGTAGAAAGAGGGGTCAGGGGGCAAAGGCACAGGGGAGATGAGCTCTTCCAGAGCACGCTCCAGTGACCAACCTCCAGCTACAGCCCACCTACCTACAGTTCCCACCCAGCCAATCCATATAAATAAACTGGGATGGACTGATTAGGCTACAGATGTTATAATCCCATCATTTTAGCCCTGAACATTCCTGCATTAACACAGGAGCTTTGGGGGTTCACCTTGTATCCAAATTCCCCAAAATACCCACTTGAACATGAAGAACATCTTAGATCAAGTGGTATAAACCAGTTATATTTTTATTTATCCCAACCAAGCTCCTGTTATCCAGAATAAGAATATCAACTGCACTGTTGCTGGAACCTAATCAAGTGATAAATCATGAAGAGGCTTTACTCCTGCTGAAAAATGTCCTCCTTGCCTACTCTCCTGTGGTCCCCTGCTCACAGCTATTATCTTTATTCAAAGACGAAAGAAATTTCAAGAATTTACATCTATGCGTATGCTATCACAGGAGTCACTTTGGAAATTAATCTCATGCTGAATTCTCCCTGACCTATAACAGGCTTTCCCTCTTTCCTACAACCAAGGAACCAATAAAGATAAAAAATGATTCTCTTGTTTATTTAAGGGCTAACCATGGACAGTGTCCTTCATTCCCCTTCACTCCATCATTAGTCCCCAGGATATACCCTCACGTAGGAGTGGGGTTTGCCAAAAAATTAAAAATGTGTGTGGTGTATGTGTGTGTGTGTGTGTGTGTGTGTGTGTGTGTGTGTGTTATGGTGTGTCCCATGTGTCTATAGGGGGTGTGCTTGTGCATGCTTGTATTTGTGTGTGTGTGTGTGTGTGTGCATGTGTGTAGTTTGTGTGGTATAGTGTCTAGGAGTGGTTTGTGAGGTATGTATAATATATGATGTGCATGGTGGTATGTGTAGTGTGATTGTGTGGGTGTATGGAATATATGTGGTACGTGTACAGTGCGTACGTATGGTATATATGTGATTTCTGAGATATATATGGTGCGTGGTGTGTGGCATTTGTGTATGGTATGCTGTGTGTGTGTGTGTGTGTGTGTGTGTGTGTGGCATGTGTGACATATGTGGTTTATAGTACATGGTATGTCTGTGTGGTAAGCAGTGTGTATGGAGTGTGGTGTGTGTGGGAGGGTGATATGTATGGGTACATGTGGTATATGTGGTATATGGTGTGTATGTCTGGTATGCAGTGTGTGTAATGTATGTGTCTGTGTGGTGTGTGGTGTGTATGCACATATGTGCTCGTGCACTTAGGTGTGCACTTAGGAGTCAGGAAGGCACAAGCTGATTTCCTCACCACTCTCCGGGGTGTCCTTTGGGCTGGTGGGGAAAAGCATGCTGTCCACATCCAGAAGCTCCCCACCTCACCCTTCTCATGAAGTCTGCACACCAGCTTCTTTGGACAACTCCCTGGGGGGCTACATCATCCCCTCACTTTCCATCAGATAGGAAGCATAAGGAGAAGGAAGGAGAATATTGGGGAAAATGGGGAACAAAGAGTCTTTATTGCTCTTCCTTTCCCTCACTCAAGCACAATCTCTAGAAGACTTTGGCCACAGCCCACACTGGAAAGCCATTTACCACGGTCCAGTGGAGCCTCTACAAGACCTGTGTGTCCGAGCTGGGCGGGTGCATCAGTCAGCATACATCAAGCATGCTGGATGGCCAGAAAGCACAGAAGACCACAGAACATGCGAATGGAGTTACAAAAACCATCTCCATCTCCAAATGACCAAACAAGCAGAGGGAGGAGATTTGAATATTTTGCCCAAACTCTCACAAGGCTTGGTTAGTCTCCCTCAGCTGTGCTCAGGACTGGCTGTGCATGCTAGGGGAAGATGTCAGTCACCTCAAGCCTCGGCTCCAGGCCCACTTCAATTGACCCTGGGGAAGGTCATGGGCTGTATGGGCGTGGATCTCATGAGAATGTATTTCCATGGGTATCAGAAACCAGATAACTCAGCAAACCTTCAGTTGGTGTCTACTTAGTGTCAGGTACCATGTAAGGTGCTAGATGCTCAGAAACAAATAGGAAGCTTCTTGCCCAAGGTGAGTTTTAGATTCATCTGGAAGATGGGCACATAATCTTGAGATGAGTGCTTCTAAAGAACAATGGCCAGGGCACCCAGGGAATCCCCAGGAGTTTAGGAAATGAGTATCACACCTGAATTCATGCCTGAAAGATGAGTAATGGAAAGGAGTATCCCAGACAGAAGCAAGGTTATAAATAAAGGTAAAAACCTGGAGCCTGTGGAGAACTGCAGCAGCTGGGCTTTACAGAGCACAGCACGTGAGGTGGAGACACACAGGGCTGGGGAGGTTCACAGACAGGTCACAGCAATGGTCAGGTTTGCAATTTAGGGTATTTTTGAGAGTGACCTGTGGCAGGTAAGAACACCAACTGGAACACTATGGGAACTTTCTGGGTGACAGAAATAACAAATGTATTCAGCTGGAGACCACAGGACTTCTACTATAAGAAATTATCCTTCAATTTGGATGTTTCTAGAACACGGGATGCAGGGAATGATTGTCTCCACTGCCTATGGGAAGAAACTCGCTGAGTAGCATGGTGCATGGCATACAGTAACCTGTAATTGCACAGAATCCAAACACCTCCATTACTCACCCAAAACAATTGGTTCAACAATTGTGCCAGAGAATGGTCTGCTCTCTCATAGGGACTATTGCTAGTTAGCCAACAGACGTGTTGCCCACATTCAGGTCGGGTGGGAAGGAAAGCTCATTCTCAGCCCAAGCCATGGGCTGGCCTAAGGAGAGCATTAATTGAAATTCACAAACAGAATAATACCACTCTAGGGTGTGAAGGAATCAAGGAACTCTTGGGTAGAATGTTTCTCAGTCTCCTGAAACGTCCTTCTGGAAAAATTAAACTACAAGATTTTCTCTTTCTCCAGGTGTATATCTTCTTCTCATTCTCAAATGCCTCAGCTTTGGCTTTCCTCCTTAAAAAGAGGTGATCATGAAGCCTTTCATGAGCCCATGCAGTGCCATTACTTCAAGACTTTCTTTTCAGCCGTTTGGTTGTTGTTCTTGTTGCTTTTTTTTTTTTTTTTTTTTTTTTGTGTGTGTGTTTATGTTCCTGAAACTATGCTGCAGTCTTCTATGACTTCATAACTTCTCTTCTCACCTCCAGGAATATTGCTCTTATCTTCCCCTCTATATTATTATCATGTAGTCAAAAGGATGCCAGCTTTTCTGTTTTGCTTTTTATTTTTTTTCCCCAAATTGATTTCAGTGGAAAATAAACAGGCAGTAAAGCTATCAATTTCTGGGTTATGTCAACCAGGCCAATAGGACACAAGAAAACCCCATGGTTTGGGCAACTTGGTAAAGGAATAAGGGCACAAATAGGAGTCGATAGCACTTTACTAAAACACACCTGTTTCATTCGGGTAACACACTGACAACCACCCCATTAATTATCTACCTGAACCAAAAAGTGACTGTCTCCATCAGTGTAGCTCAATCAATTGGTGCCATATATACATGGTTTAAACCTCTTCGAATGCTGAGAATGTCCCTCTTCACCATTGGATTCCTTTGTGATATTCAACAGAAGACCAAGAGACGACTGGAAAACAATGAGGACTTCAAGAGAGGTGAGCAGTGTGAGGAATTAAGGTCATGACAGAGCAGGGAGGAACCCAGTTAGTCACCAATTGTGTTATCATTTTAAATCCTCCAGGAAGCCTTATGGTACTTGGTTGCCATTTCCCACTTGCCAGCCACTTCCTTACTCTGTCCTTTCCCGTTCTTCATTTGGGTGTCAATGGGAAACATCATTTAAGAGTTTGAATTTATTGACTTATGTAACCCTCACCTCAGTTCTGCAGAAAGGATGCTATCATTTCCCCATTTTATGGACAGGAAACCAGAGTGTTGCAAAGTTAATGAACCAGAAACTGCTCAGGCTACACAGTTATCAGTGGGGGACCAGAAACTTAGAACTGTATGCTCACATCCTTGGCCAGGCTTGGTTTGTCTGATGCCTCTGCCATCACAGGTGTCCCCTGGGAAAAGTACTCCATCGTTCAGAGCCTCTGTTACTTCTCTTTGATATGACTGGATAGTTAAGTTTACCTCATTGGTCACTTGTCAGGATTGGAAGGGCCCAGGCTTATAAAGGACATGGTAATCAGCAATGGCACATCCACATCAACCCTCCAGCATATTAGCTGTTACCACTACTGTTTCCAGCATTCAATGAATCATCAGTAAATCATTGTTCAGGTGAATCATCTTGGCTGGCATACATGTTCCCCATAGGTTCTGCCCTGTGACTTCCAAGCAGGGCATGTATAGGAAACTGCTGGGCAATTTTCCTCTGCTGACCAACCTCGCCCAGCTCAGCTATCCTGCAACCTCTTGCTGTGGCTTCTTGTCAGCCATCCGCCAGGATGACTGCCCTTTTGAGGGTGACCTTAAAAAAACCTAAAGGGAATTCTGGTTACATTCCAAAGGCTATGTTTTAGGATAGATTGTCTCAACACTGAATCTCCAAATTTAATAAATTCTTATCTTCAATTTTAGACACTCTGAAATGACTTCCACACCTCCTAATATAATATCTGGCTCACTGTACAGCCTATATTTTAAATAAATCTGGGCCTCAAATACTCTTCAAATTTGGCGAGAATCTATCCAGCAATTTCGTATGATGATAAAAGTTATTTATATAAATAATTTACATACATATGGAAGATAAACTACATGACTGTTTTTCTCAGCTGGATTAATAATGGTGAACAGAGAGAGCTGAGATGGTGGAGAGTTCTGAGATATATTCCATAATGATGTTTATAAAGATCTGATATTAGTTCTTCAAGTGGTAGAGCACTCGCCTAGCATGCATGAGGCACTGGGTTCGATCCTCAGCACTACATAAATGTAAAATAAAGATCTCGTGTCCACTTAAACCTAAAAAATAAAGATTAAAAAAAACCAGTCTTCCATTTGTTGGTGGATCCCAATGAACTCTGAGAAGAAACAGGAGTAGGTATACATTCAAATAATAAATATAGATGTCATTAATAGGCAAGGAATCAACAGCCATCAATATAAAAATTAAAAGTTAAATTAAACCCATACAGAAATGTCAATTTGGCTTAACTGCCTAAAGGGTAGTCAGCTTCACTTTGAATTCAATCATGCATTTTTCTTCAATATTTAAAAAAATACAAGTGTGTAATACAGACACATTTAAAAAAGCAAACTCATCCACATTGCCAACTCCCACTACATCCTGGCTTATTTTAAACTCTCCTCCAACTCTTCACAAAGATTTTTAAAAAAATATTCCTTTTTATTTAAATTAATATGCATCATTAAAAGAGTTCAAACAATATGGAGGAAGATAAAAGTGGGGGAAACATACCTTTTCCTAGAATTGACCACTGTTCATCCACGGAAGGCTGCTCAGCTTGTGGGCACAGAGTAGGAGCCAGACTGGCTGCTTCCTACTTCCTAATCCTTCCTGGTCCACTTGTAAGCATTCCCCAGCAGAATACAACTGTGCCTCAGTTTCCTCGTCTGTAAATGAAGATAATAATGATAACATTTACTGTGCTATAAAGTTGAGAATGCATGAGCTAACCCACGGACAACACCCAGAATGGTCTTGACATACAGTAAATGTTAAATATCATTATATATGGTATGATTGTAATTTCTATGTATATACAGAGCAAAAGGATCAAAAGCCTAGTCAGAAATACTTTTAGAAACATTGAACCATTTTATAGATTCCATTTTTATTAAAGATATTATAGTATTTAATTTAAGTTGAATTTGGAAATAAAAGGAGTACCTAAAGAGATTCTTTGTAATCAATGCTCTTTTATCATAAGAAGGGGTATTTCCAAAAAGAATGATATTGCTGAAGTCAAAAAAAGGAGATTAAGAAAAAAAAATGAAAGAGCCAGATTTTTAGACAAAAATCTTGATGCCTCGGTTTTAGACAGGATGGTATTAGTGTATCTGCCAAGATTGCTGTTTGTCAATCCTTTTTTTTTTTTTTTTTTGCAGTGCTGGGGATGGAACCCAGGGTCTCACACATACTTAGCAAGTGCTCTATCACTGAGCTAGATCCCCAGCCTGCTGTTTGTTATTTCAGAACATTTTTTAAAAGATTTTAAGTTAGATGATGCCAATATGATCATTAGGCATAATTTTTATAATTATTAATAATGAGTTTTATATGTAAATGGATTCACTGTTCTCTACAAAATCATTTTTCTAATTCTGCTTTTCTTTTTTTTTTTCTTTAACCCTTTACTTGGATGTCATGGAAACAGAAGATTTTTGTTGTTTAGGGTTATTATTTTTTTTTTTGCTTTTTAATTTCGAAAATTGTTTTGGTTGACATACATTCTTTGAAATCTTTTACACTTGGCAATGCCTCTTGTTTCCTTTAGAGTTGAAAGGCAAGCTTCATAATGTATAATATTTTGAGCTCCTAGGATGACATATGTTTCTGGTACAGAATATCAAATGCAGAAAAATCTGAGATCACCTGCTATTTTTTTTTTCTTTCTAAGAGGGTCTTTTACTTTCTCCTTGGATTTATTAAAAAATAAAATTTCTGGGGCTGGGGATGTAGTGCGCTTGCCGGGCATGCTCGGGGCGCTGGGTTGGATCCTCAGCACCACATAAAAATAAAATAAAGATGTTGTGTCCACCAAAAACTAAAAAATAAATATTAAAAAATTCTAAATAAATAAATGAATAAAATTTCTAAGACTCAGTATAGCTCAAGCGTATATACCTCAGTGGTAAGCACCATGAAACATTTTTAGAAATATGGTATGGTTATTTATTCTTTTTTATTTTATTTTTTTCAGAAAAGTTTCCTTGTATTAAATAGTGAACATATTTTTTTTCCATTTGTTGGATTTTCTGTTTTTGTTTCAGAGACAATTTAACTTACATCGACTTATTTGCATGCAAACATGAATTTCTCTCCTATTTTGTTCTCTGGCCTTTGTCATTTAGCATTCTCTGTGATTATAGTAGGTCTTTTCTGCACATCACGACTTTCATTTTAAATTTCTCTATGTTCTTTGTTGTTTTTAGTTTACTAAATTATTAATGACATGCCCAAAATTCACCCTTTTACTATAGAGTTCTACAGGTTGACAGTCATGCAACCACCACCACAATCAAGGTACTTTCTGTAGCACACTTCTTACTCTTTGTCCCACACACAGAGGCTCAAGCAACCACCAAACTGCTTATCTTCTATCAGTTTGTTTGTGTTTTGTTTTGGGGGGTGGGTACTGGAGGGCACTTTACCACTGAGGTACATCCCCAGTTCTTTTTTTTTAATATATTTTTTATTTTATTTTTTAAATATTTATTTATTAGGTGTAGATGGACACAACACAATGCCTTTATTTTTATGTGGTGCTGAAGATTGAACCCGGGTCCCGCCCTGCTAGGCGAGTGCTCTACCACTGAGCCACAATCCCAGCCTCCCAGTTCTTTTTTTATTTTTTGAGACAGTCTCTCTAAGTGGCCCAGGCTGGCTTGCTCTTCTCCTGCCTCAGCCTCACAGGTACCTGGTATTACATACAAGCCTGTGCCACCATGCCCAGCCTATCTTTTTGTCTTTATACCTTTCTTTTTCCAGAATCCTATATAGGTGGAATCATAGTGTAGAGATTTTAGCTCCTTCATTTGATGCAACATATTTGAGATTTATCAGTGTCATTGCTTGTTCGTTTTTATTGCTAAATACTACAGCATTTTAGAGATGTATCACAATGTTTATTCATTCCCCACCTGAGCAATATTTGAGTTGTTTCCAGTTTGGGGAGATAACAAATACAGCTTCTATAACCACTTGGCTGTAAGTTTTTGCATGAACCCAGGTTTCATTTCATTTGGGTAAATCCTTTTGCCCATTTTGAAGTTGGATCATTTAATTCATTGAATTTTGAGTACTCTTTACATATTCTGGATATTGTTCTTATTTGGATGTGATTTACAAGCATTCTCTCCAAGTCAACAGATTGTCTTTTCATCATTCAAATTTAATTTAGATTTGAGTTTAGTAATGGCTTTGATTTAGCTTCTGTCCTGTGGTCTTCAAGTTCTTTTTTTTTTTAATTTAACTGTCTTTTATCATTTTATCTTGAGTTAAATTCAATTTTTTTTCTAACACTAAAGTTCTGTCACGTAAAGCAAGTACTAAACATTTATTCCCATCCCATATTTTTTCCCAGATTGATTTCCTCTCAGTTTTTCACACCATGTTCCCTTGGCCCCCACCCCACAGTATATTTCCACATGAACCTTGATGTCATATGGCTTTTTCCAACTGGCTTATGTTTGCCCAGATCTAATCAGGCATTCCGTTTGCTCTGATAAAGTCGGGGTACTGTTTTCCCCCTGGGCTGTCATTTCCAGATGAGTGGGCATCTCCTGTTCTACCCACCTTTCTCTACCCTGAGAGAATGCTAGAGGTTCAGGGAACGCTCAATGGATGCTGCTCTTTTCAGTTCTTTCTTCTTTCCATAGGAATGCCTGCACTCTGCCCTCTCTGTACACATTCATTAGCATTTGTTAAACCAGGACTCCTGTCTTCCAGTTGTCTTAGGTTGGATTGGAGAAGCAGACGGTCCCATTCCTATTGGGAATCCCTCTGATTCCTTGTGTGGCTGCTCTGTCCTTGCACGGGTGAGAAGAGCCCCTAACCTGTGACTCACATTCCATTTCAGTTGTCTTCCCAGGACCCTCATCCTCTTTTCTATCATATGAAGATAATCTACAGAGACATGCCTCCGTGGAGATGTAGGAATTAGGGGGCTCTGAAGTCGGCACTGCCGCTGGGGAGGTCTGAAGGGGGTCATTGGGAGCCAGTCCTGCTGCAGCTTCTCTGCTCTCTCTGGCCTTCCATTGCTTTCCTTGACCATCAAGCTTTGGACTTTATGGCTAGTTTGAGTTCTTCACTGGTTACTGATAGTGAAAACTTCATGATTTTTTAAATACTTTTGTATCTTTTATTAGACATGGCAAAGGAAAATATGATGATGCACTTTTAATTCACTTGTTTCTTCTACAAGTTTTATTTTCTGGTGAATTTGTACTTTTGGGAAATGTTCTCTGACATCTCCCAGTGTAAATTCCCTTCCTCTGTCTTTACAAAAATAGCATCAACTAATCAGCCCCAAATACTTTTGCCTCTGAGCTGTGTTAACCTTCCTTGAGCAAACCCCAGAATCCTTCCCTGTAACCTTGGCAGCACTGGCTTCTGATACCATCTACTTCCCATCTCACCTCCTTTTGATTCACCTACTAGAGGTTGATGCCTGGACCACAGCATAGATCTTCCAGAGCCCTGAACCAGCTACTGATGGTGTGCATGGCATACAAGTGAGGAAACATGGGCTAAACATTTCTGATTTCACCCCTGCCTGTGCTTACCTCTTTCATACCATTTTAAAAACATAATTGTGCAGTAATCTCTTTATCTCTGTCTTCTCACTGTCCAGAATTTAAGTTCCTCGATGGTAATGAAGCTTCAAGGAGGGAGCATTTCTTTAGCCTCTGTTGGGGGCCATGCTTATTTCTTATGTAATCCTTCCTTAAATAGACCAAAGTTGATCATCAACCCATTTCACAGATAAAAAACCTGAGGTTCAGCAAGTTTTAGTGACTTGTTCAAGATTACACTGCTAAAGAGAATAAAATAAGATTTCAATTAATTCTTATTCCATCAATCGTCTAGGAAAAATATTTCCAGTGTTACCTTTTTTATAACTGGTATTTTGGAACAGGAACAACCTCCACATGAGAAATGATGTGTCATCAAGCTTTTGTAACAAGCATGCACCTGCAGCTCTTTGGAGAGCTTAATTTTTTTTTTAAAATATCTCTTAGAACATTTTAGAATGCAGTGTTCCTAGTTGGCCCACATGAGTGATTGTAAATGTAAGATGAGGAAAGATTAATGAATGGATAAAATAACTGGTTAGATGGTGAAGGACTGTTTTTGAAGACATATTATTGGGACTATGTGAAGGCCATGTACTCCAATGAGAGGCAGAACATAACAGTGTTTAAGGGCATGAACTCTGGACGTGTCCATAGTAATCAGGAAAGATCACTTATCTGGTCATTCTGTCAGTGGGTGCTTAAGTTGTTGCAATTTTGTGTTATTTATTATGGATAATGATGACTCAAGCAACCATCTGCCCTAATTCTTCCCCACATGATTACACCATGGCTATTGTTTTATTTGTTCACTAGACGTTTGAGATTACAGAAATTTTCATTAATTTTGTAGTTGATTTACTTGTTTTTTTCTTTGTGGCTTCTGAGATAAATGATGATTATGAAGGTATTCTTCCAAAATTTCTCCTAATAATTGCATATTTTTGGGTTTCAGATTTAGATCTTTACTCTCTCCATCTCTGTGTGTGAAAGACAGAGATGTATTGTTTGAACAATACAAGTTGTATAACTTTATTTTCTAAAAATTTTCAACACCCTACTGATACTTTGGGTTATGAAAAAAAGACAAAACTTTTAACTGAAATGCTACTAGATGTTCTAGTAGTTTGCTCATGTGTCAAATTTAAAAAAAAAAAAAAGCTTCTTAGAAAAGTCATAGCCAATTCATAATTTATGGCAGTTTTATCTATGCCCAACATCTACTTGTTATGTTTTTAAAACCTGACTTACTGCATTGGCCAGCTTTAGGTACAATGATAAGCAGAAGCACTGATAGTGTACCTTTGACTGATTGCTCACAGGAGTGGAAGAGTCACTGATATCGTAGTATATGTGATATCTGCTGTGGCTCACTGATAAGCAACTTTTATCCAGTTAAGAAAGTGCCATTCTACCCCGGAAGTACTGCAAGTTCAAAGAGCCCTATAACCTTGGCACATACCCTTCAGCTTCTGAAAATGGGAGGTTGCTCAGCTCTCCCAAACTATGCAACTAGTGACCTAGGTCAGCTCGACTCCTTCCCACGGCCTCCTGAGTCCTGAGACTAGAATTAGTTGGAAGTTCTGTGGGAAGTTTGTGTGTCCTCCACTTCATGGTGTTTGTGGTCCATCCTGCCTCTGATTCTTCACATCTCAGAGACTCCTTGATGTGCCCATGTGCAGCAGCAGGTATCCACAGCACACTTTTCCCACATGGCTACACACTTAATTTTACTCTTATGATGAACTTTGTGCCAAACAGTAGAACATGATGTAACGACCCTGCATCTTTTTAAAATATAACAATGTACTTTAGAGACTGCTTTTCTAACAATGTATAGTAGAGATCAAAGCACATGAAAGCTGTGCCTCTCTTTATAAGGATGACCTAGTATTCCCTTGCCTTGCTCTCTCATAAGGCCAGTTTCCTACTTAAACATCACCTTCAATAATTTACTATTACAAACAATCCTGCCAAAAATACCCTAAATAAACATCCCTTCACACATGTAGAAGTTTATTTGCAGGGAAAAAAATATTTGTAATATATTTCTAGGACATAGGTATATACATTTTTAATTCTGAAAGCTATTATCTGACCATCTTCCAAACAAGTAATGCCAATTTATAATGCCTGAGTGTATGTTTTCCTCATTTCCCTTTGGGTTGTTTGTCTTTACTTTATTGATTTGTAAAAGCCCCATATAGTTTGGAAATTAGCTGTTTGTTGGTCTTAGGAATTACAACTATTTTCCTGTCTTTTTTTTTTTTTAACCATTTTGACTACTTTTAATATGTGAAATTTTCTATTATATGAGGTTGAATTTATCAATATTTTCATTTGGGGGTACTTGTTTTTCTTTTTGGGTGGGGCCGGTATTGAACCCAGGCATACTGAGCCACATCCCCAGACTTTTTTTATTTTTTGTATTTTATTTAGAGAGAGGGTCTCACTGAGTTGCTTAGGGCCTTGCTAAGTTGCTGAGGCTGGCTTTGAATTCTTGATCCTCCCACCTCAGCCTCCCAAGCCACTAGGATTAGAGGCACTTGCCACCACACCTGGCTGGGATACTTGTTTTTATATCATAGTCCTGAATGTTTTCCATACCCCAAGATTACTTTTTAATTTTTTCTATAGTTTCTTTTAATACCTTTATAATTTTACTCTTTAGCATTTAAAATTTAATACATCTGAAATATATCTCAATGTCAAGTACAAAGCACGAATCCAGCATTTTCTTATCCTCTGGGAATAGCTAGTTGCCCACATAAATTTATTTTGTACATTTACAAAATGTACAAAATAAATCTAATCAATCCCTCCCTCATCTTGGGGCTCCCCAGGGTTCTTAGACAAGGACCCCACCTCCTCTTTCTTAGGCAATGCAGTACCTGTTAATTGGTTCAATGTGTGCATGGCCTACAAGATCATACTCATGTCACCAAAGTGTCCTTCTCTCCAGAATGTACCCTATAAATAAGTGGTAATATTGTCTATCGAAAACAAACAAATCAAAATTAACTGTATGTTCCCCAGGAACTTCTCTGACGGTCCCCTTGCCTTGTTTTTCTTTTCTTGCCGTCTAAACTGCACTCCATCTCCCACTGCTCCATCCGAACCCCGGTTGTCAAGGTCACGGAAGACCTCCTTGCCTCCATGAGTTGATGGCCTCTCCTATGGTCAGCTCTCAGATCTCTGTTTCCTGATCAGTCTGTTGGCAGAACAAATCTGTCTCTTATAGAAATGCATCTTCACTTGATCCTGGGCCCGGATCCTCCCTTGGCCCTCTTCCTCTTTCTTGTGCTTTTCTCTGAGTCTCCTTTCCCAGTTTCTCCTCATCTGTCATGTTAATGACAGCTCAGCTGCAAGGCTGAGTCTTTAGTCTTCTTTCCTCTTCTGGCCCCACTCACTCCCTGGTGATGTTACCAGTTTGGACATTTCCAATCAACATATCCCAAAACAAACATCTCCCTCCAGCTACCAAAGCTGTTCTTTCCCCCTCCTTCCTGCTTCGTTACTTTCCCCAGTAAATGCCAACTTCACCCTTGCTGTTATTCTGGGAAAATACTTAGTACCTTCCCTGCTTTTATTTTTGGGTGACATCTTGTATTCAATCACCAATCCTACTGTGTCTACCCTCAAAACACCCAGATCTTGACATCTTCATGCCATACTGTCGCAGGCTCTAATGATTGCTAACCAATATGGTCCTCCTGCTCTGCCCTTTCCTCACAGCGGGACTGAGACCCTTTAAAAAGGCAAGTCACACACATCCTTGCTCTGTGAAGGGCTCCCTCCACTGATTCCCAGGTGACTCATCAGAGCAGGAGCCAAAGTCCTTGGATTGGAGAGGAAGGCTCAATCAGACTTACCCAGCCAATTTTCTGATCTCACCTCTTGCCATTCTACTCACTGCCCCCCACCCCCCCACCGACTGCTTCTACCATGCTGGCCTTCTTCACGTCCCCCCAATGTGTCAAGCACCTCCTCACAGCTGTGCCCTGGCACTTACAGCTTTCCAGGTACCCACATGACTCACTCCCTCACCTCCCTCCCTCCTGCAAACATCCTCTGATTTCTGCTCGACATTTGTTTTTTTTAAGTATATAATATTATTTTATTTTATTTTTTTTCTCCTTTTTTTATTGGTTGTTCAAAACATTACAAAGCTCTTGACATATCATATTTCATACATTAGATTCAAGTGGGTTATGAACTCCCATTTTTACCCCCAAAACAGATTGCAGAATCACATCGGTTTCACATCCACATTTTTACATAGTGCCCTATTAGTGACTGTTGTATTCTGCTACCTTTCCTATCCTCTGCTATCCCCCCTCCCCTCCCCTCCCATCTTCTCTCTCTACCCCATCTACTGTAATTCATTTCTCTCCTTGTTTTCTGCCTTGCTGTGACCCATTAGAAGCAGCAGCCACCTCCCAAACACTTAGCAACCTGACTGTGCTTCCCATTCCTCCAAAGCAGCTGCCTGCTCTGTCTGCATAACTGCTTGTGTCTGTGTCATCTGAGTCCTTGGGGTAAGCTACATAAGAGTGGGACTTCCACAGCGGGGTCCCAGCAGCTAAAGAGTGGCTGGCACAGACATTCTTAAACACAGGCTGAATAAGTGAAGAAATCCTGCCCAAAGTGTGGAGGTGGATATATAGTCAAAGGACATGAGTTTCACAGTTCAGCTTAAAGGGGTTCGCACTGGAACAAATAAAACATGGCTCTAGACTCATCTTTGATACTAACCAGGTGGGGACCTTAGATAAGTCCATTTACCTGGAATGCCTAAGATTTTTGGCCAGAGGATAGACTTCATCATGCTATTGTATAGACTTCACTGGAACTTGGTTAGAAAGGGTGTATGTGTCAACTCTCCCTGACCCTCATCCTCCTGGTTTGCACTGCCTTGTGAATTATGCCTTGATTCACCCAGTCACCAAAGTCAGCAATTTAAACACCCTTCTGCATCTCTGTAGCACCTAACAAGTCACTGAGACACCCAACTTCCTTCACTTTTTTCATTTCCACTCACCAATCCTGTTTCCTGGTACCTTTGTCTTGGAACAGTGATCACTCCTGAGGATTGCTGAAATATCTTCTCATTGGGTTTCTCAGCCTCTAATATTGCCTCCTATAATTGATTCTTCACCAAGTAGAGTAGATATGTGCAAGTCCCTTCTCTTCTTTGAATTTTCCAAATGTTCTCCTAGCCTTCAGGTCAGGTTCAAGCTTTGTAGATCAACACATAACATGTTCCATGTGGAAAGAACCTTAACTAGGCTTATATAATACCTTGATTGCTAACATTTCTCAAAATGGTACAGTTCCATGCCTCAGGGCCTTTGTACATGCCATTTCCTCTCCCCAAAGTACACCAGCTCTCCCCTCACTCTAACTTCCCTGCCTCTTTTTTTGCCATAGCTTCTTCATTTATTTCTCTCATAGCACTTTCCAAGTTGTAATGTTGGTTTGAGTGTCTGTTTCTCTGAACTAGACTCTGAGAGGAAGTGGCTCTTTCTAATGCCAGCCCTGGGACCAATAATTGTGAATGCTCAGTAGATACAGAAGTGTTTTCAAATAGATATGGAAGCACTTTGAAATGTTTACCCAGCACTAAACAGGCATTATTAAGGGAGTGTTACTACAGGGTGGGAAGCTACTCAGAGGAAAGGGGCCTGGCAAAGATCAGGACTTGGGACCTCACAGCTGTGTGTTGCCTTGTCTGCTTGCAGCCGGAGTCACATTTCACATTTAGTCCTAATCACCTTTTTTCATTCCATTTCTGCCCTTTTGCCAACATATCCCCAGGATGCTGTCTGAAAATCAGAAAAGTGGTTATTCAGCTTGTTTGGGGAAGCCAAACAGAGGCCAAGCTCAATTTCACCATTCAAATAAACAGCCTCCCTACTGGACTTTGAATCCAGCTGGAAACAGACCAGGTAGCTATGTATTTTCTCATGTTTGCAAGAGAGGAAGTGGCTGGCCTTGCCATTCATCCTTTAAGGTTGGTTCAGAGCCAGGAAGTCAAAGTACCAGGGCAAATTTATATTACGCATTAAGTACGTATCTAGAAAAAGCAAATATCAGGAGACCCATGTTGTGACCCAAAGAGTCATCCAAAGCAGAGCCCTGAAAAATGCCTCACAGTTTGGTTTTCTTCCAACAAAACCACACGTTAAGTTGGGCCATTAACTCAAATGAAAGGTTTCAGATTTATTTTCATTGGCAGATGGAAATTAAGTTGCAGAGATCCAACCAGTACAGTCTAGAGTATATTTAATTTCATTTATTTTTAATTACACAAGTAATGCATGAATATAGTGTCAGTTTAAAAACCCAACACAGATAAAGTTCAAGTCCCTCTTAACCAGTCACTACTTTGCGCATTTCCCCTCCCTGCTGATGTCAATTTGATATCTATTTCTCTCTCTCTCTCTCTCTCTCTCTCTCACACACACACACACACACACACAAATACACAAACACACACCCCAAAATAGAACCATATATCCCAAAATAATAGATGTTCTAAACCAAAGTGAGATACAAGATCATCATGGAAGATGTCAAGGGAAGTCATCAAAAAATTCAGGATTTTTAATTCTTCAAGTATTTTAAGAGCCTGAAAGGACCCTGAGAAGGACATTAGGTGGGGAGAAAGATTTTGATGAAAGCAGTTGGTCCTCTTCCTCCATGGAGCTAGGGAGAGGTGAGAATGTTTTTGTTCATATCAAACATGGAAAATCTTCAGTGGGGATTTCTTTGAGACCTTGGTATACATCCCCGACATGATTATATTTAGTCATCTTTTTCATTATGGCTTTTGCATTTTGTTTCTCATGCAATCCTTTCCCAACTCCCCGGGTAAGATGTATGGTCCATTTTTCTTCTAGTAATTTTATGATGACTATTTAGTATTTGATTTGTGTAGAATTTTGTTTTCACAGTACGAGTGATTGATATAACTACTTTCCCCAAATGAACCACAGATTCTTTTAACACCATTCATGGAGCATTATTTCATGACACTGGTTGAAAGGGCACTTTTGTTGTATACTAAAGCTCCAAATAGTCATGGTGTCTTCTGAAGTGTTCTACAGCATTGATCCACTGTCTACTCCTTTACAGGTACATTCATTAGAATTCAACTGTGCTCCCTTTGAAGTTGAGAACATCACAAAAATAATGCTCTATTACTGAATGTTTTCCAGACCCTTGACCATGGTAGCACCAGGAACCTGACTCAGTCCCCACTCACCAAGCCAGGACCCCGTCCGCAGATGCCTCTGCTCAGAATTCTCATCCTCTCTATGGAACACTTACCCTCCGCTGCTGAAGGGCTTCTTGGGTAACAAAGACATTTTCCACCTCCCACTCCTGCTTCATCATCCCGAGAGGAGGCTGTGAGGTGGGTCTGTGAAGAGAACACAGGCACCACTCCTCCACCCACCCTGGCCCTCAGTTGCATGTAGCTGTGGCTCTAGCCTCCTTGCTGAAAATCCTCTGGGAAGCTCAGTGATTTAGTGTTTTCTATTTTTTTTCCCTGATCATTTTTTCTGGCACTGTTTTCCTTGGAATCAGACATAAGGTGATGAGACTCTGTCCTTATCTCAGAGGGACAGATACAGTGCCATAGTCCTGTAGCCCTGGATCACTGTCCAGAAGACAGACCCTCATGGGCCTGTACTCTTCCCCATCCAGGTAGATCAGGAATCTTAGATGTGCTCTGCTTTAGCTCTCATAGCTGAAGCCCCTGCTGTGTGCCACAAGCTTACATGGACACAAGTCTGCTTTCAGTCACCTCTGCAATGGGGAGAAAGCAATGGGTCTGTACAAGGCTTTTGGTGAGGGTTAAAGAGATACTAAGAGATCCATAGATGCCACATAGCTTTCCTTCCTTTCTAAATTGGACCAACCACCAAGCAAACACCACCTTTCTTCTGAAGCTCCATTGATTGTGGACCCTGTGTAACCAAAGGATAGCTCTATATTGACTTTTATTGCCTTCTGGCTTTTTAGTCTTTCTCTAGGGGAAGAGTTTTATTTTCTAGAGACATATATTTAAATTGCAATATCTGGACTCTGACTAAGCAACACTCATCACCTCTTGATTGTTTGTGGAAACTGAATCAGGAACACCCCAGAGGACTGGCTCTGCATACAATTCATAGCTTCATCTAATTATAATCATCAAAGTTAATGAGAGCCATAAACTATTCCATAACATACCAACGGGCAGTGTGATTAGAGGTCAACATGGATGCCCCTATAAAACTGGCACCTCAGAAACAGCACATTCAAACAAAACCTTCTTATGACACAAAGACAATGAGACCGTGTATCCTTTTGGTGAAATATCATCACAAAATTAATTTTGAGTCAGAAGAACAATGGAGGCATGAGCCTTATTTTCTGTTAAAGTTTAATCTCAGGTTAGATAAGCAATTTTGTTTGTTTGCTTCCAAATGTAAAAAATTGATTTTAGTTATGCAGTTATAATTTGATCTCACCTACTTCTAAAAAGGCTTTGAGACTACTTGAAGCAAAGCCATGTAGAGAGGAGGATGTTATATAAAAAGCACAAAGAAAGCATAAAAAGAAAATGTACCAGCAACCTGGGCAGTATATACTAACAGTCAACTGAGACTTCTCTATATACATCTCTATGTTTGGTATTCAATAGATGTGTTTATCTGACTTACTTTTTAAATTCTATTCCTGGATTTCTGAAATATTATTATAGATTTTTTAAAATTAAGGTGAAATTCACAAAAAAATTAATCATCTTAAAGTATGTAATTCAGTGGCATTAGTACATTCACAATGTTGTACAACAATCATCTCTTTCTAGTTCCAAAATATTTTCAGCACCCGAAAAGAAAGACTTATATCCATGAAGCCATCTCTATCCCCCACTCTGCCCAGCCAGCCTCTGGTGGCCACTACTCTTTCTTTGTCTATGGATTTGCTTTTCTGGATACTTCACATAGAGAAGCATATATTACATGACCCTTAGTGTCAGTCGTTGTTCACTTAGCATGACTTCCATGTTTATCTGCTTTGCAGAGCAGGCACTAGTACTTCTTCCCATTTCAACACTGAATAATAATTCATTGTATAAACCACATTTTGTTTATCCATCTATCCATTGATCCATTTGGTTTGATTCTACTTTTGGGACACTGTGAATAATGCTGTGAGGAATATGATTTGTACAAATACCTGTTTGAGACCCTGCTTTCATTTCTTTGGGTATACACCAAGGAAGGAAACTGCTGGGTCATATTGTAAATCCATGTTTAACTTTTTGAGAAAATGTTTTCTACACGACAAATGTTCAGCAAAAAATTACTCATGAAGCAAAAAACATGGGATGAACACAAAAATCACAGAGCCATGTTTTTTGGCAGACAACCACCCAGGCTGCCTCTGCCATTCTGAATGCCCAAGATGATGTCAATCTTGAGTTCCTCACGTACCTCGACAAAAAAAAAAAAAAAAAAAAAAAAGCAATGGTGTGGATGCTCAGTCCTTTTAATCATCTTCTCTCCTGGGCACATGTGATGCCACAGTAGAGGTTCCCAAGACAGAGGCCATGTATTGATTGACTTTCCCTGATTCCTCAAGTTCAGCCAACAGCAGATGCCAACACCCTCCCTTGCTTCCTACTAAGTCAAGGATGAATTGTATAGCATGATGGTACAGGAGACCACTATGTTCTCCAGGGTCGTTCTGAGTGGCAGTCCTCTACCTCTGCAGAAATTTGAAGAAAAATCACAGGGGTCAAAGGCTGTAGATAGGCATGTGACCTCACTCACAGAGCTGAGTCTCTGCACAAGCAGCAATCCAGGTCTTGGTTCAGGTACAGGTCACTATCAAATAAGAAAAAGAAGATGTTGGAGAATCCCAGAGTATTTTCTGAGGATCTGACTATCAGGACTAAACTTTACTGAATCAGGAAGTACTTTAGTTATAATAAGCATCTTTTTAGGTAATATACCTAAGGAAGCTTTTTTCAAAAAATTTGTTCGAGACAAAATAAAAATCACATGGTCTTGAGAGAAGAAAATTAGTCATATAAAACTTTTTGTCCTTATTCTTAATCAGCTAAGATTAGTTGTGTTAAGATTTGGACCCTCCTTGGGCCAGCACACAGAGGAACTGGGTATATCTAGTGGCCAGAAATCACTAATATATCTACATCCCTCATTTTTTTTTTTGTTATTTTCTATTTTCTCCTACTCCACAAACATCTTAAGAAAATTATACTTGTCATGAGGAAAGACTAAAGGAAATTGAGTCATCTATTGTAATATAATAAAGAATCTTGAAGTTACTTCCCCAAATGTATTTTTGTGCATTAGAAGATAATGTTGACTTAAAAATCTATATGGAGATGGGAGATATCGTACTCTTTAAAAAAAACAAACAAACAAACTGTGCTCTGACTTCCCCCCTCAAAAGCAATGTAAATACCAATAGTTTCTGGATCTCGGAATATAACAAAGAAAAATAATTAGAATTAAGTATAATGGACTAGTTATTTAAATTAAATGCTCTTCCGCTGACTACCAGGAACTAACTAGAATCAGAGTCGAGAAGCTGGTCCTACAGCTCTTACAACATTAGCAGCCCGTTTCCTTGGATCTGGTCTAGTATTTATATATGGTCTAGTATTTATAGGGAGCAACGCAGGTATTTGTCAATGTTTAGGAGCCAAGACTCCATTGTTCCCTGGCTGGGAAAACCCCTGAAGCATAATTTAACAATATGCAAAGTAAAATTCCTTTCTGACAGAGTCATTTCTTTGCTCAATCCAGGAAATAAAAGAGAGGACCTCTCTGTGTGCCACAAATATGCAGTACATAGCCATTGCATCATATATCTGAAGAATGTGGACTTGTTGATGAAGGTAACTGCCATATGAATGTGACACAATTACAAGGAGACACAATGCAAAGAGCTAAAGCTATTTGGGGCCTTTTGGGGCAGTTGGAAAGGCCCAGCAGTGGACCTTAGAGACCTCACAGATCCTGCTTGGAGAGAAAAGGATAGACATTTCCATCTTGGAACTCTTTACATACAATCCAGAAATTTCTAGTTTGCCAAATTCACCTTTTTTATGAGAAGGGGATTGTTTTTCTTTCTATCCTTTTCTTTTTTTTTTTCAAATCTTAGAACATTGGGGTAAGTGAATGAGGGATTAAGTTCACTTAAGTTCACTGTTACCCACATTCTTTCCCTCCCTCCACAGCCCCCATGGAATCCATCCTCCAGTCTCCAATGTAGAACTTAGTATGATCCACCCATAAGTAGCAGTGTTGATTAGAAAAGAGAACATTAGTAGTAGTAGCCTGCACATATTGAGCATTTACTGTATGCCAGTCTAAATGCTAAACATACATTTTGTCCCAGTTCACAATTGCAAAAATAAACCAAACAAAAACCAAAAGATATCATTAAATTAACCATGTCATTAAACTAAATGGCACCACTGCAAAACCTCTTAATGAGCCACTAGTACACTACACATTGGTCAATAATAATGTAGTTGAAGCCTCTCATTCACGGATGGCCCTCTATTTGGCAGGGCTGTTTTGGTGAATGTCGCAGTTAACTTATAACGGTGCCTTAAGTACTGAGTGAAGAAGGGCCATTTTTGTGATTCTCAAAAAAGATTCAGAAAGTCAGTTCCAGTTAGTCTGATAGAGTCTACATTTGACTAGTGATGCCAGTGATCATATTTTGTGTACTTTGGATGTATCAGACACTATTTAATTTAATCTCTAATACACTATATTTTTCAGATGAAGAATCAGAGGCTCAAATGGGTCAAATTGCTCCCTCCAGATCACATTCATGATAAATGTTGGGATTAGCCTTTAGGTGAACACTTGTGGTCCTACCCTAAGGGTGGTGAGCAGCCATTCTCAGGCCCTCTCTTACCCTGAAGTCCAACCCCAAAGCCACTCCTTCACAGCCTACCTAATATGGTATCTAGATGTTAAGCAAACCTTGCCCTGGGGATTTGTGTGGGGCCTGACCTCCAATGAGCAGCTCTTGGCTCTCCCAGTAGTAGCCTCTTAATTTTCAAGACCACTATCATGCCCCACAATCAAGTATGATCCGATTATCCAGAGGACTTCTGATATAAGGGGAGGTTATGACACAATATGTAATGGGCAGTAATTAACTATGGACTTCAAGGGGATTTTGGTCTGCATTTCCCAATATCTCCAGGCAGAACTCAGTGACTCATGACTCATGGAGAAATTCATCTTTCTTAGAAAAGTGTTTCAGAATTTTTTCTATAGAAACTTTTTAAACCTATTTTTTTAATTGCTTCAAAGCATGACTGAAATTAGGTTTTTAAAAGTAAAGATCAGCCTTCCTTTGGATTTGTAAGAGATACTTCATAGAGGACAGGATGTTAAAATGGTGGCTTCTTCTCAGGATCATGGAATGACTTTTCCCAAAGCTTCTGTGTGATACAACTCATTAGGAGTTCTTATTGGTCATTATAGAGATCCCATCTTTCTTTTTACTTTTGAAAAATCTATTGTGAAATACTTTCTCCACCACATTTTAAAGCCGAGTCTTGAAAACTTTTACTCAAATTGAATTTGTGTTTACTCAAATTGTTCTATGTTTCCATCTTTGTACCTTTATAAAAAATTCCTGTTCTAATCCCAAGAGCACAAAGATCCCTTCCTACACACTTCTATAAGATAATACAAGTTTTATATTTCAGGACTTGATTCTCTGGAGGGTTGATCTTCATATATGCAAGAGATGAGAATAAATTTTATTTCTTTCATGACAGAGAAGCAATTCTTCTAAAATACTAGAGAATAATGTACAATGTAATCTTATACATCATGTTTCTGCACAATCATGAGCATGTTTCTGAATTCATATAAATAAATATTTCATTGAATATAAATGATGTAAATAAATATTCAATTGGTTTGTATATGTGGCCCTATACAACTATTGCACTGGCCAAATTACTATATTTTCAAAATAATTCCTGATTTTTAATAGAGAGTGTCTTCTTTACCATAGCCTTATTCAAAAAGAGTTATTAGTTTTTTCCCTATTTTAGAATGAGGTTGTCAATCTTCCATAATATTTGATATTTTGATTGGAACTATGCTGGATTTTTAGAGTAATTTAGGAAGAGTCAAAATTTCTGTGATTTTGAATCTTTCCATAAATAGGATTCATCTCTTCCACTAATTTTTATTTATCAAAATAAATTTAACTAATTATTCATTTTTTCTCCAATAAAATCATATTCAACTTTTATTAAATTCATTTCTAGGAAACTTACATATTTTGTTGCAATTATAAATAGCCTATTTTTTTCTTTTATTAGTGTATTACAGTTATACATATTAGTTGAGCTCATTTTGACAAAATCATACATGCATGGAATTTAATTTACTCCATTTCGGTCCACAGTGCCCCCCGACCCCCGCCACTTTCTCCTTACTCCTCCCTCCCAATATTCTCCTTCTTCTGCTCTACTGGTCTTCTTTTCACTCATTTATTTACTTAAATTCTATTAAAATTTTATAGATATACAAAAAGGTAGAATTAATCGTGGTATATTTATATATGCACATAGCATAATTCTGTCAAATTCATCCTGTTTTCCTACCCTTTTCCATCCCTCCTCCTTACTTCTCAATTTCCTTCTTCTATTCCACTGATATTTCCTGTAACTTTATGATATCTGGTTCTCTGCCTTTTCCCCTCATTTTACTCTAACTTCTGCATATGAGAGAAAACATTCAACTCTTAATTTTCTGAGTCTGGCTTATTTTCTTATCATGATGTTGTCTGGTCCACCCATTTACCAGTAAAAGTCATAATTTAATTCTTCTTTACAGCTGAGTAAAACTCCATTGTGCATATGCAACACATTCTCTTAATCCACTCATCTATTGATCGGCATCTATGGACTGTTTCCATAACTTGGCTTTTGTGAATTGTGCTGCTATAAACATTAATGTGTCTGTATCTCTATAGTATGCTGCTTTTACTTCTTTTGGATAAACACTGAGGAGTGAGAGGGCTGGATAATGTATTGGTTTCATTTCTAGTTTTTTTTTTTTTTTTTTGAGACATCTCCATACTTTCTCCCAGAGTGATGGTACTAATTTTTAGTTCAACCAACAATGTATGAATGTACCTTTTTCTCCACATCAAATAAATGCCTTGTCAGCATTTATTATTATTCGTACTCTTAATTATTGCCAAATAGTATTTTTTAAAAAACATTTTTATTTACTACGGTGAACACTAATGGGACTGATATTGTAAAATTAATCTCATTTCCAGAAGTTTCATAAACTCTCCTTAATACCTATACATTTTCTGGAAAGTCTTCTGAGTTTTCACATTGACAATAATGTCATCATAAAAATATAATATTACCATAATAATAATAATTTTGTAAGATATTTTTCTTTCAAGTTTCTATACAATTTATTTCTTTTTCTTTTACCTCACTATGATTAATGCAAGAGTTTTACATGGAAACAATAGTTACGAGCATGCTTTTCTGATATCTAAAGGTTTTGTTATTAAATGTTTCCTATAGGATCTTGGTAGCTCCCTTCTATAAAATTTACTAAATCTTCTTTTTTTTTTGAATTGTGTATAGTTGTTATTAAAGTTTACCACATGATTTTTCTAAATCTTCTAAAATTGATTATATTTTTCTCTTGGAGTTAATCAGTGCCATGTATTGCATATGGACATTTTTCTAATGTTCAACTATCCATCCAGAGCTGAGATGAACCCAGCTTGTTTTTGTGGATGACAGCTCAATACCTCACCTCTATTGACTGCAGTGTACCAATTGTTGGTTGCCCACCAGATGGACATTCCCCACTCTACCATTAAGAACCTGGTTTTATTCACTAGTCCAAGTCAATCCTTGTGCTTCCATTCCCTTACTATGTGAGGAGAAATCTGCTTTTGCAGAGGAGAAAAGATTTCTGAGAAAGTTTCCTTTGAGATTAAAAAAAAAAAGACTATTCCAGTCATTGGATATTAGAACATGTGGCTATGATGCCTGGAGCTGCTACAACCATTTTGCTATACTTGACATTCTTCTGCTTCTCCACAAAAGTCAAGATATGAAGTGTGGCACAAAAGAAAGGTGGGATGGACCTCACTCCCTAAGAACTTGCTGAGATGCTGAATGAACTCACATCTGGAACTATTCCACCTCTAACTACTTTTGTCAAACAATAAATCACATTATTATTTAAATCTTTTTGAATTGCATCTTCAGTAACTTGAGGCTAAAAGTGTTCTTACAAATACTCTGGTCTCTGATATTAATGTTGAATTTGGTTTGTACACTTATTCACTTCTTCATCTAACAAAAATATACAGAGGGCTGACCACATGCCAGAATCTGCATTAAGGACTGAAGATAGGAAGGACTAGGTGCTGCCTTCTAGGAACTTGCTGCTTAGGAAGGGAAACATACTTGAAATTAAATAGTGAGAATTTTTTTAAACTAAATATTCAAGGAGAAAGAGCTCTGCAATGCTTTTGTCCTCTTCTTTTACAACAGAAAAGCATGAAGAAATATACCAGATGAATCCATACCTGGGAGGAGAATTAGGAATATAATCAGTCAGGAAAACAGAAAAAAACAGATCTAAGGTCAGGGGCAGTGGCTTTGAGATTACTCAGAAATACAGGCAGTTTGGTTCAATCGAAGACAGCTTTGCAGAATTAGGAGGCAAGTATTGAGGAAGATGATATCTCAGTTTCATCTTTTAGGCAATAAAAGTAGAATGAGGAGCAGCCAGAGTGTCCCAGCTCCCTCTTCTTCACATGGCAGGTTCCCAGGTGGGAAGATGTGTCAATGGTGCAGGCTGAGGGGGAGGAGCAGGAGGGCAATGGAGGTACGGCTCTCTGAAGTCCAGCTTGAGAGGTAAGAGACCACAGGGGTGTCCCTTGGTGAGGTGCTGCAGTGGGAGGCAAAGATGTCCTCAGAAATGATGGCAAAGGCAAAGATTCAGCCCATTTTTCTCACTTACTCCAGATCAGTCTGAGCTAGAGGGGGCTCACAACAGCTGTCGAGAGCCAGCTACACACAGATCTCCCCATCTTCCCATCCATGACTGGACCTGAAATAGACCACGTGAGAGTTCATCAAGGAAATGGGCAAAAGCTTCAAATCAGTAATTTTGCTTTGGAACCAATTGATAAATGTTTACTGTTTACTTAAACGGGACACAAAGTTTTCGGAATGGGCTGACTCCTCACTCCCCACACTGCTACAGTTTTCCTTTCCAAGAGATGGGCTTGCTCATGCAGAATGCCTGTAACTTTGGAGTTAGAAACTGACCAGCTCTTCCCACGTAGAAAAGCATAACATAAGCATCTGCTGCAATAATTTGATAATATCACTAAAATGTCAGGAGTAGCAAATTCCAGAGCGGCCTTCTGATGCTGGCCTCTATTTAACACCTGCAGAAGTTCTATGGGGATTAGAAATCAAGGGAGCATTTCAGGGCTAAGGTCAGGGGCACATCACAGCATCCCCTCTACTTTCACACCCCAGGATCCTCCCCAACACTCACCAATGCTGAATCATCCTTTTGGTATCTCCGACTTTGAGCCATATTTTGCATGGATACAGGGGGACTTCTCAGGCATCTTTCTGTGTCATGGGTTGAAAGATTAATAGAATCTCTGGAAGCGGGGGTAGAGAGACAAGAGGGGAGGGGAGGGGGCGAGGGGGGATAGTAGAGGATAGGAAAGGCAGCAGAATACAACAGACACTAGTATGGCAATATGTAAATCAATGGATGTGCAACTGATGTGATTCTGCAATCTGTATACGGGGTAAAAATGGGAGTTCATATCCCACTTGAATCAAAGTGTGAAATATGATATATCAAGAACTATGTAATGTTTTGAACAACCAACAATAAAAATTAATTAGAAAAAAATTTTAAAAAATCCATTTCCTTTACCTTTTCTTTACAATTTCTTTAATTTTTCTTATTTTCGTATATACTTCAAGGATCTTTCACACCCTCCCATTACCCATTAAAGGTTTTGTCTTCCTGCATGATATGACTTTTTTGAACTTAAACAGATCTGCTATTAGTTCAGTTCAGTTTCTTAGAGCAATGAAATTCTCGCAGGGGAGCTCTTTCTAGTCTCTCCTCTTAATACTCCTCAAGTTTTATTTTTTATTTTTTGCCTCTAACCATATATATATATATATATATATATATATATATATATATATATATATATATATATATATAAACAGAGCAGACCAACTTTTGTAGATCACCAGAATAAGAAATTTCAACCCACAAATGATTGACGACAGCTCATCCTGTGAAAAAGTCTGGATAGATATGAGAAAGAGCAAGAATAAAGCCACAATTCATCCATGAGCACAAATCCTTACCATTCAGTTGTTTATAATAGTAATAAAATCAAAACAAAATGAAAGAGGAAATAGCCAAGTGTACAATAAAACGAGATTGGTTAAATAAGTCCTGATACATGTTTACATTAGGATGCTATATAGTGTTTCAAGATGATGATACAGAAGAATATTTAATAGCAAGGAAGAATGCTTATGTTGTATTGCTAAAGAGAAAAACAGTTGCAATATGAATTTCACACAAACACACACACATGCACACATGCAGGCACATATTTGTATAAGCATTTGTGTTACTAGATAATGGGAATTTTTAAAACTGATAAAGGGCTGGGGATATAGCTCAGTTGGTAGAGTGCTTGCCTCGCATGCACAGGGCCCTGGGTTCAATCTTCAGCACAATAAATAAAAATAAATAAATAAATCTTAAAAAAAACTGATAAAGGCAACAAAATGTCAAGGTCTTATATTTTATATAATTTTTACTAATTTAAAATTTTTAATTTCATATCATATATCATCTTCTAAGAGTGCTTTCTTTTTTTTTTTTTTTTTTAATTTCAGGCCTGCTTATCTCCCTACTTTCTTGCCTCTTAGGAAAATTCCTTGTGCTTTGCCTTTAAGCTAAGTGAACAAGTGAACGTGAACGTGACTGCCCTTTGGTAATTACTCAAAAAGGACAATGAACTCATTATCAATCACAGAAATCAAGACCCTAAATCCCCACAGATTGTGCTCTGAGCTCAAACCTTATTCACAGGTCACTCTGTGGGGACACAGTCTATGTAGCTTTATGTGAGTCAAGAATAGCCCAGTTGATTTACTCAGCCATTGCAGACTATAGCAATGGGACTGCAAAGCATGCGTTTTTCCATTTCCCTTTCAAGACAGCATGGAGTTGACCATGCTTGCAGGCCTGGGCATGGAAGGTACCTCTGGACTCAACCCCTTGGTTTACCTTTAAATTATATATAACAGAACCTGCTGATCACATGGGAATGAAGAATTCCATTGCAAGAACTTTCTAGTTAAAAAGTAAATATCTATTTTTAATTTCAATTTTAATTCCAATTTTTTTTAAATCACAAAAAAATCTTTTAAAAATTATTTTGAACTTCCCTGCCTTGGTCGGTGGGTGGAATAACTAAATCTAGTTATTTTGATGAATGCTAATTGTAGTTATTTTTTCTGCCCTAAGTGACACTAAGGCTACATACAACCTTGTACCATGCAGCTCACAGGCTTTGTCTTTCACTTGTTTTCTGCATTCTCCTCCTGCACCGTGAAGACACTTCACACTCGTCTCAGTTCAGGCTCCTGTGACAAGATACCACACATAGTGTGCCTTAAAAACAACACAAAATTTTTTTTTTCCTCTCACAATTCTAGAGACTCAGAAGTCCAAGATCAAGGTGGAGCTGATCTGGTGTGTGGTGAGGACCTGATTCCTAGTTTGTAGATGGCCTTCCTCTTGTATCCTCACAATGTGCAGAGAGACAGCCTTACTCTCTTCCTCACCTTGGAACATGCTAGATGCTAATGGGGCTCCACCCATGACCTCATTTTAACTGAATCTCTTCCCAAAGGCTCCACCTCCAAACACTGTCCCACTGGGGGTTAGGATTCCAATACATGCATTTTGGGGAGAGAAACATGCAATCTATTTTTTTTAGAGAGAGAGAGAGAGAGAGAGAGAGAGAGAGAGAGAGAGAGAGAATTTTAATATTTATTTTTTAGTTGTCGGCGGACACAACATCTTTGTATGTGGTGCTGAGGATCGAACCCGGGCTGCACGTATGCCAGACAAGCGCGCTACCGCTTGAGCCACATCCCCAGCCCGAACATGCAATCTATGACACGTTACCTATAGAGAAGGAAGGTGTTCATTTCTTGCCTCCTCTAAAGTTCTGTACTTTCGATGTTTTCTTGACATTGACAACACAGGAACAATTCATTAGTATTATTTTAAAAGTGTGAGTAAATAAGTTCTGAGTAAATTATTAAGGGTTTATGCTCTCATTATTGCTCCCTATGATTTTTCATCTATATTTTTAGTCTGGTGTGGTCAGAATTTTTTTAAAATTTATTTTTACTTATCTATTTATTTACTGGTGTTTGGTCATAATCTGGTTGAAGTATTAGAGAAATGACCTTCAAACATGAGGCATCTACCTATCTTTTAAATGTAGGTTTTACTATAGTTTTGGTTTCATTTTCCATTTTTTTTCTTAAATGAAATATACAGTTTTTCACTGTAACCAAAGACCTGACAAGAACAATATAGAAGAGGAGAAATATACTTTGCTTCATGGTTTCAGAGGTCTCAGTCCATAAATGGCTGATTCCTTAGTTCTGGGCCCACAATGAGACAGAACATCATGGCGGAAGGGTGTGGTAGAGAAAGGCAGCTCAGGAGTTGGAAATAAGGAAGCAGAGAAAGCTCTGCTCACCAGGAACAAAATATAAACCTCAAAAACTGCCCCCAGCCCCACCTTCTCCAACTACACCTCACTTGCCTACAGTTACTGTCCAGCTAATCCATATCAGTGGATTAACCCACCAATTAGATAACAACTCTTATAATTTAATTATTTAACCTCTGATAATACTTGCATTGTCTCACATGTGAGTTTTGGGGGACACCTCATATCTGAACCATAATAAAAGGGAAAAAGTTATACTACATATTTTTCTCTGCTGCTCTATCTACGTAGAAGATGCTTGATAAACACAAGTTAACTGGAAATTCATAGAACTCTAAGTCTCTTAATGACTACAGAGGCGAGAGGTAAATCTATAAAATAATGAATTAAAGATACAAGGATGTATAACTGTGTTATGGTTTAGATATGTGTCCCCCTAAAGCTCACATGTGAGAATATACAAAAAAAAATTATAGGAGAAATGATTAGGCTATGAGAGTTTTAACCTAATCAGTGTGTTAATCAGGGATTGACTGGGGGTAACTACAGGAGGGTAGGGTGTGGCTAGAGGAGGTAGGTTATTGGGAGACATACCCTTGTATATTTTTTCCTGGTGAATTGAACTCTTTCTCGGCTTCCTGGTCACATGTCCTAAGCTGTATTCCTCCATCATACCTTTCTGCCATGATATTCTGCCTTACCTCAGGCCCAGAACATTGGAGTCAGTTGTCTACGGACTGAGACATCAGAAATGTGAGCCTCAAAATAAACCTTTTCTCCTTTAATTATTCTTATCAAGTCTTTTGTTGAAAAAGCTGGCTAAAACAACAATATAATGAAAAATTTATTTCTTCTGTGTAATTCTATGATTGCATTATTGATAGTTGCCACAAAGATCCATGGGTTAAAGGTTGTCTCAGGCTTCCCAATTGGAAACTTCTTCCAGGCAACAGCACCAGAAAAAAAAAAAAAAAAATTTACCACTGAGATGTAGCTCAATGGTAAAGAATTCCTGGGTTAGATCCCCAGTCCTTAAAAAAGAAAAAGAATAAGAAAAGAAAATATTTTTTCCTATAGCAAATTCTGTTTCCACCTCTGTCTTAGACAAGAGGAAGAACAGCTGCAATTTTACCCACTTTCAGCAACTCTGTAGGAGTTTGTCATCTGTATTTCCAGTACTAACATTTCCATAGATCTAGATGTTTCTTCCTATGATATGCCCTGCCTTGGATTTCCTTGTGTATTTATTTTATCCTAATGTACTCTGTGTATTTTGTGAGGCTGCTTGAATCCTCTTGGAAGGAGGTAGGGCATAAATAAATAAAAGTATTATCCCTGAAGCCGCCTTTTCCCCACCAGTCTTCAGGTCCTGGGTCTATGGGGATGCCACTTAATAAATTACTGATTGCATGTATCCTGAAGGTAATGGAGCTTCCAAAGGTGCAGAACAAACCACCGGAGAGTTATTTAAGCACTAAGAAAATCTGCCTCAATATATTATTCCAGATCTATATTTATGTTCATGGCTTACAAAGCACCCCAGGGCCTTTTGGGATAAGAAAAGCTGCATGAATCTAAGAAAATATTATTAAATAGATTCATTTTGGATTGCAAGAGAGTATAAGGCCCTCTGGAGAACCACTGGAGGAGAATGAATTATTTTCTACCATCTCCAACACTTGTCTTTTTAAGAGTCACTCATTGAACCCCTGGTGCCCACCCTAATAGTTCCAGCTAATTCTGTTGCTATAGTTACAACAATTAATTATATGCTTAACTAGCCTTACTAGTACATTGCAGCAATTCAATTAAAATCTGATTTTATTCTTCCTGTACTTTCAGGGTTTTTGTTTTTTTTTTTTTCAGCCTTCTGCTCTGAAAACTGCCCATTATGTGGATTGAAACTGTCCCAGAGGTTGTTCGGCTCATTTCCCAGTGGTATCTTTGGCTAGAACTCCATAGGACAGCGCACTGTTGCCCTGACATAGACTTTGGTATGAGAGCCAAAACATTTGGGAGACTGATTCCAACAGCTGAGCAAATCATAAAGCCAAAACCCAATGGGTATGGGCTGGTATGAAGAGATTGTTTTTCCCTTCTTAATTTTAATAATGTATTTAAATTGAAATGAAGATATACAGGATTTCTAAGTTAGTAGCTAAGATCAACCACTGCTTTTGCATGTACAGATCCTCCCAGTGGCCCTAGCAGCTGTTCCATATGATTGAGGCCAGAAAAGACTTAAGGGAAGTGAGATCAATTGAAGCTCCAAAGTACGTTGAGACTGATTGTCTCCAGGTATGTGATGGAAACACTTTGATTGGAAATGGGTTATTCCCTCTTCTATTGCCTACTAATGTCAAAATGAAAAGCCAGAGTCTTCATTTATTCAGAGGGAAACAAAGTTTTAGAGATGTAGTATCCAAGTTTGCGTCACTTTTGAGGACAGAGCTGGTGATAAAATTCATTTCTTTAATTGTAAAATCATGCTATCAATATAACTAACACTACAATTTTCTGATCTGTCTCCACATTTTTTTTTCTTTTTTCTTTTTTTTTTTTTTTTTGTACTGGGGATTGAACCAATGGGTGCTAAACCACTAAGCCACTTTACAGCTTTTTCAAAATATTTTACTTAGAAACTGGGCCTTCCAAAGTTGCTTAGGGCCTCGCTAAGTTGCTGAGACTGGCTTTGATCTTGCAATCCTCCTGCCTTAGCCTCCAAAGTTTCTGGGGTTACAGGTATATGCCACCATCCCAGGCTGTCTCTACGTTTTTAATAGTTTCTCTTTTTACTTTGGACCAATAATAATGACAGCTAATGTTGATGAATTTCTATGTACTGGGCTAAGCAATTTCTTTACATAATAGGATTCAGCAGTTGGGAAACTGAGGTTGTCAGCACTAAAGGACTCCCCAGTTGTACTAAGCTAGTGACAAAGTCATCATCACCCCTGACCTGACCTTTCTGTCATCTGCCTTTTCTTTTTCTTTTTTTTAGGTCTGGGTATCTAACTCATGAATTCTTTAAAATTGAGCTACATCTCATTGGTAAAAATATTTATTTTTAGAAAATATTATAAAATAGAAAAATATTGTCCGTTTGTGACAGGGTTTCACTAAGTTCCTGTGAGTCTCACTAAGTTGCTGCTGGTCTCGCTAACTTGGTGCAACTACCTTCAAACTTGAGATCTTCTTGGCTCAGCCTCCTGAGTCACTGGGAACAGAGGCATGCACTACTACCCAGCTCTGAGCTTTTATTTTCAACTCTCAGTCCCTCTTAAAGCCCCTTTGTTCTGACTCTCTTTTTGAAGGTCAATGACCTCTTCAACTCTCCAGCTTCAGTCTCTATCTCTGGGAGGGGGACCCCTACCCCAGCCTTGACCTTACTTCATCTGCCTGTGACACTTCCCTTCTTGTATTCTCATCCCTCCTGTGAATTCAATGTGTTCACAATGGAACAAATACCCTCCCTTTCCTAGCTTCCATGCATTCATTCTCCTGTCTGCTCTATCTCTGAGATGGGACCCACCTTTTATCTGTCATGGAGCTCTGAAACCTCAGCATTCTCTCAAATTTTCAGCTCTTCCTCATTTCCCTTTGAGTACTCACTCACTGGGAGCTTAGCAGCTAACATGGTCTGCTCTCACTTCTATTTGGTGTCACCTTTCCATGTCCTACCTCCATAGCTCTTGGAGCCAACAGTGTCTCCATGGGACAAACCAGTCTTTTTCCATGAGCCAGACTGTGGGTTTGACTAGAAAATTGAAGTGTACATGGATTTCCTCCCCAGTTTCCACACTGCTGTGTACCTTACCTTCCATACTTCCATCACAGCCTCGGGGCTTCTATGCCATCCTCGGCAGGACAGGTATTTGCTGGAACCACGCCTCTTGTCCCTCCTGGACTTGGGGCTTTTCTGAACCATTATTGCATGCCAGCTCTTCAATTAACCTTCCTGTGGCAACACTTGAACAGAGCCTCCACCAACGCTCTTTATAGATATGTCTTGCTCTGGTACAAAACCAGTACATGGTAGGCATTGAATACATTTAGTTTCTAAACTAAAATATGCTTCTTTAAAATATGTCAAAATGAATCCCATTATTATGTATAATTACAATGCACCAAACCATTTTTTTAAAGTAATAAAATAGGATTTTTCTGAAGATATTCCACCAGCTGAAAGGAATGATTCCAAAATGTGTGTGTGTGTGTGTGTGTGTGTACACATGACAGTGGATAAGAACATTTACAAGCACACAGAGAAGGAGAGCTGTGCTTTATGCTGTATTTGGAATTTTCCAGCAATTAAGGTATTTATCAAGTGTTTGTATCTGCAAGATACTGTATTAGGTACAAATATTATCATCCCCTAAACAAATATTCATTAAATGAGCAAATCAATGGGTGAGAGAATGAATTAGTCTAATTATTTACTCATATATATTTATTCATTTGCCCATCATTGAGGTTATGGTGGGTTGTGAGAAGAAAGTCATATTTTTATTATTTATGTATCCCTTAAATATGTAACAAATATTTTCTATGCACTCACACCATGCTGGACCCTGAGAATAGACAGGTGGATAATATTATGGACACTAAATCCCCATGGAAGGGGCTCCGCATCTATGGTGGAGGCAAGAGATGTTAGAAAAAAGAGGTCCATGCATATATCAGTCCCACTGGGTCCCGAGCCTGCATAGAGGCTGTGCTGGCTCTGCCAAAGGCAGGAAGAGCCTAAAGACAGTGCAACAGGGAGAGCCTTCCCTTGAGGTCTTCCTGGAGCCTGCTGACTCCCACAGTGGCCCTCCACTTGGCTCATTCGTGAGACTCTATCTTTCTGATTTCCTGAACCATCCCCCCTCCCCCCAACACACACACACACACACACACACACACACACACACACACATGCACACTCACACAGGCACACACCCACTCAGTACAAAGTGGGACTTGCAGGAGCCAGTAGAGTATCCCAATCTATCCAGTCTAATCCATGGAGGACACGAGAACGGCTCATCACCATCCTAGGCTGGCAATCCCTAGGAACAACAGAGAGAGAACTTATCCATATAAACTCCAGGATGCTGACCACACTTGCAGTTGTTGTCCTCTACCATTGCAGATGTCACAGAAGGGCCCAGAGTCTTGCCTTAAGTTTATATTGTCAATGCTTATGTGGGAACAAGCTAAATCTTACCAATTTCACTCGGAAAAAAATACAACAAGAAAAATATTCCAAGGACATCTGGGATCACCATAGCAACGCTGCTGTCACAGGAGCTATTCATCTAGACCAAAGTAGTGCAGAAGAGAGGATGGACGGGGTTTACCTGTACCTCCATCTTTCAGGGCACAGCAGCCTAGGGCCAAGAAATAGAGTAATAGGCAGATCATAGTATTTTCCTGCCTTTGACCCAGCTACTACTAGAAGACTTTCTACAACTTCAAATTCCTCCCCAGCCAGTTCTGGGGTACCTGGAGGCATCTATCAGGGGTAAGCTCACCCTTGGATCTTCCTCAGGCTTATTACTGGAATGAGCCTAGTGCTGGCATTTCCTAAGGAACCAGGCAGGCAGGCCAGACATAGGGATGTTCCCCTAGCAGCAGGCCCAAAATGTCCCTTGGGTTAAACACTGAAGGCAAATTAGGAATTCACCCTGTATCCCATTTTTTCTTCTCTCTCTGGAGCATGTGCCACAGTCAACTCCTGTTTGCTCCCAGGGTCTTCGATACTGGGTAAAACTCCTTCTTTGGACTTCTCTCTTTCATATAGCTATAAACCCTTCCCTCATTTTTAGCCCCCAGATGTAGAAGGTGTATTCCCCTAGCTCAAATTCCCTCTTTTCTTCCTATGTACCCTGAATCTTGAGTCAAATGGCATCAAGTCAGTCAGCCTGTGTACCTGCTCTCTTGCTACATTGTTCTTTCTCTGGAGGTTGCCTGGTCCTTCACATAATTAAATCCCTGAGGGATTTTTATTCCATACTAGCAGAGTACCTGAGTAAATGTATTTATATAACTTTTTACTTAAAAACAATCAAGTTAAGCAAGACCATGCATTTTGATAATTTGAGAGAACTTCTGTTTGCTTACTCAACTTTTAATAGGTAGAACTACCTGCATGAGCTTCACAGATGTGAATCAGAAGCAGATGCTGGACCAAAGGAAAGGTACTGCTATACACTGAATTGTGCTCCCCTAAATTCTCATGTTACAATGTAACCCCCAAGATGTCTGTATATTGAATATGAAATTGCTTAAGGTTAAGTGAAGTCATATGGATGTAGCCCTAATCCAATAAGGATTAATATTCTTACAAAAAGAACAGAGATAACAGTTTGCCATCTCTTTCCACCACGTGAAGACATAATGAAAAGGTGCAAGTCAAGTACACCCTGAAAACAAATTGGCAGTAATCTTGATCTTGGACTTCTCAGCCTCTAGAACTATGAGAAAATACATTTCTCTCATTGAAACCATGCAGTCTTGGTATTTTGTTAAGGCTTTCCAAGCTAATTAAGTTTCAGACCACTGCTGAGAACATATACAACATTTATGGACCATGAAAAGGCTACATGCTATGCTAAGTGGGCCATTGTACTATTTATTTACCTTCATGGCAACATTTGATATCTGCATTAGTATACCCAGTTTACACAGGGAACATGGAACCATGAAATTTATATATTGGTCCAGATGTCCAAGCTGGTATTTTGACTTACTTCTGAAGAATTCTAAATGCCAGAGTGGAGAGTTGGGAGAGAATAAGTTGGAGGAAGGTTCACTGGCTCACAAAGAGATCTGTGATGGCTCACTTTCCACCTACTAATTTTCCTGTTGCCAAAAGTTAGATCTGGAGATATGGCATTCTCACTGCCAACCAAGAATGGAGCAGGGCACTGACACTTGGGTATCCATTTGGGATTACACACCTTGGTAAAAACAGAGCTCCTCATCTCCCTGTCGTTTGGTAAAGAACCAGGAGCCTCACTCATACTAACCCCCTAACCCACTCCTTGGCTGTGGATCTTCCTTTCTGCTCATCTCAGGCACCCTTTTCCTGAAGTTTTAGCTAATCTGGCCTTTCTGTCCCTATCAAACCCTATTCCTACCTCTATTAACTTATCTGGGACATGCATAATTTATGACAGCTTATGCCTCTAGGTTTTGGCAGGTATGAAGATGCACAACTTACATCTTCCTTTAAGAAAAACTTGCCAACTAGCATGGACAGAGGTGAGCTGAGTGCTTCTAGCTCCTTCAAGATCCACTTTAGCACTTGAGCCAAGGTCATCATGCTCTTCTTGGATAGCCATCAAAAGAGAGTGAGAATGAATGAACAGGAGGCTGAGAACAGTTACCCCAACAAGAAGTCACCATCTTTTACCCAATTTCTATAACCGAGCTAGTTTTTATATCTGACACCTGTTCTCTGAAGAGTTGGCTAAGTTTTATATTATACCATAACATATACCCACTGTTTAATATTCCCCAGACTTTCTTCTTTTATTTAAATGGAAATACATGGGACAAGTGGAGCACTCATACATTCTGAGGACTACTAAACAAAGGCCCAGGTTGACACTGATTCCCAGAGAAATGGAGTATTATTGTGGCTTTCAGTTAGAGTGAAGATTTATTTGCAGTCCGGTAACAATTGGAATCCTAGCCAAAGTCCAACTTATACTGCCTCCTGGGGATAAACATCCATTCAAATGTCGTTTCCTCAGTTCCCCAAACCACAGTTATAACAGACATACTTGATAGTTGGCTGAATCTCCTCTTTGGGCCTTATACCTGCAAGACAGGAAGTATCAGAGTGAAGATCAAGATAGTGAATCAATTCACAGTATTACATCTAATAGATCACAGAGTTTAATAAATACTTTTATGTCCAAATTTCTTATAAAGACATCAGTTATATTGGATTAGGATCCACCTTAATGATCTCAAGTTAACTTAATTACCTCTATAAAGAGTCATCTGCAAATATGGTCACATTCTGAGGGACTGAATGTTAGTACTTTAACATTAATTTGGAGATGGAGATGCACAAATTGGCCCATAATAATTGATTACCTTTTATTTATTTGTGTCTTTCTCTCAATATGTTTTTCAATGTTTACTGTGAGTTTATACCCATCTTTTGGTTTTATTTTTAGGTATTTGATGTTTTTGATGCTCTTATAACTGGTATTATTTAATGCCATTTTCTATTGATTTGACTTTATGTTTATATACCAGCTTGTTGGTATATTAATGATTGAATTATGATAGTTTATTTGTAAATTATTTTAGATTTTCTATTTCATGATCATGGGACCCAGAAGTAATGTTATTTTGTCATTTTAAAATCCTTAGTTTTTTTCTTGTCTTATTACATTATCTAGGAAACTAGTATAATAATGAATGGGAATGATATAAATAAAACAGGTCTCATTTCCAATCTTTAAGCATATGCATCTTGCATTGTATCATAAAGTATAGAATATTTGTTGTGACTTTTTGAGCTGTTCCTTTTTAAGAAAGATTTTTCATTTTTTGCTTATGTTTTGCTTTGTTTTTGCTATTTGTTATTTTCTGAGTCCTTCTATCAACAATGGATAGTAGATTTTAGCAAATGTTGACCTGTTGAGATCACCAAAGCATTTTGTTTCTATTCTGTCAACATGATAAAGTATATTGACCAATTTTCCAATGTTAAGTGAATCTTATATTCCTGAAATGGACCTACATTGAAAGTGGCATGTAATTCTTTTTATATAAGGTTACAATCACCTTTGATAAGCTGATTTATTTCCTTGAAATTGGCCTACCATTTTCCTTTTGTGTAAATGTTCTTGTCTTGTTTTCAGGATAATGCTGACCATATAAAATAAAAAAATACATGTTCTCTAGTTTCATTTGTCTGTTGTTTTTGTGTTTCTGGAGGAGTTTGTATAAGATTATTGCTATTTCTTCTTTAAATATTTGGAAGAATTTACAAATGAAAGAACCTGTACCTGGAAATTTTTTGATAAGTACTCTATTAATTACATATTCAATTTATTTAGCAGAAAAAAATAGAACTACTTAGAATTTACAAATTTCCTTCTTGTTTCTATTTTGGTAAGTTGTAATTTTTTAGCAAATTCCTATTTCACTTATATTTTAAAATGTATTAAAATAGTGTTCACAATATCCTTTCATTATTCCCTTTAATGTCTGAAGGATCTGTGATAATATTTCATTTGCATTCTGACATTGGCAATAGGTATCCATTTGCTTTCTCTTAATATGTTTTCTGAGACTTTAGTTTTCCAAAGAACAAAGTTTGATCTTTGTTACTTCATTTGAATTGTACACTTATTCTACGTTTGACTCATTCCTGCTATCAAGAAAATATTATCTACTTTGTTCCTTTTGGTTTAACTTAAATTTGTATTTATATTGAAAATTGGTAAATTATAGTTGCACTTATTTATGGAGAACAGTGATTTTATGACATATGAATACAACATGAAATAATTAAATCAAGCTAATCAACATATTCATTACCTCAAATATGTATCATTTTGTGGTAAGAATATTTAAAAATTTCTTAGTGATTTTGACATGTATAATATAATATTTTTTACTATACTCATAGTACTGTGAAAAATTTCTCAAAGAAAATAAAACCTTATTCCTCTTAACTGAAGCTATGTACTCTTTGACCATCCCATCTGATTATCCCATCCCACCCCACCTCAAGTTGTTACCACCATTCTACTTTCTGCCTCTTGAGTTTTTTGTTGCAGATTTCACATATAACTGAAAGCGTGTGGTAATTGTCTTTCTCTCTCTAATTTTACTTAGCATAATGTTTCCAATTTCATTTTGTAATCAACATGCTTAATATTTCTTAGAGTAGATACTCATTATTCATGAATTCTAAGTTTGTAAATTCACCTACTTGTGAAAATCTTTTGGTAACTCCAAAATCAATACTCAGAGGGCCTTCTACATCATTTGGGCATGTTCAGAGCTGAGGGAAATTTTTTTCTTTTAAATTAAAATAATTTATGACATAATAATTGCATATATTTGTGGGATTTGTTGTGATGTTTTGATTTATATATATATATATATATATATATATATATATATATATATATATACACATTATAGAAAGATTCAAAAGTTGGTTAGCTTATCCATTACCTCATTAACTTATTTTTCATTTTTGTAGTTAAGAACTTTAAAAATCTACTCTTTCAGCAATTTTGAAATATATAATGTATTTTTATTAACCATGGTCACTATGTAATACAATAGAACATCAGAATTTATTCCTCCATTTCAACTGAAATTTCATATTCTTTTATCAACACCTGTCCTTTCCCCATCCTTCCCTCCTCCCTAGCTTCTGATAATAATAACCTTTCTATTTTCTTTTAACCCCCTGCTATGAATGCAATCAAGAAAATCATTAGATGATTAATTTTCAGCTTGTCTTCTTATCAGATATATGAATATATCTTTTCAAGCATGACTTTAATCGCTTTCCACACTTTTTAATGTGTCATATTTTAATTTTCATATAATCAAAATATTTTCAAATTTCCATTACAGTTTAATTTTGTTCATGGATTAGAAATATATTGCTTAATGTACAACATTTGGTAGTTTTCTAGTAAATTTTTATTATTGTTGTTAGCTCTATTTCATTGTATAATTTCATTGTATGTATAATTTCATGGAATTCTGTTAAGATTTAATTTATAGCTCAGTTTATGACTAAGTTTGCTAAATATTCCAAGTGCTCCCCTAAATAATATGAATTCTGGATTTAGTTGCATAGTCCTTAAGTCTTTTGTTCAAATTTTATGTACCCTAAAATGATTCTGTCTACTTGCCTATCAGTTACCAAAACCTGTTAAAATGAGTCACTAGGGCTATGAATTTACCTGTTTCTTCTTTTAAATCTACCATTTTTGCTTTATATATTTTGATGTTATGCTATTTCTGCATCAGTCTTTTTTTCTTTTTTTAACTTTTTGTTTGTTCTAATTAATTATACATGATGGTAGAATGCATTTTGACACATCATATATAGAGTATTACTTCTTATTCTTCTGGTTGTATATGATGTAGAAACACACCTATTGTATAGTCATGTATGCACATAGGATAATAATGTCTGATTCATTCTACTGTCCTTCTTATCCCCTATACTCCCTCCCCTCCCTTCACTCCATTCTGCCTAGTCCAAAGTACCTCTGTTCTTCCCTCTCCAACCTCATTATGAATTACCATCTGCATATCAGAGAAAACATTTGACCTTTGGTTTTTTTTGGGATTGGTTTATTTTGCTTAGCAAAGTATTCTCCAGCTCCATCCATTTGCCTGCAAATGCCATAATTTCATTCTTCCTTAAGGCTGAGTAATATACTTCATTGTGTGTGTGTGTATGTGTTTGTGTGTGTGCGCGTATGTGTGTATGTGTGTGTGTATATCTATATCTATATCTATATCTATCTATATCTATATATATATATATATATATATATATATATAAATATATCACATTTTCTTTATCCATTCATCTATTGAAGGGTACCTAAGTTGGTTCCTTAGTTTAGCTATTGTGACTTGAACTTCTATAAACATTTATGTGGCTGCATCACAAAGACTTGGGCACTAGAATAGAGACCCTGCACATACTACAAGCAAAAGTAGACCCAAATCTTAACCACGTTGGCTTAGGATCTGATTTTCTTAGCAAGACTCCTAAAGCACAAGAAGTAAAATCAAGAATCAATAAATGGGATGGATTCAAACTAAAAAGCTTCTTCTCAGCAAAGGAAACAATAACCTGAAGAGAGAGCATACAGAATGGGAGAAAATCTTTATCACATGCACCTCAGATAGAGCATTAATCTCCAGGATATATAAAGAACACCAAAAAAAAAAAATCAATAAATGGGATAAGGAACCAGACACTTCAAAGAAGAAATATAATCCATCAATATTTGTGAAAAAATGTTCGTCATCTCTAGCAATTAAAGAAATGCAAATCAAAACTACACTAAAATTTCATCTCACTCCAGTCAGAATGAGAATTATCAAGAATACAAGCAACAATAATTGTTGGCAAGGATGTTGGGGGAAAAGGTACACTCATACATTGCTGGTAGGCTTGCAAATTTGTACAACCACTATGGAAAACAGTGTGAAGATTCCTCAGAAAACTTGGAATGGAACCATCATTCAGCCTAGTTGTCCTGCTACTGGTTTTATATCCAAAGGACTTAAAATCAGCATACTATAGTGACACATATGTCTTTTATCACTAAGAAATATCCATTTTCATCTCCAGAAATATCTTTCCCTTAAAGTCTCTTTTATCTTATATAACTATGCCAGTTTCCTTTTTAATAGTAATTGTATTTTTTTTTAAATTCCATTTGTTTTTTATTTGGAAAACTTAATTCATTTACATTTAACACAATTTCTGGTAACTTGGGGGTTTTATCTACAATCTAATACTTGTCACACCTGTTCCTGATGCCTTCCTGTGCCTTTCTTGCATATCTTTAAAACAAAACATTTAAAAACTATTTTCGAATTCCTTATATCTTATGTTGTTCATTATCATTTCTTTTATTTTCCTTTAATGGCTATGCAGTGAGAATAGTAAGCCTCGGCCTGGGGATGTGGCTCAAGCGGTAGCATGCTTGCCTAGCATGGGTGCGGCCAGGGTTCGATCCTCAGCACCACATATAAACAAAGATGTTGAGTCTGCAAAAAAAAAAAAAAAAAAAAAAAAAAATATATATATATATATATATATATATATATATATATATATATATATATATAAATTCTCTCTCTCTAAAAAAAAAAATAGCAAGCCTCTTCCATGTATTAGGTTTTGATACAAATTTACATTATTACTGTGCTCCTTTCCCATGTAAGGAAAGAATCTTACAACTTTTAATTCCATTACTTTGCTTTTTTCTTTTTCTGTGTGGTTCTATGTACTTACCCTTCATGTATTTTAAATAATTATTGCTGTATGTAGTCAATATTCATTTAGATTTATTTGCATATTGATTTTTCCATGTTTCTTTCTTCTTGCATTTCCACATTTTCATCTGACACAGCTATCTTATCACAGAAAAATGCCTTATTATATCTTTTAGTGTATACCTGAAGGCAATAATTGTTTTGATTTTGTTTGTCTGAAAATGTTCTCATTTTTCCTTTATCTTTAAAGAAAGTATTCCCTGGGTAGATTTCTAGGCTGGGAATTATATTTTTAAAATTATTCAGCAATTTTTATCTGGAGCCTAAAATTTATCCAAAACTTGCTTTGACTAAGTGACCCCACTTTTAGCAAATAAGTAGAAATAAGTTAAAATGCAGATAAAGAAATGAATACAAAGATATGCATGGCATTATCATGTGTAATAGTGAAAATTAGAAAGAAAGAAACATTAAATTCTGACATTTAGGCAATGATCAGGTAAATTACAGTACCACCATACAATGCATGTATGAGCTGTAAAATGATGTTTATGAAGAATTGTTAGTAAGAAAAAAAATTATAAATAGGAAAAATAAAATGCACTTTGAAAAGATTGTGTGTTTTTTGTCTAAGTAACAAAGCTGTAAGCATAGGAAAAAAGCCTAAAATAAACGTGTGACTCAGTTAAATTTATTATCTATAGGTAAAAAAAGTTCTGGGTGGTTATTTTTCTGTAAATGAATATATGATTCCTCTTCATCATATGTCACTTTTCTTCTTCTTTTCCATTTAAAATATGAATGGAACAAAAGTTTAACTTTGTTAAAATAAAAGTTAAGCTCAGGGGCTGAAGTAATGGCTCAGTGGTAGAGCACTTGCCTGGCTTGTGTGAGGTCCTGGGTTTGAACCTCATCAACACACATAAATAAATAAATAAAGTTAAAAAAATCCATTGACAACTAAAAAATATTTAAAACAAAAAGAAAGTTCAACTCAGTTAAAGGACATTCAAAGTGTTAAAATTATCATAATTGTCACTTGCACAGAATTTTTCATGAAAGGAAATCATGGAAACACACCACAAAACTCCATTTACCCTGCCATATATTACTTTAAGTCTCAAATCACCAAGGAAAACAGCCTTTCTTATACAAGATAACTGAAAGTATCCCCTCAAAATTCCTGTATTGAAATCCTCACTTCACATAGTACTAATAACTTCCTAGTCCTCATTAGGGGTGGTAATAATGCTTCCCCAATAGGAATTAATTTTGTGCTAATCATTTATGTTAGAGACTTCCTCAGCTGCTTCACAGAAGCAAGAGTTTTACAAATTAGTTGCTTTCTTATTTGGGAAGGTATTGGATGGGCCAGAAGCAAAGGCATCCCTGGAAATCACATGTTTTTAGATTTGTTAATTAGCCTAGCAGTTTTATTTTATCATTTCATCAGAAGATGGTTTGGGGCTTAAGCCATCCTGAGGTCATCAATTCTCACTCAGCTGATTAACACTGGTCTTGTTAGATAATTGGAAAGGTCAAAAAAAGTGTCTAGTCTTTCTCCTAAAGCCAAAATTATTGTCAGAAAAAATCCAGGAGATATCCCAGCCTTTGTAGGAAAGAGTTTAGGAATGAGATAGATCTTAACTCAGATCCTTGGTCCCTGCTGTCTTGCTGTGTGACCTTGGGGAAAGAGCTTGTCATTGAAAATGTAGATTTCCTTCTCCATGAAAATGGAAATAAAAAATACCTGTTCCAGAGTGAGAGACAAGACAGTGTATATAAAGCATGACATCCAACCCACCAAGAGGGTACAAAAAATTTCATTTGCCCAAATCTTATTTTAACACTTTCATTTGCCTAATGAGAGGACCAACTTTCAACTTCTAAACAGGACATGATTCACTCTGAAGGCAATTCTGGTTAGGATGCTTTTACCTTAAATGCGGTATGTGATGAGGACATGGTGGGTCAGATGTGGAAGGGAATAGGAGATGAATGAGACAGATACAGTAGAGATCCAGGTTTCAGGCCAAGTACAAAGACCTGACAAGGAGACCAGGGAAGAGATGGTAAAAGTACCCCCCTCCTTTTTTGTCACATAACTAACATTTATTTAGCACCTACTATGCATGGGCACAGAGAGAAGGCAGTAGGAAATGAGACAAATCCTGTTCCCTCAGATAGAGTTTAGACTCTACTAGGGCAAACAGATATGGAGATAGGATGGTAAGGGCTGTTGTGCTGAATGATCTGGTGGCTGTGAGGACACAAGGTGGCCCATTTGCTTCCTACTTTAGGATATCCCTGATCCAGGTACCTACTCTCCACCATCTGTAGTCTCAGGATGTAAAGCCACCCCAAAACAGGGCAAAGGCTGGTTGGGCTGGAGGCCAACAGCATGACATTGAAAAGGTAGACACTAGATATTTTATTCTTTCGTTATCACAGTCTTAGAGGAACTATTCCTCCATTTCCCCCAAGATGTACCATAGTGCTCAACTGTAACAAATCCCACACTTACTAATCACTGGAGAGTTACCAAGGTAAACAGCTTCTGTAGGGCAAAACCCCTTCCCTTGGGGAAGGCTAGCATGCACACATGCTGGACTCAGCCTTTCCCTACCCAGGTTTTCTCTCTCCACCACCATGTGTTCTCACTCCCAGTATCTAATATAACCAGGCCAGGATCATCGCTTGCCCAGTTCCCCCTGGGTAGGAAGGAGCAATAGGAGACCACAGAGAGGTCAAAGAAGCAATGTATGTTTCTTCCTGGGATGGCAGGTCACACTGAGCAGAGACAGTGGCCAACCTGGGTTCTGAACACTGATGAAGATCTTGCCAGTTTAAGAATGGAAAGCAAATAATCTTCTCATGCATCCTTTCATTCACTCCAAAGCCGACCTAGTCCCCACATTCATTGAGTTTACAAATCGGGGAAGGAGGAAGGAAGATCTTAGGCAAATCAAACCAGAGATTAAATGAAATGAGCAGGACAGCTGCTACGTGGGAAACACGGGATGCCAAAAGATGGGAATTCATCTGGTAGGGGTAAACTAAAGAATAAGTAGGAACTGAGCAAATAAAGAAGGGAAAGAAGATGGGGAAAACAGGCTGTTGGCAGAAGAAAGCATTGCATATGCAAGGAATAAAAATTCTAGTGCAAACTACAGAGTTGAAGAAAGGAAGGGAAGAGGGAGAGGTGGTACTCACAAGGCTGCAGAGATGAAGAACTTCTTGGTGGAAACTTCAGGGATTTTGATAGCAAACTAATACAAACTCAGAACTCACTGATTTTATAAATGTTGATTATTATGATTCCTATTGTTTTTTGAAAACTCCATAATCAAACATAATAGCTCAAGATGTTTATAGATTCATATATTTCTAAGAAATAATACAGAGAAACATCCAATACCACTTCCCCCACTTTCCCCAATGGTAACATCTTATAAAACTAAAAAGATATATCATAACCAGGACATTGACAGTGACACATTCAATACAACATTTCCCCTTCACAAGTGTCTCTAAGTTACCCTTCTGTACCCACACCACTTCCTTCCAGACCGTAACCCATCCTTAACCCACTAATGTATTCCCATTTTCTATAATTTTAGTTAGGAATGTACAGAAATGGAATCATATAGCATGAAAACCTTTGGGATCAGCTTTCCTTTTTTTAACACAGTATAATTCTTCAGCAATTCATTCAGGTTGTTGTACTCATTTCTTTTTATTTCTGATTAAAATTATGTGGTATGAATTTCCAAAATTTGCTTAACCATTCATACAGTGAAGGCAACTGGACTGTTTCCAGTTTTGAGCCACTACCAATAAAGCTTTTGTAAATATTCATGTGCAGGTTTCTGTGCAGACATAAATCTTCATTTCTCTAGAACAAAAGTCCAGGAATACAATCCCTGGGTCATATGGTAGTTGCATAGTTCACTTTATAAGAAACTGCCAAAGTGGTTTCCAGGGTATCTGTGTGATTTTGCATTTTTATCAATAATATAACACTGATTCAGTTTCTTCACATCATTTATGGAATTTGGCATCATCACTATTTTTTCTTTATTTCAGCCATTGTTATAGGACTGACATGATAGCTCCTAATAGTTTTGAATTTCAGTTTCCTATTGAATAATTTTCATATGTTCATTTGCCATTGATGTCCTTTTTGATGACTATGTTGCTGAATATATTGTTTGACTTAATACTAGTAATATTGTGGTAAGAATTTTTGGATTTGTATTCAGGAGGGATATAGTGTACAGTTCTTAGATTTGGTTTGGGTTTGCTGTGAGTGTTTTTGTGTGTGTGATCTATTTGTTTGTGTGTTTGTTTGGTACTTTGTCTAGTGCTACCCTAATTTAGAAGCAGGAGAGCACTAGCTTGGTAAATGGATTAGAAAGAGATCATGTAAGATTGGTGTTACCTTTGTAAATGTTTGGTAAGATTCCCCATTGAAACTGTGCCAGGAGATGTGAGGAGGGTAGTGTTAAATTGACAATTCAATTCCTTAACAGTTACAGGGTCACTCAAATTGTCCATTTAATATTGGATGAGCTATGGTAGTTTTTGTTTTTTAAGGAATTATCCATTCCACCTAAATTGTCAAATTTAGACACAGAGTTGTGTGTATGTTTTCTTTATTATTTTTAACTCTTATAGGCTCTTCCTATAGCAATATTCCCTATTTCAATTCTGAATTTGATGAATTTCACCTTCTCTTTCTCATCAATATCGGTCTCTCAATTTTAGTGAACTCTTCAAAGAACTTGCTCTATGTTTTATTGAATTTCTCTGTCGTTTTCCTGTTTTCAATTTTATTAACTTCTATTCTTCTCATTGTTACATTTGTTATTACAATTTTTTTCTTCTGATTTCTTTGTTTTTTTTTTATTTTGTTCTTTCTTTTCTATATTCCTGAGCTAAGAGCATCATTTATTTCATTAGAAACTTCCTATTTTGGAATGTATGCATTTGGTTAGTGCTATAAATTTTTCTTATTTCCCTGTTTTTTGGGGGTTGCACAAATCTTGATGTGCTGTTTTTTCATTTTTCTTCCATTCAATGTATTTTCTTAATTCCCTTGAGACTGTCTCACTGACTCATGCATTACTTGGAAGTGTGTTGCTTCCAATCATTTAGCTATTTTCCTCTTATATTTCTATTATAAATTTCTAGTTTGATTTCACAGTGATCAGAAAATACACATTATATAATTTCAAGTCTTTTAAAATTTATTGAGATTTTTATGGCCCAGGGTATGTCCAAACTTGAAACAAGTTCTAGGGACTCTTGAAAAAGATGTGTTGACTTCTCCATTAGCTTTTGTTTCACATATTTTTTAGTTCTGTTGTTTTATGCATACATGACTAGAATTACTATGTATTCTTAGTGACTTGGCTTTCTTGCCGTTCCAGAATATTCCTCTCTACCGCTAGTCATTAGTGATTTTATTTTCTCTATGTCTGCTCCTTTTGGTATAGCCATTTCTTCTTTCCTTTGACTGTTTATATGATACATTTTTTTTCCATTTTTTTACTTTCAGTTTTCATATGTCATTACATTCTATATTAATTTATTATAGATAGCATATAGTTGGGTTTTCAAATCCTTTCTGCCAATCTTTTTTTTTTGATTGTTTGTTTGTTTTGGTTTTTTTTAGTTGTAGATGGACACCATATCTTTATTTATTTATTTATTTATTTATTTATTTATTTATTTATTAGGTGGTGCTGAGTATCAAACCGAGTGCCTCACACTTGCTAGGCAAGGTCTCTACCACTGAGCTAAAACCCTAGCCCACAATATATGATTTTTGTTTCAACTATTATACACAACTTACAAAACTCAAGAGAGGGAAGGCTTATGGTGTTTTTCTGTTTGCTTATTGCATTTTCTCCCCTTCCTGGTGTTTCAAGATTTCTTCTTTTATCATTTCCATTCTGTTTATAGAATTTATTTTAGTTATTCATTTAAAGTAAACATGCTCATGATAACTTCTCTCTCTTTTTTTTATTCTAAGAATGTCTTGATTTTCCCCTCATTCCTAAAATATAGCTCAACAGGGTATAAGACTTCAGGTTGACAATTGTTTTCTTTCAGCATCTGAAATATATCCTGACATTTATTTCTGGCCTCCATGGCTTCTGATGAGAAATTCATTGTCATTCTAATTACATTTCTACTATATTTAAGATATTGTTTTTCTGTGACTGCTTTCAAGATTTTCCTTTGGCTTTAGTCTTCAGAAATTTAATTATTATTCATCTTGTGAATTTATCAGAGGAAGTTGTCATGTTCTTTTGCATTTTTTTTTTTGTTTTAGCTTTTTAGATCTTTAGATTTATGTTTATTGCCAAATTCAAAGAGTTTTCAGGCAGTGTCTCTTAGAGTACTTTTCCAAATTCACCTTCTTTCTTTCTTCTTTCCTGGACTTCCATAATACAAATATTCGATCTTTTGCTTAAATCCCACAGGTCCCAGAGGCTCTGTTCATTTTTTTAGCCTCTTTTCTCTCTCCTGGATAACTTTGATTATTATATTTTTCACTTCACTGATTTCTCTGTGCTCTCATTCTGCTATTGAGTCCACCAACTGAGATTTTTATTGCATGTTTTGGTCTAGACATGTGGTATCCCCCAAAATCTCATGGGTGATCCAATGCAAGAAAGTTTAGAGGTGAAATGATTAGGGTACCAGAAGTTTAAGCTAATCAGTGCCGTAATCCACTTGAATGGATTAACTGGGTGGTAACTGTAGGCAGATAAGATGTGGCTGGAAGAGGTAGGTCACTGGAGGTGTGCCTTTGGGATACATATTTTGTCTCTGGTGAGAGGAGCTCTCTTCTCTCTCTCTGCTTACTAATTTCCATGTCCTGAGCTGATCTCCTCTGTGATGCCCTTCTTCCCTGATGTTCTGTCACACCAGGCATAGAACAGTGGAGTCAGCCTTCTATGGACCTCTGAAATTGTGAGCATCAAATAAACTTTACCTTCTTTAAAATTGTTCTTGACATGTCTTTTGGTCACAGCAATAAAAAAGCTGACTAAAACATTTCAGTTATTGCATTTTTCAGTGCTATCATTTCCATTTGGTTCTTCTTTGTCTTCTATTTCTTCACCAAGGCTTTCTATTTTTTTTCCATTCATTACAAGCAGATTCACAATTTCTCATTAAAATCAAGGCTGCTTAAGAATAATTGTCAGATAATTCATTCATGGTATCTGTTGATTATCTTTTTTCATTTGGTTTAAAATACTTCTGGTTTTTGGGATGGTATGTGGTTTTCTATTAAAACCTAGGCATTTTGTTTATGTTCTCAGATGCTGGGATTTATTGGGGTCTTCTATTTTAACTGACTTTCTTTGACAGCACTGTGTTCAGGAAAGGATTAGTGCCACCTTGCTACTACCAGTGGGGAGTAAAAGTACAGTTTCTCCATTTGATCTCCATGACATTCCATGTAGTAAGGGGTCCTCACTAGCACTGGGTGGAGTGGGAATTCTACCTCCCTCATAGTCTTCATAGATCCTGTAGTTGCACAGGAGCCAATTACCAATGGGGATGAGAGTCCTGGCTCTCTATTTGGCTTTTTCTGGTATTTTCATGGAGGAGCTCTTGCATTATTTTATTATAGTGCCATGATGATGAAAAATCTAAGCTTTTCACCTAGGTTTTGCTGATATGATTAGAAGTGAAGCCATAATTTATTCTGTGGTTTGTGGTCAGAGTAGAGCGTCATCATCTAAGAGCTTTCTGTCTTGTTAGTTGCATAGTTTCTGGTCCTCTGGCTAAAAAGGAATAGACTTGGGGGCACGGAGTATTTTGTCTATGCCAATTGATATTCCCAGGTTATTGTTCTCTTCAGCTCCAAGTACCTAATACCTAATGCAAAAAGAAAATCCAGGGAACTCACCAGTATATTATTCTTTAAGTGCTAACATTCTTAGTTCTTCTACCCTTTTTTCCACCTTTACAGTCGTCTTATGTTTTTTTTCATATAACATTCAAGATATGTAGCATAGCTACTGAAGGAATAAGAACAAGACATCCATTCTATCTTTTCCAGTGCCATGTTCTTTTGATTGAAAATCATTGAAAGGGAAACCTGAGGGACTTTTGACACCTCTGCAAACTCACTCTGTCTTATGTAATTAAAAATAGGTTTGTCCCAGTTACACAGCTATTCCTTGCTGGAGCCTAATCAAGAAGCCAAGTGCCCCAATGTTTAACCAGTATTCTATCATCACACAGGGAGGGGAACTTTCACCACCACACGTCTACTAAGTGAAGTGACCACCACACCACACGTCTACGAAGTGAAGTGACCAAAACCTCAATGACGACTTCTGCAACTCCTCTGAGGTCAGGTGTAGTCATTTGACTCCCTGGGACAAGCTCTGAGTAGCCAAGCCAAGCAGCAGCCTGTCTGTACCCAGCCTTAGGTGTTATTGCAAAGAGTCATGGGTTGAAAGAACTTTGCAGGCAAAAAAAGGAATCCGTCGTTTATTTCTATAGAGCAAGAAAAAAAAAAAATAGCTTCAGCTTGCCTCCACCAATGCTAAGGAGTTGGTGATTACTTTAGTGCTTGTGGGTGGCAAAGGCAAAAAGTTAAGAGACTTTTCTGGCCCTGCAGAGAGACAAAACAAACTTTCCTCAATTTCTGTTCTTTCTGTTGTAGTCACAGTTTTCAATATTCTAGAAAAAAACTTTTGTTTGTTTTTAAGCTAACCACAAGCAGATGTGGGAAATGTTGCAACGGTCTATTTCTTAATAGCCCTTCCAAAAATTACCATGACATCTTATTACAGTGAGCATATAAAACCCTTTCTTTCATTAATCCAAACAAAATGGCAAGACAAAATTTTTGAAAAGGCCAAGTTTCTGCTCCCCAAAGTGGGGTGTTCAGAGGGTCAAAAAAGGATGCAAAGATCACTTGTTCTTTCTTTATAGATTTAGGGAATCCCAGAGTAGGGGTTGAGGCAAGGCTGGGGGTGAGGAGATGCTTTCAACTTCTAGACCAAGACAGAGCAATAACATTTATCCTTGTTCTGTGTGTAGTGACTCTTTGCTCAGTTATGGTGAGGTGACAATTTCTTCTTGCCTTTCTATTCCTCCTCTAGTCCAGCATATGACTATGCTCTTAGCTCCCAAGGAGGAACTGTGCATAACAAAGACAGAAACTTCCTGTGTTGCTTCTTGACATTTGCTCTCTAAAGAGAACTAGAGAGAGATTCAGAAATAGCAGTCTAGACCTGAAACATAAGGATTCCCATGAAGCTGTCCAGGGACAGAGAAGCAGGCACAAGAGGCAGAACTTCCTTTGTTCTCTAAGCAGCACAGACAAGAGAAAAGATAATTGAGGGTTGTTAGATCAAGCACACAGGATCTAGGCACCCTGGAGAAAAGTCCCAAGGATGGCTTGTAAGAATAGAGGCTCTGTGCTAGGAGGGGCTCTATAGAAGTGTGAGGCAAAGAGCTTTGTGTTATTGGTGCAGTTTTGGAAGGCACAGCCCTAAAAGGGACAGTTGAATGAGGGATTGGCATAGAAATTGCTATTTTAAAAAGAGCAGGGGTATTTGTTACTTCTCCCTTAGTTTGTGGCTAGCGGCTCATGCCCCTGGGGATTTCACGATGTACTCCCATTGACCTGACAGCATCCTGTGACTAGCAAAGTCAGTTCCCAGAATCTACATGCCTGTGCTGAGGTTCCAAGGCCAGTGGGCAGCAGTGTAAGGATCTGCAACCAAATTGGACTCCAGGCCCACACATTCTGTTCATCACTGCAGTATGCTCCTATTTTTCCGACAAAATAAATGATTAACAAAATATTTATGGGAGATCTCATGGAATCAAAGATATGTTCAAAGGAAGAGAATTTTTAAAAAGCTTACTAGGTTGCTACCTTTCCTCCTCCTTCAGGAAACAGCTGCTTCTCTCAAGCACCTGCTCCTTCGCACTACAAGAGAAAGAGGACTGTGTCTCTTTAACAGTCTGCTCATTGCCTCTGCTCATTTCAACTCATATGCATTTGCATGTGAAAATTACCTTCCTCAGCTCCCAAATTGATGTTTGCATGTGCAAGGAGAGAGGCCCCTTTCTTTGAAGCTCGAGAAGACATTGTTATAAAAAATAATTATCATTTCTATTCTGATGCTCACCCCGTGGCCTCTCCTACCTCACACATCAGAGTGTGCCGACAAGAAACCACACACCCCAGCAAGCATTCATTTTATTTTAAGCATAGGCTCTCTGAGAAAAGCAGGTATTGCTTACCTCTGATTTAGTCTGATGAAACCTATACTGTGCAACTTAATTTCTCATGTTTTTCTGTTTTTTTGTCACTTTCTGATATCAGCTATAATTTGATTTCATAGTTTATGGAACCATTTTGCAGGTACTGGGATTCCTCCATTTCTTCTTACATAGAGACAAGAATATAGGTACCAGGTGGAGGGATGACTTGGCTAGAGTTGATAACACAGTGGTCTGCTGACTTGCACAGGTGTGGAAGGCTACTTCCTCCCAGTGTCCAGAACTATTGATTCAGAAGAAGCCTCTCTGGACCCTGTAGAGGTATCACCCACTACCTCCCTGCCAGGAGGACCCCAGATGCTATGCCTGGCTGAATAGCATCCTGAACTGTATTTTCTTGTGTGGGGTTTAGTCAGCTACCGGCAGCTTTCTTCGAAAGGACTACTCTCACAACCTGGTTCTCTTGTCCCTCAAATAGCTATGGGTCTCATCCAGATTAACAAAAGGTAGGTCTAATTCTCTAGCACAGCCTGTCCATGGTGATGATGATGATGCTGCTGCAGATGATAAACCAATCAGGTTCAAAGTTCTCATTCTGGAGTTCACAAAAATGGCTTTCAATGTCATCGGCACATACTTCAATTCTAAGAACAAACATGCTGGATAAATGTGGCCATTTCCACTTAAAATATGGGGAATTAAGGCTCAAAGGGTATTTTCTCAATTCATAGCCAGTCAGGTCTAAACACCTAGTCTTCACAAATTCCCCGGGGGATGATGTGACAAAGACTGGTTTTGTTTTCACTTCTCACCCCACACCCTCCCAGTTTAGGTCCAGAGGGCACTGAAGGCCCCATTCTGTCTCCCTTTCTGTCCATGTCTTTGAGGGAGGGCACCAAGGAACCAGGCACCAAGAATGGGAAATAAGGCCCTCTACACATGGAGACAGGACCACGGCTAACAAAGTTCTGCCGCACCACGTGCAGACCTATTGCTTTTCTACTTCCTTAACTCCTTTCACTCAAAAAGGAGAGACTGGGGGCCCACAGCCAGAAGGAGTGCCTTACACAAGCTTCTCAGCATCCAGGGAAAGCAGTCAACAGCCCTTTGACAACATTAAATACCATCCTGGGCCACATAATGGCAGTTTGGTTAATGATGGATCACAATCACTGTGTCCTGAGATTACAGTGGAGTTAAAAAACTCCTAACATCTCCTGATGTTGCAGCCATCCTCATGTCAGCACATCACTACCTGCTTGTGAGGTTCAGTGTAAAGAAACCTATTGTGTTGCCAGTCCAGTAAAATATGCTGCACACCGTTGTATGCAGTACATGATATTTGATAATGACAGTAGATGACATTACTGGTATATGTATTTACCATGCTATCATTGTTATTGTTGTAGAGTGTACTCCTTCTACTTACTTTAAAATTTTTATTATAAAGCAATATGTCATGTTAAGTCAGCAGCAGCCTCCTGTATCCCAGGTAGGCTACACCAGGTGACTGGGCTAGCCCATGGAGGTGTGTGTGAGCACCCTCTTCCACAAGGAGAAAAGGTGTTAGGCATTTCTCAGAACACAGTTTGTCATTAAGTGATTCACATCTGTTCTTAATTGGGAGAACTATGCAGTTCCAGTGCCCTCTGGACTCAACTCAGAGTAGAGGGTGAGATTCAACTTAAGCTTAACTGATCAGAAACTGCCAACCAACCCTCTAGCTAGGGACTTTCCACTCGGATGATCTAAATAAGGCTAATGTTCCATGTTTGTTTAGTCATCTTTTTCGTCACTGTGACCAAAAGAGCTGACAAGAACAATTATTGGAGGAAAAACCTTATTTGGGGGGGTTCACGATTTCAGAGGTCTCAGTCCACAGTTGGCTGACTCTTCCTCAGGGCCTGAGCTGAGGCAGAACATCATGGTGGAAAGAGATGGAGGAGGAAAGCAATTGGGAACATGGCACTAGGAAGAGGAGAGCTCTGCTCCACAAGGACAAAATATACACCCCAAAGGCATGCCCCCAATGACACACCTTCTCCAGCCACACCCTACTGCCTATAGTCACCACCCAGTTAATCCCTATCAGGGGATTAATGCACTGATTAGATTAATGCTCCAATAACCCAATCATTTCACCTCTAAATGCATTGCATTGTCTCACAACTGAGCATTAGGGGGGGTCACTATTATCTAGGAGATCATAACAACCTTAACCAAGCAAATATTTTCTTCAATTTATTTCTACATTCACCCTGTATCAGTCTTTACCTCATGCCCCTTCAGCAAAGCCCCCAAACTGCTTGAGGTCTAGTGGTTCCATAATCATGAATCACTGTTTGCTCAAATAAACTCTAAAATCATAGTGTGCCTCAGTTTATCTTTTAACAGCCATCAAGAGGAGTTTGCTTCAACAGTCTTTCAACAGCACTAATTAGGCAGCTGTCAGGTCTGAACACCACGAGCTATGTGGGATTCCAGAAATTCAGAGCCACACTGCATGCTGGCCCAAGGTCATTAAACAGGTAATTAGTAGAATTGAGTCCCAGTCTCAGGGCTTCTAGAATCAAATCTAGAGCAATATCTGCTACCCACCAAATACTGAGATCTCACACCAAGCCTCCTAGAGACCCCTGGAAGGTCACCGACACAAGTGTATATTTTATAGACTTGTCAGACTCCCCCCCCACCCCGTAATTTACGTGGTGATACAATATGTTAAGTGGTGTGTTGCAAAGAAGGAAAATGTGAGTCTGAAATTTGGTTTGGGAAAGTCTACTCCCAGTAACTATGTTGAGGACCTGCATAGTAAGAAGTGTCAAAGATGGACATACAAAAAAATACACAGAGAGGGAAGTTGAGACATCCCATCAAGATGAATATTTGCTTGAATTTTGTTCAGTTTATGGTAAGTTTTGTTTTACAGACAAGGACAACTAAAGTTGATTTTAATCTCTCAGAATAATCTGTAGGTAGAGCATGCAGCAGCAACTGTCTTATAAACTGCAGAGGATGTGCAAGATGATTGCTGTAATACAACCATTTCATGCCGCATAAGAGGAAATAAAGTGAAATGGGGGATTGGAGCAGAAATAGCACAAAGTAAGTGCCGAGCATTACTTACACTCTTCAAATGATCAAAATCACATGCCTTTTCTCATGTCTAGGGGCACAATAACGCATGAAAGCAAAGCTGCTGAATGTGAAGTGGGGGAGCATGCAGTTCACAGGAGGGGCACTGGAATTCATTACACCCTACATTTCAAAGATGCAAACACATTTCCTCAAGGGTGGCTATACATTAACTCAGTACACCCACAAGTGGAAGTCCCTCAGAACCCCTTGGGGAGGATATGGCACACTCGCAACGCAGCCATTGGAATGAGAGGCAAGTTCAGATCTCTGGTATGGGTAGCAGAGTCTGAAGCTCCCAGGGGGGTCACACAGCTAATACTGGAAATGCCAGTGGAAGTGTCCTTGGGGCATCAGAATTCTTTGCTTTACAGTCTAAGAGTTTGGATCACTGAGTTACATAAATGAGGTGTCTCCTTGGACAATGCACCATCTGCCTTAGGTGTGGTAGGTGAGAATATGTGGATTCTTTAATTCATTCAATGCCTCCCCTTTACCAAGCAGAAGTCATAGTCCTGTCTGAAACTGCCTGGGAGTACTGCCCTTATCCATTCACTGCAAAGGGCAGCACCACTGAGCTCTGATCAAGGAATACTCTGCAGAGAAATGAAATATATTTGCATCAATCATATCATAAGGGAAATCTCTAAATTCCCAGAGGTCCTGAAGAGCAGATCAGAGGGTCACAGGGGACACTATGACTCAAGGTCAATGTTATATAAGTAGAAGACTTTCCTTGTCCCATAACCCTAAGCTTTAAGCATGTCCCCAGAACCTCAACCCTTGTAAGCATAACCTGGAAACTAGAATCATAGAATGGCCCAGCTTCTGGATGGAGACTAACAGAGCACCCCAAAGAGGATGGCATTCTTCTCAAACAAATCTACAAAGAAAATCTGTAATAAATTATTGAATCTGCTAGGAAGATATGTCCAAGTCAAGGAAAACAGTCACCAGGCACTTTAGAACTATTTAGTATCCAAGTGCTCTCAAACCAAGTAACAATCTCCAGAGGTACTTTACTTCCAAAAGTTTCTGTGATTCAGTTCAAGATCAAGCCCTCTTGAAGATTCATAATGCATACAAGTACTGCAAAGGCTCTAAGAAGTCACTAAGTAAGTAAATCGACTCTCACAAAACTGTTTGACTTGAGTTTCCCTCACCTATTTTGTGAAGAAGGGTGAGATCGTTTATTGAGAGAATGGGGTATGTTTTTGTGTTTATGTAAGGGTCAAATAAAAGAGACTTGTTCCTGTGCAATTCCATCCTAGGTCTTTGTTTTGCAGACTTGAGACTTCCATTCTGTTTAAGGTCAAGTTCAATTTCTTCTTCTTCTTCTTTTTTGTTTTAAATTTAAGACATTAATGGGTTCAAAAAGTAGAATGTGGTCTTAGACCTTGAAGGGGAGAGAAGTGAAGATTAGGCCCTGGGGAAAAAAAAGATTCTAAACAGGAAGTGGACTGTGGTTGAGAGTTTCTTTCCTGAGAAGAGGCAGGCCCTCATGAGAGAATTATGATCATTTAAGATTGAGCCCTGTGCTCCTGAAGCCAAGTCTCAGGCAAGAATTAAATGGGCAAGCTATTCCCCGCCACCACCATAGTCGCCACACTGGTTTGGAAACTGAGCCTGTCGGTGGGATTTCGTGTTCAACAGTCACAAGCAGGCTTCCCAACTGTTCTGGTATGTGTGAGTTCCTTGCCACCTTCCCATAGTGAGTGGTTCGGAGGAAAATGCCCCTTATATAATTGTGTTGAGATTCTCCCTTTCATATGCATGGGTGTTCAGAGTCAGATTTAATTTGATTTGGGGACACAGAGTACTAAGACTTTTTGTGTGCTTGAGTCCCATAGTGATTGCAAATGCAAACTCCACCCTATGAATAACACCTACACATTCTCTGTGGAAGTCATTTCCTGCATATTACTTATTAAAAAATACTTAAGAGGGTAGACTTTGTCCTCTCTGCAGGTTCTATACTTCCTTTCCTTCTCATATAAATAAATTGACAAAAGGTGTCACTCTGGTAAGCACATGTATTTGACCCTAAGGAGAGGCCAGTATCAGCGTCCTATCAAACATCTGCATGAAAAGTGAAAACCTTGTTTGGCTCCCTTCATTTCACAGCTCAAAAAACAGATTCTTGTTCTCACACACAGGAAGCCACATTTTGTCTCATGAATTTCTTCACTATTTTGACCGGAAGTACAAATTTAAATCCATTCCTCAGTTTCATATAGTAAATGATCACATGAATTGAGTTTTAGAAATTAACCTTAGGACTTTTTAATAAGCTAGAAAAGTGTGTATGATATAGCAATAAGTAAAATGCAAAGCACCAAACAGAATGTTTCACATCTACACTGAAGTCTGCACTGTAGGAGTTGAGCTTTATAAAGTCACCACACACAATAAATTAGTGAATAGCGAACCGAACCACTGCTTCAAAGAAGAGGAAGGGTAGGTTCCTGAGAGCTATTGGTCCCATTTTTGTCTGTTAATCAATGGATAACTTTGTTTTATGCATATTTCTGCTTAAAGACATTAATAGTTGATCCATTAATATTGAACTCATAACCAAAAGCTCCACAGCTGAAGCTGAAAGGAAGCTTATTTTCTCATCAAAGTCTTCTTGCGTACGAAAACTGGGTAGCACTTCAGCCCTACATTTGAGGGCCATTTAAAAAAGCGAAATCACCAATAATTTTTTTTTAAATGACACTACATAGATCATGAAAAATATGTGGTATGGTAAACATCCAGAATCCCAGTGACTCAGGAGGCTGAGGCAGAGGATCACAAGTTCAAGTCCACCCTCAGCAACTCAAAACCCTGTCTCAAAGAATAGAAAGGACTAGGGATGTAGATCAATGGCAGAGCACCCCTGGGTTCAATCCCCAGAACTTGGGAAGAAAAAGAAAGATTACTTGTTTACAGGACACACAGACAACTGAAATATTTTTGCTACTCTACGTATCTGCAAATGGCTACAAAAGTGCCATAAATGTAGATTTGAAGGTCACAAACAAATTTTGGCAAGCAGGTGAATTCACAAGTGCAGAAACCACAAATAATGAGAATCAAAAGTATTATTTTCATAATCATAAAAATATTATTGAACTTAAAAATCTCAGTAAGCTCACATACACTAAGAGTAACAGCACAGTATATTGAACATGTACTAAGTACTGGGTGTATTCTGGGCAGCATAATGAAAGCTTCTCTCCCCTAGCAAGGCATAGTTGCTTCATTTTGCTGATTGTAGATAATGAGCCCAATTACATTTCCCTCTTGATTCTACTCCTCCCTCGAGACCCTGTAGACACACAAGGTAAAACACATTACTATTTCCTTTCACCGAAAATTTCTAAATATGAGGACTTCCTTCATTTTCCCAATGTGAAAATTTTAATACAGCATTCTTTGGGGAGGAGGGACTGGGGATTGAACACAGGGGCACTCGCCTACTGAGCCACATCCCCAGCTCTATTTTGTTTTTTATTTAGAGACAGTGTCTCACTAAGTTGTTTAATGCCTCACTATTGCTGAGGCTGGCTTTGAACTTGTGATCTTCCTGCCTCAGTCTCCCACGCTGCTGGGATTACAGGTGTGTGTCACCATGCCTGGCTAATATAACACCCTTAACTAGTATAATAAACTTATAATATTTCAGATTATATACTCAAACAATTTAGTTGTACACAGAAAATACAAATTTATATACCACAGGTAAGATTCTGTGGGGAGATGGTGAGAATTTAACTCAGGGTCTTCATGCATGTTAAGCCCTTGTTCAATCACTGAGCTACACCTCATCCTCAAGATTATTTTTTTAAAAATTTGATTTTTTGCTCTCCAAATATTTCATAATAGAATTTTATTCATCTTGTTCACATGATTCAACATCCATTTCTCCAGCACCCCTAGAATCTGAGTTTAGCACCACATGCTGCTTCCCAGAGATGTCAACTTCCTTCCTAAGTTGTTTGAAATATAAACTTATAAATCTGTAAATTATATCATCACACAAATTTTTATTCCAAGCTGCAATATATTCATTTATCTGACAAAATATTTCTTCTTCTTCTTTTTTTTTTTAATAAAAAAGACCTGGACTTTGCTTAATTGGAAAAGGAATTAGTACTTGGGAGATGTTTTCACTAAGGAGAAATAAATCTAACAAAACTAGTATGTGAAAACATAATGATTTACAAAGCTAAAATACTGTAGACTCAATTATTGTATACCCTAAATGAGGCTCATATTAAATGAATCTAAAACATTAAACATCCATCAGTGTTAAATGGGATCCAATTGCTCAAATGCTGCATAGAACTTCATATTCTTTAAATCTATCCCCTGACGTGTGAATTGATTTTTTTAAAAAAATAATGTCAAGTCTTCCCTGTTGGTACCATCGTTTCCAGAAAGGCAGAATCAAATGTTGAAGTATCCAATCCCAAACATATTCTACTCAGGATTCCAAGACATGTATAATGAGTGAAAATAAGTATTTGTCCTAGGGGAAACTGATGGTCCTTGGTCCCTGGAAATCACCTGCTAATAGGAAAGGCCACACTGGCAAATCAGACATGAGCAATACTGCAGTCACTGCCCACCTTCAATAGGGTAAAAACTGACATCTCACCTGCCGAAAGGAGGGATTCAGTGAACAATGCCTTAGTTCATAAGAATCCACCAAGGCACTTAGGGCACTCTAATGGGCAAGGATTGCAGTATTTCTCAAGTGAAGGAGGAGTCTGTGGAATGACACTAAGTTCAGGGCTCAGCCTGGAAGCCTGATTCCCTCACGGTCCTCTCATAATAGCAGTGGGGAAGGGGATGAACCAGTGGAACTGCCGCAGACCCACTTTTAATGTAATTTTGGAGGATTTTTTTTTTTTTGTGGCTCCCAAAACAAAGATTTGGTGTTTGGTATAAAGCTGCCTCAGGATGCACCTCACAGAGGATCTGTCTTCAGACCTTTGCACGGCTTTGTTCTTGTCCATTCTCCCAACTGTGGGCTCTAACTTCTCAGTATTGGTGACTGCTCTATTTCAACAATCCTGTAAAATAAAGAACCCATATGTCTTGCATTGAGAGCATGTCTCAGGGTGGTCATTTCATAGGCACAGCATCACAAAGCCCAAACATCAGCCTAGGGTTGTAGGGTCTGTTTGAAAACAATTCAGGGCTCCTGTAACAGGGGTGCTGGATGAGGGTCCTCATCCTGTCACAGTGGTTCTCTAACACTCGGCAATTGCTAGGTCCCCCACTTGGATGGTGTTTGTTCTTGTCAGAAAGACATTGAGTCTTCTTTTTTTTCTTATTTGTTTATTAATTTGTTTATTTGTTTGTTCTTTGTAGTTACTCATGACAGTAGAATCCAATTTGACATAATTATGAAAGCATGGAATATATCTTGTTCTATTTCAGTCCCCAGTAACTCTCCTTCTCCTCTCGCTCCCACTCTCTGCTCTCTTCCCTCTACTCTATTGATCCTTCTGCCAATTAACCATAGTTATTTTTTTAATTAATGTCTTGTGGATGTACACGATGTTGAGATTCACTGTGGTAGGTTCATATATGTGCATAGTAAAGTTATGTCAGACTCATTCCACTGTCTTTCCTTTGCCTTCCTTCTCTTCCCTTCATTCTCCTTTGTCTACTCCCTGGAACTTCTATTTCTTATTCCCCCAACTTATTGTGAGTTAGCTTCCACATATCAGAGAAAACATTTTACCTTTTGTTTTTGGAGCTGGCTTATTTTATTTAGTATAATAGTCTCCAGATCCTTCCATTTACCTGCAAATGTCATAAAGTCATTCTTCCTTATGGCTGAGAAATATTCCATTCTGTATTTATACTACATTTTCTTTATCCATTCATTTGTTGAAGGGCACCTAGGCCAGTTCTATAACTTAGCTATTATGAATTGGGCTGCTATAAAATTGACGTGGCTGCGTTACTGCAGTGTGCTGATTTTAATTCCTTCGGGTATAAGCTGAGGAGTGGGATGACTGGGTCCACCAGTGGACTGGTGACTCCACTCCTAGTTTTTTGAGGAATCTTCATACTGCTTTCCAGAGTGGTTGCACCAATTTTCAGTCCCACCAGCAATGTATGAGTGTACTCTTTTCCCCACATCCTCGCCAACACTTATTGTTTCTTGTATTCTTGATAATTGCCATTCTGACTGGAGGGAGATGAAATCTCAGTGTGGTTTTAATTTGCATTTCTGTAATTACTAGAGATCTCAATGAAGGAAGTCGCTCGTGTAAATCCTGCAAAGCCATGGCAATCTATACAAACCACACCCTATTACTTGACTCTCGGGCAGAAGTTGCCCTTTCTATTCCTTGCACTTCCGCTACAGATCACCTCCTTCAGAGAAGCCCATGACGATGTACAGCAGACCATCTCCTCTCTTCTGAGACTCTTTGTTGGTGGCAATGTTGAGATTCTTCAGCTAAGATAAGAGCTGAGCTTCCAGTTCAGCAGCTCCCCACTCTCGGCTGGAAGTGTTTCTGAGATTCAACTTTTTGATGTTCTGCCTGTGGTCCTACCAGTCCTTCATGAGCATTACCTCCTAGTAGCTGCCCCTGCCCACAACCTGTACAAATTTGAAGATAGGAAAATTCCCCTCTTTCTGAAGGGTTCTTTGAGTGAGAACAGGAAATTTTCCTTACTTTGGGGAACATAATGTAATGTGACCCAAAAACCTGTAGGAAAGTCACTATATGGGCCACAGTTCCTTTCTAGAAAAATCTAACTTCCAATTTTCCAAAATGTGATGAAACACCCCTCACCTATATTTTGTGGTGAGAAAAAGCTGGCTAGGAGTTACTGAGTAGGACTATGGGACTCTTTTTGCCATTTGTTGTGGACATGAAAACTGCCTCCTCAGCTAGCAAGACACATGCTTTGGCAAGTGATGCTGACCCTACTCAAAGTGATTTGAAGCTTCCTCCAGAGTCTGAGGCCCATTTAGAATTAAATCTGGTACACACCGAGGAGGCACGTGATCTGGGTAATAGCAGTTGACAAAAAACAACTTTTTTGCAACTCACTCTAAAAATATTAGGCTGATTTTCCATAAATGACCTTTGGGAAGACATTTCTTAAAAAGGATCTTCACTTGGAAATTCTCTTTCTTGCTCTCCACTCTCTGAAAGATGCATACCTGGCCTCTCTGCCTGACAGAATCCTCCCACAATGCCAGAGCCCATTCTGCTCCCAATATGAAGCGTGTTCAGGCCCTGCCACTCCTCTCCCTGTACCCTTTCCACCCTGAGGCCCCTGAGGGAATCTCCATCCTGGCTCTAGTCCCCCCTCTAAATTATCTCTTAAAGGCAGGCTTCCTTGTGATTCTCTTACAGTGACTTACTCAGGACCTGTTGCTGCATTGGAACCAAGCCAGGAGTTCTCCCATGTTCTCAGTAACACACTGGATGAGGCTCCTGTGCACTAACACTCTCACGCATGCAGCTGCAAGTACAGAAAACAAGCAAGATACATTATGTATCTTTCCCCCTTATTCATGGAAGCATGGCCCTTACAATAAATCATTTCATACGTAATCTTTGACCAAACTTTCGATCAGCAAATCATTTACACTTACAGCGAGCTTCTTCTCTTGCTTATTGATAATAACTTACAAGTGGCACCAGCTCAGTAGTTAGAGACACACCAGCATGCAAGAGCCCTCTACTTATCTTTAATGATTTTTAGAGATCACTTCACTTTGTCATTATCACATATTTTAGTTAGGATCAGCTCAATTAAACAAATGAGGTATTGGGGTTGAGCCTCAGTGGTAGAGCGCTTGCTTAGCACACGTGAGGCACTGGGTTTGATCCCCAACATCACATGGGCAAACTAAATAAACAAAATAAAGGTATTATGTCCATCTACAACTAAAAAAAATATTTTAAAAAATTAAACAAATGAAAATTTCTCTCAAGGAAAAATAACTATAAATAAAATCACAAAAAAAGCTATGAATACCTTTTTTCAATTCATGACACAAGTGATAATTTCTTATCTACACAGAACTCTAAGTCAATAAGGAAAATGATAAAACCTCAACCAAAAATGAATAAAGGATATCAATAGATAGCTTACAAACAAGAACTACAGTAGATATCGTAGATAACTGATTTATAATAAAAATAGTATAACTTAAGGCTGTAAGACATTTCACTGTAAGATTGACAAATTTTTTTTTAATTTAAACATGTTGGAAATTGTGTGGAGAAACAGAAATTTTCATGTGTCACAGGTGAAAGTTTATATTGGCTCAACCCCTATGAAAGAATTTAAGCAATAACTTCCAAAATTAAGTATATATTCTCTAAAATTCAGGAAATCCAATGGTAGCTATTACTATGCAAACATATTTCTTGTTGCATTGTTTGTAATAGGAAAATATTGAAAATGAGTAGGAGAAAAAGTACATAAATAATGGTAAATACAAGCATTGGAATACTATCCAGCATTTAAAAACAATTAGTAGATTCTTCTCTATACAATGATATAGCAAGAATATCACAATGAACTATGTTGAAGAAAGCAAGACAAATAACAGTGTGCATAATATACTATCATGTATTAAGGTAAAAAGAGAACATTTTTATACTTGTATAAAGTATTTTTAGAGCGTATTCTTTTTGCTTCCCTCCTTCTCACAAACTAGTAATAGTGCTTGCTTTGGGAAGAGCGATTTGAATGCTAATACTCATAGGAAAGAGACTTACTATTGACTCTATTTTTCTTAAGCCTTTCAATCTATGACCTTATATTATCAGTTGTAGGAAAATAAATTAATCTTCAAATATATTAAAAAAGCATAGAATGGGAGAAAATACTTGCAAAGCACAAAAATGATAAAGTACTCAGGTCCAAAAATATATAAACCCCTGTCAAAATTCAGCAATAGGAAAACAAAACAAGGTATATTTTTTACATGGCTCAAAAAATATATCATATGAACAGACCCTCCAAAGAAGAAGAAATAAATTTGGCAAATAAACATCTAAAAAAGATGCTCAAATTATTATAAAGTGGTACTTTAGACCATAATAAGCTCCCACTACACACTTATTAGATGGACATCATTACCCTAAGTAGAACAGCTAAATTTTTGAAACAAAAGCACTTGAGCAGGTGCAAGGATATGGAGCAAAAACTCTGTGCTTTTTCCCCTAGAAAGCACTGAGTTCTTCTGGGGAGGCAGAATGATGCCATTTCTAAAACAGTTTGGTGTTTTCTTATAAAACACTCCTCCATGTACTTTATGAGCACCCCCAATCCCACTCCTGGGTACTTTTTCTCTCTAGAGAAGTGAGAACATACAACTACACAAAGGCATGTCCAATCCCAATATCCTTCAACTAGTGAATATACCAACAAACTTTAGTATACTCAAACAATAAAATGCTACAAAAATAATAATACTGAAACAACAGGGAAGAAGCTTACAAGCATTAAGCAAAGTAGAGGCAACCAGTTAGAAAAAGTTATGTACTGTGTGATGCCATTTGTACTGTCTGTGTAGCTTAATGACAGGGATAAAGGCTGAGCTTGTTACTGTGCACACATCATACAGTGTACTTGCACAAACAAGATGGCTACTATGTCACTAGGTAGTATACTATTATGGAACTGCTGTGGTACGCGTGGCCCCTCTTTGATCAAAACATGGCATGTGACTGGACAGCCTTCCAGAAAAGGCAAAGTTTGGAGGAACAGAAAGCAAAACAGTGTTTACCAGAGACAGGGAAAGAAAGAAGGGAACTGACTTCAAAAGGTCAAAAGGGGACTTTTAATGTGATAAGGTGGTTTGTCACACAATTATGCATGTTTATAAAAATGTACAGAATCAAACACTAAAAGGAGTAATTTTACCATATGTAAGTTAGTCCTCAAAAAACTGATGTCTCAGACTTACTGTAGGCAGCATATCTGGTTATATAAACTCTGTTTTCTGAGACTAGGACAAAGGTTTATGAAAAATCTAGAGTAACTTTGCTATTTATTCCTGGGAAGATGCCTGGGCATCTCCCTACAAAGAGGCTAAAGTCTCTACAAATTCAGGACATAGCCCTGGTTCGCTACATTGCCTATGGGGGAAAGCATTTAGTATCATTATCCACCCAAACAGAGTGATGATTCCATCTATTCCCCCTGGGCAGAGAGATTTCAAGAATGAACATGATCATAATTAGAAGGTCCTCTTCCAAGAGGACCAAGAGGGTTTCACCAACCTCCCAAAGAGATAAGAGAATATGATTCAAGTCAGTCACTTGAAAAATAGCATTGGTGTAGATATAGAATGAGGTTTTGATGCCTTTGTTCATTGCATTGACAATTATGCTTTTAAGGGCATTTGTATTTTGACTTTCCAGTAGATTCATAATGTATTACAAAAACAATCCATTTGAAGAATGTTCATTTAAAAAATAGGAACTTGAAAACATACTCAAACCTATTCAGACACTCTGCTTTTTCTTCAACCGTGCTGAGTTACTGGCACCTCTTAACTGTAGACTTCATTAATCTGTCAGCTGAAATAACATGTTTCTGGACTGCTTCTTGACTTTTTGAGGTTAGGAAAAGAATGGGCAGGTTATGCATGGTATTTTCTAAATTAACTCAAGCCCAGCCTACAAGGTTCAAGCCATGTGCAAGGTACCTGAGGAAGTAGCGGGCATAAGCACAAGGTCTGCTTGATTAGGGGCCATTGTCATGAGAAGGCAGGTGTCACCCCTTGTGATGTAAAGGAAAAAAAAAATAATTTAATCTTTTAAGACAGGGTAAATGAATACATTCCACCCGGAAAGAGAGAAATTAGAACATAAAGTACAAAAGTAATCCCTTTGATAAGCATATTTCATCTGCCCCATGACTGTGAAATCAGAGAGCCAATTTAACATTGATTATTAACAACTTAATGTTAAGAATTGTAAAAATAAAAATAGAAGTTGGCGGTGAAAATCACAATGTCATGGCTGTTTCAGAAATGCTTCCTCTGAATCCAGCAATCTTACAGAGACAGCAAAGGCAGGGACTATGCCTGCCAGAGTAGAAAACGCTTTATTCTCTCCTAAACCTCCACAAACAGAACTCAGCCTCCTGAATGATTCAGCTAACCAGAGCATCCTTCCTTTATTTCATTTATTATTATTTTTTAAGAGGAAAATTTAAAGTAAACAAGCTACTCTTCACCTATGGGACTGGTAGAATGAGCCTAGAGTACTTTCTTCCTAAAAGGCACTGAAATGACACACACACAAAAAAAAAAAAAATTATTAAGGGGGAAAAAATGACAAGGACAAAGAATGGGAGGAAAAAGGACAATCAAATTGTAAAATCTGGGCATTTGTATGGAAGGCAGACGGAAGGAGAAATCTTGGCCCAGCAGAGCCCTAGGAACTTGGACAGAAGTCCAGGCACCCAGTTTGGTGGGGGTGCAGAAGTACAGCAGTTATCCTCTCTGACATTTCCTGAGGCCCAAGGAACTAAACACACCTGGCTTACTAGGGTATGAGGGTAAGAGGGCCTACAAACAGGAGGTATGTGTTTGAGCCTGAAATGGAGAGATTGTGGACCTCGGTACACCATCCAACCCCACCCAAAGACTGATAATCTCCAATTCCTATAGGACCTGAGAGATCATTCTGGAAAAAAAAAAAAAAAACTGAAACAAAGAGATCCATGGCTCAGGGACATGGCTCCAGCAGTGGAAGGCAAAGAGCTGGAACTAGGAATCAGGGAATGGTGGCAAGGCTCCATTCCTTCCCCTACAGGTTGCTGTCCCCGACTTGTACACCATCATGCATAGGCAGTTAGGCAACAGAAAAGACTGACAGATGGAATTCTCTCCCCCAGAAAGCTTTTTGCGGTATTTGACTTTTGTTCTGTTTTGGAGAATACTTGTGAAAGGTGTTGTCATGTATGGATACAATGTGTATCAGGACTAGGGAGTATAATCATAAAATGAGTCCTCCTGATTCCACCACCCAGCTTTAGAAAGAGATCATGACCAATGTTGGTGGAACTCCCTGTAGGGTCCTGATCCCCCTCTGCTGCCTCTGCTCCAGAGGGAACCACTATTCCAGTGTTTGTGCTGTTTCTTCTCTTGCTTTCCTTAAAAAAATAATTTTACAAGTACATATTTCTGAACAGCTTCCTTTTTTAGCTTGATAAAGTGGCCTCAAACTACTGAAGTTCTGAGACTCATTTTTTCCATCTCATTGATGGGCAGTCTTGGGTCATTAACTTCCACAATATTCAATGTGGGATTCTTGAACTTTTATTTACCCACTTTGCTATGGATGGACATTTAAGTTATTCGTGGCTTCCATGAAGACTGCTGAAAACATTTTCTTGTACATGCGTTTTTAGTCCCATGGGCAGGAGTTTCTCTAGGGTATATAGAGTAATCATAGGTCAAAGTATTTACTCAAGTTCAAGTCTATATAAGGATGTTTTTCGAAGTGCTTGTAGCAACTTAACACTCATGCCAACAGTGTTTGTGTTCCTGTTGTTTGCTATTTTGACTATTGATCATGTTAAAATTTCCTAAGTTTTTAAATCCATGAGTATTTGACAGTATCTTAATTTTTATTTTCTTGATTATCCATAGGTTAAGCTATCCTCACAGTTTTATACTATTGGTGGGACTGTAAATTAGTACAACCACTATGGAAATCAGTATGGAGGTTCCTCAAAATACTAGGCATCAAACCACTATGTGACCCAACTTTACCACCCCTCACTATTTATCCTAAAGAATTCAAGTCATCTTACTACAGTGCATTCTCATGTTGATAGCAGCATAATTCACAATAGCCAAACTATGGAACCAGCCTAGATGTCCATCAGTAGATAAATGGATAAAGCAAATATAGTATGTATATATACACAGTGTAATTTTATTCAGCCATAAATAGGAATGAAATTATGTTGTTTTTAGGAAAATAGATGGAACTAGAAATCATCATGGTAAGTGAATTAAGTCAAAATCAGAAGGTCAAGGGTTAGATGTTTTCTTTCAGATGCAGAAGTTAGAGACAAAAAAGGAAAAGAAAGGTAACAGTGGATCTCATAAAAATCAAAAGGAGATCAATAAAGAAAAGGGACCAAGGGGTGACAGGTGAGGAGGGAGGGGGGAAAGTGCTGAGCAGCAATATTGATAAAATTATATTGTTATACTGTGGGCATGTATGAATATATAACAATAAATCCCATCATTATGTATAATCATAGTACACAATAAAAATGTGGAACAAAATTAAAATTTAAAAAATCATACATCTCATAATAATTTTAATGTATAACAAAATAAATGTATACATTCCCTATTCAATGACTATAATTTGAAAGAAAAGGCTAAGCTATTCTCAAAGATTTATTGGCTATTCATGTGTCTACCTATGTGAAATGCCTATAGTATCTTTTATCCATTTTTTTCTTTTGGGTTGGTTGTTTCTATGGATTTAAAATAGTTCTCTATATACAATGGATACTAATCCTTTCTCAGGAGTACATGTTATGATGATATTTTAAAGTTTTGAATGTATCTTTTTCTTTCCTTTCATATAATATCTTCTAAAGAACTCTGAAGTAACTAAAGAACTGATCAGTTAACTTATAATTCACTTTCCTATTCATTCAATAATTATTTTATGCAAAATGAGCATGGAACGGAATAAGCAGCCTTTTTCACACCTACAATAGTGGAGCAAGCATATATATACAAATGAATAGTATAGTGAATAATGGAAACTTCCTTTGTTTATCAGATAGATCTCTTTCCATTAGATTTTAATTATTCATCCAGTTCAATCAATTCACAAATATTGATTGAATTATGTTCCAGGGCCTGGTAAAAATAGGAATGCTTTTACTTCTGTACTAGAACCTGATTTCAACATATTTTTATATCATACAAATTGGAAAATGCTCAGCACTAAGAGACTAGCCCGAAGGCCACATCTCTTTATTCTCTCTGATGTGATGCCAAGCAATATCTGGCCCTTCTCTGAGCCCAGAGGTAAAGCTACCAAGAGGCTGATCAGACTTAAGCTTCAGGGCCTCTCACTTGCAGGAGTCCCTTCCCATTGCCTGGGGAGAAGCTCTGGCAGGGCAAGTACGTGGCCAAGTATGTTTATTAAATTTTCAGAACTAATATTTTAATACAATCAGTTAAGGCTGAGTCCCTTTCCACTGATGTCCCGCCATCTTGTATACCATCATGTCAGGTGTCACATAAGTACTTCTGGGGTCCAGCTAACAGCAAGTCGAGCTCAGAATACATTCACTTTGGCTTTAGTAGAAGGTGTGTATATGGTTCTCAGTGACCTCCTTGAAGAGTTGAGGGAATGATGGCTGTCCCAGTACAGGAATGGCTTCCAGGGGTACATCTACCATGCATGACATAGACTCACTCAACATTGTGACACCAAGATGCAGGGCCAGAAGCCAGATATGCTAATAATGTCCCATGCTACTATCTTTGATACCAGAAGCTTGTGATTAGTGCAGGAGAAGAAAAAGTCACCAAGTCAGAAGCTGGTGTTTGGAATATTCTTTCAAATCTCATTGCTCATATACCACACATGAAAGAAACTTGACACAGGATTTCCAATATTTGGCAATAATCATAAACCTTTACTTGATATTGCCAGGGATTTTTTATCTGTGTCCTTTAAGTAACAAGTTGGGAAGCTAAAAGAAATTTCTCAAACTGCCAATATCAAGAAATCAAAAAAGTTTAATTAACCATGGCAGAGTGAAGACTAAATTATAAAAAGCAATATCACCAAATTGCTATCAAAGTGGATACAACCAAAACATCTAGAAAATAGTATCATAGCGTATGTCAAACTGATGATTAAAATACTGGGTTTTTTGTAATGTTTGTAGCATTGTTTAACTTGTGATTTATATTCTATTCCACATATTCTCTTTCATACTTAGTTGTATTATTTCAGAATTTTATATTCCTATTCTTAAAAAGAATCCTCCAATTTGAGAATCTTAAATCAAGGCCCCACAACACTGGGATCTTCTCCCTGTCTGTTACCTAACTGTGAGAATCTTCTGTTTTCTGAATGTCCTTTGGCCTCCAAGTGGACATCTCTCACAGAGCAGTGGAAGAGACCTCAAAGGTGGCCACCACACAGTCCTTCTCAGGAGACATAAGCAAATCAAGCATGAGGTTGGGTGGACCTGATCTGACCACTTCCACTGATCTCATGAGGCCAGAAGTGGGCTCAGAAGACACCTAGGCACTGCTGTCTTGCCCCACTTGGGGCAAGAAATAGATCTGATAGTGCACCTCCCCCACCCTCACTCCTTCTTCAGGAAGGAGGCCAGGAACTTTGGGTCACTGCACTTCCAAACAGTCAAGGAGAGTCTAGGAATTTCATCTGTTTCCCATGAGAGAGGAATTTCTCAAATAAAACAGGAAGTGTACGCACCCCATCCCCCGAAGTTAGTAGAATGCCATGAGTTAGGAGAGATGGGGCTTCTGGATGCTGTGAATAGGGCGCAAGGAATCAACACATAAGAGGGAAAGTCTGGGGCCGGAGGGTGAGTTTTGCTTCACAGCGCTGTGTGTCTTTCCATTTAAAGAAGCTCCCAGGTAGTCACCACTCTGTACTCTGGATCTTGGGCCACTTGGAGTATTACTGTTAATAGCCGGGACTCAGAAAATACAATCAGATACCACATACCGACACTTCAACAGTAGACCAATAACAGACACTTCAACAATAGATGATGGTGTCCCATAAGATTATAACAATCCAGACATTCCCATGCTCATAGCTGTTCTAATACCATAGCGCAATGCCCTACCTATGTGTTTGTGGGGATGCTGGTGTAAACAAGCCTATTTCACTACCACTTGTAGAAAAATCTAGCATATAGAATTATGTACATGACATAATACTCGATGATCATAGTGAACAACAATGTTACTGATTTTTGTATTTATTATACTGTACTTTTTATGGTTATTTTAGATTATATGTCTACTTACAAAAAATAAAATCTTCCTGAGAAACAGTCTGCCATGTTCCTCTAGAAGCAGCCTCACACATCTTGTGTTTACTTTCTCCCTTGATGGCATGAAGAGACCACATGGAGTGCTTGCCTTCCACCACCTAGGTTTCTGTAAATCCACTCCCCAAGGGTGCCTTCAACAATGGGATTGCCTAACAACACTTCTCATTTCTCAGGGCTTAGCCTAGTCATTAAGTGATGCATTCCTGTACTCAAAATTGCAGATATGCCACTTGTGGTATCAAGAACTTGGTGCGCCGCGGCCAGACAGAACACAAACACCATATCCTCACCACACCTTCAGACTTTCAGACCATTCGCTTTGGTTTCTAGGACTCTTTGCCCTACAGATGACCTAGCTGGGCTGTCCTGCTGCCCCTGTGGAAGTTGAACTGAAGGCAGCTCCAGTGGCAGGCTACACAAGGAACTTTGGGTTCCTCACTAGCACATTTCCAAACAGCACCCATCAGCCCTGCTCTGCTTCGCCAAGGTGTCATGCACACACTGGAGCTGGTGAGGCACTTAGGACATGGGGCCTCCAGGATATTAAGCAGCTCCCTTTTGCAGAACATACCTGACAATATGGATAAACAACTCAGTAAAGATGCCCATCAGCTCCAGCTTTCCAGAAAAACAACCTTCAAGAGCTTTCTTTTGATAAAATGTCGATTTCTATGCATCACTACTCATTGGTACCTTCTCCCATCCTTCCCTGCATCCATCAATCTTCCTTACAGAAATGATTATAGATAAATGGACAGTGAAAATTAAAGCCGCCCTGGCATCTTCAATTCACCTTTGCAGTTTAACTGGATGTGTGGGTGTGAGCTCTGTCCTCCTTGGGCTGGTTCTACAAATTGGTCCTGCCCTTTCAGGTGGGAAACTGGAACTTGGCCGGCCTCTACTGCCAAATACTTCCACATGCCAGACTTTAGACTCACCTCAGAGAATGCTGGGCACTATTTTTAAAAATTCAATTTCAAAAATTCCAGTCTATGTCATGGCTGATAGTCAAGGCCCACCTCTGGCACTAGGAGCAAAGATTAACACTGAATCTCAGTTCCTGGTTCCTTTTACCTTTCTTTATTCCTAGAAGGGTTAGAAATAAAGCTGACAGATGAGAAGTTTCTATGGGGCTTGTGATAAAAAGACAAGGGTTAACTACAGGTAAGTTGTTTTTTCTTTTCTTTTTTTTTACATTTATTAAGTACCTACATGTGCCAGGTCATATGCTAAGCATGTTGCACATATTTTTTTTTAAAACTTTTGTGATAACCCTTGATCACATTGAGAGTCAGTAAGAAGCAGAATGGGTCAGGGACCCAGCTACCTTAGATTCCAATTCTGTGCTCTGTCTTGGTGTATGATTTTAAGAATCCTGGGGACCTCCCCACAAGGGGTGCTAGGTTTCAGAATCACACCCTAGAAGGCACTAGTCAGCTTCTGGGAGTAAGTAAATGGGGGCTACTTGGTAATCTCCTTTATCTCTTGGCAAGGATGGTAAGAAAAGAAAATTAGAAAGTTTATATAAAGGTTACATAGACTCAGCCTAAGAAAATAGAATAGAACAGAAAATATATTAATATTAATCAGAAAACAGCAAAATAAGCCAGGCGCATTGGCATCTGGGATTCTTAGTTCAAACTTCACTCTGATAAAATCTAGACAAATGGAAACTGTATTCCTTGAGAAAGGGGTTTAAAACTACAACACACACACACACACACACACACACACACACAAATACAAAAAGTACAGAGATCATATGATAAGTGCACATGTTCTCTCCTTCCAAAAGTGAACAAGTATTGTTGTCACCCCTAAAAATAACAATAAATAAGCTAATTTCTTAGCTTTTAAGAAATTAGGGAATCTTCTAAGAAACATTTTTGATAGTGCCACCTAGTGGATTCATCTTAAAAATGCTCTCTCCTCCTGCTCACAATTAAATTGATCAGAGAGGACAAATTGTAATACATAATGAGACATTCAGCCCACTAATTTTCCCCCATGGCTCCTTTATTTTTTCTGTGGGTATCCTCAACCTCCTTTCCATCCTGCTGTAATTGACTGATCCTTGAAGTTCCCATTTCATTTCACAGCCTTTCTGCTGCATTAGAGCAATTTTACAGCAAGATTTACAAGGATGTCAGAAATAAAGAAAACTGTTGTAAAATCGCCATGGACAACATTATAAAATGGCAATAAAACTGGCCATTGTGCACAGCTGGTATTTATGTAGGCCACCTGCTCCATTTTTAGCTGTTCCTGATCAACTGCTTTCACCACATTCACTGTGGTTTGCAAGATCTTTTGCTTGCCTCCTTCTCTTATAAAGGTCCATAGGACTGACAATAGGTTCCAGAATGTGCTGAGCCCAAACACTGGGCCAACCTTGCTTGTTCTTGAAGCCATAACTACACCCAGAAGTTCATCATGGCCAGTTCTTACTTCGAAGACTTTGAACTCTGCCAAAACCCAGTTATCAGACAGGAGAAAAGTTTGATCATAACTCTTCTGCAACTGCAAGACACACTTCAATCCAATCACACGTTCTCATCTATAAAGTTTAAATAAAATATTCAAGAGTTTGTACTGTCTACCCATTATGGAGAAGATACCAGAGACATAATTTTCAGGAGCAGTTTCTGCTTAGTGAACACCTTTTTGGCATGAGCTGAACAATTTACATATACCTCATAATGACTCTGCCAGTTGGTTGAATCAATCACTCATTACCTTTGTGACTTTAGTAAATAATTTCATTAACTCAGTTTAGCAGCTGTCAACTATGCAGGATTGTAGTAAGAATTCAAAGTAACAATAGCAATGGGTAAGATTCACCAATGCTTATACTGGACTAAGCATCCTTATATTACTTCATCTTATGAATCACAACAGTTATGATTTGGATATAAGGTATTCCCAAATAAGCTCAAGGGATAGACAATGCAGGAATGTTCAAATCTTAAATGATTAGATTATGAAAACTGTGACCTTATCAGTGGACTGAAACATTCAGTGGTTAATAATTAGGAAAAAAAAAAAAAAACTACTGGATGGAGTAGTAACCACAGGCAGGTGGGGCATGACTAAAAGAAGTAGATTCCTGAGGACATGCCCTAGGAAATTGTATCTTGTCCCCCTGGTTCCGACCTCTCTCTGCTTTCTGGCTGCCCTAAGGCCAGCAGCTTTCCTCCACCACCCCATCGAGAGCAATGAAGTTGACCCACCATGGACTGAACCTCTGAAACCATAAACTGAGATGAACTTTTCCTCCTCAAAGTTGTTCTTGTTAGATGCTTTGGTCACAGTGACAAAAAGTGGATTAACTAACACCACAACCAAACTATAAGGTGAATGTTATTAACATTCCTAGTTCATAAAACAAAGCTGATAACAGAGAAGTTTTATAGTTAGTTAAAAGCTAGTAAGGGACAGAGCCAGAATTTGAGCCTCAGAATCAGGTTCCAGGGCACTATCGTCATTTGACTATTTACTGATGATTAAATTTTTAAAAAATATCATTAATAGTAAAGACAGTTGAAATTTTTCTTATCCACTAAAACAATGTAAAATTTGGAAAAAAAAATCGTCAGAATCAACGTTTTCAAGAACTCCAGGAATTAATCAGGAACTTGCAACAATTCAGCATGCATTTAAGGAAAACAGCCAAATATTGGTAAGAGCCTTATGATATTTTAACTGCCTTAGCCCCATCACTAACTCATTAGTTCTGAAATATTCTTTAAAAATAGCCACCCATTTCCTGGAGTAGACTTGAAACCATCAGGATTAGAATATAACAAATTAAAATAAATAAATAAAAATTTTTAAAAAGTACAATAAAAATTTTAAAATTTTCTATCAATGTTCAGGGGCATATTTAAATAAGCATAGGGAAGTACCAGCAAACTTGGAGATAGTTCAAGTGATGTACAATCTAAAGAACATAAAGGAATGAATAAAATAAATATAACTATAGAGGCCTTTAGGCTATCATAAGCAAAAAACATATGCATAAGGAAAGTCTCAGAAAGGGAAGAGAAAATGATGGAATATTCAAATAAATAATAAATAAAAATTTCTCAAATTTGATGGGAGACATCCATCAACACATTTGAGAAGCTCAACAAAGTCCAAGTAGCATAAACTCAAAAAGATGGATAGCCAAGCATATCATAAACAAATTATTGAAAGACAATTTTAAAATCATGAGAGCAAACAAGTCACATATAAAAATTCACAATAAGCCAGGTGGCACATGACTGTAATCCCAGCAGCTCTGGAGTCTGAAGCAGGAGGATCACAAGTTGAAAGTCAACTTCAGAATCTTAAGTGAGGCCCTAAGCAACTTAGTGAGACTCTGTCTCAAAATAAAATACAGAAAGGGCTGGGAATGTGGCTGAGAGGTTTAGTGTCCCTAGGTTCAATTCCCTATACAAAAAACACGACAAACAAACAAGCAACAAAAAAAGAAAAAAACTCCACAATAACATTAACAACCAATTTTGCCCCAGAAACCATGAAGAACATAAGATACTGAGTGACATAAAGTGCTAACAGAACAGAAGAAAAAAGAACTTTCACCAAAAAGTTCTGTATCCAACAATATTATCCTTCAAAATATCCTTCTAAGAAAATTAAAACTTTCTTAGAGACCAAAACTGAAAGAATCTAGTTAGATTTCTCCTAAAAGTCTTTTAGACTGACATGAAAGGGCAATAATTCAAGTTCAAATGAAGAAATAAAGAGTATCAAGACATGGAACTATATGGGAAAATAAAATCAGAGTATAAATGTACTTTTGTTTATAATTCTTTTTTTTCCTATATGATTTTAAAGTGAAGGCAACAAGCAATAATTATAAATCTGTGTTGATAGATGTACAATATGCAAATGTATAATTTCCATGATAACAACAAAAAGAAAGAAGGAGAGCATGGAGCTAAATATTAGCAGAGTTTTAGTATATTTTAATCAAAGTTGGTATTAATATAAGTTAAATTGCAATAAATTATTAGGTTAATCAGATCCACAGGCATCACTAAGAAAATAACTAAAACAAATAAAATAAAAGACACATGAGGGAATTAAAATAAGTCCCTGGAAAATATATATTTAATACAAAAGAAGGCACTAAAGGCAACAAAAATATATAGTATATGTAGAATACAATAGAAAGTGATTAATTTAAATCTTATATATCAGACATAAATAATCTTTCCAATTATTTTGGTTTTGATTTAAGGTGTCCCCCAAAAGTTACAGTTAATTCAGGAATTTTTAGAGGTGAAATGATTAGGTTATGGCCACTGTAACCTAATTAGCCAATCCTAGTTTGAATGGCCTTGGGTGGTACTGTAGGTAGGTGGGGTGTGCCTAGAGGAGGTGGGTCACTGAGGTGCTCTCTTAAAAGATATATCTTCTCTACAGCCCCTTTGCCCCTCTCCCTCTCTCTGCTTCCTTATCTCACCATGAGATTAGCAGCTGTCCTTTGTTGGGCCCTTCCCTCACCTTCCGCTCAGAGCAATGGAGTTGGCTGACTGTGGACTGAGACCTCTGAAACCATGAGACACAAATAAACTTTTCTTCCTGTCAGTCGTTTTTGTTTGGTGTTTTAGTCTCAGAGATGAAAAAGCCAAGCCGACTAAAACACCAATTAAAATGCAGAGCGTGGCAGAATGGATTTAAAACTAAGCGATCAACCATCTAAATACCTACTTTAACAGCAACAAAACAAAGAGCAAAATAAACCCAAAGAAAGAAGAAGGAACAAAATAAATATTACAGAAGAAATGAATAGATAATGAAAAGACAGAAAAATCAATAAAACCAAAAGTTGGTTCTTTAAAAACATTACAAACTTGACAAAATTTAAGTTACACTGCCCAAGGGGAAATACGAGAGAAGATTCAAGTTATATAAACAGGAAAGAGAACATTGCTTCCATTCTCCCAGAAATAAAAAAAAATGGATCAGAGCGAATACTCTGAAAAGTTGTATGCCAAGAAATTAGACAACCTAGATGAAATGAATACATTCCCCAAAAGTCAAACTACAAAAACTAACTCAAGAAGAAATTTAAAAAATATATATGAATAGGCATATGGCAACGAAAGAAACTGAATGACTGGCCAAAAAGTTTCCCATGAAGAAAAGCAGAGGACAAGATGGTTTTATAGGTGAGATCTGCCAAATATTTAAGGAGGAATTAATACAAATCCTCCACAGACTCTTTTAAAAGAGAAAAGAACATTCTCAAGAGAAAAGAGGAGAGAACATTCTCAAGCTTATTCTACAAGTTTAATAATATCCTGATACCAAAAGTAAAGTCCTTATGAGTAATGAACATCAGACTATTATATTTTAGAAAATGAATGCTAAAATCTTAACAAAATACGAGCAAGCAAAATCCAGCAACATGCAAAAAGGATTGTATACTAGGAACAAGCAGGCTTTATCCCATGAATACAAGGTGGTTCAATATGCAAAAATTATTCAGTGTAATAAACTGCATTACTAGAATAAAAAACAAAGACCACCTGAGCATCTCAATAGAAATGGGGAAGAAAATATTTGACAAAATACAGCATTCTTTCATAGAAGGAAGAAACAAGGAAGGAAGAAGGGAAGGAGGAAAGGAAAGAAAGAGAGAGAGAAAGAGAGAAAGAAAAAAATGAACAAACTAGGACTGGACGTGAACTTCCTCAAATTGATACATGAAAACTCCTACTAATATTATTCAATTGTGAAAGATTGAAAAATTTTGATTAGGACCAATACAAGAAGTTTGGTTTTATCACTTTTGTTCAACAGCAAACTAGAGGCTCTAGCTAGGTCTATTTAGAAAAGAACCCGAAATAAAAGGAATTTTAATTGAAAAGAAAGGTGCACAGCTATTTCTACTAACAAATGACATGGTTTTGAATATGAAAAATCTTAAGGAATCCACAAAAATATTAGATAATTGCCGCAGTCTGTCTGGGCACAAAATCACGAGCCACTCAAGCAGGAACAAACTTTATTTCCAAAACTCCCGCAAAATGCCACACAGGAGGCCTTCTCCCGGGACACACTCCACCAACTGGAAATCCCTCCTCCAGAAATCTCTCCTACCACACTTCCCCAACCAATGGGAACTCTCCAGGAGTCCCGCAGAGCTCCAAAGTAGCAGGCTGAGGTGGACAGCAGGGGCCTAATATCCAATTGAATGAAGATCTTAAAATAATCATTATCATTTCAATGGCTTGCTGGCATCACCTTTCAACCAAAGATGCCATGGGTCATTCCTACTCATGGGGCTATGGCTCTTAGCAGATAATCAACACATTCTATAAGGTTGCAAGATATAATATTAAAGTGCAAAAAAATCAATTGTATTTCTGTATACTACAATAAACAATCCTAAATGCAATTAACAAAATAATTTTACAATAGCAGAAATATTTAGGAACAAATCTAAAAGAAAGTAAAAGATTTGTGTACTGAAAAATACAAAACATTGTTAAAGTGAAAAACTAAATAATGAAAAGATTATATATATATAATATATTATATATAATACATATTATATATATAATATATAATATATTATATATATATACACACATATACACACACACACATTGATTGATTCATTGATTGATTGATTGATTGGAGGAGTTATAATTTTTAGGGTGACAATTTCTCCCAAAAATGATTTACAGACAAAATGCAATCTCTATCAAAATTCCAGCTGCCTTTTTTCAATAAACTGACAACAAGATCCTAAAATGAGTGTGGAAATGAAAAGGACCCCAAATAACCAGTAGAATCTTGCAAAAGAACAACAAAATTGGAAGATCATGCTTCCCAATTTCAAAACATTCTATAAAGCCAAAAAGAATCAAGGCAGTGTGGTATTGTCTAAGAATAGACATGCAGATCAATGCAATAGAACTGAGAATCCCGATATAAACCTATCCTTTCTTGGTCAAATGATTTTTGACAAGGATGTCAAGACCATTAAATGAGGAAAATCTGTCTTTCCAACAAAGGGCTTTAGACAACTGGATATCCATCTAAGGAGAATCAACTGGGACCCCCACCTCACAGCATATACAAAAACTAATTCAAAGTAATCAAAATTGTAAGTATGACAGCTAAAACTATAAGCATCATAGGAGAAAACATAGATGAAAATCTTTGGAACCTCAAGATAAGCAATAGATAAATTGAACTGCATCAAAATTTAGTACTTCTTGAATCAAAGGACACTATTAAGAAAATGACAAAACAAGCTGCAGAATGGGAGAAAATATTTGCAAATCATCTATCTGATAAGGCTCTGGTGTCTATCATGTGTGTGTGTGTGTGTGTGTGTGTGTGTGTGTGTGTATACAACACTTTTAAACTCCGACCCCATAAGTATCAAGACAAAGAATTCAATTAAAAATGGGCAAAAGATTCAAATAGACATTTTTCTAAAGAAAAACAAGGTCATGAAAAGGTGCTCTATGTCATTAATAATTAGGGTATTGCAAATTAAAACCACCACAGGATACCACTTCATATTTGCTGGAATGTATAGAATAATTTGATTTTAAAATAAAAATTGACAATAGCTAGTGCTGGTGAGGATATAGAGAAATTTTCACTCTCACTCATTTCTGTGGGAATGAAAAAGGGCACAGCCACTTTAGCAAATGCTCTTGTAGTTGGCTGGGACTGTGGCTCCGTGGTTGATGGCTTGGGTTCAGTTGTCACCACTACAAAAACAAACACACAAACAAAAACATAAAACACCTCTCTGGTAGCAGCACAAAATGTTAAAAAAAAAAGAGTTACTATGTGCCCCAGTAATTCCTCTCCTAACTATGTACTCAACAAAGACATAATCTGTGAAAATATGTGTTATAAGAATATAGTAGTCATAATAGTCAAAAAGTAGAAACCACTCAAAATCCATGAAATAATAAATAAACAAAATGTGATATATCCATATGATCAATTTTATTCATCCATAAAGAGGAATAAAATACTATGTATGCTAATAGAAGCAAATGGCCATATGTTGTATAATTCTACTTATATGAGAAGTCCAGAATAGACAAATCCAGAGACATAAAGTAGATTATTGGTTTTTTTCCAGGGAGAACAAATGAGGAACAACTGTTAAAGTGGGTACAGGATTTTTGGGGGGTAATGAAAAGATTCTGGAATTAGATAGTGGCCATGGTTGCACAGTGTCATGACTATACTGAAAACCTCTGCTTTCTAATAGTCAACTTGATGGTGTGTGAAGTATATCTCAATTTTAAAAAATTTATTTCTAAAATCAAATAAATATTTTACATTTATATAGTGTTCTACAACTTCCAAAATTTCATTCCATATAGTTTCTCACCTGATATTAGATTCATGGCCTTCATACAAGGTAGACATGATGACCCTCATAGTCATGCAGGGTGCAGGAGTCTATAGTCTTTCCCTTTTCTTCTACCAAGCCCAAGGGCATTGCCCTGTCTGCATTGTCCAAACTCAATCATGATTGAGGCCAAAAAGTACCAAGAATTCTTCTGCTCAGGTTTCCCCTGCAGAGGCCCTTATTACATGGCACAACTATTTTGAAGAGGTGATGAGACATAGTCTACTTTTGTGCCCAGAATCAAGAGGATGTAGATTTTGGTGAACAGACATCTGTGTCACAAATTTCTGTATTGAATTTTGCAAGCAAAAATCTCAAAGAATCAATATGTGAGTCACTAGCCATTCAGCAGGTACACAACTACAGACAAAACTATCACACAAAACATCCTCCTCTGGCTTGCCTTTAAAACCTTTTATAATCCAGGCTCAACTGCTCAGACAGCCCTATGTTCCTAACCCTCATCACATTGCCAACAGCTCTGGTTTGGCTGGTTCCAAAAGCATATGCCTATCGTTCCAACAGCAGTTGATCATGATGTTTGTCTCTCTCCCTTCCTTCTAAAATGTACACTTTGTTCAAGTCCCGTCCAAGTGCAACCTGTTCTGTAAAGTATTTCTTGGGAAGTAGTCCACTCGTGGCTGGGCATTCTGAGCTCTGATCATACATGTAGCTTTACCATGCATTCTCTCAGTCACAATTTATTCAAAGGAATGAATGAAGATCCTCCATGCAAAGAGTATCAGGATCCATGGAGCTCAAAAGGTATCAACTGATGAAAGGTTCACCTTTGGCTATTTTATTCTCTAGCACAGGAGATAATGCAGCTATCCATGAAGTCATTTAAATAAATTCCCCAGCAGTGCATATGCGGGGGAGATGCTGGCTCCTGAGGAGGGCACTGGGAAGGGGTTGCAGAAGGGAACACAGGGTAGGTCTGGAAGGTGGGCAGCTTCAGTGTGTGATGATGTCCTTTTCTCGTATTTGAGCCCCCTCTCTGGCATCCTTCACAATCTGTACCAAAGTGACCCTTCTCAAATCTGATCTAGCCATTCTGCTTCTGGCAACTGTCTATGGCTCTTCTTGGCCCTCAGCAGTATTCCCCAAGAAGTGTTCCAATACCAGGCATTCTACAAATGATGAACTTAATAGCACTGCATCCCTCGGAGACTCAAACCATACATCAGCATCCTGATAGTGTTGAGTGTTCACCGGAAGAACACCTGTCTGAATTTGCAGACCTCTGATTTCCTCAAGTGCACCTCTCCACAGGAGACTTTGTTCCCTCAAATATCTTTTTGCACTGCAGAGTGCAGGTTGGACCATATTGGCAATGTCTGACCCCTTGCATGGCACTTGATATCTCCTGGAGGTGCTCTGTGTAGTTACCCAGCATTGCCTCCCTCACCCTTTCTCACCAGGAGCCTCATCCACACTCTTGTTACCTGATGCTCCTTTAAGGTTCCACGTGGCTTCCTGCTCCCATGGCCATGGCCATGCCCATCTCCTGACATTCCCTCTTACCTCCCAGATGAACTCCAAACCCACTCCTTGGAGGACCTCTGCTGAATTTCTAGCCAGTCCCCCAAGCAGAGCTGACCTGCTTCCTCTCATCTGCCCTTGAATGCCCTAGGAATTTTTTGTGGTTTTCCTGTTGTCCATGGTCACTTTGTGTAAGCCATAGGCTTACGAGTCTATTTCTTCTATTTAAATGAGATCTTTTAACAACTTTTTTCTTATCCCCACTGCTGACACCAAGTTGGTACTCAGCAAGTATTTGAATAAATTTATGATAAATGGGGTCTTTTCACAGGTGAAAAAATGTTTTATCTCAATCGTCTTTAATAGTTAGGTATCTCAGAAGAAGAGAAGCACCAATTCTGTGGCTAAGGCTATATGTGCCATTTCTTGAGATCTAGGAAGCTCTTAAGTAGGCATGGCCTGCAAAGAGCCATAATAAACAATGTTGTCAAACCCAGCCTTCCCAGTGTGTTGATCCCAGCTCCAGAGGATGTGACTACACAGAGCAGGTGGCATATCAACTCAACTCTGTGCTCCTCAAAAGCACAAGTTAGGTGCTTGGACAAAATGGACAAGACATTTTTCCCAGACTCCTCCTCACTACCTTCCATCTTCTCTCTCATATTTCTGACCTCCCTTCCACAGTGCAGCATCTATCACATGCATATTCCCAAACCCAGACCTGCTTCATGGCATTTGAATATCATCTCTCAGGCACCATGTGCCAGTGTCATTGACTGGGAACTTCCACCTCTCAGTCCATCCATCCTCCTGTCACTAAACAAGGCCCATCACTCCTGCCTCTGATGTATCCCAACAGCTCCCACATGCACCCTCCACCCTATGTTTGCAGCATGTAACAAAACCTGCCCCAGTGCCCTCTCCTATAGACCTCCACACCACACACACACACACACACACACACAAACACACACATACACACACACACACACACATACACACACACACACACTCCCCTGGAGTCCCAGTGAGATTTATTTTTAATTTTTTTAGATATTTATGGACCTTTTATTTTATTCATTTATTTATATGTGGTGCTAAGAATCAAATCCAGTGTTTCACACATGCTAGGAAAGCACTCTACCACTGAGCCACAGCCCCACAGGGAGATTTTTCCCCCAATTGCGGAATTAAGCCCGTTCCTAGACCTAAAATATTTGCAGATCTGTATCTGAGTTTACTGGTAGCTCAGGTTTTAACTGAACAATGGACTTTTTATTCTTTTACTAAAAATAAAAACAAGAAAGTATTATTGAATTATGTCCAGATATAGGTCCCTGTTCATAGCTCAAAACCACAGGCACCAGCCATAATTGTTGAAGAGAAATATTAGTGTGTGGCATGTTGGAGAAATTGTATCTCTACAGGACACAAGTGTTCTAGAACCCTGCTTCCTACTGAATTTGCTAGGGAAACCAACTGCTACTTTTAACTACTAGAAAAGACCAGGCCATGTCACCCCCTTGAGTAGTGTAGAAGAATTAGCCAGAGAGGATAAAAATCAGGATGCAATATCCAGACAGACTCCTCATAAGCCCTGTCTCCAGATTCTGGGTTCTTTAGAATGTGCCATGAAATATGCAGAGTCATCTTCCCTTAGTTATCTCCCATCTTTACTGATATTTCCTTCTTACCAGCAACTCTGATGGAAACATGTCATCCTGCCAGTGTGACGTCCCCATGCCTCGCTGCCCCCTCTTGCTGATCTGAGTTCAGGCTCTCACCTGCTCTCCAGCACTGAATGCTCCATCAACCTGAAGGAACTGCAAGGACTTTGTACCATACATGGCCCCAAAGGCTGAGTTCCCTTGGAAAAGGGCCCGATGCTGCACAGCAGTATTTGGAACAAAATCACTTAAAGACACATCCCTAGAGAAAATCTGTGACTTTAAAACTCATAGAACAGAAAAAGGAAATGTAGAAATCACAGTAGGTGAAGCTTATATCACTGTGGTCTGTGAGACAATTTCAACTGACAGTGATGCAAAATTAAATCAATTAAATTTAGAAGAAATTAAATTACACAGTGAGAAAATGTTCAATCTTACAAGAAGAAAATTCTGGTTTGGTGATACAGTTCCTCTAACCCGTGCACTAATCTTCCTCTTAAATAATTAGGAAGAGGGCCTGAGGCTCTGAGCCTTGCAAATAACTCTATCTAGTATCTGTCCAAAATGTAATAATTCAATAAGAAATTTTAGTTTTTATTTTACACATGTGTGTGTATGTGTGTGTGTGTGTGTGTGTGTGTGTGTGTGTACTTGCCTTCTATTCATAGAAAGCAAAACTAGTTTTCCAATAATGAGCATGGTACAAAGTTTCCTTTTAAAATAAGCAAAAGCTTAAAGGGAAACTCAAATGGTGCAAAATGTGCTGAGTACACACTGGCATAGAGACATTGGCATTGGTGAGGCGTTTTATACCATGGCTGTGCACATGGCCACACCACAGAGGCCTTACAGGAGCAACTACCTTATAGCAAAGTAAAACAGAGAAGAAACAAACAAGTCGGAGTAGGGCTCAGTGCTTTGCACCATGGAAGCAAAATGGCCCTGTGAGGCTCAGGCATGGCACCTGTTAGATTTTTACTTAGATTAATAGGATATAATCTAAGAGAGACACTGTTAGCTTTCCCCATAGTACCTACCCTCCCTTTTCCCACAGCTACTGACCTCAATCACTGGTTAACATAATGCTATCCAGACCAAATACTCCACTTTCCAGTCACCCTCCGCACGGGTATGGTGAGGGTCTAAGTCCTAGTCCACAAGATGAAAATAGAGGTGTTTTGTGCAAATTCCAGGAAATTGCCTCACAAGAAAGGCACGCACTCTCCTTTCTCCCTTTCTGTCATCCTGTTGTTTAGTACTGGGATGTGATGGCTGGAGCCCTAGAAGCTATCTTGGACCATGAAAATGAAGCTACAAGTAGCAAAGCTGGAAGCAACCTGGGAAGCCGATGACTTCATGGACCAGCTACACCTGTCTGGGACCTCATGCCTCTGCTTTTTTTTTTTTTTTTTGCATATTCAGAAACATTTATACTGTGATTAACACTTTTTGGTTTAGGGTCTTGTTCTCTTATGTGCCACCAAACCTAATTTGAGTTACTATTTGAGCCTTGCCTTTCATAGAATCTTTTATCATGCACAAAGCCCTAGAACACCTACTGTCTTATCTGATCCTCTCAACAAATTTGAGAGATATGCATGCAAAATCCTTTCTTCAGCAGCAAATAAATAGCTGTAAGTTCCACACTGGCATGAGGCCAAAGGGATTTGTAAGAACTAGGACTTCTGGCCTGAAGTCCACATTCAATCTCAACATCCAAGTGAAGGGAGGTAGGCTCAACCTTGATCCCACTGTTCCCCAGCTCCTGAGGCAACATACTCAACTAGCATCTGAATTTTCCAAGCAGCATTAGTTTACTTAGCAGACAAGTTTATACAGGAATAAATGAAGCTAACCTCCCTAACTCCTCTCCCCAATCTCTTAACCTAACCATAGTTTAAACCAAGCTTTCTGCTTTCATTGAATGTTAAACTATGAAAGTGCAAAGTGCAGTCTTTGTTCCATTTGTTTCTTACAATGACCACTGACCAGCCACTAAGGTCATGGAAACTACTGTGTGATCTGCCCATATTGGTGAACATCTCCTTCAGCAAGTCTTCCAGATATATATGGGGAGCAGCTATTGGCTAACACAGTATTGGGTGTGCCCAGTGATTGTACATCCTGGACAGACGATGTATAAGTCCAGGGGTTTCTTTAACCTTTTTGTAAGTAATTTTGTTCCAAGAGGGGCAACTCCTGGCCCCCTCTTTGCTGGCTCCCAGGCCACCGCAATAGGCGTGGAGTTTCCTAGAGTACTTTCACTGCTGACATTGATGAAGCCATTGAAGTTTGCAAATTGTTAAAGTAAGACTAAATCCCAGGAAAATCTTAAAACTAAAAAAGTTTCACCAGAAGCAGACGAATACATGATCTGGAAGCCCGATCAGAAACAAAATCAACCCAAAGAGAGCTGATCTGTGGAACAAGAGGCCTGTGAGCAGCGCAGCAGTGAAAGCACACAGGTCTTTGATGACCATACTCGCAATGCTAGGGAGCTTCCTGGATGCGACTTTAAAAGCTGGGATGAATTAGCAGCATATGCAGGGGCCAGGAATTAATCCTCCTAATGGGCTCCATATTGTTCCCTTCCTCATTAGTGTTCTTTACCCAGTTTGTGGCCTCTACATTTTAAGAGAGATGTCAAGACCTGGAGATGGTCCAGAGGAAAGCAATAAAAATGATAAAAGGGCAGGGAAAGAGGTCTTAGAAAAGGTGAGTAGAGAATGAGAGACTAGAGAAGACAAGGCTACAAGTGACCTAACCATGACCTTTGCCTGAACAAAAGGTCAGAAGCATCTGAACCCAAAAAACTTGCTTAGCTGCAGCCAATGAAACCTAAAGTAAAGGCATTCTGAAACAATGTCTTTTAAAGTTTATTTTTTAATTTCATCCAGCTGGGGTTGAGTTAACCCAGCCTGTGTTTAAATCAAGCACACAAACATTTGCCTCTGGAAAGGTATCTCTGCCAGGTGTTGCCCAGCAATTTGCGGTTTTATCCTAAAATTAACACAGAGACTCACCAAGTCTAAATTTTGAAATAAAAAGAGAATGAAGGAGACATTAGAATTCCCAGAAAATTTAGAGAACAATCTTCAGAAAGGCACAAGAGAAAGAAGCGAAGAAGGTGAAAGAAGTCAGATGATTTTGTGAGTCAACTTTAGTGGATGAGCTGTGCCTGCTATGGTTTTGATCTGAAATGTCATGGAATGTCCCATAAGTTAAAGCCTTGGTCCCCAAGAGGGTGCTACTGGGAGGCGATGGAACCTTTAAGAGGTGGGGCCTGGTGGGAAGTTGTTATGTCTTTGAGAGTGTGCCCTTAAAGGGAATAGTGGGATCTTGGCCTTCTCCTTACTCTCCTTTGGCTTTTGGCTTTCTGGCCATGAAGTAAGCAGTTTTGCTCCACCACTGACTTCCACCATGATATACTGCCTTCATACAGGCCCAGATAAGTGGGGTCAATTGCCTACAACTTAAACCTCCAAAACTGTGAACCAAAATAAACCTTTTCTTTTTATAAGCTGGGTAGTGGTTACAGTAATGGAAAACTGTCCCAGTGCCTATCCTCAAGCCATTCCAAGTGAGCTCAACAACATGGAAGAGTCAGGTAGGAGTCCAGGCATGGTGCCAATAGTGCAAGGCTGAGGAGCACAAATGCCTTCTGGGTAATGAGGCACTCATCCAGTTCAATGAGGTATCCACCCCTCACGATGAGCTCTTCGAAGGTAAGCTCCCTATCCAACCACAGTGGGTAGGGAATGAAATGCCAGAGCCATGTGCCATAGCAAGATAGCCAGGAAAATTTTGAGAAAGCAGTTCTTAAAATATCTCATATAATCCATTTAAAGTATTTTCTCCTCTTAGCTACATAAAGAGAGACAAATGTCATAGTGATCAATAAGTGAGCACTTACTGAGGATCAACCTCCCATGAGACTGTGGGTGTTCTCCTGAGGAACCAAGCAATGTGACTCTGAGCAATTACGATCCCCTGGAAGAGAAAGGGGCAGAGATATTAATGGACACATTCTGAGGCATCACAGAGATTCCATACTCTCCTCATCCTCACGCTTTGTTTTTCAGAGTTCCATCAGGCTCCAGAGAGGTGAAATGATTTGGCCTACAGAAAAGCAATGAAGTGCTACAAAAGTGGTCTTTTAATTTTGAGTTCAAGGTTCACTGTAGTACTAAGCATATGAGGTTATAGATGGCAGGGACCTACTAAGGATGCCAGTCATGGGAATGTAGGTCATAAAGTAGGCGAGGACTGCTTCTACCTGGAGAAAGCAGGGAACCCTGGGGAAGGGGAATTGATGAAAATTATACTGAGCAGGAGAAAACTGTAGGCAGGATAATCTCATCCATGATCATTTTTCTCTTCTGTTCCACACATATGAGAGTTAATCAATAAGAGCATCAATATATGCCTTTTGAGTAATTAGCCATGATGAAGGCTTCATGAAACTGATAATACATACGTACACACAGCTGCAATCTCTTAGGCTTTGCTGTCACTACCAAAGATGATAAGAACCCAATAATGCAATGGCTATTTAAGGGTGTTGTGGTTCAGACATGAGGTGTCTCCCAAAGCTCATGTATCAGACAGCACAAGAATATTCAGAGGTAAAATGATTATATAATGAGCAGTATAACGTAATCGGTGGATTAATCCCTGATATGGATTAACTGGGTGGTAACTGTAGAGCATGGTAAGAGGAAGTAGATAATGGGGGGCATGACTTTTATATTGTGTCTTTGGTGAGCTGAACCCTCTCTCTCCTTCCTGGTTGCCATATCCTGACCTGCTTTCCTCTGCCATGCCCTTCCACCATGAAGTTCTGTCTCACTCAGACCCAGGGCTATGGAGTCAGCCAGCCATAGACAGAGCCTCTGAAACCATAAGCCATATTAAATGTTTCCTCCTGTAAGTTGTTAATGTCAGATCTTTTGATCTCAGTGATGCAAAAGTGACTAAAACAAATGGTGTTAGTAACCCACTAATAATGCATTGTAAATAGTGCTATATTCACTGACAGTGAAATCAGGAAGTTTGGACGCAGCAGAAAAGAGGGGCAGACCTTCCCTGCAAAATGATTCTCATCCATTCCTCCAGCAACCCATGAGTGCCTCCGCAACAGATGCTGGTGTTTGCCTACCTAGCAGTCATCCCCCTTCCTGCTTCTAGGAGAACCCTGGCTTTGTATTGGGGCCATGCACACTACTCATGGAATGAGTCAGGATGGCAGTGCTTTTGCCCTTTGTCAGACAGCCAAGCTCACAACCTGCCGTGTAATTAGGAGCTACATGCAATCTATTTCTACATGAGATTTACATAAAAATCCTCCAATTTGGAGATCAGCTTCGATATACTGATCAAGACTTGCCCACTGGATGGATGTTTCCCACCCAACTGTCTTTCAAGGTTAGTCCTATATGGAGCATAATACTACCTCAGCAATCCATTTTCCTCTTGTATCTGCATAGTAAACATAGTAAATCAACTCATCTGAGAACCAAGTTAGCATTCTGCCCCTTCCAATGGGTCCTGGGGAACTCATGCATAATCATGGGTGTGAGCTCAAGGAGATTCAGGGTTGTGATGTTGGTGGATTACACAGGAACCTAGGCCACCTGCCTATGCAACTTTCTATGCCCTCTGGGCTTACATGTACTGACCAGATGCACCACTTCTACTATGACTCACTGGGCCAGAGAGAATCCAGATCAATATGGGAAGTTCTGGAAGCCTGGAGACCTGGGTTCCAATGATAGCTGCCCCATCCATACAAGGGCCAGGTACATGTTAGGAGTTATATTTAAATGGTCTATAATATTCTGATGTGGATGAGCTGAACTTACTCTGGAATCCTAGGTGCCTGCATTATGATTCTCCTGCTGGGGTTGCCTACACTATGAAGTATCTCCTCTACTACAGTTAATAGTAGGGCTATGAAGAGGTTTGAATTATGGCCTCAACCTAGTCTGAACTCCAGTCAAAACTGACAACTTCCAACGTGACTCAGTAAATGAATTAGTCAGTACTTCCAAGTGTGGGATATGCTTCCTCTAGGTATTTTGCTTCTTTCTTGGTGGCAAGAAGTACAAGATGCAATAATTTGTGCTTTACTTTGAAGGGACTATTACAGAATGCATAGGACCACCAGACCCTTTCAAACTTTATCAGTTTGGCAGGTTCTTAAATTTGGTCAATTTGCTTCTATCCTCTGGAGTTCACATGCCTTACCAGGACTTCAATGCATCTTTTTTGCTCCTTCTATTCAATTAACAAGATGCTATTGGTATTATAAATCAGTGTGCTTCTCTGTGTTTCAGATGCTTCAGATACATCAAGATAGAGAGTGGGAGGGAGTTAACACAGCTCTGAGGCAATACTGTCATTCTTTTTTTTTAAGAGAAAGAGAGGAGAGAGAGAGAGACAGAGAGAGAGAGACAGAGAGAGAGAGAAGAAAGAGAGAGAGAAAAATTTTTAATATTTATTTTTTAGTTTTTGGCAGACACATCTTTGTTTGTATGTGGTGCTGAGGATCAAACCCAGGCCGAACACATTGCAGGTGAGCGCGCTACCGCTTGAGCCACATCCCCAGCCCCAATACTGTCATTCTTGATTGCTTTTTGTCCTCCTTCCTCACAGAAATGAGAAAGTTTTCATTCGCCAAATCAATATCCTCATGTTATGTACTTCAGACCATTGTAATTCTGCTTCAGTAAAGATACCATATTTGGCACAGCAGGGACAGTGTGGGTGACTATTTGATTGAGTTTGATAATCTATGGATTATATGGACAGAAGGGTGGATTATGTAAGTATATAGTGGAAAAATCACTACCAACCTGCATAGCCCCAATGTCTTCCATCTCTCTGAAATGTGGGTTTGCATTAGTTTGTTTCCTGTTGTTATAACAAAATATCTTAGGCTGGGTAATGTATTAAGCAAGCAGTTTTTTTATCTACCACTTTTGGAAGATGAAAGTCCAGGATCAGTCAGCCCCATCCATCCGACCTCGGATGAGGGCCTCCCTGAATGCATCACAATATGGAAGAAGAATGGAAAGGGAGCCAGCTGCCTTCAGGAGGGGCCCAGTATAGGGGGGGGCCTCATCCACTCTAAAGAGAACTTACTCCAACAGATGATATTAATCCCTTCCAAGGATCCTTTCAAATCCCAGTGATCTAATTACCTGGCAGTAGGTCCCACCTTTTAAAGATTGCATCAACCTCAAGACCTCCGTGAGGACCAAGCCTCCAGCACAAGAACCACATCCAAATCATAGCAGTATTGTTTTGGTGCACTATGTTGGCTGGGGGTGGTACCTCAAAGGTTTCCATCCATCTTCCATAAGAATGCTCTTACCCCACAGACCAAGGACAAAGTATGTGGGGGCTCTTCCCACTACCAAGTATCTTTACTTCCATGATATATTAGTGGAATGGAGAAGATAACAATCTGTGGACTCAGGGGTCCAGTGAACTCACTGTAAGCCAGATCAGGGACAGAGGGTATCTATTTCTTGGCTCCTGCTCATACATGGGGTCATGGTGACAGTTGGGGTTCTGGATATCAAAGTCAATTAGACCCACTGTCCAATAGCCTTTGGAATGTGTAGGTGCTATGGTTTGGATATAGTGTGAGTGTCTCTCAAAAGTATATGTGCTTGAGGCTTGGTCTCTGATGTGGCATTTAAGAAGGTGGAACAGTTTACAGGTGGGGCCTAGTGGAAAGTAGGTCATTGGAGGTGTTGCCCTCACAATGGATTACTATAGTTCTCACAGGACCCTGGTTAGTTCCCATGAGAATGAGTTGGAATAAAAGGATTAATCCTGTCCCCTGAACCTCTCTTGCTTCCTGACTCACCATGTGACTCCTCTCTCACTCTCACATCTCTCCCCATGTGATACCCTCTACCACTTTGTGACACAGGCTTCATCAGATGTTGAACAGATGGAGCTGCCCAATCTTGGACTTTAAGTCTCCAAATTTTTGAGCGAAATAAATCTTTTTTTTAAATGCATTATCCAGCTCAGGTATTTTATTACAGCAACATACAACAAATTAAGATATTGTTTTCCTTTCCTTGGTGTCTAGTTCCTAAGAAAACAGCTACATATGCCTTTGGGAAGCTCTGTGGGAATTGTCACCCTCTGTTACAGAGACATTTGTCCTGGAGGCCCATCCCTTCCTGCAGTCACCAAGATTCTAGTCAGATTACTGGCTGAAGTCTTTAAAATGTATAAGGCTTCTTGAAGTTTGGGGGGCAATGTTCTTGCCTCCTGGCATTACTTCTCTCCATTATACAGATGGAGCAAGGCCCTTATAGGTTGTCCCTCCAGCTTTGCCTATGAGACACCATGTTCTGTTAACCACTTCTCCAGTCCTTGCCTTGTTCGTCCATCCCCAACTTCTACTCTGACCCTGCTAGTCATTAGAAGAATTGGGTACACTTTTTGTTCTGATGCTTATTAAGCACTATTACCATTGCTATTTGGACCATTGCTATTTTGGAAGCCCACTTCTAAGACAGAATCTACCATCAACATGGCCTATAGATAATAGTTTCTATTAAGCTTCCCCAAAATGCTGCTCCCTTTTAAGAAGACACTCTTTAGTATAGCCAGAATGTCCTTCAGGTCCTCCTATGGAACACAGTTGAATGCCCCATATGCTTTTACCTGCTCTGAGCCTTTTGACCCTGCCTGTCTGGACCTGACATGGTCATTCTAGCATCTCTACTTTGCTTTGTTTATGTCTTTGCTTTCAACAAGCTGCATGTTAGCTTCTCACACATTCCTGGCCAGAATGCCAGTCCCTATCATAAGCAAGTGCTCCCCTGTCAATAAGCCATCCCTTATTCAGTTTTATGCTCTCCCATGACCACCCTTGATCCAACATCTGAGGACTCACTCCCTTATGTACTTTCCTGAGTCCCGCTCATTTATGTCTTCCAGATTCCACAGCTCATTCATGGTATAGCTCCCTTCTCACTTGCAGGTCCTGTCCCACTGGACCACTTTAGACTATTGCTGAATTCTACTTATTGGTCTGGAGACCTCCTGTGTAGAGATAGACCCTGGAGACAGGGGGTAGGGGAACATTTTGTCTTGCAGGACAAAGACCTCTACATCCTTTGTAAGTAAAAAAGGAGTGCTAGACCTTAACAAGGATGAATGTGTCTGTACTGTAGGCCCAGAGGTTCTCGTTCAGTTGGAGTTCATCAGTTCAGATGACCTCATCCCAAGTCTCAGGGCCCATCCTGACCTCATCAGGACCCTGACCTTTGCACTTTAGACCTGTCTTCCCATTGGCTCCCCTACTCTCATGAGTGAGTTCCTGGTATAATCCTAGGCTTTTTATGCTGCTTGGCTGGGGCAAATTGGTCTTTCTAAAAGCTTCTGAAGAGGACCTCTTGTTTTCACACTTAGCTTTGAATTGGTAATTAATCACACTCAGCCTTTCATTATCTTTCCCCAGCTCATGGTATCCCTATTAATAGCCATCTAATTTAACAACTTTTAAACTTATACCAAACTTTTAAATGCTTTAGATATTATGCGTATCATCATTTCCTTCCTCTGGCATCCCAGCCCAGCCCACAGCTGTGAAAATTTTAACTATATAACATTTTCCCCATTTCTGGGGCAATCAGGACTCCACCTACTAGAGATGAGGTTTCAGTATCAGCTGGCTAGTGGGGATCCAGTTCTGAAATTCCATTTTAGAATTTGCTTTTCATCCACTGGAGGCACCAACTGCTACTGGTCAAATTTCTTAAGAAACAGACTTTGAAATGAAGCATCAGGTACAGAAGTCTTGGAAAGGAGGACATTGAGCTATTATAAGAGTTCTCAAAGAATTTCACAGGGAGCTCATAGGTAACTCTGACATTAAGTTGTCCTGAATAGAATCAAAGTTACCAGGTATTCCCTCCATCAACCAGTCTTGAGATGCAAACAGCCCCTGGGGAAGAGGGGTGGCTGTGGTTAGGTTTCAAAACCTATAGGACAACCTGTGGAAAGAGACATGCTGTGAATGACCAGCAGACAACACCCCTGGCAGATGGGCAAATAGCTCCTAGGTCTCAAAGGGAGATTCAGGCAACACACCATGGCACTCATGCAGTATCTTAGTCTAAAATAATTCGATGCAGCTTACAAAATCCCACACCACAAGATGAAAATACTTACACTTACAGAAGTAGGTCAGAGCTGCAGCGACGTCAGAAAAGAGGAATAAAATAAAATCACATTTAGTACACTGTAACTTATCCCCAAATTGTTACATGTGTATTAAGCATGAGTCACAAACTGGACTCTTAAGATTCACAGTGATGAGAGGCAAATATAATCATTGTCCACAACACAACATCCTACCCCACAAGACCATGCCTCTTCTTGATGCTGAGGTCCGGGAAGTATTTCTCCTCTGCATCCTAATAGAATATGGTCTTGGTGAAGTGGACAAGAACACCAGCCTCACAGTGAGCATTTCACAGCAACCTCCCAGCATCCACCAAAACACTCATCTCAGATACAGCTCCGAAGGGCAGCAGCCCGGCAAGTTGAACGAGCCCATGCCCCTCCCTGAACAGGCTTGTCACTCGTGAAAACTCTTCCCCAGCCATCTCACCTTAGGTTCCATCTTCACAGGGACAATTGTGGGAAAACATTTTCCAAACACCTGTCCATCTGTGGGTGAATTTTTAAAAAGTGGGTACAGTCATTGCAATAATCTACTGCATTTTTGGAAACATTTGTTCAGCAGTCTTTGAAAAAAAAAAAAAGCTAATTATTTTCATTTGGTGAAAAGTCTGGTGGTAAATTACGTCTTTCATGCCCCACAGAAAATGTTTTTTTGTTTTATTTCCAAATCTTTCCCTGTCAACATTCAGAGAGACATATTTATGAAGAAAGCAAAACAGATGATCTGGCTGCATTGCTGAAGGAGGACCACATCTGTCTCCAAGTACCGCCAGCCACTTGCCCATGATAAATCTTTCCGGCCCAGAAACATTAGGACGCCAGGATTCTGAGCTTTCTCCCCATATAGTCTGTTTCTGGCTTCCTTTTCCTCACAGAGACACTCTTCTTGGTTCCAGCCACTCTGCAGGTCCCCAGTGTCTCATGACCCCAGCATCCCAGCCCCTTTCTTCTCAGAATCCTCCAGGGATCATTTGCCCACATATGCTCTTGCCTTAGGATATCAACATACGTAACAGTCCTTTTCAGTCTGGGAAGGTCAAGTTCCTTCTCCCCAATCATTATTCTCCCAATATTTTGTTGATTTCCAAACTCATATACTTTGTTCCCTTTTGAAGGATTCTGACCTCCCTTCGTGAGTAGAAACCTAAATGGCAGAAATTTAAAATGTCTTCCACTCCTCTTTATTCCCAGATGAAGAAGCTCTTGGGATGAGCTGGCGCATTGCCATTCCTAAATCCTCCCTCTGAGAGGTAAAACCAAGGCCTTCTTGTTCCACTCAAGTGGGCAGAAGAGCCATCCCCAGGCTAAAGTCCTGCCAGGGCCAGCTCCAGCTCAGGAATCCTGATGAAATAAAAAATGCTGTTGAATGAGACAGCCCAAGAGATGGTCCTCAGACTCTACAGGGGGGCATGAGGAGTGGTGGTGGGAAATTATGGGTCTTGAAGCAGAGAGAACAAAATTCAAAGTCTTCCTCAGCTTTATCTTTCTGGGCTTCATTTTTCTTACCTGTTAATAAAAATTTTAGAAAACCTACCCTTCAAATTTGTAGTGAGGATTAAACAAAACCTGTCTCCCTGGTTTGGTCCCAACTTAAGAAGAACTTGAGACAAAGGTTCAAGGGCAAGTAGTTTATTTGAAGATAAATTCTGTATTCAATTGCTAGGGTTGCCATACAAAGTATCCCAGGTAGGGTGGTTTGTACAGAGAAACTTAATATTTCACACTTCAGAAGGCTGAAAAGAGTCAAGATGGGCTGGTTACTCCTAAGGCCTCTCTTCTGGGCTTGCAGATGACTCTCTTCTCCCTGTGTCCTTACATGGGTCCCTCATGGTCTTCCTCTGTGTGTCTCTGTGTCCAGATTCCTGCTTTTATAAGGACAACAGTCATTAGGGTTCACTCTTGAACTAATTTTAACTTCATTACCTCTGCAATTACAGTTTCTCCAAACAGAGACAATTTGGGGTGCTGGAGTTAGAGCTTCAATATATGACTTCAAGGAAGACACATAATTCATCCCCTCACAGTTACTCAGTCCCCCACTCCCCAAAGAGCCAAAGAAAATGCTACAAATGACAGAGAAATAAAAGAACAAACGAAGGCTGTCGGTGCTTTCAAGTCAGCTACCACTCTCGACAACTGGAACTCAAACCCCCTGGAGAATCCTGAGACAACACAACCCCAAAATGCCTCCCAAGAATCATTAGGGGAGAAGACACTAAGATTTATGCCCCAATTCCCTGTTTATGATTGGTTGAGCATAGGGTAGGAATTCCTTCCCAGAATTCCTGAGAAAAAATGTATATACCCTAAATCAAACTCCCAAGAAAAATCAGTTGAGAATACAGAAAAATGGGAGAAAGTATTAGAAATTACACCAGTCATAATAAAGGCACCCCCGAATCAGGTCAAAAGCAAGAGCAGGAAAGGCTGACGCAGAGTCACAGGGTAAGGGGAACATTCCCAGGAACCAAGTCAAGAGCATGCAGCAGAGAAATATACAATCTAACCCATCCATCTTGCTGATGGCATGGCTGTGTGACAAGGGTGTGCTCCTTGTCCTGTGTGCTGCTCATGCCACTTTTGCAAATGCTATGAATAGAAATAACTTTATATGCTTAGTGTACGGGAATTAGTCAGGGTTTTTCAGAGAAACTGAACTAATAGAGCATGTAATTTTAAGAGGAGATTTATCAGATGGGCTCATGCAATCAGCTAGTACCATAGTGTCTGCCTGTTGGCTGGAAAGCTGGGATAAACAGTAGCTGTTCCATTCAAAAAGTGAGAAACCTCAGAATAAGAGAGACCAATGAAGCAGCCTCCATCCAAAGCTGAAGGCCTGGAAGTTCCCTGGTGAGTCACCATACAAATCCCATTAAAAGGCTAAAGAACCTGTAATCTGACATCCATCTGCAAGGAACAGCAAAAGAAAAATGCACCTGCTCGAAAAGGGTCACTCAGGAGTGAGAGCTAGCTTCCCCTTTCTACTTTCTTGTTCCACCCAGACCTATTGGATAGTGCTGCCCACATTGATGGCAGGTCTTCCCCCATTCACTTGGCTGGCCCACATGCCAGTCTCCTCCAGAAATTCCCTCACTGATGCACCCAGAAATATGCTTTACCAGTTCTCTAAACCTCCCTTAATTCAGTCAATTTGACACCCAAAACTAACCATCATAGTACTTTATACAAATCTTATGAGCAATATTTTTGTTCCAGGAAATAATAAGCTCAGGAAACAATCAAATAAGTACTTAGATTGCCATTTCCACATGAGATTCTGTCTAGTGTTGCTCACCCGGAATGTTCTGCTACTACCCCATAATAGTCACTGGTGTTTTCTATAATTTGAATATTTGTTATCAGCAACGATTCTTTATAAGTATTGTTAAAATACTTTGTAAAATAGTATTAAGATACTACTTTCACTTTGTAAATACAACTATAATACAGAATAATTTATGATTTAGGAATTCCCAAGAATTCTGATATTTCATCTCCTACAATAAATACCTGTCAGGCATTTGGAAATGCTACTTGAAGGGTGCAACTCAAGACATTGGACCACTCTCCCATGGCTCACCCTGTGGACAAGTCTAGACCTGGTCTAAGAGACAGACAGAAGTGTCCTGACTGGGGCTCAGTATTCACAGGCAGCAGCCTGAGTGGGTAGAGGACCTCAGTAGGGGCATTGCTGAGCACCCACAGCGTCAGCTACAAGTGCTTTGGACAGCGCCTGTCATAGTATGTCAGGACAGCTCTGGACAGTGCTCCATCATAGCCAGATGTCATATGGGTGTCATTGGCACAACTTTTCCTGATGACTCTCCCCATGTGTTTCTTAACCTGTATTTGTTTCATTGGGTTTGCATTTCTCTACACCTATGCCATCATATCAGACAGTCTACCAACCTGCTTCAGCAAAATGTTCAGCTGATCATGGGCCCTTAGGTCTCATGCAGACATGCATCACCTGAGCTGCTCCAAGGAAGTCCTGCAGGCCCAGACAGAAATGACCTTTTTCTTCTCAATTTTTTCCTCCAAACAAATCCTTCCTGACTTAGTCTCTAAATCATACACACAGCAGGATCTTGAGCCCTTGGCATAGGATCTCCCCTCATCGCTTGTAAAATTACATTCCCAGGGCGTAGGGCACAGAGGCAAAGCTAACATGTCAGAACTTTCTCTGGATGCTGCTTCATCCTTCACAAGGGCCTTTGATGGAAGACATTCCCCAAAGCAGGAATGCTACATGCGTCAGGAGATTAAGGATCCCCTTAGTACAGTTTTTAAAGGAGGATTTTTAGGGAATGTCCCCCAATGGTGCTGATTAAGGATTGGAGCATTTTTAGCATTTTTTTTCCTTCTTCCAGCAACACTGCTGGTTCCCAGGAAAGTGGCCAGGAAGCCATGCTTAGAGAAATGGCCCTCATGTGCCCCACCCTTGGCAGGACCTTCATGGCTCTTGGAGAAATTGGCAGTCATCTCCTTCCCTAGTGTTCCTAGGCTCTTTCCCCTCATCATCCTGCTGCCATCTTGGTCTATGCAGCTGCAAATATTTTGTTTCCTTCTAAAGGGCTTTACTTATAGGTAACAGGATCCCCTCCCCATCATATGGATAACCATGCTACTAATTTTCATTATGAATATACCTAAGTACACTTAACTCTGAAACTCAACGCATCCATTTTGGTCCAATCAGGAGACAGAAACCTAACGAGAGATGGGAAGGTGATGAGAAGATGGGTTGTACCAGCACCTGATGAGGAGGAGTATAAATGAGGAACTGAGAAGTTCTGACACAAGAGTAACTACAAATATGTAATGAGAACTCTAAGGAACCTAAGTTTCAGGACACATAGGAGAAGGTGTGACTGTGACAATGGATGGTGGAGAAGTTCACACAGATGCCCAAACCAGAGCTGGTCCACAGTTACTGGGAAAATAGGAGGCAGCACTTCAACGGGTGGAACAGAAGGGTCGGTATGTCTGGAGTCCACTCACCGGGAGGTCATCCAAGTTCCCGTGTAGGGAGGGTGTGTCTGTAATGAGAGGACTCACAGAAGGTGGTCAATGAGCCATGCCAGGCAGTGAGGTTGCCAGTGTCTGTACACAGGGTGGAGGCACAGAACCACCAGACCCCCACCCCTCCACAGTCATGCCCCTGACTGAGGGTACAAAGGGAGCCAAGAAAAAAAGGCAGAATGCAGCAAAAAAAAAAAAATTAAAAAATTAAAAAGAACAGAAACAGATATGTCCCTTCTTCCTGCGATGGTTTCCAGGTGCCCTCTACTGGCTAAGCTTAACGTGGTGCTCACGGTAAAGGAGAAATGCCCATCATGTCCAATGAGGGGCGGAAGTGTGAACTTGCAGTTGAGAGGATAAAAGTCTATGATGATCACAGTCAGAAAAAGTTGATGGAATTTATGTCATGGCACTTTGAAAGTTGTCTGACATTGAAATGTTGGGTTTTCCGTCATTGAACCATAGAACCCTACAAGATGAATCTCATCTATCCAGAAACTGTATCATGGTGGATGGATGATCTTCAAACAGTGTCTGGTTTAACATGGGTCCCTCAGCAGCTGTGACAACTTTAGGAGGTTATGCTCTGTGCTTGCAATGGTAAAGAAGTGGGAAATGTGATTTTTCTCTATCAAGTAGAGAATTAAAACTATAATATATATCACCTCTCTCTTCCAATTTTTCTCTGCCTTTGTCTGTCTATATGTGTCTGTCTCTAACACACACACACACACACACACACACACACACACACCCCTCACAGGTAAATCAGGAAAGAGCTTAGCATTAGGAAACTGACTACCTTCTTAGTAGCAAATGCAGGTGACTTTGAGTCACATTTTTTCCATTTGAAATGCAGGCCAGACTGCAAATGCTGGATAGTTGGACCCCAGGTCAATGTACATACTAGGCAAATTTTTATTTCAAGAAACAGAATTTCTTTAAAACCAGAAGTGGGAAGGAAAATTGTGTCAGTTCTGTTTGATGACTCTCTGACATCTGGCATTTATTTATTTATTTAGCTTTTTTTTTTTTTTTTCCCTCATGATCACAAGATGGCTGCAGGAACTCGAAGAGACAGATCCCCACACAATATTGCTCAGAATAGACAAAACAGGAACAGAATAGGAGCTCTCTTTCTTCAGAAAGAAGAATTTTACCCAGAAACCCCAGCTGACTTCCCATGACATTCCCTTGGCGATGGCTCGGAGGTCTCATGCTCACTTCTATATCAATCCCTGGTCAAGAACACAGCATTATCATAACTGACTGACACTAAGCATGAATCATGCCTATAACATATGGGCATTTGCTCCAAACAAAAATGTAGTTTTGTTAATAAGGAAGCAAGAGATTGGTTGACAGGAGGCAGCCTAAGCAGCACAGCATACATTTTATTATACCCTTTTTACTCTGAGCAGCAAAAGTGCAAAAGAGCAATTATGCGTGCAAAGTAAATACCATATTTTAAAAGCAGTTTTTAATTGGATGAAAATTCTGCTGCAGGAAATTAGGAAGAAAAGCATCCTTTTGGAATTCAGATAGGAGCCCCTGATAAGTTATAAAGAAGTTACTTGTAGAATAACTATGAATTCAACACTTCAGTCAGTTTTTTTTAATAATGCTCAATCATATTTTATTCCAATAATTGTCTATTCCAATAATTGTCCCCAGGGAGTAAGATAAAAGGCAAGAAAGACTAAAATAATGAACTCCTGGGTGCTCTGGTGCCTCTTTCTACATAGTCCTTCCTGTGAGGTTCCTGAAATCCTCTGAGCCTAGAGTGTCCTCATCTGCCAGACTGGCTAGTAAAACAAAGTTGCCAGAGAACCATCACTTACTTTCCTATTTGGAAGACTGGGTTACAGAGTTTCCTCATCCTTTCAGGCAGTGAATGTTGCAGATAACTTGGCCTCACCATGTCCTCTCCCAGGTACCTTATTCCTCTACTTTTTTACGTTATAGAATTCGTTCCTCCTCCCCTTGTTTCCTCTTTCTCATTAGCATTGGTCATTAGCATTTCTGAAATACTGCTCTCCTCTCAAGCCCCAGGCCTCCTACAGCATGTGCCATGACATTGGTGTTCCTTTTTCCCAGCAGGATATTGGCACTGACCCTTCCTGTTGTCCCACACTGACACATCACAGGGTGTCATCTCATAACCCTTTTGCAGCTGCCTATCTATTTACACGGTAACCCGGGGTCCTGCTCATAATGAGGAACCCTGTGGCCATCACACACAGGATGCTGGCAGAGACAAAGCAATTGAGGGGAAAATGCAAGGATTTTGAAGTCAAGCAAAACTAGGCTCCAAGTCCCACTTCTGCCTCTTACTGGAAATGGGTATGGTAGATTAAAGATGGTTGAAATTCTTTACTACCTCTTTAATTGAGAGGTGGAATTCAGTTTTCTTCCCTTTAAATGTAGGCTGTCTTGAGTGATTTGATTGATCAATAGAATATGGCAGATATGACAATCTGGGACTTCGGAGGCCAGGTCATAAAACATCTTGCAGATTTTTGCAGCTCTACCCTGAGGAAGCCAGTTCCATGTGAGAAGTCTGATTACCTGGGACTACCATACTATGAAGGAGTACAAGCCATAGGGAGAAAGACTGAGGATACACAAGCAAGTAGATGAGATTGAGGCAGCAGAATACAATAGACACTAGTATGGCAATATTAAATCAATGGATGTGTAACTGATGTGAGTGTGCAATCTGTATACGGGGTAAAAATGGGAGTTCATAACCCACTTGAATCAAAGTGTGAAATATGATATATCAAGAACTATGTAATGTTTTGAACAACCAACAATAAAAATTTCTTTAAAAAAGTGAATTTGAACCTTCCAACCCAGCAAACACAAGAGGAAGAAGATCATAAGAATCCAACAGCCAGAAACAAGACCAGTAGAAAAGTTGTCTCAGCTACCTCTATGCTCTGTCTCAATTTCTGATCCACAAACTCTTGAGCATAACAGAGTGGTTGCTATTTTACACAGCTAAGCTGGGGTCATAAATTTTGCCGTGGTAGATAAATAGAACAAGGGACATTGGAAAAATCCTCATAATTTTTGAGCCTCATTTTTTTTTTCAAAATGGGAGGAAGGATAGAACCTACATTACCCATATCTCCTGTATCACATGTATAAATAAAATAATGGTCCTCAAAGAGCAGCCTTGCACTTAGCACAAGATAGGCAATGATTTAACATTGGTCCTTGACATAGAGTAAAAACATATTCTAGGCAGCTATGTGTTATGCTCCTAATTAGGAGCTGTTAGAGGTGACTGATAATGCTTGAATGCTTAAGAGCTGACCTGAAATCCAGAGAGATGTTCATGAGAGTTTCTGAGGTGCTGAGCACCAGCCCAGTATAGGCTGGCCAAAAGATCACTCACCTCATAAAAGCTGTCTATGTTGAATTAAAAAATAAAGTCAACCATATGATTTTTGACCTGTGGCAACAATTATGGAGATACCGGAGGTGGAGAGGGAAAGAACACATATAATACAGTAGCATTCATGACTTTGAACCTTATAATATTAGTCACTATGATGATTAATTTCATGTGTAAGCTTGGATGGGCCATGGTGACCAGCTACTCTGGTCAAAGATTTTTCTAGATATTTCTGCTAGGGTTTTAACACTCAAATCAGTGGACACAGAGTAAAACAGATTGCCTTTCACAATGTGGATAGGTATCATCCACTCTTTTGAAGGCTGTTATGACTAACTTCCCCAAGCAAGGTGATACAGGTAAAATAGACTAAAGGCAGATAATATGAGCCTTTTTATAGTAGGTAGGGGTTGCAATCTTATATGCCAATGTGGATCAGGCAAGTAATGAAGAAATACATGGAAAATGGAAAAGAGTGATGATGGTTATAGACAACTTATTATCCTTGCCCCAAAGAAAAGACTTCCAAAATTAATATTACAAATGAATGTTGACCTGCTGAAATAAAAAAAAAATGTCTACAGGTCAGATTGTAACTTCAGGCCACTGGTTCAGCTGATGAGAAGTGATAGAAGATTTTTATACGTGGGAATAATATGCTCAATTTTGGGCTTGGGGAAGACCACCCTGGCAGAGGTTTCTAGGATGGAGGCAGAACGAAGTGGGGCAAGAGGTGAACAAAGGAGGGGGTGTTGAGCAGTTTAAGTAAGAAATGAGTTATGAACCATGTGATAGAAATGAACAAAAGCAAGGATAGATAGCACTGCTACTTAGAATTTAGAATCAATGTTGGAGGAAGATGAAACTGTTATAAAGACTTCAGTCCTAGTCTAATTTATACTCTTCGAAGGAGTCCAGGGCATGTTTGTATGGGTGTCAAAAGCATTTAGGCATTTCTGATTTCTGCAGCTCAGCCTGCAAAATAAACAAACAAACAAACAAACAAACAAACAAACCACCATTGGCTTTAAAGCTTCAACCTCTAAAAATAAAATCTATCTTCTGATGCATTAAATCGGATGATAATGTGACCAACTCTCCTCTAAAATTTCCAGTTTTCCTATCATAATCACCATTTTGTTGGGTGAAACATCTCCATAAGTCACCCATTTCTCAGCCTGGAGATGCAAAAGGCAGGCAGTATTCATGATTGCATAACTAATAAGGGTAATGACAGCATAGAGAAAGGAGTCTCATTAGCTGGGTCACCTCTATTAGCATTCATTACAGCCAACAGGATCATGTTCCTCACCTCCTATTTATTAATGGGTTAATCTAAGTCCATCAGCCTGCATATATCATTATTTAGAAGCTTTCTATGAGATAGAGTTAGCTCATTTTTCTCATTTCAAGTTCTGCCAATAGCAATAAAAGTCTTCTGCTAACAAAAATCCTGGTGCTTTAAGTCAGTAAGCACTGGGAGACCCACGAGGCTGAAGTTCCAGGCCCAGTGCAGATCTAACCTGGGCAGTGTGCTACAGGTTCATCTTCTGCAGGGTAACCAACTGCTCATGGATGGGCCCCATATGGAGGCTACAGTCATCTACCAAATATCCCAGGTGACCTCATTATTCTGAAATAAAAAGGTACTAACAGAATTTCACCCCTGTTGTTCTTCTCTTCCAAGGAAATAGTCTTTGCTTGGGGCATCCTCTGGCCACCAGAACTTGCTACCTGAGTACTCTCAATCTCACTAATAGAACCTTCATTGGTCAAAGAAATGTATCTACCTTTAGGGAAGAAAAGAAACGAAACGACAAGGAGTTAATGCCCTTACCCATGAGTAGCTCTCAACAATCAGGGATAGGAGCTAGAGGATGAATACTGAAGCCCCTTGGGTGGACAACCTAAGGCATGCTCTACACTGTTTCCCAGAAGACCACAGCAGGATAAACTGCACCTGCTCTCTGTGATAATGTGATTTGATAATTACGGCATCCTGAATCTGCTTCCTTCCCTTTCCTGTTTTACCATTAAGGGGGGACTTAGCATTCCTGTCCCAAGTAAATATCTTGTGCTTTTAGATCACTTCCTAATTAAAAAGCATACATGCAAATTCTTTTCTGGAGGTAATCTTCTGAGGGAGACAAAAGAAAGAAAAAAAAACAGAGGGAGGTGCAGAGAGGGAGGGAGGAAATAAGGGAGGAAGGAAGGAAGGAAGGAAGGAGGAAGGAAGGAAGGAAGGAAGGAAGGAGGAAAGGAAGGGGGGAAGAAGGGAGGAAGGAGGGATTTTTTTCATTGACTTAAATCCTTTTGCCTTTCAATATCTTACACACGAGTTCCCTTCCTTACCAGTCCACTTAGAACCTCATCTTTTCCCACTGTGACCCAGTATATAACTCCTTAACTCATCTTTCTTTTTGTCTATGGACCTGGTAAGTCAACTTCCGGTCATTCTCATACCTGAGATAAACAACTGAAAGGAGAAAGATTTATTTTGCTCATGGTTGTAGAGGTTTCAGTTCATGGTCACTTGGCCCCATCACTTCCGGCCTATGGCAAGACTGAACATCCAGGCAAGGAGTGCATGGTGAATAGGAAGAAGGAAAAGAGGGAGGAAGGGGGAGTCCCAACAAGCCCTTTAAGAGCATGCCCCCAGGAACCTCCTTCCTCCAACAAGGCCCCACCTCCTAAAGCTTCTACCGCCTCCCAATTCCACCCTCAGCCACATACCAAGCCTTCTGCACAAGAGATTTGGGGTGATATTTAACGTCCAAACCATATCAGGCCCTTTCCTATTTATCTACTCTGCTTGATTTTTTAAAATTCCAAATCTTGTCATTTCACAGGTTTAATCTTCCCGATTTTCCAGTTGACCATGGGAAGACTTAGCTTCTGTAGCCCCACCTAGCCTATAAGACTCCCCTTGAGTTAGCCCCACACCCTCCACACCCAGCACACTCTACTCCCACATACAGAGGTTTAGCATCAGGTGTCCTCTGCTAAATCATTGACTTTTTCCTATAGTTGCTTTCTCAAAATCGCACTGGTCATCATCCACTCAGAGCCAGCAGGGCCTGTGCTGCCCTCCTGCATTGTTTAAGAAAGCTTTGCTTTTCTCCTAGTAGCCATGTAGGTTTCATGGAATGTTGAGCATTTGTTTGATCTTTTGGTGCTAAACCTAGGGGAGTGTTCAGCTCAAAATGTCCAGCTGAATGATGCAGAATGCTTAGAGTTTCCATGGAGAGTATTGGAAGGGATATCACAGTCAAGCATTTCTCAACAGGGGGCAGAGTTCACAGTGGCAGGCTGTCAAGACTCTCCTAACAATGTCTCAGAAGGTTATAATGGTAGGAAAAAGCTGACATTGGGAGACAGTTGTAAAATGCTTCAATGGGTGGAGGTTTTGCTTTGTTCTATTTGTTTCCTGTGGTTCTTTCTAAAACATGTTTGCAAAGATCTATCCCTTGTTCCCAGAAAGTGGCAGAATTGACAATATCAACAAAAATACTCTAAGACTTTGTAATCAGGCAAGGCTTATTTATTTTTATGATGCCAGAATAGGAGTCCTGGTTCTCCACAGGGAGTCCTGATAGCAGGTTTTGCATACATAAGTGCATACACACACACACACACACACACACACACACACACTTTATTAAATCATTGCAATAATTCATTAAAAAATTGCTTCACTTTCCTTGCCTCCAAGAAAATGGAGGGGAGGGGTTGTATTACTTACCTTATTTGGGTATTTTGAATATTAAATGAATTAAAGCACTTAGAACAATACCAGGCACATAAAAGCTATAGCTTACCTTTTTTATTTTTATCATTATCATCATCAACAACATCCTAAGCTTAAAAAGAAGAAAATTGATACAGAGAAAGTTACATAATTGGACCAAAATCACAATGCTGACAAGTGTCAGAATCGGAATTAACACTGTGCTCATAAGTGTTTGTTACACTACCCTCCAACTATAATTGAACTCGAACATCCCACAAGTGCAATGACTCGGAGGCCTCTGCACCTTTGCACGTTTTATTCCTTCTCTGGCAAACTTACACCAATCCTTTAAGACAGTTTCTCCTTGTTCCCATGGAACTACAGCATCTGATTGATTACTACAATGTGAACTCTTTGGGAGCTCTTCCCTCCTCTGTCTTAATTATCTTTCCATTGCCAGCACATAGAAGAGTACCTGGCATATGGTTAATCTCTAAATACACATTGAATAAATGTGTATATGAATATATAAACACAGAGAGATGTTGGTTTCATCTGAGAAAATGAGACAAAAATTTACTTCACTTAGGATCCTTGGTTGATACTTCCAAGAGCCTTGGGATTAAGCTACTCCAAACCTCATAATTTACTTTATGACTATGACTAAGCTGTAAATCCAGGAGTAGAGTGGGTTGGTGGCCATGGAGAAAACATAGGGTCAGTCCTTCTGGAAGGCTCTATACGAGATGGTATCTTTTTTTCTTTTAATCATAGCTACCCAAATTTTTATTAGTATTAATATGAAATACTTTTCCATCTTTTAACATTTATTTGTTTCTTGTAGGATCTTCCAGTTTTTTTTTATAAATGGATTATCCACAGCCATTAAAATGGTCATGTAGAAGACATTTTTTAAATTTATTCTAATTAGTTATACATGACAGCAGAATGCATTGCAATTAATATTACACACATAGAGCACAATTTTTCACACCTCTGGTTGTACACAATGTAGAGTCACACCATTTGTGTCTTCATACATGTACTTAGGGTAAATGATGTCCATCTCATTCCACTGCCTTTCCTACCCCCATGCTCCCTTCCTTCCCCTCCCTCCCCTTTGCCCTATCTAGAGTTCATCTATTCCTATAAGAGATGACTTCTACAGAAGAGAAGAAGTCTTATATTTTGTTCATTCATTCACTCATTTATGTGTTTTATTCAATAAGTATTTGTGTTTCTTTCTACAGTTAAGACCCCCTCGAACTTCTTTGATCTCTCTGGTTGCAGAAAAGGGTTGTTGGGGAAAATGAAAGAGATGGACTTTGGAGTCATTCAAGATATGGGATCAAGTCCTTGGGTAAACTATTCAACCTCCTTAAGCCTAAGCTTCTGAAAAACAGATTCCATCAGGAACCTACAAAATGGTGCTAGGTCTTTGTATACATTTTTTAATCCTTGCAAGATCTCAAGCTCCACTTCTTTCTCAAAGGGTCCTTGTAAGGATTGGAGATAGTGAACCAAGGGCAATAAGAACTAAACCTGTCAGATAAGGTGTGGCGTCTCCTATCATTCAGAAGGGATATTCATCAGTAAGCAAATGTCTCTACAGCCCACCACTGGCCTGCACCCCACAGAGCTGGTTTTGAGCCACACAGGCTTGAGACCCAAACTCCCGCTGGAGAGCCATAAGGCTAGCCCAGTAGGTATGTCAAACTGACTCACACACCTGCTCCACAGAGCACTTGCTCTCCCTGTTCTCCTAGGCAGAACTTCTGTAGGACCTGGGTTCATTTTATTAAAACCCATCTTTCTTTTCAACACAGGTGAAGAATTGGGTTTGAATATTTCATGAGTTCAGTGTTGCTTGAAGTCCCATGGGAGTAATCAACAGGGACTGAACAGAGGCGGTAGAAAACACAGTCCTGGGCAAAGGGAAATTGAGGCAAGGACTGAAGATATGGGTCCAGGTTCAGGTCTGGATCCCAACTGGACCAGAGAGAGGTGCCCAGTGTGTCCCAAGGAACACTGACTTTGTGCATGCACTAGGCAAAGGTGATAAATACATTACAGTTTATTTTTGTAACAACTCTGAGTCTGAGTTTATTGTTTTACAAAGAAGTGAGAAACCTCAATAAGTCACACAGCCAATAAGTGCCAAAGTTTGTAGTTAAAGCCACATACGTCTGACTCCAAGGTACACCCGTTTTGCATTAAGTCAAGTAGTCTCCCAGATAGGTTGATTAGCATTCGGGACAGGACCCAATTCCAAATAGGGCATTTATTGACTGTCATTTGAAACATGGTGGGCATGCAATAAATGACAGCTTCCATAGTTACTGTCATTTTTTAATAAAATAATAATAGGATAACAACAATAATTCTTCTTATCCATGGGGAATACATTCTAAGGCCCTCAGTAGTACTGAGCCCTATACATTCTGTGATTTTCCATATACATATGATAACATTTAATTTATAAATGAAGCATATTGAAAGTAATAATACTTGGTTATTAAACAAAACAGTTATTATAATATAGTGTAATAAACATTATATGAACATGCATTCTCTTTCTCTCAAAATATTTTACTGTATTCACCTTTTCTGCGTTGACTGTGGGTTACCACAACCGAAGAAAGCAAAACCACAGAGAAGGGAGACTGTTGTACTGTTATGTAACCAGTCACCATGAGTTATGTAAACATGCTCAAGCTACTACTTGCACCACAATTTAATTGAAACTCGTTTTCCACCTATGAAGTCTCAGATCAAAAATAACTCCACCTCAAACAGCTGCCCCAGGCATGAGCCCTGTTGAGACATCTTTTCTGCAGAGAGAAACAAGACTGTATTTTATGAGTTAAATAGTGAACTATGATCCTGCAATTACAGGACCATATGTGAATGAAGACTGTGGTAGATCCAAACTTTAGTTAAGACTCTGAAAGTTATATAATGTTATAGGCCCCCAGAGGCTCTGGTTTCCAACCTCCCTTAAGTACAGACCAGGCATAGACTCACTATATGAAGATGCTTTATTTGACAGCATCCAGAGCCAACCCTGCATTGCCTTGAGGTTGGAATAGGCCAGAATAAACCTAGAGCATCTCGTCAGACATTGTGTGCTTGGTTTCTTCTGGAGAACACTCACGTTTATGAGCATGAGACCCAAGCACACTTTGGCAACTTCTTGACTTTTTATTCCAAGAATCTAGCATGGGACCTGGCCTGTGGTGGTCACTCAGTGAACTGGTGGAATAAGTCCAATAGAACAAGTGTTAAGTGACCCTGATAATATATATGGACCATCAGTCAAGCCCTATTCTCCTGGAGAACCTAGTCACGGGAGGATAAATCAGAAGCAGATAAATCTATGGCTGACATATCAATATATAGGGAAAAGTGATCCCAGGAGTAGGTTTGAAAAAAACAAGAGGAGGAACTCCCACAGCCCAAGAGGTCAAAGAAGTTCCCTGGAAAAGATGAGGCCCCACCTTGAACAAGTCGGTCAAGCCAAGAAGCAGAGGAAGTCATTCCACATTGCAACAAATGAAAAAATAAAAAACATATCAGAGAAAATGTAGAGAAATTCAAATTCCTCACATAGGCTGGAGCACAGCATGTGGAAAGAGAAACCATGGATGGAGTTAGGAATAGAGAGAGAAGTCTTTTGTGGTTTAGATGTGAGGTGTCCCCAAAAAATTCATGTGTGAGACAATGCAAAAATTCTCAGAGGTGAAATGATTCGATGATGAGGTAGAGCCTAATCAATGAGCTGATTCACTAATTTGGATTAACTGGGTGGTAACTGTAGGCAGATAGAATGTGACTGGAGAAGATAGTTCACTGCAGGCTTGCTTTTGGAGTTTGTATTTTGTCCCTGGTGAGCAGAGCTCTCTCTCACGACCTGAGCTGCTTCCCCCCTCCATGCCCTTCCACCATGACCTTCTGCCTCACTTTGAGCCCAGACCTATGCTGTCAGCTGTCTGTGGACTAACACTTCTAAAACCATGAGTCAAAATAAGCTTTTCCTTCTCTAATTTGTCTAGTCAGGTCTTTTGGTCACAAAAAAAAGTTGACTAAGACAAAGCCCAGTTAAAACCCTCCTGTGTCCTACAGCGGAAGTGCTTTCTACCTAAAGCAGCACTTTCCAGGAAGTTTTCTGTAAAAGTTATGCTTTGAGCTGCTTGGCAAAGGACAGGCCTGTGCTCAAACACTTTCAGGGCACAGTATATTCTAAGTTCTTCCCCACAAGTCACATTATTCATCAAGGGTCCTGAGGAGGCCTGTGGTGAAGAACCCCCTATTTAACACTGTTTATACTGGCATAGTCTGAACTCTTAGGAGGAAGGCATCTGATCACAGACACCTTATATTTTCCTATAACCCTCATAGAAGAGCCAAGGATGCATATTAGAAAATGTTCCCCGCAAATAGTCTGATATTCTTGAAATGTGTGCACCATGGAAGAGAGCTGAGTTGCCATCATTTATATCTTAGAAGTGATAATTGGCAACAACTGAGAAGAGGGAATTAAAGGGGTGTCTCTTTTTAGTAATGGTGCATTGTGAGTTCTGATGAATGTGATCTCTGAGCAGAAACTGAAAAAGCTAGACAAATAAAACAACAGCAGCAAGGTATTAAAGACATCAGAGAGGTAACAAGTTACTTGTGTCAGCTTTTTGTTGCTGTGACCAAAATACTTGACAAGAACAACTTAGAGGAAAGGTTTATTTTGGCCCAGGGTTTCAGTGGATTCAGTCCACAGGTCATCTGGCTCCATTCCGTTGAGCCTGAGGTGAGGGAGAACATGATTGTAATAGAAGGTGGTGGAGAAAAGCTGTTCAGCTCCTGGGTGGAATAAGTCCAATAGAACAAGTGGGAGCCTAGAAGCTGAAAGAGAGAGGGAAAGGGGCTGAAGAGGAGATAAATTCTTCCAGAACATGGCCTCTGTGACCCATGTCTTCCAGTTAGGTCTAACTTTCTAGTACTCCATTCAGCCATCAATGGATTAATCCACCGATGAGGTTGGAGACCTCACAATTTAACCACTTCCTAAATGCTTCACCTCTGAACACGTGAAATTTTAGGGGACACTCCAGATTCAAACCATAACAGTAATGAAGAGTTACAGGCCAAGAGAGAAACCCAGAGAGGTGGGTTCAACATTTTGCCACCTTTTCCTGAGGCTGAAGAAGGTGGGCATAAGAGGTCCATTGATTTCAGTATAGGCAGAGAAGCTGGAAATTAGATATTAATGAAGGGAGGGGAATTTGACCCCTACTTTACCACATATACAAAATTTTCACGTGAATTATAGCTCTAAATGTGAAAGCAACACAGTAATTAATCTTAATGACTTCAAGGTAGGGAACTATTTCTTAAAAAGACATAAAAGGTACTAGTCATTAATGAGAAGATTGTTATTTTGCTGCATTAGATCAAGAACTTCTGTTCATCAAGAGACACCATTAAGAAAGTGCAGAGGGAAGACAGGGAAATGATATTTACATTACAGAGGGCTTGCATCCAGAATAAATAGAGAACTTTTGCAAACCAAACAAAAGGAAGGTTGTCAAACCAACAGAAAAAAAAAATGTGCAGCAGGAACTAACGCCAAATGAACAATAAACAAATGAAAATTTTCTCAACCTTATGAGTAATCAGGGAATTAGAGTAAAACTACAATGTCCTGTCACCAGAATGACTAAAAATGAAGACCAACTGCACCAAGTACTAACAATGATATGACTGAATGCTATGGTATGGATGAAACTGTAGATTGGTGTAAGTTTGGGATCAGCTATTATAATTGAAGATAGCCCATCCTACAAATTGTAAATTGCAATCTGATAAACAGATCCAACAAAAATCTGTAAAATGAGTAAACATATAGCATCACTTATGAATCTGCACAAAGGGCACATGTGCACCTGGAGACTTGTATGAGAATGTGCACAGCAGCATTTTTCATAATGGCTCCAAACTAGAAATAACCTGCAAGTCCAGCCACAGAATGGATAAATAAAATTTTTGTATGTTTGTACAATGGAATACTAAAACACAGTATATGCAAAATATGGATAAAGCTCTTTGAATGTGGTATTGAGAGAAAAGAACCAAATACAAAAGAATGCATACTTTGTGGCTCCATTTATATGAAGCTAAATAGCAAGGCAAAAATCAAAATTCAGAATAGCAGGAGAAGATTGAGGACATGATGACTGGGAGGGTTTATGTGGAGGGTGCGCCTGAGCTCCTGCCAAACTTCTATTTGTAGAACCCAGAGTTTTGTTTTGTTTTGTTTTGTTTGATGATAATTCATGGACATGATGTATTAGTATATGTTTGACATTCAAAAATATAGAGACAAAAAATAATAAGGTAGCAACAGTGAAAAAAATGGATGAGTGGCAACAATTTGCTTGACTATAAGACTTCTCACTTTGAAAGCTGACATTAAAGAGAACCAGGACAATTAAAAAGGATTTAACCCATCATAGTTTTTGTTTTTAACATCAAGAGTTCTTAATGTCTTATAAGGGAAAATATATCATTTCCAGAGACTGAAAGAGAATCAGCCCATTAATTAAAAATTGGTAAATAAAGGAAAAGAATTAAGTATTTTCCTGCCTTTTCTTAACTAGACAAGTAACAAGTGAGTGAAAGAGGAGAGGGCAGCATTTCTTTACCAAAGAACTCCAACTAGCAATTGACAAAGAAATTATAAAATTAGAATATCATGACTTTGTAGCCCCCTATTAAGAAATAAACTTAGACATTGTACATCAAAGGTCATTTGTATCATAAAAAGAAACAAGCAGAAGTCACGGGTCTCCTAGAATATAGCATCACTTATGAATCTGCATAAAGGGATCTAAGGATGAACAACGTTGGGGTCCCTGCTTCTCTGCCAGCCCACTTCCTACCACCATCCCTCTTGTCCTCTGAGCCATAGCCATGCTTACATAATTCTCTGAATGTTCTGTGTTCCCTCTTGACTGAGCTCTTCACTTTGCCTGGAACATCCTCCTTCACCAGACCAATCTCTCCGCATCCTCCAAGCCTCGGTTTATCTGTGATGTTTTCTTATCTTGCTTCCCCCGACCCCTGAGCATCTGTTGTCACTGAACATCAACGAGTGACAAGGTGTCACCTTTCCCACCAGATGTGTTACTGCTCATCTGCCTTGCTAACCAGCCCAGTCCCCAGGCCAAGTACAGTGTCTGGGGCATGATAGGTTCTCAGTCATCTTTGTTGAGTGAATGAACTCATGAAAACTGAATATTCATGGATAAAAATGGCCTCTCCACCCCACCTAGAATGAGAGACCTCCTTCAACAAACCCTTTTGTTTCCCTGAGAATGGGGGTGGAGTGAGGTAGGGCTCTCTCTCTCTCTCCTTTTGAGTCTTGAAGGATTTCATTATCAGCTTGTGCCAGGTTGATTCCACTGTCTGCTTATCCTGAAAGTGGATCTCTTTTACTCACTTCTTGTTCCTAACTTTGGAAATAATCTTAAAACATATTGACCTTCCCTTATATCTCACACCCAATGGGGCTTACAACCTCTTTTATAAACCTTGTCCCTTTTACATTTTTATAAATATAACAGCTCAATACTCCATCCCAATAGTCCCAAATGCCCTGCATATCCCAGAGTTGAGAAGCTTAAATTTGCATTGATAGCTCTAATGGGTCCCTGATTTTTGACTGTACCTTTTTCTTGTGTTAAAACACGTGAATCTTTTCTTTTTCCCCCAAAGAAACTCTATATAACTGTGAAAGTCTAGATTCTACAGTGGTACTTACTGTCTCTTTCTGAGGAATCAAGCACATAGTAGAACCTCAAAAATAAAATACTCCATCGTTTTTATTAAATGCCTAATTTTCTGAAAGTATCATTTAACATATCTGATAGATACGATCTTTAAATTCTACGATTAATTTTCAGAAAAGGAAACACTCCATAAACACTCCACTCATATCCTATGAGGAAAAAAAAATGCCTTGCAATTGCTTTATACCAGAAAACTCATTTGTTGTATATGTGTGTGTGAAATGCATTTTATTAAAGACTAAACTTTCCTAACAAAAATAAATAACCTAATTTCAATTATATTTTCCCACACTATACTTGCACACGGATTTTGTCCCGTGTCTCCTTAAAGAAGCACACTTCCTCTCTCCCTTCCCCACCATGATGGATCCCCACTCCCACCTTCTTTCTTATGGCCTTTTTCAGAAACTACCTGGTTTAGACTTTCATCTAGCCCCAGAAACTGAAAAGGAATTCAGAGAGCCATAGCCCAAAAAAAAAAAACTTTGTGTCTCCCAAGATGGGTTGATTTTATATCTCTTCCTAGAAATCCTGGGTTCCACTCAGTGACCCAATCTGTGCCTCTACCTAAAGCAAGATGGCAACCTCTTCGAGCCAGTTAAGTTAGGTAGCCATGCTAATGCAGAGAACATGTATTTCTGACTTTCTTGGTTTGAGATTATTGCTGTAGATTCCATTCCCTTGACAATTGAAAGAAAATTTTAAACAGAGATTTGGTCATACTTCTGAAATCAGATTAGCTTCCCAATTTGCTATGGTGATGATTACTTCAAAGGCAGCTGTGGTTTTATAAAATAAAGGTTTCCTGCTGTAGGCAAGTCTTGTGGGCCTGCTCCATGGGGCTCAGGAATGCATCCCAGGGGGACAGCAGGCAGTCTGGAATTCTTCCACCATGTCAGGGAGTCAATGTCACAGCTAGAATCTGCACCTGGGGCAGGACAACTGGAACCAGTCCCAAGAGAAAATGTGTTGAATGTCAGTGCATGGAGGTAAAGAATTTCTGTCTTGGATACTCAGAGCTAATTTTTCATGCAAAAAGGCCTAAATCTGTTTTTGCCCATCCATCTTTCCCTTCTGGTATGAGCAAGGAACCAGCTTTTACCAGATTTCTTCATGTCCCCTCTTACCTTATGTCCCCTGGAATTGAGTAGTGAGGCCCCTGGACTTTGCTGTCCCATGTAAGTAATTCAAAAAGGGAGAAGTTTTTTAATAGCCAGGAGAAAGATTTATACAAGAGGTAGAGAAACCCAGAAAGGGGCACATTTTTGTAGGTCTTCCTTTTTCTGGTCCCCCCAATACTGTTCCTCGCACCTTCCAGGCACTTTTATTCCCTGGTCCTCTCCAGTCCAGGAAGAGGGCCTCCTCTTGGATTCATAGTTCCCCAAAAAGCAGATGACATTAATCAAGTTTCTCCAGAGAAAAAGAACTAATAGAATATACAGAGGGATAGAGAGAAGGTTTAATAGGGGAATTGCATCAATTATGGAGGCTGAGAAGTTCCACAATGCTATTTGCAAGATGCTATCTGAAGACTCAGGAAGGCCAGTGGTGTGATTTAGTCCAAGGTCAAAGAGTAGAGAAGAATAAAAGCCACTGGAATAAGTATATTCCAGAGTCTGAAAAGAATAAGGATACCCAGGTTCCAAAGGCAGGAGAAAATAGATTTCCCAGCTCCAGAATAAAGAGAATTTATCCTTCTCTTTCTCTCTCTCTCTCTCTCTCTCTCTTTCTTTCTCTCTCTCTCTCTCTCTCTCTCTCTCTCTCTCTCTCTCTCTTGCTTTTTTTTTTCCTTTGTGGTACTGATTGAATCCAGAGGCACTTTACCACTGAGCCATATCCCCAGCCCTTTTATTTTTTATTTTAAGATAGGGTCTCACTAAGTTGCTTATGGGATTTTGCTAATTTGCTGAGGCTGGTCTCAATCTTGCAATCCTCCTGCCTCCGTCTCAGCAGTCACATGCCCTTACTTTTTTTCCTATTCATGCCTTAAATGGATTCAGTGATGCCTATACATGTTGAGAAATATGGATTTTCTTTCTTCAGTTAAATTCAAATGCTGAAGTTTTCCAGATGCAACTTTAGAGAAACACTCAGAAATAATGTTTAACCAGCTATGTGACCATCCTGAACCTAGACAACTTGGCATATAAAATTAACCATGACATAGATCCTGAGACAAGAATGTGAATGCAGTTATTCTTTTGGGAGGTGACCCAGGAAGTACTATGAGGAAGTTGAAGAGTGAGACAGGGAAGAAAACAGAGTGGATTACTAAAGCAGGCCACTGGATCTCAACCCACTCTTCCAAGTAGGGTCCAGAGTAGATTGGGTTCCAGAATAGTCTCTCAAGGACTGATAAATTGAAGTGTTTGTTCATCAACTTCTATCCCTTGCAAGCCGAAGTTGGCTCCTGGGTGTTCATTTCCTGGCACTGCTCCTTTCTTCCATTGAGCTCAGAGAACCTCTTAGGCCAATAAACGCAAAGTTCTTGTGACCTTTAAGGGAAGTGTCTGGAATAGGATAGGGTATTTCAAGGGCAGATGGGCACTCCATCGAGTTGTCTGTCCCATTTCCTATGTCTTTGTGACCCCTTGCTTTGTCTTTGTGGGAAGTGTAGCACACCAAAGTGGTGAATATATTTAAACTGAAATGAAGTGGAGCCATTGACGCTACCAAGTAAAACTCAGAGGAGGAACAGCCAACATGAAGCAGAACCAAGGGCACAGTGGATGCTCAGTGAGGGCTGTTGGCTGAAATGGGGTAATATGAAAAACCAAAAAGGAAAATTAGGAAGAGAAAGAGGAAGTCGAAGGAGGGCAATCTGCAGATAAAAGAGAAGAAAGCAAATGAAAGATCAGTGAAGGGAAACAGGAAAAGAGAAAGAAATAATTAACTCATGAGGACATTTGTACTCCTTCTCAGCATTATCTTTGGCCCCTTCAAGCATAGTAAGATGTTGAAAATCTGACAGGCAGAAAAATGCCTCCCCGGAAGAAGTCAATATGTCGGGCAAAAAGAACTTTGTGGATTTGATTAAGGTTAAGAAACTCAAGGTGGAGAAAAGTGTTGGAATTATCCAACATGGGTAGGTCAGGTCTCATCCCATGAAGCCCTAAAAGTACAGAACCTTCAGAAAGACATGATAGTCTGAGAAGGTTTCAATACCCCTTACTGGCTCCAAAATGTGGGACTGGGCACAAAGACCAGAGAGAAGCCTCAGGAAGATAGAAAAGGTAAAGCAGTGGATTCTTCCCTTGAGATTCCAGAAAGGAGTGCAGCTCAGCTTCACCTGCATCTGACCCCAGTGGGACTCAGGCAGGACTTCTGACCTCCAGAACTGTAAGATAATAACTTTGAGTTCTTTTGGGGCTGCTAAGGGTGCAGCGATTTGTTATAACAACAATAGGGAAAGGAATACACCTAGGGACACTAAAAATGGAAAATTATCCAAAAAAAAAAATCATTCTTTAACTCTCTGGTATTCAGCCTGTAATCGGTTTCCCATTTAAGTCTGGAATTATTTTTTTCTCTCTGCAGAACAGAGAATGGCTGCTCTCAAGATTCATTAATATGCATAAAGGGTGGCATAATTAGTTGCCACAGGTAACCCTTCTCTGGCTGTGTGAACTGAGCTAATGTGCAAATGCCTGCTGCACAGGAGAGCAGAGCAGTGTGAGTAAAAGTCCCCATTTCATAAAAGGAAATATTTGAATAATATGCAAATGCACTGGATGTTATTAGCAGGATGTCAGGTTTGACAGTCCATGTTATTGTGAAAATAAATGAGTTTTGACACAAATAACTTAGGTATGCATTGATTTAAAAAAAAAGCAAATCTTGTAACGAGACGTTATGTATTGTGCTGTAGGTTTATAAAGATTTCTATGGCTATTAAGAGAAAAACATGACGAAGGATCGTTTATTAATGTATTCATTAAGCTGCTCTAAGGTGTAACTGTAATTACTTTCCTCCAAAATGTACTCTGTTCCCCTTGCATATTTAATTGGCTCTGGCAACCCACATTTAAGACAATGAGAGGAGTTGTCAGGAATGTGAAGACAGAAATGAAGAGAAATCAAATCTCCATCACAGGCATCAGAAACATTGTCTGGGTATTTTAACTCCAGAAAATATTTTTTTTCTTTTGGGACTTCCTTTTAGTTCTTCTTTATGTTTTTTTAAGAAGCTCTGGTGAATGTGAAAAACACAACATGGAGGTCAGAGCTTCCTGGCAGTAGGGGCTTGGGGCTCCTGGTATTTGTCCTTGAGAGACAAAGGAGAGTGCCCAGGAGACATCCCTGCCTAAGGATACACATGTGCTGGAGATGCTGCTGAGCCACATTGCCAGGCTGCCCACTGGGTCCATTCACTCTCTAGAGACTGGAGAGGAAGAACTAACAGGAGAGTTCCTCTGGCTGAGCTGATGTCTGCCCAGCCCTCCTGCCAGCCCAGCAGAGACTTCCAGGTGTTTCCTGTGCAGAAGAAGCAGAGACCTCAATGAGATCAAGTTCTGGGATACCCCCATAGGGACAAAGCTTTGTTTGCAGTCAGGAAACTAGTAGGATATGAAAGGCAAGATTAAATAATGCTCTAATTTAAGCAAGAAAATAAGTAAGTTCATTAAAAGATTTGGGGTAGTTCAGGAAACTATTGTAAGAGGCTGCCTAGCCCATAGCCCCTAGCACTGTCCAAATCCAAAGCACAGAATATGTCTCAGTCAGAGTTGTACTATAACCTCTCACTAAAGACACCTTGGAGGAGAGTGTGGGGTCCTGCTGATGAAACAGCTGTTGCTGCTGTTTCTGGAAGTTGATTTAGCTACTGTAGCAGCTGTTATTCTCACTAAATTCAATCCTAAGAAGACCCTGCTTGCCTGCACAGCTCATTCCTGAGTCAACGTCTGGCATGGATGTGTCTGATAGGCACAGCCAAGGTCACATGCCCGGGTACCACCATTCCTGAAAGACAGGCTAGGAAAGCAAATTCTGGCACTTTAGTTTCAATAGAGTACTCGTTGCCTCTCATCTTGAACCATAAAGAAGAGAATCTCTCAAACATAGAAAGGGCAGGCAGATGTTGCATGGACAAAAATATTGAAAAAAGTTCCCTGGAGTGCAACTCCCTACCTTAGTATATTCTCTCCTTACCATACTTAAATTTCAAAAGATCAAAAAAACTTCTCAGTGAATATAGTGAAACTCTCTAACATACAACCAAAATCACACTCATTCCAAAGGTTGGACAATCCAAAGATCATCTCCAAGACCATCTCTGGGTAAAATATATTCATTTTAAAAGATTTGGGGTAGTTCAGGAAACTATTGTAAGAGGCTACCTAGCCAGTAGCACTATCCAAACTCAAAACACAGAATATGTCTCAGTCTGGTTCCTTCATGATCTACTCTCAATATCTGATCATCATAAAGTTCACCACTAACAACACACCCATAACAACTGTGGAAAGAATAGAGAAATAAAAAGAACAGGGAAACAAAGTGCTTAATATATACACAATATATTCAAAAAGAAAACCTGACTAGATCTCACACTCCCTGTTTCTATAGCTAGTTTCCAAGTGAGAGATGGCACTTTCACTTTCATGTGGCCACAGTTGGAATAGGAATTCATTCCTCCAGTATGGACTCCATTAACACATGCTTAATATGTTCACCAGAGGAAGCATTGACAAATCTGAATCTTTTATGGTACTGTCCACTTGAAATTGTTATAGTCTCCCCTCAGTTGCCATATCACTGGATATGGCAATTATGATAAAACAAAAATAAATAATTATTTTGTCTTTATCTCCTGTTACTGGAACAGAGCTCATAGAACCCTTGGAATTTTCTGAATGATCTTCTGCATCCTAGAGATAGCCCCTGATGAAGTTGGCTAGATTCACCAAGTATTCCAAGGTAAAGGTTGATCACTAGAATAGGACAGGGCATGGTTACACGGTTGGGACTTTTCAGCTTTATCCCTAGACCTCTGGGGAAGGAAGAAGGACTGGAGATCGAGTTCAATCACCAATGACCAGTCACTTAATCAATCATGTCTATGTAATGAAATTTCCATTTAATCAAGGGGGTTCAGATAGTTTCCAGACTAGTGAACACATTGAGGTTTTGGGAGGGTAGAATACCCACAGAGGGCTTGGAGTCTCTGCCACCCCTGTGCTCAGCAGCTCCTCCTATATATCTCTTCTATGTGGCAGTTGCTGAATTGTAACATTTATCCATAAACACATAAACCAAAATAAAATGTTTTCCTGAGTTCTGAGAGTCATTCTAGAAAATTATGGCGCCTGAGGATAGGGTTACGGAAAACCTCTGAATTTACAAAGGATTAGTCAGAGGTGTGATTGGTTCTAGAACTAGTGACAGATATCTGAAGGAGGGACAATCTCATGGGAAGGACTGAGCCATAGATCTCTGGGGTCTGTGTTAATTCTAGATAGTATCCAACTGGTATTGAAGAACCGAAGAACTGGTATGAAACAACAATACACATTTGATGTCAGAAAGAAGATAACACAGTGACAGAGGTATCCATAGATCACGTACACCAACACAATCTTTAATTCCCTCTTTTGCTTGTTTCTCCAAAAAAGCTTTATAGGATCAATTCCAGTTAAATGGAGTCATTACTATGCTCTCTGCTGAAGGCATTTTTCCTTTGGGTGTTGAAGCCCTCAAGCCAGCAGAGTCCTGAGCCCAGAGAGCAGGAAGGAGTAATTATACAAGTGAGTTTCCTAATGAGAGATGCTACTTCCACTTCTAATCTTTGATTCCTCAATATAAGATGGGCCTAATGCTGTCATCAGCATTTCAACAGAGAGCCCCGCTCTCTGGGCTCAGGACCCTACTGGCTTGAGGGCTTCAACACCCAAAGGAAAAATGCCTCCAGCAGAGAGCATAGTAATGATTCCATTTAACTGGAAGTTGACCCTATAAAGCTTCTTTGGAGAAACAAGCAAAAGAGGGGATCAGAGATTGTGTTGGTGAACTCGATCTATGGATACCTCTAATTGTTGCTGATTTATCTTCAGGTAGGTAACATGTTCCTCCCCAGTGAGGCATCCCATCAAGGTTTTGGTTTAATTGTTGCTTCTTGCCAGTTTGGGCACTGGACAATGGTGACAGTAACCAAGCCACAGTAACAAAGACAGACATAGTCTCTGTCCCTTCCACTACCTTTAAGAGATCACCATCACTCAACATGAACATTTCCATGAAGCCACGAGGTAGGTTGGGAAGGATAGGAATGCCGGCCATATCATGCTGGGAAGTTGATCCATCTCTTCATGTGACTTTTCATGCAACTTTAGGTGAGCAATGCCTGGGCCTTTCTGGAGAATCTTCTTTCACTTGAAGTTGGGGTGCTGCTGAGAACTGCACAGATACTGGACACTGGGTGCTGCTGCCAGAAGCCCCTCGGCTGTGGCCATTAAGCTGTGTGTAGCTACTGTAGCCCTTGCCAGAATGAATTCTAAGAAGTCTGTATTTCCTTGCATCACAGCTGTAGTAGTCTGGCATGAGTGTGTCTAAACACTGAAGCCTAGGCCACACACTTGTACTCTAGCTGCAAAGAACAGAGGAAGAGTAGCCAGCTCCTTTAGTTTTATTATAAAATATGACCTCTTCCTCCCAAAATGGTTAATGAGAGAGTGGAAAATCCCCCCCCCAAAAAAAGAAACGGGGTTCAGATATGAGGTGGTTGATAAGAATGGTATGCCCTCCCTAGTGGTTAAAATATATTTATGAGAAACAAGCTTCTTTACGTCCTGATTTTACTGAGTCTAGTTCTTGAGCAACAAATTGATTCTCTCTATACCCCAATTTCTTAATAATAGGGAGACTATAACAGGCCTGCTTCACAGAGTCGTTGGTGAGGATTAAGTAAGTCAGTACAAGAAAAGCATTCAAAACAGCAACTAGCACACAACAAATTTAGATATAATAGTTAGTATTGCTAAAGGTAGTATTCTTCCTTAAATAAGAGGGAAGAAAACATTTTATAGAACATCTTTCAGCTACTCTGAATTGGGTTAAAACGCTATATTTATTTGATTTATTCATCATTAAAGTCATTCATCACTTCTTAAACACCCTCCTTCCTCCCGTAAGGGCCAGGCTGTACTCTAGGCCTGGGCCCAAGACAGTAACAAAATCCCTGATTCCATATTAATGGTTCTTCCCCTCCGTCACAGGTTAGCAAGGGACACAGTGTGAATTTCATCTCAAGTCTGTAATCCTACAAAACCTTGGTCTACCTACCACCTACCAATAACTACATGAATTGAAGACTATAAATTACAGAAATCTCCCAAATTGATACATGAATTCAATTCGAGCTTTCTTGTTTTCAGAACAGGAACTGATCTTCAGAAGGCAGATTAACATCCATCTTACTTGAATACTTTTCTTTATGATAATCACTTTCTGATGGATATTGATCTTGGAAAAGTGGAGTGTCACAATAAGCAGTGGGAAGCTGGCATTGCCTCTTCCTGCCCTGGGATCTGTGGCCCAGTGCAGGGAAGGACCCAAAGTTCACAAGAGCTTCAAACATCTTTCCAACAGGCACTTTCTCTATCCTTCAAATGTCAAACAGAATATAAAGATTTAAAACTCATCCTCACTGCATGTTTGGATTTCTCATTTAAAAAAAAAATCCTTCCTTTATCTCTTCTTATGAATTTAGCCATGCCTCCAAGAGAAAAACTTGTGCTCAGTGAAACAGAAAAGGAGCGGAGATTTAGTTTTAGGAAAGCAATAAAGAGAAACAGGCAACCAACTTTAACAGTGAGCTGCGATAACACACGAAACCTGTCAGATAGCATATTACATAGGTTATAAATCTTTCCTAAAATGAAGTTAAATTAAGTCAAATGATGCATAGTTAAATTTTTTCATTTTCTTTTTTTTTCAGAATCAAGAGAGATCCAAAGATTTTTTCTTTTCAGACTTAAGTTATAATGAAATTCTCTTCTACCTATAAGTTTAGATCAAGCATTTGCAATACATATCTGTAAAAGGTGTTCAGTGATATGACAAAAAAATACAAAAATTTTCAGCATCTTCCCAGAAGTTATTATATTCAGTGGAAAGTAGTTTATTTTATATTAAAATAAACACAGATATCTTACAAAATGGGAAATATGCTGTATTTTCTCACTACCAGTGGTGACTCCTTGAACTTCACTCCAAAGTCCTGTGAATTGTTATTTCATGCTTCTGTAGGACTTATGAGGGTTAATTTTATGTCAACTTGACTGAGCCACAGGGTACCCAGATATCTGGTAAAACATTATTCTGGGTATGTCTGAAAGGGTGTTTCTAGATGAGGTTGACATTTGAACTAGTACACTGTTTATTACAGCAGATTGCCCTGCCTGATATAGGTGGCCCCCATCTATTCCACTGAAAACCTGAGCAGAATAAAACATTCAGGAAGAGAGAATTATATCCTTGCCTAAATGTATTCAAGGTAGTACAATATTCTTCTCTTTCCTCCAGGTTCAGTCTGGAATTTCCACCATCAACTCTCCTGGGTTCTCCAGCTTGCTGATTTGTAAGCCTCCATTACTACATGAGCCAATTCCTAATGAATATGCCCTTCCCATAAGCATCATGTCCTCATGCCTAATTACTTTCTCTCTCTCATCACCCTCCCACTCTTGCTGCCTCAATATGTATGTATATATGTGTGTTGTGTTGCTATCTAAAAATGTCTCCGTGTATATACACACATTTATATACACATATATGTACATGTTTATGTGTAAATATATCTATGTGTGTATATGTGTGTGTATGCGTGTGTGTGTGTGTGTATGTGTGTGTGTGTGTGTTCCATTTGTTATATTTTTTCTTGGGAATCATGATTTGGAAAAATTGGTTTTTAGTGGATTTGGATGCTTAATCCTTAGCCACTCCCCTCAACATCATGCCAACCATATGTGAGAGCCACCAACCTGCCAGAATCATCATGGCTGTGAGTTCTGAGAATTTCCCCAGTGTATGATGTCAAAAATGATTGGGTGGAAAATGCAAAACTAAATCATTTAGTCATATTTTATTTAGTCCACCTAATACCAAACACATTTTGACAGGGTTATTTTTGAATTATGTGAATGAATTGACTGCCTTATTATTTTCATGGATGGCTCTGATGGTTGAAATTTATGGTTAAAAGAAATAACTATGTAGGTCCTTGTTCTGTTTCAGATTTTGACATTTCCCAATACATTTACAGGGAAGAAGTTTCAAATGGATATTTTAAAACTATGATATTAAAGGAAAAATATAAAAGAGTAAACACATAAATCTTAAATTTTCCCACATCTTAAATCTCCATTTAATTTTTATGAATTTAGATAATTAATCAATTAATTGATGCTGGGAATTGAGCCAGCACCAATTGATTAATTAATTGTGCATGATTAGCATATACTTTACCACTGAGCTACACCACCATCCCCTAAAAAATTTTAGTACTTAAACCCTCAGGGAAAACAGCACCAACTCTTACAACACAAAGCAAATGGGTAAGTGGCAATAGGCATAGCAAACCTGAGAAAGCCAAGCCCCAAAGTGGCAGTGGAAGAAATAAAAGCAAACACAAAATACAATACGGAATTTTCCAAAAAGTTCATGTGTACAATATACACCTCTGAAATTGCAAAAGAAGTATACACAGAAGGTGATGGTAACGAAAATGAGAAACATTAGACAAAAGATGTTTGAGAAACAGTTCATTCCCTAACTCTTCTCCTGTACCACAGATGAAAATACAATTTTATTTTCTCAGAGAGTAAAACAGGATCTGGTTGGGGGAAGACCATGCATGTTGGAATGAAGTAACTACAACATTCCAAATAATGAATACTGAAACATCCCCTCCCACCTCCCGAACAATTCCATAATATGTGCAGTGGGATCCTTGACTTCCAGCAGGGCTGGTGGAAGGGACTTTCCTAGAAAGTGTGACCAGCCCTGAAAAAAAGATTTGGAGATGCTGAAGACAAGAATTCCCCATCCCTCAGCTGACCCGCATCTAAACTCAAAGTTGTTAAGCCCCATTCACATAATCAAAACTTCTGATAGGTTTTTACTCCCCAATTTCTAAATGTGAGCACATGTAATTCTCTGTTCATCTTATCATTTCCTATCTGCCATCTTCTATGAACAGCTGTGAGACCATGTCCCTGCATAGCTTGGTTGGTACTGACTACATAGCTATTCAAAACCAAACAGCACATTGGTTTTGGATACATACCTAGGTGGTTTCAGCATAAAGAAATATATAAGAATTATTGACACAAAAGTTGGAGTAAAGAAATTTTCCTGGAAAAGGGGATATTGGAGGCTGTAAGGCACTGGTCACTTTCTAATTCTTTACCTTAATGGTAGATTTAAGTGTGGTCATTTCATTGTTATTTTCATAACCATTCAAATACATTTCTATATTTCTCCCCATATTATCTCATAGTTTTTAATCTAATGGTATTACAGTAGAAATAAAGTAGAAAGAATGAGACTTATTTTAAAAACTAAGAAATAAGAAAGGCATGAGGGTACATTTTGAAAGTGAGATTTAAATGTCAACATAAAAATTCAAACAAATTATACATTTATTGTCTTCAGAGCAAATGAATACCAGGAATTAAATGTATGTTGTAGCATCCAAATAGATTTTTTAATTGCTTTTATAATCTGATAAGTGAGGTTTCTTTATAAAATCAACTGTTTCCTCGCTAATTTTTGAATTGTGACTTTAAATGAAGAATTACAAAAGAACTTGTTATTTTGAGCATGTCTCAAATATTACCAGGCATGTTGTAAATGACCTCAATTTATAGATTGGATGATTTGTCAGGCAAGCTATCAGCTTTGTAAATCAATAAGAATATTAATTGCAAAGAACTGAAATACTTAAAATATGTTTAAATTCATTCGCTTATAACAAGATCAAGGTTTAAAAAAACTGGTTGGTCCCTTTTTGACATTAATATGTAGCTGTATTATTTTTATCACAGGCAAGTAGAGAAGAAGAATCCCGTACGTACCTTACATTTCCCATTAAACTTTTACTGCTGGGGAAACAAGTAACGATAATAAGTAGTAGTTTCTCCTTACAGAAGTATTCCAACTAATAAATAAAGAGGAATGACAGGATGAAAATATGAGCATTGTGTAACCCCAAAGCAATAAAGAGTAAAGACTGACTGGCCATGGGTGACTAACATTCCAGAAGTTAAGTCAGCCAGACTCCACAGCCTCCTGATAGAGGCACCAGATGACCTACAGTCAGTCTTGCAGAAAAAGCAAATCACTAAAACCTGAATCTTACCAAATTCTTAAATCTAACTCAGAGCTTACATGAAAGAGTCAGGACAATGTATAAAGGACATTTGAGTTTGCATCCAGAAACTTCTAGATCCATCCAGATTGTGGAAAGTTCTCAAAAAAAAAAAAAAAAGTTGCTGCTTCTTTAAAGAGAGAAAGGACCTTGAGGATAAAAGAGAATTGTTGCAATGAGGTATAATTTCAATCCTAATTCAAAGACATTGCAAAAAATACTATGAGGTATCTGAGACATCTGAATATTAGATGGTTGAAAATATTGTTAAGTTGAAAGTGAAGTAATGGTGCCATTATTATGCTTCTAAAAAAATGTTTTCCTCTTAGAGATACATCCTCAAATATAATAGGAGAAATGGCCTCATATCTAGTCCTTGCTGGAGATGGCAGTAAGTGGCTATGGATGTGAGATGGAACGAGACTGGCCACCAGTCAACACCTGGGAAGGCAGGGATGGGCAAACTAGGATTTGCTACATTAGTCTCTCCACTTTTATGTTTCCTTGAAATAGTTTATAAGATGTTTTTTAGAATTTTTTTCTCAAGTAAAATGAGAAAAAATACATGTAAATAGGTCTGATAAACAAAGGATTTATGAAATAAATAGAAAATTAGCCCTTATCTGTAAGTGAGAAAATGACCTTTTGTAAAACACTTAAAGAATATGAGCACACCTTACAAAGAAGAAATACAAATGACCAATAACTAAAACTTTTTAATTCCTTAATATTTGAAGAGATTCAAGAAGCCAGTATAATTCTGAAGGAAACAGTGAAGAACTAAATGAGCAAGACTAAGGAGAAAACAGGGAGAATTAACAAGCCTGTAGAGAGATAGCAAATACCAAACTTTTTATATGGAAATAATTGTATGTAGATATGAAAACAAAGGAAAGAGGAGAAATTTAAACAGAACTATGCATTTTGGACAGTCTTATTTCGTTAAACATACAACTGATAAATTTTGACCAATTGATTTTAACCTAAAAACAATTCTCTTCAGAATTGTTTTAAAGCTATAGCCAAATAATATCCTAGCCCTCCACCTAGAATTCTAGTTCTAAATATACAGATAAAAATATTTTCCAAAACAACCTTAAAAATGATATAAATGGGTCAGTCCTACAAGAGAAATGTGAACCATCACTAAGCAGTCTCTATAGATGTCCAAGGCCCACTAAGTGGGCAAAACATTAACAACCCATTATCTTCCTGACACAGGCAACCACACTTGCCAGTGGAAAGTATAATAGATTAGCCAGGTATGTCTATATAAAGTACATAACATAATATAACACATAATATGCACATCTGCTTGAGCAATCGGGATACAGATTATTCCCATAAAACCACAGCATAAATCTTGAAATCCAGCTATTAGAAAATGACATGTCCAAAACGCCACTGTGACAAACACACTTCACATTGTGAGGTTAAACAGAATACACAAAAAAATTAAATTGATAGAACCAATAAAATTAAAGAAAAATGATAATTAAAAGCAAAAATCACATGAACTAAAAACTGAGGCCAACTGTACGCAACACTTAGAATACAATTCATCAGAGAAAGGACTGACACTTTTGAACCAATTGCTTCTTATTAGGAGAAACTGATTGGCTGAATAGCTTATTTTGAGGCTTAAAACTAATAGCTTATTTAAAATAGCATGAACTCTCAAAATACTGGATGTATGTATGAATAAGTTTTAAGTTCATAAATGAAAGCCAAGGACAGTATGGCCATACCAACTATAAAGGTATCTCCACATGCCTTTAAAATCTTATTAGAATATGAGCTTCTTCGGAGAAGAAATTATACTCACTTAATGTCACATTCCCAGTTTTAGGCACAAAGGTACCAGATAATCAATTGTCTGTTCATTTATGTGTGTCTTTAACAATCATACCAGTCACTGTTTTAGGCAGAGAGGATTCAAGGGTGAACAGGGTTTACATGGTTCCTGAGCTCATGGGCTTATATTCTAGCTTTAGGAGACAATGAAAAAAGAAAGAAAGAAAAAAGAAGAACAAAATTATTTTCAACTGGCTCAAGTGCAATAAAAACAATAAATCTATCACGTAATGCAATGACTGGAGAAAACCCTTTTAGAGAAGGTTTTAAGGAAGAATGCTTATCTGGAAGTAATAGTTGAACTAAGAGCTGAACTAGAAGGCAGCTTTGCGAAGGATTCAGGGGAAGAATGTTCCAGGCAGAAGGAATTGCAAATGCAGAGGCTCTGTGACCAGAGAACCAGGATGGTTTAAGCAATCATAGAAAATACAGAGGGGCCATGAGGCTGTAGCACCATGACCAGGGCTGGGGAAAAGGGTTGAGGGTGAGCTCAGGAATGTCAATGCTACCTAAGAGACCTGATGAAGAAGCCAGGGGAAGGTACTTGGGTGTTATTAAAAGTTAGGGAGAGTGCTTCAGGGTGTTTTAAGTGGGGGCTGACTTCATTCGACTTGTGCATTACAAAGCAGCCCTGCTCACAGTGCTGTGTGAAGGAGGAGACTGCAGAGGGGAAGATGAGCTAAGGTAGAATAAGGAAGTCCACCTTGGAGGCTGCTGCGGTGGGCCTGCAGGAGAGGGGGAGGCTGAGGAAGACAGTGAAGACCATCAGAGCAGAAGGAATAGAACCAAACAGAGCTGACTGATGGACTGATTGTTGCAAGAGAAATAATGAAAGGAACCAATTGATGACCTTTGAGTCTTTAATGTAACAAAAGAATGGATGGAAGGATTATTTAGTGGTCTAGGAAGACAAAAGCGAAACAGGTTGAAGAGAGGAGAGAGAATACTTTGGGGACTCTTGTCTAAGATGGCTATGAAGGTAGGACAATGGAGATTTCAAGTATACAGTTAGATGAAAGTTTGGCATTCCCAAAAGGCAGCGGCCCCTGGAGACATCATTATGTGAGCCACCAGCTCAGAGATGATATTTGAACAATGATACTGAATAAGATCCTGTAAATGAAAGATTGTAGACAAAAGAGAGACAGGATTTGGGTATCATGCCGTGGGTGCTCCAGATTTTAGAAAATTGAATGAAAACAGAAATAGAATTTAAAGTGATAGAAGTCAGTCTAGTGTTTGATTCTTTGCTTTTAAAAAAAAATCACTTTTGCTAATAACTTTTTTGGTACTGAGGACTAAACCCAGAGGTGCTTTATCATTGAACTACATCTCTAGTCTTTTTATTTGATTATTTTGAGACAAGATCATGCTAAGTTGCTGAGGTTGGTCTCAATGTGATTTTTTACCTTAGCCTACTGAGTTGCTGGGATTACACATATAATAATTTTTAAAATAAAATAAAGCTGATGTAAGTGAACATATCTGCAGAGTTCAACTGGACCGGCAGCCCTCTGACATCTATTGTAGGTAGAGAATGTGTTTTTCAATCTTCTTTGGATGCAATCCCTTACAACTCTGCCATCAGTGTGACACTTTCTGCTGTCAAAATTTGGAGCCAAACTGGAATTGAAAACCCAAGAAATCATTCACAGGACTATAAGTCCATTGAGAATGATGCTCATGTGTATTATCTGCTCTAATTTTAATTTCTCTGTTGTCAACAAAGACTTTGAACAGTACCAACTGAATTTGTGGCAGAGTTTGAGTAGGTAACTGTTAGAAGTTAACGACATGATGTAGGCTCTCTTACTTAAACTAAAAAGTTTTTTTCTCAGCAAAAGAAACAATAAGAGAGGTAAATAGGGAGCCTACATCATGGGAACAAATTTTTACTCCTCACACTTCAGATAGAGCCCTAATATCCAGAGTATACAAAGAACTCAAAAAATTAAACAATAAGATAACAAATAACCCAATCAACAAATGGGCCAAGGACCTGAACAGACACTTCTCAGAGGAGGACATACTATCAATCAACAAGTACATGAAAAAATGCTCACCATCTCTAGCAGTCAGAGAAATGCAAATCAAAACCACCCTAAGATACCATCTCACTCCAGTAAGATTGGCAGCCATTATGAAGTCAAACAACAAGTGCTGGTGAGGATGTGGGGTAAAGGGTACTCTTGTACATTGCTGGTGGGACTGCAAATTGGTGCGGCTAATTTGGAAAGCAGTATGGAGATTCCTGGGAAAGCTGGAAATGGAACCACCATTTGACCCAGCTATTGCCCTTCTCGGACTATTCCCTGAAGACCTTAAAAGAGCGTACTACAGGGATACTGCCACATCGATGTTCATAGCAGCACAATTCACAATTGCTAGACTGTGGAACCAACCCAGATGCCCTTCAATAGATGAATGGATAAAAAAAATGTGGCATTTATACACAATGGAGTATTACTCTGGACTAAAAAATGACAAAATCATGGAATTTGTAGGGAAATGGATGGCATTAGAGCAGATTATGCTAAGTGAAGCTAGCCAATTCCTAAAAAACAAATGCCAAATGTCTTCTTTGATATAAAGAGAGCAACTAAGAACAGAACAGGGAGGAAGAGCAGGAGGAAAAGATTAACATTAAACAGAGACATGAGATGGGAGGGAAAGGGAGAGAAAAGGGAAATTGCATGGAAATGGAAGGAGACCTTCATTGTTATACAAAATTACATATAAGAGGTTGTGAGGGGAATGGGGAAAAAAACAAGGAGAGAAATGAATTACAGTAAATGGGGTAGAGAGAGAAGATGGGAGGGGAGGGGAGGGGGGATAGTAGAGGATAGGAAAGGCAGCAGAATACAACAGACACTAATATGGCAGTATGTAAAAATGTGAATGTGTAACCGATGTGATTCTGCAATCTGTATTTGGGGTAAAAAATGGGAGTTCATAAAAAAAAAAAAAAAGAAGTTAACGACACTTGTATTTCTCTAGGAATTGTGCTTCGGATTGAAGAAAGGGAAGGAAAGGGCTACAGCTCTTCTGTGGACAATTTTAATACAGATTGGCCTCCAATTCCCTTAGTTTTTACTTTCCTTCCATCTTTTCCTGTCGCATTCCCAGCAACAAAAACACTCAGAGTCACTCCAGGGGAACTGGGCTGCACGAAATAACCACAAAAGAGATAGAGATACCTTTTTCTTTGGGGGTGCTGTGAGGGCTCCTGTGACCTTAAGGTCTGCAGAAAGAGACAGAGAGCTTGATCCAGTGCTAACCCCTTTTATTGAGGAGAAGCCATTCAAATGAGGCAAGGGGTCAGGTTTCAAGGGGCTGAGTCTAGCTTCATGATGTCTGTTGTCAGCAGGTTGACTGACATCTAGGAAGGCCACACAAAAGGCAGAGCAAGAGAAGGGGACACACAAAGGGCATTTCCATGGAACATTCTATCCCAAACAGGGCAAGGGGGTAATATCACAAAGGAACAGGTGAGCGTAGCTTGACTCATGGGGCTGCAGGAAGGCACGCCTATGCATGAAGACACATTTTGTGACATTTTGCGACTTCCAAGATTGGGGCAGCCATCTAGGGCCACTTTGATGTGGCCAGATCACTTAGAAGTGACTGACAGAGCTTCAACCAATCAGAGAAGGAGAATGCTGGTTACATAGCTCAACGGCCTCCCACATTCTCATTTGCTTAAGAGGGGAAAAATTTGTTGGGTGGAAGAAATATGATCCTTCATTGACCAACTGTCTATGTCTAATTTTCCAGTCTAAATTTTCAGTCTGCCAGCCTGTATAAATCAATTCTTTAAAACAAATCTTTCCATCTCAATGGCTGGAAATATGTACGAACAGATGGATGGATGGATGGAAAGGAGGATGAATGAATGAACACAGGTAGAGGTAGAGGTTTATCACCTAATGGTTCTGTTACTTTGGAGAATCCTGACTCTCTCTTCTGCCTGCCTTTTCTCCAGCCCTTTTCCCCCACATCTGCCCAAGTTAATTCAAAGTGACATAATATGCAACCCTTTTAAAAAGTTTTATACTAGAGACTAAGGAACAAAGGGATAGTCTCTGACCCTGAGAGTTAGTACCTGAGTTCCAATTCTGACTCCAAGAACTTCAATATCATAAGCAAATACCCAAACCTAAAGTCTCCATGTCTTCATCTGGGTGAAGGGACAAGTAGAAGATTCAAGTTGATTCCTCTTCTAGACTTGATGTGTTTTCGAAATCGGCACAAAGATGGTTTGATTAGGATCCAATAGATTTGTCCACCGTGCTATTCCTAATACCAAGGTGGTTTAGTCAGCTTTTTCAGTGACCAAAAGACTTGACAAGAATGATGAGGAGGAAAAGTTTATTTGGGGACGCATGGTTTCAGAGGTGTTCATAGATGGCCAACTCCATTGTTCTGGGTAGAACATAAGGCAGAAGATAATGGTGGAAGGGTGTGGTGGAAGAAAGTAGTTCAGGACATGGTAACAGAAAGCAGAGAGAGATTAAATTCAGCTCACCAGGGACCAAACATATACCCCAAAGGCAAGCCCCTTGTGACCTCCTCTTCCAGCCATACCATAGCTGTCTACAGTTACCATGTATTCAAGTGGACTAGTACATTGATTAGGTTAAAGCTCTCATAACTCCATCATTTCATCTCTAAACTTATTTTTATTGTCTAACACATGAGCTTTTGATGGAAAACTCATAACTAAACCATAACACAAGGTAAAGAGATTTAAATAATATCTGAGAATAAGAATCCCTCCTCAGCCACACACAGACGTTTCAGAGATTTCCAAAAACCTCATTTAATGCAATATTGCTATAGTTTCTTCCATTGATACCATTTTATCTTACAACTTGCTTGTATTATCATAGTGACATAGGTACTGACTTGCTGTGCTGACAGGATTGGAGTCCATAACAAAGTTGAAACCTTGGGCACCTCAGAAAGTCTCATTAAAGAACTAAAATACATCTGTCCTCTGAAAGTAGAAACCAATATAGAGGACAATATAGTGGGGTCCAATGAGCAAAGAGGTGAGCAGAAACAGTCAGAAAACAAGGCTGAAAACCAAATAACAAGTGACAGCTAAACTTACCAATTTGAGTCAGCCCTTCATATCCACAGATTCCTCATCTGCAGAATCAACCAACTGCGGTTCAAAAATGTGCAGCACAAAAAGTTGCATCTGGCTAAACATGTACAGATGTATTTTTTCTTTTCATTATTTCCTTTAAAATACAGTATAATAACTATTTGCACACTATTTACATTGTATTAGTTTTTGTAAGTTATCTAGAGATAATTTAAAGTATATGGAAGGGTGTGCTTATGTTATGCACAAATACTACCTCATATTTATATAAGAAACTTGAGCATCCATGGATTTTGGTATCCACAAGAGGAGGGAAGGGACCTGGAAGCAATCTTCTGTGCATACGGAGGGATGCCTGCTTTGGTGTAATGACAAGCATTTAACATGTTTTATGTCGTTTAATCATGAAACAGTGTGAGATAAATATCTCTGTTATCCCCAGTTTAGAGGTGAGGAAACTGAGGCTCGAAAAGAATATGTCTTATCCAAGGTAGGACAATTAGCAAATGTCAGAAAATAATTTGAAATCGAGTTAACTTCTTTGCTGCCTTCCCAGGACATTGAATAATCAATCCCATAGTCTGTTTTTTTTGGGGGGTGGGGGGGTTACTTAAGAGTTCTCTCAAATTCACCACTCAGAGACCAAATGAGTAATGTCCAAATTAAAACTTCTGATCAAGGATTAGTAAAGAGAAGTTCTCAGGAGAAATAAGGAAATGGCTGGAGGAAAGAACCAACCAATTCTACTAGGTAGCACTTGTTTGCCCTGAGGTTTAAACCTCGTCTTGCTCTTTAAAACTGCTCAAGCACCTGATAAGTAGTAGACAGGCCTGTGTTCACAAGTCTCTCACAATATATAATATATAGGATATTTGTTGCTAATACATATTCTAAAACAAATCTAGATGTAGCAGTATCATTGCATCCACTATAAAGGAAATAACAAGATGATAAAAGTAAATCCCAGGCTCTTAACCTCAAATAGATGAGACTATAATGTTACCTTTCATCTTGCAGGTAATTATGATTGCCAGCTGTGTACTTAATGCCTTTGGGTTGTCACATATGTGACTCACAGAAGTGAAAAAGAATTGACTTAAATATTTCACTGATGGTTTTCAGATGGGCCTTGGACTGTCAGGTCAATGAGAGAAGGAGTGTTTTAGTCAGCTTTTTTTTTTTTTTTTATTGCTGTGACTAAAATATCTGACTAGAACAATTGTAGAGGAGGAAAAGTTTATTTGAGGGCTCACGGTTTCAGAAGTCTTAGTCCATAGAAGACTGGCTCCATTCCTCAGGGCTTGAAGTAAGGCAGAACATCACGGTGGAAGAGTGTGGCAGAGGGAAACAGCTCACATGATGATCAGAAAGCAGAGAGAAAGAGATTCCACTCACCAGATACAAATATATACCCTAAAGCCACATCCCCAATGCCCTACCTGCTCCTGCCACACCCCACCTGCCTTCAGTTACCACTCAATTAATCCCATTAGGTGATTAATTCACTGATTGTGTTAAGGCTCTTGTAACCTAATTATTTATTCTCTGAACCTTCTTGCATTATCTCACACGTGAGCTTTTGGAGGACATGTTGCATCCAAACCATAACAAGGAGGTACCAGGCATCCTAGTTTAACAAAAACCTGAGGATTTACCTCTATTGAATGTATACAGTTTGCCTCTAGGTAAAATTCAGTAAAAAAAAGGAACAAAGGGAATGTCTTGGGGTTCTCTGGAGACACAGAACCAATAATATGTCCACAGAACTACGTAAGAGATTTATCATGGGAATTGGCTTCCATGATTACAGAAGCCAAGAAGTTCCAACTCATTGTATCTGCAAGCTAGAGAGCCAGGAGAGCCAGTGGTGTGCTTCAGCCTGAGTCCAAAGGCCTGAGAATCGGGACAACAGTGTCCCAGGGCTGGGAAAATTGGTGTCCCAGCTCAAGCAGAAGGTATGAATTTGCCTTTCTCTGCCTTTTCTACCTGATTCCTCCAAGGATTGGATGATTCTCGCTTACGTTAGTGAGGACAGATCTTCTTTACCTGGTCTACTGATTCAATCACTAAGCTCTTCCAGAAACATTCTCACAGACACACCCCAAAACAGTGTTCCCCAACCTTGGTATCCCTTAAACCAGTTAAACTGACACATGAAATGAATGGCCACGAGGAGTGTTTCCCACCCCTTGTCCTCTGGTTTGGATAGTTTGTGCTTGATGGTCGCTAGCACCATGAATACACGATGCTGATAATATAGTGTGGTTTCTCAACACGTGTCCTTGTGCCATCCTGTTTCACAAGGAATCCATAGTTCTCCTGTTCGGTTTCGGAGTCTCCCACCACGCCTGCAGGGCTATGTCGGAGCATATCAAGTGATGGCGGACAGCTTCCACCAAGACCAGCCAGTGGCAGCCCATGCACAAAGCCCTGTGAACCACAGTGACAGGCTCATTTAGAAACAAATTAGGGGTTAAGTAAAAAGTGCATGGCAGAGGCAAAACAGAGTTTCCCTTTCCCCCTTCCTGTCGGTTAGAATTAGAAAGTGCCCATGAGCAGCGGGTGTCAAGAATATGAACATGAAATGTCATTTCAGCTGCCTCTAATTGAAGCCAGGATAAATGGAGTGGAAAGGCAGCGTCTAATCCAATCAAAACATGAAAAAGGTATTTTGACATGTAAATTACAAACTTCCTGTGTATTTTGTCTCCCCAATTACACACTCCCCTGTCATGTTTTTTTAAATTATATCTTAATCTCCCAGTCTCCTAATAATTATGTCATCATTCTTGGGCCCTGAACACTGTGTAATGGTATTTTATGGGATATGCCATTCATTATTAACTAAACTCACTCTCTGTCCCTGGTGATACCATATCTCACGGTGTTCAAATATGCCTGGTGTCAGCTCCTGCTTTGTAAAAGCTCTGGCAGTTCCCCTCTGCTTCATGGTTACATGGGAACGAGTTTGTGAAGCACTTTTGGACAGTTAATCTGACTCAGTGTTTTATGTGGGGTACCTGGCATCATTGGTTTTTTTAATGGAATGGGTGATTGCTTTAAAACCTAAATCTCTCATCATCGGCGCTCATTGAGATAGTGCCACACTCAGATAATTAACTGCCGCTCTTAAACAACCAATATTGAGATCACACATTTGAGATCACAAAGAGAAGCTAGATTATAAAGAAAAATGCCAGTTTGATATGCAGAGAGGGGTTATTCTGTAGTGGCAGGAGGCACTGCAAATGGTATTACAAACAGCAGAAGAAAAACTTGAGGGACCCCAGTCTATGGCCCTGGGTTTATGGGTGAGAAAAATGACAGTCACCACATAAAAGACTTTCTCCAGGTCTCTCTGTTCATTGGGAACAAAAACAGAGCTACATTTCACAGAGCAACAGTGAGGCTATGCCAGGGTCTCATCAGCCACTGCTCCACAGCCCCAGGGGTACATCCTAGGGCCAATGCATTGCATCCAGGGCCACTAATCAAGCAGAACTGAGGTATCTCTGAGGGACTCATCAGAGGCTAAAGACCTATGAGCAACCAGTTAAACTGAAAGTCATTCAGTACCCAGTTTTTTTCTCCAAAAGACCATCTTTTAATAAAGTTGTTACTCAGATTTAGAGTAGTGGAGTGGAGCAAGAACAGGCATTGGGCTCAGAAAGATGGAAGTCCTCATCCTTGGCATGCTAGTGCTCCAGTATGGGCAAGACACTTGGCCAGCCTGCCTTAGCCTCAGGATGCTCCCCTGTAGCATGGACAAAACATCACATTTTCATTGAAACAAATTAAAGCAGATGTCATTTCCTATACATTTGTGAGATTAAAACTAAGTAGCCAAGAACAAAATATTTAATTTAAAGTTGAGAACTCTGGATATGTGTCCCTGTTCTACCACTCCTCAGCCCTCAGGCCTCAGTTTCTCCTTTTTAAAAAATGGGTAAAATAAGGTACCTCTGAGAGTTTAAATGAGGTCGCTCAGGCCTAAGTGTTTTCAAGGTGCCTGACATGTATAAGACATTGAAAAACCATCAGAGTCAGACTGTCATTAAATCAAATCAAAGTGGCACAACTCAGGAGTCAGGTTGAACAGTGAGACTGAATAGGAGAAAGCAGGGAAAGTGATCAGAATACAGGCAGGTTATTCGACCATATAAGTTAACCACACTGAATGTTTTAGCTGAATCTAGCACCTTACACTGTGAGAGAAACAACAGACCCGTATAGGAGCAAACCAGAATGAAATGAGTCCTCTCTCTCATTGAAGTTCTCTGAGTGCTATGGTCTGATCTGCAGTTTCACATTCCAAGTTTTCAGTTATCAATGGTTAGTCAACTTCATCCAAAAATAGTGAAAAATTACAGGAAAAAAATCACTTTTTAAATAACTTTTAGTACAGTTATAATTGTTCTATTTTATTGTTATTGCTGTTAATCTCTGTGACTAAGTGTAAATTAAACTTTATCATATATGCATATGTACAGGAAAAACATAATACAGTCATGTGTCACTTAACAAGAGAGACATATTTTGAGAAATGCAGTTTTAGGGCAATTTTGTCATTGTAAGAATATCACAGCATGTACTTAAACCCACATGGTTATGATGTCACTAGAAGATATAATCTTATGGGAGTAATACCATCACATATGTGGTCTCCTGTTGACTGAAAAGTATACATGATTGTATGTGTGTATGTGTATTTATATACATATGTGTGTGTGTGTGTGTGTGTGTGTCTGTTCCAGGACCCCCAGTTGATACCTGAAACCACAGATAGTACTTAACTAGCCAAATGTGTGTGATCAAATTTATGACATAGTCACATTTCAAGTCCTCAGTGTGGCTGCCATATTGGATAGCACAGATCTAGAATGTTTCCAACATAAAAAAATAAAAAAAATGTACAGCTATCTCTTAGGCATAGCTATTCCAGAATCAAGGGAGAAGGTATAGATTTTGTTCAGTCTGGCAAGAGCTAAATCTATGGCATAGAAAGTGCATGTGGTTATGTTACAAATTTGATCATTCAAGATGGGATCTTGACACGGGAACAAGAAATCAAGAGTGCTGGTTGGTCACTTAAGGGACCTCAGACCCACTCAGGTCTCCAGGCAAAAACATACCCGTTTTGTACCAGATACCTGTCTTGGGAATAGAAAACCCTCTTTAAGAAATGGGAAAGAGAGCATCGCCTGTTCAGGCCTTCTACTGGATGGTCATCTCTAAAAGCAGCTGGGCAATACTGGAGCTACAGGTAGTGACATGGTAATTCTCAAACTGTTAAGTACTTCCCTTATCATCCCTGAGGAGCCTCCCATTATTTGGGGTCTGGATACTACTACTACTTTCCACATTATTTTTGTTAGCTAGTGCTACCAGAGATTGGGTACTAAAGAGAAACACTGAAAAAAAAATCTTATTTTTCATTTGAGCCTGAGTCTCTCCTAATGAACTGTAATGAAAAGAGCTGGCATCCTTATTCTCACATCTCAGAAGGACAACCTGTGGTACAGACTCTGTCTGGAGCCTCTGCCCATTACTGGGGCTCCTTTATAGCTCAGTGCAGTTTTGAGACCCGGGATACTATGCATCTGGGTTGCTTTGCTCTTTGCCTGACTCTGCACTTTAAAGAAGAAGATTTCTATCCCCCTCTCCTAACACTCACACCCTCCCAATCCTACATTCTCCTTTCACACTCTACCCCATTTGGAAAATGAGCTACTAGTATCTATACCTGGTCCATAACCCATGCCTTAAACTCTTTTTCTTCCCCTCTCTCACCTCAGGTTATCTTTCCTGCTTTGTAACAAATATTATTTTCAAAAAAAACAAAACAAAAAACCCCACCTCTTCTCCTGTGTGAGGACTCACCTTCTTCTCCTGGATCTTGAGGACTGAGTCCTCACGTATCGATTTTGACTGACCTCAGTGGCACTGACTTGATGGTCTGTGTACACCACATAGAAAGGATGGATGAATTGCCATGCAGACTGTCCTGGTGACCCTCATGAAATGTAGCCTATCCCTCAGGTCCCCAGAAGCCCAAATATCTGTAACTTCCATTAGGTGTCAGTCTCCTCCAAGAAGACCAACACACCCTCCAGGAGCCCACTTCAGCCTTCTGCCCTCAACATTGACCAATGAGGAAAGTCAGAAGTCAGTCATTCAGATTATTATTACGAAATCCAATCATTAGTGAATACACCAACTGAGAGAAAACACTGCTCTCTCGTCTTCTGCTAATAAACAAATGAAGGATTGTTAAGAGTAAATTTCAGACCAAAAACAAATTATGAGATAAAGCATTGTTTCATATTGATAAAGTGATTAATTCATCAATAGAGCAATCTCCCTAAATATATATGTACCTCTAAAAGAGTTTCAAAATACACAAAGAAAAGGCAATCCAAAGGCTGTATCCTTGGGCCATGGGCAGAAATCCAAAATTGTCCCTGAACTATAAAATTTAAAATGACCCTTAAATTGACCAAACTATCCTATATACATATATGAATATACAACAGTGAATTTCACTATTATGTATGTGTATAAAGAATTAATTTTAAAAAACACTATTAATAAATAGAAGGAAGATCAGTAGAGAAAAAAGAACAGGGGGAAGAAGGAGGGGTATGAAAGGGAAAGTACTAGGGACTGAATTAGAGTAAATTATATTACATGTTTGTGTAATTGTGACAAAATAAACCCCAATACCATGTACAATTATAATGCACTAATAAAAATCCTAATTTGAAAAATAATAATAATTTGAAATGCATAACATAAATGAAGTATAGAGAGAAATATGAAAAGTTGGGGTCCACAGAGAGTATGGTTTACAGAATACATACAATGAAATTTTATACACTTTATGAGTGAGTCTCAAAATCCACAAGAATCATAGTGTATTAAAAAGGACAAAAGAAAATCTCATCCATCAAATATGGAAAACAGTAGCATTTATTCCTTGGCATTTGGGGAAGATTAAATGAGATAATACCTATAAAATGCTAAATGGTTCCTTAAAATAAATGAATAACACACATTTAACAAATATTGGCTACTGTTATGAAAAGCACATAAAATTCCCAATACTGAAGCCAGAGAGAAATTATTTCTCAGGTCCTCCCCAAAGAGATCAATTGTGTGTTGGATGATGAACAAAGTTTTCCACAACTTTTCTTAGAAAATGGACCATTGAGGTCCAAGGAGTTGTTTCTCAGGGTACCCTAATAGTTGTGCAGTACCAAATTATAGTTCAGGGACAATTTTGTATTTCTGCCCATGGCCCAAGGATACAGCCTTTGGATTGCCTTTTCTTTGTGTATTTTGAAACTCTTTTAGAGGTACAAATATATTTAGGGAGATTGCGCTATTGATGAATTAATCACTTTATCAAAATGAAACAACGCTTTATCTCATAATTTGTTTTTGGTCTGAAATTTACTTTGTCCATTATAGACACTGCATTTTTTTTAACTTGTTAGCATGATATTATCTTTCTCTATCCTCCTACTTTATTAGTAGCCTAAGAAAAGAGTATACTTCCATTTCTCCACTTGTACTATTGTTGTCATACAATTTACTTCCATACTATAAAGTCTACAATATGTTGTTATTTTTTTCTTTAAACAGTCAAATATCTTTAAAAAATATTTTTAATGTTTTTTTTTTCATTTTTTTTAGTTGAGTTGGACACAATACCTTATTATTTTTTTTAATTTATTTGTATGTGGTGCTGAGGATCGAACCCAGGGCCTCGCATATGCTAGGCGAGTGCTCTACTGCTGAGCCACAACCCCAGCCCTAAGGGTATTTCTTATAAGCAAAAGAATGTGTTTTTTATTTACCCACAGTTACCACTTGTGCAGCTTCTGATAAGATTCACATTTGTATCAGGTATCCTTTTCCTTCTCTGTGAATGATAAACTTTCATATTTTTTATAATAAAATTCTGCTAGATATAAATTTTTTTGAGATGGGCTCTCACCATTTTGCCCTTGAACCTCCCAGGTTCAAGACTCACCCTCCCATGTAGCCTGGAACTATGGGTGTGTGCCACTGCACCCGACTTGGTAGTGATAAATTCTTTTGGTGTTTCTACATTTCAAAATTATTTTATTCCAGAAAAAAAAAATTTCTGGCTTGATGGGGTTTTTTCTTTCAGTACTCTAAAAATGTCCTCCATTGTCTTTGACTTGCATTGTTTCTAATGAGACATCTGCTGCCATTCTTGTTTTTCTCTGTACCCAGTGTGTGTTTTTTCTATAGATGCTTTGGAGGTTTTTGTTTGTTTGTTTGTTTTTTAATCAAAGTTTTTTTAACTCTGGTGATAACAGAAACTGTTCTTGGCCCTGTGAGAGAGCCGGGGTTTGTTCTCTCTATTCCTTTGGATATTTCAGTCTAAAGCCTCAGGTACTTTCCTCACACACATGTGCACATCAATCACAGCTGAAGACTCAATGGGGATTCATTAAGAATATCCAGAACACACTCTAGCCTGCTCTGGCGCTCTCTCTCTCTCTCTCTCTCTCTCTCTCTCTCTCTCTCTCTCTCTCTCTCTCTTTCTCTCTCTCACTTGCTTTCACTTTCTTTCTTACTCTCCTCTCTGGTATTCTATCCCATGAATTCTACCCACCTGCCCTCTCTTCCATCTCTTCAAATCATGGAAACTTCTGAGCAGCACCTGGGTTTCCCTTTCTTGCTCCACAGCCTGAAAGGGCCCAATAGTCCATAGGACAATTGCATGATATTCCTAAATTGTTTCTCTTCTCTCAGGAACTACCATCCTTCATTGCTGATGTCTAATATCTTGAAAACCATTATTTCACATGTGGTGATATAAAAGGACAAAGTTTTCAAAAATACACACCACTATCATTCAGCTTTGTGCAATAGAAGGAGTGTGCACTTTGGAATGAGAGTATGTAGCCCTTCATCATTGTGTAAGTCAGGCAAGTCTTGACTTTAAATTCCTTCAATGAAAAATAAGGGAAAATATACACCTCAGAAGACTGCAGTAAATAATAAAAGAGATAATGCACATTAAGTGCCTTTCACAGCATTGGGCGCATAATAAATGTTCAATAAATGTTGATTTCCCTTTCTCCCTTCTCTCCATCCCAGGTATTCATTGCTCTTTGTGAACCAATACTCCTTTATTATGTTGCCACACTTTATGAACCATGGAAATCCAGACAGGCCAAACTTCACAGTTATCCACTTAAGATTAAATCAAGTGGGAATAAAAATTGAATTAACACAAAGACAAAAAACAAAACAAAAAAACCTGTCAGCTTTGGCATCAAAATGAACTCTTCCAGTCACTGCTATTGTTTGAATCTGGAATGTCCCCCAAAAGTGCATGTGTTAAAGGCTTGGTCCCCTATGCAGCAATCATCAAAGGTGGGGCTTTGGGGAAGTGTTTGGATCAGGAGGACACTAACTTCATCAATGAACTAATCCATTGATGGATTTGTAGCTGAGTGCACCATTGGGAGGTGGAGAAAACTATAGGAGGTAAAGGGAGAGGGTCTTTGAGGACATGCCCTTGGGGTCTGTATATTGTCCTTGGTCCCTCCCCCTTGTTCTCACCCTTCTCCTGGCTGCCATGAGGTGAGCAGCTTTCTTTTGCCACGTGCTTCTACCATGAGGCCTTGCCACAGGCCTAAAAGCCATGGAGCCCACTGACCATGGACTGAAACCATGAGTCAAAATAACCCTTTCCTCTTTTATTGATTTTATCAGGTATTTTGTCACAGTGACAGAAAGCTGACTAACAGGGTAATCCTCTCCACCACCACCATGACTATGGTTTCAGGAATGCCACTAAAAACCATTCACATGAGGCTTTTAGAATCCTGGGCCTTTAGCAAATTGTTAACCTAAGGATCACAGATACATTTATTTCTTATTATTTTCCTTTTTTACTAAATGGAATAAAATAAAAAGCCTAAGTGGAGATGGAGGAAAGAAAGACTCTAACCTGAATTAAAAAAAAAAAAAAATTGCCCCAGGTTTAAATGCATTCTTTACTCTGTGGAGATTGACCTAATGCTAACTTACAATAAAGAGAGAAGCCAAACAGGCAGAGCCACGGGACAAAAGAACTACAAGGCCAAGAGTCTTAAGGTAGAGCGTGAAACACTGCTGAGCCATGATCTGCCTTTCCCATTTTCCGCCTTTCTCTTCTGCGCCTGATCCTTTGCCTGCTCAGTTGCTTTTACTTCCAGAATGGGCCAGCTGTTCTCACACCATTAAGTCTTTGACTTTGCTAACCTCTCTGCCTGGAGCATCCTCGCCTCTTCCTCACTAAACCTCGGCTTCACCTCTAAGATTTGGGTATAAAGTTACCTCCCAGGAAACCTCTCCTGATTCCCCTCACTCTTAGCCTCTGGGCTTGGTTATGTCTTTCCAAAGCTGCAGTCATTTAATATGGAAAAGGAAAGAATAAGCACAAGTCATTAAGGCAAATTTATCCAGTAGTTTCATTCAGCTCGTATGGAAATGTGGAATGATATTCATTGAGATGCAAATCTCTAAAAGGATTCTGGACTACAGAGAGATTTTCCCACAGGATCAGAGTCCAGCATAGACTTAGCAGCCGCGCTGTGGGGGAGTGGCTGAAACAGTATCAACAACGTCTGAAATGCTGGGTGTAGGACCCACACACAGGCAAAATATTACAGTTATACATAATAAAGCAGCTCCCGCCGCGTGCCACAGATACACCAGTGCACAAATACACCCCTGTTAAATAGGTACCGCCTCATCTCTGTCCCCTGTTTTTATGACAGGTCACATAAAACTACCAGAAAATGGCATGGGCACGTTACAAACCCCATTTACAATTAAGAAGCCATTTTTCTTTTTGTTCTGGGGGCACTCCCTGCAGGAAAATAAAGCCTGTATGATTTGGTGTAAATTCACATACACACACATGCTCACAGCATACAAATGAAGGAGAGAAGAGCCATGGGCATGAGCTCATTGTGCAGACAGATCATTTGCACATCCAATTAGGTGAGAGGAGAAATCGGAAAATCCAATTACTTCATCTCAGGTATCCTAAGTTGTTATTTCCTCCCAGACCTATTTTCGGGATGAAAACCACCTTGACCACATATTCAATCCAATACCTGCGTGTGCAAACTTGGTTATGTTCAATATGGATTTGCAACTCCTTCCTCGAATTCCAAGTTGAAATCTTCTGATCTCTCCTCTCTTCCTTTAAGTACATCATCTGTATTACATTTAGATAATATAAATGATGATTGTCAGAGAATAAGTTACATTATCATGGTTTCAGTAATAGTCAGGTGAGATTTTAAAACACTTATTTTACCAAAGGCTTGTTTAGTGATCTGGCTGGTTTCTAACTATGCCAATATGATTAAAGCACAGAACAACAAACAGGTAAAGCCAGTAATTTTCAAATCTTAATGAATCAAACAAATCTTCATCAACTGTAAAACTGGATGGAAGCCCAATTCATATTCACAGGGGTTTATTCAGCTCCCACTACCGGTGAGCCAAAGAGCCCCCAAATGACGGTCTGAAGTGACAGTTGACCTTTTGTGACAGAAACAAAAGTCAATAGAGGCTTTGCTGCTTCTTCATCATCTCATATAAAGGCCACTGGTCATGCTGTGAACTTGATGCCAGTGCCAGCTACCAACTACTTTAGGGCCAAAGTTTTCACTGAAAATATTTAATATAGGTATATTGAAAAACATTTCACCAGTACACAGTCCAGGGTTTAAGAGACAGTGAATAAAAATGTTAATTTTATAAATATATAAATTCAAATACATATTATATATATCCATATATACTTACATATATATACATATATGTGGGTATGTGTGTATGTGTATATATATATATATATATATATATATATATATATATATACAAAACACATAGTACAATATGACAGAGAATTTAATCCTGAGGATGATTCTGGTAGTCTTTCAACTTTACTACCACCAAAATATCTCTTCCAGGAAGACAGCAATAAGTCAACATCCTAGAAGCCTGCCAGTGTACTCTACCACATTAACGGACTATATGGGGGAAATCACATGATCATCTCAATAGACACCAAAAAAAAAAGTATCTTGGCACACTAGAAACAGAAAGGAAAGGAACTTTCTGAGATTGACAAAAAGTATGTGCCCCAAACCTAAAGCAAACCTTATAACTAATAGGAAATTAGACATTTCTATGGGAAATATGACAAGAGTTCGTATTATTAATGTATTATTTAAAAGAGTACTAGAAGTCCTGACTCATGTTTTAAGAAATTACATGTAAATTAGAGGCCTAAGAATAAAGAGGGAAATCATCAATTATTTGCAGGCAACATGTTCCTTAACAATAAAATGCAACAGAATTAACATATACACAATTAGAATCAATAAGATTGTTCACAAAACTTCCTCCAAAAAAAAATCACTCACAAAAATACTTAATTACCCAAGCAATAAATAACTAGGAAATACGATTTTAAGAAAAGTCACAATAGTTTCAAAAGTTTATAAAAAAAATTTAAGAATTAAGGAATATACAAAATTTCTATTTTAAAAGAGAGACAATATTTTTGAACTCTAATAAGGAATATGAAAGAAATGTGAATACATGGAAAAAAATTCTATGTTCTGTAGACAACACCAGGGACATATAGACAATGATTGGGTAGTACCTATGGGAATGGGTTGGCTATTCTGGAGGTTCTCACGTTAATTCTGCATATGGCCCAGGACGTGGCAATCTTATTCTTAGGAACATATCCCCAAGATCCTCACATGAGTTTGCAAGAAAACAAAACTGGTGAGAATGTCCCAGTTTGGGGATCTGGAAAGTCCTAAGTAGTCTAGGCCCACTCCTGGGGGATGCTGAAAAACACCAGGTATCAGGCAAAATGTTCTGCAATCACTAGAAGCAAGAGACTGAAGGTACACACAGCAACATGAATAGATCTTTAAAGCACAATCCTGAGCAGAAAAAGAAATAAAATGAATCAATCAGCCTAATAACCATTTGTGTAAATTAGAAAGAAAATATTATTTATATTAGAAAGCATGCCCACAAACAACAATTCTTATTTTACAAAACACATGCTAATCAACAGATTCAGTGTAATAAAACTCTTTAGTGTGGTTGCAGGAAGAGAGGGTGGGAGGAGGTAATGGAAGTGAGAAAAAAACGAATGTATAAAGGGGAATGAGTGAATGAAAGAACCTCTTAACTCTGATACTCGCAATGTTGTCAAGAGCTGAGGAGCATGATAAAGACTCACATCTGACTTTATTAATACTGTTATTACAATATCTATGTTAGGGTATATTTTAACTATCAAACCAAAACACTGAATGCCTCTGATTTCCCTCCAAAGAAAATAGACAAGTTGTTAAAGAAGTTTCCATACTTTAGGGGAAAAAAAGGGATTATGATTATACAAGCTACATGAATATTCACAGCTTTTTAAATATGTGTTCAGCTAGACCTCAACCCACTTCAAAAATGAAATGACGGCTATAAAACAAGTGTGGATATATTGGAAAGAGAAAGAGAACAAGACAAATGAGGAATGGAGAAAGAGAGAAGCTGTTAGATAACAAGACATAAACTAAAATTAATAATTTTATCATTTTCTAAGAAATTTTTAAAGAAGCCCAAAATGGAATGTACAGCTGGGTAGAAACTCATTTCTGGAATTTGCCTGAGATCTCATGTGGTGGATTTGAAAGTCCACATTGTCTAACTCCCAACCACTCTGGTCTTTTTTTTTTTCCCTGCTATCTGGGCGAGGGAACTCATGCATACAGGTTTGAGGACAAACTATCAGGACTGGCTGCTCAGCCAGTTCCATCTGTGTTGCTCTACTCCCATCTACTGATAAAAGCCTGCTACTTCTCCCTGTGTACCGTGCAAGCCCTGTCCCACATCCACTCAGATGAGAACATGAAGATTCACAGTTGAAAATCACTCCACTTCCAAGATTTTCAGGTCAATATCTGTGTGTGTTCCAAGAGTAATTAACAATATTCTAGTTTACCAAGGGGGCGAGTTGCTATTTTCCTATTATTTATTTCACTGTTGACAGTCAAAGAAAAGTCAATTATCACTTGAAGCTGTTTCTCCCTTCTGTCTTTTTTTTTTTTTTTTCCAAGAGGGGTGTGAGTTTAATTAGGAAAGAGTCACACATTTTGTGGTAGTTTTCAAAGCACATTGTTATTCTAAATGTGTTGATATTAACAAGGTATGTTTCCTTCCTCTTTTTAAACACAAGGATCATATTCCACTGGATGGGGAGTGAGGTGGGCAGGGCAGTTTGAGGGCAGTCAGGATCCTTCTCTGAGGGGACTCCCCATAGGAAAGCCGCAGTGTATGGACTGAAGTGCTGGGATAATATTTCAGATTTGGTTGGAAAATCTCCACTGAATCATCACATGCATCCCTGTTTGATTAAACAACAATGATTTGAGAAAGAAATCACAGCAAATTTTGGTCAGATTTACCATTTCCAAAGGAAGTAATTCCCTTGCCCCACAAACTAAAAAAAAAAAAAAAAAAAAAAATAAGGCAATTCACCTTTAAGTGTGGTCTTGGAAGATTAGTTTAGTCTGAAAGAAATGAAATGTCAGTTTTATCTTGATTCATCACTACTCTTTAATCAAAGTCAATGCCTCACCTCCCCTGATTACCCCTCCATCAAACACTGACCTGCAAACCTGACACCAAGCTTCCCTGTGCAAGCTGGCTAATTAGGAACTTGGTTGTTCCACCTACAGCTTTGGAGGAAAGGGGATAGCAGAGATGCCCCAAAGATGTGGCCTCTTTATGGAGAAGGGTCCAGGAAAGAGGTCAGTGGTAATTACCACACAGCAAAAGAGTCCATGTACATTTCGGACATTATTGGTTCATAAAATGTCTGGAGATTTATACCAGAAAACAGAAGGCTCCTGTGTTGAATGTCAAAGTGAACTAAATTAGGCAAGCTTGATGAATGGGAAGATGGTGAACCCTGGTGGGAAGGTAGTGAGGAGCCCAAGTAAAGGCCTTGGGTACAGTAGGATGCAATACCCAACTCCCCCACCTAATAGCAGTGTGGCTCATGCAAGTAATGGCTGGCAAAATTCCACAAGGTCAATTCCAAGAACCTGCAAAAGGGAAAGAGGGAACTTTAAACTGGAGAGGACACTGCCCACCATTTCACTCAGGAAGCGATTGTTCCAGAGGAAGAAGGAGATAGAATGAAGGACTCTGCCATTCCCAGCTCAGATCTCAGGATTTTCATGTCATGTCCTGCTAACTGCAGGTCAATTGCTTTTCTGAAGCTCAGAGGAAGAAATAATGACTTATCTCAAGACAGGATAGAAGACATGTTTTGAGGGGTTAATGGAGAGTCTATATGTTGTTCTCCGATGTAGCAATTCCCTGAAGGAATGTAGGGTAAGTAGACTCTATGGGGTTTTCACTTTCCATGCTGATTTTAGGACCCAGCCTCACATAAAGGGTTTCACCGATGCACTCAACTCTCTGAGCCCAAGCCTGCTCTCCATAAGACAGAGAGAACAGAAGGACATTTCTGTTGAGAGGATTAAATGGGGGAACATGAACAATGCCTGGCAAACATTAGGTGTCTCTCAACACTTTCCATGGAGAATCAGGAGACCTGACACAGACCAGGGCTCTGTCACTCTGCAGAGCCTACCATTCAACCCATTGCACCATGATTTTTTCCTGGGGTGAAATGAGATGGCTGCATTTCACAAGCAACCATCTTTGAAGTCCCTTTCTGCTTGATTAACCTGTTATGTCAGTCATATATTATACCATTTTTCAGATAAGTATGTATTATTCCTTGGTGAAAGAAGATCACAGGAGATAGAAAGGATCTTTGTATTTGACAACCTTGAACATTCTTAACAAAACTACTGCAGAATACCCGTGAAAACACAGAGTGAACATTTATTGAGGGTTTACTTTGTGTCAGGCACCAGACTTTCTTTTTAGCCTCATACCACCCCTCGAAGATGGTACCATTATTATTACCAGTCATATGTGTGGGAAAATAGAGGCACAAACCCTCTAAAAAAAAAATGTGTCCCTGACACCCTTAGCTCAGGAAATGATGGGTCTAGAATTAAATCTACTCCTCTAACCAGTAAACTATAAGAATTTTCCCTTGGTTAAAGCATTCCATGAACCTATTCTTTCATTTTCTCAGTCATAGGCTTAGGAACACCATATGCTTTAGTGCTAACTATACTGTTAAGAATGAATTACCAAAGTTTCTAGATCCAGATGGTGGACTGAACACACCCATTTACATTCTCTTCGTTGGAAATACTATATAGATGTATGAAGGTAAATAAATCCAGGGTTATGTTAAGAAAACAAGGGTTGAATGGTAAGACAGTCAGAAAACATAGATAATTTTTTTAAAAAGGACTTTATCTATTGAGAGACACCTAGACTGTTTCTTATATTTGATTATTACAAATAAAGTTACTATAAACAAGTACACAAAAAATTCCCTAAAGTACAACAAATAGCTTAGTTAAATTATATTTTGATAAAAGTATTTGGAGTGGACAGTACCATTGTCATAATTAAAGACTGGGAGAAGGGATGGAGAAACAAGAAACAGGAGGGAAAGGATAAAGGGAGAAGAGTTGGTGGGTCATTACCCTCCCTCAAATGCCAAGAATTTCCTAACCAATTTGTAGGCCACTGGAATCAGGGTTCATTACTAGGAAATGTAAAAAACCAGGAAACTGTACCCTAATAGCAAGTAACGAAGTGACCAGGAAAGAATGAGAGACCCTAGGGTGAGTGATGCATCTCCACTGCAGAGTTCATATATTCCAACAGAGAGAGTACATGGAGGAGGAAGTGTCAACCTACCTCCAAGCCCACACACCCAAAGAGAGACCAGTTTTGTCACACTGGCCTGTTGCTATGGTTTGAATCTTTAACTCCCTACAGCATTGAGATGTTGAAACCAAAACTGAAAAGCAATAGTATTTAGAGGTGGGGATTTGCATGACTAGATGCAAAGAGCTCTCTCTAACAGGAGAGAGGGAGCCTGGGTTACCCCTTCTGCCACATAATAATGCAAGAAGGCACTGTCTATGATGATCAGGCATTCACCAAACATCAAATCAGCTAGTGCCTTGATTATGAGGCTTCCCAGCCTCCATGACTGTGAGCAATAAACTCTGTTGCAGTAAACAATCTTGTCAAAGGCTTTTGGTTATAGTAGCCTGAAAAGACTAAAATAGCTGAGTTCAGAAGCAGAAATGCTCAATATCACAGGAAAGCCAGGCCAGCTGATTCTACTCACTAACATAGTTTTTTTTTCTTCATAATATGAACATTCAACCAAGAATCAGTGGGTATTTGAACAAAACAAATAACATGGAAACGTTAGGATAAACAAACACAGTATTTACCCCAAGGGGAACAAAATATCAGAAAAGAGAAGAAGGATGTCCATAACTCCACAAAAAGCCCAAATTTGTTGAACACATAAAAGCATGAACATTCAGAATTTTTTTTAAAAAAAAGCTTGTCAAATAATCTCTATAAAAGAGGTCAAAAAGATTAAGGAGAAATTCATATGAAAGAAAATAAGTGATACAGAGAAAAAATCCATGAAGCTCAATAGAGCCACCTCCTTTAAAGATGAAGAGGAACAAAAAGCTAAAAAACAGATCTGTCATATGATCCAGCTATACAGCAGCATATTTTAGAGATACATATTTACCCATATTTATTGCAAAATCCTTCCAAATAGCCAAGTTAAGGAATCAACCTAGGTGCCATAAACAAATGAATGGATAAAAAAAAATATTGTACCTATAGACCATGGATTTTTATTCAGTCATAATGAAATTATGTCATTTGCAGGAAAATGGATTGAACTGGATACCCTAACTTTGAGCAAAATAAGTCAGGCTCAGAGAGAAAATTATATGTTTTCTCTCATATGTGGAAGCTAGAAGGGGGAAAAAAGAAAGAAGAAAAAATGAGAACTCCATGAAATTAGAGAGGAGGCCAGTAAATTAGAATGAGATCAGGAAGGATAGAGTGGGGGTGGGTAGAAGGGGTACAGAGGAATGAAATCTGATAAAATTATGTTTTATGTAGGCACAGATATGCCACAATCAAATCCACAATTGTATATAATTAATATGTACCAATATTAGAAGCTTTTAAAAATAAATAAAACTGAAGAGGTGGAAATTCATGAAAACTTAATTAAACTTGTCAAAGAAACATAAATCTTCTGATTGAAATAGTCCATTGAAAGTTAGCAGAATAAATTAAAAAGTGTAAGGAAATATCAGAATTCAGAATAAAGAAACTGTAATCCAAGCTACTAGAAATATGGAAAAATAATTTAATTAGAAATAAGAATCAGATTTATTAGACTATTTGCAAAATAAAAAGTGTTAACAAACAATAAAAAAAATAACTGGTAAGAAATAACAGAGACATGTTTTAAGAGTTATGCAAAGAAATTATTTTAAAACTTGAATTTATATCCATCCAAACTATCAAGCAGGAATGTGTAAAATAAAGACATTTTAGATATAGACCAAATACAAAATCTTCAATTTACTTGAAAATATACTCCAAAAAGTAAAACACACACATAGAGAATTAGAGAAAACAGAGAATCTAAAAAGTAGAGGAACTAACTTGGGATAGAATGTCATAGTAGACCTAGAAAAATTTTTTAAAATGGAGCGATCACATTCAAAAATATGATTCAACTGCTGAAAGTTAATTTTTTAAAATGGAATGGGCATTTTTCTTTTCTCATAAGGAAAAAAATAATAATTACCAACTGGGATAAACTAAAAATGATACCTGAAAGAAAGTGCTTAAATACAAGATATTTTGAAAAACACATCATAGATAAGCAAGTCACTTTTTCACTTTTTCCTAAAAATGCAAATTCAAATATGATTCTCCTGGCCGTTTTATTTGTTTGCTTGGCTCTGGCAGTCATGCAGAGGCTCTGACAGACAATGGGCAGTATGGTATTTTGGTCCTAAATGAAAAGGGATAGGAACAGAGGAATGGAATAACTCAGGCACGTGGCATTCAAATTTAGCCTATGTTCCTGACACCTTCAAGATTGTAAGGTAAATATTATGGCTAAAGTTCCTTCCAACTTTAAAATACTGCATATATAAGATGAGGTTTTATATAGGTTATTCTTAAAACATTCTTTAAGTTATGCTAAAAGTTAAAAATCACTGTCGATAGTTTACTCAGAAATATAAATCTTCTGATTGAAATGTAGGTTCATTATTTATATTTCTCATAAATTTTGTTAGGCAACAGCTTAGATTCCAGTTTATTATTATTTCCATTATAAAGTGGTGGCAAGCACTGCTCACTCAAAAGAGTTTTTTTAAATATAGTTTTTAGTTGTAGATGGACACAATACCTTTATTTCATTAATTTATTTTTATGTGGTGCTGAGGATCAAACCCAGGGCCTCGCACAGGCTAGGCAAGCACTCTACCACTGAGCCAAAAGAATTTTTAATGATATAAAGTATCATTTTTAAAGAGCTCATATGATACAGAAACACCAGACCAAAGTAGGCACAAGATGGAAATACTGTTGCCTCTAAATCTAGTTTTCTGGAACTTTTTATTTTTCTTTTTCAGGTATTGGATTTGGTGTCTAAACCTCTGCTCTGTGTCTGGTGGGACTTTTGTCTATATCCAGGTACTTCTCTCTGTTGGGCTATTCCCTGTGCCCCTTGGTTGCCTGCTCCTGCCATCTCTACCCATCTCCTCATTTTCTCTTCATTTTATGCTTCCTCCTTGTTCTCATCTCTGCCCTTGAATTGTCACTAATATAAATCAAGAGTTATTTTTTAAAAATTCTTATTCCTTGAGTAGTTTCATATTCACAATTACAACTTTTGATTTCATTCCCCAAAATAAATGAAGGCATGAACGACTGAATAAATGAACAGAGCAATCTTTTCTAGGCTGAGTAAGCTATTGACAATGATTTTTAACTTTTAGCCTAGCTTAAGATTTATTTTTAAAAATTACATATACTAAGAGTTCCCATGTACCCCATGTGCAATTTTCACTATTGTTAACATCCTCCATCAGCACAGCGCACTGGTATTATCATTAATTAAAATCCACACTCTATTCTGATTTTCTTACTTTTTTCCTAAGGTCCATTTTCTTGTCCAGGATCCCATCCAGGAGACCACATTACATTTAGCCATCGTGTCTCCTGGAGTCTCCGCTTGACAGTGACAGTTTCATACAGCCTCTTGTTTTGTTGTGTTTTGTTTTGGGTTTTTTGTTGTTGTTGATGACCCTGACAATAAGAGGACCATTGGTCAGAGATTGATCGGGTCAAATGCCCCTCCATTGAGATTTGTCTGCTCTTCTCCTCACGATTACACGGGCACTATCAGTGTGGGAGAGGAATAACACAGAGGTAAAGCACCATTCTCATCACATCATATCAAGGCTGTTCGCTAGCAACATGACATCACTGCTTATGTTGACCTTGATGTTGACTTTGAAGTAGTTTTGTCAGGTTTCTCTAAAGCTATTTTTCCTTCTTTGCGTACTGGACTTTTTGAAAGAAAGAAATTTAGAAAGAATGCTAGGTAGGGACCTGTGCGGGTTTAACGATATATACATGGCTGCCCTCAGGTACCCAGACCAGTAGGTCTTAGTTTGTTTTTTTTTTTAAAGCACATCTATTCAAATTCAGCAAAGCTCCTTTTGGTTTCCCACATCATATCAAAATCATGATTTAACTGGTTTTCTTTCCTTGCATTTTGACCATCTGTTTGAGTTCAGACTGTAGAAATCTTATTTAATGTCTAGATGTTGATTCTGAAGTCAAAGGCACAATATCTGCTGTGGCTAACAGAAACAGAACTAAACAGGACCAATATAATGCTGTGTGGCTGGGAGAATCAAGAACTTGGCTTCTTGAGAGAGCCTCAGAAGACTAGACCATGCAAGTTCCCAGATTGTACCCAAGTTCAGTCATGATCACCCTAACCCTAACCCTAACCCTACCCCTACCGCTAATCCTAACCCCTACTTCCCTATGAGCCTGAGAGCCCTGAGAAGGTAGTCAGTGACGTGCTGGGGAACAGCCAGGTCTGATGTTTCCATCCTAACCCCAGGATTGATGAAATCACCTTGGTGAGAGTTTAACAACACAGGACTCAGCCAATTCTGTAAACCAAGACTATTTTTTCCCAAAAGAACTGGATGTTAAAAATACTAGAATACCACTGATTTTTGTCAACAGGACAATTTTTAAATGTGACCTGATAGATGAGTTTGCTGTGCCTTGCACAAGTCCATCTTGAGATATTTGCTTCCTATGCATTTTATCCACCAATTTAGTCACTCAGAGTTTACTGAGCATTTATTATATGCCTTTCTATGAATCAAATGCTTTGTTCAATTAAGCAGCAGTCATTTTAATCATAACTACCATTAGAACCTAATGTTGTAGGAAGGGATTCAAAAATAAAGTCTCCAATGCATACATCGTCCTAGTCACCATGAAGTGAAGGCCATATGCTGAGTTCTGTAGGTGCTTCAGAAAAGCCCATTAATTTATTTCAGGCTGCTCAACAATACAATATAGCTAAATGCATCCTAGGTAGATTTTCCTAAGCCATTGCTGTGCGGATACAGTGTAGTATAGGAGATATGTGGATAAATCAAAGATTCACTCTTGAGAAGCTCATACTAAGCATGGACAGAGCCACTTGTTAGGCAAATAAAACATGACAGGCTCCCAAAGGAGAGCAGTGCTAGAAGACCGTGAGTGTTCTGAGAGTAAGATGTTCCTTCCATGTGATGGGTTAGGGAAGTGGGGGAAGGTTCTCAGCAGAATCCAGTGGCAGTTTCCTACAGGAGGGGAAAAAGGTGTCCTTTCACAAGGCCTTTAAAGAAAAAGAGAAGAGAGCAAATGCACCACACAGGAACCCAGTAATTGCAAAAGGCATTTGACAGCCCAGATTATGTCAATTTCTACAAAAAATATATTCAAATGTCACAGCATTAGTTTCACACAACACAGTGTGGATTGTTTTCCTGCTTCCTAGAAACAATTGGCCCAAGAATTAATGATACTTAACATACTTGTGCCTCCAGATCAAAATCCCAGGTCTCAAATATTTGCAAATCTGAATGGAATGAAGCAGTTTGGAGCTAAAGCAGTTCTCAAAGACGAACCAGAAGGGTCAGAGGCAATCTCAGGAGGATTTTGTCTCTTTGCTGTGACCATTTCCCAAGAAGGGGATTGGGAGCTTCCCCATTCCTGACCCACAACCAGATGAAGGGAAGTCTGGTCCAGTCTTCCCCAGAGCAAGCTCCAGTAGACATCCCTTTGCAGCATGCTACAGGGCCAAACCCAGAGTCTTCGTCCTGCCATAGACCTCCAGATACGCTGTCCAACTAATTTATAAGGTTGTAAAATATCACATTCATTCAGCAATGCAATCTTGAAAGGATGCACTATTTAAATCAGTGTATATATGCAAAAATAAGTCAGAGAGATATTTGCCCTCTTCCTCTACGGATTCTCCTGACCCCATTGTGGTTTCTGCTTACCCACTGTTCTTGAACGCCTTTAGCTATCCTTCAAATAGCCATTGCTTTGCTCTATCATCATAACTCACAGAGAATAACCAGATGTCCTCTGAGCCATTTGTCCGAAATGACGGTAATATTTTACGAAGGGCAATGACAAGCAACATGTTTTTGAATTTCATTTAACATACTGAGTTCTAACAGTGAGAACCAGAAGTCCGATCGTCCTCCAAGATTACCCCAGGGAAAGAGAGAAGAGCAACCATATGCTGAGGACTCACTAAGTGCTTGATACAGAGATGGATACTGAAAACACGTTGTCCAATCACTCATTTGAAAAGGTGGGGTGGGTACAACAATATTCAGAAGTAGTCCCAAGATACTTTAAGTTGAAGACAATTCCATGTGATAAATGATACTCTCTAGGGTAAATATAGGCCATTTTTGACAATAAAAACTGGAAAGGAACTGAGACATAAAGAGTAAGTCAAAGAAAGTAACTAATGGGAGGGAGATGCATTCCAGCCAGCAAATTGAAAGTGGAGAAAAGACAAAAGTAAAAATCCATCTTTTTAAATCAGTAAATGTCTGCTGTGATTGAATAATTTAGAAATATTCATCTATGCTACTGAATATCCAAGACTTTCCACTTCGATCCAAAATTATCGGCATACATTCTTAAATCGTGCTTATAATATCTTAATATTTTTTCCATCTATAATTTGCAGAGCACTAATTGTATATATACTAATTATATATATGAATTTGTGTACAATTTATACATTCAGTCTTTCAGCAGCCTATATTACAGTAAGAGCACAAGCCTTTGTTTTTAATTATGTGCCAACCATGTAGGGGCCTCATAAATTTAATTGCATTTCATTTCTTCTCAATTCAACTTTGAATAAGTTTACAGAAAAGGAAACAGAGACTCAGCAAGGTGAACTTCACAGCTGGGGTCACACAGTCACAGGACAGAGCATTTGCCCAATTTCTAGATACTCATACTATAAGAGGTTTTAATAAAGCAAAGGCTGTCCAAAGATATGATGGCCACCTTGAGAAGTAGTGAGGTTCCCTCACCAGGAAAGCTCTAGCAGAGGTTGAGCACAGGTAGGATATCAGCGTATTATAGAAAAGATCCCCTGAGCAAGAATCCAGGAGAGATGTCTTCTCAAATCCTTTCAACATTTCAATTTATTGGATGAATGATCAGAGTGATAAAGAAGGTCATTCACAAACATTCTGATCCTATCTTCTTCCTTGGAATTTGGACAGTAGATGAGATGTGTCTAGTTTTGGACAATAATATGTAAGCAAAAGTGACCCATGTCACTTAGGAGCAAAGTTTTAAGAGGGAGGTACAAATTGGTGCAATCATTATGGAAAGCAGTATAGAGATTCCTCAGAAAACTTGGAACAGAAACCACCATTTGACCCAGCTATCCTACTTTTCAGTTTATATTCAAGGGACTTAAATCAGCATACTACAGTGATACAGTCACATCAATGTTTACAGCAGCTCAATTCACAACAGTGAAACTATGGAACCAATCTAGATGCATTTCAACATTGGAATATTGCTCAGACTTAAAGAAAAATGAAACAATGTAATTTTCTGGTAAAAGGATGGAACTGGAGAATATCATGTTAAAAGAAATAAGCCAATTCCAAAAAACTAAAGTCCAAAGGTTTTCTTTGATATGCAGATGCTAACTCACAATAAGGGTGTGGGGGTAGGGAAAATAGAGGTACTTTGGATTGGTCAAAAGAGAGTGAAAGGAGGGGAAGATGTATGGGGATAGGAAGGATAGTAGAATGAATCAGATACTATTACCCCATTTACATATATGATTACATGACCGGTCTGATTCTACATCATGTACAATTAGAAGAATGAGAAGTTTTACTCCATTTACATATGATGTGTCAAAATGCATTCTACTGTCATATATAACTAATTAGAACAACTTTAAAAAAAAAAAAAGCTGACCTTACACCATTTCCACATCTAGGTGGTCATAAAGGCAAGTGTTGGAATGGGGTATCCTTCAGCCTGGGTCCCTGCATAATTCCAATGAGCACATGCCCCTGATGACCTGCAATGGAAATGTAACATGAGCAGAAACTAAACTTTGGTAGTTTTAACTAATTGAGATTGAGACATTTTTGTTACCTCACCACATCTCACACTATCCTGACTGATGCAATGCCAATAGAGATGACATCCTGTATTATTCATTTTAGGGTTTAAGATAGACCCTACTGAGCAGTTCTGTAAGGATAAGCTAGTGACACCAGCCAAAGGAAACTTTCTAAGTTAAGAGTATGAGAGGTGAGAAGCAAGAAATGTAGCAAAGGAGAAATGTTTCCATTCAAGGAGTAAAATTATTGCTTGCAATCACTTGGGGAAGAAATCCAGTAATTTACCACTGCAGCATTCTCTTGTCTCCCAAGAGGAAAGCAGAGCGCTTTCGTTCTAGAAAAATATTGACCTTTTCTATCACACAGACAGACTAGCAGCAATTTAACTATGATTCCTGTAGTTCATCCCCCAGGATATCAGCTGTGCAAGGGAGAATATTGATTTTTATCTTTTTAAAAAATAAACTTGCTAAAATAAGCACAGTGGTGATGGTTTTGTTTGGTTTTTAATGTGAAGAAGGTTGAATTTTTTTAATAGACAATGAATTATGGGATCAAGATATGAAAGGAATGGAAATGTTTGAGCTTTCAGATAGAAAATTCACCAGGAATAACATACCACCACTTTACTTTTGTACCCTGGGACATCAGATGCTTTAAATATAGATGCAGTTCAGTCTCTCTTAATGAACTTCAGATCTGCATCTCTGGGCTAGTCCAGCAGGGCAGCAGCTTCACTTGAGAAAGAGGTTGTCAGGAGGCATGGGTGTACCTAATTGCCCTTTCCAAGTGTCTAGTCCCACAGTCCTGCTTCATTTGTGTGTGTTCAAATGCACAGCCAGCCAGAAGAGCAGCAAGGTCAGAAACTGTTGCAGCATAGGAAGAATTCAAGCATCTAGTTGACAGAGTTCACAACAGGAGCTTCTAACTGAGATCAATCCCCCTGCCCCTTAATTCATGCATACAGCTTCCAGTTTAAAAAAAAAAAAATGGCTTCCAGAATCACAGTTCATTTCTGGCATTATTGCTTTCTGTGCTTCACTAGATTTTATTCTGGTTCACCATAAGGGGGAAAAAGTACCATGGACAGACCACAATAACATGAACTGAAATCCTTTAGATAGTTTCAGTGTTTACTCACCCTTAATATCTATTCTCCAGGAAAGATCTGCAGGCTCTGTATAGGAACTCCATTATGTAACTGATGCATCTCTTATAGGTTTGGTTGATTTCAAACAAAACCACAGAGTTTTGGCCACCCCTCATTTTTTGGTGATATCTTCTATTACAGGTAACTTCAACTTGAGGTCTATGGAGGTCACCTTTAACACATCTTTCCCATTACCAGGCTAGAAAGACTGTATTTGGTTTGTATTATGTTGTGCAGTCTTACACTGCTGCAGAATTCCTATTTCTACTTCCACATAACAACTGAAAACCTGTCTGCCTCATAGATGGAACACAGAGGGAAGGAGGCAGCCACGTAAAGGCTTCAGAAATGCTTCCCGGCAGCAAAACAGGATTTTTGTCATTCCACAAAACTTCCCTGGGTAATAAGGTATTTTCCTAAAATATTGTCTTGATCCAGTTTTGAGACCCAGGTTCTAAGTTTGTCTTTTTATTTTTTTCCCCCGAGAGCAGCTGAGTAAGTCTACATCACAACCACTTCCCTTATCAGTGGTCACTGCGGGGCCAGTGTGCACCTCTCCAATAAACCCCAGGCCAGGCATAGGCAACTAGCAACAGTCACTGTACCCTGGAGCCCACATAATTCTTCAAATTAACCTATCCACATGGAGCCCATAAGACTTAGCTAACCCCAGCCTGCTGGTCACAGACAGTTGCCCCTGCACTCCAGCTTGCATTACCTTCTCCCTGGAGGCAACCCCCTGTGTGGCTCTGCCTAGCAGCCTCCTCTCATTCCAAGCTGTGAGTGACAAGGAGCTCTGCCTTTCATCTATCTGAGTGTCAGTGTGTAGTATCCTGCCATCAAAAGAACCTTTTAAATCATATTTAACACCCTAAAGAACTAAGTAGATCCATTTCTTCACACTGTCCTCTCCCAGATAACAAATATCAGACACACAGCCTGTTCCAGCCCCTCAGCCATTTGAGTGGTCCTGTCCAATTAGTAGCATTCCAACTGCTCCATGGGAGCTAGCTGATACAGTTCAGTAAACACTGACCACAGACCACCATTCACACACACTTCCTTTTAGTGCCTTCACCCACCAGTCTAAAGACATGTAGAAATTGTGTCTATTTCTACTACCCTTATTATGGGTATTTCTGCTCACTTCTTTAATTCAGTGTATAGAGGAGTTCCTGTCGCATAGCAGGTGCATGTTGACTGAGTGAACTACAAAATGAAAAGGGCAGAGAAAAAGCAATCCATTTATTCAGAAACTTAATACATATTTAATAATTGTCTGCTATATTTCAGGCATCTGGGTTTCAGAAGTGATGATATCATTGGACAGTTTCATATCCAAGAGGCCACTAGCAATATGCAAGCATTAATTAGTTCTTTCTTAGGAATCATCCCAGTGACTTAATTCAACACGTATTAGAGTTAAAGTTTCACTTCCTGAATGGGACATTCTCTGACCTCCCCAGAAGAGTTGATCATCCCCTTTTTTGTGAGTCTCCATGGCACCTATCACTCTATATTATTATCCATTTGCTGACCTTGAGCTCCTTAAGAACAAGGACCATCTCTAAGGCATCTTCTTATCTCAAAAGCTTAGCAAAGTGTAGCTCAGAACTTAGCAAGTGTTCCACAAGTACTGGTTGAATTAATGGAAAAAAAAAATAAATGAAGTTTCCCACCAAGTGCCACCCATTGTGCAAATCCTGATAGAGATGATGTGGATGGGAAAAGAGGAACATAGTGGTTCTCAGGAGATGCTGGGCTCCAAATCCCTTCTCTGACTCCACAGGTCTGGGAGGAAGCCTGAGAAGGAGCATTTCTCACAAATTCCATGGTGCTGCTAATGCTACAAATCCAGTGAACACACTGTAAGAACTTCTGGTGTAAAGGTAGAGTTTGGCTCTCCTGATGTCAGGAAGCTGATTGTGACTGCAAGCTCACAGAAAGAGAAACAGAAACAGGAAACAGAGAAAACCCTGAGAGTGTGGATGGTAACCAGCTTATTTAAAATATTCCACCATCAGTGTGGTGGAGACAATTAAGTAGGCATTATCAGGGCTTAGTGGACATACCAGTGACTTAGTTCAGCACATATTTGAGTGAAAGATTCACTTCCTGAATGGAACTTCAAGACTAAGTTTATTAACATCTTTTGAAGAGAAGAAAAACAATCCTACAAAGTTCAATGATTTGTCAGAGGTCAAATAGCATGTTAGCTGGTCAGATGCAAGAGAAATGCTTACAGGTGTCTAGCAAATGATATATACAAAAAAGACTTTATATATATATATATATATATATATATATATATATATATATATATATATATATATATCATAATAGTCACAAACTGGACACAACAAAATTTTCATCAGCAATAAAATGAAAAAAATAAATGGAATACATATTCTTACAAGAAATACTGCACAACATTTTTTTTTACAAAAGAACTCCAGTTGTATGCAGCAATGATATATTGACAAATCTCATGAATATTGGGTGAAAGAAGTCATACACAGAAGTATGTATTCTGTTTAAGTATATTTATGCAAATTGCAAAGACAGGAAAAAATTAATCTAACTTGGAGGTCATGGTAGTTAGTTTGGGAGAAAACAGAAGGAAAATAATTAGAAGAGGACCCGAGGGAAGTTTCTGAGGAACAGTGGTATTCTACTTCTTAATAGGGGTAGGGGTTACAAGGCATACTCACTTTGGTATTTTTGCATTATTCTGAGTATATATTATATTCCAAAACACAGATTTTTTTAAAAAAAGAAAAAAGTGGTTGAAAGGTAGAAAATAGAAGTGAAGCAAAATTAGTGACTTTGTTCTCAGTGTGGGAGCTGGCACAGGATCTTCTCTCAGAACAGCAAAGAGGTGAGCTTTTGCAAGGAACCTAGGGAGCAGCAATATGTCCAAACAGTTTTTTCCAGGCCATGTTTATATGCCCATCAAGCAACATCACCAGATTACCTTAAAAGCATAATGCCTAAATCAATCCTTTACATGAGAAGCACAGAACTGGAATGTACCTGGGAGATTAGTAAAATTCAGAAGATTGTTTAGCAAAATTTCTTAAAACCCATCACATCAACCTGTTCAGTAATTTTCTCTGCAGGGAGGTTTGGGAGGTGGACCAGGGAAGATATATTTTGAAGCTTAATGTATCTCATCTACAAAAATGTTTTCTCATTGGTTCTTGTAACCTTTCTCATTGTTCAGGAGCACAAGGTTTTATTTAGGTCTCACTCAGCATTCTTTTTTCCTAAACCACATTGTTCTAATATACTTTTTACAAACTACAATGGAACCTTAGTAGTCTGAAAATGTTGATAGCAAATCTCTTCTTTGAAGATGAGACTACATTGGTCTTGAACATTTTTGTAAACCAAGCAACCCATCAGCTCTGCAGGCCATTGTACATGCCTGGCTGGTTCCAAAATCCAACCTCCTAACTGATCTATCACAGTAAATGGTCTAGACAGCGCCACTAGAACGCGTCCCTTTTTAACACTTCATAAACCTGTTCGTAAGTGCAGGTGAAGGCCGTCATAAATATTAAAACCACCAGAGCGGAATGGCCTTTGATTCTTTGTTTATCACAGGCTAATTAAAATACAAGCTGAACATAACTCAGTTCTTTAATGGAGTTTACCAGATGTGTTATAACTAGACCCTGCTCCGTATGAAGTCCGTGTATAATAACTATAATTTTTTATTTAGTACAGCAGCCCTGCTGTAGTTGAGGGTGTGTCTGCTTTTTTGATTACAAGGTCCACATTTTAAGGAGCAGGAAAGAGGATGGTTAAATACTGAGAACATGTTCTCTGGGCATTGAAACTATGATTAATATAAGCCCTGTCCAGGAGAGAATTCTTGGATGCCCTGCATACTATAGTTACACACCGTGCCAGAGACACATTTTCACTGGAAGTATAATTACTGACTTTTAAAAGTCACCTTTCATCCCAAGGAACCCCAGCTCTCTCAAAAGAATTAGAGAGCCATTACAAATTACAGTTAGAGTAATAGCTTCGACCATTCAGCCGTCACTTAAGAAGTACTTCAGCTGCAGAGAGCAGGAAAGGTCAACCTTGCTGGGCCTCCCCTCCTTAGTCGAGAAACCATGTGAATCTTGCTTCAGTGGGGTGGTCTGGGTGAATGGCCAAGGAGCTGCAAGCAACTGAAATTGGCCACATATTCCTGTATATAGTGCCTGCCTTGCACAGGGCCAAAAAACACGTGGGCAGCCATGACGCACATTTCCATAATGTCATCAGTGGGCCAGCAGGGGCATTAGCTCAACCACCAGCTATGGGACAGCAGGCTTTAAATGCAAGCCCTTGACTTAGAATCTGTATGAGACCCACCTGAACCCTGATCTGTCATCTCATTCCCCAAAACAAAGGTTCTTAATAATTGCACACACCTCTTACCCTTACCTGGGAAATTTTGCAACATCTGGAGATATTTGGGGTTACAGCTGAGAGCTGGGGTGGTGCTATTGACAATTACTGGATAGAGAACAGGATACTGATAAACATTCTCCAATTATGACAGTTCCCACAAAGAATTATGAGCATCAAATGTCAACAGAACTGAGGCTAAGAAACTTTGTCGTAGAATATCTTCCTGCCATGTGCCAGGGCAAGCTTGATATAAATCTTAATGTGTAACTTGTCTATTCAAAAAACTTCCAATGTCATGATCTTAGAATGAGTTCCCATACTCGCCTATAGTTAATACCTAGTTAACCCATGTCAGTGGATTAGTCCATTGATTAGGTTACAGCTCTCACAATCTAATCACTTCTCCTCTGAACATTTTTGTATTGTTTCACACATGAGCTTTTGGGAGGCAACTAACTCATATCTGAGCCATAACATGACCACATCTGTAGTGCAATGTGTGACCCTTTGCAGAAAAATGGCTAAAATGAATATGAAAGTGGAGTTACTAAAAAATATTTTTCTATCATCTAGTACAGGATTACCTGTTGGAAAATCTGGCAATTTATTTGTGGTTCAGGTACTACAATCATAGATCCCCACTGTATCTAGTTTGCCATATATTAATAATCTCTAACAGGGATATAATTCTAACAGTTTTCTTATAATCTTAGTATTTTTAAAATAGATACAAATTTGACTTCCATTTATGATACAGCAAAGAAATGAAGAATTATTTGTTTAAATCCTTGACTATAACATTGTTGACTTCCTATTAATTACATTTGTTGTTACTTTTCAAAAAAAAAAAGAACAAATTCCCAAATCTTTGGCACATTCTCAAAGGAATTTCTCCACCCACCTTTGCTTAGGCTCCACACTCCAAATATCCATGCCAAGATTCTTTCATTTTCTTGAATTTCCTAGGTCTCTGCCTGAAAATCTCTGCCAATGCCCACAAAGGAGTACACCCAAACTAAGTAAATTCCTAACCTTCAAATTTCAACCTAGACCAGTCTTCCATACCAAGTGTGGTCTATACTTTCCCATGGCACACACTTATACACGATTCCGGATTTTGTGTTCTCACTGAGTCCTGGTTATGCTCCATATGGGAGGGGATCTTGTCTCTCTGTCCATTGCAGATCTATCTATCCCCTATCTGCCTTGCAGTAAGGACTCACTGCATGTTCACTGAAATAATGAATATACAATACTATATTATCCTAGACTTGGACACTGGGGCTATTTATATTTGGGCAACTCAGTCAAAACCTTATACCTTAAAAAATTAAAATGTTTACATTTTTATTTACTTATTAAATCAATGTAGATGACTGGAAAAATGGGAGCCAACCTCCCATCTAAAGAAATGTCCTCTTTATACAACTGCCCTATGCAAGTCCACATACCCCCCACACATGCATACACACATACACACAAATACAAACATGTTTGCATGCTTGCACGCACACACAACACATACAGGTGTACATACACATACATTTCCATACATATACATGCAGACAAATAAACACAAGCACAAATATTCACCCACTTAAATACACATGAATGCACGCATGCACACACATGCACAAAAACATATACATGCACATACAAGCACACAAACACAAATACACACGTACACATGAGCACACACACACACAAAACCAATGACAATCAGCCTTAACTTGAACACCTTTAGTGACAGAGGTCCTACTTCCTTTGAAACAGCTCCATATTTGACAAACACTTTCATAAAGTTTTTGTTGATGTTTTGGGGATTCTTTTTTTTCATTCATTTGTTTTTGGCTTAGGGTTTTTGTTTTGTTTTTGTATTGAGTCCTAATGTGTCCCCTGGAACTCTCAGCCAGTGCTTTTAGGTACCTACAAGATAAGCCAAACCTTCTCCCTTCCATTTGACAAACAGAACTTCAGCTTGTGCTCACTTCCCCCTCCAGAAGACTCTCTCTGCTCCAGTATCCCTCTCCTTCGGTTTCTTGTCTGCATCTGCCCCAACTGGATAAACTCTGTCACAAGATGTCTTTGGACAATGGTTAGGATCCCATAGCTAGGATACCTCCCAAATCATCACCAACTCTTTGGAGAAAAATGTGGCAATTGTCACTAAAATTCCCAATGCACACACTCTTTGATCTAAAATGTACATTCTCAATGTACATTCCAATGTGCTTCAAAGGCACATGAACAAGAATGTTCAAGTTATAGCATTTTCAAAGGTAAACGTTTGGAATGTTCTTAAGTGTCCATTTTGCAGGGACAGATTCATATACAATGGTACATTCCCAGAATAGAATGCTAGGTCACTGCAAGAAAGAATGAAGTGACCCTCAACATGCTGAAGTGGGACAGATAGCAAGGCAAGTCATCACATGTAAAATCCAAAGTACAGAACAATGTGCCTTGTTTTACTCCCCAGGGTAAGAAGAAAGATGGAGCAGGTGGGAGAGGGAGAGAGAGGTGGGCATACTAAGGAGGAGGAGAAAGGATTCCTTTTTTCTAGTCTTTCATCCTCATTTGCAGCCACTTCACCATCAGAAAATAACCATTAGAGATAGCTATTTGGTTGTGCTTTGAAAACCGTAACTCTCCAGGGTACAATAAGGAGTTGTTATTCTTTCCATTATTTAAATTTAATCTGATTAGCTAAGTAACTCAGATAAATCCACTTAAGGAGTAGAGTGGGAGCAGGTAAAAAGAAAGATGCAACTTTATTCAAGTAACATATAGTACTAGTCTAGGAAAAGATGACCTCCTTATATTAAAGTTTCAATTCTTGCCATGAATTGACCTGCCAAAGATAACTAAAGATTGCAACTGATTGACTTAGAGGCAGCCACCAATGCACGGCAAAACAAAATTTATAATCAATTGACTCACAAGTATCTTTCCCAGATGGCTAAAAGAAGGAAAACTACTAATTTTCACTAATATTAATTTTTAGTGAAGTCTTTAAGAGTTAGGAGAATATTTTGCATATTGTCATTGTTTGTGGTTATATAACATTGGTTCAAAATGTAGATTCCCTGACACTAAGACACCATTGAAAATGGCCCATCACTTAACCTTTGAATGGTTTCCTTACAGCAACAACCATAATGACAAAAATCTACTTCTCTGCCAAGGAAATGTCCAATCCATCCAACAATGGTTTTACCTTTCTCAGAAGGTGATCTATTAATATTAATGAGTATACTGAGTAAATTTATTAAAGACATTTTCAAATTGGGCCACCAAATATCTTTGTGTATGTGAGAAAAAAAATTATAACAAATCCCAACCACTAGAAAAATCTGTAATAATTCCTTTTGGGGAAAGACCTGTTGTCAACAAGGCACATCTGTCACCATCAATACTCACTGAAGAGACCTCAAAGGTATTTGGAGGTGAAGACAGTGTATGACATACATTGAGCTTATTGAATTTTAAACCTAACGCATTTGGGAAACTCTGAGTAACAAAAAGGTGAGGTAGGGAAAAGACATTGGCCAAGATTAAGTGATGAGATGGAAATCCATGTGGTGAAAAGCACTGTTTTTTTTTTTTTTTCATTTTGTATTTGACTATCACTCACACACATACCTCCACCACCACCACCATTTATTGAGAAACTGGTTCAATCTAGCTTCCACAATCTGAAGCCTCCTGGTTTTTCTCTGTCCTTTCCAGGCTTCTTCTTTGTCTCCATGTAGCTAGCTAATAATCCCACTTTTGTAGTTTGGGGGTTATAAAATGATGGGATTCTTTTGATATTCAAATTAAATAAGCCCTCAATCCTGTAACCTACCAGGAGGACACTCTCTCCTCTCCCCAGAATCTCCTTCCTGTGTTAAATCCCAGAAATCCAGGAGAGTTTGGATTGGCAAGGTCCATCCTAGCTTGCCATCCACAAAAGAGAGAAATTGTCATATGCAGGAGTCTCATTCCCTCACACTGTGAGAGGTAGAATCAGGGTAGATGAAGACATCCCTCTTCCCCAGGAATAGGCTTGATTCTGATTTGCTCTGCTCTGTACAGTGCTGGAATTATGAAACTGTTGATGCACACACAGGAATGTACACATACACATGTGCATTCACATGCACACACCTACACACACAGAGATTTCCCTGCAGCGTGTCCTTAATACCTGCTTGTTTAGTCATAGGAGGTTTACAATCTGAGATCCCTTTCTTTCCCCATCTTAAGCCACACTCTTCTCAATCTAGATCTCAACACCCCAAAGTCTTGGGAAAATCCACTGGCTAACAAATAAAAATGGAATTCAATATTGAGTTCCCACTGAATCCACCAATCTTAAATTCCACGGTCCCAGATTCAATGATTTGTAGATGCACCTGGGCTGATTACATTGTTGTCATTTCAAGAGGAGACAAATGCAACTAATTTGTAAGCAACAAACAACTATTTTCATGTTAGAATTCAGTTTCACTAAAATATTTTTGCAAAGTTAAAATATAAATTAATTTGTCAGACAATGTGGATTTCCAAAACCCAAATATTGGTTAACTACCCATCGTTTTTCCTCAACAAAAATAATTTATCCTTTCAGCCACGCTCTAAAACTTATGTATTTCTTGAAAGATACCTTGCCTGGGCTGAGGGTTTGGGGATGGAGGGGAAGCGTGACATGGCTGTAGACTTTCTCAAGCTCACAGTTTGATGGTGAGGACAAAACTCTCCCAGAAATAAAATGAATATTGAAAACATGTTACATATGCATAGGCTGAGACTCCATAAGTCTTTGTTCTCCACCAGGGAATGAGAATGATGTTTATTTTCCTGTTTAATGACATCTTTATCCCTCATACCCAGCACATTGGGGGCATCAACATGGCCCTGGCATTCACACCCATGATGAAACACCTTCTTCCACTGAGTCAACCACCAGTCTGCCAGCAAGAATACAATGGGAATAAAATATTGACCTGAATCTTCTATTTTGATTCATACATTAATGTGGGAGAACTGTGATTGAACAATCACACATTTCATCTACAGAAAGCCTCACAATTGTAAAAAATTAGCTTCAATTTTAAACTTCAGTTTCAAATTTAACTGGAACCCAGCCCACTCCCAGGTGCTTTAGCTGGTGCAGATTTAAAGACTGGAATATATATATATATGTATATATATATATATATATATATATATATATATATATATATATATATATATATATTTTATATATAACACTTCTCTAATATTTCTTCAGAGTCTGCTTAGGTCATCTGATGATCCAGCTACTGTAAAGAACTTATTTAACTCACAGGATTTGAAAATCAGCCAACAACACCATCTTATGTATTCATTTGTCTCTGGAAAAACATCGTGCCAGCAGTCTGAGGGTTAAGCAGTATTCCTGTCATGTTTGCCCTGAACTTGCCCAGTTAAATTGCAACAGCATGGGTCTCCATAATTATCTAATTGTTAGTGTTGTGCCTTTACGTAATTTATGATGTAGCATTAAAGTCTGACCCTGGGTTTGAAATGAAGTGCAGTACTGCTGACATCCAAGCTCAAATTAGTAGGTAAGCACCCAATTAACGATTATGCTTCTGAGCTTTCATTTCCATCTGACCACACTGCTACGCTAATCAGTTTTCTAAGCCTTTCACCTTCCCCATAACTAACAAGCATTTCTCCTGCTTTTTATGTGTATGGATGCCCTGCATCTTCATAAAAATCTCTCCAAGACTGCTGTCTTTATGATTGATGCCAAAAATGGCTGTCCACAAGTCAGTTGGTCAGCTCTGTTACCCTTTGCTGGCAAAGCCAAAGGCCAGCTTGATAGGTTTCCATTTCCCTCTTCTAAAAAGAAATCATCTCTGCAGGATACTTAAATTCTGTTGATGGCTTTCATTGGCTGTGGAATCACTCAAAAGAAGGAGGGAGCCTTTGGGATGTGTAGATCAAGGAGTCAGTGTGTACTCACAGGCAGGAGAACTTGCCAATATCCACCATCTATCTGACAACTTGAGAAAGAAGAAAGAAAGCAACACTAGGAGAGAAAAAAATCATACTCATTACTCCCCTTTTCAACTTCACACCTACTTCTTTCTTCTCTCCCATATCCTAGACAGCTCTTCAAATCCCCTTCACCCATCTGTACTTCCATCTAAACAGCATCAGCTAAGTGTAAAATATTAGAACATTTTTGGAGAGCCAGGATGCTTTGTCCTCAGTACCAATACAAGGAAGACTTGAAATGTTTGTGAATGCTCAAATGAGCACCTTCATGGGGAAATTACTTGATAATTACCACACATTGGGACTGTTGCTGTGCTTTGACCACATCCCTCCTCTTCCCAGCCCTTATTCTTTCTAGAACCTACATCATTTACATTTGGGTTTCTAGATAGCTGAGAGTCAGATAAGAGCTGCATAATTTTTACAATCCCTACCAAAGAAACAAAATGAGAATTGAATCTAGAATCCCACCCCATCCCCACCGCTGCTATTTTTATAACCTATACCTTAGTAGTTCCTGAAGCTTGCCTTCGACTCCATATTCACAAATGGGACCTCCCTGTCCAATTCAAGCTTGTTCTAAACACAATGTCTTCAAGAACCTGACTCACTGGTAGCTTTCAAACTCCAGTACCAAAAGCTAATTGGGAGATTTGTGAAAATTTATTTCTAAACAAACTTACTCATTACTCCAAAAAAGACCTTATTATTTAAAAATGAATCAAAGTACATCTCTTCTAGTGAGAGTGGGGCTAAACCCATCCACCATTAGAGTGCCATCTGAAAATATGCTTGGCACACGTGGTTTGAAAAACACTGTACAAAGAGAAACTGGAAAAACAAGGATCCAATGAAAGTAGAGCTTTTATTTATTTAGTGTTTCCTTTCTTCTTTAGTTGTCCAAAGTGGCTTCGCATTCATTGAGCATAAACTTTATTTTCATTAATCTTTTAAGATAAGGAGAAAGAGAAGGTATCCTGGTTCCCATTTTGTGGGCTCCCCAGGACACATTGCTGGCTAAGTTGGAAAGCTCAAATAAGAACTTGATTCCCTGATTCTCAGCCATTTCTTTTTCCATAAAACCATATGTCTTACTTTAAATGTTTCATATCACATGTATGTCTCATAATCTCAGAAAAGACACTTGATCAGTACTTTTGGTGGTGACAGGAATCATCACTGTAAGAGCAAGAAAAATTGAGTTAGATTTGGTTCAAAAAGAATACCCTAAAACACAATATTTGAGAAGTATATTGTAAAACCAACTCATTGTGCAATGTCTCAATTTTGTGGACTTTCAGCCAACTTAACTTTTTATTGTGTAAATTAATAAGAAGAGCCTCTCATCCAGCCCAAATGATACAAGAGCAAAGAGACTACATTAGCACATCATCGTCTTTGATAAGTATTTGAATAGAATTGTTTATGTCATGCAGATATTTAAATATGAAAACTAAACAAATAAATCAAAGTCCTTATACACTTGGTGATAAAGGGATATAGAGAGTAAAGGAACTAGGAAAAACAATTGCATGGTAATAATAGCTGTCTAGGGCTTTTACTAAAATGCAAGGTAGCAATATATACTGGAGAACCACAAAACCTCTTATAAAGTAGCAAATTTACTTCCCCAGGATCTAGAAAACATAAGAAGTTATCAGGGAGCCCCTGGCAAAAGCAGAGGTAGAAAGGGCAGCGCTGAGTGAATTCATAGTGGAAATTGACAATAGAGAGTCTAGCATCTCACGACCTCTATTTATGTTGTATAAATGTACAATCTAAAACTTTAAGGGAAAGTTTGCTTACATTGTCTACTCAAAATATATTTGTGGGATTATCTGGCAAACTGAAATTCTCCAATAATCATTATTATGAAGTCAGGAAATTTTGAACTAGAAAGATTTAGGCCCATACCCAAATTGCTTGTGTAGTAACTAAACCAAATAAATTTTTTTGTCATCTCCAAGGCGCCATATGATTGCCCAGAAGGTGGGAATAACACTCATTTCATTGTAGAATTTGAGGATTAAAGGAATTAATGTAGATAATGTGCATGAAACATAGGGTACATAACAAATACTTAACAAATGTTCCTTTGACTTATAAGATCTCTGATGCAATGATAAGTGGTCCTCACACAATTTCAAAATACTTATTAAAAATAATATGAGAGAAATGTCATTGAGATTTTGAATGGAATCGCCTTAAATCTATGTAGTACTTTTGGAAGTATGGTCATTTTGACAATATTAATTCTGCCTATCCAAGAACAAGGGAGATCTTTCCATCTTCTAAGGTCTTCTTTAATTTATTTCTTTAGCATTTACTAGTTTCATTGTAGAGGTCTTTCACCTTTTTGTTAGGTTGAGTCCCAAGTTTTGGTTTTGTTTGTTTGTTTTTTGTTTTTTGTTTTTTGTTTTTGAGGCTATTGTAAATGGGGTAGTTTTCCTCATTTCCCTTTCAGAGGATTTGTCAATGATATACAGAAATGCCTTTGATTTATTGTTGATTTTGTATCCTGCTACTTTGCTGAATTCATTTACTAGTTCTAGAAGTTTTCTGTTGGAATTTTTTGGGTCTTCTAGGTATAGAATCATATCATCAGCAAATAGTGCTACTTTGAGTTCTTCTTTTCCTATCAGTATCCCTTTAATTTCCTTCATCTAACTAACTGCAAGAACTATGTTAAATAGAAGCAGTGAAAGAGGGCATCCCTGTCTTGTTCTAGTTTTTAGAGAAAATGTTTTTAATTTTTCTCCACTTAGAATGATGTTGCCCTAGAACTTAGCATAAATAGCTTTTACTATGTTGGGATATACTCCTGTTATCCCTAGTGTTTTCTAGTGTTTTGAACATAAAGGGGTGCTGTATTTTGCCAAATGCTTTTTCTGCATCTATTGAGATGATCGCATGATTCTTATCTTTAAGTCTATTGATGTGATGAATTACATTTATTGCTTTTTGTATGTTGAATGCTAAGTGAAGTCAGTCAATTCCAAAAAACTAAATGCCAAATGTTTTCTGATATAAGGAGGCTGATTCATAGAGGGGTTGGGAGGGGGAACATGGGAGGATTAGATGAACTCTAGTTAGGGCAAAGGGGCATGAGGAAAAGGGAGGGGACAGGGGGTTAAAAAAGATTGTGGAATGAAATGGATATCATTACCCTAAGTACATGTATGAAGACATGAATGGTGTGAATATACTTTGTATACAACCAAAGCTATGAAAAATTGTGCTCTATATGTATAATATGAATTGTAATGCATTCTACTGTCATATATAACAAGTTAGAATAAAAAAATTAAAAATTAATAATAATCAGAAGAATTAATATTGTTAAAAAGTCAGTACTGCCCAAAGCAGCCTATAAATCAATGCAATCCTTGTCAAAATTCTAGTAAGAAAGAAATCTTCAAATTCCTATGGAACTACAGAAGATCCTGGACAGCCAAAGCAATCTTAAGCTAAAAGAAAAAACTGGAGGCATCATACCCCCTGACTTCAGAATACACTATCAAGTTCTTCAACAGATTAATGGATAAAGAAATGTGGTATAAATACACAATGGAGTAATACTCAATAATGGAGTATTACTGAGTTATAAAGAATGAAGCTATGGTATTTGCTGTTAAATGCAGGAAATCTGAGACTAACAGGCTTAGTGAAATAAACCAGATTTAGAAAGACAAAGGCTAAATGTTTTCTCTGATATGTAGAAACTAATCCAAAATAAGGGGGTGTAAGACAAGGGGAGATTTCATCAAAATAGAAGAAAAATTGGTGGACTAGCTGAAGGGGACTAAGGGAGAGAGAGGAGGGACAGGAAAAGGAAAAGAGAAGAAGAGCAGAATGAATCTGAATCTGACCTAAACTTCCTATGTACACATATGAATATACCACCATGAATCTCAACATCATGTTCATCCATAAGACACTGACTAAAAAAAAGTAAAGAGCAGAAAGATCAGTAGAGCAGTGGGAAGGGAATAAGAGGTAGGAAAGGGAAATACTAGGGACTGAATTAGAGCAAATTATAATCCACATTTTTATAATTATGTCAAAATGAATCCTCATGTTATATAACTAAAAAACAACCAATAAATAAATATATATTATATTATCAATCATATATATATATATATGTATATTTGTAAGTGTGTGTATGTGTGTGTGTGTGTGTGTGTGTGTGTGTGTGCGTGTGTATCACACCAAGCTATAGTAATCAAAACAGCATGGTACTGGCATAAAATAGGAACAATAAACCAGTTGAACAGAATAGGGATCCCAGAAGTAAAACCATGAATTTATAGGTAATTGATTTTTTACAAAGGTACAAAGAATACACAATGGGAAAAGAGCAATCTATTCAATAAGTGGTGAGGTGGTGTCCAAACAACTCAATATCCACATGCAGGAAGATGAAATGATATCCTTACCTCACAGCACAGAGAGCCTCAAAAAATTAAAAGTAGAACTGCCACGTGATCTAGCAATCCCACCACTGGGTATGAATCCAAAGGAAATGAAATCAGCATGTCAAAAAGATATCTGTAGGATGGTGGGGTTAGTGTATATCCACAAGAATGTGAACCTAACAAAAATAATATAAATTCCATGATTATTTGATTATATCAAAATGGAATTTAATCCATTATATCAAAATGGATTCTACTGCCATGTTTAACTAAAAATAATAAATAAATAAATAAGAAAAAATAACCATTTAAGACAAAAAAATGGTATCTAAACCTCATGTTCATTATAGTATTATTCACAATAGCTAAGATGTAAATCCACTTGAAAGTCTCTCAATGTATAAATGGATAATGAAAATGTGATATAGAAACAATAAAATACTATTCAGTCCTTAAATAGGAAATCTTGATGTTTTCAACAATATGATGACATGGAAAATTTATATTAGATGAAATAAGCCAGGCACAGAAAGACAAATCTAAAGACATTGAATTCATGAAAGTGGAGGGTTACTCAGTGCTGGGAGTAGGGGAGATTGGGGAACTACATCCAAGTACACAAAATATCAAGTAGAAAGAATAAATTCAGGAAATTTATTGTACAACATGATGACTAAGTTGAGCAACAAGGTACTATATTTGGAAAATAATTAAGAGGGAAGATAATAATTTTTCTTACTACAAAAATGGCAAGAATATAAGGTAATAGATTATTAACTCAATTGAATCATTTCACAATATTTTAAAATATGTTGTATGCAATAAATACATATATTTACTTATCAATTAAAATTGAAACAAAAATAATTTCAGGTTTTTCACTCCTGAGTTTTCAATTTAGTATTTGTAGGTAATTTTTCATAAAATTATAAAAGTAAACTTGTTTTTCTTGTTTAAAAAAGGATTCAGGGGACTGGGGTTGTGGCTCAACAGTAAAGCACTTGCCTCGTACTCACAAGGCACTGGGTTTAATCTTCAGCACCACATAAAAATAAAATAAAGGTTATTATACCCATCTACATCTAAAACAAATATTTTTTAAAAAAAGTTTTTAGCCCACTAATTCTTGAAAGCATAAAAAGAAAAAATGAAGGATGAATCCCCCCAACTTTCAAGTGTGATGGGAATAAAGGGACAGCAATTGTATTTATTTCCAGGAAATATGTCAAAGGCAGCAACAGGAGAGGCAAAACAAGCAGAATGTATTCCATTTCTGCAAAGTAATTTTAATGGGATCTTTCCATTTCTCCAACCTTTATATATGTAAGTGGTATGACTTAGATTTTACTAGATCCTGAAACTAAAGGAAAGCAAGCACTTATGAGAATAGACTCCCAACAATAATAGCAATGATAGTCCCAGATGTCCACCCACCATCTATCTCCACAGAATAAGCATGTCAGTCTCAGATTTGATCCAAAAAGTAGAACCACTCTGAGCGCTTTAGAATAAGAGATGTGTTTCTGAGATTAGATCTGGATGGGGAAGGAAAATCAAGGCCAAGCCAATGCCGCTGCAACTGACCTCATGCCTGCAGTCACCATTATCAGATCGCCTGGCTGCGAGGTCGGGAAGGAAAGCTGGATATGAGGTAAGGGAGAGCAGTGGTGAAATAGACACCACCAACAGAAGCTGGAATCTACAACTACAGCCTGAACCCCACACCTGTCTCTCGCCACTAACCTAAAACACATGGGTGACATGAAAAAGCTGACACATCTGCCACAGAGCTGCATGCAGATCACCCATGGGAGTCCCACTTGCTGTGGATGGGGGATGCTGACTCTGCCAGCAAGGTGAACCAGCTGATCAGGAACAGCTGGCCTGGGGCTGTCACAGTGATTAGTGCCCCCCACAAACCCAATCTCAGGAACATAAAATTGGCTGTTGCTTCATTTTGGCCTTCGAAATCTTGCACAAGATTTTTTCTTTCTTTCTTTCTTTCTTTTTTTTTTTTTTTTTTTTTTTGAGCCAGCCCTTACCTAGAATGAGAGAGAGGAGAGAATTCTGGGAAAGGTATTAGTACAAAACCACCACAGAGTGCAAAAAAAAAAAAAACAGAATTCAGTGATGAAATACCCTTCACTAGTATGCAGCCAGCTGACACTGGGCAGGTTCCTTCATTTCTCTTCATCTACACTCTCTTGATCTTCAGTGTCCTTTACTCCTCCCTCCTGTTGACCCACATTCAGTTAACCTGTCAGCATAAGAAATCTGGATGGGTTCCTTATTTCTGTGGTCAAAAGCACAGTTCAAACAAATGACTTCCGGTAATCATGGCTTCTCATTGTCCCTCTCCTGCAGCTCATGAATTACCAAGGAAAGGATATCCTAATGGAGAGGGTAGTTTAATCTGGATTGCTCTTTAATTCCTGGACATCTCTGGAATGCCTGGCTGTCAAAAGAAAGTGTGTTTTTTTAGCTGCATGGTCTATCAGGCTTTCATTAATCTACACTGTTTTAATATCCATTAGTGAGCATTAATCTAAAAGGATGGATTTGGGGCAGAGATCCCATTCCTCTTGTCTTTTCTAATTTCCTATCATCAGAGGGAGATTACTTGTTTTCCCCTATGAAGCTCCAAAATGGATAAAATGAGCCAAATAGTTTTTGTCTTTCCAATTTCATTGATATTTGTGCTATTTGTGCCAACCCAGTGGGATTTGACATTTCTTCCTGGTTTCCTCTAAGATTCTTCCTGAAAAGTGTACAGCATAAATTTAACCTCTTCTCACACAAGATCATGAATTCCACCCTTCAGCACTGACCAACACCATGCTGCATTTTGAGATACATTCTCCTTCTTTATGGCATGATTAATTTGCATTTCATCTGTATCTTAGCCAGGACAGTCTGGAACCTTGCAATCTCTGAAAAGATTGCATTCTTGAGCCATTCCTCTACGTTGAAGATTAGTTTGGGGATAGAAAACATATGCAGAAAATGTAGTCTCTGTTATGATTTGGAGGTGAAAGTCCTCTACCCAATATATAAATAAACCTCACCCAAGAGACTTCTATTCCATTTATTCAGTCTTGAAATCATTATCAAAGAACCCAAGAGATTCACTCTTAACTATGACAGAGTTCTTCAAATTTGCCTCTCCAGAGGTGATTTCATATGGCCTTAAAGAGGCACCAGCACAGGGTATTCCAAACCTTATATTCAGCCTCTGTGCAAATTACAGCTCACTTTCTGCTTTACCTCAGAATGCAACTCTGAATAAGGTATTGCACAGAGAAGTTCTAATTCCTCCTGAAGTTCTAAGTTTAAATTAAAAAAAAAAACCTTGGGGAACAAAAAGGCGGTGTTGATGAGTAATGTGGGGTGAAAAGGTTAAAACTAAAGACCAGGGTTCTCATTCATGGATAGAGGTGCTATTCACCCCTAACCAGTGGTGCCTAACCAAGTGGAAAAATGAAATTCAGAGTCTCAAATTTACAGAATTTCTGATTTTTTTAAAGAATCCAGAAATCTACAATTTTATGTGAACCCTATTAAATACAAAAATAAACTTGAAATATGTTAAACTGTGTTTAAGTCAGTAAAACCTCAGAAGCTGGCCCACAGGCTCCTAGTTCTGCAATTTCATTGTCATGACCTTGGCAGAAAAGCTGAGACCCTGCAAATGACTTGTCATCTGAATTGCAAGTTCAGCCATGTCTCGTATTTTTAAGGAAACAACTTCCTTAACAAGACTCCTAAAGTGCAAGATGTAAAATCAAAAATCAATAAATGGGATGGTAACAAATTAAAAAATTTCTTCACAGCAAAGGTAACAATCAAGACCATGAAGAGAGAGCCTACAGAATGGGAGAAAATATTTTCTACCTACACCTCAGATAGGGTGTTAATTTCCAGGATATAAAAAGAACTCAAAAAGCTTAACACCAAAATAACAAATAACACAATTTACTTTTATTTAAATATACTAGAGAGAGGCAAAAGCAAGTAGAAACGAGAGGCACTCCCCTATATGTGTATACATATAGTAAATAAGCCCATAAATACATATATACATATTTCCATTATAATAAATAAATAAATGCCAAGGGAAGTTTGTCAAGCCATGGTAAAATGACACTAGATGGAAACTTAGGACCATAAGAAAGAACGAGGAGCTGTGGAAATGATAAACATAGGCAAATACCAAAGACTTTTTTTTCCTGTTATTTCCTTTAAAAGATAATAAACTATTAAGGTGGGGTAGGGTATATTCCTACATGTGTATAAAATATATTCACAATGTATATAGAGGTAAAATTATATAATAATAGTAGAAAGAATGAGGAAGGAAGATAAATAAAATTATACCATTTCAAGTATCTTATATTTTAAGTAAACTGAACAGTAATAATAATTAACTAAGTGTGAAAAGCTAATGATCTATGTAATAAATAATCCCTACACCAACAACTAAATAAGAAGAGGTATAGCTAAAACCCAAGAGAGGAATCAAAATAAAAGACTAAACAAATTTTTGATAACTAAAGAAAGCAAGAAAAGATGAAAAGGGGAGAAAAATAGATGTACAAGCAGAAAACAAACAGCAAAACATCACACTAACCCCGACCATATCAAAAATTACATTAAGTGGAAATAAACTAACACTTCTAGCAATTGTCAGACTCAGAATACGTTTTTAAAAATTAAATTAAGAAAGCAAGACCTCACTATGCGCCATCTTCAAGAGAAGAGATAAATATAAAGACATGGGTTTAAAGTAAGAGGATGAAAAAAATACCATAAAAATTCAGCATAAGAAAGCTGATGTGACTAAGTAGGAGACAAAATAAACTTTGAGGAAAAGAGTAGCACCAAGAGTTAAAAAGGGGTATTCCAGAATGGTGAATGGGTACATTCACGAGGAAGACAAAACAAGTCTAAATGGATATGCACACAGCAACACTGTCTCAAAACACATGAGGCAAAAACTGAAGAACTAAAGGAAGGCAGAAAGAGATCCACACACTTAATTGGAGGTTATAACAATAAAGATATTGCATTGATCATGGTTTTCCAGAGAAACAGAAACAATACGTTATAGAGAGCTAAATGGAAATATTTATAGTGGGGGATTGGTTCACACAATTATGAAGAATGTAAAGTCCATGGTCTGTCATCTACAAGATGGAGGCCTGGGGAAAGCCAATGGTGCAGGCCAAAACTCGGACTGTGAACCAGGGGATTGACAGGATAAGTCCAAGTTTAAGTCCAAAGGCCCCCAAACCAGGAGCACCTCTATCCAAGAGTAGGAAAACATGCTTGTTCCAACTCAAGCATAGAGAATGAATTCATCCTGTCCTCAGCATTTTTCTTCCAGTTAGACCCTCAATGGACTGGATAATAACCATCCATCAAGGTGAGGCAGATCTTCTTTACTTAATCTACCCATTCAAATGTTAATTTCTTCCAGAGACATCCTCACAAACGCACTCAGAAATGTTTACCTGCAATGTGGACATTTCTTAATCCAGTCAAGTTGACACATAAAATTAACCATCACAAATACAAATTATCTGAATATAACAGGCACAGCATCTCTCCATTCAGGAAAGACATTTTGTGCATTTAACAACAGGCAAAGAATGGATTCTAAGCAATCATATCAGACATTGGCCATAGTGCTGGAGAAAAGTTTTGAAATCCGTGGCCTTGCTTTAGGAGCTGGATGATGGGGGAGGGATGAGGGAGGCCACCTACTGGAGATGTAGGACAATGTACATTGACCACAAGGTATGAATGTATCTCCTTGTGTTAACTCTCATATGATTCCCCAGGTATAGCAACAGAAAATTATCACTCCCTCCTTTAATAAGAAGACTGTCATGTCCAGCTTTATCAAGAAAGTATTATAAAAAAATGAAAGAAAGATAGTATTGTATTAAACTGAAAGTTCCTTTAAAACAAGAGGTAGGATTGATTCATCCGTGTAGCTCTCACCAAGTTCAATAGCAAGCCTTTCCCATAGTAGAAATATTATAAAATTAGTTCAAAGAAAAAAAAATAAACAACCCCCTTCTTTTTCCTTTGGTTCAGGAGGCACCCTTTGGCAATGTCTCCATCTACATTCGAAACGATGACACTGTTGCACTTGAATTCTTTCATCACAATGGTTAAAGCCAAAACTCAGAAAAACATATTGGGATACTGGCACCTTCTGTTGAGCAAGTTGTATATAAAATGCTGCTGAAATGCAGCATATGTTTTTGATAACTGTAAAACACATTATATTTAAGAACCAGGAAGGAATGTAAATGGTGAATATTAATGCACTAGAAGTTTTATTGAAGTTACAAGTTCATATTGATGTAACTTAATTTTGTTCAAAATATGACAATCACCTTCAGGGTCTCTTCTGCAGAAGCTGCAAGGGTGAGAAGTCAACTTTTCTCTCAGTTCCCCATATCCCTGTCTCAATTCCAGCAGCTAAGATTAAGATACCAATACTTTTGTTTTGAAAGGTGGGGAGTTAAAAAAAAAAAGAGTGAGTCCAAGATACAGGCAATACAAGGCACTGTATTACTGACTGGCCACTGATTCACTGTGAGCAATAGACATCCAGACTGATGCTCAGCAGATGTATTCACTTAACATGTGTGACTTCTCTGCAAGAGGAACAAGGAAAAACCACCCCACAAGTGCAAAAAGGGAGAGGTCTGCTTGGCCTCTACACACCTCCCATTTCCCATTGGTCAAATTCATTCTATGCAGAGTCAATATTCCCACACTTCTGGGTACATCATCCTGCTCCTCTGCAATGCAGACTCCATGCCCTTCAGGTGACATTTCTTCAAAGCTGGGAATGGAGAAGTGACAGATATGGGAGAGAAACTTACAGAAAAAGAGACAGAAGAGAAGTGTCAAGGCAATCTGGAAATATGCCCAAGCTTTAGCTCTGATACATCCTCCTGCCTGCCAGTCCCATGGTCCAGAGGAGATGGACCAAGCAATGGCACTATAGCAGCCCCAGCAATGGCACAGTGTCATAAAGCTGTGAAACCCTGCAAACCTGATTCCCATGCAAGGCACTATAGCCCCTCAGTGCAGTTTGCAGGCTAGAATGTGGGTGGAGGGGGAAGAAAGGTTAGGGTTGTGGGTCAGGATCAGGTGTGAACAGAGGAAGAAGGAACATAATCTGGGGACATAATCTGGGGTCCTGGAAAGAGCTCAAATCTTATAATGAGATAAATTTCATCTCCATAACTTATTCGTTATGCAATTTTGAGTAAGTCACTTAACTTGTCTAAGTTCATTTTCCCCATCTTTAATGAGGCTAATAACAATTGGTTGAAAGACAGCTTATGCCAATATAGCATTGAGCATAGCATGGAATTCTAGTCACTCCATCAAACATTACTTCATGCATGCACCAGAGAATGCATACCAGAATCCAGCAGGCCCTCATGCTGCTTAATAAATAACACTTGTTCTCAAGTCACTCCCCAATAAAGTAAAACCATGAAAACAAAGTCACCATAAGCCAAAGAGCCTGGCATTACCTGCAGACACTAAGGAAACATATACTTATGAGAATATGCAGATGTGTTCATAAATGCCTTGGGTACACCAAGCTAGTACCTGTGATATTCTCCTGTAACACACATCAGTCCCGAAGAGCTCCAAAACTCAGTTGGAGGACAAGTCTCCTTCTGTTTTCCATTTTGCAAGGACAAACCTGACAGAAATGTAGGAGCTGTGTAGATATTTAAGCAGCCCACACGACAGGGAAAGCCTTCAGCCCGGCCATGAAGAATAGACTTTGCAGCAACATCCACTATACAGATGGGCCCTCAAATTAGTACAGGAGCGGAGAGTCCTCGGGCCCAGAGGAGGAGAGAGGCGTCCAGGGTTCTGCCTCTGCCACCGGCCGTGGTGCAGGGGCATCCATCACAGTAAGTACCACAAGGAACACCACCTCTGATACCTCTTCATCGGGCCGCCAGCAAATGAGCCTCTAGATTAGGCCTGACACGGACATAACGCAAGCTGAGGTTTGCCGGGTGTAATTAATTGGAACTTCGCCAGCTTGACAAATTGGGATGATGAATCTATCTAGTATGAATAGGGAAAAATGCATAATCAGTCAAAGATTTAGTTAAGACAGTTTTCTCTGACTCCCTGCCATCGCTAAATCCATTAAGGCAAGGAAACGTCACTTGAAAAGAGGCAATGTCCTTCATAGGCTCAATTTATAACTTTTTGTTCTTGAATTTATGGGCGAAGTCAACTCAGATTTGCTGGACTTAAGGGGAGAAGAGGTTTAGAACATAATTTGTCTCCCACGTCCTTTAGTTCAGTTGGAAATATGTGCAAATTGACTTTGGGAGAATTTTATTATTATTAATTCTTTGAGGCATTTCAATATGAATTGGGGTGGGGGTAGCCAAATTGGCCTCTACGGAGGTGGTTTTATGCCAAAGGAAAAAAGAACACAAAATCTTTCTCATCAGGCTCGTCCCTCACCTCCTGATCTTGAGGTCACCACTTATGGACTATCATAGATTCCATGGCAGGTGGGTCAGCCCTGCTTCCTTTTCTAATTGACAGAGAAGACAGTTTTAATTTGTTCTACATTCAAGTTGGAGCCACTTGCAAAGTGAAAAGTATCAATTAGGTGATTATCCAGCTAATTTGACAGATGATAAAAAATCAAACAAGATAAATCAGCCTTCTCATAAAAAAAAAATCTTTTGAATTATTGACCAGATTAACGAGCTAGTTATGCCCTGGGCAAGAATACATTGTTTCCAAGAAGAAGGGAGGACGACTTCACAAGTTTTCACTCATGACCTGAAGGTATTAATTAGTTCATGGTCCCTACATTGGTGGGATTTTTTTAAAATTTAATCTCTGTGTCAGTAATATTGCTTACCCTTTCTACTGAATAAGAAAGTAATTCTGATTGGTTCTTTGTTGATTTGTTCTTATCCTTTGGAATACAAAAACTATTTGCAGTTTTAACAACCAAAGTTTTGCAGACATTGATGGTAGTGGTCTCTACTTCAATCGACACTATTCCTCTTTACCTACCAGATCAAAATGCCAAGACAATACTTAGATTAAAATGGCATTAATGCTAAGACCTCACACTTGGCCCCATAAACTGTTGGACGCAAACATGATATTGGCCTCTGAGGCAGAACTTTCTGGCACCCATCAATTCCCATCATCTCTACATATTATATATGTGGGTCTTTGCTAAGGTGCAATCTTATGGAGGTAAGTAGCTTGGAACTCATTCAAGGAGAAGTGTACTGAGGTGGTTCAGTAAAGCATGAAGAAAAAGGGATCAAAGGAAACGGTGGCCCAGGCTGCACTTCAAGCAAAGTTGGGGCACAAGGGCAGTTACCAAGTTTCTAAAGTCTGTCGCTTTTTTTACATCTCTGCACCACTAGAAATGTCCTATAAAAAAAGATATCTGTGAAACTTGTTAAATACCACTTTGGAAATGGACTCTACCATCCTATAATTTGAATCACACCTTAACTTCAAGTGGCAAAATGCCTTTCCTCGATACTCATAAAAACTTTTAATGTTCAATGAAACTTAAAAAGTAAGAAGGAGCGGGGGAAATGTCGGAAGGTGCTCGATTTTCCTTTTGTGGGTCTTTTTTACAGCTTTTTCAAAGGCTATAGAGACAGCCACAGGCATACACACAGCTTTACGGGAGGGAGGTGCTGCAGGAGAGGAGTGGCCCCTCGGGAGACCACTGAAGTTACAATTAACAAAGGGTAAGATGTTTTGCTCCAGGCACCAGAATTTACACTTATGAAGATAATCACTAAGTAAATTGGAACAATTGTTAACTAAAATTTTACTTCCCCTTATTTAAAAAACTCTATTTTTAATATAATAATGTTTCTAAAGAGTCGTAATCTTTTGATTCTTCTAACATTTCTTCCCTTAATCATTTTCCCAACCTTCATGGAGTAGGAAACACACCCTCTGGAACTCTGCTTTACATTTTTAGTTAATGTATTATGATGCATTATCTCATTTAATCCTCCTGTCATCAGGTAGCAAAAAATGATTTTTTGAGTGGAGTTCAGAGAGGTTAAAGTATATACCCAGTTTGTCATAGCTGTAGGCATGTAGTTGGGATCCAGACAGCTTTCCATATTACAAATGCCTTGATCTTTCCATTATCCTATAATGTACTGCCTTCCCATAATCTTACTGTTTAAAGTTTTTAAACTTTGTGATAGAATTATGAAAATAGCTCTGTATGCCCAGCCCAGTGCTTGGCATTACCATAGCTAATCCACACAACAACCCTATCAAGCAGGTACTATTACTTCCCTGTTACAGATAGGGACACTGATGCTGAGACAAAGCAACATGGCAGAGATTCTGAGCAAGTCCACCCAATGCCCATGTCTGGCTTCTTGCCACCAAGCTTAGATAGCAGGTGGCGATGCATTTCCATATTATGTTCCCAATGATCTTTCCATCTCCCATATTTTCATCAAAAGCTATCTACAGGCATCACTCTTTTATCTTTTCTCAAACCAAGTGCAAAATCCACCTGATGGCCAAGTGTTCCATTCCTCAAATGGCAGCCAAGGTTGTGGGATCAGCCATCAAACCCATAGGCTCAGAGTGGCTGTCACTTCTGTCCAGGTTTGATATATTCGGCGAACACTTAATGAGCATTCTCTGCATACCAAGCACATAGTAGGTCCTGGAGGTCCCAAGAGATTCAATCCCTCCCCTTAGTAGATTAACAGACAGTAAACACATCAACAATTAAATACCAGATTAAAATGGCGATGAGTTCAATGTAGGAAAAGAACAGAGAAAAACAATAGAAAAGATATAGTGGGAGGTGGGGAAAATTGATGCTGGCAGAGGAGGACTTGCCCTCTTATAAAAAGTTCCTGCTATCCATCCCCTGGGAGACCACATCTTCATCTCTTGGAAAACTGGACTCAACCCAGTGAGAATGGCATGACAGTCTTCCCATAGTCACAAACTGCTCCCAACTTTCTTGCTCCTAGTACCCTCTGCATCAGCGTCTTTCTCAACCTCCTTGCTGAAGACCTTTCCTAGTGGCCTGGTCTTGGCAGTAAACCTTGATGAACTGGTTCCCCATCTGGTCTATGACCTGACACCTGTCACAGGCTGTACGCTACTCACTGGTGTCAGTCACAGCACCCCACATCATCAGTGGCCACTTCTCTCCTGATAGAAGATAGCATCATTGCTCTGCTTCCCTTAACAGATTAAAAAAATCCATCATCTTGGAGGCAAAGCATTTGGTTTTTAAGTATGGATCATGAAAGAGCCATGGATAGCATACTTCTGATCAAGAAGAACTCAGGCAACATTGTTAGTTCAGGGAAGAACTCAGGCAACATTGTCATGTTGCTTTGTCTCAGCATCAGTGGTCCCTGTCTATAACATTGGAGCTAACCATCTCTCCTTTCAATGTCCTACCCAGTTTGTCCATTCCATCCTTCAAAAGCAAATGTAATGTGGGCAAGACTTAACATTTTCTCATGCAGTAGAAAGCTAGTGGGGAGGCCTCCAGAGTGGAACATACACTGGGCATCAGAGGGGATTAAGAAGTATCAGACACACTGAATCTGTGATGTCATGGCTAACCAGCAACTTTGACTCCTGGATCTCTAGTCCCACAGAAACATGGTGATGGAGATGGAGGCCCAGGTAGACTGGACATGGAATAGCTGGCAAGAGGGCAATTCTCAGTATGAGATTAGCCTATAGTCTGCACAGTACCAAGCCAGGGGAGGTTACAGAACAAAACAGATGGAAGTCCCTGAAGGTTATACCTAAGATGTGACTTGAAAGCCATCAAGAGCTGGTGCTCAGTGCTCTGAGGGAAGCTGTGAAGTTATGGGTGGACCAGCCTAGGACTGAGCTCCCAAGATTTATTAATCCTAAAGTTTTGCCTCCTGGAGGATTAGCTATGTAACTAAAACCACAAAATGCACATGCAGAGGCTTGGCTGCAAGCAGGCCCAGAGAAGGGGCCACCATCACCTTCTGAATTATACTTTTCCTGAGGGGATGAGTATTTACTCAAAGTGGATTTCTTTAATGGAGATAGATGAAGAAGAGACAGGATGCAGGACACTCTTCCCAAATCAGTCCTGGCAGCCTCTGGGCCACAGCATCCTGCCTATACTCCTCTCTGACATTGGACCCAGGCTGGACCCCAGACTGATACTAGACCAATGGATACCTGAGAATTTTGGATAGGGACTTTACAAGTGCAGTCAGTGAGCTGTAAGTGGATGCACTTGTAGGTTACATAGACTTGGTTATCAAGTCCACCACTGGTGGCCAGCCTTGATGGGCTGTGATCAAGCATTTGAACTGCATGTGCAGCAAGAAACAGAGACAGAGAAATGGTGTTGGCTAGCTCCAGCCCCCATGAGGTTATTATTAGTTCCCAAGGGATTTGTCCATAGCAGAATAAAATTTCCTTTCAACTGGAGCCTCCTTGAGTGAAGTTCTGGTGCTTGCCAATATTTCACCCTGATGGAGGTCCCCAAAAGAGAAACAATAACAATGATGACCCCAAGATGATTTCAATAAAATGACAATGACTTTCATGACATCAAATGCTGCTATATAATATCAGCCCTGCCCCAGTACAGCTACTGATAAATCACTGGCCTAATCATGAGAGCACTAGAAAAATAAGATGTAAATGCATATCATAGAACCCAGCAACTCAATGTGTAGTCCATGGACCAAACATGTCAGCACCACCTGTGAACTTGTTACAAATGAAAACTCTCAGGTCCCACCCAAAATGTGTTATTCACATATCTGCATATTTTTTTTTCAAACTCCCCAGGTGATTCTTACACAATTGAAGTTCAAGTGCAGCTCTGGTCATAATACTTTCTCCTGACCACCAGGACTGGATCACTGGATGTGGTTGACTGGGGAGGTCTCCCATTATGCCCTCCAAGCTCCATATATACCCTCCTAAATTTGAAAGTTCATTTGCAAAAACAACTTCCCCACCAAAAGTGGACCAGTCTTCTGTCAGGAAGGAAAGCTGGTCTAGTGCTATTCATCGGTTGTTTGATGTTGAACAAGGAGCATGGCTCCATTAATTTACAGGATTTAATGTCCACTTCTCAGATTATAAACCCTCAAAGGATTTTGTGCAGACACCAAATAAATATGCCTATTAAATATGTGCTGCAGGCTTGTTCAGCCCCCATCATCCTAAACAGAAGTGGAGGCAAGTTCCAAAGCACAAGGAAAACTAATTTGAACTCAGGCAGCTTTCATCTTCCTGAGACCAGATTTTCAGTAAAACAGAAGCAACCAGCTGTCCCGGGGTTTTAATAGCACAATAAAAAATTTCAATTATGGATTTCATAGAATCAAAATGAGAATACATGTGCTTATTTACTTATTCATTCATTTAATCACTCTTTCATTCACTTTTGCCGACCACCCTATTCCAACAGAAGACAGAAAGATGTGGAAGGTTTCAAATCTTCCTGTGTGGATGAAGACAGTCAAAGTATGGGATCTGTGCTGATTCTCAGGAACAAACCACCTGGCTTCTTTTCAAGAGTTTATTTGATTTGTGTTGGATGAGAAAGTGAGTCACGTGAATTGAAGGTAAGAGGTCAGGACTTATGGTCAGTCCAACATGGCTACATATTCCGGTGGCGGCTCAGGATCTTGTGAGCTCATCTGAGCCACATGTCTGTCCAAACTTAAACTGTATAATCTACCAAATGGGAATAATAGCAGCCATTATGCAGATTAGTTCTATGGATTAGAGAAAATATCATTATGGTCATTATTATTCCATGGAGGATGTCTCGTGACTGTTACCACCCACCGGGAGGATCCTGAAGATGGAATGATCATTGCCAGCTCAGCATGCACAGAGGGAAATGGTGTCACGTCAGTGACTGGACACCCACATTAAAGAGTATTGCTGGATTCTCCACACTCATCTTAAAGGGGCAGCAAGGCAGGGGCTCCTGAAGAACTCAGACTCTGGATTCAGACAGAAGTAGATTTGAATTTTTCCCATCACAATGAGTTGGAAAACAATACTGCTTGTCCTCTGTATCTGCAGGGTCTGTGTCCATGGATTCTACCATTCATTGACAGAAAAAAAATGCATCCATACTGACTATGTACAAATTTTTTTCCTTGTAATTATTCTCTGAACAATAGAATATAACAACAACTTACAGGGCACTTACATTGTGTTATGTATTATAAATCATCTAGTGATGATTTTGAGTATATGGAAGATTACATAGGTTACATGCAAATACTATCCAATTTTATATACGGGACTTGAACACCTGCAGATTTTGGTAATAGCAGGAGTCCTGGAACCAATCTATTGAAGAGACTGAGGAATGACTCCATTTAACTTCCATAAAATTTCATTCCTAATAGAAAAATGAAGGTTACAATACCCTTTACTATTATAAGGATGAGGTGAGTTAATGATTGTGATTTTCTTAGCACAGTGCCCAAATATTATCTGCCCTACACAGTGTTAGCAAATGTTATTATCTTTTGAATCAAACAGACATGTTCAGAGCCCAGTAATATACTAGCTCTGTGACTATGAGCACATTTGTGAATCTATATGCTATCTTTTTGTAGTTATATATTTTTATTGGTTCTTTTTAGTTATATGTAACATTAGAATTCATTTCTATATAATTATAAAAGCATGGAATATAATTTGTTTTAATTCAGTCCCTAGTACTTCCCCCTTTCCCTCCCCTTCTTCCTATCCCTCTACTCTATTTCCCTCTATTCTACTGATCTTTCTGCTATTTATAGTTTTTTTTTAATTAATGTCTTGTGGATATACATTATGGTGAGATTCACTGTGGTATATTTATGTATGTACATAGGAAAATAGGTCAGATTCACTCTACTGTCTTTCCCTATTCCATCCCTCTTCCCTTTTCTCCATTCCTCTTCATCTATTTCACTGATTTCTTTTCCTATTTTTTATTCCCCACCACCACCCATTTTGAATTAGCTTCTGTATAGCAGAGAAAGCATTCAATCTTTGACTTTTGGGGATGGCTTACTTCACTTTCCATGATAGTCTCCAATGCCATAATGTCCATTCCTCCTTATGGCTGAGTATTACTCCATTGTGTGTGTGAGTGTGTGTGTGTGTGTGTGTGTGTGTGTATGCCACATTTTTTTTTCCATTCATCTGTTGAAGGGCACCTAGGTTGGCTCCATATACTATCTTATTTCAGAAAGAATTCAAAACAGCTCCACAAGCTACCTGGTTTCCCATCATAAAATGGAACTGTTTTAAATATTAGATAAGAAGACATGCAAAAAAAAAAAACTTGTTGATATGTTTCTTTTTATTCCACAAATCTATTCACTGCTCTGTTCCATGCTTCATGAAGGCTGACCCTCAAAAATCATGTCCTGTCTCCTCTATTGACTGGCTTCTTTCTGAGTTTGGTCAATTGGAGGCTGGCCAGAAAGAGGATGGTAAGAGAGAGGCAGATGTGTTGCCTCTTTCCTCTTGCCCTCCTTGCTTGAACAGCATCCCTGGAATTCGTGCAGCTTTGTTAAGTCTCTCTGACCCTAGGACTCCTGCTCTCGCCAGGCTGTAAAACACTATTTCATCCATTCTCTACTTGAGACCCAAGTGACAACTTTGTCCTATCTTTCCTGGACTCAGGGGGGCCTCAACATTTCTTCTTTGGTTCCTTAACACTGTGCATTCCTCTGCAGGTAGTTTCTTCTTGAATTAAATTCTTTTTCCTGCCCAGACCTTGTGTGCATCAAAACATAGGGACATGTACTAATCAGAACAAATAAAAATAAAAGATAAAAATAATACACAGGCACAGAAATGATGCTTACTATGTGCATGATATCAAATAACTACTTTTGGGGAACTTCTCTTTGACCCCTTTAGAAGGGACCAGTGTACAAACCTAACCCAAAGAGAATTGATTCACAGGCTGAGTGGAGCCCACTGAATAGTTTCAGGAAAACATGAATCAAGAAAAACAGAGATGAGTTGGTGAATGATGAAGGAGTCCCACCCTCATAAGACAAAGCAAGAGAACCTGGCCACAAGCTGTGTAAATCAGTAACCTGTAGGCTATGGTACTACCCGGAATGAGGACTCCCCTAGTTGGCTTCCAGAGAAGAAACTTGGAGATCACAGGAAGAAGAAAGATTAGACACCTGTCACAAGAAAATGCATTGTTGTCCGTGATGAGTAGCAATGAGATGAAGCAATGGTGCACTGTGTTTCAAAACACTGAACTGCATCCCTGTAACTAAAACAATCTACTCATTTGACTTTGGGCAAGTCATGGAACCTTCAAACCTTCACACAGAGCAAAAGGGTTATTTTTCACACTGGCCTCAAGATGCTGTTTATCTCCAGTGTTACCTGACTTAGAAGTGAGCCTTTCTCTGTGCCTACAGCTGGCTGGAATTCATCTAGGTGATGGGCCAACAGCCCTCCTTTCACGTGCCTCCTGTTCCTATATCACTCCAGAAAATCTTCCATTTGTAAGGCAGTTTGGGTTTTCAAGCTATTGATCTAAGGCTGTATCTGCTCAAAGCATTCTGCTAATGGATGTAGCCAGAACGTTATGTGCTTTTGAGACTCCTCAATGGTCACATTTTGGTTTTCTACCCCCATTTCATTTATATATCAAATAACTACTTTGGGGGAAGAAAGATTAGACATTTGTCTAATCTTCATCTAGGTTGAGAGTTTCATGTTTCAAAATGTTGGTTTGAGGGGAAATGTTGATGTAATTCTCTTATAGAGGAACAAGGACCCTGGTTTAAGGGATATTTTTGGATCACTAATTCAGTCACTGACTCAATTTGAGGAAATAGAGTCTTTGGGTCTCAGGGCTTCCTTTGTCTATACTATTTTTGCAAAAATTGCCCTACATGCATCAGTGAAAATAAACCACAGAAATGTAAGATATGGCTCAGGATTTTCATTTGCTTATTTTAATTCAAAATTAGTATAGGGGAAGTTGAGCCTCACTGCATATACCTATGGTTGGAATAGACATGCTGACTCTTTCCTGGAAGTATGATATTAACATTGCTTTAAAAAGTAATATGATCATTTTTAAAAAATTAAAAACTACTAATGTTTCAGCATCAAATATCTGTTATGCATATAGAGAGTTCCAATTTAATTTGCAATTTGTATGACTATATGGTTCTCAGAGATGCCCCAAAAATATTTTCTTAAAAAACCATAAAGTAGGATTGTTTCTGTTTTGCCAAATAAACTGGAGAGAGAAAAAGTAGTTGGGGTAATCATAAGGCTCTGCTGCAAGTGAAAAGAAAAAAAAAATCCATTGCTGTCTCAATTTTGAAACTGAACAACACTGTAAGTAAACTAAATTTAAAAGATAAATGCTTCCCCCACTTGCATTTAAATTTGAAATAAGGCAGTTTATGTATAAGAATTCTTTTGGCTTAAATTCTATTGTTTGCACTGTAAATTCCAAATGCTGTTGAAATTTTATATGGCAATAAAAGTTATACATTAAAAAGCATAGCAAAAGTTATACATTAAAAAGCATAGCAATGGACGTAGGCTCAGAAATCAGACTTCTGGAATCTTAAAGAAATCAGTGAAAAAACAAAACCCATGAAGATGAACATGTTAATTTTCACATTATCACATGAAAAATCAGAGACAATTTGTGAGTTTAATAATAAGTGATTTAAATTGGACACAATATGTAAGCCTAACAATAAGAGATTTAATGAGAAAATATGGAACAAAAAGATCAATAGAATGGCCTGCAGACATTTACATGTAACAATATGGAAAATTTGGTGTACACGAAGTTCACCCAAAAGAACAAAATTCAAAATTTTATGTTCACTATGACTGTGACTATGAAAAATTGTGATCAGATCCTAGAAGGGAACATGTAAAAATGAGAACCTCTGTATTATATTGAGGGGATTAGATGTAATATATTTTTTTAAAAAGAAAATTCTTTCTTACTGCTCTCAAATTGTTCCTTACAATTTGAAACAGAAAATTGAATCAAGAAGAAAAGATTTTGTGACTCTCTGACAAGGCTCTGTGAAGTTGGAAAGGGAATGAATATTTCTTTCTGTCTTAGTTTTGGGATCATTGATCACAGGAAACAGAACCCCACTCAACCCAGCTTAAATCAAAGGGAATTTATGTAAAATGCGATATGAATTTGGGAGGAAAGTCTTCCTGGACTCAGCAAGGGGCTGGGACAGAGCTGGAGAAGCATCCATTGGTCCATTATAGCTTCCCCAGTCCCAACTCCACATGAACAAAATATGAAAGTTCTAAATAAAAAACAGACGAAACCCCACCCTTGCATGACCCTGAGAGTGACAGCCTTACTCTCCATGACCCATGAGTTCTATATATAAAATGTAGACATTCATCATGAATTTTTTAATATTAACTCTTATTATTATAGAAGTATGGGGGGTTTTTTTGGGGGGGACTGTTAAACTCCCCTTTAAATTTTGCAGCCTACACAAGGCAAGTACTTCACTCACCTCTCACTAGTTGCTGCCTTACCTCCAACAGTGGGTGAAATTCCGCACCCAAGCCTTCCCTCCCGCAGGGTATTGTATCCCAATAAGCTCTGTTGAAGTCTTAGCCCAGTCCAACTAGTAGGAGTTCTCAGGCCAGATTGGTTGATTGATCAGATGAGCTGAGAGTGAGAAATGAGCCTCAAATACTTGCTTAGGGAGAGACTAGAGACATCAACAGTCTGCTGGAAAGTTCTGAGTACTGGTGGGAGAAAATGGAACAGAGAAAATGTATACCATCTTTACACCTTTTGCAGGGTAAGTCCCTGCTCTCCTATTGACTTCTTTGTACCAACACAGTGAAAACCAGCAGTCCACAATGGCAATGCCATTGCAGAGATGAGTCTAACCTGCAAGGCGCAGCCCACTACAGAAACCTTTGACGATGCCTTACAGTGCTGGCTTCCTACCCCGCCGCCACTCTCTCACAGTGCATCAGGTGCAACCAGCCCAGAGTACCCAGATCTGTGCTCCCAGGGACAGGACAAGCCACTGCCTCTTGACAACTCTCCCCACAAACCCCCAATCATTGATTCCCTCAAGCATGTTGTTACAGATGTCAAGAGGAAAGATGATGGATGTTGCTCGCTTAGTTTTATTCAAAGTATGCTTCCCATTAAAGATAAATGTCACTTGTGCCTCAAGACATCTGAAGCGCATTTGTTTTCATATTAATGGAAATAATATGTGTCGTTGTCTCTCCTTTTCTCTCTGCCCTTCTAAGTCTGCCGGTCCATCCTGCTCCACCTGGCTCCCCTCCTCATTCCCTACTCCCCACTTACCCCGATTTTTCCTTGTAAAATATGGTTGAGCAGTTAGAGGAGTTTTGGAACACTTGTCACAAATGGACATGAAGAAGAATTCCTGTAATTTGAGAAGCCCAACTTTCCCCTACAATGGGAATCCCTTCGCTGTGGCCCCAAAGGGGATTCCTTCGCCTTTCCTTCGCCTGTTTCTGAGTCTTCTCTCTGGGTTATTGGGTTAATCACATCTCCTTCCTCCAGGAAGGAACTGAGGTTGCTCATACATTTCACATACCACCTGATGGCAGATGGGAACATTAAGTCACTGGAAGGTCACTCCTTCCCAGCACTGGATGCCAGAAAAGAAAGCACCTGGGTTTAATTATCAAACCCCTGGAGAGTTCTGAGAGCGCCAATCTAGTGCCATCTTCAGCTCATCTCCTTGATTTGATTGTTTGATTAACATATCCATCAAATAACTTTTTTAAACCAGTCACCACACTCCTGGATGCTATTGGCTATTCTATAAAGGAATAAATTTGGAAGGCAAGTGAATGGCATTCACCTCTCCATTTTCATTCTTTATTTCATCTGTAAATCATTTGCCTTTGTAACTGAGTAGTTCAAACTGATTCATCTGTGATCAGCAGACTCTGTAGCGTCCCATTGGACTAGTTTTACAAATCGTACCTCTGCCTCCACACATACACCCAGGACCCAACACAGTGCCTATTTTCAGAACCTCAGAGAGAACTAAAGTTATAAAAAGAAAGATTTCAAATATACAGGTTTCCAAATTTAATTCCTGTCCATAATAGGGCAAAATCAAGTGTGAAAGAAAAGACAACTGACTACAGTATTTAGTGACTTTTCTGGATTTAAGTCCACTAATTCATATTTAGAAACAAACATGTTTTGTTTTTATTTTTGATGTAAACTCTTCAAAGACTGGCAACTCTTTTGCCACTCTGGAGGTGATGGCAATTGAGCTAAGTGACACATCAGGACCACTTTTAAGAAATAGTAGCAGAAGTTGAGACAAATGCCACCCCTCTCCATCTTGTCTCATTTTCATGTCCCTTCACACAGCGTCCATAACCGGAAAGTCCCCCTTGGATGTTCTTCCTGCTGCCTTCCACTACTCCAGGAAGATCACTTACCTAGAACACAACACATGTTTCATGCCATGTAACAGCCTTGCTTCCACCATCCCTAGCCACACAAACCTCTGATCTCCCACACAGATTTTGGAACCATTTGGAACCATTTTAACTTTGTTGTTGTTGTTGTCATTGCTATTGTTATGTTTTCACATGGTACTCCACAAAACCAGAAGCAAAAACTATATAGCTCAATAGCAGAACAACTTGAAGGTAAAGGCACACAAACCCAAGCATGAACATGGTTGTGCTGCTTTATAGTCACGACCTTGGTCAACTCATCCATACTTTCTGAGCCTCAGTTTTCCCATCACTAACTTGTATTGAAGATGCATAACTTAGTGGTCTCTGGTGGACCTAAATCTAAAAGCATTTTCCTGGGATATTTTTGAGGGGTCAATACATGTTAATCTACTCCAGATCACATATTTTTTGTCCTTTTCTTTGCAAACTCTCCATTCTGAGCTAGGATGGCAAAGTATGCGCTGCACTGCAGCTATGATCTTGTTGTAAATGAAGCATTAAATGTGAATGATTACCGCTACTCCTGGACCGTAGGAGCGCACCGTAGCCTTTCCCATTTGGGAGGATTGCTTCCTTCCTTTTGGTAGATGAGAACCCCCAAACATCATATAAGCCTGACACAAAACAAACAGCACAGATTTCAGTGGCTTCACATCCCAAGGGAAAAATCAGCCAACTTAAGGTAACCTGCTCAAGTCCTTTCTACATGATTTAACATCTGACAGTGTGCAGCGTCTGGCCAGGCATGGTGCTGTGTTTTATTACTGGCCATTGAAAATAATTAGTTGGGTGACCCAGAAAACTGATATATAAAATCCTTTTAATCACCAATATGGCTTTCAATTATACAGCATAAACTTATTAACCTTTTTACTGCTGAGATTTGATTTATGGAATTTATCTACATTACCATTACGAGCAGAGATAAAAAGTATATTATCTGAGGTGTTGGCATTAACAATAAAGAACTGCTTTTCCCCATCGAGGAGACTTATGTGGTGAAACCAGCCTCCTGCTGGGTCTCTAAAGACTCATTTGATTCCTGCAGCCATTTATTAGTAGTTAGCTGAGGACCTACTGTGTGTTACTTTGTAACTAAACAAATGAAAACCAAATACCTTAGCATGACCCTAAACCATACTTTTTAAGCTTCCTCTCCTAAAAATTTGACTCAGAAGCAGATTAAATAATCACACAAGTTCATAATTATAAGTTGTGCTAAATGCAATAAAGGGGACTACAGGCATAATAACAATCGTAACAGAGATGTAGGTATATGTAAAAGTAAAGAAGTGACATTTGAACCCCAAGTTGCGAAATTTGCAGATGTTAGTGACACATATTTGGGGGCTTGGAATCAGAAAGGATCTGAAAGAGTTTTTTTGTCAGTTGATTGGTTTGGATGGTTAGTCTCCTAATCCATCTCGCTAAAAATACAAAAAAAAAAAAAAAAAAAAAAGTTAAAGTGGCTTGCAGAATTGTGTTGAACAACACAATTATGTACATTAGAAATAAGGAAGAAAGAAAATTGAAATAATGATATGGCAGGGACACAAAATGTGGTTGATCCAAAACATAAGCCTTAGTGTCTGAAATGCTTGCCCTAGGTAAAATATCAGACAGGGAGTCCCTGTGCAAAAGAAAACTGACCAATGACTCAATTTCCAGGGCTCATAAAGTTATAACACACCAATTGCTCTAATCCAGAGCTACACAATCCTCCTATATATCCTTTATCCAGATACAGTGAATAAACAGAAATGTACATTAGCAGAAGCCTAAGAGAGCAGCTAGACTTATTCTGACATCTAAAAGGGTCTCGGGAGATCTGGGTCAAGATAAGGAGGCCCAAGAAGTTTCCAGTCTAAGATGGAAAGGAGGCTGTGACTACTTCAGCCAGAGATTTTCTGCCCTCATCTGTTCTATACGTTAGGATTCTACATTCTGTTTCATTTGAAAAATGATTGACTGTGCCAGTGTAAATAGGTCTGAATTCAACTCAGTTCTCTCTTTTTTGCAGAGAGAGGTCAAGGCCCTCTGCTGGTGAGTCAGCACTGGGACAGCCCTTCCTGTGGGGCATTCAGAACTCCAGCACAGGCAGCACCAGGACGGTGAACTTTACAGAGATTTCCACCTCAGCTCCAATGGTCTCACAGTCTCACCCCAGGGTTAACTAGCTGCTATTATATATCTGCTAAGACTGCTTCCCATGCAAATAAAATCAGTCTGAGCAATTTGTTTGGGTTACTAGCTATTCGCTTAATGGGTTCATTGTGTGCGCCTTTTTTTCAGAAAGATATTCTCCCTAAATGTCAGTTCCCCCATCATCTCTCAGCTAAAGCCAAGGAAAGGCTATCTCTTAATCAGCATCTTGGTTTATCATAACAAGTCTAGCATGCTTGTGATAAAGAAACACAATAATTCTTGCCAGTCCAGGAATCCATAGTTTTCTCCATCTACTTATAGGGAATTCCATGCCTGTTAACCACACACACACAAACACACACACACACACACACACACACACACACACACGCTATCTGGTGCAGTAGCTAAAAGCACAGACTTTAAAGCCTGACGCCAGGATAATATGAATTCAAAACCCAACTCTGCCCCTTTCCATCTGTATGGTCTTGTACAAATTCCCAACCCCTGATGCTCAACTTACCTAATAAAATACAAATGATAATTGGACCTATCATGTTTCTTTGAGGGTCCAGTGGAATGATGAATATATAGTATTTACCTTAACAAGGTGTTAATAGATAGTAAGCACTCAACACATTTTTGCTATCTTTGCTGCTACACAAGTAACTTCCTTACAACTAATTAATAATGATGCCAGTAGAGATGATTCATGTGATTTTAAAAGATATAATCGTCCCTCAGTATCCACGCTCCAACACCCCCCTCAGATGTTGTTATGATTTGAATCTGAAATGTCCCCCCACAGAAAAACTCATGTTTTTAAAGAATAGTGCCCAAAGTAGTAAGGTTCAGAGGAGGGGCTTTTAAGCAATGGTTGGATCATGAGGGCTCTGATCCTCATCAATGGATTAATCCATTTGTTTGATAACTGACTGTACCACTGGTTGGAGCAGTTAGGAGCAGTTAGGTCTCTGGGAGTTGGAGTCAGTTGGAGCAGTTAAGTCTCTGGGAGTGTGTCTGGAAGAATTTGTTTTCTCACTACTCAATCTTACCCCATTCCCCGCTTCTCTTTCCTGTCTCCCATGAGATGAGAAGCTTTCTTCTACAACCCTTCCACCATGATGTTTCTGCTTTGGAGTCATCCCACCAGGAACTGAGTCTCCAGAAACCAGGAGCCAAAATAAATCTTTCCTCTTTTGAGTGGTTCTTGTCAGGTATTTTGGTCACAACAATGAAAAGCTAACTAACACAGATACCAAAATCTGAGGATGCTCAAGTTCCTTATATAAAATGGTATAGTGTGTGCATATAACACATATAAACATCCCACATGCTTTACATCATCTTTAGATTGTTTATAATAACTAATGTAATGCAACGATATGTAAACAGTTCTTAAACTGTATTGTTTAGGTAATAACAAGTGGAAAATGTCTGTACATGTTCAGCATAGATGCAATTTTTTAAATATTTTTAATCCATGGTTAGTTGATTGCATGAATGCTAAACCCAAGATGCAGAACCTGTGGATACAGAGGACCAAATGTATTTTGCTAAAGTAGAGCAATAGAAATCAACAGCATCACATAATCCACTCAGTATTTTGTTCCACTCACAAATCACCATTTGTTCAGCTGGGGAAATTATGAACTGTCTGGCAATAATACAGTAAAGACTATCAATGACAATTAGAGCATAAAGAGCCTAATATAGACTCAGCGATGAATTTGGGACCTTCTATTCTACTAAAACCTATTTATTACAGAAAATTCTGGAACCACTTTACCATAAGTGGACATCATTTAGTGCTCAATTACAATGAAATTCCACTGGAAGTATATATTAAATGCAGAACATCTACATTAATACCAAGAGAATTTGGTAAGATTGATGTTATCGCAATGAATACTAGATGAATATTAAGTACCTTACTTAGACTTTCCACATTCTTGGGCTCAGGCACTGCCATTTCTTTGCTTCTATTATCTCTGTTATAGAGGATTTTTTTTTAAAGATAGGAGTTAGGCTCAAAGTCCATTTTTATTTACTTGTAATCCAGCTTAGAGCTAGATGGCTCTCAAACATTGACAGGCATACCTCCACCTTCACCAAAAACCATTCATCTTCCAAAGGGCTGTAGATCTACATAATGGGAAAACTTGTAAAAGGGGGTAATTTCAGACTAAGCACTGAATGGACATTTTAATAGCCCCAACATGGATTAAACTTAGTGAAGCAAAGAAATCTCAGTGAAAGAGTTAGGACCTGCCCCATTCAAACTCAGGGTTATTAATGAGTCAGGTGTGAGCTATGAGGTTTCTGTTAACATCCTATTTCAACACAGGTTACTTGAGCTGGGAATGAACTTCTCAGGGTCATATTTTGTATTAGTAAAGAAAAATTAAGGTCTTGCTATGTAGGAGCATGTACAAATATGAAGTCAAATTCCCATTATAAAATTTGAAATCATTAAAAAAAAATGAAAGCCATGGTTTTCCCAACACCCATCATGCTACATCCCCAGTCAAGGAGGCTGGGGTGCATTACTCAAGAGTCTAAGGTGGCAGGTCACTGGGCTTCCTATCTTATGATCTCATTTGAGGTCATAGCCTAATCACTCACCAACTACAAAAACCCTCAGACCTCCAGTTTCACCTCAGATAAAATGGCAATAATAATATCATCAAGGTGCAATGAGATGGACATCATTACCCTAAGTACATGTATGGAGACACAAATGGTGTGACTCTACTTTGTGAACAACCAGAGTCATGAAAAATTGTGCTCCATATGTGTGCTATGAATTGAAATGCATTCTGCTGTCATGTATAACAAATTAGAATAAATAAATAAATTTAAAATTAAAAAAAAATATTATCATCAAGTTGCAATGTGAATTAAATGAGATGCAACATGTGAAAGCTCCTAAATGAGCATCCTCCTCAAAGGGGACAATGACCAGGCTGCCTGGGCCTTGTTCCTCTCCTGCCTCAAGTTGCAGATGCATGTTCCACAGGAATCTACTAGTGCTCCAACATAAGTATAGCAATTGCTCCAGTCCCAACTGCCACCATGAGCGAGAATCTTCCTCTCTAGTTCACAAGAAGCAGATCTATCTCATGCATGATGGTTAATTTTGGTCATCAGCTTGGACTGGAGTGATGCCTAGAAACTTGGTAAAGCATACTCTGTCTGAGTGTGTCTATAAGGATGTTTCTAGAGAAGATTGCATGTGGGTCAGCAAACAGAGTAGGGAAAAATGCCTTGATTATGGCCAGTACCACCCAATACACTGGGGGCCAGGTAAAAAGAAAATACAGAAGAGGGAAGCTCAGGTGTGTACTAACTCAACCCTTCTTGAGTTGGCCACGTTCTTTTGCTGATGCTCTATCACTCTTGGACCTCAGATTCCAACTTCTTCAGCCTTTGAAAGCAGATTTATACCAGCAACTCTAAAGGAGGCTTCCAAGCCTTTAACCTCAGGCTGGAGCCACATCATTGGTCCTTCTTGTTCTGAGGCTTCAGCTTCACAGATAGCATCTGCTAGTTTCCCCAGGTCTCCAGCCTGCAGATGGTCACTGTGGGACTTCCAGCTTCTGTTTATGTAAGCTAATCTAATAAATCCCCATATACATTTTTAAATATTCTATTGACTGTTCCTCCGGAGAACCCTACCTAATACACCATGAAATTTGCACTTGGCCTCTCTTTTAGTTTGTCACTGGGTGCTGACCTGTCATGTATCCAGTTGGTCAGCCTTCAACTTAGGTTTTCACCACCAGGACCCAGACAGGGATTTGGAGCCAAAGTATCCACTAGACAAGGATGGGCAATTGGCAAATTTGGAGGAAACTCCAAAGAAAGGCTATGCTATGCATGTCTAATAAATCTGTCTACTCTCTCAAGAAAAAGTGGTTGGTATATTTGTTTGGACCAGAGATTGCAAAGGGGCAAGCTGAGGAGCAGTTGTAACTCTCCATTTTGAAATAGGGTCATTTCACATTTTAAAAATATGAATCTGGATTTGAGGTTCATCATGTAGAACTAGAAGACTGGGCTCCCACAAATCACAGTCTAGTTCAGCTCAGATAAAGCTGTCCCTTTGATGGGGTATGAGCTTTCTGAGTCCCTCAGGTCCCCCCACTCCTGTCTGTCTCTGCCTTCTGGTCCAATTCATTCATTTAGGTGATGTTAAACAATACCCAACAGTCTGGTAAGCTTTGGTCTTTTAACCTCTGATTTAATCACACAAAGGTATATCTGAGCTCACATTTTTCTTTTATTCAAGGAATCCTCACACATCCAGCAAATAGTTAAACCATGGCACCCCAACTTCAGAGCAGTGGTTCTCAAAGTGTGGCCCCCAAACCAGCAACATTGGATTCACTGGGGCCCTTGACAGGTCCCATCCTAATCCCACTGAATCAGGAGCTCTGAGTTTGGAGACCCAGCAGTGTGTCCACTGGGATAACTCTGATACACATTAGGGTTGAGAACCAGCAGAGTATAGGGAAGTTAAAGTACAAGAAGGACCCAACATCCCCCTCAAAACACATATTCACTTGAACCAGATCTCCCTGTACTCTCCCTGTACTCTTTGAGGTGGGTCACCTGGTTCCTTCCCAAATATTAATCTCTGCATAATCCTTTTAGCACAACGAAGCAAAACGAAGCCTCATCCACAGAAATGTGACAAGGGAAAACCAACAGCACTAAAAAATGAAATATGTGTCAAGTCCCCAAAGAAGTTCATTACCTGAAGGACACATTATCCCCTTCTCTTCCCATGAGTCAGCACAGTCAGTAGTCATTCCTAATTGGTTTAGAGCTTAGTATGAAATATTAGGATGCCTCTGTATGTGATGACACAGCTGCATTCCTGAGGGGCTGGCTGAGACGAATCTGTGTACAACAGAGACAGGTGCAGACAAAGGGAGCAGGTGGAGATGTAAATATACTATAACTTAAAAAATAATGGGGCATTTTTTCCCTGCAGGTTTCTGGTGCTTTGTCACTAATTAAATATTGAAACTAGAGGAGGAGAAATAAAGTTTTGTGGCTGTTGGATTAGGGGCATAAATGTAAATATTTTGTACCATTAACTGCAGTTTCATTTGAAAAACACATGCCTGCTCCCACATTGGGTTGTAGGTGCATGAGCTGATAATATGGTAAATTAAGGAATATATGACCAGCTCATGGTGACTGATGTCCATTTTTCTTCAGGCATACTGATGTCCATATAACATCTCGGTTATATGTTCCAGTGGATTATTTTTCAAGTTTAAAAAGTCAACGAGAATTTTAAACAAAATAGAAGGTTCCTTGTGATAAGGATTGTAGTCAAAATCACATTGCACAGAGTAGAGCCTGTTGCCAAATGCAGAAAAGCAACAGATAGATCACTTGAAATTCTTGGGTGATTCACACCAGAGAGTAGTAGTTGAATCATTTATAGTTTTCATTCTCCAAGATAGCAATGGTGAGGCACTTGGAACTCTCAGGCATGGATTTCTGGATCGGGGCATTAGTGTACAATGATCTATAATTCTGAGAAGCTTCTGGAACCACAGAGCCATAGGCACTTAAAGTTGGGCCCTTGAAGTTTGACTTGGCCAACTTCCAGCCATGACCACCTGCGTCCAGCCTCTCCAGTTACCTGGTTCTTACTGCAACTCCAGGATAAGCAGTGAGGTATAAAGAGGGTGTAGACCTTGAAAAGCAGTTAATTAATACTAGCAGAACAGAACCCCAAGGTTATATTCTGCTAGTAGGATAATATAAGATAGCCTTCCCCTTTCTTCCATGTGACACTCTGGTGCCTGAACTTGAAGTCATACAACCGAGTTTCCTGATCTAGTTTTGTCATTCACAGCCTAGGAACCTCAACTTCCTCACCTGGAAAACACCTCTCATGACTCCTTTCTGAGATTTGGGGTTAAGAAAACATGCAAGTAGGATGAGTATTTTGTCAACTGGGAGGGAGTGAAGGTTGTTGGGTAGACCCCATGTCTTGCAGCCAGATGTTCTTCAAGGTGAACACAGAGCGTGAATGTGTGATCTGGAGGAAACCACTGAAAAAGAGCATGTAACAGTTCACAGGAGGGGTTTCTATGAGAAGTAAAGGAGATAGCACACAAAATCCCTGGCATGTGTTACAGCTAGAATGCCCATCCTTCCCTTTGCTAAGTGTTGTTATGAAGTAAGTGTACTGAGTCTGGATGAGTGGACTGGTCTACAAACCAGACTGTGACAATCACAGCATGCTCTGGTGCTTTTAGCTGCCACTTGTGCCCCATAATCTAGATGGAGCAGCAGCACTGGTTCAGGACGATTCAAAGGGAGTAGGAAGGCCTTGGTAAAACAGCTTTCAGGCACATCCACAGCTTTAGAATAGAGTTGTCTATACACCTGGGTGCACACTGACTTTGAAAATATCATTAAGACTGCAATATTTATTTGGCTATCTCCTGGATTGGAATCCTAATAAACCCCAAATAAATAATAAACGTTCTTCTTGGTTCTTTGTTCTTCGATTTTATTTTAAAAATACCTCACATACACTACTTACGAAGAAAAGAGGTTTATTTAGCTCACATTTTTAGAGGTTCAAAATCCAAAGAGCATAGTACAGATTCTGTTAGTGCATCACATGATGGTGCAGATGACAATGGCAAGGGCGCATGCAGGAGTGAGCAGGCAATTATACCTGAAACTCACTTACAGAAGAGGGAGCAGCCAGGCCTTGCTCCTTTTAAACAATGCCCCTGAGAGAACTAAAGGGATAAGACAACTACTTCCTGAAAGCCCATCCCCAATGACCCAAGGACCTCTCACTTAGCTCTACCTCCCTCAAGGTCCCACCCCCTCCCAATAGCACCAGCCTGCCAGACCAAGCCTTCAATCACAATGAATGCAAGACACAAAAAGCCCACCCAAACCACAGCACCACAGGGGTGCCTGGCTCCAGACATATTTTTTATTCTATCACCAATAATTCCCCAAACAGAGAGGGGTACCTAATTTTCTGAAAATAAATCTTCACTCACTGAATGTACCCCTAACAATAGTCCCAACACCATCTCATCTTCCTCTTTAGCCACAAGCTTGTTATCATTTAGAACTGGAAAAGAATAATCAAGTATGCTAGAATGCAAAGCACAAATATATTTATGAACATTCTCTCTGTATGCCAGACATGCAACCTGATTAAATGGAGGGGGACAGTTCTTAGTTATAGGGCTGGCACCAAGTGAAAAAATAAGAATAATAAAGCTATTTTTATTTATATGGGGTTACCATCCTCTCCTTTACTTTTTCCACAGAGTGAATCTCACTTTCTAAAATTTCTACTTTCATGTTGTTCATTCACCCATCAATATATTCATGGTAATCACTGTCTTTTATAGTAGGCATTACAAACATGCAAAGTGTTAAGAATATGATCATCAAATATATATAGTCATCTTTTCTGCATTCATCGTTGATCCTTCCTGGGTCACATTCCATCTGCCTGCAAAGATTGTGATCCCAACAACATGGGGAGGTGGAGGCTGTTGTTCCTCACATTCAGATATGCCCAGTGAATATCAGAGAAGTTGAGGAACTTGGCCAAGTCACACGGCTAGTCAGTGGCAGAGCCAGGATTTAAACTTCCATGTGTGCATCACAAAGACTCTGCTCTTTCCACTATACCATTCTCTCTTTTCTCTCTCACTCCCGTGTTTTTTGCCTTCTCTATCCCAACTCTCTTTCTGTCATCTTTTTTGTTTTCAGTAATCCTCCTTGCCTAACCATAATTCCTTTGGGGAAAATGTTAGGCTTTGTAAAAAAATCCCATTCTAAAATTATAACAGGAACGCAAACTTGAACTATTCTCACATGAGTAAAAACAAATTCCCATATGAGTTAAAATCATGCTGTCAATACCTAATACTGACTTTTATTCTCCAAGCAAACATTCATTATGCGGAAAAAAAAATGAATCATCTGAAGCCCGTTGGGGAAAACTCTTCCATGTTCTAATGGCTATGTCTTAAAGATTCAAAACAAATTCCTTAAACCACCCCTTCATTTTCTTTTTTTATATTTAATCCAGATTTCCACTGGATCAGGCTGCAAAAAGAATGTCCTTCCTTTGCTGTTTTCTTTGAGTCTTTCAAAGTTTGATAACTTAGCAAATGTTCCAATAGTTACTTGGCCAAGCTAAACTTTTAGTGCATCTAAAATACAGCAACAATCACATATAAATCATACTTTGACTCCTGAATTTCCTCAGTTACATGCATATTAATGTCTACTAAAATTTGCATTTCTGATTAAGCCAGTTTTGGAACACTTGCAGTGAACATATGCTTTCTTTTTACATGCTTCTATTATTTAATATTTTAGTATATGAAATAATATATGTAACATATCTACACACACACACACACACACACACACACATATATATATATATATATATGCATGTACGTGTGTATGTGTGTGCATGCGTGCGTGAGTGTGCTGTGGAGCTAATGAAACAAATGTCTGCAAATTGATCTCTATGTTAAAAAATAAAAACCAGAACCATTACCATTACCAGTGAGTCTAAATAACTGATCAGTAATTATTATTTTAATTTTGTACTTATCATTCTCTTGCATTTGCTATTTGACAAAGCAAAACGTTATTGCATTTTCCTTGTATTGAACTTTACAAAAATAGCGCCATGCTGGGGTTAGTTTTTGATACTGGTTTTCTCACTTAACACTGTTCAAGCTTAAGAAGTATCAGCTCATGCTGCTGCTGTTGGTTTTCACTGGCATTTAGGAGTCAAATTGTTAGACTCTTGTATATATGAATGTTCAAACTTTGCAATAATAGCAGGTTATTTTCCAAGGAAGTTATATCAAGTCATACGTCAACGAGTAAATTAGCCATTGTTTTACATCTTCACCAGATTTGTATTGTCTGATTTTTTAAAATTTTCCCCACGGGGTTGGTTTTTCATTTCCCTGACTACTAACAAAGTTTTCATATATTCATTCACTATTTGTGCTTCCTCTTCTCTGAAACACTTGATTTCATCCTTTGCAAAAAAAAAAAAAAAAAAAACATGAATTTCACGTATGCTCAACAAGTCTGTTTGTGAAGAATCACCATTCTCCCAACCCTGTGCTTCTGACTGGATGGTCATCCATAGAGCTCCTGCCCTTACTTCTGCGTGGACCAAAAGAAGCCACATAGTGTGTGGCCACTCAAAGAAGGAACTCATTTCTTTCATGACAGATGTCACTCTCAGCAGTCACCTGAAGTGAGTCCATATATTTAAAATTGATATATGGACACTAGCAGAAAGAAGTTGTCTTTCTGTTGAGTTATGTGATGATGTCAGTAATTGTGCACCCATAAAACATGGAGGAAACTGAAAGAACATGGTCCACAGACTGGAAGAGAAAGAGTCTCAATATCAGTGACTGAGCTTCCAGATCTCACTGTGCCTGAAGACAGATTTGACTTCCCAATAAGGTGGACCAGTATATTTCACTTGTTGCTTACTTTTGTTTGAGTTGAATTCCAGCAAGCCTTTTTGAGAATGAAGAAAAAAAACGTAAAAATTAATAGTTAAAAACTTTTCCTGCTTTGATATAAGAGTCACAAGGAAAATATTAGCATGAAGTCTGTAATGACAACCAACATTTTACTGTGTTTTATAGTCTACAAAGTGCCCTTACATGTGTTATCTAGGTGGACTACTGATTCTGGGAGATGGGTAGATGGAGGTATTATGATTATCCACATTTTAAGATTTGAAAATTCTGAGACTTTTGTTCTTTAATAACTATCATTTCCAATACTCTCAGATTTATTCCAATAAATTAAATAGTTACCAATTTACTTTGCAGTTACAGAAAGCAGAAAGTTGGGGAGTAAACATATACATTGAACAATAGACAGCCAATGTCTGACATCAGTATGCTTTGAATTTTTTTCTCCAAATCCATCTACCTGGAAAATTTTGGAAAAAGTAAAACATTTGGCTCCTAAATATGCAGGTGAAAAATGCTTCCAGATGTCTTTGTATCTACTTTGGAAGACCAACTTTCAGGAATGTTCTAGAATCATTATTATCAACCAGATTATGGATTTCTCATGATAGAAGTACATTCTATGGGGAAAACTGCTTGTCAACAATAGGTTCAGTGAGAAAGAACAGAGAGTAAAGAACCTGAAGAGAATAGGCAATACTCCCCTGAAGCCAATGTACAGCCCTAGCTTTGAAGGAGAGGAGGCCTTACTAATTGCAGTATTGCATGGACCTGTACCATCCCTGCTAATCACACTGGAGGAAAGAGCAAATGTGTGCCGTCGCTGATAGCAATTCTGAGAAAGCTCTGCAATCAATATTTAAAAGTGCTTAATCAAATAAGTAATGGCAAAGACAAAGGATATGAATAAACAAGACACAGAGAAGAGAGTTGAATAAAAAAGAAGAATGTCTGAACTGGACAAACTTGGCAAAGAATTTTAGTAATTTCTTCATGAAGAAGGACTGACCATAATGGATGCGTATGGATGCATATATTTTTGTTGAATTTAACTCTGTAGTAAACTTTGTAGTCATTTTCATTTTTTAATATTTTTATTAACATATATTAACTTTACACAGCAATGGTAATCAGCATGATATTTCCAGATATGTGTACACAGTATGCACTGGTCATATCCAATAATACTTATTCCACTACCACCACACCAACTCCATTCTCAGTCCCTAGTAATCACTATTCGACTTTCAGCTTGACACTTTTTTATCCTTTCATTGAATCTTGGAGCTCCAAGCTCAATATTCCCTTCAGACTTTTCTGGGTTAGAGCTCTGAACCCAGCAGACTCCAAAGAATCACTGCAGTAGGGATTCTGATAATCAGAAGGGCTGATTGGATAGGCTTATGTATTACCATCTGTTGCTATGTCCAAGCTTCCCCCCATTTGATGAGTTATTGCCATGAAATTACATGCATTTACCTACCACTGCAGTATATCCACAAAAGCAAACAATCTTCCTTCCAGTGCAAAGTTGGTGATGAGCTTTGCAAAGAGGATTGGAGTAGAACTGAGCTGAAATAGTCAGACCTTACCATAGTCATTTATGCTCATTCTAGGAAGCCTCCTAAGGTCATATATTATATGACTTAAAGCTTTCATTACCTTATTATTTTTATTTGCATCGATATCTAATAGTGCAGGGCATAGAAGAAGGAGACAAGAGTTCATATATTCAGACTTTTTTGTCGAAGGTACTCAAAAGTGTGGCAGAGACCGCAAGTTGATTTTTAATGATCATTTTCTCCTTCTTGTTTGCAAATCAGCTCCCCAGTGTTAACTTGGCCAACAGGCTGTGTTTCTAAGCCTCCCCTGCAGAAATGTGGTTATGTGACTAATTTCTGGCCAATAAATGATAAATGGAAGCATTTCATGATTCCCCTAAGAAGTCTCATTAAAAAGGAGGGGGTTGGGGCATTTCTTCTTTCCTCCTTCTGTGATGTGGTGTTATATGATGTGATTAGATGATGATGATCTCTGGTGTAAGGTGATGTGATAAGTGGAAATAAAATTTCCATCTTGGAGTAGAAAGATGAAGGCTATAATCCAGGGATAACAGAGAGCTGGAGGTGAACTGGGTGCCTAAAAATCATTCCTGGTTTGCCTGTCTCCCTGTTACATGAGATAGAAATAAACCTCTTACTTTACCATATTTTCTAGTATATGCAGTCTAAATTAATCATAATTTACTCAAGGTGTTGATAGTGTGTGCCAGGATGAAAGAAGAAAGAAGGAATTTAGTTTTAAAATGAGTTAAATCAAGTGAAGATATTCTGTTCCTCCTCCCTAGGAGTGCCCTAGATCAGAGGACTTTGTTTTTATCTGGTCAATAATTTCAATGGAAGCTAAAACCATATTTCATCTTTCTAATATGGAAAATCTCTCTTCATTGGCATGTTCTGGCAGAAAAAGAAGACACAGTTTCATGTACTTTTAAGGACATTCATTAATGAATCTTCTGCTATCACTGGGGTATTTCAAATTTATAGCCCCAGAAATCACTCTCAGTCATGACAATAAAGATCTCACAATAAAGAGCTTCCTGACTCCAAGACTTATTACAAAACTACAGTAATCAAAACAGTGTGCTATTAGCCAAAAGACCAATAAAAGAATAGAGAGCACAGAAATACACCCTTGTGTACAAAGTCAAGTGGTTTTTGACAAGGGTACCAAGACTATTCAATGGGGAAAAGACAGTCTTTTTAACAAATGTTATCAAGAAAACTGGATATACAAATGCAAAAAAAAGTGAAATTGCAGTCTTACCTTAATCCATATCCAAAAATTAACTCAATGTATCAAAGACCTAATTGTAAAACTAAAACTTTTAGAAAAGAGTATCGGAGGAAATCACAAAACTCCTAGAAAAGAGTATAGGTGGAATACTTCATGACATTGGATTTGATGGTAATTTCTTGGATATGACACCAAAAGGAAAGGAAAGAAAAGGAAAAATAGATAAGTTAGACTTAATCAAAATTAAACTTTCGTGTGTTAAACAACACTAGCAACAGAATGAAAAGGCAAGCAAATCACTTATATGATAAGGGATTTCTATACATAATATATAAAGAACTCATACCTAAAAAAACTCAGCTTCCTGGTTTAATATTGATAAAATCTTTAATTGTTCTTTTTTACCAAAGAAGTTATGCAAATGATCATCTAGAGCTATATAATACTCAACATCACTAATCATTGGGGAAATGAAAATCAAACCCATGATGAGACACCATCTCATACTCATTAGGATGGCTATTATCAAAAAACAGTATGTTTTAGATAGGAGCAATTCCTCAAAGTAAGAATTCCAACAGATATTTGTAAACCATGTTCATAGCACTTTATTCACAACAGCCAAAAGGTGAAAGCAACCCAAATGTCTACTGTAAAATGAATGGATTTTTTTCAATATGGTATACACTACAATGGAATATTATTTGGTCTTTTAAAAAGGATATTCTGACACATGCTACAACATAAATGAACCTTAAGGACATTATGTTATATGAAATAGGTCAGTCAAGAAAAGAAAAATACTCTATTATTCCATTTATACGAGGTATCTAGCAAAGTCAAATTCACAGAAACAGAAAAAAAATGGTGATTTCCTTGGACTTGGAGAGAGGGATAAAAGAAGAAGAACAGAATAGAACAGAATTCCAATTGGGGAAGATGAAAAGTTTCTGTAAATAGATGTTAGGGTTAATTGTATAGTAATATAAATTTATCTAGTGCCACAAAAGTATATATTTTAAAATATTACTTTAGTAAGTTTTATGACTGTACATTTTAATCACAAAAAAAAATCAAATTATATAAGCTTAATAATTGTATCTTACATAAGCTTAATAATTATGTCTGTATCATAATCCCCAGAACATGTTAATATGACCTTACATGGTAAAAGGAACTTTGCAGATGTGATTAAGGTAAAATGGAGAGATTGAGCTGAATTATTTTGGCAGGTCTAATGTAATCTTAAGGGTCCTCCTAAGAGGGAGTCAGAAGATGTGACAAGGATAACAAACAGTTGTGTTGATGCAGGGATAGACCCAGGAGCCAAGACATACAGGAAAGGGAGTCTCTGGAAACAGAAAAGGGAAAGTATCAGAGTGTTCTCTAAAGACCCCATAAGGAACAAAGCCCCCATAGACTTCTCAATTTTAGACTTTTGACTTCTAGAACTATAAGAGAATAAATTTGTGATGTTTTAGGTCATTCGGTTTGTTATAATTTGTTGTAGCAGCAGTAGGGCACTAATACATAAATTAAATAGACCCTGTCCTTCAAACTCTCATTACTTCAAACCTCTCATGAGCAGAAACTAAAATAGCAGAGTTCTATTTTTATTGAGACCCATGTTGTATTTTTAAGTTGTTTATATTTAGTTATGTTGCCCTTCTTAATTCCTATGACTATACCTTGTTCAAATGAGCCTGACTTTTTCTCCCTTGTTAGATCTTGCCATCTCTTCATGTCCAAAGATGCACAATTATGTGCTTAATTATGCATGTACTGAGAGAACAAGCCAGTATGGTCTGTAGCTCCGAGCAGATCATCCTTGTACATGTCCTGTGCTGGACCTTAAGATAATTGACCTCAATACAATCAGGCCAGTGGGATAGATGATGGTATTATTGACATGCACCTGACTCTGGGCTCACATCTGGCACTACCTCATATTAATATTACAATAGACTCAATTCCACTCCATTTATGGTTTTACTTTCTGCAGTTTCAGTTGCCCATGGTCACCCATGGTCCAAAAATATCAAATGAAAAATTCTAGAAATAATCAATTCATAAGTATTAAATTGCACAGCATTCGAAGTAGCATGAAAAAAATTCACATTGTTCTACTCTGTTCCATTCTAGAAGTGAATTATCCCTTTGTCTAACATATTCACACTCTATATGCTGCCTATCCATTATTCACTTAGTAGACAACTCTATTATTAGATTGACTGACATGGTAGCACAGTGTATGTATTCATATAATCTTTATTTTACTTAATAATGATCCCGTTGAGCAAGAGTAGTGATGCTGGCAATTCAGACATGCTACAGAGAAACTGTAAAGTGATTCCTTTAAAAGATGAAAGTTCTTGACTTAATAAATAAAGAAAAAAATTGTATGCTGAGGTTGCTAATATCTATGGCAAGGACGAATGAAATTGTAAAGAAGGGAAAAGAAATTCATGCTAGTTTTGCTGTCACAGCTCATTCTACAAAAGGCACAGCTACGGTACATGTAAGTACTTTGTTAAGTTGGAAAATGCATTAAATTTTAGGGTTCGGCACTATCTACAGCTTGAGGCATCAACCAGACATCTTGGAATGGAATGCATCACCCACAGATAAGGGGAATATTACTATACTAGCAATCCTTTTTTCAAATGCAAGAAAATAAGCTCCAAAGTTGTCTAAGTAGTAGACAAAGATGATGCTTGGATACAGTTAAATCAGACCTGAAGTCACCCTTCCTTTGTTCAGATTTCTCTAAACTAAAAGACTTCAAAGAAAGCACCACTTACCAAATTCAGTCCTTTTCCTTACTGTCAAGCCCACATATCTGGAACCATACTCTGATCAAAACACATTTGAATAAGATGTGATGTGACTGAGGTAAGAGTTTATGCTCCCTACCAAAGTTCCTACCATGATGTCACATGGAATTCTTCACAGAGAAACAGAGCTGTACTCACTTGCTTTCTAAGCTTCATATGTGAAGACAAGAATGAGAAGGCATGGCTTGCAGAAGAGGCTTTCTTGTGGGAAAAAAAAAATGTGTTTTCATCTCAGTTAATCAGATGGTCCATGAGGTGGCTAAGGAAACCTCTAAGAAATAAAGAAAATAATCGTGGAAAAGAAACAGACTTTTGGGGGGAAGGGTTTCCTATTTTATTGGTGGGTTTGCTCTATTTCTTTGGAGGGTTTTGACTTCCTAAAATTTATCACATCAATCCCCGCCTTTTCATCTCCATCATCATTACTTTTGTCTAACCTCTTACAAGACACTATAATACTCTAAAAATCAGCCACTTGTTCTTTTCATATTCTCTCTAGCCAACTCTAACCCCCCAAATCCATTTTCTTTTCTGGACACCAGAGTGATATTCTTAGTACTTTAAAGATATCGTTCCATTGTCTCCTAGCTTTCATTGTTCTCTTTGGTAAGTCTCTTTGATATCAGATTTACCATTGTTCCCTTGAAGGTAATGTATATTGTTTTTCTTTTTTCCTGTGGCTATTAGCAGTCTTATTATAATATTTACTTGAAATACAACCCGGTGATGTTATGTTTACAATTTTTGATATCACAGAGCTTCCCTGAACTTGTAGATTAACATCATTCATCAGTATTTAAATATATTCATCCATGACCTCTTTTAAATGTTGCTTCTGCTCCATTCACTTTACTTATTTTCTGAAATTCCATTTATGTTAGATCTGTTGATGGAGTTCCAAATTTCTCTAATGTTCTTCTCCATATATTGTTTTCCCTGTTAGCTTCAGTGTGGATATTCTGTTGAAATGTCTTCAAACTCACTAATTTTTCTTATTGTCATGTAAAGATTACTATCTCTCATAATGCACTATTGTCACTAATATTGCATTATTTAGTTTTGAAATTGCCCATTTATTTTATAGATTGAACCCTGTGACACATTCTGTATATTTTTGGCTCTATTCCTATTCTCCATGCCCTTAAGTATAATTATCAGTTATTTAAAAGTCTCATTAACAAACTGCTGTATGTGGATGATCTGTGGGCCTTTTTGTTTTTCCTCTCCATTTCACTTATGTAGTATTTTTGCTTTAGCTTGTCTAGTAATTACTGATTTGATGATTATTGCTTCTTAAACTTTTGGAGATCCTAGGTGATGTCATTTTCCTCCATGGGCCATATTCCCCTCCTTCCTTCAGTCAGAGAATTAACCACCTTAATCTAAGCAGCGACTATCAGACATCAAGTCTGTGTTATAGAGCACATAAGGCTCAATCTGCTTTCTCTTTTCCCTTATCTTAGCCATGTCCTTCAAATTTTTCATATAAATGTCCAATGTATTCCCTGTATCATCCCCATCCCCTCAGAGTGAGTGCTGGACTCTAATCTTCATTTCTTGAGACTGAAGACTGGTGAAAACTCCGCTGTGTTCTTTTTTAGAGAACTGATGTTTAGGTCTTTATCTCCAACTCCACATAGTGTCAGAATTCAACTGCCTTAAGGAAAAAACATGGCGGCATGCTTACAACCTTCCAAGTCTCTCACAGAAGCTCGCTTACAACCTTCCAAGTCTCTCACAGAAGCTCTACCATTTTCTCTCCCACTAGGAGTCTATCACTTAGTGCAGATTCTCGATTTTCATTCTCTTATGTGTACCCCCAAAAATCAGTAAAAAGAGGCTATAGAAGTCAGACCCTCACTTTTCCAGAGTCTCAGCTGCTCTTTTCCTCTTTGCTTCAACAACTTTCTGTTGCCTTCAAAGAAATAATTTCTACATTTTTTTTTCTGGAAGTACGGTCTGAATGTTTACATTCTTGCTAATCAACAAGGTGATGGTATTGAAAGTCGGGACCTAATCACCAAGGTGATGGTATTAGGAGGGGGACCCTTCTGGAGGTGAGTGGGTAATGCCCTTATAAAAGACAGCACAGAGACCTAGTCAGCCCCTTCTACCACATGAAGACACAGCAAGAAGGTATCACTTTTGAGAAAGTGGGTCCTCATTACAATCTGAATCTGAAAACACTTTGATCTTAGACTTTCCATCCTCCAAAACTGTGAGAAATAAATTCCTGTTACTTATGAGCTATCCAGCTTTTCTGGTGTCTTGTTACAGCAGCCCAAATGGAACAAGACATTTGGTTTTATTCATTTCTTCTCTCTAGGAGTATTCTTTACCACCTGTACTCTATCCCAACAGGAAGTAGTAGTCTCTCAGTGTAACTTTTCTTAAACTCATAAATCACTAAACTTGAGTATTCCTGGATTCAACCTTCCAAATGGCTTCCACTACTCCTAGAGTAAAAACCAAATGACTAGCTATTTGACCCTGCATGTCTGACTCTAGCTTTCCCATCTAATTTTCCAATTCCTGTGCCCCCCCCATGCCTAATACATTACAGCCAAGCTGGCCTGATTTCCATTCCTCACTCAGTGCCTATGTACATGTGCTTTTTCATCTCTTGGATGTATTGGTCTCCAAAAATAAAAGCCTGGCATGGGAGTGGTGGTACTCAATCTGATCCCTTGGTATAGGGGAGCGGGGAGGCAGATTCCTTTATTTCTTAGCTGTGCAACCTCAGAAAATGTATGAATCTCTTTGAACCTCGAAATGGTCAAGTTTTTTGAGAAACTGTATTTTTAAATACCTGTCTTTACATGATTCTGGCCTCCCCTTCTTTACTCAAAAGCATGTCAACCAGGAAGAAGCATCCCATTAGGAAGAATGGCTTCAGTTTTGATGGCAATGTTCCATGTCCCTCACTTCCCCTCAGTAGAGTTTGGCCTCAGCAGTCAGATTCGGTTTTGAGACATCACCATGACATACAAACATTCCCATCTTAACAAGCACCATGCCCCCACTTAAAGCCAAGAAGACACTCTAGTTACAAGCCATTATTTCTTGAGGAAAGAAGAATAAAAACTCCTTAGAAGCAAACATGTCTTATATTTTTAAAATATTCTAATCCTTGACTAACTGTGATATGCCTCTAATTGCTTTTTCTTCTCATGTTTTATGTCCACCATGTGGTTCTATTGTTCAAACATCACTTCAAATGAAATTGTGCCTGCAAAAAGACATAGCATCTTTGGATCCTTTTAGTCCAGCTGTGAACTTTAGACTTAATCCTTTAGGGCACTCTTGTCTGGTAAGGTTTAATTTATATTAAATTTTCTAAAAGGAAAGGCAGAATGGTCAAAGCGGGATAGTGAGACAGACAAGTCTGTCTTTCATAAATTAATAAGCATCACCGACCGCATTTCTTGACCCTTTAAACTCTGTGAAATTAATATAAGTAGACAACTAAGGTCTGCCTGGCCCCCCCGGAGTCCTGCAAGTTCACTTAAGCAATCCAAGTTTCCTTAAAGTTTTATAAGCCAGCTTTTAGAGCAAGTCCTTTGTACTTATTACTGGTGACAGTGAGCATTGCAGCAGCCAATGAACCTTACTGACTTACGACCCCAATATGGTCAAGCACCGTTATCAAGGGAAATATCAGAATCAATGCTTGTATATTACATTGAGGTCCTGACTTCTGAAAAAGCCCCCTATAGACCCTTCAGAATATGTCAGTGAAATAAACAGCTAATACTCCAAGACATTCTACTGACAATGGTCCAGTAGTGCTGTTTATTTTACCACTTTTCAAACATCCTAAACCTTCCAAAGGGTAGAATGTGTTTCCAAAGAAAAGTAAAGGGGGAAAAAGCTTTCATACCCTTGCTTTTTTTTGCATTCAACTTCATTTCTGATAATATGGTTGGTTTTGCTGTAAAGAGTAGAGAACAAGAAGCAGTCTTCCTTCACAATTAATGGGCTTGCATTATTAAACAGCTTCTTGTGAAAAGGGGCTGTCAGTCCAACCTTCTCCAATGTGGACCCATAGTTGAGCTTTCATTTGCAGGCAACAGTTGCTAGGGGAAGGCTGGACTCATACCACGTTTTCCTTACTGAAATTAATCATGTCACTGCTTCTATAGTAACCTCTTAGATATATATAGTCACCAACTCTGAGCATAAATTTTTTATGTAACTTTTCAAAATTTCCATTTTTGTCATGCTTAGTTTATTTTGGGTCTTGTTTTTTGTTTGATTGTTTGTTTTGTATTTTGGTTTTTTGGCTCTTTGTGGGGTTTTGTTGTTTTTTGTTTTGTTTTGTTTTATGTAGCTGCTTTTCTAGTCACAGAGCAGTAATCTTTAACTATTGTGATCATCGGAGTATGTTTTTAGAATTTGTTTCATTTTTTTCTCTATTGATACTCAAAAATTAAGAAATCTTAGAATATCAAAAAAGAACACATAAGACCTTTATATACAAAGAATATACCCTTTACTTTCCAGGTTATCAGCTCCTGCCAACCTCTCATTGCTAAGATTCTCCCTTCTACTAGTTTTATCTTTTCCCCACTTGATCACTGTGCACTGAGCCATTCAAATGTTTCCACCTGGTAGAACTCCAGTTTCTGAGATTTGGCAGTCTGAAAGATCACCAGTTGTAACCTTCAGCCCCCGGGCATTGCACTTAAACAATCTGAGCAAACCTGCCCAGAATTCAGTCCAAAAGTCAAAATTGCCAATGGGTATTCAGAAAAAGATCAAAAGGTCCAGCTTCCCCATCTGCAAATCCAATAATCTTATTTTTTGGCAAAAAAAAACAATTTATAACAATTTAACTTTTTATTGGGAGCAGGCACTATTTGATGCTCTTCAAAGAGACTTGTTTTGATCAATTCAACAGCTGACTTGCCTCAGGCTTTCTCTGAAGATGATGCCCTTTTGATGCTAATGGTCACACCTGGGACTGTGATATGGATGACAACAGGGATAGATACCTAACAAACAGGGCTGCAAAGGGCATGGTGTAGTGCTCAAAATGCCCAAGTATAATGGCAGAAGAAGGTGAATCCTCTGAGCAGTCTCAAGGGTCAAAGCTGAGAGGCTGCAGTGGTCAAGTCTCAGCACAACCAGTCAAAGCTGGTAGAGGGAAAAGAGATCAAGAGCAAAAGAGTCCTCTGTAGTCTGCAAAGGCAAGACTCAGGAAATTAATCTTATTATAACTAAATCTGAGTGTGAGAAGGTAGTTTGGATGAAGTTATAAACTTAGCTCAAGCAAGCTAGAAGTACCTTCACAACAGATCAGACAATCAGCCCTCTATATCAGCAGGTTCCACATCATGGATTCAACCCACTATGCATAGAAAATATGCATGGGGGTGGGGGGAACAATACAAGTAATGAGACTACACTAAAAATTATGCAAATAAAATAAACAATACATTGTAACACCTATTCATATAACATTTGCAGTATACTAGGTTTTGTAAGTAAGCCAAAGAAGATTTAAAGTGTATGGGAAGATCTATTGAAAGCACATACTATGCCATTATATATAAGAGGCTTGAGCATCTGTGGATTTTGGTATGCATAGGGTCCTGGAACCCATCCCCCTCATATGTCGAGGGATGACTACTCTGAGTATCATTTCTTGCTTTTAAAGATATTCTCCAGTAAGGAAGGAACTTAACTCATAGTCATAAAGGTAGCCTCCTCTCTACAAAGAAAGCAGTGTCACCAAGCAGGGTCAAAGTTTGAACCACACACAGGTGAGCCTTCCACTCCCCAAGGCAACAACTGTAAACTTTGTTCATGCATTACAATGATCTGATAGCAGCATGGAGTGGGGATAGGATCTTTTGAAAAATAAGAGAGCCAAGGAACTCCCCTTAAACCAGGTGAAACAGACTCGCTGGGGGTGTGGTACAGGCATTGGTATTTTTAAAACCTTCCAAAAGATTATTATGCACGACTAAGGCTAAGAACCACTGGCTTAATAGAATCATGATTTAAAGGGAAAATAAGCAGAGGGGACTCCAAGTCAATCCCATTAGTATTGCATGCAGCACACCAACACTGCTGCCGCCCCAATCTGTGTTTGGCACATGCTTGAAAACTTTTGGCTCCACTGACATTCAACCTGCCTGTTTTTCATAGGGGGAAAAAAAAAAAAAAAGATGTGTTTGTAAAATCAAATTCACTGTGAACATTCACAATTTCTGTACCCTTTGCACACCCCTCCTGAGAATGGACACTGAAATAACTTGCACCAATTTACTTAAGTGTTCTCGAAGGATCTTCACACCCTCCTACATCTCCATCCCACAAAATACAAACCCAAATCAAGGAAGACTGAGCCCCTTCTTATTGGTAGAGGAAAATTCCCTCACCTTAATCTGTGGTTCTTCCATTCAGTCTAGTAAACAAGAGCTGGTACCATGAAGACAGATCCCACTTCTACAGATTATTCACTTTTGGACACCATCTCATACAAAGCTCACAGTGACCCTATGGCCCACTTATGCCCAATTACAATACTCAACAGAAACAAGATCCCATCCCCTCACAGCTCCTTCCAGGCTGTCCTAACCCTGATGTTATATGCCTCCTTGAAGACTCAAATGGCATTGTCTTTATAACATCCACCCTTTCTCCTGTCAACCACCCAGAAAAGGGCCATTCTTCCTGTAGTCTTCCCACCTCCTCTACATCATATTCCAAATGACATTGAAACATGTTTGTTTAAACATATGCATTCACCACAGGATGGGAACCACATGGGTGGGCACTCTATTTTAGTTATCTTTGCTTAACCTGAAACAAAAATGGGGCCCTGCACATAATAGGGCCTCAGTATCTGCTCCATGAGTGAGTGGAAGAATGAACACCAGGAAAAGTTCCTTCGCTGTTAAAACCTAAGCAATCTATTTATCACAGAAGCTTAGTGCTCACTCCTATACTTTTCCTTCACTTCCTCCTCATTTTGATAAAATAAAGAATAATGGTTTTTTCACACCATGCCCCATACACACTTGCACTTTTTTCCTTCTTTGAAATGAGAGTAGATGTCTGTGGAAGCCTCTGGAGTCTAGAAAGACATCAGTCATTTTCCCAGCTGGAGTCTTAGTGCTTTCCACACCAAAAACTATGCAGCAGGAAGAAAGTACTTCCTCCTCACCAGGTAAAGGGAGTAGCAGTTGCCACCAAGCTTTTGTGCCACTAATCTGGGCTAAGGGAGTAAAACAGTGGGTATTCTTCTTCCCCTTCCCTTGTAAATTCCAGAGGAATAAGGAAAGCTCCATGAAGCCACCTCCAGAGGATGCACTTAGGTCTGTTGCTACTCAAAACCTCAGCCCCACACACTTGAGTTCATTTGTCAAAATGAAAAGAAGAGGAAAACATGAGCATAGATTTCGGGTGCCAAACGAACTTAACATTGTAAAAGAAAAAGAGCCATGTTTTAAATGTTCCTTGAAATCAGAAAAAATTTCACAAAACAGAAGTGTCTCCTGGGAAATGTGTGAACATTTTCAAGCATTGAAATCATCATTTCTCTCTGGGGGCTATCTCATTCTAGACAAAATCCTGTCAACTCCCAAGATTACAGACTAGAGACACTGGAGCCACCAATTTCTTTAAGCAGATGCTAATATGGCTCCGGGGGGACTGTTAGCCATAGGCATGTTCCACAGCTGGGAAAAGAACCCCCAGACCCATCAGAATTCATGTGCATGGCCAACAGCAGAGGCACTGTAGTCAGACTGGCCTTGATTCAATCACAGCCCTTCTTTTACTAGCTAAATCTCAATTTCTGCACCTGGACCTTACCTACATGGTTCATGGAAAGAAGATTAACTGGAAATGGAATATTTATTTCATGATATGACTATTTCATGATAAGCTTTAATTGCCTTATTGAATAAATGCCATTAAATCTGAAGGTAATCATGAAACTTTTATACCACTGGCTTTATCCAATGCATCTTGAAATTTTGGGCAGTCCTTAAAATAGTCCTGTTATTTATTTTTTAAAAGAATACTATCACTATCTTCTACAACTTTTTTTTTTTTTTTTTTTTTTTGGTACTGGGGATTGAACCCAGGGGCACTTAACCATTGAACCACATCCCCAGCCCTTTTTTGTGTTTAGAGACAGGACCTTACTGAGTTGCTTAAGCCCTCACTATGTTGCTGAGTCTGGCTTTGAACTCATGAATCTCCTGTCTCAGCCTCCTGGGCAGTGAGGTTACAGTTGTGTGCCATCCTACAATTTCTGTTCTTCTGAATTGGAAACAGGCCAACATTGATAAAAATATCCTCTTTCTCATACTCAACAGAAATATGTATAAGATATTAGTGGGCTACAGATATAACTCAGAGGTAGAACACTTGCCTAGCATCTGAGAGGTCCTGGGTTTGATTCCTCAATACCAAAAAAACAAACAAACAAAAAGAGCAACCTGGAACAATGTGTGCTATGATACCCAGATTAAATCAATTTATCCTTTGCCACTGAGGGTTTTTTTTTCATTTTAAATGTTTTTATTAGTGCATTGTAATTATACACAATAGTAAGATTGATTCTGATATATTTGCAAATGCATATAACATAATTTGCTCAATTTCAGTGCCCAGTACTTCCTTTCCATCTCCACTATGGGGATTTTACACACTAACCCATGGCAATACATCAAAGTGAGATTTGGAAGAGTCAAGAGGTGTGTCTTTCTCCTGGAAAGTAAAGGGCTACTGTGGATACACACTCCAAGAAGCAGCATTTTAGGAAAGTTAGAATTGAAAATTTGGAAATGGATTCATTAAAACGCTTTATATATATGAACTTCTTGGAAAAATCTCTAGCTACCAGAAACATGCACTTGCCAGTTTAAAGGTGGCTGCCAAACACATCACATCATGTACCTTTATAGTTTTTGTACCTGCCATTAAATCCGTCTAAAGTAAGTTTCCACCTCTTAGCAAATTCAGGCTCATCTATGGGACACAGTTCAAATATTCCCCAGTCACAGTTGGTTCCTTTCCTTTCCCTTTGCTCCCAAAGCAGCTTTCCACCACCTCCACTTTATCAGGTGCCACACAGTGACATAGCTGCTTGTTTTCATGTCTGTCTCCCCCACGGATGTGAACCTGCAAGGGTGGAACCCCTTCTTAGCATAGCATCTGTAATACAGTAGATGGCCAATGAGAAGAAAAGCTGTGGCACTGATGCGGACTCCTGGCAGAAGTCCCAGCTCAAAGTAATTGTGGTTCTAACAACAGTGATAATGGAAGTGGACTCAAAGCAGAATTTGCTCATAGGTCCTGTACAACATCAAAAAAGGGTAAGACTCAGTGACAACCCCAAGACTCCTTTCCAGTCTATTGGACTTCTGGTGATACCATTTCTTGCTACGGGGAAAACAAGAAGGGGATCAGACTTACAGGACAAGATCAAGAGCGTTATTTGAAGCATGTTAAGATTGAATTACCAAAAGATTCTCAAATGGAGATTGGGATTAGGTTGTTGCCTAATCCCAATGGGGTTTGTTCTCCACACTAGCATGGTCAAGAACAGAAATATGAACTTAAGAGTCACAGTATGTAGAAGGTATTCAAAGCCAGAAAGTAAATGAAATCACCAATGAAAGAAATCATATAGTAAATAGATAGGATGACTAAGGACTTCTCCTGGGAAATTCCTATTTATTAAAAAAAAAGAGTGCATCAGTAAGAATAATATATTCAGATATGTGAAGCATTTAATAAATAAAATATATAAAATTTCTCTGGCTTGCAGATATAGAATTTTTATTTATAAAGTTTTCATTCGTTGTTTCTTTTCATTATTATGTAGTTTATTTAACATTTTCCTCCTGAATGAGAAGTGGTTTCCACAATGTATTTTTGCAGAGAAAAGAAAGAATACTTTCATTTCTGTAAACATCATTTTTCTCATTTATTGTCATAGTTTAACCACAAAAGCATCTTTATTCATGCAAACATGCCAAATTCATAGACAGGGATATGCAGTCATGTGATTTCCTAGCACCACCTGTGAACATTCATTATCAAGCCACTATTTTGCCTACAACTGCATTTGCTCTCCCATTCCCAAAGAGCAACATAAAAAAGTCCTCTGTGGGATTTTATGTTTTTTCTTTTCTTTTTTTTTTTTTCCTAGTTTATTGTTATGACCTAATTGTGCACTTCAGTTTGACCAGCAAAATCTTGTCAAAGGAATACTTTTTAAAAAAAAAGAAATTTAGTTGTAGTTAGTACAATATCTTTATTTATTTATTTTTATATGGTGCTGAGGATCGAACCTAGTACCTCACACATGCAAGGCAAGTGCTCTACCAATGAGCTATAGTCCCAACCCCAAAGGAATACTTGTTAGTTTTCTCTTTGTCCCTGGATATTTCACAGGCTCCATGATTAACAAATGATGTCAGCTCAGCAACAATGTTCACTTAAGTCAGTGACAGATCTTAGCTTGCTTCCTCAGATCAGGAAAATTCATGGAGTCTGTATAAGCCTTTGGATTTGCCTGCAAGAGACTAGGGTCTTATGCATATGACACTTTACAGTTGGAAAGAAAAAATCTATTCTATTGAGTCTCCCAATGATTAATTCATATGACAATAATCTGTTTTCATCCTCCCTTTTCAGATTTATGTTTCAGAGACCAAATAAAAATTATTCAGGCTTCAGTTCCCCACACCAATTAAGTGATTAACATTTTCTGAGGACCAGTGAGCATCTCTATGCTAGAATAAACAGAGTTTGCAACTGGGTTGATCTCTTTCTTTTTCTGAATGGCTAACAACAGGAATGACAGCAGAAGTCAATAGCAAAGGGTTACATGTGAAGACTGTAGGCCAAAATCTGAAAAACAGTCATTGTTCAACAGTTGGGAAATGTTTGACCAAATTTGATATGTTGGAATATTGTGCAGCCATTAAAAATAATCAAGATCTCCTATCACCCAGATAATGGCCTCTACATACCATTTCCCTTTAACACACAAATTGGGGCTGCTAAATCCAAGTCTGAAAGAGAAAATTGACAATATAAATCTGGAACATTTTGTATCAGAAAGAAACACTCCAATACTAATAGGATTTTGTCCTAAAGACACAGACGCCAGCTTGAAAGTTCTCCTACTGGCCAAAGAAAGTAAAATCTTGGTATAATAATAGTAACTGTACTAATCTGAATTCTATCAAATATATGGGTTCATAGTAATATTTATTTTTGAAATCTCATCAATCATCTTTAGAGGGTGCTAAATCACTAATTCATTGTTTGGAAAGACGGTAAATAAAAGAAAGAAATCAAGCACTTATCCAGCCTTTCCTGCCTGAACACTACCTTAAAACAATGCAGTCATTGATAAGAGGAAGTGTCCTTTTAAAAAGGTCTTTGATGTAATTTTTTTAATTATTGACAAAAATTAAAGTAACATCATTTTACAATCCCTGATAAAATAGGCAACCATTTTCAACAGGCTGGTAAAATAAAAAGAAGAGAGACAACCAAAGTTTTAACCCCTAATAGAAATATCCACCACAGATAAAATATTTTTGAAAATTTTTGAATTAGATCAAGATTCTAAAACTATCAGATTACAGAAGAATTAGAACATACTAAATTACGCCACAAGAATCTAACCAACAAATTTAAATTTAGGAAACTCTACAATAATACTACTCAAAGTGTGAATCACTAATTAATGTAGTCCATGAAGTGCTTACACAGTTTCTTCCGGGCATGATGAAATAAGTGTAAGAATTAAGAATAAGGATTTAGATGTGCTTATAGTGATTTAACATTATAATTTAACATCCAAGCCCCTGGTTAGTACACTCATCACACTGAATACAGTATGAAGCTGTTTAGGCTACCCAAACTCTTATCTAATTCATATGTGCTGTGAACTATTAGTCAAAAACAATAGGACCGTTTTACCATTTATGTTAGTTCCAGGGCAATTTGTCAACAATTACCCAAAGGTGTATAAAGTCTGAAATGTTTCATCTAAAGATAATTTAGGGTCAGAAAAATAGATCACTTGTTACCAAGAGATGGGAGTTAGAGTGGAAATAGGGAGAGATGATTTATAGAAATACATGAAGAAACTTTTGTGGTGACAGATAAGTCATTTTGGTGATTGTGGGGATGATTTCACGGGTATATACATGTGTCAAACTCATCAAATTCTATTCTTTAAATTCATGCAGTTCATTATATAAAAATTATACCTCAAAAACTGTATAAAAATTTGATCAAAGTAAAAGATGAGGTGTATGTGCTTCTGTTTAGGATGTATAAAATTGCAAAGAATCTCTCTCCCATATTGGCAAGAAAAAAAAGTTGAATAACCTACAAAAGAATAATTCTACTTGAATCCATCATCAGCCTATGGTCACTTGGTAGTCCAAGTGAGCTATTTTCCACAAGTGATAAGTTCTTTCCACAAGTGACAAGTTCTTCACATTTTTCAGTCCCTGGGAGGAAGATGTGGGCACCATATAAGTTTATAAGATAAAATCATATAATTTTTGAAATGAATTCTTAAAAGCTAGACGTGGGCTACTATGTGGAGTATCTGGGGCTCCCATCATAAGAGCAGCTTGCTGTTGCTCACAGCTCTTCTCCAAAAGCCTCCACTAGTTTCTCATAATATTGGGAGCAGGACAACAGTTTAAAACAAAAAAGGCTTCCTTGGCAGCACAGGCCTGCAAGAAAGAAGAGGTGATCACTTTGGGTAAAGTGGGCATTTTACAAAACTGATTTTCCCATTCCATGAACATGGAATATCTTTCCACTTTTTGTGTCCCCTTTAATTTCTTTCATTAATGTTTTATAGTTTTTATTGGTGAGGTCTTCCATCTCTTGTTAAATTTATCCCCATGCATTTTTTGTTGTTATTATAAATAGAATCGGTTAACCTACTTCAGATAATTCACTATAGGTGTATAGCAATACTGCTGATTTTTGTATGTTGGTCTTATGTCCTAAAACTTTGCTGAATTCATTTATTAGTCATAATGAATCTTTGCTGGGTTTTTCTATATATATGGTCATGTCTTTATTCTTTGTCTTGCTTAATTACTCTGGCTATTACTTCTGATACTATGTTATAAAAGTGGTGAAAAAGGTATCTTTGTCTTATTGCAGATCTCAGAGAAAAAGATTTCATCTTTTCCCCATTCGGTATGAGATTTGCTGTAGACTTTACTAAATATGGTCTTTTGTATGTTAAGGTATATTCCTTCTATTACCTAATTTGCTAGTGTTTTTATCACAAAGGGTTTTTGAATATTCCAAATCTATCTATCTATCTATCTCTCTCTCTCTCTCTCTCTCTCTCTCTCTCTCTCCTCCCCCACCCCCACCCCCATGTCCTTTCTGGTTATATATTAAATTAAATTTTAATTTAATTAATCACCAAATATATATAAAAGTATATAACATCTGAACTTTGCTTCAAAATAATCATTGGGGTTGGGGAAGGAGGAGTGACAGAATAGAACAAGCAAAAGGGGCCCTGAGCAATCATTGTTCAGAGCTGAGTGATAGGGACATGGAGTTTCACTAAACTCTTCTGTCTCTTGTGTATGTTTTAATTTTTCTTAATAAAATGTGTAAAGAAATTAGATTCATACCAGCTGACTGGGAAGAGAAATTCCATGTTCTACTGCAGGGGGGTGAGGAACAAATAGAACTGTCCAGGCAACACACATCTACCAGGTCTTCTAGAAGAAGGCACTCATGGATAGGCGGAGAGCAGCAGAGGCACCCTGGGATGGATAGCACCTAAGATCCAGTAACAGAACCTCAGATTCTGTGTGAAGAACTCCTTCTCCAAGCTCTGAAAGCTGAGTGAAGGCTCAGATTCCCTTGCTACAAGCAAAGAATGAAGGGACACTGGACATTTTGTCCCTTAATTTCAGCAGGTATCAGTTAGGAGAATAACTACATTTTATATTTAAAAATTAAAACATGAATTAAATTTTTAAAATACTCATTTACTAAACACTTTTCTTCACAGAAAAGAGAAAGTTCCTTTGTCACTGGTAGTGAAGTATACTGATTTAGAATGAGGTTCTGGAGCCAGAGTGACCTGAATCTGGGTCTGTCACTAACTGTACAACTTTGACCAGGTAGTTTTAATTGGGATTTCCCTTTTCTTTACTTGTGAACTGTATATATTTTGAAGAATTATTGTGAGGACAAAATCACATGATGCATATAAAACCTTCAGCAATATTAAATGCTCAAAAGAAAATACCTAGCAAACAGTAGTTGATGATATTATTGTTATTGGTCATTACAGGAATTACAGGACTATGAGCTCACAAATATATAGAACTGGTTTTTACTGGATAGAATAAATACCTTATTTAAGAAAAGCATTAATATTGCAAATTTAGTTGAAAATACTTCTCTGTGGTTAATGCATATGGATAACACAACTCAGTTTGGTGTCCTTACATCTCCCTGGTTCATCTCCAACTTAGCAAGGATGTGCGAGGTGACCTTCATCCTGATGCCACCCCAGGAAAAGAAGACCCTTCCTTCATGTTTATCAGAAGAATAGATGAGCAAAAGGAATCTGATCTCTGGCGAAAATGAGTTAAACAAAACAAAACCCTATCTCCCCGCAAAAAAAAAAAAAAAAAAAAAAAAAAAAACAGAGCAACAACAACAACAAAAAAAACGTGAAGTAGAAAATCTCAATTTTTTTTTTTTTTTTGGTACCAAGGGTTGAACCCAAGAGTGCTTAACCACTGAGGCACATCCCTAACCCTTTTTATATTTTATTTAGAGAGTGTCTTACTAAGTTGCTTTGGGCCTCACTAAATTGCTGAGGTTGGCTTTGAACTCACAATCCTTCTGCCTCAACCTCCCAACCACACCCAGCTTAAAATTAATTTCTTATTTTTAGAAGTTTGACCAAAACAACTCCCTTAACACATCAGTGTTCATACTGAAACAAGCAATCATCTAAATCTTTCAACTACTATATTACATAGACTGAAATATTTCCAAACCCTTTCATTTAGAAATGAGCAACTGTGATACACCATTAATAGGCTGAATCAAAGGGACAAGAAAAAGTTCAATCATCTCTAGAAATTTCCACAACTAAAAATTTTTTAAAATACTAGAAATTCAGCATTGTAGGAGGATCTTCTATTGGTAGTAGGATGATCTCTGCATTTTTATGACTTTTATAACTATTATCATGCTAGACTTATTATAGATAGACTTATTGTTGTTTATCATATAATAATAATAGTAGCCATAAATTGGAAGGAAAGTGAGAAAACACACATGTCCATGCCTGTACGTGCACAAGCACCCTTACACACACAAAAGTTGTGACAGCTTCACTGCTTATTTTTGCAGTCTCCAAAACATTAATAATTTTTTAAATGTAATGGTTTCTTGCAAAAACATGCTTAAACATTTAATAGATGCTAATGCACATTTCCTAATAAAGACAGATAATAAAATGAAAGAATAACCAATAAATTTAACAGAAAAACTCAGAAATATCACTTCCTAGTACATGGGTGGAATTGCAGTCTCCAGATGCACCGTGAGTAGACTCACTTTCTCCTAGTATGAGCCCTTCTGTTTGGTTGAACTTCCACATGCTGACATTGCAGGATATGCTTCCTCCTTCCCACCTGGCTCCCTTGCGTACCAGAAAATGGAAATGGTACTGGAAGGAAGCAGAAATGTTTCCCCTCCCCTTGGCTCCCTCTTTTATTTCTCCAACTCTCCCCTCCAGCCTTCTGGGATAAAAGAAGAGAGAGCACCCCAGATGGGTAGAGAGTGAAGCTGGACTCTGGCTAGGGGACACCTGGTGGGACTTCCTGGCCCACAGTGCAGCTGACCAACACAGAGGAACACACCCTGCCCTGCCATGTATCGCCATATTTTTGTTCTATTCCACCTTTGATGGAGTTTTCTGCTCTCAACTTTATGTCAAAGTCTCATAAAATTTAATTTATAGCCTAAGAAAATGAAAATCAATCACTAAGTGTGAAACCATCACTTGACTCAACTACTCTAGTCTGTTTAACTAAATGAGCAACATATTTTCATAAGAAAAAGTAGACAATATATTAAAGTGACCTTCAGAGATTTAAAGGGGACTGAAACAGGAGGGCGGATCTGATTTTTTTTTTTTTTTTTAGCTTTCCCAATTAAAATTGGTTTTTCACTGGAGAGGAATTTTTCTTTTTTTGCATGCAAGATTTCAAACTCTATAAAGACTTCAATAACAGGCTGGGGTCTACAACTTATAAGTGAAAAGGAATCAAGGAGAGCGCACAGTGCTAAGAATTCTGTCCTAGTCCTACCACCTACGGGCACAAGGATAGTCATGGCCCCTCTTAGAACCCAAATTTTTAAACAAACAGAAGGAGCTTTGTATAAGACCGTGTACAGTAGTTCCCCTTTGGAGTAGATTGTTGTGGTGGAAAATACCTGCTCCAACAGTTGCTTACTGTGTAACTCTGGACAAAATCAGAACCTCTTTGAGCTGTTCCTTTCTTATCCATCAAACAATCAGGGAAAACAGTCCCCAGAGCACTATGGATTAAATAAAGAACATAATGCAAAGTATGTAGCACAGCTGCCAACATCCTGAAGAACTCCACCTGTGGTCACTATATTAGTGACCTTCCCTGAATTATATAGGAGTGATGAGGGCACACATCCCTGCCTCATCCCAGTCTCAACAATGAGGTCAGCTGTGGGTTTTTCTTGGTTAACTAGGTTCTTACATGACAATGTGGGAACAAACATCTCCCTATCTTACAAGACTGTCATAAGAACCAAACTAAAGAAAGTGTGACAGCACTTTATATGACACATATTATTCTGTTAGCTATTGGCATTTATGAAATCCCAGAAAGCTAAGGAACAAAGGGAAAAAGAAAAGTTTAGCACAGTCAGTAACAGTATAATGACCAAAAGGGCACATTTCAGCCACACCAACTCAGGGTAGGTCAAAATTACTCTTACTTATTAAGAAAGTGGATATATATTCTGCACTCGACTATACTCTTTTCTCAATGATCCATTTGAAACTAAAGAATTTTTCATTTATTCAAAAATATTTTAATTATTTTCTTAGAGTTTAATGGTTATACATAGTAGTTGGGTTCATTCTGACAAATGCATACATGCACAGAAATCTATTTCAGTTCATGATTCCCCCAAATATTTTCATTTTTGAAAGTCTCTTTCTATGAATCCTTTTCTGGAGGCAAACTCAGACTTCTTCAGTTTTGGGGTCCAGCATCCCTTCTCTTTATTGGTCGGCTGATGAGAAGACAGCCTCTGCATGTGCCCTTCTCTGCTCAGGAAGAAGTGGTCCCTAGTCCTGGACCTAAGACTGCAGATGCTCCTTATCAGTCACATTCTATCTCATCAGAGCAACATTCACACTTGTCCACTTACAGGAACGGGGTGTCTTCTAGTCTCTTCTTGCCCTCGTGAAAACTTACTTTCAAATCTATGTATTATTCTCCCTCCTTATATAGTTGGGAAGAAAGAGCTCTTTCCTTAGAAGAAGGGAGAGGATCTCTTTGATGTTCACATTTCATCTGTGATTCAGAAACCCCCCTGCCCCCGAGAGTAATTTAAAATTCAAAGAGAAACTTGTTTGATAGGGTTTTGCCTGCCTGCGTGTGTGTGTGTGTGTGTGTGTGAATGTGTGTGTGTTGGGGGAGGGAGAAACTTTTTTTTAATAATGATCAAACAGGGATATAAAACCACTATAATTAGCTAATTCATTGCTTCACCATCCACATGGTGCTGGCTTTGAATTTTCAACCTTCATAAGGCCATGTCTTCATGGCTTTATAAAGTTATCTATTCTTACTCAAAGCTAGTGGCTTGATAACTATTTCAGCTTGATTAGTGAAATGAGTCGTACCATTCCTAGGGTTATTAACAGTAAAGTTAAAAAAAAAAAAAAAGCTTGCGGGGCTGGGGATATGGCTCAAGCTGTAGCGTGATCACCTGGCATGCGTGCGACCCGGGTTCGATCCTCAGCACCACATACAAACAAAGACGTTGTATCTGCCGATAACTAAAAAAAAAAGCATGCTAACTGGCAGCTGCAATCCAGAAATTTGTAACCCACTTAAGACATGAAAGGGAGAAAGAGCCACCCTCTGACACAATCAGGATAAGGGTAAAATAATACAAGAAGCAGAAGAAAGTGACCAGAGCCTGACACTTCAATAGGAGTAGATGCTTCTGCTATACTTGCCAAGGGAGATGTGTCTGTCCTGGGAGGGAGCAGGGCTCAGACTATATAAAATCCTCCCAGAACCTCGGCGGTCCCTGTCCTTTCCTTTCTCTCTCTTTTGCTCCACTACATGTCTCTTCTATGATGTGCTACCTGCCTGGCCCAAAGCAATGGGGCCAAGAGATCATGAACTGAAGTCTTTACAACTGTTGAGACAAAATAAACCTTTTCTATTAATAAGTTGATTATCTCAGGTATTTGTTATAGTAACAGACACTATACCAACATAATGTGCCCCAGTCCAGCTGCAGCAAAATAACTGGGGGTGGGGGGGGTGACGAGCAACTTGTGTACATTGATACAGCAGGAGTGGGAGCAACTTGTGTACATTGATACAGCAGGAGTGGGAGCCGTTTATTGTAGGACAGGAGGGGTATAAATACATTACACACAGCTTATCTTAATTAACATAAACTAGATACAGCAGTCAACCAATAAGGAATCTCCACACTTAATGGCTCGCTGGTGTTACTTCACAAACCACTCCTTCTGGCAAAATGCCAGGCGCCGTCTTGACTTGTTTACAGACCCTAACAATCATGACCAAGGGATCTCTCTCATCTGAACTCTCCAAGACCCGGGGAAGGCAGAACCCCAAGAACAAACTGTCCAAACCAGTTATGTGGCCAGAGAATGGGAATTTGCAGAGAGTACACATTGGAAAAAAAGCAAGATGCTGCTGTGGTTTGGATATGAGGTGTTCCCTGAAAAGCTCATGGGTTAGCCAATGTGACAATGTTCAGAGGCTAATCAGTAGATTAAGCCATTTTATGGATTGATAATTTGAAAGTAACTATGGGATAATTTGGGTGGTAACTATGGGAGGTGGGGCATGGCTGGAGGAAGCAGGTCACTGGGGGCATGCCTTTGGGCATTATATTTTATTTATGGCTCTTTGTGTCCTGACCACCATAAGCTGGTGGTTTTCTTCCACCACACCCTTCCACCATGATGTCTTGCCTCACCTCAGGCCTAGAGCAATGGAGTTGGCCAAATACGGACTGAACCTCTGAAACCATGAAGCAGATTAACTTTTCCTCCTCTAAGTGTACACTTGTTGGGTATTTTCACAACAATGAAAAACTGACTAACACAGATGCTTTATGTTTCAGGATGTGCACAGAACTGCAGCTCCATATAACTACAGGCAGAGAGCCTAAGGATTCCCCACATTGGGCACATAAGGCACCAAGAAAGCAGACTTCATTTAAACTCAAAGTTGACAACAAGGAAGACTGAAAGAAGTTGATGAACTGAGGAGTTCAAAATAAAATCAGAGCTCAAGAGAAGCCTATAGTTGAAAATGGAATCTGCCCACATTGTGTTAACACATAGGCACCCTACATTTGCCAGCACCACGTTTGCAAAGTGAGATTTTAGTCTATTGTCTGGAATAATTATTAGAAAGCCCCAAAAAGCTCCAGGTGTGGACCAAAGAACTCATTGGGACCATCTGACAACTGCATCTGCATTTCAATGTCCCTCAAAGCAGTGCCTTTCAGAAGGGGCATCTCAAGTCAAGGCAGAGTCAAGTCGTTGCAGGATGTTTCCTAAGATTCATCAGAATTTCCGCTAAAAGCTTCCTCCATGTTCCTAATAGCAGCAGCCTCATCAGCTTTTGAGCTGATTTTACTCAGCCAAAAGTCAGACAGGAAATGATAGGAAATAATCTTTCTCTTAAGCTCCTCTAGGAAAGGACTATGTAGGGGATCAGCAAAGAGCTGAACCTCTATGTTCCCCCAAAATCCAAATGCTGAGATTCTAACTCCCCAGATGATTGTTTTAGGAGGTTGTGCTCTGGGAAGGAAATTAGGTCATGATGATAGAAACATCATAAACAGGATTAGTACCTTATGACTGGGACCCCAGAGAACTCTCTGGCTCTTTCTGCCATCTGAGGAAATGGCAGGAAGTCAGCACCCTGTAACCCAGATGAGAGAGCGAGCCCTCCCCAGAACATGACCATGTAGGCACCCTGTTCTTGGCCTTCCAGTTTCCAGAACCCCGAGAACTGAGTGCCTGGTGCTTGTGTTACCCAGTGTCTGATATGTTGTTATAGCAGCCTGAGCTAAGAAGGCATCTCAGTAGCTCCAGTACAGAGTCTGCCACACCATACAGGGGACTTTCCTGGAGATAAGCAGCAGCACACAGCCACAGCAGAGCTCCAGGATGGCCACATGACTGCTACAGTCTGGATGGTAAGGTCCCTGTGGTAAAGGTTTAGTCCTCAGGGTGCCACTATTAGGAGGTAGTATAACATTTAAGAAATGGAACGTCCTTAGGACTTGGGGGTGTGCCCTTGATGAATCATAGGTCCCTGTCCCTTCTTTTCTCTCTCTTTGGCTCCACTACATACCTCCACTAAGATGTGCTACCTGCCTGGCCCAAAAAAAAATGGAGCCAGGAGATCATGAACTAAAGTCTTTACAACTGTTGTGCCAAAATAAACTTTTTCTCTTGATAAGTTGATTATCTCAGGTATTTGTTATAGTAACAGAAGCTACGCCAACATAAGGACCAAGGGAATCTCTCTTATCTGAAGTCTCCAAGACCCGGGGAAGACAGGAAGGCTGATGTAGGTTCAATGAGGAAGAGTCAAGGATAGTTTCAACAGGAACAAAACATGTGTCCATGAATGAATCTAGGTCACCCAGGGGATAGCTTACAGACAAGTGCTACAAGGTTCTGTCCAGCTCAAATCCCTCAGCCACCTGGAAGATCAGAGGAGATACTTAGAAAGCTAAGCAGAGTTGGGAGGCAGAGTGCATATATCAGGGGATAGGATCAAAATCCAAATGTAAATGTCCATATAGACTGCTGTGATTGTGTACACCAAAGTGTAAAATGTGGGTGGACATAAAACTCTAATCAGAAGGTGAAAACCCAGAGGGTACAATCACAGAAAAGAAATGTGGGGAGGAACAGGATGACATCCGAAAAAGCAGGGGGTTCTGAAGCAAGTGAGCTGAAAATGTAATCCAGCCACTTCTTGCTTAAAAGGGCCTTCCCCAGGCTTTAGCCAAAGGCAGAACCTGGTCTAGAGAGAAAGGCCCTCTCATGGATGGAGCAGGCTGGCTCCATCTCTGACCTCCTTCTAACCTTGTCCCATCTCACAATCTGATGCAGTCACCTCTCTGGGACATCTATCCATCAGCTGGCACCTTCCTCACCCCTGGGCCTTTGCACATGGAGTTTTCTCTCTACAAGTATGCATCACACCTTGCTTCTCATCCCTGCTTCACCAGACATGTGCCTACACAGCCTGCAGGGCTTGGCTTGAATGCTTTCACCCCGACTAAACCAGATGTGAGTCCAAGTCCTATAATCCCATTGCTGTCCCGGCTCCTCCTCCACTGGATAACACCACGGTGGTTCCTTCATCTCTGACTCTTCCTCACCACACTGTGAACTCCAGACAAGCAAGGGCCACATGTGTCTTGCTCATCCCCCTCTATTCCAAGAGATGGACGATGACGATGGTTAGTACAAATGCAGTTGCCAAAGAAATCAAGATGGTCTTGAGACTCATGAAAAGAGACATATGTTCTACGACAAGGGTGACAGGTATTCCCATTTTGTGCCAGATCACACACCAGGGTTCATGTTGGCTCCCACACATGATGATGGCCAAGGGGAAGGAACTAAAAACCACATCCTCCCAGGAAACTGAGCACATTCAGGCTGGTGACAAGACATCTGAAGTATGACAGTTGGGGCTGGGATTGTGGCTCAGTGGTAGAGCGCTTGCGTAGCATGCGTGAGGCACTGGGTTTGATCCTAGCACCACATAAAAACACACAAAGGCATTGAGTTCATATACAACTAAAATTTTTTTAAATAAAAATAAAAACAAATAAAATAAAGGTATTGTGTCTTAAAAATAAAAAAAGTATGACAGTTGACAGATGGATGCAAACAGCTGAAAGGGACATGTCCACTCTGCAGAGAGAAGGTGACAGCATCGCATCTTTTGAGGCTCCCTGTTATTGGAAGTGTTCAACCTGATCTTCCAGCAACTTGACAAGGATCCCCATGTTGGTTGGACTATGAGATGCTCCCATCCACCCTGAAGGGTGCCTATGTCTCTGGCCCACTGATTTTAGCCTCATTGGCCCAATGAGATTGCCAGACCAAGTGAGAAGTGCAAAGTTCTCTGAGCATCCAGATCTGGTAGGCAAGGACAGGGGGCTCACAACCCACCAAGCTAAAATACAAACTGGCTACCCAAGACTATCCCACACTTAAAGAAACATTTCTTAAAATAGCTCACGTATGTGTTCGTTCCTGGGGATTCACGTTTCAGAAAGGAAATGAACAATTGGAACCTGAATTCCTAACCAAAAAAAATCATCCAGGTGCGAGGGATGAGGTTGCAGGAAAAGTGATCCACCTGTTCTACCTTTTGCCACTGAAGACTTGGACTTGTGGTGACCTTCCCAAATCCTGAGAAGCACAGCTTCAAGGGCAGTAAGTGGGAGTACTAAAGGGGAAGCCAAAGAACACTCCCGCTCTTGGATCACGGGAAACTCCCTGCAGCTTCTCTCTCTACTCCTGCACAAATACCCGGGAGCAGTTAGACCACATTTTAGTTTTAGGACCATGTTTCCTATCAGAGTTCCAACATATTTCTGTCCCCAAAACATCAGCCTCCATTAAACCCTGGCAATTTTCTGGTCAGCTCCGCCATCAGCTTTGTCATGCATCCTGCATGTGAGGCCACCCTTCCTGAAAGTCCACGTACCTGCACCCGGGATGTCGCTGTACTCTCCTCTCTCTCCCTGCCGTGTTAAAACGGCATGCTCTACTTGAACATCCATTTCTGTCTTTCCCAGCTCCGAATACCTTCATCCCCATTTGTAACAGCCCCTAATATGCACCTCCATTCGATTTTCCTTACCCAGCTTAAAAATCTTCTCATTCTAATTACCATTTCGGTTTTCTTATATTTCTCCCTTGAGATGTCTCAATTAGTGTACTTTTTCATGCCGCCTGTCACCTCTGAGCTGCAAGGTGGGTCTAACTCCAAACGAAACCACGCAGAAAATAAATGAGGAGCCATTCTGGGCGGCTGGGCCGAAGGTGGGGTTACTTTACAAACTAGCGCACCTTTAATTGATGATAAATGGACAGGAAAGTAGCCTTATTAATACAGCAGCCCTGATTCGGTTGGCATGCAGTGTCCTTTCATTACTCAAAGGTACGGGGGAAACTGCCACACTCAGTCCTAGGTGAAAAACTTCCCTTCAGACACACACACACAGAGAGAGAGAGTGCATGGGAGTGCATGGAGGCTAATTAACATAGTTCTGGTCAAAGTCGGAAATTAACTCGCTTTTTAAGACCACAGCTAAAAATGCCATTTGTCTTCCCTGTAATTATACTTATAGGTAATTACACCCACAGAATTCAGCAAGTTAAATGAAGGTAGGGCTTCTTCCCCTATCACATAACTCTTTTTATTCCAACCCTGTCAAAAGACTAAACAAAAATAAAGGTGTCTGCCACCGTGTATTTCTTCCATTAATGAGTGCTTTGTTGTCTTAAGACTTCTCTGAAAAGCTGTAAGCCTGCAGTATTTACTCCTTCACTCCCCTGGGAAACCAGAGTCCTTATCTGAACCTCTCAGAATTTAGAAGCCCACAGAAGGCACGTTAGGCTTAAAAGCATTTCCCGACCATTAATATCTGCTGCGGTCTATCAAGGCGTGTGTCAAGGACAAGGCGCAGGGAAGTCGCTTTCCCCTTTCCTTCTTGGCAATGCAATATTTAGACCTCGCCATCACATCCCATCTAATGGAATCCACCATACAACCCCTTCCCGTCCCCTTAACTCGCTTCTATTACTATTGTCTTTCTAAGGACATTCAGAAGCCAAAGAAATAAGAATGTGCACACACAGAAGTGGCATTTAGCCCCACGCTAGCTGGCAGTATGCACATGTCCCTTGGATCCAAGGCACCAGCCCAGGGCTCATTAGCAGCAGGCTGCCTCTGCTGTACTGGGAGCTGTGGACATGACTGGCTGGGATCCCACCTCCACATGCACTGGGCAGAGGACGGGAAAGCCCCCTTAGAATTCCACTGTTCCCTGGAGGATCCAGAGAGAGGCTGAACTAATCCAGTAAATTAGTCCCTCAAGAAATGAAAGGGCAGAGTCTCCAATGGTGAAGTCTCTGGAGAGATTAGGAATGAGCCAATGTGACATTTGGGGTTCCCATGTGTGTCCACGTATTCACTGTTGTCCACTTTCTGGCCTCCTCTGTGGTCCACACTGTCAGGTATGTCCGCATTCATACCTTTGCAAATTCTATCAATTGATAGTGAAGTTGCCACTGAAAGATCCACTTGGCTAATTCAGATCCCCTCCTGCTTCAGGTTAACCCTGAAGCCATGTTATGGACTTGAGGTGGGGTCCCTCTCACTGTTGGTAGCTGAAGGCCTCTGACTCCCATGCTGCTGAGCCAAGAGATTCCAATGAAGACATCCAAAATTAAAAAGCAAACATTTCCAGTCGTGCATGTACTGGATAATTACATGCATGGCTCTCTCATGAAGCAATTTGGCAATATGTATTAAGACCAATAAAAATATTGACTCTGAAACTTTCATGAGGAAATTACCTTAAATTCAGAAAAAAATGTTCGATAGAGTATAATAATACTACACCAAACAGCAGTGACAAAAGAGAAAATCACTTAAGTCTTCGAGACTGGAGAATGTTCAAGTTCATAAGTAGAACATTCACTTGATGGATTTTTATGTGACCATTGGGGGGGGCGGGGCGCTATGGAATCTGTGCAAAGCCTCAACAATTAGTTAGAATATTAGATTTTTAAAAATCAGAATATAAATCAGAAAAATTATCACCAAAATTCATCCCAAAATACTAACAGTGGCTGCATTAAAAGGTGAGGATTGTGGCTGATATTTTTTTTCCTTTTCTTTATAGTCCAAATTTTCTCCAGTACAATTATTTTCCTTCTAATAAGTATGTGTGTATACATATGTGTGTATGTATATGTATATGTGTTTGTTAACATAGTATTTAAAAAACATATAACTCTTGTGAATGTGATTCTTAAAAGGCTATAAAATGAATCTGAACTGAGTGACTTGGTTAATAGATCTGTCCCCAACTTGGGTTGCTAGTCCCTGCCATGTGCCCACTCTGACATTTGCTAGCTATGTGACCTGTTAGAAGCTTCCTGAGCTTCATTTTTTTTTTTAATTTTTATTTGTTCTTTTTAGTTATATGGGACAGTAAAATGTCTTTTGATATATCAAACATACATGGAGTATAACTTCCCATTTTTATGCTTGTACATGATGTGGAGTTACACTGGTTGTATATTCATATAAGAACATAAGAAAGTTTTATCCAATTAATTTTCTGTCTTTCCTATTCCCATTCTCCCCCCTCCCTTCATTCCCCTGAGACTAATCCAGTGAACCTCTATTCTTCCCTCTCTCCACCCTGCTTATTGTGAGATAGCATCTGCATATCAGAGAGAATATTTGGCCTTTGGTTCTTTGGGATTGGCTTATTTCACTTAGCATGATAGTCTCCATTTATGGACAAATGCCATAATTTCATTTTTCTTTAAGGCTGAGTAATATTCCATTGTATATATGTACTACATTTCCTTTATCCATCTATCAATTGAAAGGCATCTAGGTTGGTTCCATAGCTTAGCTAGAGCTTCAATTTCATCATAACAAATAAACCGACTCTTCCCACATGTGACTGTCACCATTTCTCATCAATAACTATGATCACACTCCCTTTGATTCTCCTTCAATGTCCCAAGACACCTCTCTCCATTCACCTTCATGGGACTCCTCCTCTTGACCACCAATGAGACCTGGGATCTGCCAGGACTCTGTCCCCTGCCTCCTCTCACTCTTCCCATTTTCATAGCATCTCCAATATGCTGCTCACAACTCCACTCTTCTGTCACCAAGTCTGTCTCTGGCTTCCTGAGGCTTGGACCTGAATGTCCAGTGGCTGCCTGCTTTCTGCCCTCAGCATCCTCAAATTCCAACTGACACCTTTTCCCCTATCTGCCCCTGCATCCCCTACCTGGTGCCAGGAGGGGCTGTGACTGCCTTTCTCATCCCAGATCCCAAGGCTGGAAGATCCCACCTCCTCTGCCTTGGCCTGCTGACCGTCACAGCCGGGCTGTCCTCGCGGAGCCTGCTTTCTCTCAGTAGTCTCCAGAGGAAGATTTCCCACTACTTATCCACAGTACCGTTCACCATCCAGAGCCACTGGGCATGCAGGAGAAATCAAGGGCTATGTCATGACTTCTCATAAGGCTCTACCTCACTTTCCAGCCCTCTCGCCTCCTGCCCCTCTCCCATGCCCACTTGGACAGTCCTCTGAGCTCTGGATGCTCACATCCCCACTTCGCTCAGTTCTCATCAGCTAGACCTTCCACCAATGTCCTGCATATAGGAACAATGCTGAATGACCCTGAAGCATCTACTCTCAACATAACCCAACTGACCATCTTCTATGAGGCCATCATTAGGCACAGAGCCCCCTTCCTTCCTTGCCTCTAGGACTGCTCCTTGTGACCTCCCCACTATCTAGAAATCGCTGCTCTAATGGAGAGGGGGTCCATGCCGGCTCCACAACTGCACATCCCCGTGATCCTAGAGGTGCACCATACAGCCAGCGGTGATCTTCTAAGTCAATCAGAGAGGCTCCCTGAGTCCTGCAGGATGCTCAGCACATCCCATCACCAGGCAGGTGTTCCAGGGAATTGTCAAGGGAATAGTCAACAGAGGGCAGACCCCCTCATTCCCTAAATGATCAGTACAGAAAATGGAGAATCCAGAACCTGTGCCCTTCCCTGTAACCTTCCCTGTGCCTGGCAACCTTGGCCAGGGGCCTCAGCCATGAAGGTGGAAGGGCTTCCCTAGCTCAAATGCCGGAACTAGAGCCCGGGGGCAGGAGAAGGGAAGTATCCCTATCTGAATGATCAGGTCACATTACCAGCTCCTTCTAGCACTTAAGTTTTGATTTACACATCATTTCCCTTCCAGTTCTCATTTCTCCATCACACAACCCCATTGCTCTATTTCTAGAGCATTTGAAACGCTATTGTTATCTTAGCCATGTGCCTCTATTGTTCGTCCCTGTTTCCGATGCCTAACACACAGTACAGGCTCACCTATTTGTCTATGAATACACACGACGCTCTGGAGATAAGACGCTTTCCCCTGCCACAGGCCTTCACCACCATGTTTCCTCTGCCTGACGCTCCTGTGTTTTCTATATGCACTCAGACTTCTCTGCATCCTTCAAAACCCAGATGGACCACTATTCCTCAGGGACACTTCCCCTGTTCTTATTGCCCAAAGAAGATTCTGACCATCTCCTCTTTAGACTTCTATCACCTGACCCGTGTCTAAGTTATGGCACTTCATACAGGGCACTGTGACTTTTGATTTTAAGTCTACCCTTAAATAGACTATGAACATTGTCCAGCCAACGGGTCTTATTAGGGTGTCCCCAGGACCTGGGCAGATCATCCACAGAGCAAGCGCCCAGAACATTTGTTAAAGGTGTTAACAGATGACTAAGACCAGAAAGTGACAGCCCTGTCCTCGGTGCAGAGTGCTAGGGACATTACTGCCTCTCCAGGTAATGGTGAAGTGGTTACCATTTAAGTCCTGCATTGCTTAAACCAACAATCATAACGCTTTTAATATTGAACTTCCAAAAGAAATTCAGTATGCTTACCTCACAGTCTCCTTTACTCAGTGCAAATCTCATCTTGGCCGAAAATTCCGAGGAAACCTCTTCCTCAGCCTGGTTGACTTTTCAGATTCCACATTAACGAGCTCTTAACTGCAACAGGTTAATCACCTCCTTCCTGAAGAGGTCTCCCTTATCCACCGTGCTTTCTTAGGAAGAAATCAGTGTTCTACCACCTGCAGGACTCAGTGTGTCTATTGGGAAGGGTGTGAGTTTTAAAACAAGACAGCTTTGTGTTCAGAGAGGCTGCCTGTATGATTTGGGTCAAGTTACTAAGCTCTCTGAGCCTCAGTCTGTCATCTGTAAAATGAGACTGAAAAGATTCCATTCAAAGGACCATGTGAAAATTGACTAAGACAGGCGCTAATTTAGTAAGTATCTAACACAGAGCTAGGTAACTTCATTATCCATGAAAGCTGTTCTCATTGTTTCCTCCCTATGTTAAGTCCTTCCTTACGCCCCTTCTAAGAAAGACAAGAGAGGGCCTAGGGCAGGGCGTTCTGCTCTGGCACTATTGACACTTTAGGCCTGAACACTCTTTGTGTGGGGGCTGCCCTGTGGATTGGAGGATGCTGAGCAGCCCCCAGCCCCCAGCTCTACTCACCAGATGCTACCAGCATCCCCATCCCCAGTTGAGACAACCAAAAATGTCACCAGACATTGTCAAGTGCTTCTTAAGGTCAAAATTGTCACCAGTGGAAAAACACTGGACTAGAGTTCTATAACTTGAAGTTCACCCAGCGAGAAATATTGCTTGATTTTCCTTCGGGCCCTGTTCTAAATGATACAGAGACTAAACGTGACAGTCAAGAGGCCACCCTTCGGACAAGCGAGGATGCATCCTTGTCCACTGCTGTCAATGGCAGCCTCCTTCTTTCAGACCAAAAATTGGAGCACTCTATCTCATGGCAATCAACAGCTCCCAGAAAGTGTCCATTTGGTCAACAAAAAAAATTTTTATTTGTACTAGGGATCGAATTTAGGGGTGCTTTCACCACTGAGCTATATTCCCAGTATTTTTCTCTTTTTTTAATTCTTTTTTTTTAAATTTTAAGATAGAGTCTCACTAACAGGCAGTTGCTCAGGTAGTCTTGAACTTGCAATCTTCCTGCCTCAGCCTCCTGAGTCACAGGAATTACAGGCATGTGCCACTTCATCCGGCTGGTCAAAAACTTTTGAGTATCTAGTAAGTGCCAGACCTCTGTGCTGCATGCTGGGGGATATAGCAGTAAGGAAATGCCTGTTCATATGAAGTGTCTACTCTTGTGAGGGGCCACCAACAATAACCGATGGATAGAAAACAAAATGTCAGGCAGAGAGAACTAATATGCAGACCACAAAAGCAGGGCCAGGGAGACTTTTGGTGGTGAGGGATGGTCTCTTCTAAGGACTGCACCTGTCTACCTGCTGTGAATCAGGACAGCAGCAGACATGTGCAACCCAGAGGCATTTTGGCAGAGACAGAAGGTCACCCCTGTTCACAGTAACATCATTTAAGACAGTCAGGAAATCCTTCACAGAAATTCAAAGTCAGCACTGTTCCCACACCTACACTGTCACATGCTAATAGCAAAAATCTATTGATATATCCTGGGGTGGGGAAAATTTTTTTAAATAAAAAACAAAAAACCCTAGAATCTGTGGACCTTGATCTGTCCCAGTTCATTAACTATAAGGAATATCATAACCATAGCTACACCAGTTTTTTCATCTTATTTTGTTTCATATTAATAGTTGGGTTGCCTTTGAGTGGTAGGATTATAGGCAATTTTTATAAATTCATTGTAACTTATTTATCGCTGAAACTGTCTGCAAGGAGCATGATTTCTTATAATTCAAAAGTCTCATGAACTTATCTTAAAAGTCAGGATACCCCTGTGTCCGGTTTGATCCTGATGTATAACCAGGGTTTCTCATCGATGGCTGCCTTAGGAGGGAGACGACTTACCACAGAGCTTTGTACTGTTTAAACCCACGACGTAGACACGGGAATTTTAAAGCTTGAATTATTGGGTCTGACCCAGTGGAGCTACTCAGAGCGGGAATTGTGGAACGCTGGCAGTTTAAAGTCTTCTGATCTGAAGAATCCGGCATCTCCTTTAGCAATGGTGACAATTACAACTGATCATGTAAATCCTTCTTAATTCAAAACTTATTGACCCCAGAGTGAGCCTGTGTTCACAGACAGTCCATTGTGTGGGCATGCAGCGGTGGGACCCTCTAAGGCACACAATCCCACACATTCTCTCTCTCTCAGGTCCCAGAGCTGACAAGGGAAAGGCCTCCCGTGACATCTCCTGCCTGAAAGTGCTTACACATTTTCTTAGGAAATGGTGTCCTTCCACACGGACAGCAGTACAGGACTCGGGAGAACCACTCTGTCATTGCATGTCCTTCCCCTCAGCTACAGGGTAACTTTCTCTTTCACAGAACAGACAAATGGGCAAAGATGTAGTCTCAGAAATCCAGAAGACAGGAGGGAAGGAAAAGCCCCTGCCACATTCAACTCCTCCTGCCTGTTTTTCTGCACAAGACTGAGGCACTGAGGCTGTGGACTGTGGGGCTCTTGGTGGCCCAAGGACTACCATCCCTGTAGATATACTGGAACATCAAGCCCTGTGATCTGCAGGGGTTTCTATCCTTCCCACCAAGCACAGTCCCCAAGAACAGCTTCTGAGCTCACAGAGCCACCTGTTGGCAGCCTCTGGTCTCTCCCCCTTTGTCCCCAGCCTCTGGGGACAATGCTGCTCCTCTCTGCCTGGGTGGGACACCTGTGTATACTTTAGGGACATCAGAATTCAGAAGCGGGGACTCCTGTTCTCTGACTAACATGAGGTTGTTAAGAACATGATTATTGTAAGAAGTGTTCTCTTGATGCACTTCACAGGAAAACATCAGCACTAACTATGTCAAGCTCAGCAAATGTTTCTGGCCTGAAAAGAAGAAAAATCAACTCTTTTTATTATTGCCTCCCACATTTATCTCCTCCCACCACCACCCTGCTTTTTAGCTCCTCAGCCAAAAGAAACCAAAATGACAAAATGAGCCTGCTTTATATATTTGCTCAGTTGTAAATATTTGGGCATCCATTGCTTTTTTCTTTTTTTTCCCCCCCATTGTCTTTTCTTTTTTCCTTTCATTTTTCTCTCTCCCACCCCTCTGGCTCCAAAATGATCATCTCTTCATCCAACCATCGGTTTTAAAAAAAATCCTCCTTAGGAGCGTTCCTGTCACTCTGCCTCTGCTGGGAATCATTTCTGTCTGGGGCAATCCGTGATCCCTTCCTCTCCTGCCCCAACAGTCTAATCCCTAGAGTCACCAACATTCTGCCTCATATAATGGCAGGTCACTTCCCAGTCCTCCCCACCAAACTGGGAGATCCTTGAGGAAGAAGCCTTCTTCCAGTTCCCTCTGGATTCTCAGTGTCAAGAGCAAGTCCTGACACACAGAAGGGGACACAAACAGCCAAACAAGCAAAGGATCCAAGGAGGGAGCGTGTGAATTCCTTTTGTGAAATTGACAACGCAGGGGAAGCCATTCTGCTACGAACAGCACTCTCAACAACAGTCGCTTTCCCAATTAGAACAAGCAAAGAAAGGCTCCTGCCACCAGATGCAACAGAGTGACGTGCTCCCCAGAGGGAGTCATTCTGAACACTCATTCCGTCCTGGCAGTTGCTGTAACCAGGGATTCCCAGCTTTCCACAAGGACCTCGGGATCCCTTCCTGAGCCTGGGGTGCAATCAGGAACACCTGTCCCTGTTTGTGGTCCAGTTTGAACCACAGACTGTAGGAATCAGGACAAGTGCTGAGCCCTACACTTAACCCTGAGTTCACTCTGAGAAGTCAGAAGGTGGCACGGGAAAGAATAGGGTCTTGGGAATTAAACAGATGCAAGTTCCAATCCTAAGTCCACTACTTAGTAGACATGTGGCCTGGAGCAAGTTATTAAACTCTATGCCTTGGGTTCCTCATCTGTAATATGGGATATGATATGGAAGCCACTCTTCAAGATGTCTCCAAGGATTGGCCCTACTAACACCTGCTACTGGGATTAAGTATCTGTGTCCATCTCAGGAGAAGCACGTGGAGCAAGTTTTGAAGGCAGAGTATAAGAAAAGACATCAGGTGACCCAGGGGAGAAACTGCTTCCGCAGCCCTCCAGGGGGGCAGGTGAGGGCAGGGCCCACCCCCATACAGTGCTCGGCCCAGGCAAGACACTCAATGAGCACCTGGTCAGTGAGTGACCTCCTTCTGCTCACAGCCCAAGGGGAAAGCAGGCAAGCAAGGGGGTTATGACTCTGTTGTGAGGCACAAAGGCACACCATCCATCACAGTGCTTCTTGGGGTTCATTAGAGCCACTGTGCGACTTATTTTCCAACCCATATAATGCCTTTTTGTCATATGGCTGAGGGTAGATCTGTAATCACAACCACAAATGAAGCCAATCCATTCATTTCATCATGGTGGTCAAAGCTCATCACCAAACTAAACCGTATAGGAATCAATGTAAGTACTGAGGTCATTTAAACTGCCCATATGCTGTCATCCTGGAATGCTACTTGTGGGAATTGACTTAGGTGAAATAATCAGGGGTCTACTCACAGATACATGTATAAAACTGGCTTTCATCTCAGCATTATTTATAAAATCACCCAATAGCACTTGGAAATGATGCAAATGCCTGGGGTTAGGAAGGTAATTTTAAAAATATTCCAATGTGCATCTGTGTTTTAGTCTATTTTGTGCTGCTATAATAGAATGCCTGAGACTGGGTAATTTACAAAGAGCAGAGATGTATTTCTTACAGTTCTGGAAGCTGGAAGTCCAAGGCGGAGGAGTCTACATCTGGTGAGGGTCTCATAATTCATCCCATCCTGGAAGGCAGGAGGCAAGAGCGCATGTGCAAGAGGAGGGAGGGAAAGGAGGCTGAACACAGTCTGTGTCAGGAACCCATTCCCATGACAACTAGGCCACTCCTTCAAAATGTCATTAACCCATTCAAGAGGACAGAATCCTCATGACTAACAATTCACATTCAAACCAGAGCACTCAGAGAAAGTAATACTACAAAGTCATCAAATGCTTCTTTATAATAGATACATAGAGTCACATGACAAATAAAATTTCTAAACAGCATATAGAAAATGTTCCCAAATTTGTGATGTAGATCTTTAACACAAAGCTATGTGTGCATTTTCAAATGAAGAGAACAATAAGTTTTCCACAGTTTCCCTCAAAGGCAATAGAGATTTCTGATTAAAAATACATCCAGACCAAAAAAAAAATGTGGGACATGTACACAATGGAATGCTGCTTAGCCTTAAAGAAGAATGAAGTTATGGCATTTGCAGGTGAATGGATGGAACTAGAGAATATCATGCTAAGTGAAATAAGCCAATCCCCAAAACCCAAAAGCCAAATGTTTTCTCTTATAAGTGGATATTGATCCATGGTGGAGTGGGGGATAGGGAAGAATGAAAGAAAATTGGTTTGTGTAGAGGGGAATGAGGGGAGGGGTAGGGCTGTGGGGATGGGAAGAACAGGAGAATAAGACAGACATTATCACCCTATATACATGTATGATTACACTACTGGAGTGACTCTGTACTATATATAGCCAGAGGAATGAGAATTTGTGCTCTATGGGTGCACAATATGACAAAATGCATTCTACTGTAAAAGTAGTCAATTAATTTAAAAAAAAATAAAATAAATCAGTAAGGGAGATAAAAAAGAATTATATCCAGAGCCAAGCTGCCAGGGTCAAATCCTGACTGTGCCACCTCCAACTGGGTGACACTGTGGTTTCAAAACTTGCTCCAAGTGCCTCTCCTGAGATGGACACAGACAATTAATTCCAAGTCATTTGACTTCCTTGAGCATCGCCCTCCTCCCTGTAACCAAGTGGTTGCTAGTTGTCTTCCTTCTTAGGGGGTTAATTAGTATGCTAATAGAGCCAAGGTTCTAGGTAGTATGTAATAACTAGTTAGCACTTGCAAACATGATCTATATTATGAATTATTATTAGCAGTGGGATTTCTGGTCATTTGAATTCTCTATTTTATTCTTTTGTATGTTTCCTATAAGAAACTGTCTGACTTTTCTAATCATGGAAATGAAATAATTTTTTAATCCATCTCAGTCCATGAAATGAATTCAATGAAGAGATTAGTTAGAACGACTTTGCCATAATTGATACAACAGCTGCCATTTCCGGAACTAAATCACATAAAATACAGTCATCTCTCGATTCTACACAGGCACGTTCATTTATCTGCAGCTAATCTTGCTTCCCTGTTTTTACTGGCCTCATTAAGCATTGGATATAACATCATATGTTACAGCTCTATCTAGCGTCTGTTTACTTTCTCTCCCACAGCCAACCGCTCAGCAAGAGCCTTGTAAACCAATTCTCTTAACGATCTATCCAGTCAGGGAAGGTGTGAATCAATGACTCAGAGAACTTAGAGGCCAGCAGCTGTACCTCAGAGAGGGGATACACTGGCACTGTGGTTAGAATGCAGGACTGGATGTGGTGCTATGGGTCTATGGAGCCTTCTTGGGTACCCTGGTTCTCTGCCAGGATCCATGTCTTCCCGGCCGTATACAACAGCGGCAGGGGAAAGGATCTTTAACACAAAGTGATGTGAAGATAAAAGACTGATGAAAATGATTGACACCACAATCTCTGAAGAAGGTCCACACTGTTTATAATGCATGCATTTACATATTACATAATACATGTCTCTTAATGTGCACCCTCCAGTGGGTTTCTGGTATGTGTTCTATATCTCTCTCTGTGAAATATACAGGTCCCTGCTCATGGTGAAGACTTGGAGGCGGGAGGGTTAGCGGATTTTCAGTCTTTAGATTATCCAAAGTCAACCTTCCCCTCAAGAATTTGCCAGAAGCTTTACTTCCCTCCCTTCCCAGGTGCTCTGCTCCTGAGCATGGTTCCACAAGCCACACCTCTCTATGCATCGTCTCTGATGCATAGAGAGGCTGGTCCCATGCCCTGGCCAGCTGATGCTCTCAGGGCCACCATTTTTGTTCTGTGGGTATTGTTGGGTGCCATTGTGGCCTTCCCTGTCCACCTGGCCCTGGCTGCAGCCGTCTACCTGGATTAACTACCCAATCCAGCAATGCTGGGATTCAGCATCTCCTCTGGACTCAGCATCTCCAGCAATGGGTAGTAGGAAAGCAGTCCTAAGGAGAGGTATCATCTCTGGAGACAGGTAAGACTGACTGGAAATCTGATAACTGGTCCTTCACACTAAGCCAATTGTCTGAACAAAGGAAAGGTATTCCACCTCCGTTTCCTCAACTGGAAACGATTCTAATGACAACACCACCTTTGGTTCTGCTTGAAATTATGCACATGAAAGCCCAGGGCCTTTCCTATTGTGGATGCTCTAAAGAAATGTATTTTTCTTCACATTTTTCTCTTACTCAGTTTTTCACCATGATGTTTCATTTGAAACTGTTCGGGGTATGAATTATTTGGCTTCAAGCCCTAACATGGTTTAAACAAATAAAGGCTACTTTTTACCCCATAATAAAAATATCTGGAGGCAGGGCACTGTTAGGATTAGCTTGTTCTGGTTGAGCCAAGGGGTCACTTTTTCTCTTAGCTCCACCCTCATGGATTCAAGATAACTGCATGAGTTCCAGGCATCTCACCTACATTCAAAGTAAGGAGAAGTGAATGGTGTCTTCCACATCTCTTTTAACATATTAAAATTAAAAAGGATAAAAGTCTCTCCCAGAAACACCCAACAGTGGACTTTACCTTACCTTATTTTATCTAGCCTGGTATCACATGGCTATTCACTGCATTAGGAAAGACTAAGAAACTGCATACTAATTTAGTTTCTCCAGTCTCTTTAGCAGAAGATGAGAGGGAAGAGAAAGGCTGAGAATGGCTGTCAAATCAGGAGAACTTCTGGGTCTTCCTGGAGGATTAGAAATTTCCGGATTAGAATCACCCATAGGCAATATTACATAAAAATAATTAAAATAATAAAAAAACACATAAATAATAAACCTAAGCTGAATGTGGTGGTGTACACCTATAATCCCAGCTGCTCTGGAGGCTGAGACAGGAGAATCACAAGTTCAAGATAAGCCTAGGCAACTTGGTAAGACCCTGTCTCAAAATAGAATTTTTTTTAAAAGGGACTGGAGATGTACCTCAGTAGTAGAGCACCTGTCTAGCACATGTGAGATCCTACTTCCAATCTCCAGTAGTTATAGTAGTAATAATGGTGATAATAATAATAATAATAATAAATATATTTCAAAGTCAAATATACATGGGTTACCACCTACCACGTGGGGTCCTGTCTTTGCTTGGTTTATATCAAAGGCTCTCCAGCCTGATTGCACAGTAGAATCTCCTGGTGAGCTTGTAAGGAACACCAATGTCGGGGCCCTTCCTCAGCCCAATGACACCCATGCATGGGGCGGGGCCGGGCAGTTGCCTTACAGTGGAGCTTTAGGACCCCCAAGCTTGGTGTCCACACGTACTAAGTGAACCACTAGAGGGCGCAAGGAATCACACCGCCAAGACCAGTCCTCCCTGGTTAAGGGGCCTTTAAAAGTCACCCAGCGCCACCTCCGCAGTTACCCAGAGAGAGCACCTAGGGCATACAACGCATTCCAAACTACGTCCATGTATTTTCCTCCCAGATCTTCTCACTAAATCTTTGGAATCCTAGCCACGTAGAACACGCTGCATTGCTATTTTGTGCTTTGGGTAATTTGGTAAAGTATGTATGCAAAGAGAAGCTATATCAAGAACTATGTAATGTTTTGAACAACCAACAATAAAAATTAATTAAAAAAAAAAAAAATAAGCGGGGCATCCGCAGAAGCTCCAAACCTCAGGCGTCTCCTTGCCTCTGACACACAAAGAGCAGCCTGACCTCTGGGCTCGGAGCTGTGCCTGGAGCCCCCAGTGAGCTGTGCAGAGGTGCTGGCTGCTCTGGAGCTGCGTTTAAGCTCCAGGCACGCTCTGCAACTGCCACAGGACGACTGAGGGGGGCCTTCCTGCGGAAACCGCCTTCATTTCCATCGTTCGCACACGCCTTCGGACGCAGCTAGTTAGCTAATGCAGCTGGGAAGCTCTCCTCCCAGTTTCTAGCTGTGATTTTAGCGAAGGGGAGAACCTGTTTTGCACAAATCACAGCACTAATTCTGATGCACAGGCAGCTCCAGACACTTCTGGTTTATGTAAAAACCACAAAGCCAACATGAAAAGATCTAATTACCAAGTGAATTACTAAAAAATAAAAATAAAAAATAACCACAGATGCGAGGTTTACAGAAACGGGCATGAGTGTCTAGTAAATGGCTACAATTGATAAAGATACTGCAGAGATCTGCTGGAGCCAAATGTTGGCTCAGACACTGTCCCAACCCCAAAACTGCCATCAACAATTGTTCTCACTGCCGCCGCCTCCCCTGGGTTCTATTAAGTGAACGAGCTGGGACAACGTCCACAGGTAGCCATTTAATAGTCTTGTACTTGTGAACCGCAATTATCAACAACAAGCGCCACCCACAGACTCAGTGGGAATGTGTTCATGGTTAATCAATTCGATTGATCACTGTTTATTAAGTAAAAACCTGCTTTCTAAACAGTTCCTCCCTAAATGGCATTTTTGCAGGCTGCCAGAAAATAGGAGACTAATTGGTGCTTTTAATTTAAATCCAAGCGGGGGAATGCAAGCATGTACATTAAGGAAAGCATTAGAAGCAGGGAGGGGGACAAGATGAGCCCCTCCCCGCAGAGTGGAAGACCTAAAGCTGACTGCTCCCATTATAAAGACCTCCCAATGCCTTCTTTCAATATCTCCAATCAAGAAGCCACTGTGGCGAAGTGGAATGAGGATATCAGGAGAGAAACCCACTGAAAATATAGATTATGGGCATGTTTGAGCCGCATCAGTGCTGTTAAATTGATCGGTTCCATTCAACACCTTGCAAACCGAGATGGGAAATCAATGGTTGGCGGATGGGTTAGGTGCCGAGATAAGTGACCATAGCATATTTTTGTTATCTCCTTACAGAGAATAATGATCTCCACTGCCTTGAGTGCTCTAAATCTAAGCAAAATACACTCTGAAAATCCAATCCAGCCCTGGGTAGGACATACAAGAGGTCAGGGCAATTATGTGATTGTGCTACAATCCACAAGGGAAGGCTTCTGGCTTGCCCATGGCTAAAGTCTTCCTAAACATGGCCAATCCTGGATGTGAGGAATCAGACCCAGGAGCAGCACATCAGCTCCATTAAATCTACATCAGCGCTCCCTCAACTGCTGGTGCTGGGAGCTTAGGCAGAGCAGGGAGGAAGTCCTCTAGTCCTGACCAGCTGAGACTGCCAATATCAAGGAATCTCAATACCCGACTGAACCTGCGCTCCAGAGAAGAAAGCCTTGCACTCCTGGGAATCACCTGCCTCTGCTGCAAATTTCTCATCCGTGCCTCATGACTCTATGACAGGGAGTAGCAAGCTTCCAACTACTCCCTCTATTTCTCAATGCTTGGTATTTCAGTCTTTATGTCTGCCCACCTGAGGAACTGTACTCTCTCACTTAAGGAGACGATCCCAAAGAGGGCACCCTATGTCCTGGTCATCACAGACAAAACACCAATGAATAGGGGCCAATAATGAAACAAAGCACATATTTTTGCCTGCAGTTATATATGAAATTTCTTCAGTAGCAAATATTCAAAGCCTCAGGGGGAAAAAAAATGCTACAATGAAAGAGTAACTAACCAAAGGAAATTCAACTCTTCTAGGGATCCAAAGATTGTAATTTATGGTTGATAATCCAATGCATGCAAGAATATTCATATACTGTGTGCAGAGCTAGTTTTATGCATCTCCAAAAACATAAAAGAGGAACTCTGAAAATGTTTGGCAATTGTTTCCACACGCTGTGCTCTGTGGTCTTCACACCCACGTATCCAGGGTTGCATTAATTAAAACTGTCTCTGTCTTGGACTTATGAATAAATAAAGACCAAGCTATCACCGTTTGATGATACCCAAGTGACAGATGCTCTTCTCCACCTGAATAGTGAACATCAAAAACCTGTAACATAGAGAGATGTGTATATTTGGTCACAGTGCCTGAGATGACACTGGTTAGCGAAGAAATATTAGTGCTGGTTGTGACTATGAGTCACAAAAATCACAGTTCTGTAAGAAAAAGGGAAACTTTTAATAGGAGCGAGGCTGCATCAAAGCAACCCATAATTAGGTACAAATTTGGCTCATGGTTCAGCAATTTATACAGATTAGCTGCGCTGACCTTCTGGAGCCCCAGGGCGCTTCTTTCACATTTGTGGTCGCAGAGTGACCTCTAGTGTTAAAAGGGAAGGATTTTTTTTTTTTTTTTTTTTTAATGATACTGTGAAAAAAAATACTTTTTTTTTTTTCTTGGCTAGCCTTACAACTCAAAGTGTGCGTTGTGGCACACTTTCAAGGAAAAAATTTAAAAGTCTCCAGAAAATCTGAATAAAATAATCAGATACAGATATGAACTTTTTGCTCAGTATTCAAACCACCATTAGTTACATAATGTTCCAAACTTTCCATCATTGGAATTTCCAAAGCACTGTACACTTTAAAAGTATGTATTTTATGGTACATAAATTATATCTCAATTCAAATAAGAATTTGTATGAAAATTAATAAGAATGGTCCTCTCTTATTTTATAAAAGAATGGCACCTCTTTCATCTATCCTATTCTTTTATGATACATTTCCTGGAACATGCTGCCCAACAAAGGAATGAATTAAAGTGTTGGTATCCTGGAAAAGCAGATCATCCTGACAAATTCTTTGATAAGAAAGTTAATTCCCAACTTTTGGTATCAATGAAATTGTAGGAAGAATTAAGCTGACAGGACTTCAACAAAAATTTTATGATAAATCACAATGCGATTTTTTAACTTAACTCAAAATGATTTTGAGGAACTAAGTGATACTATTGCTATGAAATTCCTTCAACTCTGTCTTCTCAAAGTGTACACCTGTGACAAGGAAGAGTAGGAACAGCACTGAGGCTGAAATTGACCTCATTCCTATAATAGCTTCTTCCTCAACACATACACTCAATGAAAAAAAAAAACCTCCATTTTATTAAGAGATGTGTCCCCCATAAATTTTATTCTAGTGCTTAATAATAGTTTTTCAAACTTGGAAATATGTTTTTATTATTTTTGGTCAATTGAGTGCAGTGGGTATTTCTAATATTAACTCAAGTCAGCATAAATATTTTAATGACTTGTGTTTTATGGTTACAGGAAATTAAGAAAATAGTAATAAATTTACATGCACATTTTTGTGACAGAGGGGAAAAAAAAGAAATTTCCAAAGGGTTTGCACAGTTAAAAATGCATGGATTTTTTTTTGTTGTTGTTGTTGTTCATTTGCTTTTCATTATGCATTAAGGTTGTATGAATTTTTATTCTTAAAAAAATGTCTTATGGTCCTCTCTGGCCTGAAGACAATTAAATTACTTATTGTGCCTCTAAAGGAGAGTAGACACTTCTTAAGGAAATTTGAATAAACAGAACCTGAAATTTGGGAGTTGCTTTCTCCTAATTCTTTGAAAATAAAAGTGGACTGACAGGGAAACTGTGGAACCAGGGCCAAGTCCACGTGGTGACCATAGTCTTGGTTTTTACGGGAATTGAAATGGAGAGAGAAGCATTCATCGGTGTACGCTGAGCTGGCGAGGGCTGAGTTCAGAAGTTAGAATGCAAAACTAAAAATGCAGGGGAACTTGTTCAAACATCAGGAAAGACAATGCCATTAAAGCTACTGTGAAACAAGGACTTTTCCTTTTTTCTGTGGTCTTGCTCTTGACTTGCAGTGTTATTGTTTGCTATTTACCATGTTTCAAATGAAGAAAAGATAAAAATCTGGGCTGGAGATATAGTTCAGTTGGTAGAGTGCTTGCCTTACATGCACAAGGCCCTGGGTTCAATCCCCAACACCACAAAAAAAATAAATAAATAAAAATTAAAAATAAAAATAAATAATAAAATATTGCATTATTACTGCATAATGAGTGCATCAATTATTAATGCATCTTTCCATTGTGCAACACTGTCTTACAATACAAGCAGAAGAGCAGTTAGCTCAAGAGCAGACTCCCCAAAATTATAGAATTCATATTTTATAGCTTATACATAGTGCTAGTGTTGGACCTTGAATGTCTCCCAAAGGGTCCTGTCTTAAAGGCTTTGTCTCCAGGATGGTGCTTTTGGGAAGTAGTGGACATTTTAAGAAGCAGGGCCTATGGTGAGAGATCTTCAGAGGTCACTGGGGGCATGCCCTTGCTGAGGATTCAGAGACACCTGCCTCCTTCTTACTCTCCTCTTGGCTTCCTGGCCATGAGGTGAGCTCTACCACATGCTCCCACCATGGTGTGCTGCCTCACCATAGGCCCAAAGCAAGGAGCCAATCAATCATGGACTAGAAATTTCAAAACTGTTATCCAAAATAAACCCTTTTTCTTTATAAGTTGATTACCTCTGGTATAGGTTGCAGTAACAGAAAGCTGACTAACATACATATATGTGTAGGTATATACTATTTTTTCCTACCAGTACAAATGATTGAAATCAGAGACATCACGATCACATAATCACTCTTACCCCTCAGCTGGGCCTTTATTGGAAATAGTGCATAAAACTACTACATTGACTTGTGTCATTTCTTGATACTCATACTCTACCAACCTGCTCTACCTTTTGCTTCTTGAGGAGTAAGGGAGGACTAGAAAGTAAAGCTAGATCCCTTTCCCCTACATTATAATTATCAGCATTAGTGGTAGAATAATCCAGGGAAGGATCAGGAGTCACAAAAGATGTAATCGCGTTCTTTGGTTGTTGACATCTCTTGCAACATCATAGCCTTCTCTCTGAGTTCAAAGTAAGTTCTGGTTTGAATGGGAAGTGTGGTCACTCAGGACATACTTAGTCATAAAGGCAACACTTAGGCTCACTTGAATAACCTTGGATTCAGCTGAGCTCCCACCAATGTTGGTGCACCAGAATTTTATGCCCGTGGAGCAAGGAATAGCTGCAGACACACAGAGCACAACGAGGGCATGCTCCATTGTCTCAGAAGATCTCACTTGCAAAACACAAGTTAAAAGATTAAACTCCAATTGCAACGGCACAGCATTAATCCAAGCACATAGCCCTTTTGAACATGTACAGGTTACATGCCCATGAACTTAGCCTCCATGCCAGCCGTGACACAGAGGCAGGGGAAGGCTCCATGAGCCCTGTGGGGGGAAACCCATGCACCTGGACACAGTGGAATCAGAGTAGGAGGTCCCCCTGGGCAGAATGGCTGGGAACATTTCATGGTCACCATCTTGTCTGGGAAGAATAAAAACGTGGATGATAATTTCTGTCAGCATTATACATGGTAACCGTGATGATTAAGTTTACGCATCAGTTTAGCTGGGATAAGGGATGCCCAGATAGTTAGTAAGCAAGATTTTGTGTGTGTCTCTGTGAGCATATTCCTGGAAGAGATTAGCATTGGAGTCAGGAGATTGAATTTAAAAAGCATGCCTTGCCTTACACCATACTAGTATGAACCTCACACTGCTGAGCCCTCGGCTCCTGCAGAAGTCATTACCCCAGGGCCCAGAAAATGTACTGTGTTGGACTAATACAGTATCATTTTGTTTTTAGCTACATTTTAAAAATAAAAGATGATGCACAAAAACACAACTTTCTAGAGCTCCCGCAGAGGCTATTTTGCCCATCCTCTTATCCACAGGACTATGGCAGGAGCTGCATGGAGTTAACTCCTTAGGTTGTGAGTGTTCAGATTCACTTTATTTGCACTTCTTTGGATATTCACAATTGTCATCTTTGGTGTGTACCTCACCAGCACTCATCAGCCTCAGCTTAATCCCCTGCACCAGAGCCAATACCCTTGGTCACCCTGTCTATTAGCAAGGGGTCACAGTAGCCCACAAGCCCAATGTCCCAGCTCTTCCCCATTGCACATATGCTACTAAATTGGAGAGCAAATGCTGATTTTAAAGTTGCCCTGTGGTCTAAATTACACCACAATGAATTTCAATTGAAGAGAAAGTACAAAAAAAAAAAAAAAACTAGGTGCCTCTGGGAACACCCAGGAACTTGAAAGAGAGAAAAATAAAAGAGAGTGCAAGAGCACCATGCCCTGCTCACTGTCAGATTTCATCAGTGGCCTTACTCTCACCGAAGGGGCTTCTGGTCTGCAGAAAGAGGAGTCGCAGGCTCTGCTCAAGGCAAGGTCCCCTCCTCTGGTCTGGATCCCTCTCTTCACACTGCTTCCCCTTCTCAGCAGCTCGGAGGGACCCTGAGTTCTGCCGATCCCCACCCCCTACCCAAGTCCACGTTGTGCCTGGCCACTCTACACAGGAAGAACAGAGCCTCCTAGAAATCAGACCCCTGTTTAGTCAGCTTTTTTGCTTCTGTGACTAAAAGACTTGACAAGAACAATTTTAGAGAAGGGAAAACTTATTTGAAGCTAATGGTTTTGGAGGTCTCAGTCCATAGACAGCTGGCTCTCTCTATTCCTCAGGTCTTGAGGTGAAGCTGAATATAATGGTGGAAGAGTGTGATGGAGGGAAGGGGCGCAAGACATCACACCAAGAAGCAGAGAAAGACCACTTTCAGCTCATCATTTATATCTCCAAAGGCGTACCCCCCAATGCCCACCTCCTCCAGCCACTCCCCACCATCTAGTTAATCCCTGTCAGGGGATTTCATTCACTGATTGGGTTAAGGTTCTCATAACCCAATCATTTCACCTCTAACCCTTCTTGCATGATCTCACTCATGAGATAATGGGGGACACCTAATATTTAAACCATAACACTCCCCTTGCAGACTGCTGAAACTCCCCTGTGCTTCCAGCCCTCCTGATGGACCACAGATACTGCTCCCCTCAGCTCTCAATAAAGTGAGCGTCCAACATACCTGCTGTGGTCTGCGTGTTTGTGTCCTAACTTCAAAATGCATATGTTGAGTCCTAACCTCTAACTGATGGTGTTAGCAAGTGAGGCCTTCAGAACTGACTAGGTCATGAGGGCAGAATCCTCACAGGTGCAACTAGAGCCTTTATTAAAGACTCTAGAAAGTTCCTTGTCTCTTTCATCATATGAGGATGCAGAGAGAAGACAACCATCTATAAATCAGAAAGAAAGCCCTCAACAGATATGTAATCTGCCTTGATATTGAACTCCCAGCTTCCAGAACTGTGAGAATAGCTGTCTCCTTTTTATAAGCCGCCCCGTGTATGGCATTTTCTTAAAGCAACCCAAAGAACTAACACAAATTCCTTTTAAAAATCTCCAGAATGACATTTTTTTCTCTATTTCCAACCAAGTAACCCCTAATTCTTTCAACAAGAATCAGAAAGTTGCAGTTTTATTCTGATATCTTTTCAGGGAATTCTCTACCTTCCTAAGACTCCTCTCTGTTTCACAGCTTCATGCAATTCCCTCCTACATGCCATCTGCCTCCAACCTTCCCAGAAAAGGATGCCCCAAGATGTTTCCATAGGCTACACAATTCCCCTTACATCTACTGCAGACCCACTGTCCCCACCTCATATACAGCTATATGTCTGTTTTGCAGAAAGGATTTTAAATGGAGTCTTTTGTTTATAACCAGTTTCTCCACCTGTTCCTACCATAGGCATCATCTTTAAAAAAAAAAAAAATTCAACTATGGGGAATGAGATTTCTCAGCCATACTTTCCATGGGCAGAAGGACATGGATCAGGGACAAGCTTCCAGCATCTCCTTACTTAGATAATTGGAGGAAACCACAGGCTCAGAGAGGGCTGCTGACCATAATGCTTTTTCCAAACAAGCCCTGACTTCAAACATTCTAACTTAAAATCCACATAGTTTCTCTAAGACCCAAGGACCAGATGACTGAATATGATCTGAAGTAGCAAAGATATGTGCATTATGAAAAAGTTTAAAATACTACAATAATATGAGATATCAGCTAGCTCTCTGTGTTAGGAGAAATGCGGAGCCACCCATCTCTACCTTGAATCTATACAACGCTGCCTAAGGTACCACCATTATTGTCTGAATGAATGTATTTGGATTCATCTTATTGTAGGAGGAGGGTCTTACAAATCATAGCAGCTGAAAACTTACCCCCAAAAAAGGAAGAAAAATAGAAAGACACAAAAATAGAAGGAAAAAATGCCTCTGGCCAATTCCAACTAACAGGAACAGATTGGTGAGTAGCCATCAATTCTATAAACGTAGCAGAATTGTATTAAGTCTCTTTGTTTTATCTCCTGCTTTTTCTCTCAGAAGGATATCCTGAACATTTCTCACATATACCTAAGTAATTTTTCCTTTATAATTATTAATGATCATTCTGGTTTACTGTAATTTTTTTCTGTTTTTGTTTGTTTGGGTTTGGGTTTGGGGGATCATTTTATTTTGTTTGTTGGCTTTTTGGTTTTTTTGACCAGGAACTGAATCCAGGGGTACTTAACCACTGACCACTGAGCCACATCCCCAGCCCTGTTTATTTTTTATTTTGAAACAGGGTCTCACTAAGTTGCTGAGGGCCTCACTAAGCTGATGAGACTGGCTTTGAACTTGTAACGGAGGTGTTTCAGCCTCCAGAGCCACTGGGATTACAGGTGTGTGCCACTGTGCCTGGCCTTTTAGATTTTTCCTCTCCCTCTCTATAGCAGTATTACAACCCTACCATAAACATCCTTGAAGATACTTATTTAGTGATCTATGATTAATTCCACAGCAATAGATTCCTAGAAGTTTAATTTCCAGATCAAAAGATATTATAATTTTGAAACACCCAATTGTGTTATTGTTGAGTAGGTCTTCTTGGGAACACACTCTTGAAATATAGGTGATGAACAAGCACACCTGGACTCCAAAAAACAAACTCATACAACTCTAGGTTCCCACCTTCTGGTTAGACCCTCAAATGACCAGATAAAACCTTGGAGGCAAATCATTTCTGAGATTATTTCCTGCACAGAATTGCACAACTGGCTCGGGAACTCTCAAGCTCAAACTGCAGAAGCAAGTGTCTGCCAAAGCCACAGGAGGAACTGTTACTGACTGTATCTGGATGCTGAAATTGCCTTCCTGTGCCAGGGCATAGGTGGTAAAACAGGTTTGGTTTTGGAAGGGAGTAGATGCATTTGCAATGAGGTTAAGAAGAAAAAGCTATATCCTAATATTTCCCAGAAAGCCTACATCTTACTTAGGAATCCCAAAAGAGGACACCAAAGATCCATCATTCAAATGCCACTTGTGATTCCTTTTTCCCCAAGTCCACCTTAATGATTGGCAGTCAGTTGGCTACTGCTTGGGTTATCAATGCCTATGGCACTGAGCAGTCAAGAGGCTCACAGAGCAGTAAAAGAACAATAGGCACAAGAAAATCAATGACCCCTTAACACTCTTAAGGAAAAAGGTGGCAGTGGAAATGCAAAGCAGTCTCAGCCTTGAACTTGAGTCATGAATTAGAAAGGAAAGTTAGTTTAAAGAAGGGGAAGAGAAGTCTTAAACCAAATTTCATGGGCACATAGATGGAGATCATCAAGAATGTCCTGGTTACGTATGAATCTGTTCCCTCTTCCATAAAACCACTGGGATGCCCCTTCAACCTTCACTCATGTGTGGTGAGTTGAGAAATCACTAAGAACGAGAAAGGGAGCTGAAAAAGCCAAGCAGGGTCACTTCAGCCCGGACAGCACCTGAGGGAATACCAGGACATTGTCACTCTGCACAGTGGGAAAACCTATTTTCAGCTTAGATCTAATCCAACAAAAAAAGACACCAAAAATAGGAACAAGGATGCTGTAAACAGAAAACCACAGGGTGTTCAAGCAAATGTTGTTTGTAACGACAAAAGTTTAGAAATGATGTTGTCCAACAGCAGTCAGATATATGCTGAACTTCCATAAAGTAAGTCCTAGCATATCATTTTTAAAAAAAAGAGGAGCCTGAAATTATACTCAAGATTCTGTGTTTTGTAGAAAAATAGGTGATAGATTCAGCTGGGTCTCCTGTGATGTAGATTAAAGTAACGTTTCTATTTCTTCCATAAGATCAAAAGAAATCGCTCTCTCCTTTTAGCTCATCTGTATTTTGTACATTTTCTACTGTACTTGAATGAGTAAATAAATTGGGGCTGGTTCTGTTTGTTTTGCCTTGTGTTCATCTTCCCTTCACCACAGAGCAGCAGAGAATTCCAGGGGCCAGAATGCTGACCCGGCAGACGGCATGGGTCAGAGCTTTGAGCTGCAGCACCAGCAGGTTATTAATAAGTAATTAATGGCCAGCATCTCTCAGAGCACTTTGGAAGGAAGTAATGCCTCCTTGTAAGCCCCACAAAAAAAAAAAAAAAAAGACTTCAGATGTAGAACTTTGATCAAATTCAAGTACAAACTTGCGTAAGAAGCAACACAGCCAGGGAGAGCCTGCTTCAATCCAAAAAAGCAGAAAAGCAGGGAAAAGGTTTCAAGAGCCCCAGCAGGGGGAAACACTGGACCAACCCAAGCCCTGCTCCTTTGAGAAATACCAGTAGTATCTTAGGAGGAGCCTGATACTTTTATTGGGCCCCAACTGTACATATAGGCAGTCCTTGGTACTAGGTACCAAAAATATAGGATCATGGCAGACAGACCTGCCTGGCAGGCGTGGCTTTAAAATCCACAATGTGTGAAGCAGAAGGACCCCGTGAAGTCTGCTGCTTCAGCAAAAATGATCTCTCCCCGTATATATAGTCATACAGCACCTAATGACCTTTTTGGTCAATGACATACCACATACAAAACAGTGGTCCCACAAGACTTTATTGCCTAGCGATATCATAGCTGTCCTGGTCTGGATACTCCATGGTACTCACAGAAGGATGAAATCCCCTAAGATGTATTCTCAGAACATAACCCCATTGTTAGGCTGCTTATGACTGACTATGCTTTACAAGAATATTTTGTTTAAAATAAAAATGCAGTTTCTGTATCAATGAATGCAGGGTTCGTCTTGCCCTTGTTTTCTGTTTCTGGAAAGGTTTCGATTTGGCCATTGACTCTACACTCCTTTGAAAGTCACTGTGGAAAGAGATGGGTCCCCAGGCATGGGTACATCCTGGAACCTGCATTCTTAACCACCAGGAGTCACCCCTCTTTCCTGGGTGCCCTGACTCTGCAGCAGCTGCTTGCTGCTTAGGAAGGAGATGAAGCCTTAACTCAGAAGGCAGTCCACTGGGGTGTGTGTTTCAGCTCTCTCCCACTCCCCCAGGGGAGACTGGGGCCTGCCAAGTGGCTGCAATAAAGTAAAATAATGCAAAATTTAAAAAAGAAAAGAAACTTGTGGGGTGAGGAAAAAGGGGCATCCTTCAGATGAAAATTCTTTCTCATCAGGTTGTTCAAAAAAAAAAAAAGAAGAAGAAGAAAGGGGTTTTAGTTACGGCTTAAGCCTCCATAAAATTCCCCAGACCACCAGGGAAAGCAGATGTTGATAAAGACTCTGCCCAAAGATGCTACAACCTTTGACTCTTCCTTGGAGGGCAGGGGATGTTACCTCTTCACCAACAGGAAGACCCTAATTCCCAGACCCCAGTTTCCTAATTCAGTAAAGGAGCCTCTCTGAGCAAAGGGCTACCTTGCAGCTCTGGTCTCTAAGACCATAAGGTCTGGCTAGCCGGGAGTCATATGCAGAGACAGGAAACCTCCAGAAATAGCACCAGGTTTTCCGCCCTCTTCAATGAACTTTTGCCAGGATCGTGTTTTGTTAAGTGGTCTCCTTTTACAAGTTGCCAATAGTGGGCACTTGACCTGAAGCCTCAGAGAGACTCCGATTCAAATAACTTTATCATTCTACTTCTTGGGTTTCAGATGTGACAGCCACCCATTAACTGATTCCGGGACCTACAGCAGGCCACTTAACCTCTTTTGCTCGGTGTCTTCATACATAATAAAATTCCTCTCCACCCAAGAGCACAGAAGCCATGGGGCATAGAAGAACAGCGGCTCTCAGAGTCCTCGTTCTAAACTCACCTGAAAGCCTGCCCCAAAATGCAGATTCCACCTCCCAGAATTCCTGATTCCGTTGGTCTGGGTGAGGCCTGATGTGTCGCACTTTTACTCAAGAAGCATCCCTGACATGTGGATGCAAGAGGTCGGAGAATTTTATACAAACGAATATGAAAGAACAAAACCAAAAGGAGTCTGTGCCCTCTTTTCATCCATCAACAAATGTATAAGCTATGGAGAAGAAAAAGTTACAGAGTAAGAAGTAAGGATGAACCATGGAGCTCGGCATAGACTTGTGCTCCCTAGGAATGGCAGCAGTCTGCTTTAATACTATGTCCTGAGTCTGGCAAACAATAGGAGTTCAATAACAGCTGAATCGAGTGGGTGCTTTTTTTTTCTTTTTGATGCTTTGTTGTTTTAATTTCCATTCCACTGCTCTAAAACACTGAATTATTTATCATCAGCAATGGCAGGTTGACGAAAGATTCTCCAGATCTGAGCAAACTGGACTAGGTTTCATACGGAGCTGCTTTCACAAAGAATTCTGACCCAAGTCTAATGACTTAAGCCAAAGCTGCAATTTTCCAACTCGAGGTGACAAAACTGACTCAGTATGTACATCTAAGAATGCTGCCAGCAGGGAGCCTAGGCTGAAGTGACAACGATTTTCTATTTCGTGAAAACTCCCTTTTTTTTTCTGCCATTATCAATAATGTTGGGGTCAGCCCAAGGGAACATGACACAAAACAAGATTCAAAGGCCAAAGAGTGGGTGGGTTTGGGGGTGCGGGGGAGGGTCCCTTGCTCTCCCAGGTTTTTCTGGCTTTTAGCCTCCTTTCTGGAACCCTCAGTGGCCATGAGGAAGATGGGGAGGGAATGGACAGCGCCCAGAATTCAGATATTATCCCTGATGAGGCTACTGTGTGGGAATAAGCAAAGACCAACCTAATGAGTAGAAGCAAAGGCTACAGCAGTCCTCCCTGTCCTTAGGGCTGCGTTCCAAGCCCCCATGCATGTCTGGAACCTCACAGTACCAAGCCCGCGCACACTGTTTTTCCATACCCCTGAATGAGGCACGGCCACGTAGTAGCAGAGTTCATCTGTCCTTGCGTGTTTTCTGTCCTAGTGCCTCCTTTCTTTACTACTCTTGTGTTTTAGAGCCATCATTAAGTATAAGAAGCACTGACATGCAGTGCCGGTGAATTTGATAACCCAGAAGGCTGAGTGACAAATGCGTGGTGCCTAGTTTGGATCTAAAATGCCCCTCTAAGGTCCATGTGTTGAAGACTCCCCAATTGGCACCATTGAGAGGTGGTGGGAACTAAGAGGAAGAGCCTAATGGGAGGTCTTCCAGTCATTGAGGCGTGTCCTTGAAGAGGACAGTGGGATCCTGGGTCCTTCCTTTTCTTTCTATCCTGGCCATGAGGTGAATGGATTTGTTCCACCCTGCCCTCCTGCCATGATGTGTTACCTCAAGTAGGCCCAAAATCAAAGGGTCAACTGGCCAGAGACTGAAATCTCCAAAACTGAAAGCCGAAATAAATCTTTCTGCTTTATAAGTTGACTAACTCAGGTATTTTGTTAGAGTAATGGACAGCTGACTAACACAGGCAGGGAGTTTATACATGGATATGCCAGACAAAGGAATGATTCACATCTCAGGAAGGATAGAGCAAGATGATGCAAGTTTTCACCATGCTACCCGGAATGGTGAACGATTTAAAATTTATGAATTATTTATTTCTTGAATTTTCTATTTAGTATGTTCCAGACAGTGGTGGACCTCCGTCTTTAATGAAAACTGGGAAGTGCAGATAGGAAAGGACTTCTATATTGTACTAAGAACATGATAGAGCGAGTCACTTCACCTGTTATTTTGACAGAGACTCAAAGACAGACAAAGGAGTGGGAAAGCTTCATGTGGAACAGAGGGAAGGCTTCAGGTCTACCTTGCTTGAAGACTATTGACGTAGAGAAGTTGGAGGTCACTCACTAGAAGCAGGGCTTCCTATGGGGTTGGTTAGGAGGCATATTTAGCTTTCTGTGGTTGGTCTTAAGTAGAAAGCAGGGATAAAAATTAAGGACACTGTCAGTTATTAATCAAGGCCTGGCCATTTTAGGATGCTTATTCCATAAGTTCTAGTTTGGCTTCCTGGATTGTTCCAAGAGATAACAATCTGATTTCCCACAAGTCTGGCCTACAGGAGGCTGGCTTCCCAGACTAGTTACTGTAGATGAGGAATTGGTTTCCTGGGAAAGAGACTGAAGGTTTGGCCAGAGTTCTATTTCTACATATCGACTGGCCACTCTGCATTTGTATATCCAGTCTCTCTGCCGCATGTGACAATCCAGAGTACAGCTACAGCCCCAGGACCTATCTTCTGTATACATTCTACCTGTCACCACACACAGGAACTCAGATATTGGAAACTTAAAGCTGAAAGGAAACAGGGTCAGCTCTCCACCGGGGCCCAGGATTTGGGTATTGCATATTTATTAGGAGCATATGTATGATATCAGAGTTTGCAGAGGTACTTTTATGGAGCCGGAACTCTAAATTAGCCATGTCCTGGAGGGCAAGTTGGTGGAGGGCAAGTTGGAGGGCAAGTTGTGGAATCTTACATCACAAACCATCTACAGATCTGATGGTAATTTTTTTAAGTTTATCCTATTGATAAGTCTAAAACTTGGTGCCCAGAAATATCACCTTCATTTCCATTTCCTTATCTGGAAAATTACAGAAGCAGATGTTTCCATTTCCAAAGAGCTTTCCAGGCGAACCTACTGTGGTTCTTTGTTCTTAGTGTGTCTATGACTGTGTCAAAGGAGATTCCTCTTGTTGGGAGCAGTTAAGCAGGTGCTGATGGCACCGAGATGATTCACTCCAAAACAAGAATATAAAAATATAATCTCCACTGGCCTTGGACTACCAAGGCGACTTGCAGAAAGCAAAGCAACTTACTGTGTCCATCCCAAATGGCCATGTCTCTGGTCATGCAAAGACAAGAGCTCGCCCAAGAAGAATAAAAAGCAAGGGCATGTTTGCAAAAACAGGAAAACAAATAAAGGGCATCTCTACATATTCCATCTATTTGTCTCTTCATCTATTTGCTTTTCAAAATGAATACATTTGACCTAGCATGCCATTTCTCTGGTTAAGATAGTCAAGGAAAAAGAGGGCATGTGTACTCCAAGTTCAAGAGCATTATCACTAGTGTTTCATCCAATTCTGTTTCCTATTCCAGGACTGCCCCCTGCCTGCATCGCTGATAACAGCTCAGAGATGCACGATCACACAATCAGAGCAAGGCGTGGATCTTTTTCTTTATTTCCATGTTTACTTATTTATTTATTTATTTATTTAGAGTTTGTTGATGCTAAGGATAAACCCTGGGGCCTCATGAATGCTAAACATGTGTTTTACCTCTGAATTACACCCCAGGCATATTTTTTTTAAAATTTATCCTATTGATAAGTCTAAAACTTGGTGCCCAGAAATATCACCTTCATATATGAGACAGCAACAGAAAAGAGTCCATTTACTATGTCAGGCAAATTCTGTGCTAATCTTACACCTTTATATCTTCTTATTCTTCAGATTTTTACTTCTTTTTTCCTTCCAGCTTCTACCACACTCCCATTTTTATCCCATCACACCTTTTTCTATTCTTTTATCCTTTCCAAAAAACAAGGATTTTTCTAAAAAGGGATGGATAGAGCATACAGATTACATAAACAGTAAAATCTAAGATAAGCCCTGAAAAAGCATCATCAAAATTAAAGTCAAAAGAAAAATCTGAAAACATATTACAAATAAAAATTTAATAAGTTCATAGACAGGCATTTCTCACAACTCAGTAAAGACGATATCCCAAAGACCATGAAGAGTTAATTCATACCCCAAAATGAGAACAAACGTCCAATAAACTTGTGAAAAAAATACCCATCCATAATGGCTTTTAAACCAAAATTAAAACAAATAAGATAAAATTGTTTAATTATCAAGTTGACAAAAATTTAGTAAGGGTAGTAACCAGTATGGTTCATTGTATGATTCAAATCTTCTGTCTCTGTTCTTAAGTTTCCTTAGTCTAACAGTTTCTAAGAAGGTCATACTGAAATTGTTCCTTCACTTACTTTCCCTGCATATTGTGACTGTACATGGCTTGCAACGATATTGTTCCTTTACATACATGGGGGTGGAGAGAGAAGGAGAGAGACAGAAATTAAATTCAAGTCACAAACAAAAAGGCAAGAGGGGCCAAGGTTTGCCTTCTACCTTTCTTTTCTTTCATATGTACTTGGCATTTATTTTTGAATTATTTTAGCTTTTGTAAGTGTGTCTCCTACAAAGAATAGAATCCTGAATTATTTGTTCATTTAATCTAATATGAGGTCATGCATTTTCTGGTTAGCTAGAGTTATTTTACATAACTTGTAATTACCATTATGTTAGGAAATGCTTCTTCTACTGTGTACTTTATTTTTATTTAATGTACCTCCTTTATACTTTTCTTCTTTCCCAATTTTTATGAAAAGGGGCTAGATGTTTTGAGTGTTATATATTATTCTTATTTATAATTCTTTTTCTTTATTGATTTATTAAATGTACCCATATTTTATAACTTCCCCTGATATCTGTGTGTTTTCTCACATTCTCACTCCCCTCTGATCTACACAGAGACACATGCACCTTGTAATGTTGTGATGTTTGTACCATCTAGGGTTTTTGTATAAGTAACTCTGTACTTTTTTTCCATTTTATTTTCTTCTCATGCATGGAGGGGACTTGTTTGGGGGTTTGTTTGTTTTGTTTTGTTTTGTTAATAAGGAACCTGACTAGTTTATAGACTACGTTGTGGGTTCCTTTTGGATTCACCACTAGTGTTAGTCAGCTTTCTATCACCTTAACAAACACCTGACATAATTAACTTGTAAAGGTATATTTTGGCTCGTACATTTGGAGGTTCTAATCTGACTGGTTGGCCCATGACTGATTGGTTCCCTAGTTTGGGGCCTGTGATGGGGCTGCTCATCAAGGCAGAAGTACATGGTGCAGCAAAACCACACACCTCGTCAGCCAGGAAGCAAAAAGGGAGAGTTCAGGGAGGGGCAGGGATCCCACAATGCCCTTTCAGTCACACCTCCAGTGCCCTAGGCTCTCCCACAAGGCCCCAGCTCTCCAAGTGTCACCACTCCTTCCTCACAGTGCCACCAAGGCTTTTACAAACATAGCCCTCTGGGGGACACTCAACACCCAAACTGTTCATTTCTCTACTTTAGAATTATTTCCTCAAAATAGTTACACTACCAAAAGCATTGTACAGACTTAATGCAATTTCTATTAAAAATTCCAATGACATTCTTCATAGAAATAAAAAAGGCAATCATGAGGTTTATTTGGAAAAATAAGAGACCCAGAAGAGCCAAAGCAATCCTTAGCAAGAAAAGTGAAGCAGGGAGGCATCACAATACCAGACCTTAAACTATACTCCAAAGCTATAGTAAGAAAAATAGCATGGTATTGGCACCAAAATAGACGTAGACCAATGGCACAGAATAGAAGATCTAGAGACAAACCCGCGTAAATATGGTTATCTCATACTAGACAAAGGTGCCAAAAATATTCACTGGAAAAAAAAGATAGCCTATTCAACAAGTTTTGCCGGTTTTGCACTGGCAAAACTGGAAATTCCTATGCAGCAAAATGAAATTAAACCTCTATCTCTCACCCTGCACAAATATCAACTGAAACTGGATCAAAGACCCTAGAACAGAGACCCTGTGCCTAACAGAAGAAAAAGTAGGCCCAAATCTTCACCACATTGGCCTAGTCATATCCTTTAGAAGATCCCTAAAGCACAAGAAGTTAAATCAAGAATCAATCAATAGAATGGATTCAAACTAAAAAGCTTCTTCTTGGCAAAGGAAACAATCAATAATGTGAGGAGAGAGCTTACAGATTGGGAGAAAGTCTTTACCACATGCACCTCTAATAAAGCATTAATCTCTAGGATATATAAAGAACTCAAAAAACTTATCACCAAAAAAAAAAATAACCCAATCAATAAGTGGACTAAGGAAGTGAACAGACACATCACAAAAGAAAAAATACAATTGTTTAACAGTATATGTAAAAAATGTTCAACATCTCTAGTAATTAGAGAAATGCAAATCAGAACTACTCTAAGATTTCATCTCACTCCAGTCAGAATGGCAATCATTAAGAATATAGGCAACAAGAAATGTTGGCGAGGATGTGGGGGAAAAGATACACTCATACATTGCTGGTGGGACTGCAAATTGGTGTTAACAATCTGGAAAGCAGTATGGAGATTCCTCAGAAAACTTGGAATGGAACCACCATTTGACCCAGCTATCCCACTTCTTGGTTTATACCCAGAGGACTTAAAATCAGCATACTACAGTGGTGCAGTCATGTCAATGTTTATAGCAGCTCAATCCATAATAGCTAAACTATGGAACCAACCTAGGTGTCCTTCAATAGATAATTGGATAAAGAAAATGAGGTAATATATTCAATGGAATATTACTCAACCTTAAAGAAGAATGAAATTATTGCATTTGCCAGTATATGGTTGGAATTGGAGAATATCATACTAAGCGAAATAAGCCAATCCCAAAAAAACAAAGGCCGAATGTTTTCTCTAATAGGCAGATGCTAATTCACAATCAGGAGGGAACACTAAAGAAGAATAGAGTTACCTTAGATTAGGTAAAGGGAAGTGAAGGGAGGGTAGGAGAGGAAATGTGGAGATAGAAGAATAGTAGAATGAAACAGGCATTATTACTTTATGTATATACATGACTGCATGATCAATGTGATTCCACAACATGTACACTCAGAAAAAAGAGAAATTATACCCTATATGTATGATATATCAAAGTGCATAAATGCATTCTACTGTCATGTATAACTAGTTAAATTAATTTAAAAAAAAAAAAAGAAGGAAAAAGAACTATTTCCTCCTATATATTCACCGAAGATTTTATAAGGCAAACTTCTGAGTCCTTAAAGAGTAGAACACCTCTCTCTAGAATCCTCCCACTGATGATCTTTCAGGATATAAACTTCCAGTTTCCAAGTTATTCTCTCTCTGTGCTTTATAATATTCACTACAACATGTTTTGTCCTTCATGGTTCCTACTGAACCATCTAATACCTGTTGGGAGTCTCCATGAGAACTCCCGGCCTTTCAGACATGGCGGCAGACAAATTGCCAGTGGGTGGATAACAAATTGTTTTGAAAACCATCTAATTGGACCTCCTGTCTTCGTACTCGTGGACAGTTTGTGATCTCCATGAATCTTTTTTTTTTAATTTTAATATTTATTATTTTTTAGTTTTTGGCAGACACAACATCTTTGTTTGTATATGGTGCCGAGGATCAAACCCGGGCTGCACACATGCCAGGCGAGGGCGCTATGGCTTGAGCCACATCCCCAGCTCCTCCATGAATCTTATGCAGGGCGGACGTGCGTGCACCTAGGTGATGACCTGACCTTTACTATGATTGGCCCCAGGAGCTTCCTGGTTTAAGATAATCGACTCTCACTTTCTATATAATCTAGCACCAGTTTGCAGTAAAGTGCTTCATCTTTGTCATTGCTATCTGTGTGTGTGCATTTTAATCTCCGACGACGAACCTTGGCCTTTCAATACCAATCTGTTTATTTAGTCTTTGAAGAGGTTTCTTTCTCTAAAATTTTATAATTTTTCAATTGTCTTTGATGTTCTTAAACTTCACTATAATTTTCCTAGATTATTGCTTTTCCTTATATGTATACTTGGCTGCCTTTTTGCCTTGTTAGCAGTGAATTTTTTATGTTTCTTTAATTTGAAAAATATGTTATCATTATTTCTTCAGACATTTTCTTCCCTTTTTGTGTGCTTGCTTTATTCTGTTTAATCTTCTCTTACTGAGACCTTATTACCCACATGTTGTCATTTTTCTTTCAATCCTCCATGTCCCTTAATTTTTCTTTCATGTTTTCTATTTCTTTATTTTTTTTATTGTAGAAGAGTTTCTTAAGTCATCCCTAACTCACAAATTTATTTTGTGGCTGTACGTACTCAGCTATTCAGGTAATTGTGTTCTTATTTCAGCCACATGTTTTTTCATACCTAAGCCTTCCCTGGGTTCTTTTGTCTGACTTCTTGATCCTACTTTATATTTCTGATATCCTCTCATATCCCTGTGAAGATAATTATTATCCTTGCTTTAAACCCTTCAGGAAGTTTTTCAGACTGAAGGAAAAGTAATACCAAACAGAAACTGAATCTACAGAAAGGATGAAGAACACAAGAATCAAAGAATCACAAGAAACACAAGAATCGAGAAATAGAAGATCTACATTTAATCATTCCTCAAAAGGCAATTTGCTGCTTAAAAAGTCATAATGTAAACCATTCTTATGTATGTTACATATGAATGCTATAAACATGTATAACATGCATGTTGCAAATGTAAGGACATGTAGAGTTAAAATATATGAATTATTAAGGACATTAAGTGTCACTATGTTAGTATACAGCAAAGGAGATTTTAACACAAGGATAATTATCAGAAATCAAGAAGGATGTTTCATAACAATGAAAGGGTAAATTCATCAAGTACACCCAGCCGTTCTAAGTGAGTATTCATCTGATTAAAAAAAAAAACTTTAGAAATATGAGAAGCAGTAATTGACTGAGCCAAACAAGGAAATAAAGAAAACAAATATAAATGGAGAGCTTACCACTTTTCACTGAGTGAAATGTTCAGAGAAAAAGAAAGACTAGAAACTATAAGATAGTAATAGGAACATTGGAAATAAAGGTGGGGTCAGAAAAGTAAAAAACAAATACCACTTTTTAAATTGAAAAGTATATTGTCATTGAAATAAAAACTCACTGGATGAATTAACAGTAGATTGCCTGCAGCTTAAGGATAGTGAATTAGAAATCAGATGAAATTTATGCTATATCTATAATATAGCAGAAAAAGGTTAGGAAATGAAAAAAATTAAAGACATGAGAAGTTATCAGTACAGAACAAATGACAATGGGATTTTATTTCCATTATGCCAAAAAAAATTCTAACACCTAAAATTCTACACCAAACTAAACTCTCTTTCAAGAGTAAGAAAAGATAAGTCCTTTTCATTCAGAGGAAATTTCTCTCTACCAGATCCTTATTGAAAAAAAATATGAAAAGTATTCTTGAAGAAAAACCACTGACTCAGAAGGAAACAGTGAAAAGCAATGATAAGTCAAAAAAGGAAATATTAACAAGTGGCCATCTGAATTATATCTAAGTAAGCACTGCTTTATTGACAAGATAAAAATGAGGATGATGGTAATGTCACAATTGATATGGGGGGCTAAAACAATCAAGAATTAAAACCTTACAAAATATAACATGGAATACGGAGAAATGTGAAAAGAACTTAAAACATTCTAAGGTCTTTGGACTCTAGAGGAGAAGGGAGCAACAATGATTACTTCTGACTTGTTAAATCAGCAGAGTACACAATTAAGAGTAGAAAAGAAATAGAATACATAACTTCCAAAAAAGAGGATGAAGAAAAAGAATTTGAAAAATACTCAACTTTCAATAGAAAATGAAAAGATGTTTAAAACAAAGTATGGTAAATAGATAAGAAAAACAATGTGGTAGAAATACAACTGAACAAATTCACAATAAATGTAAATGGATCAAACTCTCCAGTTAAAGACCACTATTTCCAGATTGGATTTTTTTATTTCAGCCATATGTAAATATATTAAATCTACATAATAAACATTAATACATCTTACAGTATTTGATGAGAAAAACAAACTGAAAAAAAAAGAATAGAGTATAATCTAATTGTGTATTATTTAAAATACACTAAATAACACCACAGATTGTTTATAGCAATTAACATATGAAACAAAAGTACAAAACCCTATAAAGTATCAAATATCATTTTGAGACATGGTAATTTCTGAAGATGAAAGGAGGGGAGTTGATAGGGGGAGGAACACATGTGAGCTTCATCTGTAAATGTAAAGTTGCATTTCCTTAAATAAAACTAAAGCAATATGTACCAAAATGTCAAAATGGATTAAGTCTTTATGACAGGTTCATTATATTTTGGAGCATATTAAAAATATGTTATGCTTAAGAAATGAAAATTAACTCAATAACTGAATACAACACAGCAATATTGTAAGACAGTCGCAAAATTGTGTCCTTTCTTAAAATATTTTCATGTCCTGAAAATGTTTAAAATATAATTCTTTAACTTTTCTTAAATGATTTTATTTTTTTAAATAAATTGCTAATTTTAGAATGTTTTATAGACAGAATAAAAATAGCAGATTTTCTCAGTAACCATCAGTTTCTATACATTATCTTATCAAAACAAGATCCTTAAAGCATAGTGGAATGACTATGATTGACAGCAATTAATTAAATATCTCAAAATACTGAGAAGATTTTCAATGTTCCCAACAGAGAAATGATAAATATCTAAGGTGATAGATATGCCAATAAGCCTAATCTTATCATTACACATTGCATACATATATTGAAATGTCACATGTACCCCATAAATATGTACAGTTACTATGTGTCAATTACAAATAAAATTATACATATATTTGAAACTCTTCTGAGGGTGGTTATCTAAATACCTTTTCTAACCAGCAGATGGCAGTGGTGCAATAGTCATTTTAAACCAAAAAATTTAAATTCAGGCATTCCTAATGTTGAAATAGTCTTTAGGTCACATCTGACTTTGTACCAAAGTTCTGTCTAATTTGTGTCTATTCTTCCCACAGCATCACTTTCTCTCCACTCACTTAGAATCTGCTGCAAATATTTGATTTTCCCACTCTATTTGCAGAGGCAATCCCCTGGTGAAACAAGAAAATTACTAAGCAACAGGTCAGGAGATCTGCCCACCCTATTCCTTAAGTTCAGTGAAAAGTTTTATTGCTATGCTAAATAAACCTGATACAAAAATGATGTTTCAATTCAACATTTATCAGCTCACTGAAAACAATATTTTAAAATTAGTCCTACCTTCCCGACATGCTTTGAAAAAAATCACTCCATTCACCATCTAGTCCATTCACCTCTGTGTGGCCTGAAGGACCCAGATGGAGAATTTTATGAACAATCAAGTTCATGCAGTGTGTCAGATGTGGAGACATCTCTTAGATCACGCATGTCTTGTGAGCTCCAGGAACACAGACACATTAACAAAGCCAACCCGAAAAATCATCTTGCTCACATAGGCCCGGTAACTGGAGTTGATGACTGGCCATTCTCTAACCTGTTTCTCCTAAGGGGCTTCCTGGCTGTGTCAGCAACTAGCTTCCCAGGAAGTTCTCTGTCTACCCAGAGACCTCTCCTATCTCCCTTCTTCTGGACTTTTCTCAAAATCCACAGAAACGTTCTGGCTATATTCCTGACTCTTTGCAGGCTGAAAAAAACAGAGACCCAAGACAGAATTCATCCAGTTTCCTCAAAAGAAGGAACTTCATTTTTATTCTCATTCTTCTTTCTCTCCCTCTTTTCTTTTTCTCTTTCATTAGTCATTTCCAAGACCCCTGGGATTCTCCCTTTCTAACATCCCTCCATAAATTTCTCCCTAAGGTCATTTCCTAAACACTGAAGTGAAGGGTGACAGAAGTGAGCTTTGTTTGCAACCCTTCAAGTGGCTGTGAGACCAACAGGTTGTAGGAGCAATTCATTATTCACTTCTTTGGTGTAAAGACACACCAAACTAGGAGTGTGGGTTTCTTATCAGGAGCCCTGTGCTTACACCAAAGCTCAATTATGGTTCTTCCCCTCACAACTTCCTGCCCTGGGCATCTATATTCATTCTGTGACTGCCCTGTTAAGTAGGTACTCAGTATGCCTTACCTGGATCTCACTAGTGGAATATCTGTTAGAAAATTTTGCAAAAGAATTTACCCAAACATCACTTTTTGGTGCTCCTGAATCTGGTGAGGGAATGTATAAAACTGCCCTGAAGTTACAGGATTGAATCATGTCACTCATGAATTTAATTTAAACAATGTTTAAACAGGATATGCCTTATGCAATTATCTTCCTGCTTGACAGCAAAATACCTGCTAAGAAAGTGGAAAATCCTGTAAGATTAAGAGACCTGGACCCCATGGCTCTGAAGGTTGAGGCAGGAGGATCGCAAGCTCAAGGTCAGCCTCAGCAACTTCGTGAGGCCATAAGCAACTTAGAGAGACCCTCTTTTTAAATAAAAAGATAAAAGGGGGTGGGGATGTGGCTCAGGTGTTAAGCCACCCCTGGGTTCAATCCCCAGTACAAAAAAATAAAGAGAGACCTAGAAAAGTACAGACGTTTGGTAAAAAAGGTAAAAATGAAAGACAGTCATAGAAAGACATACTTGTGCTCAGATATACAAGCACATCTGGTAAACGAATGCCTTGATTATTTTTCTACACATAGGAAAATAAAGAAAATTGTAAAAGTGTGATTTGCTATGGAGAGCTTCAGTGTTGCTCAGTAAGGCATATTTTTCAAAACTAGAGAAACACCTTATGACAGGCTTGAGGGTCACCTTAAGATGCCAACAGACACCCTGTGGATACAATAGAAAATGCTGATCTTTAAGGTTCTAAGAAGGACACCAAAGAAGGAAAGAGAATCCAGTGGAGAAGTTGAGTTTCCAACCAAGGCCTCCATGATTGGAGAGATGTAAGAAAGAATGACTACACCAAAATCATCACTGCTGCTTATAGTGAAATTGCAGCCATGTTCCCCAGGGACCTGCAGAGAACTGTGGAGGAAGGTGATCCTTGTCAGACAAATTGTTCATGGTGACAATAAGAAGCATTTTTAGCAGATGGCATTTTAGATGTACATTTCAGAAGACAAGAAAACGAATCTGGATAGGAAGCCCTTAAAGCAGGCTCACACTAATTTTAGATGAAATTATGAAGAATTTGCTAAGCTAAAATATTTACTGATATATTACTCCAACAATGTCAGTGTCCTTTAGTGCCATATTGAAGAAAAGCATCATCTACTGAAGGGCATTTGCATCAAAAGTTTGTACCCATTGGTTATGTTAGGAGCTTTCTGGTGCCATCCTTTAAAGATGATACAAAGAATGAAAGTTTTGCAATTAGCATGCTCTTGTTGATAGAGGATTGTTAATTATAAAGATAATGCTTCCCATTACAAAGTCAATGTTAAAGTCACTGTTACCACCTAGGGACAAAGGAATCACTGTACCCTAGAGGTATATCACAGGCAACAGCAGTGACTACGGCTCTACCTCCCTTCTCTCACCTCCAAATCTCACTAGCCTTCAATCTGTGCATCTTCAATCTGTAAGGAACTGTCATGTTTTATTTACATTGTTTATTTTTCTGCTTCACTATGTATTTTGGGGTTTTTTATGTTTTAACATAGTATATCACTATATCGTTGCTCACTTATATTAGAACATAGGTTTGATAAAGAAAATAATCCCTAAACCTCCTGTACAAACACACCCACCAATTAGTTAGTTGAGTGTTTAAGAATGATGTAAGTACAGTTTTAGACAATGTGTGATATATGAATCTGTAATTGAAAGAGTTTGAGTTTTAGGGATTCCAGGAGTTTGAGTTTTAGGAATCTTGGATGAGCTAGAAATATACTTATTATATTTCTCACAAGTGAAATAAGCCTAACTCAGAAAGATAAATGTTGCATGATCTTGCTCATATGTAGAATCTGAAAAACTCAAGCTCACAAAAGCAGAGAACAGATTGGTGTTTACCAGAGTTGGGAAAGAGATGGAAGGGGGTGATGTTAGTCAAAGGATATAAAATTTCAGTGTGTAGGAGTATGTTCAAAGGATCTATTGTGCAACATGGTGACTATACTTAATTACAATGTACTATTTACTTGAAAATTGTCAAGAGTAGATTTTCAGTAGATTTTCACTACAAATAAATGATTATGTGATCCAATGCATATGTTAATTAACTTGATTTACCCATTCTACAGTAAATACATATTCAAAAAAATCATATTTTTATACCTTTAATATATATGAACTTATGTCAAATAAATTAATACATGGATATAAATTCTTGCCTTATGAATATTCACTGTTTTATATGGTTCCAGGAACAAATTTGTTTTGGGTAACAAAGGATATGTTCATTATTACTCTCTTTTTATAGTTGAGAAAATTTAAGCACAGAACATTTTAATAACTTTCCCCACATCCCCCAGAGCATGTGGTAGGGCCAGGAACAGAAATACACTTAGACTCCTAGAAGACATGTGCTATTCTCACTACCACACACTGGCCCTCAGGAAACATTGGTCAGGGTAAGAAAAAAAATCAGAGCAATGGTGCAATCACTTTAGAAAGAATGAGAAGGCATTCTGTTTAACATTTCTCAATAGTTGTAAAACTCAAGTGACAAGTAAATATATTAGAAGGTATTATCAGTTGATTTACAACAAGCTTCTTTGCAGAGCTGAGGAGATTTATTATTATTGGTAGTGGTAGTGTTGTTATTATTTTGCAAAAAAAATATTGGAAAGTTTTTTTGCCTTTTTAGGTTTTCCTGGGCTTGTTTAAATAGCATAGTAATTGCTAAATAGCCCTATTACTTACCATAATCTAATCACACAGAACTTGGAAATTTAGGTGATACTGATATCTAGTCAAAGAATAATTAATTTAAATGAGGGACATATCAAAAAGTCCAAATTTCAGAATACTTTTTGGAGTAAACACACGTGGACTCTAACTTTACCTTACAAATCCAAAGAGCTCATGATCTATATTAAAATAGACACCAGGTCTGAAGAATCCCAGAGCAGGCAAACCCAGGTAGGCTTCACAAGTGACTATAACCTTGCTTGATCTGCAGATGTAAGCAAATAAGCAACTTGAGCCATTACTTGTAAATGCTTGTATTAAGGAAAACAGAACTGAAACTCAACTAATCAGAAGTAGCTGACAAACCTAAAACCAGGAATTTCACAGCAAGATAGACCAAATAAGGCAGCTATCCCAATCCAATATTTTCTTGGTAGTTTTTCTCCACTCTCTCTATAAGAGCCGGCACACTTCTGATTTGGAGCTTTCTGATTCATGAATCATTGTTTGTTAAATAAACTCTTCAAATTTTTATTATGTTTCTGTCTACCATTGAACTTTACTCAGATTTATAACTAAGAAGCCACAAAGTTAATCCAAGAAAATAACTAAAACCATGTTTTGCATGCCTTAGATGGCATACCACTGAAAAAGATTGTAAGAGCTTATATTTTCTACTTGACACAAAATGATACTGACATCTCTTCCCCAAGGCTGATGCATCTAGGAGGCCCAGCACACACTGTGCCTAGGGCCATGATACTTCTCATGTCCTACGAAAATGTTTAAATTTCTTTTAAGACCAGAAGGGGAAAAAATGCAAACTTTTAGGTAGATGGAAAGTTTTAATATGTAATATTAACAACTTTATACCAACACATAGTAAAATATATATTTTTATGGCAAAAAGGAGTCTATGAAGGCAAAATTGACAAGAGCCCATAGAAGTCACATTACATTTCTTCTCCTCCTCACATGACTTTCTCCATGTCCCAGGAATTTTTTTTATCTGTCTTGGACTTGCTGGTCTAGACAGGAGGAAAGGAAGGAAGTCACTCCTACAATAGTGGCACATCCCCAGCACTTTGGTGTTTCAAGGCCAGTATCTTAGGCTAGAGGACAAGTGATTCCCCAAGATGCATGCAGTGGGCCCAGATGCAATTTTGATCTTCAATCTAAAGAAAAATTAGCCCTAGGAACACAAGTTCAACTGGTGGGAATGGCTCTATTGACAGATCTCTTGATTTCCGTGTGCATCAAGGTACATTCAAATAGCCAGAGACTCCCTCCCTCAGCACAACTGGCCTCTGCTTCAACCCCAGGACACAAAGAGGGCAGTATGGATGGACAAAAGACATCCCAGGGTTTCTGGGGTGATAGTGAGTAACACACATTGCCTCCTCTGTTCACAAACACCTTTACTCTCTCCTTAAAGAAGCATTCCAAGCAGCCCCTTCTTTACATTTTCTGCCTGACTTTAGCCACCCAGACTTGAGACTCCACCTTTGCAATGTCAGTCTACCCGCTGAACACTGAACCCCAGGTCCCCAAGAGCACGTCATCTCCAAGAGAAGCCTCATCCTGACATTGACCCCCACACACATACCCGTTGGAGCGTCCACTGTGTGTGTCACCAGCCAAATCAATCCCACACCGCTCAGCGCAGTTAGAAACCAAGACTAATAAATCACTTGCCCGCTCTCAGTCCACACATGGTAAGTGTGGTTCAATGCAGGTAATTATAAAAAAAAATGACTTTGGGAGCAAAAAATCAAAACATGGGAGTATGTGTCTAATAGAAAAGGCCTGCAAAGAGATTTGGGAGTTCTAATGACTCCAAGGAGCAGGTGAAAGGTCTCAGGGCCTGACAGTAGCAGGGCAGCCTGATTGACAGAATCGATCCTTTCTTCCCTCCAACATCGCCAGGCCCTGTATCTGCTTGCCTTCGGGTCCCCTGTGCCAGGCCATGGGGAGGTGGGGGCTGAAGTATTCCCTCCTGCTTTAATGTGTTTGCAGAAAAAAGCCCCACCAACCCATCAATTACTAAGACTGTCAGCCCCAGAGAAGGTGTTGGGACAGTGACAGGGTTAGGTAAAAGCCTCAGGGGCTAAATTGAAAGGTTCCACTGGATGTGTTAAACCACTCTTTATATCCCTACCTCCTGTCCCCTGCCCCACCACCACCACCTCCAAAGAACATACTTTTCTTTTCCCTCTAACTTTCACAAAAAGGTTTCTGCAAAAAAGTAGCATGGATGACAGGTCAGCTGTCATTCATTAAAGAGATGAGCCTTCCCCTAAACCCTATGCTCCTTCTCTCTCCAAGCATGCACAGATGGAGTAGGGCTTCAGTCATTTTACCATTTCATAAAATATTTTAGGCATCCTTCTGCTGTAGGTGAGACACAAGACTAACCCCTTCTCAGATTCCCTCAGAACATTTTGTCCAATCACAACAGGAAAATTTCACATCCATTACCAAAATGGTCTTATCAACTTTTTTGGTGAAGAATGGCATATACCCAAGCAGAATTTAACCACTGTTCTTTTAGTTCAGAACAAACAAATGCTTCCAACAAACATTGTTAACCAAGGTGATTCCACATTCTCCAGAAGTGTATAAATATCCTTTGATGACCAAAATGGGCCAAGTGAAGGCTAATTCAAACTATGAGCAAGCTAAGTATGCAAAAATAGTTTAATTAATCTTTTGATAGAACCAATCCAATATTGCATCATTCAAAAACTATTTACCAAGTTCCCACTCTGTGCTAAGCAATGTGTGAGGCATTCAGAATACAGGGGGAAATTTTCTGGTCCCCACTAACTTTAAGAAAACTATAACCAAAAGTTTCACACCTGTGTAGACAGCTTGCATAGGTTTTTTTTTTTAAACCACAGAAAACAAAAATGGAATCTGTGTAAACAAAACTTATTTCAGAAAAAAAATAACACTAGAAAAAAGATGCATTCTCACCCCAAGTAAAAGAAAAAAATCTTGTGACTTCATGATGCAGAATTTACCTTAAGCTGTAAAAGATGTCAAGGGTTGTACTTTGGAAATCTGCTGAAGCCACAAATTATATGAAAAGGTAGGAGAGCAAAGCTAAGTGCCTTAACTTCCAAAGGAATGCAGTCAGTGCCTTGGGACCAATTCCCAGGAGAATTTTTGATTACCACGACCCAGTGGGTAAACCAACAAGCCCAGGCGTGAACTTCAATTCACCTCACATTTTAGACACGGATGAAATAACACTTTCTGCTATTGCAAATATGTTAATGCCCACCCCTAATATCTATAAGGCAAGGTAAAGGAAGAGGATAAAAAACCACTCTTCAAAAGTGCTTACTTCTGTTTAGATGCATAAAGCGTTCAAATACAACATCTGCAGAGTTATGATCACCACAAACAGATCTGCATTGAGTTGAACCGCCAAACTATCTTTGAATGGTTTGTAAGCCAACCCCAGAGGTATTTTGAAGAATTCTCACTGGTAACAATTCCTCAAAAACACTGAAAGCCAAACACCCAGGCACTCATACACCTACCCACACACACATGTGCAGCAAATAGAGGTCTTTTGCTTCCTGGCACTCTCGTAGACAACAGGGCCAACAGCTTCAACTTAATTAGCACCTTTTCATACCAACGCCTCTTAAGGTGAGGTGCAAAAGATGCAGGAATCATTTCCTCACTTGTCAGCAGCGCCAAGGTGACAGATGAAGAGAAACAAAAGGAGAAACGCAGAAAGACTGTTTTAGATGCGCCAGAGGAAAATTGTGACACACAGCCAAGTAACCTTGAATGTCTGTCACGTGCGTGTTACATGAATGGCACCACTGAAAGAAAAACTCGAATTAAAAAGCAACAACAATCCGAACAACATCATGTACAGATCAGTTAAAAACGCTTAGGAAACGGCTCTCCAAGAACTTTCTAACATTCCTTCTTGGCCATCATCCGAACTCACCTGGGAGAAAACCAACTGTGAGAATAGAGTTGGGATTCAGCAGAAATAATTAAGAGGTTGTATAATTGCCCATATTGCACATCTCACCTCTGGGGTGGACAGTCGCCTGGTTCGAGACCCCAAGTGGGACACAAGGTCACACAGAGCCGGGGTCATTCTCTCACCTCCCTGACCATCCAGGTGGAAATTAGAGATCCCAAGATACTTTTCAAAATAGCCCAAGGGATCACTGAGCTGTCTGACACACCAGTCCCTCGTCTCAATAAAATCTAACTTAATGTTCCCGGCTGGGAACGGGTCTCTCTTGAACATAGAGAAAAGTCTATGTTCGTGTACACAATTATTAACCTGTCCTTCGAGCACTGTAATTACTTTATAATCCACAGAGGACTTATGATACTTAGAAAGGAGGATGCTATGAAAAAGTCAATTTGATTGTAATTTATAATTGAATTTATTCGCAGAGAAGCAATTGGTCACTAAATGAAAGTATCTTCTAGGGAGTCAATTTACAGGTATAGGATTTATAACTACCAGTGGCTGCACTCCTAGAAAATTTAAATTCTAAAATAATAACTTGCATCTAAAGTATATCTTTAGCATTGAGTAGTCGCATCGTAAGAAAAAAAAATATGCCAAGTATTTTAATAGCTTAGTCCCCTAATTTGATATATGCTGCTCAATTTGGAGAAAATAGGCCTCATGTATAATGAAGATAAACTTAACCAGAGTTTCTATTACCTTTTCCTAGTTAGTCTTTAAATAATGAATTGAGTCAGGCACAATGGCACACACCTATAAACCCTTAGGAGATGAAGGCAGGAGAATCACAAGTTCAAAGCCAGCCACAGTAATTTAGCAAGGCCCTAAGCAACTTAGGGAGATCTGCCAAAATAAATAAATAAATAAAAAGTGCCGCTGATGTTACCCAGTGGATTAAGAGCTCTTTGGTTCAACTCCTAATACCAAATTTAAAAAAATAACAATAACAACAACAAAAATGCTTTGATGTTGTGTGCTTTGTTTAAAAAGGATTAAGACAGTCAAAAATGACAAACTATATTAATCTTGTATTAACTGGTTTCAAAGAAAATTGTAAGAGGGAAGGGTGTCTTAAGGGGGGCAAAATAACCTTATCATTTTATACATCAAAGCTCTTATGAACAGCCATAAAAGCATATATAAATTTAAATTTAAATATTGCATCTGTCATCCATCTTTCCGCCTATGCTGTGAAAGATACTTCTGAAGTATATAGACAAGCAGAATTCAAAAGGAAAGTGTGAACAAAGGAGAGAGCAATGTGCTGTTATCTGTTGCTGTATTACAAAGTTACCCCCAAACCCAGGGACTTGGAACAGGAAACATTTATTATATCATGCTTTATATGTGTCAAGACTCCAGTCAGAGCCTGAGCTGGGTGTCCTTCCCAGAGTCTCTCACAAATTGCAATCCCCATATCAGCAGAGTGTGGAGTCTCATTGGAAGGCTCAACTGGGCATGGATCAGTTCCCAAACTCAGAAACGTGGTTGTCAGGAAGCTGTTCACCATCACTGGCTGTTGGAATGAAGCCAGCTCTTACTGGATCACTAACCAGAGGCCTCCCTCACTTCCTTCCACCTGGGCCTCTCCATAGAGCAGTTCAAAAGATGGCAGTCGGCTTCATCAGTGCAAGAAAAGAAGATGGACCACAGGGAAGAGAGCCAGTCTTTTCTGTAACCTAATCTGGGAAGTGATACCCCAGCACATTTTTAGAATTCTGTTTGCTAAAAATGGATCACTAGGAGGAGAGGGGATTCACAGGTATGAATACCAAGAGATGAGGACCACTGAGTCTGCTTGCCATGAGTGGGTGGCTGTAAAGTTTAAATTAATTCCACCCACAGAGATCTATTCTTTGTTCCAGCTCCTAGAAGATACTCATTAAAAGTTTGGAATTTCCAGAGTGACAGCGCTGCCTTTGTATTCATGGTGGGCCCCTCTTAGGCAATGAGGTGACTCTTGGTGGGCCCCTGAGTAGCTTAGCTAATAGATTACTTATGGTAGGGGCTGGCTAGTTCTAAAAGTCCAACCAGGAGATTACATACTTGGACTCTGGAGTCACGTTAGGTGACATCAGCTGGTCTGTGATTCAGTTAAGCCTTCCTACATAACAAAATTCCAACGAAAATTCCATATGCTGTGGTTTGGTGATTACTATGATCCAATCTAAATGTGATAGTATTAGAGTCAGGGCTTCCAGGAAATTTTGAAGGCAAAAGTGAAGAGCCCTCATTGATGGGATTAAGGCCCTTAAAAAAGGGCTTCAGAAGGTTGGGGATGTAGCTCAGTGGTTTGATTTCCAGTACAGTAAGTAAATGGAGGGCTTCTTCCGCTTCTCTGCCATGTGAGGAAATGAGACATCACCACCTATGAGCTATAGGCCCTCACCATACACTCAACCTGCTGGTGTCTTAATCTTGGACTTCCTGGCCTCCAGGGCTGTGAGACATCAACTTCTGTTTTTTTTATAAATTACCCACTCTATGCTATTGTTATAGCAGCATAGATGGACTAAGAAAGTAACCTTCTCAGGTTGGTAATACTCAGTACATGTTGTCACACACATGTCAACAGGGGGTGCAAAATGTTTCTGAGGACCCTGAACTTTGTCTTTGTCCAGTCTCTAATATTGCCCTATGCATCTCTTCCTTTGGATGGTTCTGATTGTATCCTTTTGTTATGATAAAACTGTAATTGTAAATACGGGGATTTTCTGATTCTGTGACTCATTTTAGAAATTATCAAACCTGTGGGAATCCACAGAGACCCTCAAATTTGTAGCTAGCTAGTCTCATGTGAGGGTGGACCTGGAGACTCCCAACCCTGTCTTTGGTATCGGAAATCTTGAGCAGACTTGGCAATCTTGCAAGAGGCAACCTTAACCTAGAGTTTGGAAACTCAAAGTAATAACTAAGAAATTTTGCCATTCCATTTATTACAAGGGAAATTAACTAAAATATGCACATTTCAGTCAGTGAGAGACTTCATATCATGGTGGTTTCATAAGCATCATAATGTAGCTGAAAAATTCCTGTTGCCTGGTGACATCATAACCATCTTAACATTGTTACATGACTTACATGTTTATGGTGATTCTGGTGTAAACAAACCTATTGCTCTGTCAGTCATATAAAAGTTCAGTGCAGATAATTATGTACTATACATAATATTTGAGACTGATAATAAATGACTGATACTGTTTTATGCATTTACTATACTCTGCTTCTCAACATTATTTTAGAGTGTACTCCTGTGTTAGTCAACTTTTTCACTGCTGTGACCAAAGGACCGAATGAGAACGATTTTAAGGAGAAAAAGTTTATTTGGTGCTCACAATTTCAGAGGTCCACAGACAGCCAGCTCCATTTCTCAGGGCTTGAGGTGAGGTAGAACATTATGGCAGAAGGATGTGGCAAAGGAAATAGCTGGGAACATAGCTCTAGGAAAGAGAGAGAGAGAGAGAGAGAGAGAGAGAGAACCCAAAGGCATGTCCCCAGGGAACCATCTCCTCCAGCCACATCCTACTGGCCTACAGTTACCACCAAATTAATCCCTGCTTACAACCCAATCATTTCATCTCTGAACTTTCTGGCATTATCTCACACATGAGCTTTTGGGGGACACCTTACATTTAAACCATAACACCTACTTATAAAGAAAAGTCTACTGTGAAACGTCTGCCATGTAATGCCAGCAGCAGCTTCAGATATCCTGAACACTTCTTTTGATGGCATCATTTTCCCTTGTGCTAGATTTAATCCCATGCTGTTTTCTTCATCTTGGCCCCTAAGTATAAAATATTTCCACTTATTATGTTATTGCCAGCAATAGAACACATCAAGTGACCAAAATTAAAAACTAAAAGTGATTAAGAACTGTGAAGTTGTGTAGTAGGCTATTACTTCTAGGTGTATGTAAGTACACACTATGATGGTCCCACATGACAGAATTGCCCAACAATGAATTTCTCAAAACATGGTCTCTGTAGTATGCTGTTTTTAAGTCCTTTAGGTATAGACTGAGGACAGAGATAGCTGGGTCGAATGGTGTTTCCATTTCCAATTTTCCTAGAAATTTCCATATTGGCTGCACCAGTTTGCAGTCACCAGCAATATATGAGTGCACCTTTTCCCCACATCCTCGCCAACACCTATTGTTGTTTGTCTTCATAATAGCTTCCATCCCGACTAAAGTAAGATGAAATCTTAGAGTGGTTTTGATTTGCATTTCTCTAATTGCTAGCGATGATTTGTATTTTTTCATATATTTGTTGATTGATTGTATATCATCTTCTGAGAAGTGTCTGTTCAGATCATTGGCCCATTTATTGACTGGATTATTTGTCTTTTTGGTGTTTAACTTTTTGAGTTCTTTATCTACCCTAGAGATTAGTGCTCTATCTGATGTGTGAGAAGTAAAACTTTGCTCCCAAGATGTGGTCTCTCTATTGACATCACAGATTGTTTCTTTTGCATCAATGTTTATAGCAGCATAATTCACAATAGCTAAACTGTAGAACCAACCTAGATGTCCTTCAATAGATGAATGGATAAAAAAAATGTGGCATATATACACAATGGAATATTACTCAGCAACAAAAGAGAATAAAGTCATGGCATTTGCAGGTAAATGGATGGAGTTAGAGAAGATAATGCTAAGTGAAGTTAGCCAATCCCAAATAATCAAATGCCAAATGTTTTCTTTGATATAAGAAGGCTGATTCATAGTGAAATAGGGAGATGGAGCATGGGAGGAATAGACGAACTCTAGATAGGGCAGGGGGTTGGAGGGGAAGGGAGGGGGCTAGGGGTTAGAAATGATGGTGGAATGTTATGATCATTATTATCCAAAGTACATATATGAAGACATGAATTGGTGTGAATATACTTTGCATACAACCAGAGATATGAATAATTATGCTCTATATGTGTAATAAGAATTGTAATTCATTCTGCTGTTATATATAAAATAAATAAACAAATAAAACATGGTCCCATTGTGGTATGATGCATGACTATATTTTGTTTTTTCACTTATTTGGGTTTGGGTTTATTTTTCTTTTTGAAGATTATTTCTTCAAGAGCTATTCTAGATAAGAAGGTGGGGTGGGGAAACTATTGATATTTTTTTCCACTTTCATCAGGTTGGCAACTGAGTAACCACCCCAGCTCCAGGAAGCTTCCTCCAGGTCTAAGGCAGCCCTGGATCAGTGTTAGAAAACTTGGAAGTGAGGATGGCAATGACATTGACTTTATTAATCCTACCAAATGCAATGGCTGACAAATCATTGAAATATTTGTTAATTCAACACAAAAGTAAATATACTCAACTTCCACTGTATAGTGACAATTTGAATCTTTGTTTATTTCTCCATTGTTGTTTCCCATTGAGATGAATATTTACTGAGAGTATTCTATGTGCCAGGCGCTGACCACAATGCTTCCTGGCATATTTTCAATTAATCCATAAAAGTTATTCCATGAGATAGTTATCCATATGCATAATCACTTTATTTTATGGCTGAGGATATTGAGAAACAGAATGATTAAGTTGGTAAGAAAATTAACATTCTAGATCCATGTTGAAATGCAAGTTAGCAGATACTTTATCAAAAGTAGGGTCACTTTATTTGGAATATAAAACTGATGGAAAAGCCTTTGGCTTTTCATTACCCATGAATTGACACTATAAACTTAATTGCTTTCTAAAGGCAACTGAAATTATGTATAAAAGAAAAAAAAACATTTAGAACATGAATTGTGAACTCAAGAGATTTGGTGACCAGGCAGATAATATGAATGAAAAAAGTAAAGCAGGTGAATGGGGCTCAGGAGAACCCAGGATGCCAGGCCCCCACACAGGGAGCAATGAGTCAGGGACTCCATTGCCATCTGTGGGAACAGGATGGAGCATTGTTGACCTCTGGCTTTTCATTTTTCTTTTCTTTTCTTTTTTTTTAATTGCATACCACTCCTTTATTATACTGATCTGGAAAGAAGATTTAGTACCATTATGCATAAAATGAGTACTGGGCTCGTTGGCAGGGCCAAGCAACAGGAACATGATTCAGAAATCAGACACAGTGAAAAACACACTTGGATGTGATCAAGAGGCATTTCACTGCCACAAAACAAGGAAGAGGAGGGATTATCTAAGATGCATAGTGAGATACACCCTTGCACCTCAGAGGCCAAGGAGCTTATCCCATACCGGTGTGAGAAATGGCTTATTTTCTGGTGACCACATGTGGGACTAACCACCACTAGAAACCTGAGAAGAGTTTTATTTAGTATTTATTTATGAATTTTTTTTTTATTTTTGTGAAAGTAAATGTAACACAAACTTAATTCAGGATAGATCCCAACCTTCTAGAGCCAGCTCCTGTGGGGTCAGGGAGGAAATAATTGTTTTTCTTAAATCACCATTTATATTCCACTGGAATGACTACAGCCTCCTGCCACCGCCACCACCATCCCTCCCAGACAGTGATCCGACTTCAGAAGGGTGTAGAACTGGCTCTTAGAAATACAAACAGGCTCTGGCTTTTTCTCATTGGTCACGCCTTGACATGGTTTCTTCCTATCCCCTTCTCAAGCAGGTCCTTAAACAATCACTAAGAAAAAAAAAAAAAAAAACTGAATTACTACCTCAACTCTTCCAGATACAAGGAGACTTCTCTGGGCTTGGACTGAGAACCTGTGCCCCTGGACCTCTGGCTTTTCAAAAACAAAAATCTTGAGTTCTCTGTGAAAAACTTACAGTTTTAAATGTTGACAACAAATTCATTTTTCTAAACTCTACAAACTAAACAAAACACATCAGTGGTTCAGAACTTTGACCTAAAAAAACTAAAAAAGAAAAACAATTATTTTTGCTCATTTGATCCCTGTAAAAAAGTCCATCCAGAATACCTTGGCCCAAGGTTGGTGCTGAAATGGCTTAGCTCCATGGTGTGACTCACTTCAAAGATGGACCATCTTGTAAACTTCGCAGACATATAACAGATTAGGCAGAGAGAGGTACCACTGAAAGTACCTAGAAGTCATGAGCTCTTGATGTTGGGAGAAATCTTTAAAGATGAGCTAATTTAATCCATTGAAGAACTCCCTTCTACTTGTATTTCTAATAAACAATTATCCAGCTTCTTTTTGAAACTTGGGGTTAATCTAGGGTATTTTGCTATAGTTTGGATAAGTATCCCCCAAAGATCCAAATACTGAAGGTTTGATCCCCAACTTGGTGCTGCTGGGAAGTGGAAGAACAGTTAAAATGTTGGGCCCCAGTTGGAAGTCTTCCAGTCATATGCAATGTGCCCTTGAAAAGGATGTTGGGACCTTGGCCCTTCTTCATGCTGTCTTTGGCTTCTTGACCATCATGAGGTAAGCAAACTGGGTCCACCATGCACTCCCTGTGATGTGCTGCCTTACCATCGGCCCAAAAGCAAGGGGGCCCACCAACCAGGGACTGAAACCTTCAAAACTGTGAGCCTGAATACACCTTTCTTCCTTTTAAATTTATAACCTCAGGTATTGTTTTTATAATTCTTTTTAAGTTGTAAATGGACACAATACCTTTATTTTATTTATTTATTTTTCTGTGGTGCTGAGGATCCAACCCAGTACCTCACACATGCTAGGCAAGCCCTCTACCACTGAGACACAGCTGCAACCCCAGATATTTTTGTTTCAGTATCAGAATACTAACACAGATTCTTCTTGAACCTAAGGGAGTAATTTGAAGGCAGCCCATTTCACTTCTGATTAGCTCCACTTGCTATGAAATGCTTGCTAATAGTGGCTTGAACTGTATCTTGCACTCATTCTTCCAAGTCATCTTCTCTGAAGCCAGTTGCAATATACCACCTTCTTTGCTCATGAAAGCCCTTCCCACGTTCATAGGCATCCTTTACCCCAAGTGTCTTCTCACCTAGCTCAGCAACCCTCAACCCCTCCTCATACAAATGCTCTCAGGGGTCCTCAGGACTCTCTACTCATGTTCTTCTTGTCAGACTTCATGATCTAAGTGTCCTTCTTAAAATATTATTCCTGGAACTAGGCATGCAGTTACAGAGGCCAAACTGCTTCTCAAAATAAAGAATTCCCCCCAAATAAGGCCATTCTGCAATCTCCCAATGAAAAGACCCTATAGCACACTGGCCAACTCAGATATATGCAGATGATCCCTGACTTACAATGGCTCAAATTAAGATTTTTTTTTAGCGTTATAATAGAATGGAAGTGATACGGATCCAATGGGTTTTGAATTGTGATCTGTTCTGGGCTAAGGATATACAGTACAGTACTCCCTCAGGATGCTGGGCAGCAACAGTGAGACACAGCTCCCAGGCAGATTAGTAATTTAAGGGGAAACAACTGATACCCTACAGAGTGTTGTATGGCTAAACCATGATGTTTGGTAGGTTGTGTGCATTAAGTCATTTTCAACTAAAGGCATTTTCAACTTAGAATGGGTTTATGATGACGTAACCTCATTGTGAATCAAGGAGCATCTATTATTGAAGGATTAAGTTGCAACAGTCAAGTGCCTACTTGAATATTTTAATTTTGTAATTTAGGAATTAAGTGACATAGTTAATTCTGAACCACATATGATAGAGTATTTAAAGAGCATATCTTTTCTTTTTTTCCCACATTTTCCTCAAAAATAAAAAAGTTATTTATTCTTCATTTGCGTCTTTGACATCATCTTTGCTGTCACTATAGCCACCTTTGGAATCATACAAAATGGTTTCCCAGACTGCATCATCTTTAGTTTTCAGTAGCTTTTGCTTTTTTATTTATTTGTTTTTTGTTTTGTTTTGTTTTCATCAAAGAACAACATGCATATACAGAAAAAAGCACAAATCATTCATGTTTGGCTCAATGGTTTCACACACATGAGCTGACAAAGTGACCTTCACACCCATCCTCAGGCCAGCATCCCAGAGCCCCCCCACCTTTTCTCTCTTTTTCAGAGGAAAAAAAAAACACCATTCTGATTCCTAACATGGTCAATGAGAGCTGCCTCTTTCCATACAAAGGCATTTTGTGTCTCCATCCTGTGGTCAGTATGTTCCTGGGATTCACCATACCACTCCATACTGTCACTCTAGTCCAAGGAACGAAGTGTGTGTGATGCACTTACTAAATTATTTTTCCAAGCCACAAATGTCCCTGGTATATCATTTAGCAGATGTTTGGTTTTGCTTGTTTGTCATTTGTTTTTGTGGTGTTGGGGATTGAACCCAGGTCCTGGCACATTCTAAACAAGCCTTATACCACTGAGCTATAGCCACAGCTCCCACAGTAAGATTTTAAAAAATTCATCCCAGAGAATTTCCACAGTATATAATCCTTTTTTGTTCGTTTGTTTGTTTTTTGTCAAGTGATTTCCAAATAATGTTTTAAATAGCATTTAACATTTTAAATTGTGAGGTCATACATTCAGGAACACTCACTAAGTTAATGTGAAATTTCTTTGCCTCCTTTTTCTTTTCTGATTGTATCAAGAGACCTCTGTAGAGATCAAACTAGTATGGACTGAAGTAGTCTGTCCATGACATGACAGATGTCCATAACATGACAGCATGACATATTGTTTTTTATATGAGACACTTGTTGGACCTTGAATATCAAACAGCTTTGGATTTTTTTCCTGATGGAAAATTTTTGTAGAAGAATACTCACCATGTAATCAGGTATGAATTGTGCCTCATATTAAATTCTTATCACTTGTGCCCCACTAGTATCTCTCATTGAATTTGTAATCAGCTAAAAGACCCAGATCTTTTGCATGTAAGCTCTTATCAAAAGTATATTTATATTTGGACTTACACTTTTACCTAAATATAAACTTTACATTAAGATCATCACATACCTCCATGCATCCAATGCTTAGGATTTTTCAACTTACTTTCAAATACATTATCACAGCTATTCAATCCAATAGCTCAAGGAATTGTTACACACATTTTCTAGACCTGAACATAACTATCACTAATAGATTTCAAGTTCTTTAAAGGGATAGTGTCTGTGTGTGTGTTTTTTTTTAAGAGAGTGAGAGAGAGAGGGAGAGAGAGAGAGAGAATTTTTTAATATTTATTTTTTAGTTTTTGGTGGACACAACATTTGTGTTTGTATGTGGTGCTGAGGATCGAACCCGGGCCGCACACATGCCAGGTGAGCACGCTACCCCTTGAGCCATATCCCCAGCCCAGTGTCTGTGTTTTATAAAGACTTCTGCCTTAGTCTGTCTTTGGCAGTTATAACAATATACCTGATGTTGACTAATTTTTAAAGAAAGGAGTTTAATGTTGCCTCCCAGATCCAGAGGTTAAGAAGTCCAAGATCAAGCAATTGCATCTGCTGAGGACCTTGCACTGCTTTAATTCGTGGTGGAAAACTGGCGAGTGTGGGCTGGGGATGTAGCTCAGTTGGTAGAGTGCTTGCCTCACATGCACAAGGTCCTGGGTTCAATCCCCAGCACCAACAGGAAAAAGAAAAGAAAACTGGCGAGTGGGCACATGCAAAGAAGCAAGAGAAAGTAGTGGAAGCCAACTTCTCTTTCTAGCAATGCACTCTTGCTGTAACTATACTCCCCCAGTCCCTCCACGCAGAGTGAAAGAGCTCTCACAGGAGACAAGCATAAATCCATTCATGGGGGCTCCATTTCTGTGACCCAAACACTTCCCACTCAGCCCTGCTGCATAGCCTTCCACACTGCAAGCCAAGCCTCAGTTTTGGTGGGGACAATCATATTTAAACCACTAGCAGTCTTATTTAAATGGAAAACAGCATTATTACTTAAATGAAAAATTAGCAAAATAGGAAAAGTCACAATATTTGAATATTCCCCCTCAAGATCCAAAAAGCAAGCACAATATAATTGTCATTAATAAAAGAAATGCAAATTGAAATAATAATGAGTACCATTTTAGACCTAATAAATTCATCAAAGAGTGAGACAGAATCCAACAGTGATAACATTGCAATAAAACTATTAAAATCATTATTTGCTGATGACACTATAAACTAGCATCATTCTTCTGGAAAAGGAAGTGGACAAGATAATTTTTTTTTTATTTAAAAATAGTCCATGCCATTTACCAAATAGTCCCATGCATACAGTTTATTCTTAAGGAAATAATTTAGAAGAAAAGAAGTTCTCCAGGAGTTGTGGCACACACCTGTAATCCCAGCAACTCGGGAGGCTGAGACAGGAGGATTGCCAGTTCAGAGCCAGCCTCAGCAACTTAGCAAGGCCCTAAGCAACTCAGTGAGACCCTGTCTCTAAATAAACAATACAAAAAGGACTGAGATGTGGCTCAATAGTTAAGCACCCCTAGGTTCAGTCCCCAGTACCAAAAGGGCTATTTGTAGGAAGATATTCATTGAAGCATTAGAAAATGAAGCAATACAGTAAAAAATAAGTAAAACTTTGTGCACTCTCTCTCTCTCTCTCTTTCTCTCTCTCTCTCTCTCTCTCACACACACACACACACACACACACACACACACACGCAAATAAGCAGGAAAACTACCATTTCTCCATTCCTATCACATTCCAATATTGCATTTCATATACTCCCCTCACCTAACCATGCAGTTAAGTTTTACATCTGCCCAGGAACAGCCTCCATGCAGTGTCCAGCCTGAGGGAAAGGCTACTGGGGACCCAACATTATTTTCAAGTTCCAAAACCAAATGGGAAGTGGGGTCCTCTGATAGGAAGACTGTGGCTGCATCAATACACTGACGAATTAATTGTGTAAGGAAAAAACATTTGCATGATTCTCCAGATAACCTGAGAAATTTCTTACCCAACAACATCACTTGCCTCTGAACAATATTGAGGCAGACCACAAGACAGTGTCCCAAGCAGGCATCATTGGCTCCCTCCAGGCCTTGCTGATGGGGGAGGGAGGGTCTCACCTATGTCATTAGCAAGTTTACCCCAAGCAGTTGCCTGTGTAGTTAGTAAACATCATTTAGACTCCAACATAAATTCTGACTTTCCTGGAAGTCAAAGCATTCATTTGGTTCATATATTTGCTGAGATGCACAGGGAATGCCTGAAGGTGGAAATCAGGGTAGCTGGGGGCGGGGGTTACACATTAAACAATCTAGTGCCTTAATTTACCCGCATAGGGGAGAGGAGAAGCAGTTCAAACCTTCAAAACATTGTGCTTAATGTCAATGTTTGCCTTCCCAAATTCACACATTTCTGCTCACTTCATGACATATTTATTGGTCTTGACGGGAAGGAATAGAACAGGAAACTGCAACCTTGCACCCATCTGACAGGTCTGCGGGTAGAACAGCATTGGGTTCAGCTTTGCTGAGCTCCCCGCAGTGGCTAAAGACCCTCCTGCTATTAACCACTCTCACATCTGATTCTCTGTAAAATTTGTACCAGCAAGTCCAGGGCAGTTAAATATACTACTACGGTAATTAATCAGGTTACAGATGAATATTATTTGGTCTGCAAACAATTCTGTAAAAGGCTCCAGAGGGTTATGTCTTGAAGGTTGTAGCTCATTTGTGGGGCTTTGGCAGGAAATGGCTAATTATGACACCTGCATACATTTCTAGGCAATTGGGCCCTGGGGATTTGCCACCTTGTGTATACAAGTCAGCCTTGCCTTTCTGGTGGGGAACCACACTACAGAGGTCTGTGATCCAGCAGAGCCTTGTTAGCAGTGCCCTTGGAGAAAATGGCCCAGCTCACAACGTGCAGGGCTAGCATATTGCCTTGATCTATTTCCCCAAGCAACCAATGCTGGGGATATGAGGCTCAAAATTAGCCCCTTACACCACCCCTATCCACTCTAGGTCTTCTGAAGAGGCACCAGTTCTTTGTGAAATGTGACTTTGTAGACTGGAATGTTATCAGAGAACAATTTCTCTTTCCTCTGTATCAGGGATTCTATTAGTAGTGTGTGGGAACCCTCCCTCAACCTGCAAAACTGGCAATCTTTGTAAGAAAAGGGAGAGATTTCATAGCTCTCATCTGTTTCTCACAAATAACAGATCATTACTTTGCCCTGCCTGATATAAATGCTCCAATTTCTGAGTGAGGAGGGACTTGGCAGGAAATGGCTTACAGTTGAAGGACTGGAAGAACCAGAGTGTGGCAATACTACAGGCCGCCCAGCTGGAGCCAGTCTCCTCTTTTTCCTACACATCCAATTGACCCCATTTCCCAGCCTCCCTTGCTGGTACGTGTGGCCATGTGACTGAGTCCTGCCCAACGGAATTCAAAGAGGAAGATGGCGCCTGCTCTGGCCAAGGCGTTTAAGGGTTCCCTGTGCCTCCCATACATCCTTTTCCCTTCCAAAGCTCATGTGTAAGATGACAAGGATATAAATTATAATGGAACCACAAGACAAAAGCAGCTAGAATTCCTGAACCACTGCATGCAAGAAAGTTTCCCCCAACCAGGAACCACTTCCTCAGACTAACTAGAGCAAAGTAAACTTCTATTTTGTTGAATCATTATACATGATTGTGCTGTTAAATAAAAATTAGCAGGCCATTGTTTTGGACTAAGCTCCTGTACCAGAACCCAAGAGATCATTCTAAAAATAAAAATGGAGTCACTCGTGCTAAAGGTCTTTGTCACCAAGTGGAAGTTGAGCTGTTTCTTTCCCAACTTTTGAGAAATCAGGATTAGAGAGATATCAGCCCAATTTCCCAAATAGGCCAATTTTATTTTTCATTTTTATTTTTTAAATAAATAGCACTTTAATAAATTCCAACTGATTACAAGTGACAGCGAATTAATTTCTACCTACATACATTATTACTGTCTTTTCAGCTCCATTTTTTATAAGAACTCATTCTTTCACATTGATGTACTATGCCATTTTTGGCATTTTTCAAAATTCCATTTATGTATTGCCCTTCTTAGGAACTCCATACATTTTCAATTTATATTCTTACATTAATATGTGAACACATTATTATATTAATACATGTATATATCATGCTGTGTGTACTCTACGTATTACATATTATTGTGCTTTATAATACATTAATATATCAATATACATTACTATATTTTATCATAAATCCTATATGTCAAGGAATGTCTCCTCATTAGCTAGCTTTACTTTTTTTTCAATAAAAGAAAGTTTATTTCCTTAAACGTAGCTTCTTATTTTCATACTTATTTATATTAGTGATCTGAATTACATCTTCATCTTTTGAACAAGAATTTCTAAGTGAACCCTGAGTTACATGCCATCATTTCATAATGTAAAGAGTCAAGTTTTATCTCTGAGGGAAATAAGCATTGAAATTAGTGGAGAAATTCATGACTAGACAGATAAGATATTATTGTTTCTAAACCCAAATAAATGGCAGAGAAGGCTGTACATGACAGAGGAGTTCTTCAGGCACAGATCTGATCTTTGAGCTACCACTGGGTCTCTGTGACATGAAGAGAAATCGTTACCCATTTCAGGACAATGCATACACTTCTCTGCAACTTGTATATATTAAGCTACTCCTAACTTCAGTCCTGAAGAGCACATGAGGGTATTAGAAGGCTTAGAGCATAAATGTTAACATTGGTTTTCCTACCCCCAGCCCTGGACTCCTCAGCAGGTCCTTGCACAAAGGGTTACATCTTCCTAGATCCCACCCAGCTCTTTTTATCAGTTGATCATTTTTTACTCCTCCCACACCCCCCATCAGTGCCTTGGCTTCCATCTCCTTCATCCTACCCATCAGAAGATGAAATTTTAAATTGGCATGGTAATTAAGTTTCCTCTGCTTTAATTCCTTTACACAAAGAAAGAAGCAACCTGAAACACTCCTCTGTTAACTAATCAAATATTTTTCCTACTGTTCTGTCTCCCTCTTTCTACCTTACAGGGAAATTTACTGAAATGACCAGTTGCTCTTGTTTTTCACTTCTGCTTTCTTCAAGAGAACTTTCTATCTATAAAAAAGAAACTTTCCTGGAACCATTAGAACACTTAATGTATTCTATGGAATGAAGTGTTGCCCAATTCTAGAGCTAAAAATAAAGCCAACTAAGATCTTAAACAAATTACTGTGTTTTTTTTTTAAATTTGGACAAAACAAAGCAGCCAATCTACATTAATGCAGTGTGTGAGTCTCACATTTCAAATGTATATTTTCTCTTTACTGCAATTCTTTTTGTATTATCACTTTTCAAAGTGCCCGACACAACCCACCATTCCCAAAGCACCCCAAATATTAGACAACAAAAAAAAAAAAAACCATTTTTGTTTATAGATTCACTGCTGGGTCATCTCCTTCAGACTCATACACAAGGGCAAAAAGTCTTCTGATACTATTTCCCTAAGTATTACATCCAATTTTCCCTTAAATATCTCTCTAGTTCTAGTGTCTTGACAGCTTCCTGAGTGAAATTATTCTACCTCCTGATTGACCTTCATGGCTTGGAATTTTCTTTCTTTCCTCTAACTCCAGCAAATAATTGGCCAGACCCTGGTAAATGAAATAGCTTTGTAGTGAAAAAAACAGAAACATGCACATAAATAACTTAAATTAGCCTTTAAAAAGTACTCCTTAGATGCAATCTCATCGAATCCTCTTAATAAAGATAGGAAACATGATCTTCATTTGACAGCTCTGAGATTTCAAATTACTCACCTACAGTCACAACACAAGGGAGGGAGCCATGGTGCGATTTGGTCCTAGTGAACTCAGAGCCCAGCCCTTACCCAGTCCATTTAGCTGTCTAGGACTCAATTAATAGAAGACCTTGGCCACTAACTCATGCTCAAGTTCCTGAACAGTTTGAGGTGTTTAGCTTCAGTACAGCTCACTTTTCAGAGATGGAATAATCTTGTTTCAGAAAGTATTGCAATTCCCTTGAAAGTGACCCTGGAGATATTTTTGTAGGCAGGAAGTATACAAAAGGAAGTGGATTTAAGAAAATCACTTTCTTAAAGTGAGTTTCCAGAACTGATCAGAATATATTCACTCTGAAAAAGAGTTGTGAAACTTTATGATTGTTATTGCATTGACTTGCTGAGACTAGGGGCCTGGGTATCCCTCCTCTCTCCTCTTGTCTCCATTCCCCACCTTTTCGTGAGTGGGAAATTAATGGTTTCCAGTTCTTCCATCGCTTCCTCCTACTCCTGTCATTCTTATTCAATGAGTCGCAGCCAGTCTCTACTGGGGGAGGCAGAGAGATCAAGCCTTTCTGAGCCAAGGGAGCTGCATTCACACCCATCCACACTGGCCTGGGTTGGGGCACTGGGTCTGCAGGGGCAGAGCAGCCCCAAGCTGCAGACATCCATGCCAAGCTCATCACCAGGGCTGGGTAATGAGGTCAATGTGAAAACAACTGGAAGGCACGTTCCCCAGGAAACACAAGCAGAGTGGAAACGGCCCGACCTTATGTTGCAGAATCCAAATCCATTGAGTCAATTGCCGGGAAACATGACATGACCTTTCAGATGCAGTGCGCATCGCTAGGAGAGCAGGCTGCCCTGCTCTTTTCATTTCACTGCTGCCCTGGAGGCAGCAAGTCACTGGAAATAATAGCCCAGGCTCCAAATCAGTGCTCTTTTAATGAAACACACACGCACAGCAACCCACTTGACACTGGGGCAGATGTGTGTGTGCGTGTGCGTGCATACAGACATACGTGTATGTACATGTACTGCGTATATAGATTCTTCATTTATTTACTAGTCCCGTTCAACTTAACACCTCATGTCCTATGTTAGGGTATTCATTCTAGCTTATATTCTGAACAGAAATCTTTGGGATCTGTTGCATACTTCAAAGGAAGGAAATAACCTTTACGGTCTCATTCTCAACAGCAGTCATCCCTGCTGTCAGACCAACCCAAAAAGCCATGACCCAGCCCAACTTTGACCCAGACCTGAAAAAGGCCCATCCTGCATTTGTTTTTCTGTCATCCTCCCATCTTTTGTGCACCCTATTCGAATCTGAACACAGAGCATCTTCTTCATGATTAGCAATGGTGAGTTAAAGGAAAAGCCACAATTCTTTCTTCAGAAAAAAATCTATTAAACCTTGTAGTCAGGGTTCAAACCTCAAGCCAAGAAGGCTTGACTTGGAAGCCCCAACAGGGCTTGAAGGATATGCAGGGAAAAAACTCAACAGTCTCTAATCAGAAAGTTTCTTACATGGAAAATGTTGGACCAGGGCCACTACACTTCACCAAAAAGCCCTTTGAGGACTGCAAAAAACCCTACAGCTCTGCACTTCTTAGCAGAAGAAACTTTCTCATGGGAAAATAGAAAATGCTCGCACTTTATCTGGAGTATGAGAAATGTGATCCTATTTATTTAAAAAAAAAAAACTGGGGCCAGGAAGTACAATGTGTCATCCATACAAAATTTCATCTTCATTGCTGAGGACAAACAGCATGATCATAAGCAGGCTGGCTATGCACAGGTCAATGACATGGGCAATGCATATATTGAGTTCCCAAAAGGAAAATATATGCCGAGATTGCTCTCCTAATATTCCGTGCTCTACTTAAAGCTTAGAATGACAAATAGGGGAGCTTGGAGGGCTCCTGGGAGCCATGAAATATATTCTCTATAGAATACAAAATACTTTGAGCAATCATTAGAAAATGTAATCACTACTTTATCATTTCAAACTGTTTCTCACTGTTGGAGGTTGATTTTGTAGGTTTAATATAGCTCCAGATCAAGCTTTATGGATCACTCTGCAAAAACACATTGCTGGAAGTTTCCATATAGGTTAGCTTATCCACGAGGATGTCAGGGAGCTAGGACAGGGGTGTGACCCTTCTTCCTACCAAGCTAGAAGAAGATCATAATTCCTGGGCCCCCCCTACGAACAGTTAAATTTGTAGATGTTCCTGGGGAAGAAATCCTACAGGGCTTGAATTCTGCAGGTAAGCGCCATGAAATTTATGAAGTCAGCAAGTAATGGAAAAATCATGTGCAGTCAAAGTTGCCCTTGAAAATCCCTTAAGTAGGTCATTAACTAGAGCAACAATAATCATGATAATACCTAGCATTTAATGAGAGCTTACCATGTGCCAGCACTCTTCTGCCCTTAAGAAAGCTGATGTAATCACTAGATCCACGTCACAGATGTGGGGGATGGAGGTAGAGCAATCAAGTTACACCCACCCTAGAATCACAGAGCCCCTACGTGGTGGGAACAGGATTTGAACACTGAAAGTCTGGCTCCAGAGTCCTCCCTCTAGCCCCTTGCTTTATTGCCTCTCCGTACACATGGTTTGGTGCATAATCCCCAGCGCCTTAGTGTGTTTGCATAAAGATCAAATGTCTGATAAACTGTGGGGAATCAAGATCAATCCTGAGTCTTTCTTTTTCAAATAAAACCATTGAAATTATTTTCCTCTTACAAGCAGCTCATATAGTTGAACGTAAATTAGGTATTCATCTGAAGGGATTCCATGGTGTAAACTGTGGGTTTACTTGGTCAGAGCCTAATAGAGTTGGAGGCCATCTGAGTGAAAGATCATCCTTCTCCAGACTCAGGTGGTACAGGGTGGAAACCAAACCCTGGCATAAGAGTCATGTAAAAAAAACATTATGCCTGCCAAGGACAACCAAAGACATAGTTAAAAACTTCTTCCTTTATAGCTATAAATAACTAATTAAATTAACAAAAAGTTTATTGGCTAATGGGAAGATAACGTTGTGAGTTTGGATCATTTCCAGGAGAGAATGAGATGGCATATCCCTTAAAGATTTCACCACTGAATAGTGTCATACCCTTCAGCCTTAAAATCAGAGATTCCTGATATTTTGTCTCCCAAGGGCAGACTTGCCATAGGCTAATTAATATTTAAATATATAAACCCAATGCCTATAGACTGATGGCTTTAGCATAGCTAGACTATTTATTGGCCATGGCCAGCGGATTCTCTCCACTAGGAGAGAATAGAGAATAGAAAATCAAATAATAATAGACACTTGAAGAACTTGAAATCAAAACCAAGGCTTGAACCACATCTGAAGAGTGCCACTCGGCTGGAGGGCTTGAGGCACTCTCCAACATCACGTGAAGAGCCTTGCCACAGAACATCACCCTGAACTCCTGCCTCCCAGTATTGACTTGCCACCCTGGGAACTGGCCCCCCACCCCTCCAACACACACACCTGCTATACACAGCAGTCTGCTGGGACTCTCAGGGAGAACATTTTTGTTCAAATGGGTTTCCATCCCTTGCAAACAAATAAAATGATAGTGAAGCCAAAGGTCACCAGCCAACATCTGCCTCCATAAGGAGCTCTTCTCTTTAAGCTCCAGTGCTGACTGCTCACTACCCTTAAGACAAATAAGTACATTCAAATCAACTTCAGTCCAATCTGACTATGCTTGGAGGTTCTCTCTTTAACGTGACTTTGTGAACCTCTAATGAATATTTTAACTCTCTGAATGCAACTTGGTCTGATTATGAAGCTACTGACTGTCAGCTCTAAACCCACCCTTCCTTAATAGGCTCTATGATGTTCAGGCTGGGACTATGCAAACTCCTTTCTCCTTTGCCAGTTGTGTTTGTTAGGTTTTGTCAATAGGGGACCATAGAGGGAGACTGCAGGACTAGAGGAGGAAGAAAGGAAAGGCTCCATGACTGCTCCCATCAGTGATGCTCTGGCCCTGGTTCTTTACCCTAGTGGCAACAGTACATAGTTGGTAGCAATCTCTGGATTGTTTGTTTGTTTGCTTTGCTTTGCTTTGCTTTGTTTTGTTTTGCCTTTAGAAATGGCAACATGCAACCTCTCCTAGGAGGTCTGAGTCCCAGTTCCATGGCGCCCCTCCTACAAGCTCCTGACATTCCATCGGCAACCAGCTACACACTCTCCAACATCTGAGTGCCAACTCTGCAAGGCCTCACCTCTGAGCTCCTAGTTTCTGATAGCCTCGGGTTGCCATTGTTTCTTTTTGCAATTGCAATCTCTGTGGGATTTCAAAACTCAGGTTTTTCTCTTAAAGTCCTCCAACAACTGTTTAACTCCATATAAATTATCCCTACTGAAATAACTAGTGTAGTTTCTGATTCTTTGTTTTCTGTAATACAGAAACGATTACATAATAATCTATTACATAATAATCTCCCATTTATACCTATAAGGTATTTTGTTGGTTCTCCAATATCCCAACCCTAGGTGATATAATTTACTGGGAGGACCATGGGAAAAGGAAACAAGGGGAAAGATGCCAAAATATTTTCCTATTTTAACATGAGACGTGTTGGATGGATGGCCATCATCTAGAGTCTGCTACGTCGTGTTGGTCAGATTTGTCTTGGGAGCTCTTTAAATATATTTGCTGGGACTTCATTAGATCTGCTCAAACAGAATATTCAGGAGTCAGGGTGAACAGCTAAAGATTTTAAAGCTCTAGAAGTGATTAAGATTAGTAACCCAAATGAGTGGAGTTAAGTTCCGTGTGCTTCCTACAGGCTACTCTAGACAGCATTTTGATGGACCCAGTCTCTGGACACCAACCTCTCACAATTGAAGAGAGGTCAGACCCAGATTTCTTTCTATTTCAGTTATGACATGTGAAACAAAATGAAAATCAAAAACTTTTCTTGGACTCTTCAGAGAATGGAGCTCGAAGGACAAACAAACACCCAGAAATCTGGAGAGACAGTTGAATCCACCATCCCAGCCAAGATCTGCTTCCCAGAGCAGAAGCCCCTGAAGTCATAAACTGATTGGAACACTCAAATAGCCATTTTTGCAAATTTCTGCAAGCTGAGTATAATCATGCAAGAGTGAAAAACTTGTAGGACCAGTATCTATAGTTGGTGAGTTTTGCACCAGTTTCTCACAGTGTAGACCAGGGAGAGATCCCCCGCAAGGCTCTGACAGTAGCAAGGGAAGATTAATCACTATGAAATATGTCTATAGGCTTTTCCATAGCAAAGGTCTATTCTCTAAGAGAAAAGGCTTTGCTAGATGGAGCCTATTCTAGCTGAGAGAAGGGCATTCCTCCCACCCTAGGGCCTGTAGACTTCCTGTCTCACATAAATGGGAAGACAAGGTGAAGGGACTATGACATGGATGAATAAGTTAACTAGTGGAAAGCACTTACGAAAATCATTGTCCGAAGACATAGACCCACCATCAGGATAACACTTAATCATGAGAATATAGAACACTTCCCCTCACCCACACTTAAAGCCACACCACTGGGCTCCAGTTTAACATCCATGGGTTATAGCTGAGCTGCAAAATGCAGACTCTAAGGACCAGCACTTACAAAAACCTCAAAGTCAATAGGGGACACATAAACAAGGACACTGGAGGCATACACTTAAAACAGTTCAACTCTTAACTAGATTAACATAAGCCACACATCAAAGGCCTAGCCAACTCAGTTGTATTACCCACTGTTATATGTTCAGCTTTTTGACAAAAAATTAGTAGACATTCAAAAGACAAGGAAAATATAAGAAGAAAGAAGGTGAACATCAGACTATCAGACTCAGTAGATTTTGGTCTTATCAGACCAGGAATTTTTTAAATTATTATTAATATGCTAAAGGTTCTAACAGAAAAAATAAACAACATTCAAGTACATGCTTAATGTATGCAATAAGGTGAAAATAAGAAAGAATTGAGATGAAATGCTGGAAGTCAAAAATACTGTAACAGAAATGAAAATGCCTCTGATGGACAAATCAGCAAGGCTGGACATAACCTGGGAGCCTGAAGATACGCCAACAGAAATTTCTCAAACTGAAATGCAAAGAAAAAAAAGCAATGAAAAATAGAAGTGAACATCAAAGAACTGTGGGACAAATTCAGCAGGAATGACACAGCATAATTGGAATACCAGAAGGGGAAAAACACCAAAACACAGAATTCTTAGAGAATGTCAAGCAGGGTGAATACCCAAATAACTACACCTAGGTATATCATATCTAAACTATAGAAGACCAAAGACAAAGAGAAAATCTTCAAAGATTCACAGCCAACTTCTGACATGTGAAAACAAGCATTTTTAGAAGTCACAATAGCAGCAGAAATATTAGACAGAATTCAAAATTCCACTAAGATAAATTAAATGTAATTTAAAGTTTTACATGCCATACTTTAATATCTAGTCGTGTTGCAAATTTACTTACAGTACACTGAGGTGTACAGACAATATAATTTCTCCTTGGGTAGCACATTTACATGTACCAATCAACCATTCTCCTGGTTCTCCAAATTTCAGTAATATTCTCTTGGTTTAAAGAGCCAATCTGTGCAAATTCAACTCTCAAGTAAGGAGCATTTTTTTTTTAACTCTGTCTCATCAGGCAAATGCTCATCCCCTTCATTAAGGTTATACTTGCAGATGTGACAGGAGTCTTTGTGGGCAGGGGATGGGAGAGGAGAGACTGTCCTTGGGTCTGTAGGATCCTCTGGATCTTCCTTGGTGTCTGCTAACAAGTGGCTTGGAAAGTTGATCACTTAAGTATCAACAGTCTGAAGAATGTGGCATTTTGGCCTGAATATGATGGACCTTCTCTCAAGAGCTCATAAGGAACCCCGGCAACCATCAGTCTCAAAGGCCCAGCCACTGGCCCCCTCCACATCAGTACATTCCATCACTAGAGCACAGGGAGCTTTGCATCCCCCACTATGCCATGTTCAGACCAACCTCAGTCTCAATGACCTCGTTCCCTCCTGCCAACACCTCTGTACTATCAACCTGCAACATGTTGGAGGTGACAGAAGACAGGCATCTCCTTAGAGGAGAAGCCAAGAAAGCATGTCATCATTAGATCCATCTCCTGGGGGACCCTCCCTTATACCTATCTGAATATTCTAAAGCCACACTATGAATCTGCTAGAGTCATTCTACCACTCTGGCCCTTCCTCATCCCATGTTCCACTGAGCTGGAAGAGGAAGGCATGGGCTTTTGGACTTGTTAGTGACACCCTCCCTCTTCCATGGTCTAACCTTCCTAAGTGAAGGAGGGTCTTCTCCACATGATAGAAACGTCATGTGATCTAAGGCCTCCAAAATTCACTCTGGTTTCTCTAAAGAGTTTGGAAAATCTCTTTTTCCTTAAAAAATGTCAATAACATCAAACTATAATCTAATTGAAAGGTCAAAGCTGAACAATGACTTAATCTAGTAGGTATCCATTCTTTCCCTGAATACCTAAGACCTATTGCTCTGTGAGTGAGAAGTTCAGAAGAATAAATTACAGAATACAAAATGAAAACTGTTTCCACATGCAACAATGGCATGCTTGGGAAGTGTCCACAGCTAGAATTTTATAATGTCCAGTAGAATTACAAACTGTAATGCAAGGCAAGACAATCAATACTGAATTCTTTCCATATAACGAAGTCATTTACATCTCCTCCTTTAATTTACCAACAACCCTAATAGGTAGATATTATTATTGCTTATTTTATGAGTGTAAGTGACTAGTAACTCATCCAAAATCATATCTTTAGTGACTGGTAGAACTGAAATTCAAGCGCAGGTCCATCTGTCTCTGATACATGTGCTCTTTCACCACATGAAGCTGCATTTTCATTTTGGGTCTCCCCTTCTTCCTTCAGGTTCCCAATAACCAAATAAATGAAACAACATTGATATATTTGAACTTCTGATTATTTCAGTCTTGGTCTATTTTTTGTTGCTATAACAAAATACCTGAGACTCAAAAATTTATAAAGAAAAGAGTTTTATGTAGCTCACAGTTTTAGAGGCTAGAAATATAATGCCAAGCCGCCCCATTTGTCTGGATTCTGGGGAGGGCCTTCAGGCTACCTCACAACGTGATGGAGAAGCAGAAGGGAAACAGCCATACATCAAAGGGCAAGTGGTACATGCAGAAAGATTCAAGGGAGGTGACAGACTCACTTAAAACAACCACTTCTTGAGGAAGTTAATCCAGTCCCACAAGACCTGGCCCACTCCCTGAGAGCATCAATTCATTCGTGAGGGTAGAGAGAACCTGCTTACCTCCCACAGGGCCCTACCTCAGACAGGTTCCACCACCTCAACACCGCCACGTGGGTAGCCAATAATCCAGGACAAGAACCTTTGTGGGAACAAACTGTATCCAAACCACAACAATTTCCAACAAATCTGGTAGAGAAAACAATTCAAATCCAACACTCCCTGGGCAGATGTTGCAGATCAGCACAAGTAACCAACTGGTCCTATGCCCTGCACGTCCCTCTCAGCTGCTATGCCAGTGGCTCTGGAAGCCCCAGTGGGGCAGACTTTCATTAGCTGCCCGGTTAATGTGCTGGAGGGAGTAGAACTCACGGAGTTATTTTTATGCCATACTTTCCTCACCCTGCAGTGCACAGAAGCACAATTTACAGAGGCCCATAATTAAAACGTTCATTCTGACAGAACAAATTCTATAAACGAAGAACCCAGAGCTCCCTCAACACATAAAGTTAATCTAAGGGATGTCGGGAAACTCACCATAATGAGGAGGAAAATGAATTGGCATTTTCAGCAGTCTGAAATGGGAATGCCCCTCCATATGGCGAGCGTAGTTTACTATTGATCATAACTAGGCCTCCAGTCAGCCCAAATGCTCCTTTTTGGATGTAAAAAAAAAAGGCATGTGTTGGAGCATTTCTGTCCTGAAGTATATCTTAGGGGAGAATGAAAGGAAAATATGCCAATACAAACCAAGGGAAATGGCCATGCTATGGCTGTTCTTGCCATGAGACTTGGGTTTCAGTTCTTCCTTCCCCCTCTGCAGACTTCCAGAATGTGAACTTTGGATGATGCCCCGTGTGCAGACTGAGATTCAACTGCTCAGGGTACTGCCTGGCACCCTGGCCAGGGTGGCCCTCAGATGGGAGTGGGTGGTGTCACACCCTCCCCCCTCCCCCCACCCGCCCACTCCTGGGTCATGACTAGTCAAGACACCCAGGCACCACATGTGACCTGGGAGTTCATGGAGCAGCAAGGCCCAAAGTGCCTATAGAAGCAGCTGGAATGGATCCAGATGTGGCCTAGGAGTCGGGAAGAATAAAAGCAGGGTCAAGAGGAGGTGAGGAATCCCGCATCCTGGAGGCCTAGGCAGAAACAAGAGTGCTCCAGAGACAGGGATGAAAACAATGGCAGCCTTGGGGCCCAAGTGTGGAGAAGCTCACCAGGCCCCCAGCCAGGGTCTCTCCCCTGGAGAGTGAGGGGCTGCAAAGTGTCCACACTTCATGACCACCCCACCCCCAGTCCGCCGGCATAGAAGAACCAGAGAACTGGGTCAGGAGTCCTCCTGTTTTCAGCTTTTTCACTACTGTGATTAAAGGATCCGACCAGCACAAATATAGTAGGAAAAGTTTATGTGAGGGTTCACGGCTTCCGAGGTCTGAGTCCATAGAAGGCCGGCTCCATTTCTCAGGGTGAACCATCATGGAGGGAGGGGGTGGCAGAGGGAAGCAGCTCACATCATGGTGACCAGGAAGCAGAGACTCCACTTTCCAGATTCAAATATATACCCCAAAGCCACAACCCAGTTCCCAGCTCCTCCAGCCACACCCTACCACTCCAGTTCCCACCCAGCTAATCCCCATTAGGGGATTAGTTCACTGATCGGGTTAGGACTCTTACAGCCCAATCATTTCTCCTCTGAACCTTCATGCAGTGTCTCACCCATGAACTTTGGGAGACACCTCACCTTCAAACTGTAACACCTCCCTAGGACAAGTTTGGGTTAGGACCCTGGGAAAATGCTCTAGCATGTCCTTTCTAGAGCCCTTTTATCAGCTTACTTTTCTGGAGGAGGCTGTGAGTAGACTGATTCCGGCACAAAGAGAAGAGTCGCAGCAGTTCTGTCTCCATTTCCTGTGGCTGTTTTAACAAAGCACCGCCAGCCCGATGGCTTAGAACAATTCATTTATTCTCTTACAGTTCCAGAAGTCAGAACTCCAAAAGGAGATGCGGGAGGCAAAAAAAGTAAAAAATAAAACTCAACATGTTGCAGGCTTGCATTCCTTTGTGGGGGTTCTAGGGAGATTCTGTCTCTTTGATCTGCCCCATGTGTAGGGGTCGCCTGCATTCCTCAGCTCCAGGGTCCTTACTTCATCTTCAAAGCCAGCTTCCTTCTTCTCAGTATAGAAAGCCTTTCTGTGAGGACCATGAACCCCACTGGTAATCCAAGATGCTCTCCTCATCTGAGGCACCTCAGATTAATCACATTCCCAAAGTCCCTTTTACCATGGGAGGTATATTAACTAAAAAACAAATAAAATAATAATAATAATAATAACAGGCACAGATGTCAAAGGAAATAGTATATTTGGAAAACAAATGATTATAATTTGGGTCCTCTGAATCAAGACAGTGCTGAATAGAGTCCCATATGGCAAATGCAGGAGATGTCTCTGATAGGGGATTTGCACAGAAATTGTTCTCATTGACAGGGAAGAAATCCCAAATTGCAAACTGATTCTGATTGGTTAAGTAGGGTACTCCCAGCTGAGAGATGTTGGAGGCTGGGACACTGACTTCAGTTGTTTACTCAAGTCTACTGGAACATTCTGTGATTTAACCCTTCGAAACTGTATGTGCAATCCTCTCACAATCTCCCAACTCCACTTTAGAAGGTCTTGACCTTAATGACTTCATTTTCTTTCACAGGCAATATATTCACAGGCTCTGGGAATAAGGACGTAGACATCTTTGGGAGCCATTATTCATGCTATTAGGTGATTTTACATTTTACATATTGTTTTGTTAATTTCTGTACAGCATAGACAATCAAGCACATGAGCCCTTATTATGCAGCTCTATCACCAGTCAGGTGTCCCCATGGAAGCAGCCTCTGGGATAGAGATATGTGTGCTGGGCAATTATGGGGGAGTGCTCCTGGGATCCACACCTGGAGGAGGCCTGACTTCATAGGTGCGCTCCTGTCTAGTTATACAGGGTCATGCACTCTGAAGGGCCCTGCACTTGGCCTAATGCTCTGCTGTCTCCGTTTGGAAATTCTTAATGATTTATGAACAAGGAGTGCATCTTCATTTTGCAGAGGACCTTAAAAATAGGTAGCCAATCTTGTCCTGGAAGGAAAGAAGCAGCATAGGTCAGAGAGGGATTGGGCTGTGATGCAGGCGCAAAAAAGGTCTGGCTGATGCTATAGGAGCTCTAGATCTGGGATGGCCCTAAAGAGCTGCCTGAGCGGCATGCGCTCGGGTTTTTACCCTCGATGGCCAGTCTTTGGATACTGGCTTCCCTCTGGGAGGGGCATAACCTTGGACAAGGATGTTATCTGAGGCCAGGGGCATGTCCTGGTGATGGACTCAGCTGAGAACGTTCTGATACTGACACTTCTAGCAGCTGGAGGCCTGAGTGCCTCGGTCCTGCCATGTATAACCTGGGTCACACACACAGCATCCACCACAAGCTCAAAATACTAACACTTATTTCTATGTATGTAACAACCACCAAGTTCAAGGACAGAATACTTCCAGCATCCCAACAGGCTCCCCTGTGCTCCCTCCTGGTAATAACCATCCTCACAGAGGCAAACACCAGTAGGATGTTATACAGTCATGATACGTCAGCTCCGTATTTCTTGGTCTTCACATAAATAGAGTCATTCCATGAGGGCACTTTTGGATCTTGTCTCTTTTACTCATTGCTAATTCATTCACACTGTGGTGTACATCAGTAATTCTTGGTTTTTGCTGTGTAGGTTATATTTACCCATTCTCCTGAGGATGGGCCTTTGGGATGTGTCCAATTTGGGATGATTATGAGAAAAGCAGCTGTGAACATTCTTGTACCTTTCAGTCAGTCATTTCTCTTGGGTATATACCTAGGAATGGAATTGCTGCATTACAGGGTAGGCATAAGATCAGTTGTACTGAATACTATTAAACTGTTTTCCAATTTACATTCCCACATACATTCTATTTTAAGTAGACTCTGGCTGAATAGAAAAAGCAACTTCCCAAAAAATCACTGATTAATGTAGAGAGAAAAACTACTCTAGGTCCATATATATAGCCACAATAGATGTCAGCTTAGCTGCAGTTTATGAGCTTATAAAATTTTTTAGGCTGATTGGAGCAGCAGGGAAGTTGGAATGATATATTCCAAATGTTCCCTAAATAGAGTGATCCATCAAGAAAACAATCCTGTTGATAGATTCTTGCTGAAGTTTCAGGAAAATTCCAGGCAAGGCCAATGGCTGGATTTGTATTTAGGGTGGCCTTAATGAAAGTCCTTGGATTGAACTGATCCCTATGATAAGATCAGCCTCAACAAGCCAAGGAGCATGGGGCAGGGGTGACCTCCTTGTTCTCTGCAGAAAATAGAGGGGCTACAGTGAGAATCACAGAACCAGGTCTGAGGTTCTAATGTCACTCTTCCTTAGAGGGACCAATGTGACCTACATTTATTTTTCTGTAAAACTGGGATAGGAAAAATCCTTCATGAGATTTTCATGAAAATTCAATGACATATTATTTACAAAAGGGCTTAGAAATTTCAAGTAACAATGTAATTACAAGATAATATTAGCCATTCTCCTATGGCACCTTTCCTAAACTCTGCATGTTTATTATTCCCTTTCTTACCAAATTTAGGCACTCCTCACAGGTAGATCTTAGGGTTGATGGGGTTTTTCCCTACAGAGTCCCTAAATCCTGCTCAACATGACACAAGCTGGTCCTGAGAAACACAGGTGATTCCATACTCAAGGAGACAAAATATTGCTCATGATCCATCCCTTACCACTTACAATGGCTTTGTGGAAAATTTGTATTCAAAATAAATTTTTTTTTAAGTTTTCTTGCCATGAAGATACATTTTTCTTGGTGAAGCAATCTTAGAAATTACATTTGGGTGCCCAGAGAAGTCACAGAAGACAGGTGCCTTCTTCCTGGATTATTGATTCTTACTTAATACACAATAGCAATAGTATTGATTATGTACTTTCCATCTTAAAGCACACATGGTAAGCATAGGGATGGAACATCGGATGGGAGAAGACACTAAAGGTAGAAACAAGACCAGAAAGAAAAAAATATACTGCCTGGTAGTGTAGGAGGAGACAAGACCAACAAAGCAGAAGTTGAGGAAATGGCCTGGGGACAATTTGTGTGAGGACATCCCAACCCCTGAAGATGCCTAACGACTTTGAGTCATGAGTAAAAGAGGAAATCATATTCATTTTAGGAAATGATGGGATCAACATGTCATCCTCATTGAAGTCTTTTTCATTGAACATTATTTGAACAAGATTTAATGCCAAAAAAAAATCTCCTTGCCCCGATCAACCCAACATGGAAATATGATAAAAGCTTTAAGTACAATATCTTTCTTGATTAACTCGAAAAGTCCACTGCTCTGGAATAAATATCTCATCATCCAAATACAGCAACACTAAGTAAAAATAGTTCTGGGAACACAGCCCAGATTATGTAGGTTGCGAACCACATTTTTCCATTATTTCTCGAAATGATGAAGAATAAACTAATCAAAAATTTTTCAAGTGAGAAAAGAATACAGATAAAATGAGACAAATCATATTCAGAGCTTCACTCACTTCCTGTGTCATTTACAAAGGCATAAATGGATTATGCATTTTATGTTGTTATCTGAACCCTTGGAAATTAGAAAGTAAAGAATTTGAAGCTTGGGAAAATGGAGGAGACAGAAAAACAGACACAGTAATAACCATAAATCCTGATGCACATGGATAAATGGAATGCTGATGCATTGAAATAAAAAGCTACAATAATGTGGTGTTAAAACCAATACACACTCCTACATAATAGAAAAGAGGTCTCAAGGTTCCATTCATGTGAAAGGATCAGCAGATTTCTGCTCCATAATAATAACTGTTATTATTATTTATTAAGCACCTATCATATAGTGGATGCCTCAGGCACCATCTATAAATGAAAGAGAAAAGATCTTCTAAAAAAAATCAGCGCTCGAAGGCCTTATAAAATAAAAGGTTTCTATATCTAATATAGCAAAGACAGTAATAGGAGCAATATGCCTTTCCCATGTGTTTCATTTTATGGCTCCAATCAACACCAAAGGAAGCTTCTTGTCCTTCTGGCCTTAAGCAAAAAGAATCAACTGTGAGTGCCTCCAGGATAACAGGACTAGAGCAGAGTTGTCATGGACCCACTGGAGCTTCAAATGTATGTGTGGTTTTCACCTTCGTTAATACCAGCTATGATTTCAGGATAATAAATATTAAGAAAGGATCACAAATCAAAAATGGAATAAATTCAAAGACAGACCCTGTTCAAATTTTGTGAAAAGTCAGGACCGTGTGTTAAAGGTTTATCTGGGTCTATAGGACTAAAAAAGTTGATAGATTCGATCAGTTTCACTGAATAACCAATCAAGTAAACAAATAAATCAATTCTAACTTGTTTCATAGATGAAAAATATCTGAAAGCATAGAAGAAAATGCAAGGATGGACAGATGGATGGATAGACAAATGGATAGAAGAATTAAGAACAGAGAAAGGAGAGAAAGAATTTGTTGCAGATGATATCTGCTTCAAACACTCTCCTAACCCCAGGCTCTAGATTTGGGCCATCTTCAGTAGGACTCATGTCACCCCAGCTGAGCCGCAATTCTAGAAATTGCCATCTTTCCTTCTCTACTGCTCCCCATGGCCAAAACTCATAGCTTGTTTCATCTGCTTGTCTCAGTCTTCCTAGAGAAAAATTATTTTGTTCAATTTTATAGGTACAGAATACTTGGATCTTGCCAGCAATTTGGAAGTGAAGAATAACATAATGTAGAATCAACAGTATACTCTAAAAATTGATTTAATTTAATTATGATTAGTATGTGCTAATTTGTATGTACTGGATGACCTCAGTGGTCTCTCATAGTAGTTCCATCTAAAGAATAAGCTGTAAGTTGATAATAAATAGATGTTTGAGATGCCCCCAGAGTTCCAAACTAAAGATCAGTACCTCCGTGTTGCCAAAATCCAGCTGTGGAAATGTGAAGACGTAAAACTGTATGAGCATCCACTGAGCATTTCCTGAGTAAAGCAAACTCATAATCTCACAAAATGCTAAACTATTATTCCTATTTCACAAGTGGAAAAAAAATGAGGCAAAATAGTTTAGTTAACTTATTCAAGAATGTACAGGCTAATGGAGGGGCTGGGGTTATGGCTCACCGATGGAGTGCTAGCCTAGCACAGGTGAGGCCCTGGGTTCGATCCTCAGCACCACATAAAAATAAATAAATAAATAAAGATATTGTTTCCAACTACAACAACAACAAAAATACATATATTAAAAAAAAAAGACATGGAGCCAAGATTCAAACCCATTTGGCCATCTGGGTCTACAAACATCTCATCAACAGAAGATAGTATGTGTTAGTCAGGTTTTCGTTACAAATACCTAAGATAATCAACCTAAAAAAGGAAAAGCTATTTTGGCTTACAGTTTGAGAGCTTTCAGTCTATGACTAATTGGCCCTTTGATTTGTACCTATGACAGCACCAAACTTCATTGTGGGAGCACATGGCACAGGAAGATATTCATTTCAGAGTGACGGGGAAAAAAAAAAGAAAAATAGGAAAGGACCAGAGTATCACTTAAAGGACACACCCCCAATAACCAGAAGATCTCTCAGAAGACCCTGCCCCTTAAAGTTTCCATCGTCTCCCAATAGCATCAAGCAGGGGACTAATCCTTTAATTCATGGATCTTTGGGAACATTTCAGATACAAATAATAGCACAGTACCACTAAATGGCATCCACAGGACACCCATATGAGCCCATTTCCAGTGATACCACTTGCAGTTAGACTACTGCCCTGTTCTATTCCTGACCTGGGGATGGATGGGCAGCAGCCAGCCACTGAGAGCAGATGCAGCAAAGAAGAAGTAAGATAAATCAATTGGCCAGCATTACCACCCACTGCAGCCTGGTAACATAGATGCAGAAAGGTTGGAAGGGGAGAAGTTTGCAGTGACCTGATTATTAGATTAAGGTAAACTTATTGGCTAAGATGCACTGACCCATGATTCATCCAGGAACAACAACACAAAAAAGGGCTGAGGCTGGGGTTGTAACTCAGTGGTAGAGTGCTTGCTTAGCACATATGAGACACTGGATTCAATCCTCAGCACCACATGAATAAATAAATCAATAAAGATATTGTGTCCATTTATAACTAAAAACAAAAAGATGTTTAAAAAAAAAGACTGAAGAAAGAATTAACCCAGGAAGGAAGTTTGAAGAGAAATAGTTTGAAGAGGAGTAGTGCTGATACATAAAGCTGTTTTATGAATTCCCCCTTCCAAGTCCAGTCTATTCAACAATATAGATATTACTCAAACAATTCAACAGATTTGCTATAAGAAAACCACCAAACATGCCCGGTAATAAACACCAGCTCCAGGAACCATGGTGGAGAGTTACAGGGAATGGTGGAAAGAGTGGTAAACTGGCAAGTAGATATCTGAGGATTTGTGATGCTTGTTGTGAGGTATCTGTGGAGTTTGGCTACATCTACATAGAATTTGTTCATGCTTTTCAGGAGCCATGTGTTTATATGTGTTGTGTTGGGACCACACAGAAGGCTACAGGAAGCATCCTTGACTGTCTAAAGGGTATTGCTTCCCTCTAGGTATTGTTGTCACACAGGAATTGTGAGCCTAATCTTATTAGATCTTCTGACTTCAAGAAAAGCTGAAATTCTGAATGATGGTGTAAACTCTCCTGAATTTTCCAACGTCACCAACTAATTCAGAATATTTTTTAAATTTCTTAATAGTTCTTAATTAGTTATACATGACAGTAGAATGCATTTATGAACTTTGATATATCATACATAAATGGGGTATAATTTCTCATTTTTCTGAGTGTACATTTTGTAGAATCATATAGGTTATGCAGTAACAAATATACATAAAGTAATAATGTCTGTTTTGTTCTACTATCCTTCCTATCTCCACATCCTTTCCTCCCCTCCCTTCACTTCCCTTTATCTAATCTAAGTTAACTTATTCTTCTCTAGTGCCCCATGCCTAATTGTGAATTAGCATCCACATATTAGAGAAAACATTTGGCCCTTGGCTTTTGGAGATTGGCTTATTTCACTTAGCATGTTATTGTCTAACTCCATCCATTTAATGGAAAATGCCATAATTTCATTCCTCTTTAAAGCTGAGTAATATTCCATACTATGGTCTAGTAATATATATATATGAAACAGAGGCAGATGAAGCAGTGGTGACTAATTTGACAAACTGGAAAAAGCAATAGCTCAGAGCGTCTTCAGAGAGGCATACAGACAAGAATTACAACAACCTTTCCTCCCCAAATATTCAAAAAGCTGGAATCAGAGGCCTGAGTCAAAAGTCACATATAGAAACGCCCCTTACCATCTTCTTCCAAGTTCTCATCCCACTTGAATGCCAGCAGCAGCTTTGTACCCCCATGTCAGAAAACAGAGTCCTCATTCCAGAGATGCTGAAGGAGAATCATGCAGGACTCCGGGAGAGTCAGGAATCTCCAAAGAGATGGAACCATGGGAGGGATTGATGGATGGATAGATAGATGATTGATAGATAGATAGATAGATAGATAGATGACAGACACATACATACATACATACATAAAGTGCATTTATTAGGAGAATCAGCTCACACCATTATGGAAGCTGAGAAGTTCCATGACAGACCATCTAAAAGCTGGAGACCCCATGCTGTTCCCAGTAGTGTGACTCAAACCCAAAGTCCACAGATGAGGGAAGTTGAGGGTACAACCCTCCGTTCAAGGCCAAAGGTCTGAGAACATGTGAGGCTGCCGATCTAAGTCCTGGGATCCATAGGCTAGAAAGCCTAGATTTCTGATGTCCAAGGACAAGTAATAAAGAGTGTATCCCCTCTCCAGGACAAAGAAATAAATAAGACAATTTTCTACTGCTTTTTTGTCCTTTCTAGGCCCCCATCCAACTGGATGGTGCCTAATTCATATCAAGGGGAGATCTTTCCCACTGGGTCCACAGATTCACTCAATGTCATCTGTAAACCTCACAGACCCACTCAGAAATAATGTTCTACCTTTTCAGTAGGTATTCCTCAGCGCAGTCAAGTTGACACCTAGAGTTAACCATCTTGGACTGAGAAGTCCAAGGTCTGAACTCAAGATGAGGCCATGTAATTGAAAATCCGAAAATGAAATGATCTTGACTCCATACAGGGACACACAGAGACCACATCATCATAAAAATATAGAAGTTCATAAATAAAGAGAATATCCTAAGACCTTCCAGAAAGAAGAAAGAATATTTACATGCAAAGGATCAGAAATCAGAAATGCATCCAGCTTCTCAATACAGGCTACAGGGTTTATAAAATTCTGAAGAAAATCAATTTTCAAACCAGTCTATACTCATTCACACTACTCTTTACATGTAGGGAGAGAAAGACATAGAGTTTTTAGTTACTTATAATACTACAACAGGATGTACTCAACACAATTAAAGAGTAATAAGTAAGTAAGTAAGTAAATAAATAAGGATGTTGTGGGACCAAAACCAGATCTACACAGGAAAGCTAGTCTCCCTACTTCTGTCCCTGTCTATTCTCCAAGGATGTCCGGAGTGATCTTGTAAAAACACACCTTCTCTGAAAAATTCTCCTTTTATTGCTCAGCTCACTAAGAGTAGGAACCAAACTCCTTACTATAATCTACTCTGTCCGGCATGCTTGATATTCTACCTCTCTGACTCATCCTACTGATCTCTGTCTATAGGTTACACTCACTCGCCTCCAGCCCTGATAGTCTCCTTGCTATATTTGAACATTCCAAATGCATATCTACCTCAACAACTTTTCAATCCTCAATTTTTTTGTACCACACCTCATATGAGTTTCCTAAGAAACAGTGCTTTTACTGAAACACTCTGAGTCCTTGCACATTCAAAAAGCTCTTTATTTTATCTGTACCTATCAGTGGTATTTGTGTAAGGTATAGAATTCTAGATTGAAAAGTTTTCCTTAGTTCCTTCTACCTAGAGTGTTTTTTCCACATGTATACATGAGACTGGCTCCTTTACTGACTTCAATCTCTGTTCTAATGCACCTAATTAGAACTCCACTGATCAGCCTCTAAAACTTCACTTTCCTGGCCATCTTTACCCTATTTTCCTCTGTAGCTGTAAACACCAATCCATACATTACTATTTACTCAGTTTCTTTCATGGAGCCACCCACTAAAATGTAAGAACACCTAAGGCAGAGATTTTTGCTTTGTGTACTGCTGCATCCAATACCCACAACAATGCTTATTATGTGGAAAGAAAGGGAATAAGAGAGATATGGATTCTATTTAAGCTGCAGCTTTGGAGTGCAACATTCACATTCAAGCAGAAGGACAGATAACTCAGGGAGGGTGTGTGGGGGGAAAAAATGAAAACTCCATAAAATAAAATGTATGATATAGTATTTGCAAAAAGTAAGAAGAAATAATTAGTAAATCACACACGTAAAAAGGAAGGAAAATAACAGAGGAGAAGATCCAGATTACCTCGAGTATGGCAATGACTTCTTAGATACAATACCAAATGCATGATCTGCAAAAAAAAAAAAAAATCATTAATACTTTGGATTTTACTAAGATCAAAATCTGCTAGGTTTGTAGCTCAATAGCAGATCATTTCTAGCACGTGTGAGGCACTGGGTTCATTCCCCAGTACCACATAAAAATAAATATACAAAATAAAGGTATTGTGTCCATCTACAACTAAATAAAAATTTTTTTTTTGAAAAAAAAAAGCATCTGCTCTCCAAATGACACTATCAAGAGCATGAGAAGACAAGCCACAAACTAGGAGAAAATAATAGTAAAAGACATATATGAAAAAGGACTGTTACCCAAAATATTTTTTTAAAAACTATTAAAACTCAACAGTAAAAAAAAAATAACAATTCAACTATTAAAAATGGACAAAATATCTGGACACCTCGTCAAAGAAGATATACAGATAGCAAGGAAGACTATGAAATAATTTTCAATAGAGAGTATCATTATAGAATTGAAATTTAAAGCAATGAAGGATCACTGCGTACTATTAGAATGGCCAAAATCAGAACACTGGCAACACCAAAGTTGGCAAGGAGGCAGAGCAACAGAAATTTTCTCCTTTATAGCTTGTGGGATGCAAATTGGTACAGCCACCTTGGAAGACAGCTTGGCAATTTCTTACAAAACTATATAAATCCTTACAACAATTGCTCCCCTTGGTATTCACCCAAATGAAGTAAAAACTCACGTCCACACAAAAAAAAGCACACACAAATTTTTTTTATAGCAGCTTTACTCATAATTGCCAAAACTTGAAAGCAACTAAGATGTTCTTTGTAGGTGACTAGATAAGTAATACATAGACAATAGAATATTTTTCAGTACTGAAAAAAATGAGCTGCCAAGCCATGAAGAGATATGGAGAAAACTCAAATTCTTGTTACTAAGTCAAAGAAGCCAACCCCAAAAGCCTGTATACTGTATGATTCCAGCTATATGTCATTCTGGAAAAGGCCAAACTATGGAAAAAGTGAGACAAATCATGGTTTCCAGGTATTAGTAGACATAAAGGTATGAAAAGGCAGAGCACAGAGGACTTTGAGGGCAATGAAACTATTCTGTATGGTAGAACAATACCTTACAGATATGGATACGTGTCATTGCACATTTATCCATACCCATCAAATGTATAAGATCAAGAGTGAACACTAACATATACTATGGCTATGGGTGATGATGATCTGTGAATATAGTTTCATCAATTACGATGAATGTACCCGTCTGGTGGGTGATATTGTTAATGGGAGATGCTATGTTTGTATTAGAAGCAAGGGTATAGGAATTCTCTATTTTTTTTGCTCAATTTTATTGGAAACCCCAAAAATTCTCTAAAAATAAGATCTATTTTAAATAAGCAATATGAAAGTCTACTACCTGAAAAATTTTAAGCTTCCTAAAAAATAACTCTTGAGACAAAGGAGGACAACACTGAAACTGTAGAGTATGAGAAAATAACAATAAAGTCATATTATAGAACCTATGGGCAACAGCTAAAGCAGTCCCATGAGAAGAATCATAACCTTAATACTACTATTAATAAATAATTGCTATGGTTTACCAATTCAGCTCCCGTTAAATGTAGGAACATTTGCAAGGTTAAATGATTCGATTATAAGAGCTATAGCCTAGTCAGTGCATCCTAATTTAAATGCCCTGAATTGGTGGTAACTAGGCAGATGGGGCATGGCTGGAGGAGGTGGATCACTGTGGGCATGGCTGGAAGGGCACATCTCCCCAGTGCCCCTTCCCCGGCCTCTCTGTTTCCTAAATGTCATGAAGTGAACAGTTTTCCTCCACCATACCCTTGGGCCAAGATATCCTGCCTCAACTTGGGCCCAAAGCAATGGAGTCAGGCAACCATGGACTCTAATAAAACATGAGCCAAAATAAACTTTTCCTCTTCTAAGTTGTTCTTGTCAGGTCTTTTCTTCACAGCAATAAAAAGCTAACACAATAACAAGGAATGAAAATGAATGCTTTAATAATCCAACTCAAGAAACAAGAAATAAAATAAAAAGATAAGATTAAGGAAATCAGAGCAAAGAATTAAAATTGAGAACACAAGTAAAATACAGTGATAGAATTTTGAGGGTTGTTTTTTGAGGAAGAAATAAATTTTTAAAATTTTAACTAGTCGAGATTAAACAAAAAGCATGCATACACATACACACATACACACAATTGGCCTCTTGCACACACGCACAAAAAAAATGGTATTGTATGAGAAAACAAAAGAAAAGAAACTTGAGACTAGTTTGTCCAACTCTATTTAGATAAATCTGTAACTTTGATTAAATGGATGATTCTCCAGGGAAATATAACCTACATAAATGTGTCACATTTGGGAGGAAAAAAAAATCTAAAACAATTTTCATCCAAAAAGATGGAGAATGTTGTCAAAAATAGACATAAATATACACACGCTCCCAGTTTCCTGGGTAATCCTACAATAGTTTAAGGAAATGATAACACCAATACTATTTAAACTGTTAACAAAGTGAGGAAAAAAGAAGCGAAGCTTTTGAATTCTTTTTACAAAGCCAGCATAACACTGATGCAAAATTTAATAAAGATAAAACATCCCAACTCTGCAGGAAAATCTCAACTATGAATACAAAAAAAAAAGAAAAAGAAAAGAAATCCTAAGTACAACACTAGCTAACAGAGAACTCCAGTGGCAGGGAGGGGTCAACAAATCAATTTGTGCTGTCAAGGGGATAGAGGAACAAATTATGTTGATGTAAATGTAAATTGGTACACCACCTTGAGGAACAGTTTCACAACATCATCCAGACTTAAAACGCCTTCATTGTTTCACCCAGAAATTCCAAATATAGGAATTTACCCATTAACTAGATAACAAACACACACATGGAATGATGTGGACATAGAGTGTGCTTTCCAGATCTGATGGCTATATTTCCAGCAATAGAGACTAGTTAAACAAATGTTGGTATATTTATACAATAGAATACCATGCAGCCATTATGAAGACTCTGAAGCATGTTCATATGTACTAATACAGAATAATATCTAGAATGTATGTTAAAAAGTAATGTTTGGCATAGCAGCACGATTCACAATAGCTAGACTGTGGAACCAACCTAGATGCCCTTCAATAGATGAATGTATTAAAAAAAATGTGGCATTTATACACAATGGAGTATTACTCAGCACTAAAAAATGACAAAATCATGGCATTTGCAGGGAAATGGATGGCATTAGAGCAGATTATGCTAAGTGAAGCTAGCCAATTCCTAAAAAACAAATGCCAAATGTCTTCTTTGATATAAGGAGAGTAACTAAGATCAGAGCAGAGAGGAAGAGCATGAGAAAAAGATTAACATTAAACAGGGATGAGAGGTGGGAGGGAAAGGAAGAGAGAAGGGAAATTGCATGGAAATGGAAGGATACTCTCATTTTTATACAAAATTACATATAAGAGGATGTGAGGGGAAAGGAAAAAAACAAAACAAGGGAGATAAATGAATTACAGTAGATGGGGTAGAGAGAGAAGATGGGAGGGGAGGGGAGGGGAGGGGGGATAGTAAAGGATAGGAAAGGTAGCAGAATAACAGTCACTGGTATGGCAATATGTAAAAATGTGGATGTGTAACCGATGTGATGCTGCAATCTGTATACGGGGTAAAAATGGGAGTTCATAACCCACTTGAATCTAATGTATGAAATATGATATGTCAAGAGCTTTGTAATGTTTTGAACAACCAATTAAAAAAAAGTAATGTTTGGGGCATGATTATTAAGGGAAGTAGGAAATATATATCTATAAACATCATGTGCATAAATTTTCTCTAGAAGGATACATAAGAAATGCACATTGCTCTGTAGAAAGAATTTGTTGGTGGAATTCAAATCCTGGAAGAGAATGATGTTAGAAAATATTCGCTGGAAACATAATATTTTGTGTGTTTTCTTTACACAAAAGAAATAATAAAACAAATGCAATCTGAGTGAAATACTTGGCAGTCTGGGAAGCCTATCACAGAGCTGTAATAATGTGAACACATTGTATTGATTTAGCTAATAACTGTGGGGACCTACAGTCATAGCGAGGAGATAATGAAGAGGAGGGGTCTGGTGGAGAGAAATGGGGTGAGCCGTGCCAGGGCAATAAGTACTCCTCCATGATATTAGGAAGATACAGACAATGTCTAAAACAGAACAAGCAAACAAGATCAGAGTGAGCTTTGTTTCTGTCTGGGTCTTACACACCCCCAAAGGCCTGTGTACTGAAACCTTGCTGCACCTAGTGGTACTACAGGGAGGTGGAGGAACCTGCAGGAGGGGCCCAGTGGGAGGTCTTGAGGTCATTAGGGCCTGCCCTTGTAGGAGGCAGCAGGACCTTTCCCCATCTCTTCTGCTCTCTGGGAAGCAATTTTGCCCCACACGGCCACCATGTTATGCTGCCTAGTTGATGGCCACAACCAAGTCAAGATGGCGCCTGGCAGTTTGCCAGGAGGAGTGGTTTGTGGGCTAATGCCACTGAGCCATTGAGATGACGAGGATTCCTTAATGACTGACTGCTGTATCCAGATGATGTTAATTAAGTTAAGCTGTGTGTAATTAGTTGGGTATATATACCTCTGCTGTCCTGCAACAAAGAGGCTCCCACTGTTTCAACCTTCACAAGTTGCTTGTCAGCCCCCGGTTATTTTGCCCAGCCAGACTGCGGCACTGCCTCACCATGGGACCAAGAGCAATGGGGCCAATCCTCATGGTCTAAAATTGTGAGCCCAAGAAACCTTGTCTCTCTATAATTTGATTATCTAAGGTATTTGTTACTGTAAAAGAAAGCTCACTCATGCAAGAATATTATTTATAAATATGGAAATAACAAGTGAAAGAGACATCTAAAATAACTGAGAGTGACTAACTATGGGATAATGACTGGGCCAATAGGGAGAATGAGGGCAGAGCCTGTTTTTATTATAAAACTCTTGGTACTCTTAGATTTTTAATAATGTGCATATTTTATTTTGATAATCTTAAAAATTCAGTGTCCAGATTATTTGTTATAACAAGTAGACCTGTAAAAAGAAGCTATGAATAACTGGTGTGCACATAGACCCTCCTTTTGTTCCCACCCCAAGATAACCACACTCTTGTCACGGCACTGAACTTTGTATACGCTTCCCCATGTCTATTCAAATTAAAGTGCACATACAAATAAAAGTCATTTTCTGCAGCATATATGTATAAATACCATGTGCCATTGAAGTCCTCTCTGGATAGAGCTGGAGATAGATATGGAAATGGAAATGGAGATTGGGGTTGAAGAGAGAAATACAGAGACAGAGAGCAATCAAGACAAAGGTGGAGATGAATATGGAGACAAAGGGAGGAATGTATATGTAGATGTGTATACATATTCATATACACACAATACATGTAATATGCATATGTTTGTCTTCACCTCTGTCTCTTTCTCGTTGTGTACTGGCTCCATTCATTCATTCATTCAACTGTAGCTTCATCCCCTGTTCCGTCAACCTGAACCTCCTCCCTTCAGTTACTGAGTCCTCTCAGTGGCCACACTGTTCTGGCCTTTTCCTGATTGAGTATAGAATATGCACAGGTCAGGGTGTTAAGGTCTTTCCAAGAGCAGCAAACCAAAAGGTCAGCAAGGCAGACTTGACCTCATGAGCTAGTGGCAAATGAAGTGTTGGAGCTTTGTTCCCTGTTGCAGGCAAGGAATGCACTGCTCAGATGCTCCTCTTCCTGGGTGAGGAGTACAATAAGCTGGCAAACTTCAGATACAGTACCTGCAGGATCTGCTTGAGTGTTTCATCCAAGGCTATCTCCTCAGCAGCTCCAAGCACACCACAGAGCCCAATGAGGGTGCTAAACTGGCCATTTCTGCCCCATGGAACTTTATCCCAGTTTTGGTGCTAAAGTTCCATACTAGGTGACTGATTTACAGTGCTGTGGGTTGAGCCTTCTTCCTGCCCCTTTCCCTTTATGGAGCGTTAGGCCTGTGTCATGGCCCAAAGTCTCTCCTGCATAATCCTGCTCTTTCTCCCCTTCGTCTTTCACAGGGTATTAACCCAAAAAAATGTCTGGCACTTCTTTGTCATGGTGACTGCTTCCTAAAGAACCCAAAAGGATTCATTTCTCAGCTGAGGATTCCAAAGGAGCTTCACTACTCTGAGGTTTAGTGCAATTCAAACAATAGTCCATCTCCCAACCCTGAAATCCCAGATAATTCTCCTGCCTCTTTGAGAGCCCCTTCATCTCTCCAGACTCAACACTAGCAGAGTGTAAAGATAACTGGAACTTCTCCAGGGATACCATGTCTAAAGTCCTTCCCCTGGGCTGCAGAATGAGACCAGCCTTGTATGCACGGGTCCCCCCACCCTGTGCACTGGAAAATACTGTCCTCTCATTTGTCTTCTTCAAAGAACTTGGACAAACTTGCAGAGTCACTTGCCTTCATTGTTAGATTACTCTGCACGTGAGCGTTTGGGGACAATTCATAATCCAAACTGTAGCACTCACTTGTTAAAGCAACAGAAAGTAGACTAAGAGGAATTCATTTGAGCTGCCATAATTATCTGGGAGTGATACAGGAGGAGATCAGGAAGAGCTTCAGGTACAGGACAGGAGGAGGGAGAAAGAAGGAGGGGGCTATGGTTTGAGTGTGTCTCACAAAAGTCCCTGTGTTGGAAACTTAATTCCTAAAGTCATATGCTAATGATATTTGGAAGTGGGATTCTTGGGAGGCAATTAGGATTAGACAAGGGCATGAGGATGGGACCCCATAATGGCATTAGTGGTTTTATAAAAGGAAGAGAGACCTAAGCTAGAGTACTTGCTCTGTCTCACTATATGATACCCTTCACCATGTAATGATTCAGTAAGACGGTCCTCACCAGACACCTAGAAGCAACAGCATGACCTTGGACTCAGCCTCCAGAACTATGAGCCAAATAAAATTCTCTTCTTTATAAATTACTCAATGCATTGGCCAGTTGTCCATTGCTGTAACAAATACATAAGATAATCAACTTATAAAGAACAAAAGGTTTATTTGGACTCATAGGTTTGGAGGTTTTCAGTCTATAAATGATTGGTCCTTGGTTTGGGGCCTATAGTGGTACATCATCATGGAAGCACAGGACAGAGCAACCAGTTTACCTCATGGCTGGGAACAAAAAGAAGAGAGGAAGAAACTGGCATTCCATAATCCCCTGGGAGGATTTGTCCCCAATTCTAAAACCTCCCACCAGGCCCCTCACCAACTTTTAATAGCACCAAACTGGGGGCCAAATCTTTAACCTTTTGAGGACATTCAAAATCTAAACTACAGCAGCCAGTCTCAGTTATTTTATTATAGCAACAGAAAATGGACTGAGATAGAGAGAGAGGACTGGTGGGGTCACTCAGAACACACGTGACCCCTGTGATGCCGAAGTATTGGCCTCCTAAATGAATCTCTGACTGTCCTTCATGCCAACAGTGCAGCCAAGATCTTGGTCTAACAAGATGAATTTCACTGGCTAATTACTGTCATTTTGTGGATATCCACAGTCTCTCACACTGTCATGCAAGAATCAAAACTACCAGAGATTTCCAGACTGGTTTCCACTCTCCCAGGAGTTCTGAATCCTTCAAATTAGCATCTGTCATAGAATCTTGTCAGACAACAGGGACTTAAAAGGGGGGTGGACTAAAGAAATAAAAGTAGCAGCAGCCCAAAAGCAGTGTTATATTCTTCCTGTTCAGTATTGATTGTCCGTCATTAACTGTTGGATTGTTTTCCACCTTTTCACTTCAAAAGTATTCCAGGAAGAAATGAATATTTTTTAGCAGCTGATGGAGATCATCAAATGTACTTCTGAACTCTTCTAATGAAAGACAATTACTTTGTGTTGCCTCAGGCTCTTTCCAACCCACAGAATGTCGATGTCAAATTCTCCAATTAAAAGGGACATTTTTGTAAAAAAAAAAAAAAAATATAATACTTGAAAGAATAAAGTTGGTTTAACAATTGTGCCAGCAATTGGAACTTTCTATCAACCTGCATGACAGCTACTGCTGTGGAGAAAGTCACAGAGAGAACACTCAAGGCCCTGGATCCAAGTCTGAAACATGGCCCATAAGCTATACAACTTGAACAAATCACTTACTCCACTGGGACTCAATTCCCCACTTTTCAGAGGATGGATGTTTTAAAATCTTTAGCAGTGAACTTCTTTTCCAGTAAATCTTACCCAAAACACAAATCTATAAAAAAAGCATCCGTAATGGGTTGAATTGTGGCCTCTCTAAGAAGATATGATGAACTCCTAACTACAGATGTGCCCTTACTTGGAAATTGGGTCCTTACAGAGGTAATCAAGTAAAACAAGGTCTTCAGGATGAGCCCCAACATGATACAACTGGTGTCCTTTAAAAGGGGAAACTTGAACACAGAGACAATATACACAAACAGGAAATGATGGTGCTGAAGAGACACAAGGAAAAGACGGTATAAGTCTGAGGCTACCAGAAGAAAGTCTGGGAACAGACACACACACACGCACACACACACACACACACACACACACACACACACACACACACCCATAGATCCCATGGTGCTTTCACAAAGAGCATGACCCTACTAACCTCTTGATTTCAAACTTCTACCCGCTCCCCCACCCCCCACCCCCACCCCCGGCCCTGTATTGTGAGACAATAAATTTTCATTATTCTAAGCCGCTAGGTTTGAGATACTTTGTTACAAAAGTCCTGGGAAACTAATACAGCAGAAAGACCTAGTTAAAACCTGCAGTTTTTGCCATTATTTATAGACTCCTGCAACACATAGTCCAAAAATCCCTGAACTACATGATGCCAAGAGCCCTGATATACTTACATGGCCCTGAGGCCCTAAAACCTCTGAGTTCTCATCGACAGAAAAACCTTCCTTTGTGTGACATTTCAAGGCAAAGTGTATGCTCACGTCATGTCTAAAAACCACTAAAGTGTGCATTATATACCTGCTACTCTTTTTGGGGGGGATGGGAGTACCAGGGATTGAATTCAGGGGCACTCAGCCACTGAGCCACAACCCCAGCCCTATTTTGTATTTTATTTAGAGACAGGGTCTCACCGAGTTGCTTAGCACCTTGCTGTTGCTGAGGCTGGCTTTGAACTCCCAATCCTCCTGCCTCAGCCTCCGAGCCGCTAGGATTATAGGCCTGCACCACCGCACCCGGCTTACCTGCTACTCTTAATTGTAAAACTTGAGTGACCTGAATGTGCTATGCCCTGGTCAGAAAAAGAGAAACCTATATGGGTGCATGTTTTTAAAACAACAGATTGATGACAGAGACAGATAGATATTAAGGTTACATCTGTAAGCTCTTCATTGTGTGAGCAATGCCTTAAAAAGTGCTTGAAGTCACAATCTATTGCCAGAAAGGAATCTTACCCTTTGATGAACTTCATCACACACAAAATTCAGTACTTTGCCTTTCCCATCCTGGCTCACAGGGGAGTCTGGGACACTCCTTTTGCTGCACTCTGCTCACCCTTGTCCCTCCTGGAGGACCCTCAGGTCCTAGTCCACCAGGTTGGAGGGCTCCTGAGAGCTCCTTTAATGGCATTGTCTAGATTCTTCCAAAGGAAACATCATTTCTCCTGTCAACCTACTGCTTCTTACAGACTGTCATGTTAACAGTCTCTAATTCTGACCCCAAAAGTCTCTCAGGAGAGATGAAAGGCAGAGAAAAGAATATAACAGAAGTTGGAGAATGGGCAGGGATGGAGAAGCCCATCCTGACATCTATTTTATCTATGTTCTACCATTGAGAAGTAAACCTATACAAATAGTTCCATGGTTGTGCTCACGTCAGTATCACAATAGGATATTTCTGTGGCTTGACTGTCTCTCCCAAACGCACGTTGAAATTTAATTGCCATTTAAACCCTATGAGAAGGTGAGGTCTTTAAGAAATGATGGAATGATGAGGGCTCCACCCTCATGAATGGATCACTGCTGCGATCTCTAGAGTATTAGTTATTGAGAGGGTGGGTTGTTATACAAGGTCATCTCTCCCCTGTGCTCACTTTCCCTTCCACCATGTTCTGACTTGGCACACAGACCCTCCTCAGGAGCTGGCATCAAGCTTTTGGACATCCCAGCCTCCAGAATTGTGAGAAATACCTTCCTTTTTTATATAAATTACCCAACCTCAGGTATTTTAACAACACAAAACAAACCAAGGTGAATATAAAACTCCAAGAGGGGATACATTGCTGAATTTAAAACTTGGTGATTGACTAAAAGAGAGAAAGGCTTTCTAATGATGATACCTCGAAGCTATAGTTCCAAGACATACACAGTGAACACTAAATTAAAGCACCAGGCACTATCATGAGATGTCTTCCTTTCTTCCAAATGTTTTCTCTTGGAGAAGTCAATAGGTTTTCCTATGAGACGGAATGTTGGATGCAGCACACTCTTGGCTCAGACAGAAGGAGCCACCAACTCAATAAATATAAAGCTCAGCGGCTGCCATGTTTTTAAAGTCAGTGTTTGTTGAGCTCTTTGCATTCATCATTTCACTTAATCCTACAGCACAAATATGGGAGAGACTATTTATCCTGTGTTCAGAAAGGAACCTGAGGCTTGATAGTTGTGCACATTTCTCAAGTTGTGGGATCAGAAGAAATCTCCAGTTCTTGAGAACCACTGAGTAACAACAAAGGAGAAAAGCCATCTTTATCTTCCCGTAGGAAGGAAAATGTCCATGCCTTGGACTCTTTCTCAGACCCATTGCCGCTGTCTTTAGGGTATCCAAGTTCATCTTAAGAGATAGTTGAGAAGAAACAGGGCTGTGGGAGGCAGAGTCCGACAGGTCTGATGGAAATCTGCTCATCCATTTCCTTTCTGGAAGACGCTGGAAACTTTTCCTCGCCCATCTGATCCTCATTCTTCTTGTTTGCAGAATGTGCTCATCATGTGGCATATTCTGATTAATAAATTAGTTAACAAATTATAGTCACAAAAAATTGAGGTTTGATAACAACAGCAAAGGTAGCAGCAGTGGTGCATGCTTTTTATTTATTTGGTGGAGATCTCTCTATAACTGTCGGTTCCACATCCATCCCTACTACTCTCTTCATTGATTCCACCATTTCATCCTATTGCTCAGCCTGCTCAGCCAGCTTCGCTTGATATACCAGATCCTCCCCATCATCCATGGGGGCAGCAGCTTCGGGAGGGTCTGCATGACCTTCTGCCTCTTGCTCAGCATCTGGGCAGCAAAAATGGTGGTGCCTCTTTGTGGGGATCTTTACCCAAGTTATAGATCTGTAATCACAGGCTCCATTTTATAGCAGAACCTCTCCAAAGCAGGACATGAGAGAAAGTCTGCAAAGTTCTCTGTGCTGAAGTTCAGTTCCAAAATTTCAGCATTCCTCCTGCTATTCATGGATGCCCTCTCTTTGGGTGGTATGATCAGCGGAAACAAGTGTCCCTGCTATTTAGTCACTTGCCAAATTCAAATCCCTTGGTAACTACTGAGGACTTTTTTTGGAGTTTTCTGAACCTAACTTTGCATTGATCTATCCTGTCCAGTATCCTCCTTCCGAAACAGAATTAAAATTCCTCTTAGTAGATATTTTAAATTTTAAATGAGTATGGATCCTATTTTAACCATTTGGAGAAATTATTTGCAATTCTTTATAGATGTCCTATAGTGTGAAACTAGCATAGAAAAAGCATAATTTTAAATTGTTCTATTCTGTCTTTCTTACAGAGCATGCATATGTGTGTGTGTGTGTGTGTGTGTGTGTGTGTGTGGTGTAAGAGGCTATTGGTGCAGAAAGATAAAAGAGAAATGAAACTCTTCCATTTGGATAATGTTTGTTGGGCATATGCTTGTTGTCAGGGCCTGAGAATAGAAAAGAGGGGTGCATATCTCTGCTGGCAGGATCTAGCAGGAAAAGTAGGTCAGAAAGTTTATAAAAACAACAATGGTAGACACTAAGACACCAGGAAGCCCCTGAGGTCTATGAAAAGTGAAAGGAACCACACTTAAATCTAAGGGTTGGGGTTGTGGGGGTGGGTGTGCATAGGAAGCTGTTTCTCACCTTTTCCCAGAGGTGATGAAGCACATGGTTTGGGATTTCACAGGCTTATTCCTGCTTTAGGTATGAGGTCAGTGTCATTACTTGAAAGCCAATTCCAAGCCTTTCATTTTTCCACAGGCTCCATCAAAAACTAGATCAGAAGGGACTCTTCCTTCTTGCTCAGAAAGGTTTCTCACACAGGGCAGTCTCTACCAGGTCCTGACAGTTCTGTTGGTTGGGTCCGGTTAATCTAGAGGGTGTGTAATTAAAACAGTGCACCTCTACCCTCTGCCTAACTCATTGAAGTTTTGATCATCTGACTTGCAATTTGAGCCCTTCCCAATACTGCTCCAGGTCATGTGCAGCCCTGGTCCACCTGGCTGCAGAGCACACATCATCAAGATGTCTGTGAGAGAAGAGCCAGATCTTGAACCAGAACCTAGAATCTGGAGGCTCTGCACAAGGGCTCCTTTGTAGAAGAAATGGATTTTCTCATCACATACACCCACAAATCCACAGTTGTGTGTCCTGGTTGGCAGCTGGTAGACCTCTCAGTGTGTCTTGATTGAAGCTGCTCAAGAATGACTGCCCTACTTAGTGCCATGTCCCACAGACTGGCAAAGTAAATGTTATGCATTTTTTAATATTTTTAAATTTTTTATGTATAGATGGATAAAATATCTTTATTTTGTTTGTTTATTTTTATATGGTTCTGAGGATCAAACCCAGTGCCTCACATGTGTGAGGCAAGTGCTCTGCCACTGACCCACAACTCCATCCCAATGTTATGCATTTTTTTTAAATTTTTTTAATTTGTTTTAATTAGTTCCATATGATAGTAGAATGCATTTATGTACTTTGATATATCATACATAGATGGGATATAATTTCTCATTTTTCTGAGTTTACATGTTGCAGAATCATATTGGTCATATAGTCACATATATACATACAATAATGTCTGTTTCATTCCACTGTCTTTCCTATCCCCACATCCCCTCCCCTTCCCTTCCATCACTTCCCTCTACTTAAACTAAGGTAACACTATTCTTCCTTAGTGTCCTCCGCCTAATTGTGAATTAGCATCCACATATTAGAGAAAACATTCAGCCTTTGGTTTTGTGGGATTGGCTTATTTCACTTAGTATGATATTCTCCAACTTCATCCATTTACTGGCAAATGCCATAATTTCATTCTTCTTTAAAGCTGAATTATATTCCATTGTGTATATATACCACATTTTCTTCATCCATTTATCTACTGAAGGACATCTAGGTTGGTTCCACATTCATCCCTGATGTAGAGAAATGAGTTTGTTTTATGGGTGTTGATTTTATATCCTGCTATTTTGCTGAATTCATTTATTAGCTCTAGAGTTTTCTGGTGGAATTTTTTTAGAATCATGTCATCAGCAAATAGAGATAGTTTGAGTTCTTATTTGTTTTATTTGTATCCCTTTAATTTCTTTCTTCTAATTGCTCTGACTGGAGTTTCAAGGATGATGATGAATAGAAGTGGTGAAAGAGGGCATCCTTCTCTTGTTCCAGTTTTTAGAAGAAATGGTTTCAAGTTTTCTCCCTTATCCTACATTGTTTCAAGAAAGTTCTGGCATCTCATTCTTATTAAGTGTGGGTTCCCAATGGATCCAAGTTTTAGTCATTGAAACCAAATAAGCCATTAGATCCCATTCCAGCTGTATATTAAATCCAGGATCTCTGGTATGGCTAGCCATAGACAGAAATTTGGTCCTATCCCACTGTTCTCTTTCTCTAACATCTTGAAGATGCACTAATATCTGGTAAGACAAATTATCAAAATCTTGTATCAAAATCAAAATTCTTTTGAAATGTAAGCATTTCTGCATTTCTCAAATTGCTAGAAATGTTGAACTTTTTTGATATATTTGTTGATTCATTGTATATCATCTTCTGAGAAGTGTCTGTTCAGTTCCTTGGCCCATTTATTGATTGGGTTATTAGGTGTTTGTTTGTTTGTTTGTTTTTGGTGTTAAATTTTTTGAGTTCTTTATATATCCTGGAGATTAATGCTTTATCAGAGGTATATTCTGTGTCATTTTGGTTCTTGTTTTCAGAGCATAGTGAGCTACAAGAGATGGTTGGTTACATCTGGAGAAGGATGGGCCTACCTTGCAAGGTACTATAGTTTAGATATGAAATGTCTCTGAAAGGCCCATGTGTTAAACTCTTAGAAGATGGTGGAACCTTTAAGGGGTAGGGTCTTGTGAAAGGTTTTACACATTGGGGGTGAGACCTTGAGAGGAGTTGTGGAATTATGGTGTCTTCCTTTTCCTCTATTTTGCATCCTGACCATGAGCTGAATGGGCTTACTCTTCCATGTGATCCTACCATGATGTGCTGACTCCCCTCATACCTAAAACAATGAGGCCACTCAATCACAGACTTAAACCTCTAAATTGTGAACCAAAATCAGACTTTTCTTTTCTCTCTTATTATCTCAGATGTGTTGTTACAGTATGGAAAGCTGACTAACACACACAGCAACTTCCCTATGTGAGATCATTCCAGTGTCTTCTAGTACTAGAAGCCAGTTCTCCTCACAGATGGCAAGGAAAGATTGAGCTGACTTAAGGATCCACAATCATCAGCTTCATCTGAATCCATCCAAATGTCTCCATGCCAAGTCTCAGGGTCCCACTCCTTCCTAAAGAGAACCCCAAATCTCATGTGTCAAAATTGCCATTGCTTCAAATTCACTTGAGGTTGTAATTCTGCATCCTTCATGATTAAACATTTTCTCCAGGTCATCCTGGAGCTTCAAGAAATAAAAGATCTGGGGGATCACTCTGGTGTTCTGGCTGCATCCTGCATGAGGTGAATGGGCTTCTGCAAGGCCTGTTTAACTTCTGCAAGTTTAAAGACTTGAGTCTGTCATTTTTCTTTCTTTAACTACTTTAATGCACCGAGAAAGAGCTATTGTATCCCACATTCTGTGCAGTCATTATCACTGCCTTAACTGTCAAGTGCAGCAGTCCCTTGATCCTCAGGCATTCGCCTCAGTAAGCATCTCATCACAGGACACCTCAAGTGATCCATTGGTCAATCTTGATGATCCTACATTCCATGGCAAGGACTCAGCACCATATTTGATCTGAAGAATGCAACCAAATCATGCCTAAATCTCATCTCTGGGATTTCTTTTCTATAGTCACTCCTGAAACCATTTCCTGTACCGGTTGAATGTCCCTTATCTAAAATGCTTGAGGCCAGATGTATTTCAGATTTCAGATTCTTCCCCAATTTTGGAAAATTCACATATACATTATGAGATAACTTGGGGATGGGACCCAAGTCTAAATCTGTAATTCATCTGTTTCATAGGTATCTTATATGCACAACCAGAAGGCAAGTTTACAATATTTTTAGTGCATTTGTGATTTAACTATACATGAGGTCAGGTGTGGAGTTTTCTACTTGTGGTATCATATCAGTACTCGCAAAAGTTTTAGAATTTGGAGCCTTTGGATTTCTGATTATTAGATTAGGGATGCTCAACCTATTTCATAAGAGATCAATCAGTCAAGAGATGAAAAACATGCTGATTCCTAAGCGGTTCCTCCAACCTATAACATTTGATAACAATGAAAGAATGCCGCAGTCTGGCTGGGCACAATTCACAAGCCACTTATCAAGCAGAAACGAACTTTATTTTTAGAACACACACGCCTCTCAACAAAAGAACCCAGTGCCATTTAATAAACTTAGTTTAAAATAAGTTGGTTTTCTATAGGAAACAGCTACTACCCCTAGTGATGCAGGAATAAAGAGAAGAAGTTGGAATGTCAAAATTTAGAAACTTGATGGAAGGACCCTGCAGATCTGGAGATCAGAACTTTGTGGCAGACCACTTTTCTACTTGGACTGGGTGCCAGGCTGGCTGATGCTGGCACCTCTGAGGAGGTACAATGAAGTTGGTTCAAGGAGTGTAGGAAGACCTCAAACTGGAATCCATTGGTACTACTGGAATTAACTGGACCTTCCAGGGTGAAGAAGGGGAGCTACTGTGATGTCACATCCTTTCTTTATCCTCCAGCCTTCCAGCCTCCTTCCAGAGGGCCCTACTCCAAAGCAATTTTAATGTAGGTTTTAATTATTCATATTTACTATATTAGAAAGGAAACAGAGTTAAATATTTATTATTTCATTTAAAAATAACAAAAAAATCCAACACATGTTAACGTAAATAATATCTTTTTAAAAATAACTTTATTTTTCCAAAAGATAAAATTTTTGAGAATTGTTTTACATGATCCAATCTCTTTAACATCTGGTTTTATAGGAGACAGTTCTGTTAGTGGGTCTGTATCTGCATTCAATCTTTTAAAATATGTTATCTGATTAAAAGTATATGAAGAAAACCCAGACTCACACAAATATGAAATTGGAAATAGGAGAATCTTGCAAGATCCTCAGAGGTCCACCTTTGTCCAGCTGCTGAAGTAGAAGGTGATCTAAAAGACCAAATGCCATTGTTAAGCAGGACTCCATAGAATTGGACCAGTGTCTAATTAATGTGCCTCTTTTCCCTTTGCAATCCTCCTACCTTATCCCCTGTTAAAAAAGAAAAAGAAAATTAGTAGTAAATTCATATAAATCAATCAGCAATGTGAGGGAACAGGTAGAGGGAAGAAGCACATCATCCTCCCAGTTGACCAGGCAAATCTCAGTTTACACTCAGCTAGGGCACCTTCTCCAAGTGCATTCTGCACAATTTCTACAGGAAATAACATGAAAATGAATGTAATTTTCTAGAATATTTTAAAAGAAGGAGGGGGAGAGATAGAACCTGCAGAAACTTTCCCCACTTTTCTCACTTAAAAATTGGATTCCCAGAGGCAGAGACCAAGATGGTGGCTAGGAAACCAGAGTGGGGTAAGAAAATAAGGATGCAACAGCTGAGAAGCCCAGGGCTCTGCTCCCAGGCAAGTCATTCATATGTTGTGTCAGAATGTGATTTCTGTTCCAGGAGGAAGAGACAGGTACTTTTCTGAGTTCATACTTCCCCATCTATGGGACTGCAGTGTAAAGCTCGGGAGTCAGAAATAGAAACAATGTGTAAGTAGAATACATTGAGACCCTTCAACAAAGACCCTCAGTTGTGCCTGCCTTTTATACAATCCTCTGTGCCTCCAAGTTCCTGCTTGAGTGAGTAGAGTAATAACCCCCAAGATCCCAAAGCCGTCCACTCACTCAGATAAAGAAACCATCTGCAAAATAGAACCACATCAGAGCACAAAAGGTAGGTCCTTGCTAATGAACAGAAGCCTGGTTTGACAGCCTGGGCTGCTCGCCAAACTCATTTGTTTCCAGGCATTCTGTTTGCCAACTGAAGTTGTTGAGAATTAATAGGCCCCCAAAATATTTCCTAGGATACATACTGTAAAAGCTGCCAACTCTGTCCATTCCCAGTGATGTTAGAAGAAGCAAAGTAAAAGTGTAATAAAAAGAAAGAGCTGAAATACCATAAAGCACAAGCCATCCCAAAAGGAACAGCAAGTAAATTTGCTGCATTCACTAAGAGGAACATTTATTCTAAATTCAGCTTCTGATCACAAATGTCAGCAGGCTACTGCTGAGACCAGAAGAAAGGAAGCCTCCTCCACCTGCCATAAATAATAAATAAGTGTTCAAACTTACAGAACTTTCACTTAAGACAATCCAGGTAGTATATACTTTTCTTCTTTGGAGGCAAACATTAGGGAATAAATTTTAACTGAAACAGAGAATAAAAATAGAAGTGATATGGCAAGATAATACTGGAATCCTAATAAACATTGATATTTTTTAAAAAAAAACAAAGAGATTGCCTTCTGGTTTCTTGTCTGACATAGGACCAGAATAAAAAACTGAAAAAGCAATAGTTCTCCCTAGATCTGTAAGGGAAGAGAGAGGTCATAAGGCAAACCAATACCCCAGAAATTAGAGAGATTAACAGGGAGGTACAGAACATCACAACATACTAGAACAGAAATTCGGGAGCAGAAACCTCTGTGGGAAGCAGTGCCAGCATGGGAAACCTGAATTGTGATTGATAACTGTTGGATACTCAGTATGGGAAATCTGAGAGTCCATCTCTGGGTTCACTTCCATGAGCTCTACCAGTTCCTTACAGTAATTATCAGATAACCATCCCCTCTAACTTCCAGAAGGAAGAGGAGAGAAGGAACCACTTTGAAACAAATCAGAGCATCCTTCTCTTCTTAATATGTAATTTGAATATAGAACAACAGGGCTGAGAATGTAGCTCACAGTACCTGCCTAAACTGTGTGAGGCCCTGGGTTCGATTCCCAGGAGCCGGAGAAAAAAGAATACGTACCAGCAAATAAAAACAGTAATGAATATTATCAATAGTAATCCAGCTCTGCCAAAAACTACTTTAAATATTAATGTTTAAATAGAAAAAGAATTTCTAAGCTTGAGGATATGATAGAAACTTCCAAAAGTAAAAAGCAAAAAGAAAAATATACTAAAAATATAGAACAGAATATCCAAGAACTGCCAGGTGCCAGGCGCACACAGCACCCAGCCTCCCAGCAACTTGGGAGGCTGAGGCAAGAGGATCGCAAATTGAAAGTTAGCCTCAGTCACTCAGTAAGGCCCTAAGCAACTTAGCAAGACCCTGTCTCAAAATAAAATCTAAAAAAAAAGGGCTGGGGATGTGGCTCAGTGGTTAAGCATCCCTGGATTCAATCCCCAATACCAAAAAGAAAGAGAGAGAGAGAGAGAGAGAGAGAGAAAACTATCTAAGAACTAGGAGAACTATAAGAGGCAAACATATATGAGAATACTAGGAAGAGAAGAAAGAAAGAAACAAAACTAGTATTTGAGGTCATATTAAATGAGAATTCCCCCCAAATTAAATTGGATACTGAACTACATACCTAGAAAGCTCAGAGGACATCAAGCAAACTAAATGCAAAAAGAAAAAAACCCTACATTAGGCATAGCATATCCACATTGCAGAAAATATATCTTTTCCATGCAAGCAAGAAGAGAGTAGAGTGAAATGCATAGTATTGAGAGATAAAAAGCCACCTACCTAAAATCCTAACCCTTTGAAATTATCATTCAAAAATGAATAAGAAATGAAGACTTTCTCAGACAAATAGAAATTTAGAGAATCTGTTACCAGTAGAATTGCCTTGAAAGAATGTCTAGAAGAAACTCTTCAGAGAAAGTAAAATAATATAGATCAGGAACTCAGGCCTCCAAGAAGAGCATCAGAAAAAGGAATAAGTGAAGGTAAAATTTAAAATTTTATCTAATGGATATGAATATATACCCACACAAGTATGCACACCACACACATAGTCATATGCCATATAACAGCATTTCAGTCAATGACAGACCCATATATGATGGTGGCTTCATAAAGTTACGTTACCAAAACCAATGTAGCTAAATTTGTTTATATAGGTACATTCTATGTTGTTCACACATTAACAAAATCATCTAAGGATGCATTTCTCAGAATGCATCCCCTTTATTAAATGACACATTATTATGTATCGTCACTATGTATATAAATTACATATACATAAAAATGTATGTATATGCATTGGTACTGTATTGTATGAATTATATGTGTCATGTATATAATGTATATTCTTATGTATGTTTGTTTATAAGGGAGGATTTTGAAATATTTTGTTATTATGAGATATTTGGATAATCTGTGAAGCTGCATAGTATTATTTAAAAGTGGGCATGTAGTATGCACGTATTAAAACTCTAGAGAAACTACTAAAAGGGGGACTTTAACTGATACATAAGAAAGGAGAATCATAAAATCCTCATTTAAAACCACAAAATGCAAAAGAAACATAGAAGATAAAAGTAGGAATAAGGGCAACAAATAGAAACAGTGACAGGTAGGTATTAATTATATCAATTACCACTTTAAACATTAATATTCTACATATGCCAATTAAAAAACAGAGATTATAAGAGTGGGTTGCAAAACAATACCCAATTATATGTTTTCTATAAGAAAACAACTTTATTTTTGTTTGTTCATTTGCTTGTTTATTTTTAGTACCAGGGACTGAACCCAGGGGCACTTAACCACTGAGCTGCATCCCCAGCCCTTTTTATTTATTAATTTATTTTTATTTTGTGATAGGGTCTCGCTAAATTGCTTAGAGCCTTGTTAAATTGTTGAGGCTAACTTTGAACTTGTGATCCTCCTGCCTCCGCCTCCTGAGTGCTGTGATAACTGGCTAGAAAGCCAACTTTAAATATGAAGATATGCATATATTAAAAGTAAAGGAATGGAGAAAATATGCCATGGTGATACTAACAAAAGGAAGTGGTAGTAGCTATGTTAAATTCACATCAATCTCACTTTAGATTAAGAAAAGTTATCAAAGATAAAGAAACGCATTATATAGTTATAAAGGGGTCAATACTCCCAAAATACATAATAATCTTAATACATGTATGTGAAATCACAGAGCATCAAAATATATCAGAAAACTAAGAATTGCAAAGAGAAGCAGATGGATCCACTTTTTTAATATTTATTTTTTATTTGTAGTTGGACACAATATTTTTATTTTATTTTTATATGTTGCTGAGGATTGAACCCTGGGCCTCACACATGCTAGGCAAGCACTCTACTGCCGAGCCACAATCCCAGACCTGGATCCACTTTTATAGTTAAAGATTTCAATTCCTTTCTATCAGAAATAGACAGATCCAGCAGGAAGAAAATCAGTAAAACATAGTTGAACTCAACAAAATCATTAATAAATTGGGTATAATGGACATCTGCAGACAACTTCACCCAACAACAGCATATGACACATTTTTCTCAGGCTCACATGAAACATTCACCAAAATAGACCACATGCCTAGCCACAAAATACATTTAGCAAATTTAAAAGAATAGCAATCATATAATATGTGTTCTCAAACCAAAATGAAATTAAACTAGAAATCAATGACAGAAAGTTAGCTATTTTGGAAAATCCTAAAATACTTGAAGATTAAACAACATACTTCTAAATAACACATGGATAGTCTGGTTTCTGTTCAGGCTATATAAATATTTCACCTTTTACTAAATAACACATGGGTAAAAGAACTCTCAAGAGAAATTAAAAATTCATTTTGGACTAAACCAAAATGAAAATACAACTCATTAAAATTTGCAGAATACAGCAAAATTGGTACTTAAAAGAAACTTATAACATTGAATACACGTATTAGAAAAGAAGGAAGAACTAAAATCAAAATGTTCCTCAGAAAACTAGAAAAAGAAGAGCAAATTAAATCCCAAGTAAGTAGAAGAAAGGAAATATTTTTTTAAAAAATAGAGCATAAATCAATGAAATGGTAAGCAAGAAACCAATAGAACCAAAAATGTCAAAAGCTGGCTCTTTGAAGAGACCAATAAAAATCAATAAATTTCTAGCCAGGCTAAGCAAAAAAAAGAGAAGACACTAATTGCTAATATTGGATACAAAAGATGGGACAACACTACAGATCTTGTGTACATTAAAATGATAATCTATGTAGAAAAGCCAAAAGGAATTGATCAGGAAAGAAGAAATCTTCTAGAACTAATAAATAATGATAGCAATTTTTTCCCTATATAATAGCAATGACCAGTGGAAGGTGAAATCTAAAACAAATTACTATTTACATTAGCACCCCCAAACATGAAATAGTTATAAATCTAACAAAATATATACACCATATATATGAAGGAAACTCTGATGAAAGTTATTAAAGAAGTAATAAATGGAGATATATTTTTATAGTCATGGATAGAAAGTCTCAATTTGTCAATATGTCACTTCTTCCCAACTGGACCTAGAACTTAATGAAAATGCAACAAAAATTTCAGACAGTTATCTTGCAGATATTGACAAACTGATTTTAAAGTTTGTACGTAGAGGCAAAAGACTTAGAATAGTCAGAGAACTGACCTTACCCAACTTCAAGATTTGGCATAAAGTTAAAGTAATCAAGATAATACAATACTGTTGAAAGAAAAGATCAGTAGACCAACGGAACATGATACAGCCCAGAAATAATCTATATAAATGTAGTCAACTAATCTTTGACAGATGAGCAATGACAATACAGTGGAGTAAAAATTGTGTTTCAACAAAAGGTTCTAGAACCACTAGACACCTGCATGTAAAAAGTGAATCTAACAGATTGTACACCCTTCACAAAAATTAACTCAAACATAGACCTGAATACCAAGTCCAAAACTGTAAAACCACTGTAACAAGAGAAAATCTAGTCACAGAGGTTGGGGGAAGGGATGGGTAAATAGCTGCTGCACAGAGGATTTTTTAGAGCAATTAACTTCTTCTGTATGATACTATAATGGTAGTTGTATGTCATTATATATTTGTCCAAAAACCATAGATTATACAATGCCATGAGCAAACACTAATGTGGTCTATGGACTCTGGGTGATGATATGTGGGTGTAGGATAGTCAATTATAACAAATGTACTACCATGGTGCAAGATGTGGATGGTAGGTAATTGGAAGGGAAATCTCTATACCTTCCACTCAATTTTGCTTGAACCCAAAACTGTTCTAAAAAAATAGTTTCATTTAAAAAACTAGACTTACTGACTTGCAGATTGTTGACTTCATTTTCCCTCCGATTATATATTTTCTCATTGCTCAAGTTTTTGCCAAACCACTACCAAGCAACTTGAACTCTGGACTTGAGCACCCTCTGATGAAATTACGGAGACAAGTCTGTACTGTACTGTTAGTAAATAACATATCTTCTGTTGAGGGAGCCCATTGGGCTCCCAGCGCAGTGCTCACCACATGACATATATTACCACAGTCTGTTCTCACAACAACTGAGAGGTGGGGACTTCTACCTTCCTTTTCCACAAGAAGAGTCTGGATTTCAGAAATGAAGTAACTTGCTCTCTGCTACATAAGCACAACCTCAAAGATACTACTATTGAAGATCAAAACAAAACACTACATAACTCAAAACTATGTGCTTGTATGCGTGCACTTGAATGTTGGGGAGTGTGGTAGAAGGTGTCTACATCTACTTCCACAACTTAAGAATCATTCCCAACAGGTCAGATTCAGGAAGCAGCTGCAAGAAATTTGATTTTGTGTTTATGGAAAAACCCATGGAGGAATTTAGACATCATTAAAGGAAACTCTAAGAGACCAAAGACAGAGCTAATAACTAGAACTGAGCTAATTGCATGCCTCTTTTACTCAATCCTGAAAAACCTAACCATGTCAATCATCTTCAAAGCTATGTAGTTTATAGGAATCTCAAGTTGAAAGAGAGTGTCTCCACCAAACTTTATTATGCCCATCCCAGAATATCTGGTACATCATTTCTCCCAATTAACCAGTCATGATCTTTGTGAGATTCAGTACAGACTTTTGTGCATCAGCAATACACACAGCCTGTATTAGCTTGGGTTATTAACACTAGTTGCTAAAACAAATAAATCCCATTATGTCTCAGTGGCCTGACAGAGGAATTAAGCTGAGCATCTCTCTTCAAACTGTTTGTCATACCTCTTTTAACTTTGGCTCAGTCACTGAGTCCTCTTAATGGTCTGTCTTTCTGGAGTCTCCACATGCAAAGAGTCTGCATCACATTTTAGGAGCCAGAATTGAAAGTAGTAAAAACACCTATTCGTTCCACATCATTGGCCCATGCTTATTACACCATCCAACACAACCTGGGGGAAAGCAGTTTATCTATGAGCCCAGGAATAATAATATGTGAATGTCAGCAGTTCAGTCAACAGACTCTTTGAAATCAAAAGAGAGGATTATGGAGAGGAAATGGAAACCCATGTAGAAGCAATGAGGAAAAAGGAAGATGGCTACAATGAATTCATCCCAGATCTTCCATGAACTAAGATGGTGATCTCTCAAAGCGTTGGTTCCTCATAGGTAACATGAAGCTAAACATGGCTCAAGAATTGTGATGAAGACTGATTGAAGAAATGCATGGAGGTATGAGCTTTAAATGGCTAAAGACCAAACACAGGACTCTTCAGCCATGGAAGGACTCTGATAATGTGACCCAGGAAGTGTGATAAAGCTGCTGACTCCTGTTGGTGGGTGAGGTGTTCATCAAGAGGTACTCAACCTCATACCCATTCCATGCTCAAATCCTCTAGGATCTGCTCAGCCCCAGCTGCGCAGTCCAAGTGCCCAGAAGCAAGCTCATCACAAAGGAGAGAAAGATCCCCTGATCCAGCTTTGCCTGAACCCAAATAGCATCAAGCATCCTCAAAATAACTGGCAAAATGGAAATCTAGTCCTCTCTGTTTAGACAGTGAGCTTTGGATATTTACAGGAAAAGGGAGGGAATGAAGTTTTGTTTGTTGTTGTTTTTCCTGTTTGTCCTAAAATTGTTGATTCCAAGAGGCCTTCTGTTCAACTCAGAATCCATCTGGATCCAACAGAGCTGAATCAGATCCCTAGAGGCAGACATGTGATATACTGAGGGGGACTGAGGAGACCCAGAGAAGACCAAAGGAGCCATGTCCTCAGCCACATGCCATCAACACCTCTTCCACTATCCTTTCCATGCTCAGAAAATGTGCCGCTATTGGCCCAGCCCATCTTCGTGGATGGAGAAGAGTGTGTCTTCTTCCTCCAGGGAGGCCAGGGAAATCTCACAACAAGTTATCTCAAATAACATCCCAGGCTGCCCAAGATGGGATTTCCTTTTGACTCTCTGCTTAAAATCAGGAAGAAGATTTCATTCTAAATTTAAACTTCATGACCTTGGGCTTGATCAGTCAAAATGCCTGAGAGCAGAGCCTTCTCCTTCCCGTTTATGTGTCCAAGGAGGTCATGAAGGAGACAGGTTCCTTCTAACTGGGATGCTTCCATCTTTAAGACAGAAATTTCATCCCAATGGTTATAAAATGGAGGCCAAACTTCCCAGGTCTTTCATTGCTATTTCATACAGGAGAACAGGGAGGAATGGGAGTAAAAGGCACGTGCCTGCTGACCCTGTCTCTTGTTTCCCAGAAGCCCCACCCCACAGACATCCATGTAAATTTCTTTGGCCAGACCATATCAAATAGTCACACCCATTCTCCAAACTGCCTAGAAAATTAAAGTTGTACCTCTGTGTCTGTGAGTTTTGCATCCACTGATACAACCCAACATGGGTTGAAAAATACTGGGGAAAATAACTGTTTCTGTACCAAATGTGCAAACCTTCTTCCTTGTATAATACAGGATAATGACTATTTATATAACATTTACATTGCATTATGTATTATAAGTCATCTAGAGATCATATAAGGATATAGGAGAATTATGTAGTTTCTACTGGAGTATCTGAGGGAGGTCCTGGAACCAGTCCCCCTCAGATACCAAGGGCTAACTCTACACACCTTGGTTTTTACATTGTCCCCATGAAAAAATATGCTAATAAGTAAAAAAAGGAAACAAATATTAGGTAAGCAGCCAGCAACGTGGCCACAGCATGAGCCTAAAAGACTGACAAAACTTCATTTTGGGGGGGAAAAATTAAATCTAGAGTTGGGATTAAGGTGGTTATCATGGCCTGTTTAGTGACCCTTTCCGACAGTTCATCTCCAGGAAGCCCCAAATGCCCAGTGCAAGACTAGACACCCAGCATCAGCGTGGCTCACTCAAATAGCTCAAAATGTGTGCATTTCCTCATAATTACTGATTTCCTCAACAGATTTAATGTCTAAGTTTATCTTCACTTTAATCCAATTTCACGCCTGCAGCAGAGGGATTCCAGCAGAAGGTCTTTCTTAACCTTCTGATATCATTAATTATTGCTACATTGGGAGTTACTGCACAGAACAAGCAGGTTTTTAAATAGAAATCATTTGTCTCTCAGCAGGGAAACTCAACGGCTTTATTTCCAAGAATTCAAGCTGCTGCACTTGAGTAATCGGTTTCATGGTGATCTCCCTGTGCTCACCTCCAAGCCGAATAAATCCTTCCTCTTTGCTTCCCAGATCAGCCCAATTTGCCACCTGTAGCGGGAGGCATCCATTTCCTCCTTTAATTGTTGAGTAGGGTTTTCCAGAATGAGAGGGCAGCCTTTCCCCAAGCTCTGGGCATTTGGTCATGCTTCCTGGTGATTTTCTGCTAAAGGAAATCCCCTAACTCATTAAAAAATAATAATAATAGATTAATTGACCAGTTCAGTTACAAGTCGCTCCAGGACCCAATAAACTTTGCAAAGAGTACATTCCAATTACAACAGTGCTCAGCAGGAACTCGGTGGGTAAGCCAGCATAATCTTTCCCTGGCATGCAGGAATTTTTATGTTTTCTTCTCCATTCATGTCACTTTTCTGCTTCAGCACGGGTGTTGGGTCCAACGGCAGTTCTCTGTCCTGTCGCTGTATCAGCTGCTGTGACCCAGAGTGCCAGCAAATGACTCCCTGAAACCAACAGGGTCTCAAAAAGGGTGGCTGCAGGCTGGGTTGGCAGGAGCCCTTGGAGTGGGCCACTTGGACTGAGAACAGAGCGTCATCCCTGGAGCACAAACATCTGGGACACTGTCAGCATCCTGGCTGGCTCTGCAGCTGCAGCTCACCCTCCACACCGCAGGAAGGTCATCAGGAAGCAGAGATTTGGGTAAATAGCCTGATTGCAAAAGCAGGCTAAGGAAATGTGGCCAAGTCTGAGGTAAAGAACCTGCTGAGCGGTGGCTGCAGAGGATGCTTCTGGATGAGGCTGCTCTCTCGAAGGCAAGCTACGCCATCCTTTGACAACCTTTGATATCTTGAAAATGTTCCCCCTGAGAGGGCACCAGAGTGCAAGAGATTTCATGCAAGATTCCTAATCAACAAATGTTTATTAAGCACCTCTTATGTAAGACGATGGGTATGTTCATTTGTAACACTATAGTAATTATTTTACTCTCTCTCTTTATATGTACCTTATAACACCATGATATATATATTTTAAGTACATACAATAAAATTTATCATAAAAGAAAGGAAGCAAGCAAAAGAGTGAGGGAAGGAAGGAAGGAAAGAAGGAAAGGAGGGAAGGGTCATGTGTCAGCTCTGATCTGGAACCGAGGGGTTACAAAACACCAAGTCAAGGTCTTGCCTCTCTCAAATCCCCACGAAACTGTCTGCACAAATAAAATATGATCTAGAAATAAACTACAGCTACAGCATTATAAATCAGCCTCTCTTTTATCTGCCCTTTTCTCCTAGTGATTTTTTTTTTTTCTCATTTCTACTCCCCTGTCCTTCCTGGATTCTATGCAGGCCAAAGAACTTCAGCATTGAAGGAAGGACACGGCTTGTTGTTCGCCCAAGGAAAAGAGAAACAAGTCCACGGGTCCTGGAGAATCCTGCCCAGGACATTGCACAGACTGCTCTTGCTTCTAGAAACACAGTCCTGAGACCCTCAAGGCACCCCAGCTGTCATTCCCAAGCCTGTCACTTGCTGTACATCACAGTTTCTGGGGGTCACGAGTCAAGTCCAATTGATCTCAATATTCCCAAAGACCGGCACAGTGTCTAGTCCTGCCAGGTACTAAATCAGAGTTTCTGGGCCTCAGCACCGTTGGCACGCACTCTGGCCCAGGTCATTCTCTGTAATAGGGGTCGTCCTGTGAACTCTCCTGTGATGTTTAGCAGCCTCCCTGGCCTATACTCCCGTAGGAGCCAGTGACACCTCCATTCTGGTTGTGACAACCAACAACGTCTCCAGACATTTTTTCCTGGTGGGAAAACCACTGAATGAAATAAAGATTTGTTAAATGAAATATAAAGATGGTCACCATAGTATTCAACAATTTAGCTGCACCAGTATTGCTTTTGAATTCTAATTTCTGATGTTGTTTCCCAGGTCTGTTTTACCTCGCAATCTTTGTAGAAACAAGACCTCAGGACTGGGGAAAGGTAGGTTCTGGGCAACAGATTACAGCATTTTAGAAAGGATCTTGTCTCAGGAGGCTGAGGCAGGAGGATCACCTGTTTGAGGTCAGCTTGTGCAATTTAGCAAGAAAGACCCTGTCTCAAAATAAAAATTGACTGATGTAGCTTAGTGATAAAGCACCCCCAGGATTCAAATCCCCAGTACCAGAAAAATTAAAGAAAGGATCTTGAGTAGTTAGTAAAATTTCCCCTGTGTGGGTGCTGTGCTACAATCTCTGTGTTGCTTGTCCCAGAGACTGAGTGGTCACCACAGTGCATTGCCACCCAGGGGAAATCCCTCTGGCTAGGGTGCAAGTCCTTGGCTCAATTTACAAGTTTTTTCATGATTTCACATCTTCATACTCTCAGTAGCTTCACTCCCCACTTGCTGGGGTTTGGAAATGGTTTGAATGCCTCCCCCGGCAAAAAATTTCGTGTATTGGAAGCTTACTCTCCAGTGCAACCATCTTGAGAGGTGGTGGGATCATTAAGAGGTGGGGCCTAGTGGAAGGTAATCAGGTCATGGGGTAACACCTCTGAAGGGATTAATGTTGGTCTTATGGAGTTTGTTCTTAAAAAAAGTGGTTTGTTATAAAGCAAGCTCACCCCGTGTGCCTGGCCTCTTCTGCTTGTTGCTGCTTTCTGCTTCTCTATCATGTTGTAACACATCCAGGGGTCCCTCTCCATGACACAGCTGCTGTGCTGTTTGGACTCTCTAGCTGCCAGAATCATTAGTTAAATAAACCTTTTTTCTTAGAGAAAAAAAAAAAAAAAAAAAAAAACCTTTTTTCTTTATAAAATCCACAAAGCCAGATATTTTGTTATAGCAACACAAAATGGACTAATATACTACCACCCTCTGCGGTGCCTCATCTGCTAGACACCAAGCCACCCCCGCAGCCTTCCCCAAACCTGCTCTATCCTTTCTTTCCTGTCTATGGTGTACAGTTGCTCCCACACTCTGGACGACCTTGGCCCCCTTTTTCCTCCCTGTAGGGTACCTTCTGATGGTTCAACTCTGCACCCTAAGTTCACCTCTCTTCCTGGGCAGGGTGTAAGATTCCCTCTCCTAAACCCCATCTGCACCATCACATCAAAACATCAGCAGATGTTGCTGCCTCCAACACAGAGGCAGGAGCACAACAGGCACTCTGCATGTTTGATGAAGGACTTCCTTCATGGGTCAAAGCCTGAGTAACGGCTGCTATGCACTCATCCATCCATGTGACCTGAGTGACTAATTCCCTCATAATTTGAGACAGTAACACAAAGTTAACTCAGCAGCTCTATCTGTCAAATCAGTTTTCTGGCATTACTTGGAAAAAAAAAATAATAACCCATCTATTAAGTGGATGCTTTTTACTGGTTATTTGGACACTTTAAATATATCATCAGGATTCTTGGTTCCTGGAAGCTTACGATAGCATTATACGCTAGCTACAGATATACCCAAAAAAAAAAAAAAAATTACACTCTGCTGTGGGAGGTGTTTTTTAAAAACACTTTAGTAAAATTGGATCTACAGCACCAAGTGTTCATAATGGTTTAAAATATTAATGCATGTTGGATGCCAGGTTATTTTGAAGACTCAACCAGACTCCTGTTTAGCAGGAACAATTTTGCATAGACAATTAGATACACGTGCAAATATTTAACTATAAGTTGATGCTTATGCCATTGAAATATGGTGGTTCATCGACTAGCCACCTGGCTGGCAGAGCCAATTAAGGATTTGCCCATATTACTACTAAATCCTTCCCCACCTTCTCAGCATTCTAGAAATATAAATAATTGGGGGTACTGTAGCAGGAGGGTTAAAAAAAAGTTGGAAACTACCTCTGAAACCTAAATTCTCAATGGAAGCCAGAGTGCTGGAAATACACCAGCTGCATACACATATCTTTTTATCACTGTTCACATCTATTAAGAGATCATGAATTGCTGAGCTGGCTAAATGCTCTCAATCTCATTTTTTGGTTTGGGTGGACTTTGAATAATCACACATTTCATGTAAGATATGAACATTTGGGGGCTAAGGGTAGAACTCTTGCCTAACATTGCAAGACTCTGGGCTTGATCCCCAGCACCGCAGAAGAAAAAACAAATTAACATTGTCCAAAAAAATCACATCAAAAATCAAATACAACAGTTACTAATAGGGCATTATGTAAAATTGTGGATGTGTAACCGATGTGATTCTGCAATCTGTATTTGGGGTAAAAATGGGAGTTCATAACCCACTTGAATCTAATGTATGAAATATGATATGTCAAGAGCTTTGTAATGTTTTGAACAACCAATATAAATAAATAAATAAATAAAATAATAATAATAAAAATAAATAAATAAAATTTCATCAGATATGAAATAGCAAATGCTAATGTGTATATAAATACACACACATCGAAGACACGCCTATGGGAAAACTGTAATTGAAGCCACAATGTTCTAATCTCTGACTTTCTCACTTGTCTAAAGAACCAAATGATAGGAAATTCATCATAGTGTGCAGGAATGCGAACTGAACTTAAAATCAGAAGGGAGGATCAAACCAAGCAGTTTCATTTACCAATTTGCAATCCTTAGCTAGCTAACCCTCTGAGCCTCACCTACTTCCGTGGTAAAGCAAAGAAAACAATATTATCTTACAAGGTGGTGGGGAACACTGAAACAAGCAGCCAGATGCTGACTTTCTTCATTTGAGAAAGAGGGGCAGCCAGCTCTCCAATCTGCCCTTGGCCATGGCTTCCTGGCCCTCTGAGAGGCATTGTCGCCCATGCAGGGAGCATTCCTCGGTCTTCCTAGAGCTCACTGTCCGTGTCTTTGAAAACTAGGCATGTCTCCTGAGGTCTTTCTAAATTAACATGACATTTGATTCCAAATTAGACTGACAATGGATGAATGCTTTGACACAGCGTGATATACAGTGAGACCAGACCTAGTAATATGAGTTCATATTAGTTACCTAGAGTAGTAAAATTCCTACTAATGTTAAGTTGTAGGCATTCCAACAATTCCAAGAACCAACATTTTTCTATAAAGATACAGTATGTTTTAGTAATGATATTCAGAATTCATGCTTCCAGCTTTCTAAAGAGACCAAGACTTTTAAATCCCCTACCCCAAATTCATCCAAAAAATTTCCATATATATACTTTCTGAGAAAGCCCAACACAGCAAAGTTATACAGAATTTTGCCTCTTATTTAAAGTCTGCATACCTTGTAAGAAAACATAATTAAGCCCAAAGTCTGAATGTATCTTATTTTTTCATAGGGTGCTCAGACCTTTTGACAATTTGGTCCTTAAAAAATCTCAGCACAGGCACCTGTTGGCAGCTTCAAGCTGAGAACACAGGAGATCACATCACTCTGCACCATCCCCAACACTAAGCCATCCCCAAACACTACCCACGTTCACAACCCTTGCTCCATGTAAGTCTGCTTCACTCAGGAAGAATGGTGTGGGTGAAAGGACAGAGACTTGCCATAAGATAAATGAGTGCAGTCTGCCTAACTCACTGACACTGGACCATCACTTACCCCTCTGGGGTCCCAATCTCCTTATCTACAAAGTGCAATAGCAATGTCTACATGGGGATCATTGTACCCCACTGCATGGTACACTGGATATTACACATGACCTCAAGGAAACTACCAAGCTCTCTCTTCTGCACAAATAAAATCCTAAACATAATATGCTAACTTTACCCCTGTTGCCATTATGGACACAATCATTTTATGATGAACAAAATATTTCTTGCTAACATGGTAATGAGTGGTCCTTGAAAATTCAGAATTGCTGGAAGGTTTTCTGGTAACACTCTCACAATATGATACCCTTGTAGGGGCTGAGCTGGTGTAGCAAACCAATTACTAACTTCTCTCTCGTGGGCATGACTTAACTTCTTATTTTCAAATAAAACTCACAGTAAGTTGCAAAAACAGTGTAGAGTCCATTTTATTTATATATAAAAAAAAGAACTATACAATAGTGACCTCGTAGCATAATGTCAGAACCAGAGAACTAACTTTGCTACAATATTGTTCACAGGACTATGGACCTCATTCAGTTTTCACCAATTTTTATATACTAGGGGTCAGGGGGTAGTCAGTTTGAGCCATAAACAAACTTCAAATTCCAATAACCACCACCACCATCAAAACACAGAACATTACCAAATACCTCAGAAATCACCCATGCAACTCTTTTATAGTCACACGCTAATACCTACTTTTAAAATTGACTGTGGTTCAGAGCAGCATGACTCACAATAGACAAAAGGTGGAAGAAAAACAAGTGTTCTTGGGCCCAGGACTGGATAAGTAAAATGTACTATCTCCAAGCAGGATTATTAGCCCTTAAAAAAGAAAGAAATTCTGTCACATGCCACAACATGGCAGTTACCCAGAGTAGTAAAATTCCCAGAGACAAAAAGTAATATGGCGGCTGCCAGGGGCTGGGGGAGTGGAGGGTGGGGAACTGACAAATGTATATATAGAATTTTAGATTTGCATGATAAAAAAAAGTTGGGAGTTGGATGGTGGTGATGATTGCACATCGCTGTAAATGTATTTAATGCCATTGAACAGCACACTTGAGAAGGGTTACAATGGTAAATCTTGTTATTTTTAGCCCAACTAAAAAACAAAGAATAAAAATAAAACTGTTGACTAGCCTGTGTGCCATCTTGGCTATGCTGTGAGGATCCAGTGTGAGCAGGGAGTGGTGGCTGAGTAGGCAAGATTCACGGACACCACAGCAAGCAGGATGGAGAAACTACCAGAAAGCTGGCGTAGAGCTCACAGCACCTTCACCAGCGTTCCAGGTACCTCCTGACACCCTGGATTTGTGGGTCCAAGATGGCAGCAAAATTCAAACCCTGCTGAGGCTGGCACTGGGTCTGTTGGAGACAGGCAGCACAGGGCATGTGGTGCTCTCAGGTTCTGGCTGGGTTGCAGGGAAGGCTGTCAACAGCCTGAAATTATGCAACAGCTCTTCCCAGACCTATACCAGCTCACCAAACTGCATTTCCTGCACACTGAGGACAGCTGGGTCCCAACTTCACCTAACACAGGTCTAGACCTGCTCACAGGGCATGCCATGCACCTGCAATGAGGGTTCTGCTCAGCTGGGAGTCCCTGAGCCCCAGAGAGTGTGGCCTCCAGCCCCCTGGGGCACGCCCGAGCCTGGGGTCCCTGCTCAGCTCTGGTTGTGGACCCCAACTTAGAAGAAGACCTTTGGGACACCTTGTCCTGAAGACCTGCTGAGCAGGTCTTTGGATGGCTTTGCCTTTTTTGGGATGGCTGAGCCTTTTCTGAGAAACCTTTGTAGTCAAATCCCAGAAAGTCTTGGGTCCACAGAAGTCCTGCCTCCCCCTTCTCTCTGGCATATGGGAAGGTACGGCTGTGAAGAGTGCCAGGGGTGGGCATCTGCTGATTTCTGGATTGTTTGAAAGGGGCTTACTCTGCCTCAATCCTATAGAACATCTGATCTGCCTTCTGACAGAGATCAAGGGGCGGGGGAGTCAGGAAATAAAGGTTCTGCCCATTTGTCTGATGAAGAAATAAATAAAATAAAATAGTTTGTGATTATGAGGCCTGCAGTTCTTCCAGGAGAACTTTCAGGCCATCATGAGGAGGAGAAAGTATAGCACATGGTTACACAGCCCCTGGAATCAGGAAGGCCTGGGTTCAATTCCCAGCCTGGGATGTTGACTACCTGTGTGGCTTCAAAAAGGTGCTTAACCATTCTGTGCCTCCATTTCCCCCATCTGAAAATGGCAATAATTAGAGAACATACCTCAAAGGGCTTTTATGAAGATGATGAGGGGCCTGTGTTTTTGCATTCAGTGAATGAAAGATCTTGGCCTTATGGCCACTGTCCTCCTCCTGCATATCCCAAGACTTCCCAGCAAGACGAGACCTAGGAGATTACTAAAGGGGCTGAGAAAAAGGAGGGCGTAAATCACCAAGCAATGCAGGTCAGTCAGTATCTTCCCACTGAACAAGCTGGGAACCCCAAGTGATCCTAAGGGTGGCCTTACATCCCACCCACCCCAATGCAGTTTTATCTCATTTCTACTAATTTTAAGTCAAAACAGTTTTGTGGAAGTTTTTTTTTTTTTTTTTCAATCCTAAATCCCACTTGCCCTGCATTGGTCGCTTAAAAAATGTGAGAGGTCAAAGAAAATATAGGCCAATGAAAATAACATTGCAGCAAGAAATTAATTGCAAAGCCTGTTTAATATGACAGGGGACTCCCTAAAATCCTATTATATCATTCCCTGCTTCCCTTCATCGTGTGCACTGGTTCTGTGCACAAAGGCCAGGGCAGGCTCCCCGGTGCATTGCTGCATTAATTTGACATTTCTGGCTCCAATTAACCTTACATTTTAGCTATTTTCTAAAGATTGTTCTTTTAATTTGCAATAAGGTTATTTTTTTTTTTCCTATTGGTGTTTCACTGGCTTGTGCACAAAGGCCTGTTGTAGAAAATTCAGCCCAGTTTCTGTATGTTTCAAAGGACACTGTCCTTTATACTTTGCCTATTCATAAGCAGAAGAGTTGGGTAACAGGCAGTTTCCTGCAGTATATGTTGGCTGGGACAGGTTGCAAGTCCAGAAGAATCAGGTGAAGTGACCCCACATTGGCCCAGCGAACATTGGGAGCTAATAGCCCATACTCCAAGGGAAAAGCAAGGAAAACCAATTGCAAAAAGAATGCTGGATTCTGACTCAGTAGATCTGGATTCGAATCCACGGGTGTCTCTTAGCAGCTGTGCTAAGAGCAACCCGACTGTCGCTATAGAGTCTCAGGGTTCTCATATGCCAAATGAGGCAAGTTTACCTTCTCAAGAGGTAAAGATAGAAATCGAGATAAAAGTACCTTTCTCATAAGAGACCTCCCCTATTGTCACAGATAGTTTTAGAAAAGCAGCCAGCAAACTATGGTCCACAACCCAAACTGACCCACTAACTGGTTTTATATATAAAGTTTTATTGGAACACAGCCAAGTTCTTTCATGTATTGTCTGTAGATGCTTTCTCATCGCAACAGCAAAGTTGAGGGGTTGTGACAGAAACTGTAAGACCTTCAAAACCTAAAATATTAATTAGCGAACACTTTAGACATAATGTTTGCCAATTTCTGTTCTAGAGGGAAGAAAGAAAGCTGAGACAAGGATGGTGGAATGGGATGGACATCATTATCCAAAGTACATGTATGGAGACACATATTAGTGTCAACATACTTTATATACAGAGATATGGAAAATTGTGCTGTATATGTGTAATAAGAATTGTAATGCATTCCACTGTCATTTATTTTTTTAAAAATCAATTAAAAATAAAAGTTATACAGTAACAGAAAAGAAAAAGAAAAGAAAGAAAGCTGAGAGGCAAAAGGTTTTGGCATCGCAACACCCCTGTGCTTTGGCTTAGGTAAGTGTCCCAGAAGGGCCCAGCGTGTGGTACAATTAGGAGATGGTAGGACTTTAAGGAAATGGGGCCTCAAGAGAAGAAGTTAGGTCATTGGGGTGTGCCCTAGAAGAGAATATTGGGCTCAGAACCCTTTCCTGTCTCTCTGTTTTGCTTCCTGGATGTCCTGAGATGAGCAGCTCTCCTACCATGCACTCTTGCCATAATGTTCAAGGAAAAATAAACACTTCCTCCTTTTAGTTTATCTCAGGTATTTTTCCATAGTGATTGTCAGCTGCCTAACACCCTCCTTCACCCCTGTCTGGTTTGGGTGGTGACTGAGCTCCTGCACTCTCCGTAGGACCACAGTCTCAGAACAAGGTTTCATCTGATACTGTGAACAACTCTCGTTCAACTGGGGATGTTAGTTTATTTTCTAAACTACGTTAGCCCTAAAATACCATCTTTAGAGTTGATGCCCCTTATGCCTCTGCAAATACAGAATTTATTTTCTGTAAGATATTTTGAGCCTTTCTCCAACTTCCTTCTTTTAACTCTTCTGTGGGAAAGGCTCTAAGCTATGTAGGCTACTTGGGGAGAAGGAAAATGAACCAGACAAATCCTTTTCTCCTTAATGCCTATGCCCTGATTGGAAACATTCCCATAAAATAAGACTTGTGGAAATGGGAGTCAAACGAGTGTCTTACTCACAATGTTGGGCCTGGGGACCAGCAGCCATGGGATCCTCCTGGAGCTGGTTGGAAATGAAGAATCATGGCCCACCACAGACAGAGTGAATCAGAATCTGCATTTCAACAAGATGACTGATGGATACACGTGTCAGGCAGTTCTTCTGGAAGCATACAAGAGATTTACAAAAGGAAGCAGGAACAGGGTCAAGAGCAGGGAGGAAAGCAACAGCTTATGATGCATCTTTGACAGGTGGAAAGAAGAGGGAAAAGGAACAATTAGGAAGGAAGGATCTGGCATGAGGGTGCAGCTCTGAGAATGTCGTGGCCAGTTCGAAAAAGATTTTGAATAAACTTCAATGTCATCCCTTTTCTATCTGTAGAAATTGGTTTCAGGACACTCCTCCTCCAAGCATAGTATTTGCATAGAACCTGCACACATCCTCCCACATATTTTAAAATCATCTCTAGATGACTCGGATACATAATACAAAGTAAAAATGCTAAAGAAATAGTTGTTATATTGTATTATTTAGGGAATAATAATAAGAAAAAAATCTGTACATATTCAGTATAGATGCAAATTTTTTTCTGGGATCAGATGCAAAACTGAGAACCAATTGTGATCAATTCCATGAGTTAAAACTGCCCATCTTTATAATTCTGCTACCCCTCTTCCTTTGTCCTTGATTTCCTCAACCATTTCCTGTACTTTTATTTTATGAGCCTCAAAACTTTTGTGTGTATATACATAATTTGCTTAAAAATTCAAAGCAATTTTTATGGGTTGAATTTGAAGCATCTTTTCTCAAAAGATTATCCCTGTCATTGAACACTCAGATCATTTTTCTACCAAACCAACACTTGAATGAAATTGCTCTGTGGCTAAAATATCAGAGATCATTTTGAAGTGCCCCCCCAATACCCACAAATAGACACCGCCCTTCTTTGACAGTGTTGTATGTTCCCTAGTTAGTTAAGGAAAACTTTCCCAGAATTTGGGCCCACAAAAAGGATTCAAAAGATGTTTTTTTTTTTTTTTCACACTTCACGCATCAGATGCTGGTTTTTAAAATACCCTGCATGGTGTGAACTTAGCTTTCAACATCAAACACAACTTTTTCAAGTTTGAAACTAAGTGGCTGAGAAACAAAGATGTTGGGCAGCAAAATGCACATGTGCAGAACATCACATTGTTAAATCAACATACGTGTGGGTGAGTGTGGCCATTCACACCAGAGAAGACAGTTGGAAGTCCTCCCACGATTCTGAGTCCCCCAACCCCCAGTGGGTATGCATGCACAAAAGTGGGTGTGCACACACACACACACACACACACACACAGTGTATCATTTGCTAGACTTGCCAGCTGAAGCACTGTGTCTTTTGCATTAATGTGTGTCTCCATATGTGTATTTGACATCTGTATCAGACAAAGAATGTGGTGCAAATGCTTAATGAAACAGAGCTGTTCTTTCCTGTTTAAAAAGAAATAGCTTTGCACACCTTCACAATCACTGTGATTTTGTAACATCCTAATTTGTTGCATTTGAAAAACCAAGAATACCTGAGAATGGTTTTAGAAAAAAAACACAATCAGTCTTCCTTATCGGGGGATTCTGAATCCAACGATTGGACTTGCAATTGTTTTCCAAAAATTCACCCAACCTCAGGTCAAAAATATTTAGAAAACAATTGCATCTACACTGAACATGTACAGATTTTTTTGGTCATTATTCTCTAAACAATACAGTATCACTATAATTTCCACAGCATTTGCATTCCATTAAGTGTTACAATATCTAGAGATGATTTAAAGTTACAAGAGATTACGTATAAGTTCTATTCAAATGCAATGCCATTTTATGTAAAGGATGTCAACATCCATTGATTTTAATATCCGTGCAGGGTACTGGACCTTGTCCCTCATGGATACTAAGAAATGATTGTTTGCCTGAGTGTTTTAGTCAGCTATTTCACCACTGTAACTAAAAGACCCAACCAGAACAATTATAGAGGAGGAAAAGTTTGAGGGCTCATGGTTTCAGAAGTCTTAGTTCATAGAAGCCTGGCCCCAAATATCATGGCAGAGGGAAGGGGTTCGCATGATGATCAGGAAGCAGAGAGAGAGAGATCCACTTGCCAGATACAAATATATACCCCAAAACTAACCCCCAATGCCCCACTTCCTCCAGCTACGCCCTATCTGCCTTCAATGACCGACCAATTAATCCCAACAGGTGATTAATTCACTGATTGGGTTAAGGCTCTCACAACCCAATCCTTTCCCTTCTGAACCCTCTTGCATTGTCTCACACATGAGCTTTGGGGGGATACCTCACATCCAAACCATAACCCTGAGTCTCTGCAGGATCCGGGCCTCGCTGGCTGCCTCGAAGGACACCAGTGGTGGCACATCTGATGATGTGTGCCCCTGGCTCCCGTGCTCACTTCATCTTTCCAAGGTTAGCTTTTCTGATGTGGCTGTTTTGTTTTTGCTGTGTGCTAACCCTTTTTTAAAAAAAGGCAAATGGGCAATCAACAGAAAGAAACCAAACTTCATGTCATAAGATTTGGCTTCCTCTGGGTCTTGGATGAGCCTCAACATGCTCATCTGGAAAATAGGTTCATGCTACTTCCTCACATGGGTTAAGGTTCAAGGAATGTAGGTGTGTGAGCTTCATTGATTGTTCAGAGTCATGCAAACTAAGGTATCCATGCTGAAAGCGACAGTCACAAGAATACACGGCTGTCACCAAAGGAAAGGCAGACCAGATCCTGGCCTGGCAGGAAAGCTCAGGATGTAAAATCCTTTTCTGTACTTTTCCTCAGCTTTACCCTTCAAGGTGCTTCTTCCTGGGGATTAACAGTTTTAACATTTAATAAAGTATGACAAGCCCACTTCCACTTCTGTAGGTCAGTTCTCCCAGCCTCATGCAAGGCTTAGTCTTTGAAGCAGTCAGACTCTTCTAATCAAATGCTCATTTTAAATGTTTTGAATACTATAAAAGCACAGTTATTGAGTGCTCATAATAATGCTATAAAGCACCGTGCTATATTATGTTTTTTAAACCTCATAAGAATCCCTGCTTTATTGATGAGGAAAATCAAGGCAAATAAAGTCAAATAACTTGCTTCAGGTCACAGAGTTAATAAAGGGTGACACAAAGGTACAGACTGAGGACTGTGTCACATCACTGCACGTCTCTGTAATTACTGAGTTTTGTCTTTCAAGGGCTTTTTAGAATGACCCCTCCTCAATACTGCTACTTTGTATATTTTAAATCCCTCAAAACATTTTAGAAAGCATCAAAAGCAAACAACAAAACAAGTAAGCAGAACCCAAGTAAGAAAAGACCATGATTACCCCTGCATCTACTTTCCAGGAAGACCATTCCCCGCTCCCAGGCGAAGACTGTGGTCCCAGATTAATTATTAATAGCTTTGCCTCACTCTCAAAGTGACCAGACTGGAACAATAAATTATGTGGTCAACCCAGGTTCAAAACTTTTGCAAGGACATATACACATAAAATGAATAATAAAAGAAATTCCCAGAGATAACCCTTGTGGAAATTGCTATTTCTCTGCAAAGAATAGTTAATAATGATGCATTGCATATCTCAAAATAGCTAGAAGATGGAATTTTGAATATAATCAGCATAAAGAAATGGTAAGGGGCCGGGGTTGTGGCTCGGTGGTAGAGTGTTTGTCTAGTATGAGTGAGGCACTGGGTTCGATTCCCAGCACCACATAAAAACAAAAACAAATAAAATAAAGGTATTGCATCTGTCTACTACTAAACTTATATATATCATAAGTTTAATGTGATAGATATGGTAATTATCCTGATTTGATCATTACCAAACATATATATGAATCAAAACATCTCATTGAACTTCATAAATATGTACAATTATTATGTCACTTTTTTAAAAAACTTGGAATATTTTATCCCTTGCTTTAAGATTCTTAGGTATCAAGTCCTTAAACCTCCTCTAGACTATAAATTATTGTCTGCAGTTCAAATACCCAACTGGGCTCCTGGAGATTGACATTCCCAGAATTCTGCTTTAAAGCCATATCCCTCCATGTTTTAAAGTGTGTGTGTGTGTGTGTGTGTGTGTGTGTGTGTGTGTGTGTGTGTGTGTTATTCTGTTGTGCTTTATGTTTTAACTTCAGTTTACCTATTGGTGGGGGGAGGTGGCAGGGAATGGCCTCACACATGCTAGGAAAGCGCTCTACCACTGACCTATATCCCCAGCCCTGCCTATTTCATTCTAATTTGTTTTGAGAGTACAGATAATAAAAAGGGAGAGAATTATTTAAACCTTATTCTAATTGCATACTTCATTTTAATTCTGTTTACACTTGAACTGATTAATGTGTACATTTAATTGAGTTAATAAAAAGTTCTATTTTATAGAATTATTTCCAGTTACCTCTGTTTACCATAGCAAGGAAACTTGAACATTAAAGTGCAATTCCCTAAATCTCACCTACTTAAATGTGTATTGGGTTAATAGTAATTAAGACATATTGACTCATCAGAATGATGAAAATGTCTTCTCTATATTTCATGGTAGAATTTTGTCGAATGCTCTGGTGCCAGTTCTAGGAGAAGCCCCTCTCTGGTACCTCTGGGAACTCTGGGTGGAGGGTCACACCGTCAAGCTTATTGCTATGAGGAACCAGGAAGGATAAGGAAACCTCTGTGTGTGAACCTCATAATGCAAACATCTGGAGCTCCCAGTGACCAGAATCCTCTCTGGGTATCTAGAGGATTGCTCTTTTTTGGTTTGCTCTGTGTGTGTGTGTGTGTGTGTGTGTGTGTGTTTCTGGGGATTGAACCCAGGGCCTTACGCATGCAAGGCAAGCACTCTACCAACTGAGCTATATCCCCAGCCCTATGGTTTGCTCTTTGAGACCTGGAAACCAGCCATGGTCGCCGTTCCTGGAGATCAGCACAGGACACATGGAACATAGTAGTGCTTCCTCCTCTGAGAGACTGCTCTGCACTGTTCCTTCAGAGGAATATCCATCCATTATCCAAAATGGAGAACTGCAGGCAGACGAAACTGTCGGTGAGATTTCAAGACATCAGCATAGGCAATGATGTTTTGGGATGTGACTGCCCAAAGCACAGAAAACCAAAGGAAAAGTAGACAAATGGAATTCCATCAAACTAAAAAGCTTCTTCACAGCAAAGGACACAATCAACAGAATGAAGAGACAGCTTATAGAATGAGAGAAAATATTGACCAACTATTTATCTGATGAAGCATTAATGTCCAGAATATATATTTGAGGAGACTCAGAAGCTTAACAACAAAAACAAAAACGAAATTCAATTTTAAAATCAGTGAATGGGGAGGATAGTAGAGGATAGGAAAGGTAGCAGAATACAACAGTTACTAATAGGGCATTTTGTAAAAATGTGAATGTGTAACCGATGTGATTCTGCAATCTGTATTTGGGGTAAAAATGGGAGTTCATAATCTACTTGAATCTAATATATGAAATATGATATGTCAAGAGCTTTGTAATATTTTGAACAACCAATAAAAAAATAAAAATAAAAAATAAAATCAGTGAATGGGAATCTGAATAGACACTTATCAAAAGAAGAACACAAATGGCCAATAAGTATATGAAAAAATGCTCAAGTCATTAGCGATAAAGAAAATGTAAGTCAAAACTATAATGAGATATTATCTCATCCCAGTTAGAATATAGAGTATAAAATAAATACATAGAAATTAACACCAAGCATGGGGGTGCACGCCTATAATCCCAGCAGCTTGAGAGGCTGAGGCAGGAGCATCACAAATTCAAATCCAGCCCCAGCAACACAGCAAGGCCTGGAGGAACTTAGGGAAACCCTGTCTCAAAAAAAATATAAAAAGGGCTGGGGATGTTGCTCAGTGGTTAAGCACCCCTGAGTTCAATCCCTGGTACCAAATAAATAAATAACAAATGTTGGTGAGGATATAGAGAAAAAGTGTCATACACTGTTGGTGTGAATGTAAATTAGTATAGCCATTATGGAGAATAGAATGGGAGGTTCCAAAAAAAACTAAAAATATATCTATGATATGATCCAAGTATCCCATTTCTGGTTAAATAGCCAAAGGAAATGAAATCAGCTAGGAATGTCGCCCAAGGTTTGTCCCCAGAACCACCAAGGAAATGTAATCAGCATATTAAAGAAATACCTAGCCAGGCACTGTGGCACATACCTGTAATCCCAGTGCCTTGGCAGCCTGAAGCAGGAGGATCATGAGTTCAAAGCCAGATTTAGCAACTTAGTGAAGGCCCTAATTAACTCAGTGAGACCCTATCTCTAAATAAAATACAGGAAAAGGGCTGGGGATGTGACTCAGTGGTTAAGTACCCCTGGGTTCAATCCCCTGTCCCCCTCAAAAAAATTTTTAAAACCTATACAACTGGTAATGGCAGCATTATTCACAGTAGCTAAGAAGTGGAATCAAGCTAGGTACCCATCAATGAATGAGTGGATAAAGAAAATGTGGTCTATGTGTATAATGGAGTATTATTCACCAGTAAAGAAGAATGAAGTTATTTGAGGCGAAGTGGAACTGGAAGTCATGTTATGAGAAATAAGCCAAACAGGAAGATAAACACCGCATGCTCTCTTCCGCATGTGGAAGTTTGGCAGGGGTTGGGTGAAAAAAGAAAAGAAGAAAATCGACTTGAATGTAGACTAGTGATCAGCAGAGGTTGGAAAATGGTGGGGGTGACAGAGTGGGTGAAGGGAGGGCAGATTTCATGAATGCATACCATATACATGTATTGAAATTTCACACCACCCACCTATGTATACAATTAATACATGTTAATCAAAAATTTTTTAAACAAAAAAAAAAATTTAGTGAGAGAGTTCCAACTTAATCAACCTTAAATAAACTTTCTATTTCCTATGAAGAAGGATTGTCTTATGCTGCCTTTTACATAATGAAATTACCCACATTTCAAATTCTTTTCTCAGAGCCCCAGAGCTGGAACATTGGTTTCCTGTAAAATTGGGACCTCTAACCCCTTCAACGTGGAAGTGTATCCCAGGTTGGGGCTTCTGATTATCTCCTTTTTATTTGAGCTAGTTTCACTCAAAGGACAAAACATACAGGCCTTGAGCGCTTGACCCTCCTGAAAATATTTAACATCTGAATTAAACCACAGGCTTTGCCAGAAGTGCTCTTCACATTTTATGTCTGAGGCTATTTTTCCCCCAGCATTTAATCACTGAAACATAAGTAGATAAAGACAACTCAGATGAATTGTGTTCCTGAACTAAATGCCATCAAGGAAATTCTTTATTTTCCCCTTCTCACAGCAAATGTTATAAAATGTTCTACACCCTTTGTGTCCCCACTGGATTCAATTATTCTGGAAACAAACATTATTGTTCAAAATGAAGATCCAGGGGCTATTAGCGTGATCCAACAGCTGTACGAGGGGTGAACCCAGAAGCAATGAGGCAGAGATGCGGATGGAGGCGAGGAAGCCTGTTTTGATGGAGGATCAGAGACAATAAAATTATACAGCCCTCTTTGTTTACTGCCCTTTCGGGATTAATGCCAAAAGGCCCATTCCACAACAATTGACTGCAGAAAGGAATAATGGGGCTTGTTGGACATTTCCAGAAGGCACGTCTAGACCACCTTCTTCCCAGTGAATCAGTCAACAATATTTATTAAGCACTTCCATCATATAAAATATGTTGTGAAGTGCTGGGGGCGGGGGTATAGAAAAGAAAGTCAATCCCATGCCTTTCTTAAGAAAGAGAGGCATTCTTCTTAGTTAAGCTAAGTTCCCATTTCATGCAAAATCGTGAGCTGGGTGCTTGGGGCCATAGAAAAAAATCTCACCCCAGCCTGTAGGAGACATGTCCTGGGTACCTGTCTTCCTGTTGGTCAAGCAGGGAAAGGTAGATTAGTGACCTTGGCCATAGCTAGACTCAACAGGGCAACACCCACATTCCAGGTATAAAATGAACCCTTCTGAGGTCTGGTGGAAACATGTGGAAGTCATTTCTAATAAGTTGAGCCACAGGACCCAGAGCAAGGTGATGTGGTCTATACACCTGGCTCTGAGGCCATGTGGACTAAGCTTGCAGAGGCCAGAGAACAGGAGGAGATGGGAGCAGAAAGGAGTGAGATCCTATGCAGCCAGCATGGCCGGAGTCATGGAGGGACCTCAAGGCCCCCAAGAAATAAGGGAGGATTTCAGGCACTAACCTCTAAGCTTCAGTTTGCAATGCTCACCCTCAAAGTGGGACTTGGACAGATTTCTGGGAAGCCAGGCAAGGGCCCTTGAGTTTCAATATACTGTTGACTATTTCTGGCCAGTGCTCAAAAAATTCAAAAGAGAGGAGCTAGAGCCTAGGCAAAGGGTGAAGGACTCAGGGTACACAGGCCAGAACTTGTCCTGGCTTCCAAAGGACCCTCAGATTCATGTGCATAATGAGGGAGCCACTGTGGAGCTAGGCCAGGTCCAGGGAGGTAATAGCATCTTACAGAAGTGTGAGTCAATACCGTGAACTGAATTGTGGCCTTCACCCCAGAATTCATACGCTGAGGCCTTTACCCATGATGTGATGGTATTTGGAGATGGGGTCTTTGGTAGATAATTAGACTATGTGAGGTCATGAGAGTGGGACCCTCATAATGAGATTAATGCCCATATAAGAAGAGGCACCAAGGAACTCGCCCTTTCTCTGTCTGCCATGTGAGCACACAGTGAGAAGGCAGCCATCTGCAACCTAAGGAGAAAGCCCTTACCATAGTCCCACTATGCTGGAGCCTCAAATTGGGGCTTCACAGATGACACTAGAACTGTGAGAAATAAATGTCTGTTGTTTAAGCCACCTGGGCTGTGGTATTCTGTTACAGCAGCCAGAGCTGACTAAGACACCAACTGAAATGGAGTCTGCCTCCTTTTCCCTTCCCCCTCCCCATGCCCTGGTCTTGAAAAAGACAGAAGGTGGTGGACCAATGGTACAGAATAGAGGACACAGAGACCCATCCACAAAGCTACAACTATCTTATATTTGATAAAGGGGCTAAAAGCATGCAATGGAGGAAGGATAGCATCTTCAACAAATGGTGCTGGGAAAACTGGAAATCCATATGCAACAAAATGAAACTGAATCCCTTTCTCTCGCCATGCACAAAAGTTAACTCAAATGGATCAAGGAGCTTGATATCAAATCAGAGACACGGCGTCTGATAGAAGAAAAAGTCGGCTACGATCTACATACTGTGGGGTCAGGCTCCAGATTCCTCAATAGGACACCCATAGCACAAGAGTTAATAACTAGAATCAACAAATGGGACTTACTCAAACTAAAAAGTTTTTTCTCAGCAAAAGAAACAATAAGAGAGGTAAATAGGGAGCCTACATCCTGGGAACAAATCTTTACTCCTCACACTTCAGATAGAGCCCTAATATCCAGAGTATACAAAGAACTCAAAAAATTAAACAATAAGATAACAAATAACCCAATCAACAAATGGGCCAAGGACCTGAACAGACACTTCTCAGAGGAGGACATACAATCAATCAACATGAAAAAATGCTCACCATCTCTAGCAGTACATGAAAAAATGCTCACCATCTCTAGCAGTCAGAGAAATGCAAATCAAAACCACCCTAAGATACCATCTCACTCCAGTAAGATTGGCAGCCATTATGAAGTCAAACAACAACAAGTGCTGGGTGAGGATGTGGGGAAAAGGGTACACTTGTACATTGCTGGTGGGACTGCAAATTGGTGCGGCCAATTTTGGAAAGCAGTATGGAGATTTCTTGGAAAGCTGGGAATGGAACCACCATTTGACCCAGCTATTCCCCTTCTCGGTCTATTCCCTAAAGACCTAAAAAGAGCATACTACAGGGACACTGCTACATCGATGTTCATAGCAGCACAATTCACAATAGCAAGACTGTGGAACCAACCTAGATGCCCTTCAATAGACGAATGGATAAAAAAAAAATGTGGCATTTATACACAATGGAGTATTACTCTGCATTAAAAAATGACAAAATCATAGAATTTGCAGGGAAATGGATGGCATTAGAGCAGATTATGCTAAGTGAAGCTAGCCAATCCCTAAAAAACAAATGCCAAATGTCTTCTTTGATATAAGGAGAGTAACTAAGAACAGAGTAGGGAGGAAGAGCATGAGAAGAAGATTAACATTAAACAAGGATGAGAGGTGGGAGGAAAAGGGAGAGAGAAGGGAAATTGCATGGAAATGGAAGGAGACCCTCATTGATGGGGAAAGGGAAAAAAAACAAGGGGGAGAAATGAATTACAGTAGATGGGGTAGAGAGAGAAGATGGGAGGGGAGGGGAGGGGAGGGGGGATAGTAGAGGATAGGAAAGGCAGCAGAATACAACAGACACTAGTATGGCAATATGTAAAAACGTGGATGTGTAACCGATGTGATTCTGCAATCTGTATACGGGGTAAGAATGGGAGTTCATAACCCACTTGAATCAAAGTGTGAAATATGATATGTCAAGAACTATGTAATGTTTCGAACAACCAACAATAAAAATTAAAAAAGAAAAAAAAAGACAGAAGGCAAAAATAGCACGGTGTGGGGGGAGAAGCAGGTAGAGCAAGCATGAACAGCCTCCCACGGCACAAACAGCAGGCCCGAGCTGGGGGACCAGATCAGATTCCAAGGGGCCCATACTACAGAGAACCGGGCATCTTCATTCCTGATGGAGTCTGCGTGTGCTGGGGAAAGTGTGGGACCTGTGCGGGCACAGAATCCAGGCATAATGGTGAAGGAAGTCCTATTTTGATCACATCCTCAAGTCATACTTGCTCAAAAAACAACCGGAAGAAACTAGAAAAGACCCCCTGGGGAGCTGGCCCTTGATTAAGGTCGAGAGGATGAACAGAGTTAGGTGAGTAGAGGGGGAAAGAAGAAGGGTCATGGAAGACAGTGGAATGGTTATTTGTGGCCAGAACGTGAAAAGATTTAAGCAGGGAAATGATATGAACTAAGACAATATCTCAAGCCACGTTTGGGAAAGAGCTCTGAAAAAAAAAAAAAAAAAAAAAAAGAGGGTTAAATTGAAAATGAGGAAAATTTGAAAGGTTTTTATCCAAGAAGTTATCGAGGCCTGAAGAAGAGAGTACAAGCAAAGGGGAATAGTCACAGCAAAGGCAGTCAGAGGAGGGCTCGGCACCCCTGACTGGCTATTGGTGGGAGGTGACAGAGAACAGCCATGATTTTTGCATAGTTAGTGATATGGAACGCTGCTGACCTGCAGACTTAAAAAAAAGGAATCACTCAGTATTCTCTAGAGAAACAGAACCAATAAGGGGTGTCTGTGGCAGGGATGGGGGTGGGGGGTATAGAAAGAGATTTATCCCAAGGAAGTGGTTCACATGATTACGGAGGCTGGCAAATCCAAACCTGCAGTGTTGATTGGCGGGTGTAGACCCAGAAACCCATAGTACAGATGAAGTCCAAAAGCTACCTGCTAGAGAATTTTCTCTTCCTTGGGGAGGCCAGTCTTTTTGTTCTATTCAGGTCTTCAACCAATTGGCTGAGGCCCACCTACATTATAGAGGGCCATCTAAATAGTAATATTTAGATTAACTAGCTATTAATCTGTCCAAAAACACCTTTCAAGTTGACACATAAAATTAACCAACAGGAAGATGATCAAAGGTGCTCACCTCTGTCAGCTAACCATCTTTATGTAGTGAAAGTTGACCAGTCCCCTAGCTGCAAAATGTCGCGGATCTCCGTCAGCAAGGCTGGGGACACAGTTCCTTGAAGAACTAAGACAATATCTGAAGAGACTAACTCCCTCATATTTCATGTCACTGCAGCCCCCTATGTGCCGGGAAATATTTAGAGGTAAGCAAACACATTTCCTCTGAGTTCCCCAAACAGGGAAGGACTGACAGACATGCAAGAACAAGAATTGCTGTGACAGGGGCTGGAGTCGTAGCTCAGTGGTAGAGCGCTTGCCTAGCATGTGTGAGGCACTGGGTTCAATTCTCAGCACCACATATAAATAAGTAAATAAAATAAAGGCCTAACAACAACTAAAAAAAAAAAGGAAGTAACCAAAAAAAAAGAATTGCTATGATAAACAGAGCTGAACTCACCAAGCTTCTGCCTCCCTGGTATCCACACTCTATACCCATATGTTCAATCCAACACTAATAGAGGTGCTGCTGTGAAGAGGTTTCACAAGTGTGATTAAGCTCCCCAATCAGTTGACCTTAAGGAAAGGGGATTATCCTGTGTGAGTCTGACCTCTTCATATGGGCCCTTAAAAGGGACTGGGCTCTTCTTGGTAAAAAAAGATTCAAGGTGTGAGGGGGGATTCAAAGCTTTGATGATGAAGATGTAGCAAGGGGGTGAACTCCAGGAGCTAAGAGCACCCCCTGGTGCAAAGGAACATGGACCAAGCATGGAAGATGATTCTTCCCAAGTACATACAGGAAGGCTGCCAGGCCAAGTCCTTGAGCAGAGAATCCAGTCTTGCCATACCCAGACTTACAGAACTGTGAGCCAACACCCTCATATCCTCAGGGAGTTGATTCCAGTACCCTCCTGGGATGCCAAAATCCATGGTGGTTCAAGTCACTTATATAAAATGACATTGTATTTGCATACTTCTTCCTATATATTTTAAATCCTTTTCAGATGTCATTTGATACCTACTACAACATAAATGCTATGTAAATAGTTGTTACCCTGTATTGTTTAGGGGACAATGACCCCCAAAAAAGTGAGCATTTGTTCATTATAGATGCAAATTTTTAAATATTTTCTGTGCATGGTAGATTGGTGAAATACATAGATGTAACACCCCAGATATGGAAGGCTGATGTAAATGGGTTATTTAAAACCATTAGTGGAACCAGGCATGGTGGCAAATGCCTGTAATCCCAGTGGCTGGGGAGGCTGAGACAGGAGGACCGTGAGTTCAAAGCCAGCCTCAGCAAAAGCGAATCACTAAGCAACTCAGTGAGACCCTGTCTCCAAATAAAATACAAAATAGAGCTGGGGGTGTGGCTCAATGGTCAAGTGCTTCTGAATTCAATCCCTGGCACCAAAAAGAAAAAGAAAAAAAAAAAAATCCTAAGTGGTCATTTGCTACACAGCAATAGTAAATGAAGATAGCTGCTAACACTTACTCAGTGTCCACTCTCTGCCGGCAGTTAGAGTTAATTCAATCAGTCCTCAGAAGAACATGTTCTTCAATAAATCAAAATGTGTTCTGCTATCATATATACCTAATTAAAATAAATGAATTAATTAAAAAAAAAAGAAAGAACACATTCTTACCCCCATTTTACTGTGAGGGAACCAGAGAACCCACTGAGCATTCATCAGATTTGTTTGTTTGTTTTTAGTTGTAAATGGACACCATACCTTTATTTTACGTATTCATCTTTTTAATGTGGTGGTGAGGATCAAACCCAGTGCCTCATACGGGCTAGTCAAGCGTTTTTCCGCTGAGCTACAACCCCAGCCTGTTCAACAGGTTCTTAACATTCCTTTCAATGTTTTGGGGGCACTGGAGTTCCAAGAGGTGCTGGTCTCCCTCCTGATGGACCTGGGGTCACTTCCCAACAGTTCTCAGTCAGACCAAGGGGTCCCTGCCTCCCACCTCTGCCAGCAGCACTCAACCTGGCCTTCTTCAAGGCTAACAGGGAGGCAGAAAAGGAGGTGCCCATGATGTTTTCTAAAGCCACCATAAGGAAACACCACACCACACCCTGGGCTGTTTAAATGACAGAAATTCATTTTCTCACAGTTCTGAAGGCTGCAAGTCCAGAGCCAAAGCATCAGCAGAGCTGGCTCCTTCAGAGGCTTCTCACTGGCTTAAGAATGGCCTTTCTCTGCTTCTCCCTGTGTCTCCATGGGATCTTCTCTCTGTGCGGGTCATTCGTATTGGGTAAGTTCAACCCAATGACCTCATTTAACTTTCATGACCTCTTTGAAGACCCCACCTCCAAACACAGCTACCTTCTGAGGTGCTGAGGATTAGGACTTCCACATACAAGTTTTAAGGGGACACCAATCAGTCCATAACAGACACCAAGTTCAAGTTCAAGGATTTGAACAAACTTGTCAGAGCCCTGGTGAAAGGCCTCCTTGAGGTTCCCACCAGCACTTCATTCATTGATGCCCAGCAGAACCACAGGTTCCCCAATTCCATCACCACTATCTCCCCAGACATCCCCCACGTGCACCCAGGACCCCGTACTGGGCTACCACTTTCTCTCTGCACTCCAAGACATGGTGTGTGCCCCCACAGAGCGCCAGGTACCACACCTCAATCAGCTCATCCCAGCAGAATTTCAAGAGGAATATGTAGCAGTTCAAGCAGGGCCAGGGGCTGACATTAAGCAAATTTCAAGGGTTATTTGAAGTTAATTGAGTTTAATCATATAATGATTTTATAATTAGTCATAGTGTTCTTGTTTCTGCATGGGTAGACCCAAGTTCTAAAGAAAAGGATCGTCCCAAGCAGAAAAGGGGCTTGTGCACCAGGGGCTTGATGGAGACAAGGGGCAAGGAAGATGAAGGGAATGTGGGTGATAAACTCCCAGAAATGTCCTGGTGCTCTAAGCCCCAAACACATGTGCCAGCCGGGAACCCAGCCGGGTCTCCTGCCCAATTCACGGGTGCTATCTAGCTGGCCAGTGCTTTGCATACCTGGGGGCATGTCACACCTGTGTTGAGCTGGAGCCTCGTGTCCAGGGGGTTGCCATGAGGAAGTTTCTAAGGCAACCAAAACCATTGTTAACCATGCAAATGCTGCTTCTGGACCAACAGTGAAATCGATAAGGCTGTTAGTCCAAAAATATTGGCTTAACCTAATCAAGCCAATAGCACAGAAGTCCTGGACAATAAATGGTTATATTTGCTCAGCAGGATTAAATCCATACAGATCTTTAAGTTGGGGGCAGGGTGTGTGTCAAGATCTCTCATCCAATCGTAGTTGGGGTTCTAAGTTTTACTTCCAATGCCACAAGACTGAGCCACTTGGGAACTCATTCACCCTTGAATGATGGACTTAGAAATGATTCACAGAGAGTCCTATGATATTTTGTGAAGCTGGGCTTCCTAGGGAGAGCCCAACTCTCAGGATGGAGAGAAGGAGGAGCTGGGCCGAGCAGAGCAAGGATGTCCAACGTGTTGTCATGTATTTGATTCCCCAAATTAGGAAATATTTTCTCTTAACTTCATGACTGAAACCTGGGGGAGTAGTGGAGAGGAAACTTACATTTGTGGAGCACTAACTCTGCCATCTCAGTTGTTTCTCTTGGCCATCTTTAGGAATCACAAATGAGCAGAGGCTGCAAGAGGCAAAGTCACAGGCCTGAGGCCCGACACTCAGAACCAGGCTGTCTGACTCCAGCATCTAGGAAGAGTCCCCTGTGGAAGCTTCTGGTGCATATAAACAAGGTACTGTGGGAAAGCTGGGTGGATTCATGTAAAAATATCTCCACCACTGGATGGGTGCTCCAGGTGCCATCAACCTGAGATGTCACTCACTGTCCTCTCAGGAAAGAAGTCTAAGATGCCATCTCATGCATAATGCCCAAGGATTACATTCAGAGACACACTAATCCTTTTCTTTGTATCTCAAGCCCTTTCCTCCCTGGCAGGAAACATTCAAGTAAGATTCCAGGCAAATGATTTAATAAACAAAGTGAAGAAAACCATGACTAAGGGGCTGACTGTATGAGCAACAGAAAATCCAATCCCAGCTGGTTTTAAAATATAGAACCTGATTGGTCTTATATATTAGGATATCCAGGTAGAGTATGTATTTGTCAGCTCAGTGTTGTCTTCAAGGATTGTATTCTGCCATCCATAGTCTTAACTTTTCTATAATTCTTGTCCCATGGAGGTTCAAATGTAGCTGCTAGCAGCAACCTCCCACCAAACATCCAGATGGGCTGGAAGATAGACTGTTCTTATGCTCCCACATTGAGAGACTACCAGGGCTCTTCTGATTGGCCCAGGGTAGATGACATTCTCACCCCTAGACAGCTTGGGCACAAGGGACTGTACCAGGCTAACTTTTCCTGGCACGTTTCCTGCCTCCCACAGCTGAACCATTGCGGGGATTAACAAAATCAAGGTCCCTTAGAAAGAAGGAAGGGAAAGTGGATAGCTCCTAGATCCACTGCAGCTCCTATGACAAGTGACTGTTGTCAACATGAACCTCAGACCAGACCCTGCAGCAGACATGAGAGGGTAGCACACACTGTAAGGCACCTCTGTAGAAAGAGAGTCACAAGGGAACATCAAAAGCCAACCCATCCAGGCTACGCCAGCCTCCTCCATCACCAGGCCCTTCATCAGTCATACGGATTTTCAGGATTTTTTTCAAGTGCTTTGCTCTAAGCACCTGATTAAACTTTAATAACAGGTCAAGGTCATGGTCCTCAGGACCTTCTGATAGAATCTGTCTGCTCTTTTCCTTTGGAATCCTCCTGTTGTGATGCCCTTGTTTCATTTTCTCCCTGCCCCTGACCCCGGCTTGCCCCATTGCTATTTAAGGTCTGAGAGACCCAGCAAACAAACTGCCTTTGGTTCCTTTGATGGCGGGCATTTCCAAAGCCTTGGCTTATAGAACATGGTCAAGATTTGGGGAATCTGTGGCTCTAACTTGGAGAGTTTTGCTTCCTGGAAAAGTGCTTACAGACTATAAGAAATGGATGGTCAACGTGATGGGATTTCTGCATTCAAGGCCACCTTTCCTGTAGGTTAGTATTATTGATCACCCACACCTCCAGGCCTGACAGGTAATCAATAGACCCTCTGACCCAGATATGTGACTTGGCCTGTTGGGGCTTTAAAAACAAGAAGTGAACATGGCAACTCTGGTTCACGCTTTTCATACACGAGAATTACATTTTTTTTTTTTATTCCCCAGAGCTGCAAAGCCGTTTCTGCTCAAATTACCCCAGCCATCTTAGAAGCGCATAATCAAAGGATTCTTTTCATTTTTTCCTGCTGGATAGTTCTTCAACCAACCCCAGGCTATTAAGAGCAAGTGACAGACCCAACTTTGGGGAAATCTATTTTTGCCCCCCAAAGAGCTAGGATTCTATTCCACTATATTTTAGGAAGGGCCATTAGCCTTCTGGATAAGAGAAGTGGGAAATGATGACTCTTGGGGGGGTAGGAGAGGACAGGAACAGGGGGCACCTGCCTGGGAAGAGGATGGAACATAGAGGCCATAGATACTGTGACCTTCAGAAACAGAGGCTCATGGCTGGGGAAAATGGCATGGACCCTCAGGTTGTGGATTTAGGGGACGGTGCATATAAGATTCTCAAAGAGAAACTGAAGACAAAAACCTCTAAAACTCTATCCACTATAGCTCCATAGCCTGTCTATAGCAGGAGCCACATCCTCAGTGTGCCCACACTGCCCTGGACATTCCCTTAGCATTTATGTTGTATATGGTGTGTGTGTGTTTGTGTGTGTGTATGTGTGTGTGTTGTTATCTCCTCAAAGTTTTAAGTCAACTGAAGTGGAAGGCAAGAATCATAACCAGATGACATCTAAATCCAGCCCCAAACAAAACCCAGACTCTGATATATACTCCAGCAAACCTACTGAATGAGTGGATAAAATTATGAATGAGTGAATGAATGAACGAAAATGTGGCATCCAACCGAATGCAGAATATCAAGGTGATCATCCCATTCCTAGAAATGTGCAAAGGAAGATTAGTTAGGTACAATAAAAATAACATGTACATTTGCATCCAGAGTTGGGTTCAAACCTTGGCTCCACTAGCAAAGTAAGTTTAGGAGTTTAGGCAAGTTATTTAGCCCCAGTTTTATTATCTGAAAAATGGGAACAGCATATGGCCTACCTTATAGAGGTATAGTCCTAACTAAAGATAAAGTATAAACAATCTCTGGCACATAGTTGGTACTCAGTAAGTTGTACCAGTATTAATATTACCAGTATTAAGCAAGCCCTGCACGGAGCACCGAGGCCAAAGCTGGGATACCATGTTCAAGCCAGAAGGGTTATAACTTCGCTAAGGATGCCAAGATTATTCTTAGATATCAGACCACTGTGCTGAATTTTCAAAAATACAAAACCACAACTTTCCTCTGCCCTTCCAATAGGCCAATAGTGAAAATTCCCTCAAGGAAACTGAATTGATAAGTCAGGAAAGGATAAGTCACTGCCTTTTTCTAAGTGAATATATGGTGAATATTATGCTACAAAAAAGAACAACACTATTATCAGTCAAGATATGCTAGGTTTTGCTGCAGTAAAAAAAAAAAAAACAATTCCAAAATTCCAATTTTACACATCCTTCAAAGACAGACCAGCAAAGAGACTCTGCTCAGAGATCTGGGATTACCAAACAATGACCACCTCAAATAGGACTAAACACAGTCGCTGAGGGAAAGAGGGCTCGGAAGGGATTAATATTAGCAATGAAATGTCCAGTGTATAGGTTACATGGTCCATGCCCAGTCATTGACCGGAGTTAATCACTTTGCACTTTCCAACCATGAGTGTTCAGAAAGTGAAATCCCTCCCCATGTGATCCAAGTGGGAATAAGGGAAATATTTAGCAAGCAACTCTAATGGTCATCACACACCACAAGACAAGGAGACATCCAGTAAGCTCCTTGGACAACTGTGACCACAAGAATGACTGCAAGTCAAAGGAATTAACTTCCTCCCAAATTCTAACAGCTCAGAGTGGAAGAGAGTTTGTTGAAGAAGATAACTTTGTTTTATATTTAGCAAAGCAGGAGAGATTTCAGAATTTTCTTATTGTTCACTTTAACAATCTATATTTACATTATCATTGGCTCTCCATATTCATGGGTCCTGCCTTCACAGATTCAAGCAACCACAGATTGAAACTATTCAAGGAGAAAAATTGTGCCTGTACAGAACTCAAACAGGCTTTTTTTATTACTGTTCCCCCAAATAATATAGCATACAACTATTTACAAAATAACATTTATGTCATATTAGATACTAGTAAGTCATCTAGAAATGATTTAAGGACGTGCCTGGTTATATGCAAATATCATGCCATTCAATATAAAGGACTTGAGCATCTGAAAATTTTACAGGGGATCCTTGAACCACTCCCCTGAGGATACTGAGGGATAACTATAATTAAGCATCTACATCAAATTATATTGCCCCCTGTGTTGGGCAAGAACAATCAAAAACGTGGATTCTTGCATAGGGGTGAGAAAGAACTTAATTCCCTAATGTGGAAGTGGTTTTAAAATGCTCAAAGAAATAGAGTTCCTCTAGGCATTTTACCCTGCCAGTTATAAGCATAGCATGTGTCCAGAGTCAGATGGTACCCTGCTGTTGGATGTCACAGGAAGCAGAACTATATGCCTTCAACAAGTGTCAGATACAGCTGAACATTTGGCAAAAGCTGAGAATGACCCCTGGATCATGTAGATAAAAAGATCAAGTCTTCCAGCTTGAGCCAAAAGTAGACTGTCCTTATGAGAACAGGAGAAGATACAGCCACAAAGATCAGGTGCCTTGAAGGTCATGGGTGGGAAGGGCACTCTGTCCTGATTCCTATAGGCAGAGGGTAGTCTCCAAAAGTTCCTGAGCATAGGTACAGCAGGACTGGGTGACTTATGCTGGTAGCCTGTCTTTCTACACTGGGGTAAACCAACAAGGAAGAGCCTTGTGGACTATGTGAAGAGATAAAGGAAACCCGTTAGCCCTTGCCAACATTTAGGTAAGATGCAGGAAAGATTGGATGATAATGGTGGGAATAGAAATGGGAGAACATACTTGTCTCCAGAGATCTTGGCAATTTGTTGATCATGAGACATGCAGAAAAGAACTTTGCAAAAATTATTTCAAGGTTTGCAGCCTGAGTGACTGAGAGCGATCAACATGTTTTTGAAAATGGAAATTGCATGAATGTTTCATTGTCATCCTAAATACCATCATTGTCCTCCTTGTTAGTTTTGGTTAGGAGAATTTTCCTTTAAAAAATATGCTCTCAAAAAAAATGGCATGATCTCACTTAAGGGGGTTTCCAATCTTGTCATTTCAATTATCAAATGGCCAAAGGATGCCTTGCTACATGAAAAGTCTTCATTTGGATGTTTTGCTTTCTAAAATGCTTGTAATTACCCCTGAGTCTTTGAGGAACTTGAAGCAGGTGTGGCCTTTTTCAGTGATCAAATGGGCAAGATAAAATCCTTTCAAGTGGCATCTTGTAGCACTTTAAATGGGTCTGTGCTGACCAGGGAGCTACTCCTCATGCACACATGGACACAGCACAGCTGCCCCATCAGAATTCCCAGATGAGACAAAATAGCAAGAGCCTCATCGATTGACCCATCAACACTTTGGAGTGGAGCAGAGAGGAAGAACCTCAGCTGGACCAGGGAGGAACAGGCAGGGGTGTTGACAGCATGTTCTGTGCTGGATTCCAGAGTCAGATGGTACCCTGCTGTTGGATGTCACAGGAAGCAGAACTATACTCCTTCAACAAGTGTCAGATACAGCTGAACATTTGGCAAAAGCTGAGAATGACCCCTGGCTCAGGCACAAAGAAAGCCATGTGCACTCTGTTCTTCCCTCCTCTTTAAGGGGCCACAGACACATTAAGGGAATTGGAGATTTAGACAAACTTCAAGATGCAACCTTGCACTGAACAAGCTCACCCTCCCACCCTGCAGCTATCTCAAAGTGAAGGAAAGGCTGAAGGAGAATAACAGGGAAGTTCATCTTATTCTTTAGTTTATTCAGAGATACTTCCACCCATGTGTACTGTCACTGAAGTGCCACAATGATTTGAGGCAGTTCCTCTCTTGACTGGGCTTTTATTTGGTAGCCTGTGGTCAGTTACTGTCTCACAAGAGGCCTATACCAACACCCACTAAAGTCTGGCTGCCCGGACTCTGTGAGCATCAGCAGACTCCTGAGCAAACCACGTAGGTGTAGAGACATCTATGCACACTGTACTGCAGGCACGAATTTAGTTGTTTGCTGCCCCATTGCTCAATGGTCCTCAATGAGGACAGTGGTCCCACCCAGGGGACATTGGGTAATATTTGGAGACTTATTTTAATTGACAAAAACTGGCGGAGGAGCAGCACTCGGGTATCTAGCAGATAGAGACCAGGAGTGCTACCATACACACCATAATGCACAGGGTAACCCTTTGCCACAAAGAAGCATTGGGCTCGCGCTGAGGTTCGCTAAGCCCTGGTCTAGGTTATAAACACCGCACGGGCAGGCACTGGACCCTTTCTAGTTCATGATTTTGTTCCCAATGCCTGAAACACAGTGACTGCCTCATAAGTGGGGGAGGGGGGGGCAAGTAGCACATTTTCCGAAGAAACTTAAAGCCTGGATGAAAAGTGATTATTAATTTTGGCCTCATATGCCTCACTTTCTCTTTCAAAGAGTTTTACCATCCTTCCAATTTTTTTCCAGTCCAAACCCAGTTGTTAATGTCCAGACAGATGCCCCTCCTAGGATATCAGGCAACATTCCTCCTAATTAGTAGCCCCCAATTGAAAAGGTGGTCTTTCTTCTTTCTCTATCCCAAGTGATGAAAAGTCTTCACTTGGATGCTTTGCTTTCTAAAATGCTTGTAATTACTCCCTGAGTCTTTGAGGAACTTGAAGCAGGATGCATGAGTTTGTATGTGTGTGCATGCATGAGCCATCTTGCATGTTGACATGAATGTGTGTGTGTGTGTGCACACATACAAACTAATACACAAGACCACTGGGTAACACTGTCCCTTGCTGAAGCTGGTGACCTGGGATGGTCTCACTCCCTGGTGCAAAAAAAAATCTTTTGTGTTCAGATTCCATTGTTCCAGAGTGATCACTTCCCCTTCCAAGTTGCCATCAGAAAGAACACAAGATTCAGAGAGATACAATGTCATGCAAAACCAGCACACTGCCCTCTTCTCTCTAAGAAGTCTGTCCTTGTCCTGAGCATCCTGAGCCCACCCCAGGCAGACATTTTCTGGTGACAGATAGGTTCAAGTGGAGGGATAGCTCCTGACAGGCATCTCAGCTCTGCTAACCAAACTTCATGTCACACTGGAAGATGCTCTATTCAAATCAAGAGTCCAGCCACTCTGCAGTCACACAGAAGTCCACTTACTGCCAGTGAAGCACATCTTCCAGAAGACCATAAACACAGGCCCTGTCCTGGAGGGACCAGGAGCATGCACAGGTTGTACTTTCCTCCTTCTGGGAATGGGAAGTACTTGTAGTGACTGTGTCTTTTTGTTGTCATTCTGTTGCTTTGACTTGGGGGCTCTGATGACCCTGAAAAGCGTGCCCTCCTGGGGATACCTGATTCCTAGAGATAGTCAATCCTGTCTCCCCAGCATGTTCATCATACCCAAACTAACCAGTCCAGGCCCCACACCTCACCTCCAGTCCTCCTCCTATTGGGCTCCTGCCTCCCAGGCCACTATTACCCGCCCTAATCACACCAAGGAAGGGTACCAGACAACCTGGCATGGCCCTTGCCACCTAGAGCCCACAGAAATTATTCAAACAGACCAATCCTACACAAACTTACCCTGCCTCACCTTTTCTTCCTGCGAAAATCACAATAAAGTTTTTTTCCCCCACATTCTCCCCTACCCTCCACCTCTTTTGCCTCCTGACCAACCCCGGTGCTTCTCCTGCATGGCCCCGCACAACTGCCAATTGAAAATCATAGCAGTGTGTGACAGTCAAATCTCTGTGCCTGCAAATCTTCCCTGACCTTATTTAGACAAACCTAGTGTATCTTGCAACAATGCCAAAGCCCCCAAAGCTTTTCAAAAGAGCCGGGGCAGTTGACATTCATAGTCACCCATGCCCACTTGGGCCTGGATCATGATGTCATGCCCTCCCCATCTTAATGCTAGGGAACAGGAAAGGCCACAAAGTGGTGGGAGGTGAGGAAGGAAGCTGCACTTTGGAAGCACCAACTGTGTACAAACACTGTTCCTATTGCACACACCATCTCCTCTGACATGGCTGTAAACTTGAACCACAGAAGAGGCTCCGGAGAAGATAAAAACCCACCATAGGTAGGAGGAGAGCTGATTTGAACCCAATTTAAATAACTAGCTCTCTTTCCACCTCCCTTGACTACCTTCAAAGCATCAAAAAAGACATGTCTTTTTTCTTTCCTGGGACCCCCAGTGACCATGCAAAAAAGGAGACCTACAAAGTTATCACCATTGCTCTCGACCCAGGTACCTAGTGCTCCTGTGGTCCAGTTCTCCACAGTTCCTCTCCAATGCCACCCAGTTATTGGGTCATCCATGGTCAATGGCCAGTAACAGCTTCTCCGGAGACATTAGCATTTTAGCAATGCTCCAAGAGCCGAGAGGTGGCCTGAAGGTGACGAGACTTCCATCTGTTCCCTCCAAGCCCTGCTGTAGCACGACACACATTGAAGTGTTTTTAAAACTATGCAGCAAAACCACCAAGGAGGCAGAAGGTAAATTGTTCCCACTCCCAGCTGCTCCTTGGGGAGGACTTTATAGTGCAGCCCTGGCCGTCAGCTTGAAAGCCTGGGAACCGCCAGCATCACTCATGCCTAAAGCCAGCCTTCCTGCTAGAAGCCAAGAGACTTGTTAAGGTTTTCAACTGCAGCTAAGAAGAAAAGTTCTTTTCAGAGCGCACTTTGAAAGAACCACCTCCTGATGTTTCTACATTTGCATAGGTCCCCTGAGAGCAAGGAGAGACAGAAGTTACCGGCTCTGTGAGAAGGCACTTGACTAAATTTGCCCCCAGATGTGACACTGAGAAGAAACAATATCATCTATGCTGTGTTCCAGCACAATTACAAAGACACCTCAGAGAAGTACAAAATAAAGAACATTCTATTTTTTTTTAAATGGGGAGGAGCATAAGTACTGTATATTGTAGAAAAGCCAATGCCAAAGACAAGGAAATGCTATAGAGAGTTTCCAGATTGGGGGTCCAAAGAGACAGGACCATGAAAAGCAGTATATGCCCCTAGACTGGATTCTGCACTATAGGGACAGAAGGGCGAAGGCTTACTATAAAGGACATTATTAAATCAAATGACAAAATTGGAATATGAACAGTGGATAAGATAAAAGTGTTGTATCAATGTAAACTGATGATGTTGGTCAATGCACTGTGGTTTCATAAGAGATATCTTCATTTTTAAGAAAGACACTCTGAACAGTTAGGGGGAAAGGGCAATTTATCTAGAAATGTTCAGGGAAAAAAAAATTATGCAGAGATCAAGTCTTGCTGTTGCATGCCCATAATCCTAGGGGCTTGGGAGGTTGAGATAGGAGGATTGTAAGTTCAAAGCCAGCCTTAGCAATGGTAAGGCATTTAGCAACTCAGTGAGACCCTGTCTCCAAATAAATTACAAAATTGTGATGGGGGTGTGGCTCAGTGGTTGAGTGCCCTTAAATTCAATCCCTGGTTTTTTGTTTTTTATTTTTTGTTTAAAAGGAGAGATCAACTCTTGATAAAGAGTGTATAGGAGTTTCTTGTACTATCTGCATTTTAGTAACTCTTGTAAATTTAAAGCTAATTCCAAATTTTAAGTTTGTATTTAAATCTGATCTTTTGAGTTACTGTGGGCAGAGGCAGAGAGTGTTCTTCCATTGGAGCATCAGATGACCGCAAGGTATGGTCAGGCAGGGATGGAGACAAGCTTGGACCCAAGAGAAGACCATTTGGAATTTCTCAAGTGCCCACTAAGTTCCAGAAGCCTGGCACAGGGCATATCAAAACTGGTGGCCTCAGGGGAGCTTGTAAAATGGAAAAGGAGGAAGGAGAGGACAAACCAAAAATCACATCAGTAAATAGACCATCCCAGACTTTTAAAAACAATAAGGGAGAAGTTTCAAAAAGAAGAAAGTAAAAGTAGGAGATCCATGAGGACGAAATAAAATTAATAACCTAAATTAGAGAGTGTTTCAGGATCACTTAGGCCAGAGCTGAAGGAGGCATGGAGAACTGGGTGTTTCAGTTGATGGGCCTGAAAATTTATTGGTGCATTAGCTGGGGGTTGGTGGGGGTAGAAAGCAAGGGAGGGGCAAGGACAACTCTAGAGTTAGGGCTTGAACAATTGTATGAATGGTGCCTCTCACTCAGCTGAGACCACTGCAGGCAGCCCAGCCACCAAGAGCACAGTCCACACAGCTGTTCCTTGCACTTGTTCCTCAGGTTCATCCATGTTCATTTCCCCCTCTGGTTCCTATTCACATATCGGGCTCTGGCTGGCCTCTCCCTGATCCAGGGGTTTCCCACTGCCCTTGCCCATCCTTGGGCTGTGGTGGGATTGCTCTTGAGAAATAGGCAGCCTGTCAAGAAGCAGCCTTCTGTAACGTTCCTGCTACAATCCCACTGCCAGTGCTGCAACCCTCAGCCATGCCTAGCCGTGACCTCCAATTGGTGGGGTCTCCTGGGACTCTACCACAGATCCCTGGGGCCACTAGCTTCAAGGGGAAGAGGCCCTAGAGTCAGAGACCTGGTCTGGAATTCTGTCTCTGCCCTTCATAGGCATTTCCCTGTCACACCTCCCTGTGCCACTACTTTCCCACCTGTGAACTGTGACACATCTGTCCTCCCTCCTACTGGCCTGGGGAGGATTACATGAGGTTGTTCTCATGGCTGCCCTGGGATTATTACTATTATTGTCACATTCTCCAAAGAGATGACTACTTGAGATGTGAAGATGTTGCTGGATGTGGCCCTTTTGCCACCCAGATATGTGCCTCCTGCAGCAAGTGTGTACTAAATATTCCCGGGTGCTGAGGCTGCTCTGGGCTTTCACCCTAAATTAGCCTTAAACCCAGTTTCAGCCTGACCGTGTCATCCCTCCTGCTGTCCCCATAGCACCCACAGGCCCCGCTCATTCACACCCCCAGTTCTAGTTTTCTCAAACCAAGCAAACTATTCTTTGACTCTGGAGGCCTTCTGCAGGTTCCTTATCAATCTAAGGTGGTTTTCCTTTTAGTCCTTGCCATGGTTGAATTGCACAGAAACACAAAAAGAACGAGGGATGCAATCAGATTAGAGACTTCCCGTGAGAAGAAAATAGCCTGTCGCCACTTTTATGAGCTCTCCTCCACCCGACTGGTATTAGGGCCTGTGACCGGAACTCTGACAACCCCAGGGACTGGGGGACGGTAGTGGAGCTGTGGGGCGGGGAGCGGGGGCGGGGGGCGGGATCAGCCTGTCGTGCAGGGGAAAGGGACTTGTAAAATCCTAAAGGGCTTTCCTGCTACAATCCCACAGTCAGTGCTCCCTGTAGTCAAAGCCCCTGGCTGCATATCATTTCCTGGACATCTTAGTGAAATAGGCCTCAGCGTACAGTGGCACGTTGTTATTACACTTCGGGGACTCTGGTGCGACCCAGGGAAGCCGGAAGGCTGGCGCTGGAGCGTCCCTCCGAGCCGGCAGGAAAGTGCAACAGCGCCATCTAGTGGTTGTGCGGGGCGACTACGGAGATACCGGCGCCGCTGCCCAGCATCTTCCAACTTAAGGAAAACTTGGTATTTTTCCAATCCTTGTCGGAGCGCAGTGACACGGCCTTCGGAGTGTCTTAAACAGCAGATTGACTATCGCTGTAACCTCCGTAAGAGAAGTAAATGTCAAAACGTTTACAAGATCTTGATCTGTTAGATTTGGGTGTTGTTGAGGGTCCCGAAGGAGACATTGCAAGGGGATTCCCTGCACTTGTAGGCGCCTGAGAATCGCGATCGCTGCCACTCAGCTTCATCTACTTGGGCTGGAGCCTGCCTGCCTGGGTGCGGGTCAGTGAGGCCGTCACTAAAAAAGCTTCTTGCAAAGAGGGGGAAAGAGTGTGTCCTGTGAGAGAGAACCAAACAGGTACTCAGCCCCAAGCGTGCACCTGGAGGGACTGTGAAAATAATGATTCCTGCAACACCCTCCAGTCTCTGATATTGTAGTTCTGGGATAGTGTCTAAGAATCTGCATTTCTATCAAGTTCTCTTGTGAAACTGATATTGGTCTAAAACCCACGCTCAACCCTAATTGTGATGTAGGCTGGGCTGTTTCTTCCTAAAAGTTTGAAAAGTTCTCATGATCTGTCCTGAACCTGCTTGAGCTACACAGGCAGAGTTCCAGGACTTCCATCTTCGGCTCTTTCAGGAAAAGTCAATGAGAAAGTGTAAGATAGACTTAAACAACAGGACAGACTTTCCCACCTCCACGATTTAGCAGGTAATGTCCACCAGGAGATAAAGTTGGACCCAGCTCCTGGCCAGCAAAGGCCTTGGGTCCCAACTGCAGTGTCCAAATGGTCGATGAGGCCAAGATGCTTATTGCCCACATGCCCAGAGGGCAGGCTTTAGGTCATCTCAACAACATAGATGTAGATTTTTCACTTTACAGAAAAAAATTGCATTGGAGGCACTTCATGCTAGAGACTGACCAACCCAAATAGGAAGCCTCTGAGCAGTTCAACCAGGACAATTGCATAAGAGGCTCCTTTCCTCAGCCTGCAGCCTCCAGCCAATAGGGCTCTGGCTGACACTTATGCCAATAACACCTTTCTGCATTCAACCAATCAGAAGTGAGAACTGTTCTGAGCTCCCCCTCTCATCATATTGAGCCTAATCCAACCCCAAATGCATTTGGCCAATTGGAATTGGTCTTTGCTCTAAGACACCCCACCACCACCACTGGAATCTTCAACATACCTATTCTATTCATGCTCAAAAAATGGGCCACAGTTGATGTGGTTCCTAATATGCTTTGTAAGATCAAGGGGGGAAATGATTTGCCTGTAACTCAGAAGTAACTGTTGGTTACAAATGTTTGCCTATGATAAAAACTTCATATGTGCATATATATGCACAGACACATACACACACACACACACACACACACACACACACACACACCCCCCAAGGGGAGGGGGAGAAAACAAACACCCTTAGAGTCACTTTATCTATTAGACACAATAGACACATAGAAATGTTTTTCTTTAAAATCTTAAGAATAAATAAATACAATCTGTCCTCAATTATTTATACTAGCCCAATAGCAAGATGTAACTTTCTTTAAGTAGAAAGGGGCCCACGAAGGCAAGACCATGACGTCTCTAGGACCCCCCAAAAAGCATGCTTCAACAAATGGGCCAAATTATATCACCCTCAAGATCTTCCTCTACAGATTTGATCTTCTATTGTTCCTTGTTAGGTTCTCTTGTCCTTCCATTTTCTTAAAAAAGAAAGGGAGCTGAGAAAAAAATGATAGGTCAGTCTGTACTCTTGATTTCAAGTGACAGAAAAACAACTCAAACTAACACAAGTAAAGGGGAGATTGATTGTTCCAAATAAAAACACCAAGGGTAGTTCTGGTTTCAGCCACAGCTGGATTCAGGGATGCATCCTTCAGTTCCCATTCCATTTTCTGGCCCTCCCCAGCAGCCACAAGACGGCAGGAATCTTTACACCCTCAGTTCCTACCAGTCCTCTGAAATGCATCTTGTCTGAACCAGCTCAAGCCAGCGGAGCAGGCTGAGGCCTTCCTTGTTTAGGAGGACTCCATGCTCTGACTCCATAGGCCTGGGCCACCTGTCCCACTACACCACCCGGGTGAGATGCAGAGGCAAAGCCAGGCAAAGCTATTTCTGGGAGAGAAAACAGATGCTAGAGACAGACAACAGCCTCTGGGCAGATTTAACCTCCAATCTGCAGTGGAACTGTTGCCCACACCTTACAACAGAGAAGCCTTCACCTATGTCAGTTCATGGAACCACCCAACAATTCTGGGACCACGACATCATTATCCCTACTTCACAGATGAGACCACTGGCCTTAAAAATGGTAGAGCTAGAACAAGAAAAGTAATCCAGTCTCCCAATGTGGGTTTTACCACTCTCTTGACCCAGCTCACTGCTGGTCTCCCTCAGATTCAAGAAATAATATGATTGCCCTAGAACTATGGCCAGGCTGGGACAGGAAGGAGGAAAGTTCCCTAACAAAGGCTCACTGAGGCCCTGCACGGGTCTGTTCATTGCTCTGAGATTGGGGACTTCCTGCTAGCTTACGTCTTCAGGTGTTTCACACATATTCATTTCCATATCATCTCTGCAATTTTGCCACTTGTATTATTTTACTGTTTACTTATTTTTCTTAAGTCAGCTTGCCTTTTTTACTTACAAAATATATTTAAGACATCAACTTTATGTGGCAATTGTCAATCAAAACAAGTACCACTTACCTTGAATAAAAATCAACTTCAAAATCATAGAGAACTACTAAATCAAATACCGCTCATCTATGAGCCACTCAAAACCACACCACCCTGAAGTATAGTCTTCAGACACTGAGGAGTCAAAGCTACAGGGTCACACCGGAATACAAGCAACCCCTGAGCTATTCTGCCACATGTATTTTCTCAGGCATACCCACAAATCTCCCTTGAGCTCTGATAACAAGGTAAGGGAGGTCCCAGCCCCTCTAGAGTAAGTGACCAAGATGTTCTGTCCCAAATGTATCCAGGCCCATACCCACTATCATAAGGCTGCTGGTTCTGGCCACCACATCCTTAGTCTCCTACCTCTCCTGAGGTGTGATCTCTTTCAGGAACCACAGAGGCTTCTAGCACCTTCTTGCCTGGCCACTTAGTCACCTCAAAACTCCTTATTTTCCTCTTCTGTGATTTTTCCTGGTTCAGGGCTCTGGGCAGAAGAGGCCAAGACGGCAGAAGGCCCCAGGGCAGCTAGCCACACCTTCAACTTTGCCCACTGACCATCTGTCCGCTGTAGCCCACGTGTCTACCTGTGAACAGTCTCCATGGGAAGACAGAATAGTCACCAACTCCAAAAGCAGGATGAGTCTTCAAGAACCTGCAGAGGAAGCCCCTCACTGTAGAGAGAAGGAAGCCAGCCCTGAGGCTCATGTCTCCCCATCTCACACCACCACCTGGGACACAGATGGATTGGATCAAGGTCCCCTGACTCCTGGTACAATTTTTTCTTTTATTCAACCTAGAATATTCCCACCCGAAATTACATTGAATTAATTAAGGTTCCCAGCTCCAAGGAGAGAAAAGTGCAAACCATCTTCCTCTAGAATAATCTCTGTGGTATGGCTATGAAGTCACAATGACATCTTCTCATCTGGAAGATGACCCACTTGACCTGCTAGACCAGACTCTGATGATCCTGGAGAAACAGAAATCAGAGGCCTGGGTTACCTGGGTCAGCCCTGAACAGCCCTCTCCACCCACTCTGGTCCCAAAGGTTCCAAGACTTTCCATCCTGTGGATATGGAAGGCTTCATTCGACTACTAAAACCAGATGCTGCATATAAGCTACATTTCAACCCTCACAGAAAGCAATACAAAATGAGGCTTCTTCCCTGAGCAGGCTGTAGCCTGCGCCCTTTTCTCTCACAACTGCTTCTCTCAGTCCAGCACCCTTCAGCTCCTTGGCTCCTCTCCAAGGGCTGGTGGGAGGTGGCCAGGAGGAGGCGCTGTTTCCTACCTGCCTGGATTCAGCTCACCCCATACAGAGTAGTTGGGCGAGAGGCAGAATACTAAGGGCGTCACAGGTCCAAATAATTCAAAGGCAGAGCTTGTGCCAAGGAGACAGAATTAGAGGAGAAACTGATCTTGTGAGAAAGAGATTGGGGAAAAAAAATCCTTCCCTTACCAAAAATATTTCCTCTACCCTCATTCTTTGGTCTTATTTTGGGGGATAAGACCTCTACATTTTGCAGAGTGTTTTTACAGCAGCTGAAAACAAGGAAGAGCTTAAATATGCAAGTGAAGGAATGTGGTCGGGTCAATGTGGTACAGCTATTCTGTGAGGTCTTATGCAGAATTATGAATGATGGTTTAAAAACACCGATGATTTAAATTATTCAGGTATGATTACTACTGTGCTATTTGATGTCATACTTTTAAGCAAAAGGTCAAAAGGTATATACAATAGAGTGATGCTACTGTATTTCTCAGGCAGTGTATAGGAATATAGCAAGATATGACTGGATTTCAGGCAAGGGTCTCTATCCCCACTCAAAGCCTCACAGCTTCCAGGGACACCCAGCTCTCAGGAGAGAGGGAGAACTCAGGCTAGGAAGCCATATATGTGTCCCTAGCCCACCTGGCTCAGGGCATCTCCCTGGGGAGTGCCACATCAATAAGAATACCACTGGATTTGGCAGACTCCAAGGTATCCTGAGGGGAGTCCTTTCTATCTACTTAGGCTTACAATTGACATAATGGGCCTGTGGTGTCCACCAATGTTGCTGAGACTGTGATCCCTGACTCTGACATCAGGAAGTGTACAATCCAGGGTGAATATCCACAAGTGGACCCTTTGCTTCTGTTTGTTCCTTTAGCATCATAACAGCTCAAGATCACTAGACTGTGCCACCAGCCACTGCCACAATGCGCTCTCTCTCCCTCTCTCTCCCTGCTGCTTGCCTCCCTCAGCACCATCTCCAAAGCAGTTCCCTCATCAGCACTGTGTAAGGTCTTATGTTGACAAGCTGATGGTTTAACACTAGGATGAACTTAGGACCCTAGTCCCCATTACTGCCATTGCTTCTTCTTAGGGCTGCTATTCACACTGGCCAGAAAATCCTACAATAGGGACCATGTCTGCCATGCCCAAGAGTCTGTGCTAGCCCTCAACAGCACCTGGCCCAATGTGCACTGAAGGACCGCATTGAACCTCAATAACACCAAGAGCTAACTTGTCTGAAGTTGTGACACTGCTATAGTTTAGATGTGAGGTATCCCTCAGAAGCTCATGTGTGAGACAATGCAAGATTTGGAGGAGAAACGATTGGGTTATAGCCTTAACCTAGTCAGTGAATCAATCCCAGATGGGATTAACTAAGTGGCAGGTGGGGTATGGCTGGAGGAAGTGGTTCATTGGGGGCGTGGCTATGCGGTACATATTTTGTATCTGGTAAGTGGAGTCTTTCTCTGCTTTCTGAGTCCCTTCTCTCTGCCACACTCCTCACCATGATGTTCTGCTTCACCTCGAGCTCCAAGGAATGGAGCCGGCCTTCTATGGACAAAGACATCTGAAACCGTGAGCTCTCAAACTTTTTCTCTTCTACAGTTCTTTTGGTTGAGTCTTTCAGTTACAGCACCGAAACAGCTGACGAATATAGACAGACATAGACAAACGGCACGCTGTGGCTGGGAAGATCTTGGGACCTTTTTAACCAGTCCCAGTTTGGCTTAATAACTAGGGTCTCTTACAGTAAGTCTCCACTGTATTACCTGTCTTGTCGCTGCGGATATAGCTCCGTTTTGAAGCAGATCATCTTTGTTTGCATCAAAACAAGGAGGCAAGAGTGAGCAGACTGTGATGCTCTGTGTCTTTTTCTTGTAAAGAGCAGAGTGTCCTGCTGCAATTAAAAACACGCATCGCTTTTGCAATTTTTGCAGGAAGGCAAGCAGGTGTCCGCTGCCTGGGACCTTGGCAGCCCGCGAAGAATCTAACCGCACGCCGGGTCGGGGCTTGGTTTGGGCAATGCTGCCATCGTGTGGCCACCGCAGGTATTTCTCTCGGGAAACGGGGTTTTATACCAATCTGCACGCTCTCCAAGTCTCTTCTATGTGATCTCCCGATTTTTGTATTTTGTTTGGTATGGGGTGATGTGGGTTTTTTCCCTGGTCAGCCAGAATAGTGGCTCAAGATTTACGTTAAACTCAGACGAAAATCAGGTTCTGATCTTGCCCCCGGGGGCCAAGGCTTCTCCAGAGCACCTCCCCGAAAAGTGCTGTGAGCCTCCAATGTGGCGAGTAGCGGTTCTCCTCTGAAGAAGAAAGATTTTCTTACCAATCAAAACGGTCGGAAGATCCAAGGCAATATGGGGCTGTGTCCCCTAGAGTAGCGTTCCCTGAGCCCTCGCTCAAAGTTCCTGGAACCCTCTAAGTGCAGGATCCCAGCCCAGCGCGCGGGGCAGGTGCTCAGTAAATAGCTCACAGTTCTTCCCCTCTTCCTCTGGAACCCCCTAACAACCAAGGCGGAGAGAAAATGAAAGGCAGACACCTAGAATTTGAGAGCTACAGGGGACTGTTAGTTAGGGTGGAGTTTCTCAACCCACCTCTAAACCCCTTGGTGAGATTAAGTTTCTGCTCTCTTAAACTTCATGAAGAGATTAAATTTCATCACCTGAGCATAGCATCCCCTGTTCCTTTCACCAGTGAGGAACTTCAGGTATCTGGAAGGGAATGGCCATCCCAGCCCCCACTGTATCCAGACTCCAGGCTGGAAAGCAAGTCCTCCTTACTACCACCCCCACCTCTAAAGGACAACATTCCTAACATATGTAGTCTGTGCATCAGGCCAGGGAGGGAGAGGTGGTGACCTACTCCACTGCCCCCCGAGAGTGCTGCACAGGAGGCTTCCCTGAGGGACTGCTGTGAAGACAGCATAGGGATCATAACTCAGGATGGGCTCTGGGGTCTGGCCACCACTGGGGGCTGTGTACTGAGTTTAGCTCTGCACTAAGTATGGGGATACATGGTATCTGCCAGAGAAGCAGAAAGAATGTCTAGCTATTGGTTTTGAAGTCTTCAAGAGCCAGTCTCATTTGGCAATGGAGGGAAGGGAATGAGAATTTCCCAAATTTGGAGGCTCCAAATTAGATGGGAGATGTGCCCCACTTCTGGAGTTCTCAGAAAAAGAAAGACACCAAAGAATGGCCTGAGGTCCAGGGTTCAGAAGAGGACTACAGGAGGGGTGTCAGTGTGAGCCCAAGTGCAAAGCTATGACAGTCCCCAAAAAAGGTGTTAACAAATGATTTCCATGTAGCCAGGAGCCCAGAGGACATGGGTTGAGTGGAAAAGGAAGAGGCACCACAAACCACAGTGTCACTTCCTGATTGGGACCAAAGGAGCATCCACTGGTGCCAGCAGGGGCCACACAGCAATTCAAGTGGGGACAGCCACCAGCTCAGCTCTTGCTGCTAACTGGTCAGGTGCCTGAGTCCACAAACCAAGAAAGAACAGTCATACCTGTCAGCTGACACCAGTGTGGGCCAAAAGCAGATGTCCCCATGTCACCTTAGAATTGACCCCAGGAAGAAAAAGGTGCAAGGGAAAAGATAGACTGGAAGATATGTGGAATCAACTGGATTACATTTTCGGCCATTGGTCACAACAGGAATTAATATATAGACTAAGCTTAGTACAAGTTAGTCAAGTTGTACTAATTTTGTATTCCTGAGTGCTGGCTGTGTCAGATTTAAACTACATATAGTCATCCCTAAATATCCAATGGGGGCTGGCTCCAGGACCCCCACCCCAGATAACATAGAACCTGTGCACATCCTCTCATGTGCCTAAAATTGTCACTAATTACTAATACCTAATACAACTTAAATGCTGTGTGTTTTTATTGTAAACAAATAATAACAAGTGGGGGAAAACTATGCATGTTCAGTTATAAAGGAACTTTTTAAAAAACATTTTCATTGCATGGCTGGTTATATCCAAGATAGACACTGATACAGAACTGGAAGATTAGGGAGGGCTGACTGTACAAAAATAATGAATGTGACACTGAGCCATCTGCCCCTAGAGGCTGGGATTTGCCTCTGGGGCAAGGATTTTATTCTCAGGCACAGGCAAAGCCTACAGGACTCGGAGCTGTGCAAAGACTGGCCCAATATCGCATGTCAAAAAGTACCAGGCCTTGGACAGGCACAGTGGCTCATGCCTGTAATCTCAGCGGCTTGGGAGGCTGAAGCAGGAGGATCATGAGTTCAAAGCCAGCCTCAGCAAAAGTAAGGTGCTAAGCTACTCAGTGAAACCTGTCTAAATCAAATACAAAATAGGGCTAGGGATGCAGCTCAGTGGTCTAGTGCCCCTGTGTTCCAACCCTAGTACCAAAAAGCAACAAAAAATGGACAGGATAAAAACCAGTGATTATGACATGAAACGTTTTCTATTGCTCAAAACATGTTAAAAATCTTCAGGAAGTTGCCAGAGTAGTCTCTTCTTGGGATATGACCAGAGATTTCTGATAAGAGATTAAAGGGCACACAGAGGCACCCCCTGAGTTTGGGAGTCTGACATCAAAAACTCATGGTCTATCACCCACACTTGAAGCAACGGGGGGCCAGCGGGACACCAGGCTCATTCCCAGGAACCCTTCACCAGCCTCACAACCCAGCTCCCAAAGGATTCTGAGAAATTAAAACTTCCACAAAGTAGGAAGCAAAATTTCTCCAACTTTTTAAACCATCAGTTGAGATTTTATGGAATTCTCTTTTCCAATATGCAAACAATAGGAATTATTCTCATTCTCAAAATATAGCATTACATGCAATATTGGATGTCTTTTTCTAATTTCACACCTACCTGCCCCCATCCCACGCCCAGAACTTTTCTATTACACTTTTATAAGACCCCAGGTAGGAGCCAGCCAGAGCGGCCATCCCCAGAGGTGTGCAGGGATATCTCATAGTGGGGTTTTGATTTGCATTTCTGCAATCACTAACGATAGTGGGTCCTTGTTTCCATGTGTTCATTGGCCTCTTTGATGTCTTCCCCCAAGTTCACAGGTTCTGCAATCCATCTGTCTGCACATTGGCAAGAATCCTCATTAGAAGGGTGTGACTCCTAGAAAATCTGAAAGTGATTTGTTTGGTGGGATGGAGGATCCAATGGCACTAAACAGTCAGCTGGCATCAAAACACTTAGAGGATTTCTCTGACAGGAAGAGAAATTACCCTTTCTTAATATGTCTTATTTGAAAATGAAAATGGCACAGGCTTCTCCTAGAGAAAGAAAACCCAGCTTGGATTGGCCCTGGGCTGGCAGAGCTCCCTCGACTATGCCATGGTGGTTTGGGCTCAATAGAGCATCTGGATCTTCTCTCTCTAGCTTCTCCACAGTGATATTTTGTGCCATGTATGAAATGAAGGAGTCAGGGAGAGGGGAGGAAGATGGTCAAAAATTTATCTCATGGCTTCTCACGCTGGAAACCCAGACCTAACTTTAAAGCTTCCAGGAACAGGGCAGGGGTGTGCCTCCATGGTAGAGTGTGTGCCTTCCATGCTTGTGGCCCTGGGTTCAACCCCAGCACCAAAACCAACACTCACAGCTGCTGTTCAGTCTCTCTCTAGAAAGAGAACTAAGTCAAATTCAAACATTTTAGATGGTTTCCCACGGAAAACAGGGGTTTTAAGAATTTTAACAGGCAGACCCTCTGAGGCTTCTGAAAGTAGCCAAGCAGATTTGGACTCATTCTCTCCTCTCACCATCAAGGTCTTATCCTCAAAGACCTTGGAACAAAATTCAGCCAGCCCTCCCTATTCCAGGGTTCTAAATCAGGGAATACAACTGACCTCAGAGTATACTGAGACCTAGAATGGCTGTGTCGGCACTGACCACGGACAGACTTCTCTTCTTGTTCTTATTCCTAGGAAATGCAGTATAACAACTACTTCTATAGCATTTACATTGTATTAGTTATTGTCCGTCATCCAGAGAGGATTGAAGGTATACAGGAGGGCTGCATCGGTTCTATGCAAAGGCAACATTATTTTATATAAAGGACTTGAGCATCCAAGGGGTTGGTGTCTGTGGGGGGCCTAGAACCAATCCCCCCAGATTCTGAGGGATCACTGTACCCAATGCTGAAATTGCCTAAAACCCCACTCCCTGAAAGAGAACTTGTTCTAGGGCCCAGTGCCTCACAGTGAATGTCCATCACCAGTGCCAGACCCTGAACTCCAAATGCAAGCTTCCACCTGGCCATTGAGTCTCAGGTTGTCCACCCACGTGAGTCAGTTCATGAGTACCGGTGGGGCAGCCCTCAGGACAGTGCCTCCCATCGGGTATGCGCTTCCGGCCACTGTCTGCAAAATGACATGGGACCCAGGGACAACCACCTTCTATGACTACTTGTTGGAATTTATAATATTCATTTTGGTGTCAAAAAACATTTTCCCTGAAAACTCTGGGTGAAAAAGGGCACGCATTTAGAAAACAGCCATTACTACTGAAATGACTACTGCTAAAAGTTCAGGCAGCCAAAGCAAAAACAGATTGGACTTTGTCAAAGTTATAAACTCTTTGTGCTTCAAGGGGCAACAAGAAGGTAAAAAAACATAACCCACAGAAGGGGCAGAAGTAAAATCACTCTGATTCAGGACTCATATCCAGAATATCAATTATGCAACTCAATAAGCAAAAGGTAAGGGACAAGGACATGAATAGACATTTCTCCAAAGATGTAAAAAGGTCAACAAACATGAAAAGCTGCTGAACATCGTTAGTGATCAGGGATACACGAATCAAAACCCCAATGAGAAGCCACTTTACACCCACAAGAAAGGTGGCTATATCAAAAAGACCGAAACAATGTTGGCTAGGATGGGGAGAAACTGGATCCTTTATAAATGGCTGATGGGGATGTATAAAGGTGGAAGTTTGTAAACTATTTGGCAGTTCCTCAAAATGCCAAACTTCCAGTTTTCATACAACCCATAAATTCACTCCTTGGGTATCACTTGTGTGATACCCAAGAGAAATAAAAATATATATTCACAAAAAGTGCATAGATGTTCATACAACGTTACTAATGATTTTCTCAATTTGTCATTCTAGCCAAAGCAATACTCAATCTAAAATTCCATCCACTGGTGAATAGATAACAAAACACCCTACCACATATCCATATAATGGAATATTATTGATTGGCAAAAAGCAATGATGCATAGATACACACTAAGATGTGGATGAAGCTTAGGAAGGTGATGCTAAGTGAAGAAAGCAAAGGACCACACAGTGACATGTGGAGATTCCACTCCCATGATATGTCCAGAATAGGCCAATCTTAGGGAGAAAATACAGATCACAGCTGCCTGGGCTGAGGGGTGAGTGAAAGAGGGGAGACTATTAATGGATAGTTTCTTTGGCAGGGGGATTGTGGTGGTGGTAGAAGTCTGTAAATATATTAAAAATCACTGAATTGTGTAGTTTAAATGAGTGACTTCTATGGTTTGTAAATTATGTCCCAACAGAGCTGTTAAAAAATAATAGGCAAGACCACCGAGAAACTGAATAGTAAATAAAATTGATTTCATAAACCAACATACTACACACAAACATAAGCATACAGACATTCTGAGCAGAAGGGACTCGCACTGAGGCTCAGCACTGATACTGACTCTGCCACCTGGGGAGCAGAATTTCCTAACTCTGAGGCCAATTTACATGTCCTTATATGAAGTCATTAACACATCAGGTTTTCTTCCCTGAGATGATTTTTTTATTGAACAATTACTTCATCAAATCCCTGAGATAACTTTACCCAAACATTTTCACGTAAAGAGAAAACACTAGCCATTCGTTGCGAACAGCACAATATTCACAGCACCCCCATCATTTTAAAGGGAACATTCCAGAATCACACACAGAGCACGGTTCAGCTGCAGATGCCAGTCCATTTCTGTGGTCTAGCCCTCTTTGCAGAGAACCCAGATGCAAAGAATGAGGGTGTGGGGCCTCATGACTTCTCTGTCTAGAATTCTAAACTCTACTTCCATTCAAATGGACCCTTCCCTCTATGTAATTGGTGTAAGAGAGATAAAACTCCAGTGGACACTCCAGAAGAAACCCCTCTGCAGAGAACACTTTCCTAGGTCAGTAATTGTGCTTCACTTATATTCCCAGGGTCCAGCACAGGACTTATCCCTGAGAAAGCATACATTCATTGTATGACAGGATGGATGGATGGATGGATGGATGGATGGACGGACGGACAGAAAGAGAGCTGGATGGGTGAATGAGTAGATAAATGGAGAAATAATTAGAAGGAAAGAGGGAATGGGGGTGGAGACTGGATGGGTGGAAGCTAAATGAATGGATAGATGGATGGAGAGATGAATCAATGGGGAGCTATAAAGATTAGGTGATATATGGTTGGGGAGATGAGTAGAGAAAGGGAGGGAATGAGGGTAGCTGGATAGATAGATAGACATATAGACAGACAGATGATTAGACCACTGGATTCTTGGATGAAAATATAAGTAACAGAGGACCCACCACATGTGTCCTTTGACCACTCAGAACCACAGGTGCACTTCTAGAACTGGGGACTACTGCTGGTCTCCTCACCACCCCAAGGTTTGAGGCTCCAGGAAAGGCTTTGATTTCATCACTAAGAATACAGAAGCCCATTGAACAGGGCTCTGCCCAGTAACTGTGCCAGCTGTGCTCTATGGGCACTAGGGACACAGTGGCAACCAGAAAGGCTAGGGTTGACCCTAATGGAGGCTCTTGGAGCAACAGTGGGATGTGATGAAAAAAAAAAAAAGTTGCAGAAGCACCAGTTCATGGTTCTATCACTTGAGAAGGAAAGGAGAAGGAGGTCAGGAGGAACACTTGAACTGAGACCAGATGTATGGGTAGGAATCAACTTGACTGACCTGGTGTGTGTGTGTATGTGTGTATGTGTGTGTGACTGTGTGTGTGGAGAGAGAGAGAGAACATGCATGCCCAAGGCAGTGAGTGACATGTGTGCAGACCCCAAAGAAGGAGAGCTGAGATCCACCATCCTAGGCCACCAGGACACAAAGAGCAAGGAGTGCAACAAGCTGGGCCCATGGCCCCTGGGTTCTCAAAGGCCACAATAAGCCACCAAGGGGTTTGGGAGGACCCTCAGCGATGTGATCGGATCTGTATTCACCTAGAAGTGGGCTGAATGTGGGCTGTCTGCCTCAGTGATGTGGCTCCCTGGCTGCTGAGCCACACAGCAAGCCCACTAATCCCCACAGAGAGCAGCAGTGGAGCTGTGGAGCGCTGGTCTGTGGGGCAGGGGCGTGGGTTGCGAGCACTGGCCAGAGTCACCCAGAGCCCTTCTTCCAACTCAGGTCTGAGGTGCAGCAAGCCAGGGTGCACAGGCCTGTGGATCCCACGGTGGGTCTGCCTAACCGAGTGGACAGTCGCTCCACACAGTGCCAGCTCTTAACCACCCGAGCATCCACGATCCACTTCCTAGGATGTTGAGATTATACACAATAGGTGAGAAAATGGAAGTGGGGCAGATCTTAATGGAGTTCAGACTCATGGGTTGGCCAATAGCATCAGTGCTTTTCCAAAACCTGATGAGCACAAATTTGGACCAATTGCCTTGAACCAAGTGCTCTATAAACCCCTAGATTAGCAGCAACCTCTCTTGGGTCCCCACTTGTCCTGTGGACGTTCTATCTCTATTCACACCTGAATAAATCCTACTCTTATATTCCCTCATCCTCATCTGTGGATTTCACTCTTCAGATTCAGGAGTCAAGAACCCAAAAAGAAGAAGGCAGTGGTGAGTGGCTGTGGTCTGCTGCAACACTGGAGGGGACAGCCACCATTAAGATTTGGAACCTGTTTCTCAGCTGCAGAGGACTGCAACTTATGCAGATCCCACCTGCCAGCAAAAGGGGGGAAACCCCCAGTTTCATCAGAAAGGTCTGCCGGCTTTCCTTAGGAAAACCTCATTGCACATCAGCAATGGCAGGGCCCAAAGGCAGAGAAATCTCTACCAGCAGCTCCCAGAGAGTAGGCTCTAGGGCCCCAGAACCCTCCTGGATCCTGAAAGGCAGGCAGCAGTGGGAGACATTCAGCTGGCTTTACCAGCCTGGGGCAGATGGTGGCTGGGCTCTGTGTCCCTGCATGGCCAGGCACAGGCCATCAAGCAGGCTCTGGAGCTATTTGAGAAGGGGGAAGTTAAGGTCACAGATGGATCAGCCCATTACTTTTAGAGACTTTTACTATCACACTGGGAGCCACCCATATGTCAGAAAGGCCATCAGCCCAAGTAGTGCCCAGTGGCTTCCCATCTAAGTTAGGTGATAGCGGACACCCACTTATAACCCACTAAAAGTCCTCCTATATATGGGCTGAGATAGGCATGAGGCCTTTGGTAGGTACAATCCTGGCCAGGTGCTGCTCTCAGGGAGCTCTGAAGTCACCAAAGGCTCCCAGGAAAGGAACCTGTCCCCTTGAAAACCTCTGGTGTCCATGATCTCATGGTCCCAACAGAACTGAACCTGAAGAGGATTTCTATAGTACAGAGGGGGACAGCATGGCCCTTCCCTGAGCTCACTCCCAGTAAGGGAGGGAGATCTGCATGGTTCCAGTGCAGCCTCGCAAATTTACCCTGGGGTATAGAAATCATGTTAGTTTAACCAATAATCTCCTGAAATCTTTTGGAACTGCCAACAATTAGGAAAAATTTTCCACAACTCTGTAGAGTGCTCCATGCTTAATGAAGTCCTTTCTCTGTTTCTAGTCCTGGGCACACACTGGAAGCCTCAGGTAGGCAGGTCCTGTGGCCACTATCTCAAGAACAAGAGGCTAGGCAGAGTCACATGGCTCTTGGGCCTGGGTCCTGAGGAGCAAGCCAAGCCTTTGGAGGAGTCAGGAGCTGGGCAGCACGTGTTTCTGCCACAGCTTCCCCACCAGCCCAGGGACCGCCACTGTCCTCTTAACTTCCTTCCCTTCCAGCTCAGCCCAGCAAGGCCTCATGGTAGTCCAACTTCCTTTTCATTCTCTGCACAATGTTGATCGTTCTTCATATTTTCCAGTTCTTCTCCACAGACCTGCTCCTGAAACCAGAAAGGAATTCATAAGCATCCCAATTAACCACCACAATGAAGTCATCCTGGACATTCGGGGTCTGTGGGTGTCCTGCCCTGGCTTATCCTTGCAACTTCATACTGAGGCTTAAAATGATAAGCCAAGTTCAAGCACCCACAACCAGCCCCAGAGAAACCACATTTTATATACAAGAGTGTGTATTTACTAAACAGACTGAAGGACAGCCCAGCCCCAGGAGATTTGAGAAAGGGAGCAAAGAAGCCTTGCAATTGACCCTCCATGTCTGCTCCTCATCCACAGATTCAATTAACCATGAATTGACTATATACTTTATTTCTTGTCCTTATTCCCTAAACAATACAGAAGAATGGCTACTTGCACAGCATTTAGACTGCATTAGGTACAAAGGTCATCTAGAGAGGGTCTGAGGTATAGGTAGGATTGCACAGGTGATATGCAAATATACGACCATTTGATATAAGGGACTTGAGCATCCCTGGATTCTCATATACAAGGGGGTCGTATATGAGAACCGGTTCTCCACAGATACTAAAAGACAACCATAATTTAAAAGCTGGCACTTTTGCTTGAGTGTGCAGGCACACTGTCAGGCATTACAATGCCCTGGACCCCTGCTGAATCCTCCAAGAGCCTTCAAAGTTTAAGACAGGATCAGGGGAAGAAGCCAAGCACAATGTTCTCTGCTCAGTGGACTGGTAGGCTCTTCTGTTTACAAGTCTTTCTGTTGTGAACCGAAGAGTATGAGAGCCCCTTTCTGCCCGATGGTTGGAACTAATGTCAAACACAATGCAGCTTTCCAAGGCAATCCAGCATTTACTGGGATGTTTTATGCCTTCATGTTGAATCTTCTATTGCAGAATAATCTATTCACCAAATTGAGCAGTACTGCCCTACAATGTACAATTGTTAAGTTTGGGAGTTTAACATAATTACTCACTCCTTAGGGACTGAAGAACAAAGACTTTTCTGTATCAGAACAAATGAATCTTATCACAATTACACTATGTGGGTAAGTATCTGGTGTGGCTTTAAAAAAAAAAAAATACTGAACAACCAACCACCAAGACATATTCAGCAACCATCCTTCCCCAAGACTCCACTTTACAATTACTCTGGATTATGCAAAAACTTAATGCAATATTCCATTTTTGTGCAATCTGCTCTGGAGAGGCAGGGGAAGAAAGCAAGACAAATTTGTCTTGCTTTTGTTCTGCCTGAATGACACTGGTCCACGGCAGAATTTGAAATTCAGATTTTTCAGTATTTCCTTAACGATGCAAGACTACGGCTGATTCCCATGTGTTCTCGGTTTCATTTTGGCTCATTAGAGCCTGTCTAGCTTAGAGAGAAGACCACAAAAAGTCTAATTACAAAGGTTCTCCTCATCCCACCCTTCCTCCGTGCCATATAGATTCTAAGGATAAACCAATACAGCCGACTGCCAAGGAGAAGCCCACAGCCAGGTCATCTAGAGAGCTATCTTGCAGATTCAGGTCACAAGCTTCAGGAAACAAGGGCAACAAGATGACCAAAGAAACAAGAAGATCATGAGATAACACACCATTGCCATACCTGTGGCCATCTCCATCAGCAAACTCTGTGGATCTGTCACCCAGAGAAGTCTGCCCAAGATTGCTCAGGTCCTCCTTGGAATTTCCAGGGTGAACTGCCCTCCCTAAGCAAGAGAAAAAGATAAACAAATGGGGGCTGATTCCAAGGGGCTGAGCAATTTAACACCTGGGGGATCCTTCCAAATGTACCTATGGCCCCAACCTCATTCATCTTCTTGACCTTCACATTAACCCTTACCACACTGCTCTCCAGAGGATGAGAAGAGCTACCAGGTGCCAGCAGACATAAAGTGGTGGTACTACTCAAGCATTTCCGAGCTAGACTTAAGATCTGTTCTTCAAATAAGAACAATTCAGGCATTCAATGGAGTCAAATTTCCAGTCCCTTCTCTGCCTCTGGATGAAGTTACTCAAGAAAGGCCATACTACCATGTTAATTGAGCCTCACCCCCAATCCCCATCAAAAAGAGATGACTGTCTTGTCCTACTGTGTGCCTCCCCACTGAACACCCCCAAATCCATGGGGGTTCAGATTCCTAGGGAAAAAATGCATGTTTGCCTTCAATCTGAAAATATATATGCAACACACACATATATATATATATATAGACATTCAGCTGGCTTTACCAGCTAAAATATAAACACATTATTTAATTGTTATCAATACGAGTACATTTTTAAGTTTCTTTAGAGAACTATAAAATTAGCAAAATTTGGTTTGGCAAAATTTAACTCTAAGCACTTTAAAATACCAGCACACTTTAGTTCTCTCTGATAAATCAAGTTTTTATATCATACAGCAGTAGTTGTTCATGCACTTTATTAGCTTAGAAATGAGTTCAGAAGGCTTCTCAGTCTAATTCACTACTGTATCCCTGGAACCTAGGAAAGTGCCCAGTATATATAGATGTCTCATTATCAGATATTAAATAAATTGGTGAATGGATATGTGAATGAGTGAGGGAGGGACTGAAATGGATAATCCTTTACCAATTTTTCAACTTCCCTGAGGTTATTATGTGTTATGGACTACAACATGCTAATAAAATATTAACTTGAATTTTATTCCTAAACAATTAAGGTTCAGTGAATTTTTTTTAAGGGAATGCACTTATTTAGGAGCACAAGTACAAATAACTCAGAACCAACCACAGAAGCAAGTCAAGGAGGCACTTACTTCCATCCAGGACTGCAGTAGATGACAATGGCCACCAGATGGAGCCACACAACCTCTCAAAGAGCAGCAGTACAGAAAAGGCGTCCAGACTCGTGATTTTGCCCTCCACACTGTGCAGCAGAGCATATCACAGGAAATGACCATTGCTGCTGCACTATACAACAAGCTGAAGCAAGTTTAGAACTGAAGCTTGGGTCCAGGGATGTGACTCAGTGATAGGGATCTCGCCTAGTATGCACAAGGTCCTGGGTTTGATCCTCAGCATCACAAAAATCGAAAAAGAATAATAAAATGAAATGAAAAAGCTAGACAGAGAAAGAATTTCAGTTTGCTGGACATCAGACTTTAGAAAAGTAATCCTGCTTCCCCATCTCAAATTGTTCACATCTCTTTTCACACAGTTCCTCTTCTTAAAAAAAAAAAAAGAAAAAAGAAAAAATTAAGTGTAAGCAAAATATTTTCCCTATGAATAACAATGAATTCATGAAGTTTTCCTGGAGAAAGAAAGCAATATTGTGAACCTACAGAAGGGGAAAGAAGAACTAAATTCTTAAAGCAGCGTGCAATTAGTTCCTGCCTCCAGCAACATTTTTGCAAAAGAACATTTCACTGTTGATGTATTCGATTTCATTCCCTCCAGTAAAGAAACTTAAGGCATGTGCAGACTGACTGGGAAATCACATCAAATGGAATTATGATCCTATTGGTCAAGTTTCAAAGGCTTCACGTGTAACTGAAGTGTAGGAAGAAAGAAATTTCCCACAAACTCAAAAGGTCTGAAAAATCTGTAAATATTTTGAGGGCCATTATAAGCCACAGATGTTATCAACAGCCAGGATTGTGCAAACTTTAAAAAGACCTCGTCCACAAATGAGGCTGCTTCGAAAATAGATTTTAAAACATTTGCAAGGAGCCCAAGTGAATTTCCCTTTGAAATGTTGTAAATGGTTCATGCTTTATTTAGAGTAAGAAGCAATCGGCTCCACTGGGCTTCTTGCTTATGATTCTATTTCTACCGCACATGAAATTGTAGGAAACCTCCAATTAACAGTCAGAAATTAAGGGGCAAGAGAGAGAACTTGAAAAACAAGTGAAGAAAGAATCACTAATTAAAGACAAAAACTGGGTGGCCTGGTGTGATGGCCAGGGAAGAGAAGATTCTGGAATGTGCCTTGTGTGGCAACCGGTGGGAAATTCTAGTCGGCTAACACTTGCTGATTTCCATGACGGGAGAAGCAGATTAGAAACTGAGCAAGTGCAGAGCATCTGTGCGGATCCGTGATTGCATTTGCAGCCCCACTCACCAACTCGGAAAAAACCTGGGATGTCAGCACTAGCTGACATAATGGTTACAAGATGAAGCTGGTTGGCAGAAAACCTTCCTGAGTGAATTAAAATCCTGACTCTGGGCCCTGGGGGAGACAAGAGAGTGTGGGTGAAACTGGGAACTAGCCATGCTTTACCCAGGGAGTGAAAAGACCCTAACATCGAGTCATTTTTTTAAATTATAGAGTTTTAGTGGTCTAATTATATCCTAATTATAATGATGGCCCTTCCTTCCTTCATGGGACTCAAGCAGGCTTCTGAAATATTCTCTGTGTAAGTCCTATCATTTGTTGTTTGAAAGTAGATGTTGGTGAATCTCGGAGTGAATTAAAGTGACAGATCTGGCATCTGACTCCCAGATCAGCTTCCTCTGACCAGACCACACCGACTCCCAGCTCTTGAAATAACCCCCAGTGGAATTCTCCAAGGAGGAAGCCATCTCCCCAATTAGGCAAAAGTCGTCCTCCTCCTCCCTTACCCCCTCCGGCCTCTGTGGTTTCCACATTCCAATATGCAATCCATTTTCTTTTTCCATCCCAGCCAAGCAACTGCAACCTCCAAGCACAAAGGCCATGGTCTCATTTGTGAGGCTCGTCCATAAACTCACACGGCTGGTCAGCTCAGTGCCCAGGGATACAGACTAGCTTCCCTTCAATCCTAACTTGATGCCACAGGGCAAGTCACTTAACCGCCTCATTAGGATCACAGTCATGGCCCTGCCACGGCCTCCTTCCCTGGTACCTAGTCACCCCATTAATATCTGTAAAAATCCATTAAACCTTCCAGCTGAAAGGTGCCATAAAAGCTAAACCTATTACTATTATCATCAATAAACTCCAAGGCACTCTTGCCTGTCACCACCTGAGGTAAATCAGTCACCCAGGTGGAGAGAAAACCAGGCACCTCAGGCCTATCAGCCCCCTAATGAGCCATCTGCAACCATAGAAATGTCCAAAATTGACTCTGCCAGCAGCTCCCGTTCCAGAAGGGAAGAGAGCCAAGGCTTTAATTTGGGACAGTGAATTTAAACTGTTAGAATCCCCTGGTCTCCGAGGCATACACAGTCCCTGTGGCCTGGAGGGCTCCTCCAACCCTGCCCAGGACCCTCACCTTGAGTGCGGAGCTGAGAGAGGCCTGCCACGTGCAGTCCTTCCCCACCGGGGCGAAGGGGAAAGAACACGGTCAGAAAGCAGCTTGGAAATCCAGAGACAGTGGGCATTCCCTGCTGGCTATTTAAAAGACATCTCACCTCCTGCCTCCCTTGGGAACCACCAGCAAGGCCCTGTCCTCTCTTGAAAACAGCCCTCCATTCAAATGCCAGACAAACTCACTGGGGCGCTGTCTTGAAAAACCCAGAACTGAAGACACACCATGTGTGTCCATCAACAGGAAAGAAATAACGACACACCAGTACGGCATCATACTATGCTGCCATTAAAAAGAATTAAACAGACAAAGCAAGGATTTAAAGAGCATTGTATGGTATGGCCCTTGACACAGGTGTGTGCTCCCCTCCGAGGAGAGAGGGAAGGGAGACCTGCTGCTCCCAGCAAACCCCTGGGCATCTTCTGAATTTTCATCCATGCGCACACCTCACCTATTCAAAATAATCTTTGCAACTGATCCTAATGTTTCACTGGTCCTATTGAAACTGTTAAAGAGGAGAGCCCCTGGACCTCAGAGATCCTAATTGTCAAGCTGGGGGAGATCTTTTTGAGCAAGACGGACGGGAACATGTGCTTCATTCAGGAAGGAAGTGTAGAAAAAAGGACAAGATGCCACCAGCAGGTCTCATCCCCTTCTTTGTCCTTGCCACAACCTCAACAGAAAAAACACCTACAGGGGTCTGAATTAAACAGCGGAAGTTAATCTGCACTGATTATGGACACTGGGCATAACTAGGACTAAGGGCACTGTTCCTGTTCCACTCACCCTCTGGAAGTCTTGCCTGCTGCTGAACCTTGAGCCAGATGTTGACACGCTGACCCCGGGCCCCCCGGCCCTTCACCTCCCACAGGCGGCCTCGCTCCTCTGGATGGGCCAACAGGAACTGCCTACAGACTGAGAGAGACGAGCAGAAGTCAGAGGACCCCCGCCCAACCCTGGTTCACTCGGGGCCAGCTCTCCCGTGCCTGCAGACTCAGGCAGCTTCCAATTCCTCCTGCAGCAACCCCAGCTCGCTGCTCTGGTCCCCGCTACCCTCAAACCACTCTCTCAGCAATGTCTCATGGACACAGAATTCCCACCTGCTCATGGGGGCTCCCATTCTGTACTGGTTTTCTAGGGCTGCTCTAATAAAATACAGTTGTCCCATGGCAACCAAAGGGGATTGGTTCGCAGGAGCCACTGAAGACACAAAATCCAAAGTCCATACAGTTGCATTAAATAGTGTGGTCTTTGCATGTAACTATGCACATCTTCCCGTAGACTTTAAATCATCTCTAGATGACCTTTAGTACCTAATGCATGTAAATGCTATATAAATAGTTAGTTGTTACAATCCTTGACTGGTTGAATCTGCAAATTTGGAACTTGCAAATATGAAGGGCTGACTATACCACAGAAATTCATATGACAGAAATTTATTTCTCATAGCTCTGGAAGCTAGAAGTTCAAGACCCAGGTGTGACAGGTTTGGTTTCTCCTGAGTCTCTTCTCCCTGTGTTCTCACATGGCCATTTCTGTGTGCAGAGATACCTAGTGTCTCTTTCTGTTCTTAAAAGGACACCAGCCACATTGAATTAGGGGCCTACCTGCATAAGCTCATTTCACTTTAGGGACCTTTTTAAAGTCCCTACATCTCCAAGTACAGTTACACCACAGGCTTCAACATTTGGAGGGACACTATTTAGTCCCTAATGCCATCCCACTTAGGTTTTTTGTTGTTGTTGTTTTGTTTGTTTGTTTGTTTGTGTTTGTTTTTGGCTGAGGATTGAACTCAGGGACACTTAACCTCTGAGCCACATCCCGAGATACGGGCTCTCACTAAGTTGCTGAGGCTGGCTTTGAACTTGCGACCCTCCTCCCTCAACTTCCCAAGTCACTGGGACTACAGGAGTACACCACCATGCCCAGCTCCATCCTTCCTCCCTGACCAGCCTCCTCTGCCTTCCTTCCTCTTCCATGGAAGCTTCCAAACTCATTGTCCACAGACTCCTGAATTCCAGAGGCCCCTCAAGGCCCACTGACTTGTGAGCCCATGTTCACAGGATGAGCATCTTCACATGACAGTGCCCCGACTCCAAGCAAATGATAAAATGCTTCTGGTCCTGAAGGTGTCCATGTGGACTTCAAGTCTGCTCCTAACCTTTGAAGGGTCCAGGGCAAGAGAGCAGGTGGACATACAGAGCACAATGCTATTATAAAAGTGGAAACTGTGCCAGGAAAGTGGTAGATCTCACATGTTCTGCCCTCCTTGCTGACAAATATAACTTCCTAACAACCGAGAAAGCCAGTTTTAAATTTAGAATTCTTGGACACCTTGGAATTGTGCATCAGAATGTGGCAACACCAAGAGAGCCAGCCCTCAGCCTCCAACCCACTGCCTACCCGGCCTCCTCCTGCTCACCCCCACTCACTCTCCATCCACATCCCACCAACAGCCATCCCTGGGGCCTACAGTTGTGCAGATGGGTGCCGTGGTTCACCAGCATGGGCACAGATCTAGGAATGGAGTCAGGCCCTCAGCAACACTGGCAGGAATTTGGGGGTTCTGATATTCTGAGTGGGTTTAGAGGGAGCGATATAGACAGGGGTGGGCACATCCCCTTGAGCCCATGGAGTCCTCAACCCATGGAGAGGGACTCAGCAGAAAAAGGACTCAAAGCCTGGAGCACGGAGCAAAAGTCCCTCTTGTCCAGCTGGAGGGCAAGACTGCACTCAGTAAAAGCCTGACAGCGGGGTGTGGGTGGCTGAAGCCCCAAGAGAAGTGTGATTCAGAATCAGCCCTTTCAAGTGTTTGCTGATGGAGACAGAGGAGGGGCAGTGGGGATCCACAGCACTGGTCCATGCAACATGGGATCTTTGGCTTCTTTAGCAAGATAACCTGACATCCTGAGGTGGCCTGCACTGGAAAGACCGGCTTTCTCTGGAGACCCTTAGGGGGCCTGCACCAGGGCAGGGCAACTCTCTCCCACAGAGGCCTCAGAAATGAAGCAAGAATGAGGAGAAGAGATTGGCAGGGTGTGGATGTAGATGTAGGACCCGCTGCCTGGGCCCCAGAACTCCCCAGCATCTGAAAGTGAGCTGCACAGTGCGGGCATCCTCGAGCACTCCGCAGAAACTCAAGGCTCTCCAGAGTTTGATAATAATAGCCAAGGGGTCTGAAAAATACCAAGAAACAACGAAACCCACTTGAGGGAAAATCGTTTGTGCCTGCTTTCTTTGTGATTTCAGAGCAAGAGAAGTTTATTTGCTTTCCACCTTCCCTGTCCATTGTTCTCTTCATACCAGAAGAACCCTGGAAACTGAATACTAAGGATTCAAAAACATCTGAACGACACAAAGTGAGGCAAGGCCAGATTGAGCTCGTGTCCTCTCACGGGGTGACAAGGGGATCTGAAGCGATCTCTCCAGACACCCACTCTTCCTGACTCAGAGTGATGTCTAGCAATTGAGCTTCCTCTGGCAAAGGCAAAAAAAGAACAGAAACCACTTGGAAAGAGATGCAGTAGGGTGATCGTGGAGGAGGGAGAGGCCTTCTTTTGGGGTGAGGGTGTCAGGGATCTTGGAACTCACTGCTTGTGCAGTGTCTTTCCACCATCTCCTGCCTGCCCACAGCTCCTGGACTCTCCCTGTGGCTTCTAGTTCAATGGACAAAGCGATGAACTATAAGCTTCAGCTGAATGAGCCGAGTTACTGGGAGGATCCCGGCAGCAGTTCCCTGGATTCCACTTCTCCCTGAGGTTGATGATTTGTTTCTGATTACAGATGGTCCTTGACTTACAATGAGGCTGCCTTCCCCAAACACATCAGAAGTTGATAATTTGAAAATGCATGTAATACTCCTAACTGACTGAACCTCACGGCACAGCCCAGGCTACCTGAAACGTGTTCCGAACACTTACCTCAGCCTACAGCTGGACAAGCTCATTGAACACAAAGCCTATTTTATAATGAAGTGTGGAATATCTTGTGCAATTTATTGAACATCTGTATCCAAAAACCACTGGCAACACAGCCTCCTGTAGACTCTTGACTATTTGCCCTAGCCATCACGTGGCTGACGGGGAACTGTGGCTCACTGCCTGTTCCCACTGTCTCAAGAGACGGTATGGGACCACATACTGCTAGCTCAGGAAACATTAGAAATTCAAAATTTGAAGTACACATTCTACTGAATGTGTATTGCTTTCACACCACTATAAAGTTAAAAAAAAAAAAAGTCCTAAGTCAAATCATCATGAGTCAGGGATCATCTGCATATTCAAATCCACTAACCCAGGTTGGGAACGCTTTACTCCTAGAGATCAAAAATGAGGTCTCTGTGCTAAAACTGTGGAAGACTTCTCAGGAGGGAGGCAAAGCCAAGGCCTGCTGTGCCCCAGAGGGCTCCATCTGCTCAGAACCACCTAGAATGCACACGTGTTATTCACCACTGTTACCCAAATTCCTTCACACGCCATGCAGTGGGCTGACCTCGGTACATGGCAGGAGAAATTGGGCAACTGAGCCCCAGGGCATCATCTTCTCGGAAAGTCTCACAGAAGTCCTGCAGCATGGCTGTCCCTAGACCTTGGCGACGATGTTTCCTCCTGACAAACACAGTATCGAAGACAGGCAGCAGATAACATGCACCAGTGCCATCGCCACACAGGCTGCCTGCAGGGGAAGCAGGAGACACACATTGTTTCCTGGGCTGGCTGCTGCTCCACCAGGACCCTGTGGGACCCGCGCACAGCCAGCGTCATGGATATCACCAGGAAGCAGAGTTAGTTTCACAAGCTAAACAACTGGCACTAAAACAGCAGACGATTCCAAACCACCAGACTCTAGCTGACCCCTATTATTAATTGCTACAAGGGCAGTCCCTGGACCACTGCACTGAAGTGAAAAGCAAACCTGGGAGACTGAGCGGAGCAGGTGGCTCATGTACCCAGACTCTTCAGATCTCTCCCTTCACCGAGACCTACAGAGCCAATGACAATTATCTGAAAAACATCAAAGCCCTCTTTGGAAAAATGAAACCTGAAGCCAGAGGATGTGGGCTAGGAGACCATCCCAACCTATCTCCAGAGTATGGACAAAAAGGGCTCACCATGTCCCGTTATAGCAAATGCACGACTTCCTATATCCACACCCCTCTGCATGTGATTTTGAAGTTCTTCTCCTCAAGAGATGGGGTCTGTTTCCCTCCCCCCTATAGTCTAGGCTGGCAACAGGGAGAGATCTGAAGAGTCTGAGCAACAGAATAAGGCCAAGTGACAACACACCAATTCTGAGCCTGGGCCTCAGGCATTCGGTGTCTGTCTACCACCCGCCACAAAAATAAGCCCAGGCTAGGGCTGGGGTTGTGGCTTAGTGGCAGAGTGCTTGCCTAGCACATGTAAGGCACTGTGTTTGTCCCTTAGCACCACGTAAAAATAAATTTTAAAAAAATAAAGGCATTCTGTGAGATGGACATCATTACCCTAGGTACTTGTATGACTGTACATATGGCATGACGCTACATCTTGTACACCAGAGAAATGTAAAGTTGTGCTGGAACAATGAATCAAAATGCATTTTGCTGTCATATATAATATCTAATTTTTTAAGTCTTTTTTTTAGTTTTGTTATATTAAAATAAATAAAATTTTTAAAATAAAATAAAGGCATTCTGTCCATCTGCAACTACAAAAAAATTTTTTTTTTTTAAATAAACCCAGGCCATCACAGAAACATGGCTCAGGAACCTTGGTAGTCCCAGCCAACCTCAAGCCAGTTCCAAGAACAAAGCCACCTACCTGGCATGTAGTTACCATGAACACATAGCAAGTCCAGCCGAGATCAGAAAACCACCCACTGAGCCCAGCCCAGAATATCAACCCAAGGAATTGTTAGTTAAAGAAACATTCATGTCAAAAATGAATGAGTAGAGCAACCAGCTTCTCAGGAGTTTTAGATGGGAGGATTGAGAGAGAGTCCAAGACCAGCCTGGGCAGTGTAGTAAGAACCTGTCTCCTGCAGATGCAGCTCAATAGTGGAGCGCTTGCCTAGTATGTGTGAGGCCTGGGTTCAACCTCTAGTACTGGAAAATGGAAGAAAGAAGAAAGGGAGGGAGGAAAGGGGAAGTGGAAGGGAGAGAACATAATCTATGTCTAACAAGGAACCTCAACTCACTTGAGACAGTAATTGTAAAATATTTGTAATCTCAGCCTCAACATGCTTGAGAAGATAGTATCAACTTGTTTGAAATTCTATGGCTTCAATTGACAAAAATGAGAACAATGTCCCCCTAATGTTAAGTTTCCAAGGCTGAGAAGGTGTAAATTTATATAAAGATGCGATTCTATTCACCATATCATTAAAACGCAGTAAATACTTAGGAGTATATTTAACAAAACAAGTTCAAGCCTTGAGCAGTAAAAAGTACAAGTTATCTGAGGGAAACCAAAGAGCTAAATGAATGAAGAGAAATTCCATGTTCACTGATCAAATTACCCAATTCTGTTCCCATGACAATTCTTCCCAAACTGATCTATAATGCTAGCCCATTAAAATACCAGTAGGCTTTTTGGTGAAAATTAACAAGCTGATACTAAGTGTTACATGAAATGTAGTCTCTGAAATAATCAAAATAACTTTGAGAAAGAGCAAAGTCGGAAGGCTTCCACTACCCAATTTCAAGCATTTGTCAAGTATTGAATTTGAGTATCGAGTAGTGGCTCAAAGGTAGATCAGTGGAACAGACCTGAAGTCCAGAAATAAACTCCTATGCTTCAATTTTCACAAAGGGGAAAGGACAGTCTTCCAACAAATGAGGCGAGATGATTGGACATTCATCCACAGGAAGAAAATGAATGTAGACACAGACTCTTCACAAAAAAAAAAAAAAATTAACTCATATTGGATCATAGACCTAAATGTGAAAGCAAAACTATAAAAATTCCTAGAAGATAACATTGGAGACAACTGAGGATGACCTTGGGCATGGCAATGACTTTTTAGATACAACATTAAAGGCAAGATCCATGAAAGAAAAAGTTGACACAGTGGACTTCAGGATACAGGATGTCTGTGAACAGAGGAGTGAATAATGGTTTTAGTGTGGAATTAAGTGATGATTGGGAAAAGATTCTCTTCCCAGACTGTGGCTCTTCTTTCATTGCTGTGACTTTTATAACAGCCTACAGAATGACAGCACATCTCTGCAAAATCTCACTTCAGGAGGAAGGGATTTTTTTGTTGAAATAAAAGAGTGTTTTGCCAGAAAAAAAAAGAAGAAGAAATAGAATGTCTGCTTGTGAAAGGCATCATCACAAGAATGAGAAAACAAGCCACAGAGTGCGAGAGATCACATGAAAATGGCACATCTGGCGAAGAACTGTTACCTAAGCCAGGCTTGGGGCACGTGCTTGTAATCCCAGAGACTTGGGAGGCTGGGGCAGGAGGATCCCAAATTCAAGGTCAGCTCTTAGTAACTTAGCCAAGACCCTAAGCAACTTAGAGAGACCCTGTCTTAAAATAAAACATAAAAAGGGTTGGGGATGTTTCTCAGTGGTTAAGAACCCCTGGGTTCAATACCTGGTACCAAAAAAAAAAAAAGTATTAGGTAGTTTTTTAAATGAAGTTGAACCCTCACCTCACGTCATACACAAAAATTAATTCAAGATGGAGTATAGACATAAATGCAAGAGCTAAAACTGTTAGTGCTTTTAGGAAAAAAAATACACAATCTTGGGTTAGACGAAGAATTCTTAGAGTCAACACCAAAAGCATTCTTGATTGACAAATCTAACTTGATCAAAATTTAAAACTCTTTGTGTTGAAACACACCACCAGCAAAGGGAAAAGCCAAGCCTCAGGCTGCAAGAAAATGTTAGAAATACCATTAGTGATAAAAGGCTGTAGCCAAAATAAAAGACTCTTACAATTCAATAAGAAAACAAATTACCTCATTAAAAATGGACAGAAGATTTGGACAGACATTTCTTCAAAGATGACATTCACATGGCCAATTGTCAATGAAAAGCTATTCAATACCATTTGTCATTAGGGAAATGCAAGTTTTAAAACCACAATGAGATGCCACTTTGAGCCTCCCAGAATGGCTAGAATCAAAAAGACAAGCAATAATAAGTGTTGACAAGGACATGCAGGAAACTGGAAACCTCATATATTGCTGATGGAAGTTCACAGTGGTGCAGCCGGTTTGTGCAATCACTTGGCAATTCCTGAAAAAGTTAAACATAAGCTTACCAATTAATGGAGCAAGTCTACTCCAGGGAACCTACCAACAAGAAATGAAAACACATTTCCACACAGATGTGTAGGTGAGTATTTAGAGCCACATTATTCATAATATTCCCAAACTGGAAACAATCCATCTGCTGATAGATCCATAAGCAAAATACAGTAATATTTCAAACAGTGAAATATTACTCAGCAATAAAAAGGAATGAAGTACTACAAATGCTACAATTTACATGGATAAGGAAAACTAAGCTAAGTGAAAGAATCCAAATGCCAAAGACAATATATCCTATCATTGCATTTAGGTGAAATGTATAGGAAAGGCTAATTGGTAGGGAAAAAAGGCAGATCAGCGGCTGCCTAAGGCTGCAATGGAAACAGACTAACACCACAGACCACTTAGCAGGATAACAGAAATGTCCTAAGACAGGACTTTGGTGATGGTTACACAACTATCTATATTTGCTAAAAAATAAAATAAAATAATTGAATTATAACCTTGTGATTGGTAAGTTTTACAGGATAGAAAATTTTATTTTGATAAAATGGATATTAAAAGTCACAAAGAGAACGTGCACAGTAGGGTAACTAGAGTTTATAACAATTTATTGTGTATTTTATAAAGAACTAGAAGAGTGAAGTTTAAAGGTTCCCAACACAAAGAAACGACAAATGTTTAAAGAGATGGAAATGCTAATTACCTTGATCTGATCATTATACATTTTGTATACATGTTATCAAATATCATACATACCCCATAAATATGCATCATTATTATTATGTGTTCATTTTTAAAGCTACATTGAATTAATCTTTTCAAAATATTTTAACAGATCAAGTATTAAAAAGGGAGAAAGAGTCATTTCACCTGGAGAAATTCACAGGACTCCCACCTTAATTGAGGGACCAAGGTTATCACTACTCCTAGTGAGATGTCACCCACCCTGCCCTCTGATATATAAGAATATATCTGTGCTCCCCTGTTCCCCAAGCCCATGACTCCAGTCTAATCATGAGAAAACATCAGACAGATGTAAATTAGGGGACATTCTAAAATCACCTGACCAGTACTCCTCAAATGTGTTCAAATGACAAAAAAAAACAAGAAATGGTCACAGACTGGAAGAGGAGACCCAGGTGATCTGAAGAGCAAATGCCTCGCACTGTCCTGGATCAGGGACCAGAAGAGAAGGAGGATATGAGAAGGAAATTAACTGATGCTAATTTTTTTGTTTTGGACATTGTACCACAGCTACATGAGATGTGGATATTAGGGAAGGTGGGTAAAGGGCACACAGAGCCTTTCTGAACTTTCTTCATAACTCTTCTATATACCTAAAATCCCCTCAACATGAACAGCCAGAATAGGTTTTATGGATTTATGTATTTTACTGGACCAAATTTAGAAAATCTATAAAAATCAATCCCATTTCTAGAGACTCATAATAATTAGAAAAAGTCTATAAAATGAGATATCATTTCTCAGTCATCAGAACTATAACCACAGAGACCTTGGACAACACCAAGTGCTGGCCAAGATGTGATGCAAGAAAGCCTCCAGCCTTGGACGGGTGGAAATGTGAGTGGGCACAACCGATCTGCAACCCAGATGAGCATGACCTTCACCTAGAAATGCTGAGCTTGCACCTACTCCACAGCTAGGAATTTCCTAATAATCACATGCCACAGACCAGTGTTTCTTAAACCATTTTCATAATCACCAATCTGAGGAGCCTTTTTCAAAATTTGTTCCTAATCTCCACTTCCACCAAATGAAATACTGACGGATAAGACTTTGTTGGAGAGTGTCATGTTTTGAAGAGCCACAGACCACTCTAATATCTAAAATCTGTTTGCTCCCTGAGTTTGGATCTGAAGTGTCCTCTAAAATTCCACATGGTAAAGGCTTTCTCCCCAGAGAGGTGCTGGTGGGTGGAGGCAGGACCTTCCGGAGGTGGGGCCCAGTGGGAGGTATTCAGGTTAGTGAGAATACGTCCCCTAGAACAAAATTTTGTCACACTGGGGGCAATACCTGTTCACTGAGGAGTACATGACTAGGTCAGTAGTTCTGAAACTTCAGAGTACATGGAAATCACCCGGAGGGTTTGTTAACACAGATTGCTAGGCCCTATAGAATCTCTGCTTCAGTAGGTCTGGGATGTGATCCAAGAATTCCTGGATCCTATAAAACATGAGCAAACAAAACTGTGCCTGCTGGAGCCATCTAAAATGTAGAGTCACTCAGCAACGAAGAGCTGCCTGATAGTCTTGACTCGACACAGTCACAGTCCAGGCCGAGACTTTAGAAAAGGGATTCCTCCATGGAATATTATGGGATGCCTGACAAACCTATGTCTCTTCTTTGAAATTACTCTTATCACAGCCACAAAGAAAATACAGCTGGATGGCCATATCCAAACCACAAAACCCATGTCAGACAGTTGAGCTAAAGGAGAACCAACGATCCACAAGAATCCCATCCAGAGGCCAGCAGGGCTGACCTGATTCTTTCTAGAACTTTGAATGAATGAAATGACATTAGGATTGCCATACATCGTGAACCTTTAGGACAGGTGGAGCTAGAGGCCAGGTGGGCATCACAGCAAACCAAGGCAGAGTTCTAAGAAAGTAGTAAAAAACATATGTGAGTAAAGGAAGCTGTTTTGCATCCATGAGACTGGATGGGTACCCACTGTAGCATAAGGAGCCAGGTCGTACCTGATGAGCTTCTCCTGTACCCTTCCAGAGCCTTCCTACCCTGCAAGTCCTGGAGTACACTCCTATTCTTTGCAACAGTAACCCCCTTCTCCTTGGATAGCAGAGTTGGTACCGGAAACTGCACCACTCTCTCACCACTCAATTTTTGCTGCATATGTTTCCATTAATGTCCAGATGGTGACATGAGAGACTCCTGCTTAACAGGACAACAGTGGCAGGGGGACTGATGGGGCTGGTGTCTACAGAAAGCGAAAGCAGGAGGCCCCAGCCCAGGCAGGGCTGAGACCAGCTCCACAGCATCTCTGAGTCTCACAGGTCACAGTCTGAGTTCCTAATCACCTCATCTAATATTCTCAAGTGCCACTCGTTATGACTTCGTTCCTTTTGGGTATTCTGGAATCTGTAATGAAAAATTGTTCTTTTTAGATTTTTATGCAAACGCAAAATATTTATAAGCTCTGGCTTAAATTAGCCTCCTTTCCAATCCCCAATCCGGTATTCTCTCCCCCTGAATGTTAACAGTCTTATGGACTGGTGGTTTGGAAGCAAAAATTAAAGTAAACCCTCACTGATTTTTACTACCTAGGGAGAATTTTGGCACAAAACAGTAAAAAGACTAAAGTTTCAATATTTTGTAAGAATGGCAATTAAGGAACCATCAAACAAAGAGAGAAATTCAAACCAGTCTGCTAGCAAAATGTTTCCTAAGAGAAGTCTACCTGTAAATATTTCATTCATTCTATACAAAGGCACCCACCTGCTTCAAAACTAAATATGCCCCTCAGACATAAAGTGGCACAGCCTACTGATGAACACGCTGATGGGGACAAATCTCAAAGGCATTATGCTGAGTGATACTGCACAGTTCTATTTATATGATATTCTAGAAAAGACAAAACTATAGTGATTAAGAAATTAGGGGCTGGGGATATAGCTCAGTTGATAGAGTGCTTGTCTCACATGCACAAGGCCCTGGGTTCATCCGTAGCACCACAAAAAAAAAAAAAAAAAAAAACGAGGAGGAGGAGGAGGAAAGAAAGAAATGACCAGGGGTTGATAGAAGCTAAGCACAGAAGTCGGGGGATGAGGGAGGCAATGAATATAAAGTAATAACATGAAGGTTGGCTGTGTTATAGGGACCTATGTGTAGGTTAAATTCCTAGAACTATAAAGTCCCCAAAGAGGCAATTTCAATCCTCAGTACAAAAAAAAAAGAAAGAAAGAAAATAGACAATTTCAAAGTCTCATACACAGAAAAAAAAAATGAAATTGCTCCTTGACTTAATATATGGTTATATCCAAAAAATAACCATCATAAATTGAAAATAATTAGAAACATATTCAACAGACCTAACCTAGTGAACTCCCAGTTTAGTAGCACAGTACACTGCACAGTGTGGCTGTTGGGCTCCATGTTGGCAGGGCTGACTGGCGCTGTGGCCCCTTGCTGCTGCCCGCATCACCAGAGTATTCTACCACATCGCACTTTCCTAGAAAAACACCAGAATTCCAACTGCAGTTCCCGTTGAATATGTACCACTTTCACACCATCATAAAGTCCAAAAAACAGTAAGTTGGATCTGCTTCCATCATGGCCCAGCTGTACCCTCTTCAATAGGTAGAACCTGCCCCCGGGACCCTGTGGATGTAGTGAGTTAGGCCTCAGGTTTTCCCAGCAGAATAAAACTACAACCTTCAGGCTAGCCCCAGCTGAATCAATAGATATTCTCCATCACTGGGAAAAGCTGAAGAGCTCACCACGTGCAGTGCCCACACCCTAAGATCAACACAGCACTTCCTAACACTGTGACGAGTGCCACAGACAGAGCCGAGACTGAAGAACATCACTAACTGCTGAACTATCCACCCTTCTGGTGGTCAGCTAAACCACACGTATCTGATGGTGATGCTGCAGTTTGGATGTGGTTAAAGTGTCCCCAAGGGCTCCTGTGTTGAAGTGCATGCTCCGCATGGTGCTCTTGGGAGAGCCTAGTGGGAGGTCCTGGAGTCTTGCTGGGGGCACTGCCCTCGGAATGGCTTAAGAAAGCTGTTATGTGAGCCCCTCCATGGTTGTTTCAAAGAGATTGTTATAAAAGCAACAAGCTTCTATAGCCCCTCCCCTTCTCTCAGCCTCCAAAACTGAACTAAATAAACTAGTTTACTTTTATAGCTGGTCTGTTAGGTATTTCAGTATAGTGATGATAATACAAGTGACTTTTCACAAATTATATGAGTAAAATAATAAATACTATGAATTATATCTGATCATCAACTAAATTACTTTTCTGTTTGCCTTACCTACATGCTACTAATAACAATCATTTTTAAATTCATCTAAGTAAATTCTTCTCTCAACTACAAAATGAGATGAGGAGATAAGGGATTTAAAAAAAAAGTCCTCCATCCATGCCTGAACTCTCAAATAATGATGGTAGAAAGAAGAGATCATGCAAATCTTCACATGTAAATTTTTTTAAATGCTTAAAGATACTGTAAGACATCCAATAGCTGATAGAAGCCAGAAACCTAATTTCTGAAAACAGGTAAAAACCTGTGAATTTGCAGCTTATTGGCTAGAGAATATAATTCCAACTTCAAGGCTACAGAAAACATTGATGGAGAAAACTGTAGCCAGACCAGGTAAATGTATCAGATACGGAGAATTCAGAAGTAGGAAAGCACCAGAAATTTAAAAAGAAAGTTCTGGCATGATGAGAACCACAGGATGAGCAAGACCAAATGCAGAACATAAACTTCCTGTGTCGGGTGTGGTGGCGCACGCCTGTTATCCCAGCAGCTTGGGAGACTGGAGCAGGAGGATGGAGAGTTCAAAGCCAGCCTCAGCAAAAGTGAGGCACTAAGTAATTCTGTGAGACCCTGTCTCTAAATAAAATATGAAAAAGGGCTGGGAATGTGGCTCAGTGGTTAAGCGTCCCTGGATGAAGAAGAAGAGGAAGAGGAAAAAGAAGAAGAACAAGAACAAGAAAAACTTCCCAAATCTCTAGTTTATAGCTAATTTATAAATGAGTAAAGGAGACCTCAAAGGAATGGGGGGGAGCGGCAAGCAGGGGGAGATCAAGAAATTAGAGAGATCTGCTCTTGAAAGATGGAACTTTCAGTGAGTTTGGTACTTTTCTTAACCAAGGGTACTCTCCAATTTGAGTAGCTTAAGTGGCATAAGGCTGAAGCAAAATGGTTCAAAGGATCAGAGTAGAGTCCAGAACTCGCAGAAGTAAGAAAACTATTGAGAAGGTAAGTCACACCCATGTCCAAAGCTTGTCACCAAGGACTCACAGAGCAAGACTAAAGAAGCAGCCACAGGAAGTCAAATGATGTCAGCAGCCATGTATCATAAAGGAGACAAAGTTGGCAGTTTGAATCCAGGTAGATTAGATGCCTTCTAAAAATCCTCAGAAAACAGAGGAATTCATTTTCTGAAATATGGTTGCCATTTTTTTTTCAACCAAAAATTCCTAAACATGCAAAGAAACTGGAAAGTATGATCCATCCCCAGGAAGGTGAGGAGCAGTCAGTTATATTCAATATAATTGACTCTAATAGCTATCAGTAGACAAGGACTTCAAAATAGCTTTACAGATATGTTCAATTAATTAAAATGAAAAATATATGGTCAACCTGCAAATGAAGATAGAATTTCAACCACAAAAACTGAAAACTAGAAATATTCATTGAAATTCTAGAACCAAAATACAAAAATAACACTTTCAAGGGGCTAAACAACAGATGATAGATGGCAGAGGAGCTGATATAGATCAACAGTGGTCAGATCACACTGATGAGAGTGAATATGAGATCAAATAAATCCTGGACAAGCAGAGCATACACACGATGTAAATAGAGTTCAAAACCAAAATCAGCTCTTTCTCCCCAAAGAAAAACACTCAATTCTGACAACATCACATCCACAAGTGGTTTATTGGGATTTTTTTTTTTTTTTTTTTTTTTTTTTTTTTTTTTTTGCTAAAATTGAGAACTTTGGAGAACCAAAGATGGTGCTGGGACCAGTTGGATCAGAGACATTGACAAGACTTTCAAAGTGAAAAAATCTGTTGTTCAAACACAACTTTAAAGAAGAGCCCCATCTCTTCAAGCAAAGTGGTGCTCCTTACACTGTGGTGCTCACAGCTGCCCCCCAAAATAAGGCCCAGTCGCTTTACCCAACCTGTGATCGTGTGTGGCCGGACTCACTCTCTTCTGAGGTAATGTCTACACATCTTGGCATTGAGTGTGCTTTTGCCTCCACATGTCACCTGTTAGCAAGGGTATATTTTCCTGACAGCTAATTGGTAACATACAGAAAAGAAATGTAAAAAACCCTGTGCTTAAAAAGTTATTGTACATCATTAACCGCCACAAGTGTTTTTTTTTTCTTTTTTTAACTTATTTTTTATTTATATATGACAGCAGAATGCATTACAATCCTTACTACATATATAGAGCACAATTTTTCATCTCTGGTTGTATACACAACCAATTTGTGTCTTCATACTTGTACTTTGGATAATAATGATCATCACATTCCACCATCATTAATAACCCCATGTCCCCTTCCTTCCCCTCCAAGCCCTCTGCCCTATCTAGAGTTTGTCTATTCCTCCCAAGCTCCCTCACCCTACCCCACTATGAATCAGCCTCCTTATATCAAAGAAGACATTCAGCATTTGGTTTTTTGGGATTAACTGCCACAAGTGTTTTATAGGGGACATGGCATTGCCTGGGAATCAAAGAGACAAACTTTTCAGCCTGCTGGTCAGTGAGATGAGACATGCACTGAAAATGAAATCCATACCTTAGGTTTCCTTACACAACAGCTTAACTGGCAGTACACTTCCTGTGCCAGGAGATCCTCTCCAAGTTAACACTTGTGCTAAAGGTGTACCCGGGACAGCAGGACATCTCCAGTCCCTTCCCTCCCAGCACCTGAACTGGTGGCAGTTCCCAGCCACCATGTGACCTTCACCTTTCACGTTGGTTGTGTAAAATCCAACAGCTGCTCCATGTCTCCACAGAATTTTTGCTCGCTCCTTCACAGAATGAGGCAAAAAAAACATGTCATCATCATCCAAACTTCTCTCCAGTCTTCCAAAAATAATGACATTTAGAACGAAAAGTACAATCCTTTCCCCAAAGGACTGAACCTTTAAAGACAAAAAAGGAAGAAAGAAAGAAAGAATAATCACCAAGTGAGATCAGAGGGGATACATTTTGCACTTGGCATCCACAGCACGCTAGGCCACGTGTGTACTCCCCCATCACAGAGTTACTTCTGTGTTCAACAGCCAATATGTGAATCATGGTGTCTCCACTGACCTGTTGCACCAATGTGGCCTCCAGGAGTGAGTTACAATTCCTGGGTCCCCAGGGCAACAGATGTGCTATGCACATTGACAGAGCACAATCAATCACAGGCTAATGAAAAAGGAAGTTACCTCCGAGGGGGGCGGGTCAGGGCAGGCCATTTTGGCAGATTTGCTGGATATATCCTGAAATAACCTAATCTGACCTTTTAAACAATGGCAGGGAGCCTGGCACTAGAATTCTGGTCTAAAGAGGAGGGGAAATAATTGGAAAGATCAATGGCTACATCAAAAAATAACTGATTTTCAGTAGTTTGTGATAGATTGCAAACACACACTGGAGTCCTAACCCCAGAGAATTACTGAGAATTAAGGCCCATCCCACTGCTGAACTCTCTTACCTATAACCAGATCTTCATATAAAAGAAAACTGCATTATGGTCAAAATCATGCCCGTGGAGTTATAAGCTTTCTCCTTTACAAGACAAAATGACTTCACACTCCTGTGTGCTAAAATTCTCCTCATCTGTGTAGCCCATGGACGGCAAATATGTGGCCAGAATCAGTGACTTTGCTCCTGTACTCACAGCAGACATAGCTATTTGGCTAAGCCTGGAAGCTGTACTAGTCACCTTTCTGTCGCTGTGACAAAAAACCAGAGATAAATAAGCTTTAAAAGAGGAAAAGTTTACCCTGGCTCACAGTATCAGAGGTTTTAGTCCATGGTCACTAGGTCCTGTTGCTTTGGACCTGTGGCAGCACAGTACATCATGGCAAGAGCACATGGCAGAAGAGGCCTAATTACCTCAAGGCAACCAGGAGGCAAGGAGAGAGGAAGGGGATGAGGTCCCAAAATTTCTTTGAAGGGTATGCCACCAATGACCTAACTTCCTTCCACTAGGCCCTGCCTCCCAAAGATTCCAAGACCTCTCATCAGCACCACCGTGGGACCAAGTCTTTAATATATGGGCCTTCAGGGACACTTAAGATCCAAGGTATAGCAAATGTGGGTTCAGAATCCTCCTCAATGCAGCCCTGTGGAAAGCTACAAGCTACAGACCAAATGTGGCTCATTAGATGAAACCAATCAGCTATTTCCACAATGACAGTATTATAGGGGGATTTTACTCCTCCAACGCTGTTGTTTGACAGCCCACATGTTGTGCTGTTGTGTGGGTGTGCTGTGTGCACAGACGTGTGCGTCACCACCACATCAGGCACACCATTAACTGGGTTGTGACTTCCACCCACGCGCTACCATTTGATTCTCATCACCCGCTGGGGAGGTCCTGGTTTACAGGTGAAGGAATTGAAGCTCAAAGAAGGTAAGTGATTACTTTTATTGATTTTCCTGCCTGCTTTCAAAGAGAGCCTGAGTCATCTGGACAAGGGCTCTGCAGAACCAGGTTGCAAAACTGGCAGGGCTTCTGAGTCTCAGGCCAGGGTGCCTGCTCAAGCCCAGCCAGGCACTGATTCCTTCTGCACCCTTATTTGTTAGAACTGAGACTTTTGGAAAGACAAAGTTTAATGCAAATATTAATGTTTGGCTTTATATTTAACATTTGACCCTTAGACAGTCATCATCACCATCAGCACCCAGACTTTCTAGGAGATCTTCAGCCATTCACAGCTCTTGAGCCTCAATTTCCCCTGAGAAAGAGGAGGCCAAGGAGGAGGAGGAAGAGGTCACTGAAGTCATCTCTAAAACACTCATCTGGTTTTCAAATGCTTCGATAATAAAAATAAGGCAGCCTGCAGCACCCTCGTAAATGGCAGTGTTCAGTGCCAGTCAACTTATTAATTGGCCCAGAATGTAAAATATTTTACCTTTATCTGGAGCCAGATCTTAGATGAGGAAGAGATTTGTGGAAATCTAACCAAGCTCAGCTCCGAGAAGCCACCACATTCTGTGTCTCAGACAGTGGCAACCAAATCAAGTTCAGACTTGGAGAACAACTAGCTAGTCTCAAAACCCGAGCGGCGTGATGTGGGAGGTTATATTTTTCAACTCATAAAATCAAAAAGTTCAGGGGAAGCCAGAAGACAAAAACAGATTGCATCTGGCAGAAGGGAAATATCCAATCAAAAACTGGCAGGAGAAAAAGAAGAAAAACAAAATGACCTTAATTTATTCAATTTCCTTCAGGGTGGGGGGGAAATGTGTGACATATGATTTTTTACTTAGAAACATTTCCGAAAACATAAAACTAAGATCCAGTTCTAATCCCTCCTTAGGACCATTAATTATGTTAACAGAGAGAGCATTAAGAAAGCTTTTTTTTTTAATTAATGAAGAATGACTGACTAAAAAACCATATGTAATTAAAAGAAAAACAAAAAATATGTAAAGACAAAGTTCTACAAGCAAATAAAAGAAATATTCTCATGTTCGGTGGGAATATAACTTTACACCATGGTTTATTAAGAGGCATCCAAGGTTCTTTCTGTTCACAACACAGGTCACATTTCCAAAAGGTGGGTAGGGGGTTGTTCATCTAAACTCAGAAGAGATGACAAATGAAAGAAGTCTCCACTCTCCTTCTGAAACATATGTATAGAGCAATCTGATTCTCCCTAGCATTCAGAACAACCAAACACTAAGTAGTCACCTGGCCCACTTGTGATAAAAGAGGCAGGACAACACACCCAGGCACATCAGGCACCACACAGGGTTCGTTCACGCTCTTTTGTTGAATCTCAAGCCATCATGAATTTACTGGAAGAAAATCCTTTGCATACTGGGCATGGTGACACACAACTTGGGAGGCTGAGGCAGGAGGATTGCAAGTTCAAAGCCAGCCATAGCAACTTAGTGAGGCTCTAAACAACTTTGCGAGACCCTTTCCCAAAATAAAAAAATTAAAAAGGCTGAGGATGTTGCTCAGGGGTTAAGAACCCCTGGGTTCAATCCCCAGTACCAAAAAGAAAAGGAAAAGAAAATCCTTTGCCAAATAATACCTATGGAGTCAATTAAAACTAGACCTAAAACAGACAACCCACAGAATAGAAAAAAGAATAGTTGCAAATCTTGTATGTGATAAGGGACTTGCATGAAAAAGTCCTACAATGCAACAGTAAATGCCAAATAATGCAATTAAAATGAGGGCCAAGGATCTCAACAGACATTTTCCCAAAGATGGTGTACAAATGGACAGTGAGCACTAAAAAAGATGCTCTACATCCTTAGCCATGGGGAATGCAATCAAAACAGCCAAGAGAGACCATTTCACACCTGCTGGGGTGGATAACATAAAAGACAGACAAGCATCGGAGTTGGCTAATGGGCTATGGAGAGACTGCAACCCTGCAACACCATTGGGAGGGATGTAAAATGGTGCAGGGGCAGTGGAAGGCAGTTTGGCACTTCCTCAAAATTTGACATCCAGAGTGACCATATGACTGGCAATTCCACTCCCAGGTATGTGCTCAAGAAAACTGAAAATATATGTCCTCACAAATGCACTCATAGAAGTATTATTCATAGCAGCTACAAAGTGGAAACAAGTCAAATGCCATCACCTGGTGAGTGGGCAAACAAAATGCTCTGGGCACCTACAAAGGACCAATATTCAAGCAAGAAAAGGAACAAGCCTTTTAACATGTTAGAGCAGGGATGAACCTAGGAAGATGACGCTAAGTGAAAGGGGCTAATCACGAAAGGCCACATGTGTACAATTCCATTTCTAAGGCATGTCCAGAACAGGTGAATCTATTGAGGCAGAAAGGAGATCAGTGATTACCATGGGCTGGGGAAAGAGGGGCGTAAGGGTGCAGGGTTTCTTTGGGGATAAGGAAAATCCTCTAGAATTGGTGGCGATTGATGTACAACTTTTTGAATACACTAAAAATCACTGAGCTGCAATCTTCAAAAGAGTGAAATGTGTGGTATTTGAGTTCAGTGAAGCTGTTGTTTAAAAAAACTAAAATTTTAAAAATTTTTCAACAGAAAAAAGAAAATAGACCAAGAACTTATTCTCCAAACTGAACTTGAACAAACACTGATAGGTCAGTGTTTACTGAAGCCCATGTAGATCCCGCGGCATCCCAGACAACTGTGGATAGACCCACTATTTCAAGACTGCAGAGAAGCATGGTCTTTCTCTCCACCTAAAGAATCAAGATAAATATGAAAACAGGCAGATATGAGGCAAACTGTCTAAACTCTTGGCTGGTTACTACCCTCCTCCTTAACCTCTGTCCTAGCCATAGTTCAGTCACAAGGACTCTGCCAGAACCTCTCAGGAGCTGCTGCTGTGCCTGCCTTCACCTCACCATCCCAGAGCTTTGCTTTATAAGTACTCTACAAAGTTACAGCACTTGAAAGACACCAAACCTGACTGATTGTCAGAGAGACTTGAATTGATACCCAGCTAAATCGTTGTTACCCACTCTGTGACTCAGTCTCAATCTCTTCATGTGCAAAACAAATTCTGAAATCCAATAAGCCCTGTTAAAAGTCTGAGGTAATGTACAGGATAGATACATTTCTGAATCTGATGCCTATGAACGTCTGAATGCATCAAGCAGAGCTTTCCCACACAACAGAGACAGTAGAGATGACAGTTTCCAAACTCAGGCATGAGAGACCACTCAGGAAGATAAAACAGATTTCCCCACAGCCAGGGACGTATGGAACATAGCCAGCTCTTACCATTTCCCTTGCTGCATTGTATTGTGGATTGAATTGTGTCTCCCCCAAAGATCTTGAGGCCCTCACCCCTAGTACCTCTGAATGCGACCTTATTTGGAAGAGAGCTTTTTGCAGGTGAAAAGACCAAGATGAGGGCATTAGGGTGCTCCTAATCCAACCTTTTAAAAAGGGTGACTTTCAAGTTAGACATCCCCACAGAGGACAACCTAAGATACATAGAGTGTATCAAGTGTCATCTTCAAGCCAAGTAGACTGAGGCCACCAGAAGCTGAGAGAGATCCAGGATCATATTCTCAGAACCTCAAAGGGAAGAAACTGTGGACTCCTTGTTTTGGATTTTCAGCCCCCAGACCTATGAGACTATCAATGTCTGCTGTTTGAGCCACCCAGTCGGTGGTAGTTGGTAAGGGCAGTCCTAGGAAGTCACAAAGGTGAACTGCTGCATGTTATTAACATGATATTAAGTCTGGTGACTCTGAAAACCCTGTGTTGCGAATGTTCACTTAAAACTACGTTGCCTGCCTGGAAGATGGTGCCCACCTTCAAACCTGTAATCCCAGTAATTCAGGAGGCTGAGGCAGGAAGAATACAAGTTTGAGGCCAGTCTCAGCAACTTAGCAAGATCCTGTCTCAAAATTAAAAAAAATAAACAAACAGGACTGGGCATGTGGCTCAGTGGGCAAAGCACCCCCTGGGGGTTCAACAATCCTCAGTACCAAAATAATGATAATAATAGTAATAATAACAATAATAAACTTGCATCACCTCACCTTCACGAGACCTTCTCTTGTGGGATCAGAGGTTCTCAGTACATCTTCTGTGGACCACCAGGATTCCTTTAGGTAAACAGCCACAACTAAAGGGAAAAAGCAAGAGGAAATGATGGCGTCACAGCCAACCAGCCCCCAGGGAATCCCAAAAGCAAGGAGCCAGAGAAGGTGCAAAAGATTCTTTGTAGTTAAAGCAGTGATATTTTTAGAGCTGAAGTTTCTAAGAGCACTGACCAGGACAGGGCATGGCCGTCTCTCACAGGACATCACAGATGCTTCATAGGTGGCTCATCAAAGATTCCAAAGCAAGACAAGGTATATCCCCATGTAGTTGGGAAAAATAAGATACACACCAATATCGACACGTTGGATGGGTGAGAATTACATGTTTCACGTTGCAAACATCTATCAGTCCAATCATGGGCCACAACTCAGAACTCCCCACAGCCAGTGACATCCTACATTATCTAAGGGCACTGAGGGAACTCAAGGGATTGCTGCATAAGGAGCGTCACTATGGTGCTGCGCTCAGGGCTGCCTTCTTTCATTCCCACAATGAAACTGCTATCAGCACTTCTCTGAGGACCCTGACGCTGAGACATGAAGTAACTTGAAGGCAACCAGCCAGAAGGGACAGAGGTGGGATCTGCCCTGGGGCACTGGATTCTAAATCCAGAGATGAGGTCTGCTCTTAGGAATGGGGTGAATCGTGTGGGGCGGAGGAGCATCTCTGGATAGGAAGGTGCTGGGGCTAGGATTCACCAAAAGAGGGAAGGATTGCTCTCCTCTTCCCACTCTTCCCCCGTCTCCATCTGCAGTCCCTGAGGCCTGTTGATTCTGCCTCAAAACATCTCTAGGACCAAGTCTGGATGTGGGTCCTATAACTTAGAAGGAGACACCAGGACACATTCCCAGATTCCTCATCAGAATTGTCCAAACCAATCACCTGAGTTGACTGAGAGGGTCCCCTGCAGATCAGCTCTCAACACCCAACACAGAGCTGGTGCAAGGTAGGGGCTCAGTGTCTACTTTATAAAGCCAATGGGTGAGTTGATTCTCTCCTCCTCCTCCTCATGCTTCAGTCACCACATCCCATCAGGTCCTCCTCCTACTCAAGATCTTCTCCACAGATGACTGAAGTTATTCCTCTTCCCAGCTCAGTGTCCCCCCCAGCCTCCCCCTACTGAGCAGTCACTCTGAAGGTAAACCCCGTCACAGCCTCTGCCTCTGGATCTCCACTCCTCCACCCACGTTCCTTGCTTAAGAATTGCATTTAAACACCAAAATTACTTGTTTTCTGATATCTTTTTATATCCCTTTTATCAACATTTTTATAACTGCTTCTCAAAACAGGTATCTGAGCCTGAGGGGTCCAGAAGTCACAGAATTAAAAGATGTACTTTCACCATCAAACATCAACATGGAGTTGAAAACAAGTCACTGTAACATTTGACGCAAGTTTCAAGACTTTAAAGTACATTTTGTGGAACACTTGGGGTAAGCTGGCATGGCCTTCTTCCCTATTCTGCTCTGCTATTTAAGAAATGTTAGTAGAAAACACTGGAAGATCAGGCTATAAGGCAGGAGCCAGGTGTCCAACATAACTGCATAGCCTGCCCCTCCTCTCCAAAGATGAACAGCATCTAACCTGCTACTCAGTTTCATGTCAGTGGTGAACTCTCATTTCTGACAATGGTTCCAAAATTCATAGAACCAGCTGAGAGAGAAGGGCCAATTAAATGCTTGACATCTGCCTTCATTTATTCAACATAATTCATTTCCAAAACGGAGCCTCCTAGAACTTACAGGAGCTTTATAAAGCCATAAGGGTTATTTTCATGCTTAACAAGGTGAACTAACCTAAGATGTTCTGCTTACTAATAGATCGCATTTCCATAATACAGATGTTCAATTTACTAATACAGTTTCAAACAGAAAACAGGTTCACATGGTACCTTGCAAGTTTTACAGTGCACTGCAGAGCATTAACTAGTCCCACAAGGTGTCACAAAATAGGTTGAACTGGTTGAAGTCTTTTTTCAAAAGTCATCTTGAACTGCTAAATGCATATAATATCAAAAGTGAAGTCCAATCCAATCTAAGAATCTAAAACACGTGTTCCTTAAAACCAACTCTTGAAAAAACACAAATTGGCCTTCTGGAAGGCAGTAGCTTTTGATCAGTGAAGCATGATCCCTCATCCAGAGGAAATAGCAAAGAGAGAGATGGCAGCAGAGCCCTTGCAGAGAGGCTGCTCCAAGCTCAGCAAGGACAAATGATGGATCGAGGAGAACTGACAGGTGCCCAGAGCCAGCCTCAGGGCATCACTGCCAAGATCCTGGAGCCAGCCAGCTCCAAGTATTAGAAAATAAAAACCACAACATCCCGTGTTTTTAAAAAGGAAAAATGCCACCCAGATCAGCATCCCCCAGCTCTTGACCACCCAGGGCCTGGGAAGAGATCGAACACATGCAACAAGTTAGGCCATCGTGAGACCAACCAGCAGGGTGTTGTGAAGAGCCAGTCTTGCTGTGCCAACAAAATTTCTCTCTCCCTCTGAGTGACAGGTGACACAGACCACAAGGAAGATGTCAGTAATGGATTTTGTTCTATTACTCTCCCAGGTTCCCAAAACAAGACAGTGAGGTCCCTAAGCAAACTCTCAGTGGCCCAGATGTACTCAAGGTGAAGCAAGATCAACTGAATTCAGCTCTGCTTGGCTGAGTTGTGGACTGCACAAACAGTGTGTCCTCAGTCCTTGGGGAATGAGCCTCCATCCTGATCCCTGGGAGCTGGCAGAATGCAGAAGGAGAGAGAGCTAAACAAGTGGTTCCAACACAGGGCAGTGCATGATGGATCCTAGAACTGACTGACATAAGGACCCAGATGAGGGGAACTGCAAGTGTTCAGAGAGCTCACCTACTTTGGATCACAGGGTAAAATTTTAACAGGCAGAGACACCAGGTAAGGCACTGCGGACAGGTGGGGATAACGTTGAGCAGAGGCACAGAGCCCTTCAAGTCCAAGGCCATGTTTAGATAAACCAAACATCAGGGAAAGCCAGTGAGAACTAATAAAAAAGAAACAACTGCAAACTCTGGCTCAGCCAGACGACAGCTTCATTCACTCTCAAGTCTAACAGATCTCAGCACCAATGGACAGCAAGACCACAGGAGGCATTTTAGATACAACCCTGGGTAGCTGGTGCAGGGAAAGGAATTCAGACTTCAGAGCCAGACAGGGCTCAAATTCTGGCTCCTCCAGTTACCAGTGACCTGAACCCATCCCCTCCTGACAGCTCCACCCACCTGTCAAATGGAGACCTTAATGTTCTCTCCCTGATTCTCATGCAGGTTCAGTGAGAGAGTTTACCTCACCAAACTGTTTTTCTTAAGGTTTTGGGAAATTTCCAATAGCTTCTAGAAATTTCCTCCACCTGCTTCAAGTCTTGCTCTGAGATTGCAAAGAAAAATGGAAAAAAAAAAAAGCTGTTGTTATTTCCAACATCAGACAATGTACTTTGTAAGACACCATCTCTCCCTTGGGAGCTCTCTCTCTCCCCAAAACCATCTTTCTGCTCCTGTTTGCATAAAAACATCTGTCTGTCTTTCACAGAAAGCACATACAACGTTCACTCAAGGAATTAAGTTTGGATTCCAGCTTAGGACACCTCCAACTTAGAGGAAGGGCTGGAACCTGGGACATGAAACAGAATAAAGTCAGAGCAGCAGGCTGTGTACGGCAGGAAAGCAAGGGGAGAAGCAGGTCATTCAGGCTGAGAGAACCAGAGAGGCTGGAAGGGCAGGTGCACTGAGCAGGGCCAGAAGACGGGACCAGACAGCAGTAGGGGGAGAGGACCACCCCAAGTGGGGGAAGTGACAGCCACAGAGATGTAAGAGGGCATGAATGGGGAACTGCAGCAAGTCAGAGCCAAAGACGTAGGGAGACTCAGGGAGATGAGGCCAGTCAGGTAATACAGGACTCTGTAGACAGTTACAGTCATCATGCTTCAGAGGGACACAATCTAATTACTGACTTAAAATGATAATATCCAGCACAACATGTCCAAGCACTCACCAAGGGCCAGCCACAATGCCAAGTTTAGTATTTCACAGAATGGTTCTCAGGCTGATTCTGTTTCCCAGGTGAGGCTTAGAAGGGTTAAGAGATGTGCTCACAGTCCCGTGCCTGTGAACAGCAGCACTGGTGATGGATGTGAGCCTGCATGGAGCTCACTGGTTCCCAGGGCCCTGCTCTAAGCACTGTGCCACAGGTGAAGACGGAACTGACAGGACTGCAGAGCAGGGGCCAGGCCTGGGCAGAAGGCTGGCAGAAAGAGAGAGAAGAGGAGGGGACAGCAGGACAGGCCAAGGCACTGTGCTGAGAAAGGAGCAGATGGAAAGGGAAGGCCACAGCAGAGCCAATGCTTCTGGCCTTGCATTATGCTGCAGGACTGAGAGGGGCGCCTGCCATGCCCTCAGCAAACACTGACTATGCCAGCACTACACTTGGCATCAGGGGTCCAGGACAGAAGACACAGCCCAACAGGACTACAACAGGCCACCTGGTCATGACCACATGCTGTGCAAATGCCTCAAGACATGAACAGCCACCAGGAACCCACTCCAGGACTGCCTGGGAGGGCTCAGGACAGAGTTACAAGACCAGGCCTGGGCCAGACACATGGTGGCCAGCCAGGGAGCAGGCACAGGCCATGGAAGTTCCCCAGAGGCCAGGCCAGGTATTGGCTTTGTAACAAGTCATGAGAAGATTCCAGGAAAGTAAGAGTTATAGGATCAGAATGGTGTTTTAGGAAGAGAACAATTGGCTACAACCAGGCGGGAGGAGCTAGTCCTTCTGCAATTAAATATATATATGCTATTGAGGGCTGGGGATGTAGCTCAGAGGCAGAAGATGTGCTTAGCATATGTGAGGCCCTGGATCCAATCCCCAGTCTCCCAAAAAAATTATTTGAAAGGATTATATATATTGTATGATATTATAATGATGGATAAGTAACATTATACAATTATCCAAACCCACAGAATATACAATATCAAGAGTGAATCTAATTTCAACTATGCACTCTGGGTGCTTATGTCATGTCCATGTAGATCCACCAGCTGCAACAAATATCCCACTGGTACAAATATTGATAAAGAAGGAAACTGTGCATGAATATATGGGAATACTCCTTGTTTTCCTGAGCCTAAAACAGTGAAACCTAAAACTGTGCACCTAAATTTGCTCTTTAAAAAAAATAAAATAGGGGCTGGAGTTGTAGCTCAGTGGTAGAGCACTTGTCTTGCAAGTGTGTGACACTGGGTTCCATCCTAGCACCACATAAAAACAAATAAAGGCATCGAGTCCATACACAACTAAAAAGATTTAAAATATTAAAAAATAAAAATAAAAAATAAAATAAAAAGTGTCAGTGTGGAGAATGGAGGCCAATGGGAGGTCATGTGACAAAGCCAAAGAGGGGAAGAGCTGGGCTACTGCAAACATGCTGGTGAGGAGGGAGGTGCTAGGGACAGAAAGGACTCACTGGGGAACCAGACTGGTCCTAGGCAGAAGGGAGAGGGCAGCCCATTCTCCAGCTTGAGTGGAGGACATATACCTTTTGCAGGAGGACTTGAGGACCACAAGGAGATATTAGGGGTATCAATTTCAAAATGCCTGCATATGTGAGGCACTGGGTTCAATCCTCAGCACCACATTAAAAAATAAATTAATTAATTAAATAAAATAGAACAAAGGCATGCTGTTCATCTACAACTACAAAATTAAAATTGCCTATTAGAGACAGCAAGGAGAGGGTGGGTAGCAGGCAACTGGATGCACAACCCAGAGCTGAGTGGAGAGAGAGGGCCATGCACCATGCTATCTATCATGGAAAAAGCAAAGAGGGGCATATTCCACACTCAAAAATATCTTACCTCCCGAGCTAGCTGCAAATTGCTCATGCCCTGCCTGATGGTCTGCACTTCTTCATCACAGTTAATGGGGCTCCAAGTCCCTAGTTCCCCCCGTCCTTACTTCCCTTTCTATTGCTCCCCTGGAGTCTAAGCTGCCACTGCCCCGTTACAAATCTAAGAAATATGTAGTTCCACAAAAAAAAAAAGGGCACAGTTAAACCAAAGTGACAGGCCATCTTCCCAAAAGCAAAATACATGTAAGGAAAAAATGCTGGAAAGTTCTGGCAGAGGCCGACACATAAACACATTCCAAGGCATTGCATGACTTTTATGCAACATTGACTGAGCTGGTCAATAATTTAAGGGGAGGGGAAAAATATTCTAGTTGACATAGCAACTGTCACATCGAATTACTCGGGCTACCATTTCCATACAGATGTCTTCCTTAAAGGAAAACACTTCCCCAGATGCCCATGAACTTGGGTGCCTCTTTTGCCATGGAGAAGGAAACATCTGGTTTGCAGTACATTTGCATCTGCCTCCCTGTGTGTCTCAGGCCTTTCTAGCCTTAAGCAATTTTGTTTTCATGAATCTGGATTTTAACCCAAGGACAATGGAGCAAGGGGAGGAGAGGTGCCTGGATCCTGAGGTACAGCTGAATTGCAAGAGGTTGGGGCCAAATAGAAGCCCATATCAATGCCAGTCCTTCTATGAAAGGAATCTAAATATCAACAGGCTGGACCAAGGCAAGCTCACCAAGTTTCCCAGGGTTGCAGAGAATGATGCTAACAGACAGGCCCCAGTTGCAGTTCCATATGCTTCCTCCAAGAAGCAACCCCAACCCTGCCCTTCAAGACAAAGGCCCCAGCCTTGACACTGGGAATATTTTCCTTGGAGCATTCCTGTTTTCCAAATACCATGAGTCCCCTGGTAAGAATGACATATCTTGGTAGGATACAATTCTATGCTTAAATCCAACACACAGCAAATGCCATAAATTAACAGGGAAAAAAGAAGAAAATGTCAAACTATTGTCAACGTGCATTCCTGAAACACATTGCCATCACTGCAACCAGCTCCCCAAACTGCTCCCTTCATGGCCCAACAAAAACAAAGCTCAGGGGTCTTCCTGATCAAGGGTGCTAGCCAAGCATCCACAGCCACACTGGCACCTCAGTTGCCCAGAGAGAAGTAAGTATTTAAATGGAGGCTGAGTTTCTACCTAGAGCTCTTTTCCTCTGAAATGTCAAGCCTACTTTTATGCAGGGCTCCTCCAGGGCAGAAGGTAGGATGATGTGACATGCCCCAGGCTGACGTTTATCTTTGCATCATCCAAAAACAGAGCACAGGCTAAAACAGAAAGATACAATGTCCACAGACCATGGAGGCCATCAGGTGCATGCTAACCAGGGGGTCCCTGATGTGGGCTCAGGGGAAACCCCCGCTCTGCATCCGCTGTGTTTGTGGGTCTGCACAGCCTCGCACTCCAAAGCCAGGAACCCTGCTTTCTCCACGTGCTGAAACTTGGACTCTACCCTCCTCTGCATCGGACCACATTGTTTGTTGTTTACATTACATTTCGTTGAATTGAGTCCATAGGCTCATTCTGCTAGATAGAGCTGATATGAACTCATCCATCCCCCTGTTCCAAAGGGTCCTATTCTGGGAGTCAGAAATTCAAAGCCGTCCCACCTCATCCCCCAACTCTGGGCATCCTGCACAGGGATGAGGCGCACCAGAAATGCCTGCTTGTTCTTGGGAAGTTCAAGACACCGAGGAGTGCAGCTCACATCCATCATCATGCCCCCCCCCACCTCTCTGGACCCACCACCTGCCCCAAACATGGTCCAGAGCGGGGCTGGCCACAGGCCCACGGGTGTTGCAATCCCACTCGGCTCACAACAGCCACTCAGAAGGCAGGCTACACTGCGGCTCCGATTTCATCTGAGTGTTTGCCTTGGCTCTAGCTGTCACTGCAGAATATAATGGGCATGTTTTTCCTGGAAAAACTCGTTATTTTTCAATTCCCTGCTTGTTTTTCTCAGGATGCACAAGAAGTGCAATCACTGAAAACTGTACATAAATTATCAGCAATTTTAAGGGTGAGTATTACCCTCGGTCACAAAACATCCTAGGAGACGGCTGGAGGGACAGACGTCCTAATCAGGGAAGTCCGTGTGTGTTGATGTCTGAAACACTATTACTTTAGTCTTCCTTCTCCGCGAGTGTCTGCTTTCTGTTTCGTAGCCTTGGTCACTTCCATATCCCACAGCTTCTCTGTGCAAAGACCTAAGGAGCATTTAGTTAACATACTCTGGGGATGTCAGCCAGTCAACCCAGCCAACAGAGCTCCGAGGATCCAAGTGCCAGGCCCCTCCCATCAGAATTTATAGTCAACCACAGGAAATGACCAGGACCATGAATAGTGACCTGTGAAGAACTGTAAAGTGATCTTCCCCACAGTGCACCTACAGCCCAGGTCCCAACCAGAGAAGGACCTGGGTCCAGACGCCTGCTCCCACTGCTGACTCTTACTTTTCATTGCCTTTTCTGTCCCATAGACCCTTCAGGAAGAAGCTCAGGTTGACCTCACCCTATGCTTTTACTCCTAAGTCACCACGCATAGTTGGCACCAGCATTAAACCAAGCCAAAACTTTCTTCACCCTCATTTCCCTCTGCCCCGTCTTCTCTTTACCACTATTGCTCCATGCCCCCTACCCCACTGCCAGGCAAGTCCACAGTATCCTCCCCTGGTTGCTAGCAGGAGATGAGCCACTGGTCCCTCCTCTCACTGGTCCCATCCTCCCTTGCAATCACAGGCAGGGCATTCTGCTAAGAACGGAAATCCAGAGCCACCATCCCGGCCTCCAGCCCTAGTCCCATCAATCCTGTGCAGTGTCACTAGGCATCTTTTGAACTCTGGGCTCCCTTCTATTTTAACTTCCAGCATAGCTTTCATGCAAGCAAGGTCTGGGACTATAATAGAAAGATTTTGTGAACTAAAACTAGAGAATGTTCAAGAAGAGACAAAATTATTCATGGCTAGACTCTACAAGGTTGGGAGATGCTTGGAATGAAGGAAGGCCTGTTGCTGCAGCTCCAGAGCCACTAGTCCTGCAGGGCAGAGGAGCCTGCCTCTGTGAGCACAAGGTGCAACCACCACCATTGAGCCCAGATACCAGGAGACAGGGCAAGGGGTCTTGGGGAAGTTGTCAGTGGGCAATTTCTCAGACCTCATGCCCTGTATTCAGCCCAACTGCCACCTTTCTGGCAGGAACCACAGATGGTTCCTCTCTACTCCTAGAAATACCCAAGAGTCTCCTCATTCCAGAAACTTGTGGCACTGGGGCACTGTCTCTTTCATGTGACTCAATTACAATTTGCCATCTTTCATTAGTATCTGGAATATTCTTTTCCATGCCCTTTGATCATCTGACCACTGGGTTTTGTAGGGGGAAATGTATATCAGACAGATACACTTTATCCAGAGAGCTGAAAAAAAGAAAATCTGACAAAATAATCACCAAGTTTCCTGACAAGGGCAACAGGAAGCTTGCAGAGAGTGCTGTCACCAGAAAGGGTTCTGGGCTAAAAAGATGCTACAGAGTAGAGCAGGGCACAGTGGAGCACATCTATAATCCAGTGGCTTGGGAAGCTGAGGCAGGAGGATGGAAAGTTTGAGGACAGCCTCAGCAACTTAGCAAAGCCCTGTCTTAAAATAAAAAATAAAAAGGGCTGACAATGTAGCTCAGTGGAAGTGTCTCTGGGTTCAACCCCCAATACCCCCCAAAATAAAGATAATACAGTGTAAAGGAGGGCACAAGGGACCCCATAACCAAGGAGAGATTCCCAGACCCCTTGCAATCCTGTAAGAAGAATATGGAGAGGGAGGGAGCACTGAGCGAACTGAGGTAGGCTGGGAAGGTGGTAAACAAAGGTAATTTCCGGTGGAGGCTGCAAGACTCCAAGGGGAGAACACTGAGGGAGAAAGCCAGGTGTTCTTGGCCACAGAGGAATACCTTCACTGGAAAGGCAAGTGTCAAATTAGAAGCGAGGGAGGTAGCTGGAAATAGTGGAAGGAGAAGCATGCATTAGCTACCTTTAGTCTGTAGATTCAGCAAATTTGCATCCCAGCAGTTAGAAACCAGGAATGCAATCCTGAGGTTGAAGTCTGTACTGCCTGAAAGTATGCAATGCCAGGAACACACCAGAAAGAGCAGGTGTGAACCAATGTGTCAGGGGGAAATGCCTGTCTTAGAGCCAATGCCTGGTTCACCTAATATCCCTTCTGCCCCTAGCAAAGGTCCAGAGTGGATAGAAAGATCTACTCTCGGGGCTGGGGTTGTGGCTCAATGGTAGAGCGCTCACCTCGCACGTGAGAGACCCTGGGTTCGATCCTCAGTACCACATAAAAATAAAATGAAGATATTATGTCCATGTATAACTTTAAAAATTTTTAAAAAAGAAAGATCTACTCTTCAAATAAGATGAAATCATAGTCCCATGTAAAATATAATAGGAAAATGGGCAAAAATCTCTGCAGCCTTGGATCAGGCAATGGTTTCATAGATATGACACCAGAAGCACAAGTAAAAAAAAAACAGTGTTATGGTTTGGATGTGAGCTGTCCCCCAAAAGCTCACATGTGAGACAATGCAAGAAGGTTTGGAGGAGAAATGATTGGGTTATAGCCTTAACCTCATCAGTGAATTAATCTCTGATGGGATTAACTGAGTGGTGGCTAAAGGCAGATGGGGTGCAGCTGGAGGCAGTGGTTCATTGGGGGTGTGGCTAGGGGATACACATTTTGTATCTGGAGAGCAGAGTCTTTCTCTCTGCTTTCTGATCGTCACGTGAGCTGCTTCCCTCTGCCACACACTCAGCCATGATGTTCTGCCTCAACTCAAGAACCAAGGAATGGAGCTTGCTGTCAATGCAGTCATTCTTCTGAAACCATGAGTCCTGAAATAAACTTTTCCTCCCCTAAAATTGTTCTGGTCAGATCTTTTAGTCACAGCAGCAAGCAAAAATAATCAGACATAGTAAAAATTTAAAACTTTTGTACTTCAAAGGATACCACAAGAAATTGAAAATGCAACCCATAAAAATGGGGGAAAAAATTGCAAATGATATGAGAGATTTGTATTCAGAGATAAGAGACTCGGTTTCCAGAATATGTAAAGAACTGTTCCAATTTAATAATAAAAAGATAAATAACCTAATTTTAAAAATGGGCAATGGATCTGTATGGAGTTCTCAAGGAAGATGGTCAATAAACAAATGTAAAAATGGTCGGTGTCATAAATCACCAGGAAGTACAAATAAACCACACCCAAAGGTACCACCTGATACCCACTAGAATGGTCATAGTCAAAAGGAGAGACAATAACCAGTGTTGGCTAGGATGTAGAGAAACTGTAATCTTTTTACGTTGTTGGAGGGACTAGACAAGGATACATTAGCTTTGGAAAACAATCTAGAAGTTCCTTAAAAGGTTAAATACAGCTACCATGTGATCCAGCAATTCCACTTTTAGTTTCCCAAGAGAAATGAGGACATACACCTCCACAAAAATTTGTACATAAATCTTCATAGCAGCATTATCACAACAGCCAAAAGGTGGAAACATCCAAGTGCTCATCCACTGACAAATGGATAAACAAAGTGTAGTACATCTACCTACAAAATGCAATAATACTAAGCCATAAAAAATGAATGAAGTTGTGAAACAGGCTATGACATGGATGGCCCTTGAAAACATGCTAAGCGAAAGAAGTCAGACATGAAAGGCCACATTATTTTATAATTACATTTATAGAAAGTGTTCAGAATAGACAAACCCATAGGGCAAGAAAGTAGATCCATGGTTGCCTAAGGCTGAGGATGATAGAGGGACAGAAGGGAATGATAAATAAGGGAAGCTAGATTTCTTTCAGGGGTAATGAAAATGTTCTAAAACTGATTGAGATGATGGATACACAATTCTGAGAATATACTTAAAACCACTATAAATAGATGTGTTACATGGTATATGAATTATATCTCAACAAAGCTATTTATTCCTACATAGAAGTTTATTTATTTATGTTTTTGTACATTTATGTAGAGAAACTGAATATCTCTTATCCTATGTGCTTAGAACCGATATATTTTGGATTTGGGATTTTTTTTTAATTTTGGAATATTTGCATATGCATAATGAGATATATTCAGTATGGGATTCAAGTCTGAAATTCATTTATGTTTCACATATACCTTAGGCAAATAGCCTAAAGGTAATTTTATACAACATACTTAATAAGTTTGTGCACTTTTGGGGGCTGGAGTTGTAGCTTAGTGGTAGAGCACTTGCCTGGCATGTGTGAGGTCCTGGGTTCAATCCTCAGCACCGCATATAAATAAATAAATTAAATAAAAGATGCATTTGCAACTAAAAAATATTTTTTAAAAAGTTTGTGCATATGTGGAATCTTATGGTCTCGTGTTCATGTTAAAAAGTTTCAGGTTCAGCCAGGCGCGATGGCACACACCTGTAATCCCAGCGGCTCGGGAGGCTGAGGCAGGAGGATCATGAGTTCAAAGGCAGCCGCAGCAAAAGCAAGGCACTAAGCAAATCAATGAGACCCTGTCTCTATATAAAATACAAAATAGGTCTGAGGATGTGGCTCAGTGGTTGAGTGCTCCTGAGTTCAATCCCTGGTTTAAAAAAAAAAAAGTTTCAGATTCTTGAGCATTTGGATTTTAAATTTTTGGATTAAGGATGCTGAACCTGTAATGAGAACAGAAGAAGTAAAGTCCTTCCCTTAGAACTGAAGATCAATAACCCAAATTTTGGAAGAAGGTGGAGTCATGTCTTAATAACAAGCATGAAAGCAGAGATTGGGTGGTCCAGGCATGTAGCTGGTGAGCTGACCACCAGCTGAGACAAGTCCACCTTGCATTGGTTCTGCTAAAAAGCCAAGGTAAACTGAGATAGCTTTGTGGAAGCAGAGTGTTCAGTCCAAGAGTGAAGAATACTCTTGCTGTCCACCATATGTTCTCCCGGTTCTCAGCACTAGCATTCCTCACACTGAGACCCGCCCATGAGTCACCCTGGTTCTCCGTAAAGACAGAGTCTGACTCTGACTGGTGATGCCTTGATGCCAGGCCAGCACCACCCTCCTAGCAAGGCAGGATGATGAAGCTCAGAGACTGACACCAAATGCCTGACCAGGGCTACCCACTCATAAGGGCAGAGCCAATGGAATCCAGGTCTAAGTGACTCCAAAACTCAGGCCCTCTCCACTATAGCACCCATGACATGATTGGGATGCTGCTATAGCTGGGATCTTGAATGTGTTAAAGGTTTGGTCCCCAGCCCATGGTGCTATTAGAAGGTGGATAGAGCATTTAGTAAGTGTGGCCTGGAAGGAGACTTTAGGTCGTCTGGGGTGTCCTAAAAGAGGAATGAGGCACCCCTCCCTCTAGTGTCTTCCTTTCTTGTTGGCTGGCCATGAGAGAAGCAGTTTTGCTCCACCACACACTCCACCCTGATGTGCTCCTCCCCACCAGAGACCTACCTGTCCTCCAGGTGGTGGACTGGAACCTCCAAAACTATGGGCCAAAATAAACCTTTGCTTTTTGAAGCTGATTATCTCAGGAATTTGTTATAGTGATGGAAAACTGACTACCACAGATGCCATGTTCTAAGAGAAACCTAGGTCTGCAAGAAGGACCCAGTGTGTGACACTGTGGAGCCCACATCACAGGAAAAACAAATGGAGAATGAGAGATATGTGATCTAAAAAACAAACAAATGAACAGACTTTGGAGATAAGGCAATTAGCCCCAAACATGAGAAGAGCTGTCCAATAGGGAAGCCACCTACCTGGATGGCCCTGTTGGGGGGGCATCCCAATGGAGGAGACAAATGGGCATGTTTGTTTGGGTTCTTATGAAGAATGTCCTAATGGTTGGGCTGTCCTAAAATAGAACAGACCATCCTGGGGCGTAGAGGTCACAGCTTTCCAGACACCACCTCCATGACTGATGTGTCTGTACAGCACCTGTCATCTCACTATCCCTGCTATCAAAGAAGCATTATATGTTGTAATGATAACAGTAAATCTGACCAAGACAAAACATCACTTCCAGCAAAGGTCATTCAACTAGGAGACCTACTGTCTTTTTGTGTTTATAAAGAGGTGTCAATAAATGTTAGTCAAACATTAATGGCACGTTATCAGGAAATGGAAATGACATATTTAGAATAGAAATAAAAGCAATCTATTCAGAATTGAAATAAATTCAAAAAATCACTCTTTTTTCTCCCTCTGAAATTCAGCTGCACCTCCTAAAATCATCTTGGAAAACACTAGTCCTAATGATCTCAGCCATGAACTTCTAGACCCCCAGGCCCTTCCATTAAGCAGAACAGCCCAAGTTCCCCCAAGTATTGCTTAGAAAGTTTTGAGCCCTCTCACCATCCCTGATACGCTCCATGGATTAGCATCTTATGGCAGCAAAGAATGAAACTCTGAATGAGCAGGAACATGATCCTTCCAATCAAGCTGGCCCAGAGCATCCTCAGCTGCCCACTAGCACCTCCCTTCTCTATTGGCACTCACTGCACTTGCTCCAAGAGAGCCACTATCTTCTAAGCCAGGTAAGGTCACATCCTCCCCAGCCCACCTTGATTACTTGGTGCTTTTGGATTGACTTCTTATAGTTAGGGCAACTCAAAAACAGACTACATAGCCTTGGACGTGGCCTTCCTATTCATGGAGTTGTCAACCAGATGTGTCAGGATGAGAATTCAAAATGACAAAGTTTGGCCAGAAGCTATTGAGCAGGCCTCCCGCCCTGCAATCCTGGGTTTAACGCAACACACAAGGAGAGGGGAAGAAGACGCCAAGGTGTACCATGGTGGAAGAATATGGGAACCCTGCTCATTTCAGGCCTGTACTCTGCCTGATGGTAATAAAGCATCACATTTTCTGCCACAAGTCATTTCATTCTCATAGCTGCTCTGGGAAGTAGGTAAGATGTCCCCGTTTTGCAAATGAAGAAACTGATGCTCAGAGAGGCCAACTAATTTATCCAGAACATGCAGGCAGTTAACAGAATCAGGATTCCCAGTCAAGGTTCATCCTATTACATATGCAGACGAAGGAAGAAATTAGAAAAGCGAAAGGCCACCAGCTGATGGTGACCTTGAAGGTGAGGATAAGTGGTTATGATTTAATACCGAGGATCAGAAAAAGGTCACATCTCTTTGGATGTGAGGAATTACTTTTGAATCTTTGCAAACACTTGAGATCAACTAATACTTAACAAATAATGGAAATAAAACCAGGGGAAATAAGTGAAAGGCAAAGCCCTCAGGATGTACAGAGGTGATCTAAGAAGGGAGGTTCCTGGTAGTCTTTGGTCATGTCCCTTCAGAGGACCTAAAACCAGCCTCTATCCAAAAAAGCAGTCAAGAACAAACCTTCCAGGAGCAACAGGGACAAGGGTGACTCCTTCTCAAATTACCTTTGTGGGAAGTACCTTCACAGTTTCTTAGAAGTGAAAGGCAAACGTTTCGCCACTTACATTTTAGCAGACTGCCGTGAACATTAGCTGTGTGCCATCAGGGAATTCGAAATTCCAGGATGTTTTCCATTGGCTCAGAAGGTCACTGGATGTTACAGTGGTGGATTCAAGCAGCTTATCAAAAATTAACTCAGGGCTGGGGATGTGGCTCAAGCGGTAGCACGCTCGCCTAGCATGCGTGCGGCCCAGGTTCGAACCTCAGCACCACATTCAAACAAAGATGTTATGTCTACCGAAAACTAAGAAATAAATATTAAAAATTCTCTCTCTCTCTCTCTCTCTCTCTCTCTCTCTCTCTCTTAAAAAAAAAATTACTCATACACAAGGCTGATCCAACAGTTTGATTCCTATGCCTCCCACTGAAACACACACACACACAAGCATGCAACAGAACTGGAAGGAAATGACAAAGGGACCAGCGATAGCATTCTCCACAGTCACTGCTAAGCACAGGGGAGAAGTGACACACTTGTCAAAGCTGTGAAGTGGGTCCCTGACATGCTTTCAAGCCACAGGATGTGCAATTCATGTGGACTTTGAAATATTGGATTAAAGAACACAAAGCTCCAGGAACACCTGAGCACCTTTTTGAAATCATACAAAATCACAGTGGAGTCCACAGCACCAGGAAAACATTTGGAAACTTTACTTAAAGTATTATTACATATGAGGAAGGGTCCGCAGTGAGATTTCTTAGAGCTTATGAATATTTATTATGGAGTATTCTTTAAAGCAACCAAAAATTAAGTCCAGAACAAATGGGAAACAGATTTCTAAGAGTCGTATGTTTACATTATGCAAATTATAGTTGAAGATCTATAACCTGAATATTGTTAAATGCCTAAAAAGGGTGGGGGGAGCAGCTGATATTTGGACATTTTCTTAAAATGGACGAACAATATTTTTAGAGCTTTTGACAGTCTGTGCATTGAGGGACTCCTGCAGGCACATCTTTTACTAACCTGGTAGTAAAGTCATTAGGTCAAGGCTATGTCAAAGGCCTGGGGTTTTAATAGCCCCTTTGTTCACAGAAGTCTCTGCAGGACTGGATGGGTGACACTCAAACCCTATAGGAAAGTCCTCATACCTGGCTCAGCCCCTGCCAGTCCAGAAGCAATGAGGAGGCTTTGCCAACACACCAAAACTCCCACCTAAGCACACTTGGGTTTCACATTTAGCAAAAAAGAGAAGCAAAGTGGACAGGCTTACATGCTGAAAAGCTTGCCCGAAAGATGTCACCTTGGACTTTATGACACCGATAGAGCATAAACCTCAGACAGACACACAAGTTTACCTCCAAAGGAGGCAGAGAGCTGAAGGTAGCCCCCACCCTTGACAAAATGTAGTTAAAGACTCATAACCCAAGCTTTCACCAGGTACCACATCACTTGAGGAAGGCTAACTAATTGAAAAGTTTATTATTAATAGTTACTATTTCTTGTTAGGACACCAATACATAGTCATCATATGAAAAATGTAAAAAAACACAGAGAAAATTGCTAAATAGAAATATATCTAAAGTGAAAGCCTATCAAGTCAGAAATGACGTGCCACCTCTTCAGATCACTGATGTCTGGGCTCGGGCAGACCCACAAGCCTTTCCTCCTCACCTCCCTCTGCCCATTGCCAGCAGCCCCTGACCCCTGCCCCAGATGCAAAAGAGCACAGCTGTGCCCTTTCTCAAGGCTTCAACCCAAGGAGCTGAAAAGTCTGTTGTACATGGTCTCCCCATAGTGCAGAGGAGAATGAATGAGTTACAGATCACATAAACTTCACCACCAGAAACAAAACTCCCGGCCCACTCATCACCTTGCAAAAAACACCCTCCCATGCTCCAGTTGTGCGGTCTTAGGCAAGTCACTTGACAACCTTTGTCCTCCCCTCTATATGGGGGCTGAGACTGTTCCCTTCAATTCACAGGGTTGTGGTAACATTCAACAACAGTGTCCCATTCCGTGCATGCAGCTAGTTCTGCACAGCGCTGTTAATAAGAACAGCAAGTCCTATCCCCAAAAGTAACTCTGAATCCTGTCACCGTGAGCAAGATATACAAAAAGATACAGACACTGAGGCTGGGGACAGCTCAGCCTTAGAGCATTTGCCTAAGCTTAGAGCATTCCAACCCCAGCATCACAAAAAAAAAAAAAAAAAAAAAGTGTGTTTGTGTTTGTGTGTGTGTGTGTGTGTGTGTGTGTAGAAATAAACTTGCTCTACTGGATTCTTGAAAGTTGAAAATAAACCAGCTCTGCCTTGATGTTCTTCTAAACTTGGTCTATGAGCATAACCATCCTTTCTTAGGCATTTGATTCCATTCATTGCATTCAACGAAATCAGGAGCCCTATTTTTAAAATCCAGGGCTGGAAGCATAGCTCAGTAGTGGAGCATTTGCTGAACACATGCAAGGTCCAGCATCATGCATGTATACACACACGCGCATGCGCGCTCGCGCGCGCACACACACACACACACACATTAATAATTACTAACCTGTCTTTGTGTCTTGGGGATTAACCAAAACCAGTATTTTATGGTGAGGTTCATCACGGTGCAGAGAACAAAAGCAAACGGATGAAGTTTCAAGTTTAATCTGAAAAAATAATAAAATATCTGTTTTGCTCTTTCATCATATTAAGGGTACAGGAAATTGCTGAACAATTAGCACAGTATTCATTGAAAGAACACTACAACGTGGAGGTAAACAGGATGTAGGCAACATAAAAATGCAAATCTTACTCATTCTGAGCTAACCACAAGGGGTACCTGCAAAACTTTTCTCCTCACTTTCACATGCCCACCTATTCAAGTTGATTAAACACTCTCCTGCCAAATGCCCTGGGTATCTCTCACTTCCATATGCTTCCTACCCCAGCCTTCCATCCTGATCCTCCTTGGGCCTCAGCTTGCAAAAGCTGAGAGCTACACACCCACCTCAGACATATATCTGTTAAGTCAGCATCAGCTATCCTCCCTGAGCCCTAGTGACTACTCTATAGGAGCAGTCCAGGATGTCACTTTGGCTGCCTACTGCCCTGGCTCAGGTCCCTGCAAGCAGTCTCAAGAAATACATACTTCACTGGGTGCTCCAGGCTTAGCCAGGGCTCCATGCAGCCCTGCAGCAGAGATGCTCAATTCTGGGTGCCTGTTTGCTTATATGACAGAGGAACTGGGGTCGCCAACACTGGGATTGTCCCAGAGCCTTCTCTCAAGGCCCCTCATCCAAAGCCCTCATAGTGGCCATCACACTTTCTTCTCCCAGCTTCCAAAGCACAAGGTCAACACATTCCATTACCATGCTTATTTTGAAAACCAAGGAGAGTTAAGAAAATTAGAAAAGAATGTGTCAGCTGAGTGAGGCAGGAAGGCTGCTTGTAAAAGTTTACAGGAGGCCTCCACAGTTTCAAAGAACTATTTTTTAACAAATCCTGGGACACATAAACATCTTGTACCTCCCCATCTCTGAAGTCACTCTAATGAAGAGATCTCAAGCTGGCCCTCCTGCAGAGGTTATGTCAAGCACGGTTCATCCGAGATGGCCGATACAAGGCCGTTAAATGTGCCATTTAGAAGGCATCATATCAACCTGGAAAGACACTTACTACTGAATACAGCATTGTATTCAGGGAGTGATCTCACCTAGTTGTTGTTGTTGTTGTTTTTAAGTATGCAGGAAAAAAAATCCAACAGAAATACATCAGAATGTTCCCGGTAGTGACCCATGCACAATTGTATTTTCTGTACCCTTTGGTACAGTGCCCAAGTATCTTACAGTGAGCTTTTACTGTTTTGTGACCAGAAAAATCAACAAATACTATTGTGTTCTAAATGTGACAGAACAATTCTAAGACCAGAAAAAGAGTCAATTATAAAATGAAAAGATGTAGGAGCAAAGTGACATGACATGATATAGCCTTAAACCACTTCTGCATCTTTCTTTTTATTTTGGAAAACCCCGGATTCAAAAAGAAAAGATAAACCTGCTAAAAGCAATGAGGCAGTTCAACACCATTCCTAATGAGGCTATTTTGTAGCTTAGCGGTAGGAAACTGCTCCTATCCCTTAATTAACTACTAAAATAGCAGGAAATCAAATGATTGTTTCCATGAAAACTTTTTTTTTTAGAAAGGAGTGAAGCAAATAGGTATACAGACATGACAGCATTTCTATCACATTAAAACAACTTAATTTTAGTAACTGTCTTATGTTTTTGTTAACACTAATTTTTTTATCTTAAAGAGCATAGTCTGTATAGAGTTTTATTTTAAGGAAAGTAATCCATAAACATGGGTGTAATTAAACCAGATGACTGAAACTTCAGGACTAGCTGCTGTACTTCATGGCTCTTTTTAGATTGCCCTGCAACCTCCACTCTCCACCCACCCCTGCAGCCCACCTCTCAGCTGGGTGTGACTAAATCCCCAACCTTGACAGAGTGCTTGAGAGCTTCTGGCCACGAGGGGGCGCTAAAAGCGTACAAGCACCTTCTGCAGATCAACGTGAAGTCACCCATGGGAACTGGATTCTGAGAGTGACTTGACTGGGAATTACCATCTCGGAAATCTCAAGAAAGCCACAGTTTGTAACTGTACCAACCATTGTTTTCATTAATTCTGGAACAACTGCACTATAGTAAAACAACACCCGGTCTCCCTCAACAAACTGTGCCTGCCAGATAGCAATCATTTCTGCCATGAGTGAAATCTTACAGATGATCTCAACCAAGAATATTTTTTGTCTCTTCCAAAAGATCAGCCTCAAATGTGAAAGATAACTACCGTAGGTACTATCCAAGATACAGGTATTCTTTTTACTGGCTGCAGGGAGGGAAGACTCTCTATTAAGTTACACAGTTTTAAAATTTCACCCACAACGCCACCATCCAAACGAATAAACAATTTTCCTGTCTCTCTGTTCCCTTCAAGGCCCGACTCACAATGCACACAATCTTACTAGTGCCCAAAAACATAAATGACATAGCTTCATTCCAAATTATGAAATGATAGAACTGAAGAAAACCTTACAGACCATAGATAAATCAATCTCCTCATCTTACAAATCAGGAAACTGAGGTTCTGCTAGGTATTTATTATACCCTGTATCACTTTTAATTACTTTATAAAATATTATTATAATTATTTAATTATAATTTGAAAAATAGCAAGACAAGAGAAGGTACAACTTAACCAAGGTCACACAGCTAGCAACTGGTAAACCTATGATTCACACAGGTAACCTGGTTCATTACCTGGCACAACCAGACTCACGCTCAGGACTCCAGAATCCCAACTGAGGATCCCTTCTGCTTCTCAAGGTGGAATTATTTTAGTATTCACTCCATAGGTCTTTGGTTTTTGTTTTCCTAAATCTAGAATGTTCTTTCCATAACACTTTCTTCTCTAAATTAGATTTGACAGAACTCTCTCTCCGTCAAGAAAGAGCACACATACCTGCTCCCCAGAGGAAAGAGAGAAAATCTCTGATGAGGTCTGAGCTCCTTCACCAAGTGAGGCATGATAAGCCAATGTTGCTTCCTGATGCCCCTCGGGGTCATCTTCCAAAATATCCACAGGGTAAGTGCCTGCTGGGGGGGAGAGAAGAAGTGATGTTAGTTTTATTCTTTCATTAAAGGGACAGTCACTTATATCTTGAAGATATAAAACTAAAAGATTATTTGCTTTAAATAAATTAAGTTCACCTATTCCCTGTTAGGCTGTTTAGGAAACTTCTTTGAAACTACCAAATGATTTCCCGAGTACTTTCAGCAGAGAGAACACAGCAGCAAGGAACACAGCAAGCATTGGGAGGGCTGAGACTAGCTGCTGACTTCCTCAAAATCCAGCTTGACCCAGCTATCCCACTCCTCGGTTTATACCCAAAGGACTTAAAAATCAGCATACTATAGTGACACAGCCACATCAGTGTTTATAGCAGCTCAATTCACAATAGCTAAACTATGAAACCAACCTAGATGCCCTTCAAGATGAAGAAACTGTGGTACATATACACAATGGAATGTTACTTCGCTTTAAAGAAGAATGAAATTATAGCATTTGCAGGTAAATAGATGGAACTAGAGTATATCAAGCTAAGTGAAATAAGCCAATCCCCCCCCTCAAAAAAAAAAAAACCCAATACTGAATGTTCTCTGATAAGTAGATGCTGATCCATAGTGAGGAGCAGGGGTAGGGGCAGGCGGAACTTTGGATTGTGCAGAGGGGCGTGAGAGGAGGGGTGGGATGGTGGGGATGGGAATGAAGGTAGAATGAGACAGACATTATTACCCTATATGCATGTATGACTATACTACTGGTGTGACTTAGCACCATGTACAGCCAGAGGAAGGAGAAGTTGTGCTCTATTTGTGTACAATGTGTCAAAATGCATTCTATTGTCATGTATAACTAATTAGAACAAATTTAAAAATCCAGTTTGAGTGGTTCTCACTTTCCTAGCTAATATTAACTATAAATATTAATATTAGCATGATATGCTTTAGTTCCATCTATTTACCTGCAAATGCTATAATTTCATTCTTATTGAAGGATGAGTAAAATAAGGATGAAACTTGGGATCTCTATCTCATACAGGTTCATGAGATTTTGCCCATTCCTCCCTTAGTGGGACTAAGAGACCATAACTTGTAAGAGACCATGACTCCAATGACTCATATGAAGTACATAACTACATGCCCACACACAGATAAATGAATACTGTACGCATTCATTTGCAAAGAAATTCATGCATATTATTCTCTGAGTCTTCCCTGGTGTCTTTTTCCTATAGCCACACTTTTGGAGAAAAAATGATTCTATTTGAGGGAAAATTATATTATTGAATCAAACATTGAGAGCGTACAGTAGAACTTAGCAGCAGCAATCAAATTTTCCTTCTGCAGCAATCAAAGATGCTGGGCTGGCATGTCCCCACGTGGGATGAGGGCTCTATCCCCATTCTGTGGACTCTGCCCCATCTTTACCTTGGATTTGCCTCTGGGCCTCCTATAAGGGAAGATGGTTACCAGAGAAGCTGCTGCCCTTATTCCTCCTCTTCTTTATTGAATATGGAAGGACCATCATGATTCCCTGAATAATCCAGCATAACAACTACTTGCATTTGTACTGTATCAGTAAGTCATGTAAAGATTAAAGTCCCCAGGAGGATCTGCACAGGTTCTATGCAAACACACCATTTTATTTAATGGACTTGAGCATCCACAAATTTGGGGTTCCAAGCAGGGGGTTGGTCCTCAAACCAGTCTTATGGACACCAAAAGACAACTGTATATTCTTCCACTCTTTGATTTCTTTTTAAGTACTTCAGGGTGAAAGTCACACAAAAATTTACTACTACAACTATATTGATTCAAATATCTCAAATAAAGAATTGACATCAGGCAAGGAGTAAAATAATGATGAAAACTTGAAATCTCTGTCTAAAAAGATGGTGGGCCACTACAACCAAGACACTCTGCTACAGAAGGCACACGTGTGTGAGCGTCAGTGTGTGTGTCCTCTCCACACATAAATATATTTAAAGAACCCCAGACTCCTCCTTACCTTGATGAGTCAGGAAGTCCCCCAGCAACCAATCAGACCTGCAGCCCTCAAGCTGAGCCCCTGGGGTTCCTTACTGAGGCCTTCAGGAGCCCAGCTCAGGAGCCAGAGGGATCCAGTTCCTTACCCAACCAAACTCAGCCTGTCTCACTTCCCTTCAATCATCCCAATCCATCCCTCACTTAGCACAGGGTCTCAGCATTCTATAACAGCCTCTCGCCACCCCCACATCCACCCACCCTCCACCCACACCAATTAAAATAGCAGCACAGTTAACGTTCTGTGGACTCTAGATCTCAATATGCTGCTCAGTGTCCCACTGCCCGCATTTCACTGAATCCTGCTTAACTCCAACTGGCAGAGGAAGAAACAGGCCTCACGAGGATAAGACCTGGCTAGAAAGCAGCAGAATCAGACAGGAGACCAGGTCTGTCTGATTTCAAAATCTGTGTACAGCATTCAGATCATGACAGTGACCCTATCAACTCGGTCTCCTCCACCCTTACCCCTCCACATCCCCATCTCCTCCAGCACCCAGTGGGCTCATGTGCCCACTCCTGACAGCCTCTTTCTGCCTCTCCATCCACAAGATCCACCTCCGATGCAGCCAGCTCTCCTTGCTAGGAATCCCAAAAGGCAAGGGAAAGTACTCTAGGGATCACCGAGTCCTGTGTTTATGTGACAACTTAGCCTAGGATAGCAATTAACACAGAATTCAGCCACCCCCTCTGTCCGTAGGGCCCCCCAAATCACACCTCAACTTGGTCTTTTTTAGTAGTTACCCCCTAACCCAGAGCTGCTGGGGCTTCCTGAGTACAACTTCCCTCCCCACTCCCAGACTCTACTCTGAAGACCCCTGCCCATGCTTGTCCCATACAAAGCACTTAGTAAATTTAGGTGGTTGTTTAACTGAGCTCTGCACTGAAACTGCTACTTATTTCACCTAGTTGGTCAAGTATGCAAAAAGACCTGGCAAACATTCCAATGAATTCAGGAAAACTGGAAAAAGGGCTGCTTGAAACCTGGGTGCATCCCGCAGAAACCAGCCTCAGTAGCTTCCTCTCCCAAGATGTCCCCAGGAGCACCAGCATAAGGTGCAAGTGGAGATGGATTCTGATTTTTACTCTCTGTTGCTGACTCTGTGTTTTGGGAAACGCATTCCTCAGGTCTGGACCATTGATCAGCCTACTCCAGTGAGGATGCAGGGCCGACAGAAGAGCATCCTCAACCAGCCCCAGAGAGAATTTGAGCAAGGCCCCCTGTCACTTTCCCTTGTGCCCAGGGAGTGGAAGAACACTGTGGCCAAAGGGTTTGCAGGCACTCCCAATTTGAGGCCACCAGGCCAGAGGCTTGACTCCTGGTGGGTCGGGTAGGGAGGCTCCTTCCTGGCTTCTGCAGGCTGCCAAGAGTTGCCTGGCACGGTTTCTGGTCGTGTGTGGTCAGGAGAAATGCTATGAATGTGTTTTGCTCCTTCCATGCCATGAAATCATTTCCCCTGCAGGTTACTTTGCTGGGGCCATGAAACATCCTCAAAGGACTCTGTGGGGACTTTCCAGAAGACAGTCACTGCCCCAGGGCTCTAATGCCTGACTGCCCAAAGGGAGCACAGGAGTGGATCCCTTGGGGTCTTTTCAGAACCAACAGCTTCAGGAATCAGGAGACTATCCTGAGAGTGGTGGTGACATCCTTCCTTCCTCTGGGAAGAGAGGCACATAAATTAACCCTCCCAATCACAGCAAACTGGCGGGGGTGGGGGAACACCATAATGCTCTAAAAATAGTGTGGGGCTGGGGATATAGCTCAGAGTGCTTGCCTCTCACGCTCAAGGGCCTAGGCTCGATCCCCAGCACCTCCAAAAAGAAAAAAAAAGAAAGAAAGAAAATACTGTGGCACCCACACTCAGATCCCTTTTAAAGCAGGGTGCAGAAGTACAGCCACAGAGCAGAGGACTGGGAGTGCCCCTCAACTCAACCTAGCACCCACAACTCTCTGGCCCACTTTGTTTAAATTCATTCTCTTCCCTTTGAGGAAAACTTGTCCATCAGAAATCTCAGCAGCTTCTGTCCTATACAGATGTTTGGGTTAGCTTCCTGGAAAATTGGGTGGGAATGACAATCCAAGCTGCTTAAGACAGGAGAGGGGAGAGAGCACCCAAGGCCCAGCAGAAGAAGACCCCTCCCCAACCTTAGAAGAAGGAATGCACCACTCCTCAGCCCGACTCAGAAGGAGGACGGGCTCCCCGCTCCCAGGAAGAATTAAAACACACACACACACACACACACACACACACACACACAAGCACACACGAGAGTCAGCCTTGGGAAGTAAACAAGGCTTGCGCACGCGCCTGAGGCTGGGCCAGGCCTCCACGCTCGTTCTGCTTCCCCGCTTCCCGGGTGATGGAAGGCAGGCTCCACAAGGGCCTCCAGATGTGAAATGCTAACAGCCTTTAATGGCTTGAACTGAACAGGAAATATTTTCCAAAGCCAAAAGAATGTAATCTTTTCAGTACAACGATAAATACTTTTTATTAAAAAAGGCACACAGTGGAAATGATATTCTCTGCAGACTGTAAAGAAACTGAAATCCCTCAACAAACTCAGAATTAAAGAATTCACTTTAAGCATATGTTGGCATAGTCACCCTAAAAACAAAAACAATAGTTCATCTGAAAGCATTTTTCTAGGGAAAATAATTGAATTATTCAGGATGTTTGTACCAAAGCTCAAGTTCCCAGGCTGCTTCAACAGCAATGTTATACCGAGCCACTTTGTATCACCCACTGCCCATCGGCCACGAGCGCTGCAGGGTCAGCCACTGCTGTTCAGGATGGCAAGGCCTTTCCCAGTACTTTTTGATTCTTTCAATGTAAACAGCAATGCCAATTAATGAAGATCTTGGAAAAGATCAGTGATCTGCATTTAATCATTGATTCAATATCATTTGCAGAATAGTCTCTCCAAACACTACCTCACCATAAAGATTAGGAAAATGCTCTCATTTTAGCAAAGCATAATTTTTCTCAGATGGAACTATTATTACGAGAAGCACTAAGGGAGGTATTTTAAATTTTACTAGCCTCACTCTACGAACTTGGCCTTTGCCGAAAGCCACTACCTGGCAGTAACTATGGGATATTATGTCATTGGAAAGACTGGCTGTAATCATTTGAATTTTTTAGTAATGTGGGTTGTCATTCTTCAATTACAGTAAGAACAATTCTTGCTCAGGGTAACATGAAAAACATTCAGGATATAAAACGATAACATTCAACTCACTTTTTATAAAGTAGTTAAGAGGCACAAAAACTTTTTTCATATTTTTGCTTTCTGTCATTTTTCACATAGGCGGTCTGTTTTGGCTTTTGCAGGTTTTTTTTTTCTTCACAAATTAATTTTCTTCTAAAAAGCACTTATTAATAGAAATGGAGGCTTTATTAGAGAAGAAATCTACCCGGGGGGTTAAATGAGTAATTCTGGGCTTAGCAAAAAGCATGAAGACTAATTTCTAAACAGAGACAGGAGCGGGTACCAGAAAATTCAGGAAGCATAGAGCAAGAAATCTGGAGGGGGGGGCGGGTCTGACCCCAGGTGTTATGCACTCCCAAAGCAGCTGGGATAATGCCCAAAGGGAGGAGAGTTTTGGTATCATCTCAGCTGCTCAGAATTCAGAACCAGGAATTCATCAGGGCCCCCAGTTTCTAGTGAGGTGCACGTTTCACTGTGCAGTCTGATGCCCAGGGCTGTGTGTCTGTAGGTCATGTGCATTAGGAAAACCCAGTAGTCACCCTACAGATTTCATCCTGAGCCTGCAAAGCATTCATCATAGGATGCCTTAAGCCTGAGAATTTCTTTTAACATAAAATATATAAAATATAATTAAATTTAATTTTACCTTTTTTTTTTTAGTGCTGGGGATTGCACAGGCTAAGCATACACTCCACCACCAGCCCAATTATATTCCATTTTTTAAAAAAGGACTATTATATTACACTTAATAAGGAATATCCACAGTTGTATGAGACAATGCCTGGCATTTATTTAATATCAAAGCATTTAAGGTTTGTGCACACATCATTACAACCGGCCTGGGTATCCTGCCACTGTTTTCCCTAGTGCATCTGTGGAACACTAGCTCCACGAGATATGCTTGGGATAGGCTCGTGAAAGCCGGGTTTCTAGCACCACCAAGTTTGGAAAAGGGTGGCATGCTGTGGCTCTGGGTTCATTGCTAAGAGTTCTACATATCTATCAACAATCAAGGATTTTAGAAATCCTGTAGCAGTTGAATTTGCTTAGCTCAGCATCTCTTTCTCAAACTTATTTAACTAGAGCCCCCTGGTCCCAGACCATCAACTGACAGATGGCAAAGCAAACTTTCTGAGGGGAGTGCTTTGAAATAATGTCAGAGAGTGGAAGGACCCATCGCGGCTAGAGCGAGAGAAAACAGGCAGGTGCCTGGAGCTCAAGGCCAGAGCATTAAGAACTCACCACCAGGAAAGGCAGCCTTGGTGGCAGCAGAGCATCCCTCTTCATAGGAAAGTAGAGAACAGAAGGTGAGGCCAATAAACACTTGGATATTTTCGTTGTTTTTTGAAGAGCATCTGATTGCCAAAATATTCTTAGCAAAGAATTAAAAAAAAAAAAAAGCTGGAAAACAGAATGTAGAATATGTTAGAATTTTTTGAGCAGATGAGCAAAGTTGTCAGGAAATGAGGAGGCATTGCTGAAGGACTGCAGGTGGCGGCGGCAAAGGTTTTATTACCCAGTAATTGACAGGCAGCCGGTTGCTCTGTTATCACATGGATAGCACTGGCCCACTTGCAATTTGTCGTTGCCTTTGCTGAGAATAAATCACTTGTCCCAAATCAAAGATGGTAAAATATGCAGATGACTTTATGTGCCACCCACGTAAAGGTTTATGTAATCCTAATTGCTTTTAATATGAAGGTCTCATAATTTGAGTGTTGGTGACTCTTGTTATTAGGCTAATGATACCAGGATAAAACTATTTCTCCCCTGAATCATCCAAAAGGATATGAGGTGGGACTAAGATATACTGTTCCTTTTTTTTTTTTTTTTTCATTCTAAGAGGTCTCACATTTGGGGACACATATGAAGTTCTATTTGGGGCAGACAGCAGAACATAACATTTCAAATATCAACTTCCATATGAATGGTCACCAGAGAGGTCTTCACCTTGACACAAGGACTGAAAGCTCAGGTTTTCCTTGCTGAGGACCTGGAGCAACTCCATGCCAAATGGTCATCATTACAGTGCGGGGGCCATATTTGTCTAACCTTTACTGGGAAGGAAGAGGGCTTTGGCACATGCACAGGACACACAGAAAGCATTTGAAGCTTGACACTTCCAATCATGAACTTAATTGACCAGGAACTTACGAAAATACCAAGTCTCAGTGTCATGTGGTGGCCCTGAAGCTAGTGGGAAAACACTGTGGTAGAGCAATTGTCCAGAAAAGAACCAGAGCCCTAAACCACACAGCACACAAGAAGGAGAAAAATACCCTCGTCACTGTGACGCTCTTACCCGCCAGTCACAGAAAAATATTTCTCAGAACTAACCCAAGAATCATGGCTGTTAACCGACTTTAGGAACTTTTATCCAAAAAACACATCCCTTTTTGTTCATCTATTACGTTTCAAACAACAAAACTTCTAAGAGGGAAGAAAATGAGTTTCTACTTGGCATGTCCACCTCTGTGCAGAGCAGTGATGGACACTGAAAGACCACCAGTCTCTGCCTATGTAGCCTGGTCCTGGAATCAGTTATTTCACACTGTTTAAAAATTGAAGCTGTCTCAGGGTTGGGGTTGTGGCTCAGTGGTAGAGCGCTCACTTAGCATGTGAGAGGCACTGGGTTTGATCCTCAGCACCGCAAAAAAAAAATAAAAAATAAAAAAATAAGTGAACAAAATTAAGGTATAAAAAAATTTAAGTGTGCAGTGGGCACACACCTGTAATCCCAGTTATCTGGGAGCCTGAGGCAGGAGGATCTGAAGTTCCAGGTCAGTCTCAGCAACTTTATAAGAACCTGTATTAATAAATAAAAACTGTTGGGCGTTTAGCTCAGTGTTGCTGGAGCACTTGCCTACCTGCATGAGGCCCTGGGTTAGATCCCCAGCACTGCAGAATATTGCAAAAATAAAAAGAACCTATGTTCATTCCCCAGATTTGCTTCACTTGAGGAATGGGCAGTGATAAATGGGCAGGCTTATCTGGAACTTTTTCCAGGTATTTAAAATGCATTTGTTTCTAAATACCTGGAAAAGTATCAAGATAACTGCATTTTTTAAAAAGCTCTGGACTTATTATGAAAATGAAAAGTAAATGAAGAAGATGCAGGATACTAATATTCGCATCAAGGTTGGTACCTGTTCAATTTGAAATTGAAGAAATAGAAATTTAACATCTGCCTTGAGTGGATAAACAATTTTTCTAAAGGTCTCACTGGGAGAAGATGTATAAGAAAAAAATTAAGGCTATATTCTCATATTAAAAATACTCTTTTAAATACTATCATTGCATAGAGTTTTCTAGTTCACAAAGAACTTTCACACATCCTGGCTTGTTTGACACTTTCATGAACTCCATAAAGTCAATAAAGTACAGTGCACTGACCCCCATTTTTCAGATGTGAAAACAGAGGTTCAAAAATGGAAAGTTAACTAGACCCTGGGTTGAACCCTCACTGACTCTCCGACTTACTAATTTATGTTGAGCTAGCTCGTACTGTGCAAATGTCAGCTCACACTTGGGATCACCCTATTTCAAATACCATTGAACTTGTAAACCCATGTTCATAGCAACACTGTTTACAACAGCCCAAGATAGAAGCAACTCAAATGTCCAGCAACAGAGGAATAGATACACCAAACATGACACAAACGATGGAATATTTTAAGGAATAGTCAACCTTACAAAGAAAGGGAACTGATACACACTACACATGGATGAAACTTGAAGGCTGGACCCTATGAAATAAGCCTATCATGAAAAGAAACATTTTTTGCTATTCCACTTACATGAGGCACCTTAAATAGACAAATTCATAAAAATTCAAAGTGAAATAAGAGTTTACCCAGAGTCTTGGGGGAGGAGGAGTGGGGAGTTGTTGTTTAATGGGTATGGAGTTTTTATTTGAGAACATGATAAAATCCTGGAGATGGGGAGTGGTGACATTTGTACAATGTGCATAATGTGAATGTGCATAATGCCACCGAGCTGTATGCTTAAAAGTAGGCAAAAAATGTGGTGCATGCTTATAATCCCAGTAGCTCGGGAGGCTGAGGTAGGAGGACTGCAAATTTGAGGCCAGCTTTAGCCAACTTAGCAAGGACCTAAAACCTTAGTAAGACTCTGTCTCCAAAAATAAAAAGGACTGAGGATGCCTGGTACTCCCATAAAATAGTTAAAAAATATAAATTTTATGTTATGCATATTTTACCACAGTAATTTAAAAAAAAACCTGAATATCTGGTCCCAGCCTTCAAGTCATTTACTTTTTATGGACTTGATTTTTTTTTGGGGGGGGAGGGTTACCAGAGATTGAACCCAGGGGTGCTTAACCACTGACCACATCCGCAGCCTCATTTTATTTTTATGGAAAGCATGACACATATCCATAATTATTTCGGACCATTTATTACGGTAAAATAAACATGGCATAAGATTTAAACTTTTAGCCATTTTCAAGTGTACAGCTTTTGTGGCATATTACGAGCATTGTTGTGCAACAATGACCACCATCCATCTCTAGTACTTTTTCATCTTCCTAAACTTAAATGACATACTCCCCATCCTAGATATCACCTCCAGCCTTCAGGCCCTTTCTGCCTTTCCACTGTCTCTATGAACTTGACTACTCTAGACATGTCATCTGAGCAGAATCACACGGCAATTTCTATTTGTAATTGCCTTAATTCACTTAGCATAATGTCTTCAAGGTTCACCCATGTCATAGGGATGCATCAGAATTTCTTTCAAGGGTGAATAATAGCCCATCATATGCCACATTTTGTTTCCATTTCATCTGTCGATGGACACTTGAGTTTCTCCCATTCCTTAGCTATTGTGAATAATGCTGCTGTGAACAAGAGTATGCAGATATCTCTTCAAGGCCCTGCTTGCAATTCTTTGGGCTACATATCCAGAAGAGTGGTCAGCTAGGAATCCTGTGTTCAATTTTATGAGGAACCTCTATGCCATTTTTCACAGTGGGGCAACACATTTTAGATTCCCATCACCAGGCAAAAGGATTTTGATTTCTCTATATACTCATCAATGCTCGCTATTTCCTGTTTCATTTTTCTTTTTAACAGAAGAGGTATCTTATTGTGGTTGTGATTTGCATTTCCCTAACGATTCGAGATGTTGAGGTTCTTTTCATGCACTGATTTTCCAAGTGTATATCTTCTCTGGAAAAAAATGTCTACCCAAGGTTCTTTGCCTACATATTCCTAAATTTTAAAAATCAACTTTGAAAAACTTGCAAAAAGTAGAAAGACAGACATTCATTCAGAGGGAGATGAGCGGCAAAACTAGTGGTGTGAGTTTGGTGCTTCATCCAGAACACACCATAGTGGGAGACTTAATCAGAGGCAGCACAAAGAGATCAGATGAACAATGAGGACAGCATGAACATGTGTTTGTAGTGAAGACGGCAAGGGGAACAGATAAGTTGAGCAGATTTTGTCGATGTGCATAGCAGAACTTGCAGCTGACTGGCTGTGCAGCAGGAGAGGACAAGCTGACCTTCTACTTTAACCTGTCTCTTCCAAATAAGTGAATGAAATTCAACTGGAAGCTTTCAAACTGTGATGGATTTCTGAACTAACATCAGAAATAGTCTAAATCTGTTATGATCCTAGCTTTATCACAGTGTTAAATTGATGAACACATCAACAAAAGAATATTATACTCTAAAATACTATGTATTTTTCCTAAAGTATAAACTGAGCAATTTTGAAAAAGTAGATGAAACACCAATGAAAGGATGACTTTTATATGCTGGATTGAAACCTGATAAAAACTAGAAAATGATACTTTGACTTTCCCCAACATTAAGCCATACAGGCGTCTGCAGGTAAGGGTACAACTTTGAGGCCATTTAGATCTGATATCATATGATAAAACAAACCACCATGAAAGAGACAGCACAAACTACAGACTCAAATTCACAAAGACTGCAGATATTGAGATTATGTAATATAGAAGATAATGACATGAAGCAAATTTTAAAATATTTAAATAAAGATAAATTGAAAAGGTGAAGATTTTTCAAATTGCCCAATAAGATTCTAGGAGGAAAGAAAGTAGAACTTCTAGAAATGAATGTCTTAATAGCTGATGAATTGGAAAACACAGCTAAAGAAATGACCCAGACTGCAGTACACAAAAATACACAGATGGAAAACTTGAAAAGTGGGTTAGGAAAAATCAAGAGTAGTGTAGAAGGTTCCACAACAATTTATCTGAAGTTCCAGGAATGGAAAAATAGCAAGAGTTCTAGAATTAATGAAAGATACCTTGTCTTAGATTCTAGAATCACAACCAATGCCCCAAACAAGGAAAATTCCCACCTAAACACAGTGAAGTAAAACTGCAAAACAGAAAATACAAAAGATGACCATAAAAGCAGTCAAAAAGCAAAGAGAGATTCTTCTAAGCAATTAGACTGCTGCCTTCTCAATATCAACTATGGAAGCCAGTAAACATTGGAATTCCATTTTTAATGTGCTAAGTAAAAAACAGCTTTCATCTTCCACCTAGCAACAGTAATTTCCAAGAATGTGAGCAAAATTAAGAAAGAAAAACAAAACTGGACTGACAGTGCAGTTCAGTGGAAAGTTATTCACCTGAAACACATGAGACCCTGGCTTTATTCCCCAGCACTACAAAAAAACAAATAAATAGAAAAACAAAAGATGAGGGATTTCACTACCAGCAGACTCCCTAAAGATATTTATTTTTCCTTTTTTTCCCCCAGTGTTGGGGATGAAACCCAGAGCTACACACATACTAGGAAAATGCTCTACCCTTGAACTACATCCCCTGTCCACCCTCAAAGCTGTTTATAATGTGTGTTAGAGAAAATCTTCACCTTTTAAATTTATTTTTATTTAAATATTTTCCCCCAGGAAAAAGTGGTTAGTCAAGAAGAGATGGACACAAAAAAAATGACAAACATGTAGATATATCTAAGTCATTGCTGACCATACAGAACAAAAAAATCTAACTTGAGGAGCTAAAAAAAAAAAAGCATACTAAAACTGAGGTGCGACATAATACTGGCACACAAATGGGGGAGAAATGGGAGTGAAAGCATTCTAAGGCTCTTAAGTTATTCCAGAAAGCTAAAAAGTTGACTAATCTCAGAATAAATTTGAGTTAAATATGCATATTAAACTTTACATTAGCCCTTTAAAGAATAAAAATCAAGATTAAATGTCAAAACAGGAGAGAGAAAAATGAAATTAAGGCAAGAATACAGGGGATTTCAATTAATACAAAAGAATGCAAGAAATTAAAAAAAAAAGATCTGTCAAAAATCATGTATAACTGTTAAGATTAAAAGAAGGTATCATCAACAAATAACTAGACTTTTGCAGGACAGATTTTGTTGTATTTGTATATTTTCACCAAATATTTTTAATATTTTAATAAATATTTTATTTAATATTCACTCATCATCAAAAATACAAGTAAGCTGGGCATAGTGGCACATGCCTGTAATCCCAGCGGATGGGGAGGCTGAGACAGGAGGACTTGTGAGTTCAAAGTCAGCCTCAACAAAAGTGAGGTGCTAAGCCACTCAATGAGATCTTGTCTCTAAATAAAATACAAAATAGGGTTGGGAATGTGGCTCAGTAGCCAAGCACCCCTGAGTTCAATTCCTGGTAACCCCCCCCCCCCGAAAAAAGCAACACCTTCCCTTCTAAATAGCTTTAAAAGTGTCACCCCCACCCCAAGATGTTCTAATAATCCAAATGTGGGTAGTGTACATACATTACACAACTCACTTGTTGGAAAACATGAAGTTCAAAATGAACAACCAACTATTATAATTCACTTATACTGCTCCACCACATACATACACAAGTCAAAAATAGTCCACTAAGTACCAGTCTGATAGGGAGTACAACTGGGCAGGGGATGGTACCATGAGAAGTTTTAAGCAATGGGGAAATTTCCACAAAGTCAACTTCTCAAATACTTATGGACTCTGTGTTTATTTTAGCAATGAAGAAATGAACACAGATTTCTCTGTTAATGAAATTTTGAGTTGTAGTTCTAGACTCAGTTTCCAAAGAAAACACATTTATCTTAATTTCAGCAAGATCAAGCAATCTTAGGAGGGTTTGGAAGTGGGAGCCCTTCCTCCGCTGCCACACACACAGAGCAGGGAGCTCACTACCCTGGGCAAGAGCCCATCCCCAAATCATCTCCCCTTTGTGCCCCAAGACCTCAGCCTAGGCAGTTTCCCACGGCCTCGTGGTTGCCATGTTTTGAAGGACCAAAGAAGCATGTCAATCAACAGGCTTTGGTTGAAACAGGTTCTTCTTAGCAAGAAAATGAGACTGCAGCCTGGGAATACTGAATGCCATGGGAGAGACCTCCTCAACATGGTCAAAGAACAGGACAGGAAGATAGGGAGAAGAACTGCGGCGGTGAGGAGGGGCAGGCCTGCGTTTTAACCAACAGCGGCCTTTGGATCCACAGAGACTGTATCCCTGGTCCCCATCCCAATTTGCTGATCTCTGACCTTGGAAAGGCAAACTCACAGCCGAGGATGGGCGGTCTCAAAGGCACAGCAGTTCTAAACCACACCTGTTACATCCTCATTCAAAGGCCCTAGACCATCAGCTGCTACTGAAAGACATCAAACTGCAACTGTCCCACTGCCCCCCACCCATCCCAACTTTAAAAATCACCTGACCCTTTAGGTATCTGAATGGGTGCTGGGTTTTTCTCCTAAAATTTCTTTCTATACCACCTAGCACAGCCATTTTCTACAATTCTGTTTAGAACTTCCCTGGGCTGAGCTACCAATACCATAGCAGAGGAGCCAGAAGCTAGCTGCTGTCAGGAACCCAGAGAAAGCCAGTCACTGGACTAGGGGTTCAAAGGTCAGAAAGGCAACACTTCAGAACCCACTGTCCTCCCACTGACAGCTCCAGTCCTGGCCTCCTGGTAATTCACCCAATCCTGCCAAGCCATGGCAGGACCCTTGGACAGGGTCAGCACACCAGCCTTCTCCAGCCCTGCCTCAGGCTATAGTGATCCCTATTTAGCACAAACATCCAGTGACAAAGTGAACAAGAACTTTCTACAGTATAGATCCCACAGGGAGGCAAGGAATCACAAGAGGAAAGGGGTACACAGACACCCAGGCAGTTAGGAGGACCCACTCGGACCCAGTCTTCCCAGGAAGACATTTTGAGGGATGTGTTGCCCAGCAACCTGGTCAGGTGCACTCTGCCCTGGTGTGTGGCAAGACAGTTAGCATCTCACCACTTCCTGACATACCCAGTCTACATAGAACTCCTCCCAGCAATCCCTTCTACACTCACAGAGCCAACAAGGGTTTTCACCAGCACCCAATAGGAAATGTCCCCTGCATTCAACATTCATGGAACTCGGGCACTAGGCAGAAAGACCAACCAGGGTCCGGCCCTCAGAGAGACTACTATCATCTGCTTGGGTAGCCATACCTGACAACTTTCATGGTCAAGTAGACTTTTAGAGACTAACTTATCCTTCCCGTCCCTTCCTTTCCCTTCTGATGCATAGAGGCTGGCTAATCCCTTCTGATGGGTAGAGGCTGGGTAAGAGATACAGGATAATTGATAGTAGTGACATCCAGCCTCCGCCCACTATCCCCAGTGAGGTGCTGCTCCCCAGGAATCTGAGATTCCCCGGACTTGCCACGTCCATGTTCCCCTATGAGGTTACTCACATGCCATGGATCAGAGAAAATTCAAAATGGCTAATAAATATGTGATTTAAGTTTTATGTTAGCAGGAGGTCATCTCTGAAGGGGTCCTTTAGGTCCTTTAGGAACTGTCTTGTAAATTATTTCCTTCCTGAGCCTCTACCTTTTTTTTTTTTTTTTTTTTTTGGAACTTCACCCTTAAGACAGATTTCCTTCTCTGGGGAGTCACACCACAACCAACAACAACTTCCATTTGAATCCCAACACTGCCACAGATTCCGCTCCAGTCAAGTATGGATGATAATACTATCTCCCTTTACTACTTATCAATTAAGGTCATGCTTTCGAAGGGCTCAGTACAATACCTGGCATACAGCAAAGTGTTCCTAAAGGTTAATTTACTAAAATGTATTCCAGTCTCCTCTGCCCAAACATGCAATGGAGAAGCTACCTCCCAGAGATTGAACCCAGGGAAGTTTACCAATGTGGTACATCCCCAGTCTTTTTTTTTTTTTCCTTTGTTGAGACAGAGTCTCACTAAATTGCTTAGAGCCTTGCTAAGTTTCTGAGGCGGGACTTGCAATCTGTGATCTGAACCTGCCATCCTCAGACCTCAGCCTCCCGAGTTACTGATTACAGTCATGTGCCACCATCCCTGGTCTTCTCCCTTTTCTTCTCACCACAAATCCTTTTGAAACAACAGCTATGCCTGGCCCCTGTCAGGGTCCTGTGATATGTCCACCCACCTCTGGGCTGTTCCATATCTGTACTGCCTCGATTCCCTCTGCCTCAGATCCCACCTGTGGTTTCTTTCCCAGTTTACTTTCCCTCTTTGGATTTGTTGGGGCTCAAAAAGAAAAAGATACCCCAAAATACAGCACTTTGGCATGCTGAGTACTGTGAATTAAAGCAAGTTGGAATCCCTCCAAACCAACGTCTCTGACCTTCTCCGGCCCTCCCGTCTCTGGCCCTCCTGTCTCTTGCCCTCCTGTCTCTTGCCCGCCATGTTCCCCAGAAACAAGTCATACAATTGAGAATTCCTCTTCTCCACAGTAGGCCATAGGAAATGGAACCCCTTCCCCCATAAAAACACTACACTTAGTCCTCCTGCTCCCAACCTTTCTGTCTTGGAGCTGGACCTGAAGAAATTCTCTGACCCACTCTTTTTCCTTCTCATTCCAGAAGGTTCGTGACCATTACTGAGGAGGAAGAAATGCTACAACCAGAGAAATCAGGAAGAATCTGAACACAGGCCTTGTGTGTTCCTCTCTTAGCCTATTGCTGTCCCATGACATTTCTACAGGACTGTCCCTGCTTCATAGAATGTAAGCATAAGAGAGGCATTTCTGCCTTTGTGTCTTCATTCTGAAAGTTCCTGTGTCACATAAAACTAGGATTAAATAAATCTGTTATATTTTTCTCTTACTCTGATTTTCTGTTTGTTTTCTGAGATGGGGTCTCCCTCTGTGGCCCAAACTATCCCAAATTCCTGGGCTCAAGTGATCCTCCTGCCTCAGTCTCCCAAGTAGCTAGGATTACAGGTGTACACTACTGAGACTGCCTCACGTTACAGGGATTGTTTGGGCCATAACTCATGTTGGGAAGGCAAGGGATCACCTTTACTACCCTTACATATCTGTGTCTCAAAACCAGTTCCCAGAACTTCTCCCTTCCTGAGCATTCTCCCTCTATCCTCTCCTCCTCCCATATCCCAAGGGACACCCTTCCCAGGCTTCCATCTGCATTGTTCTGTCTTCACTTGATAGCAGGGGTCCCCAACAGAGCTCAGGCACCACAGACTCTGGTGGTTCTAGAATTCTCCACTTGAACTCCTCCTGCACTCTGGAGTTAGTATTTCTGACAAACTTTTCATATTTCCAATAAGAGGCATGTCCTGAAACACCCTGAAATCACTATGTGTCAATCAAATCATGCCGGTACCCTCCCACCCTCAGAAGTCAGTTCATTTATTAGCATCCCCACGGTCCCCCTTGCTCCTACCCAAGCTTCTGAGTTACCCTCTAGTTCCCCTTGCTTGCTAGCTTTCTTGTCTATCAGCCCACTCTGTTTTATGACCAGTGTAAATTGTCAGAACACCCAACTTTTCAAAAGTCCAAACAAATGGCCTTCTCTGTGTCCACTCTGCGAGAGTGTGGGCCCAACAGTTGGCTCCTACTCACATGGGGTCTCATCTAATCTTTATGAGGCAAGTCAAGCCTTTACCTCAGAGACAAGGAAGTTCAAGGTAACAGAAGAAGGCTGCATCTAACTTTCTTTTTTCTTTCCAGTATACTCTAAGCTGAAATGACAGCAACAGATGCACCAGTGGAACCTAAGAAGGTCTTTGGTAAAGGGGAAATTAAAAACACACATACAAAGGCTCTGAAATGGGGGGGGAGGGGCTAGGAAATTCTGTGTGGCCTTGGAGCATGTCAAGAAAACTTGAATTATTGTAGGGTTCTCCCAAATCCCCTTTGGACAGTAACTCCTTAGGAAAACAGACACACCCATATTAAGGAGCCTCACAGAAACAGAACACAGCTCCCAAGTCAGTCACATGCCTTTTCCCTGTTTCAGCAGCAGAAGTGAGTCGGAACTAGGATATAGCCTTACCTGAAACCATAGTTTCTAGTTCCATGCTTCTTTGCTCAAAGAAAAAGTGTTCCCAAGCAGACACGATTAGCTCAAACCATTTTTGGAAAAGGGCTATCAAAGCTTGGGCAATGGTTCAACTATGCAAAATTCCAATCCATTAGGATCGAGCACATGTGGAAATGATTAATGTGCAACTGCTGTGTGTCATCTGGGCCATCAGTGACTGTCAAAACCACAGCAAACATTGAAATAAGTACAGGAAAATCCGTAAACGGTTATAGGCCAGCTATACTTTTCCAGAAGGTGAAATTACCATTACTTTTTCCATTAAAATAAGACTGCATAAACGGATTTCTGAAGCACTTGTCATGGGGAACCCTCTGTTTCATGGTACCACCAGAAGACAGAGACCAAGAAAGGAAGCTAGCCAGGGTTGAGTACCTCCCTGTAATGACACAATGCTGTACAGTGAGCCCATACTGGCTTCTCTGCGTTTTTTAAGAGTCACCTTTTTTCCTTGCTTCACTTCTCCAACATGCACACTGGAAACAGCGCTCACTATCCAAACCATTAAAACTAACTTTCTTAAAAACAAACAAACAAACAAACAAAATCCTAACTTTCTGAAGGAATTACCAAAAAAAGAAAGAAATAGAATCTTTCCAAAAATAAAAACAAAACTCTCTTAATCTCCAGACCAGCGAAAACATTCTTGAAGCATGTTACTAATTCATAGACTTAGCTACCTGCTACCTTCTCCTTAACTCATTGACTTAAAATTAAAAGAAAAACAACTCGATCGTAGCTTTCAAATGCACGTTATAAAAGCAAGTGATTCGGACGCTGACATTGGCTTCCAATAAAAAGCAGAGGCGCCTCCATGAGATGTAGTTTTCCCTCACAGGGATGTGTGGCTGGAGAGTGTAGCCAGTCTGCGGTCTGACTGCTTGTGAGGCGGGGCCCGCCAGCTGCGGCCAAGGCGCCTAGCAAGCAAACTGGACGCTTAAGGGGACAAGAGGAGCTGGCCACGGTGCTCTTCCTCCCTCAGGAACCAAGGCCCCTTCCTGCCACTTGTTCTCACTGGAGGAGAGGATGCAGGAGAGAAAAAGAAGTACTATCTCAGAATCTAATAGCCCTACCTCTGCCTCCCTCCAACAATCCGCTTTTGTGGAGGTAGCAGACAGCCCTTTAGGGGTCAGTCCCAAGTATTTTCAGATTCAGATGCTGCCTCCAAACAGAAGGCCGGGCATAGTACCACCTGGTACCCGACAGGTGGCGGGCTTAGGGTAGCGCCCTCAAGTCCCGGCTGGGACAGTAGAGTCGCGTCCGACGCACAACTGCAGCCCGCCCGGGTGGGAACTGGCACCCAGTGGGGCCCGACCACCCTCCCCCGCTCCCCATCCCAGTTGCCCGGGCTGGGGGACTGCAGTAACCCGAGCTGTCCATACGGAACTCTTCCCCACTGTGAGATTCCCATTTCCCAAACAAGACCACCAAGGCCCTACGATGCAGGGAACTCGCCCACATTCCCCGCCCAGGGAGCAAGCCCAGGTCAGCTGTCCCATCGCCCTGCGGTCCCAGGGATGGCTGGGAGAAGCCGCGAACGAGGCTGGGTGCCCAGCACGGTGTGTCCTCCAGGGGTTCACATCTGGCAGCTCCTCCTACAGCTCCCCTGACCATTTCCTCTTTTTTCCGTGTGCCCTGCATTTAAACTTTCTGAGGTAAACGCGGGCGCCTAGCCTGCCCCCACCCGACGGCAACGGCGGCAACAGGTGCGCGGATAGCGGCGTCCTGGCGCCTACTCCGGGAAGTTCCCTTGGCCGCGGCGCGCTGTTTACGTCTCGTTTTGCAGCGCTGGAGCCTGGAGCTTTCGGGCGGGACGAGCCATTGAAACCCGAGACCCAAGACGCGAACAGGGGCGGTGGCAGAAGGCTGCAACCGAGGGCGCACCGGGTCGCGTCGGCCGCGGCTCCCCTTACCTGCGGCTTTGAGGGAGCTCTCGTCCTCCATGCTACGGCTCCGGCGGCGGCGCCCAGTCGCCCTCACTCCCCCCGCCCCCCGCCCCGACTCTACCTCGAGAATCCCCTGAGACTTCCCCACACCCTGCCACGGACGCCACACCCGCCACCCCACCTCAGACTCCTTTCGCCCCGCTCTTCCCTCGGGGTGCCCTCACTCCTCGCCTCCTCCCTCAAGACCTCCGCTGGATAGTTTGTCAGCTATCAAAACCGTGGCTCCTCGAAAATTTTGCGAAGAGCACTCTTTCCACCTTCCCATCTGATTGACCAGGGGAGGGGAGAACTGTTCGCGACCCCATACACACACGCACACCCCCTAGCCAGTGTCTCTAAGCCTGGCCTGGGTACTTTCATGCCTCCATCCCCTTCTGTTTCTTTGTGAAAAAAAAAAAAAAAAAAAAAAAAAAAAAAAAATATATATATATATATATATATATATATATATATATATATATATATATATATATCTCCAAAGGGTTTGCAATCCTGAAATTTTTGAAATTTTGCACAGTTGAGAGTCCATAAAAGGAACACATAACACAGTACAACCACTTATGTTTCTGCCTATTTCAAAGTTTTTCCAATTTTTTTCCAATCTGCTTTTGCTGATACCTAACCCTTTTTAATTATTAACCGTTCAAAAAATTGCAGGCGATTTTTTCCTCCATTACACTTGGCTTGTTTCAGGGTGTCATCTTTCCAAAGGTGAAGGAATGAATGATGTTAAAATGCAACTGTGCACAGACTTGTCTGTAGTCCCAGCAACTCATGAGGCTGATGTGAGAAGATGGCTTGATTCCATGAGTTTCAGACTCAGGGATTTAGAATAAAGAGAGAAAAATACTGAATCTCACAGGAAACACCCACAAGCATTGAGATATGGAAAGCACAGTTATAAATCTTGAGCAATGAGCCCTTGAGCCATGCCCTTGGCCCAAGGCCTTGTACAATGAGGGAAATACACAAGTTCAGGGGAAACTGGCTTGAAATTGCGCTGCTCCACCCTGGATCCACTTCCAGTAGGGCCCCTGATACAGCCCTTCTATAAATATGAGACCCCCAGCCCAAGTCAGGGCTGCTTCTCACTCTCAAGACAGCCTGCATTCTTCCTTGAATGTGCATCTACCTTCCTAAATAAACTTCTGTCTATGCCTTTGTCCAGCTCATGGTGAAATTCTATTTCATCACATACGCCAAGAAAGCATCCTGAGTTGAGTTGTCCTGAGTTGAGTTTCCCCCCTCTCCTTTGGAAACTCCTCAGTCCCTTCTTGGGAGACAGCTCTTCTCCCATGATAATGAAGCCAGAATTAGACAGGTAGATAGGCAAGGGTCCTATCCAGAGAAAGGAGAGATTGAAATATTAATGCCTTCAGAGCCTTTCCTCCACCCTTATCAAGATAACCTGCCCCAGCTCCAACCTGTTGCTAAGGTAACCTGTCCCAGGAATTGTCCCTTCCTAAGGGAGTTGTTAATTGTGCTCCCTTCCTGTCCTGATCACTCCACCTTGGCCCTCGGGCCCATCAGCTTCTCTCCTTTTGGCCATCCCACTGAGCATCTCCTGGGCATCTCCAGGGCCTACTCACACATGCAGGAAGGAGAGAGATAAAAGGAAGAGAGGAGAACAAAGGAAGCCTAGGACATATAAAAAAGTCAGAATGCTCTCACTTCTTGGGGTACCAGGATACCAACTTATGGCCTTCCTCTCCCTCCCAGGAGAAGTCTATGTTACCCCTTTTTAAATAAACCCTGCTTTATATGCTTCCTCTCTAATATTATGCTTCGACGTGTGAGAAAGCAGAACTTGTCCCCGGTAACTGGTGGTATCAATAAGACCAGCCTGGGCAATTATGGGGAGACCCCATCTCTGAGTAAATAAATAAGCATGCAACTGCCTAAACACAAGGGATCTGGTTGGGTACTTGGAAGTTGGTCCTTCTGGATTGGCCCCTCAAGCTGACTGCATCCTCAGCGCCTATTATGGGCCTCTGCCCCCAGTACAGATCTAGGACTCATTTGCCTTCCTTGTCTCTCCACCTCCACCCCACAAACAAGCAGCTCTGAATGTTGCTGAAAGCTCAGTCCTTGTCCCCATTGCCAATCCAAAAAGGAGAACATGGTTTTTGAGAAAAAGAAAAAAGAAGGTTTATTGGTTTATTAGCAAAAGAGAAACACAGGGATATGATTCTGCCCATCTGCAGGAACATGGGGGTTTTAAAGAGGTGACTCAAAGGCTACGTTCCACGTGTTCTCTGTTGGAGTTGTAATTCAATTGTTAATGTTGGAGACAGTCATTTCAGAGATCTTCTGGTACCATCCCCAAAGTCTGGATTACTTCATTCCTATGATGGATGTGTACTCAAGGAAGGAGAAGGTAATCCTGTTTCCCCTGAGGTAGGAAGGGGGAAAGATTAGGAAGAAGCAGGGAGAGAGGAAGAGAAAGACACAGGTTCATTTTAAAAATAAGTTGTAGTAGCAGAACAGCAGGGATTATATTCAAAGCATAAAGTGGACCACTGTTACAAGAAAAACCACCTAACTTCTCCACATTCTTCATCCCGAACAACTGAGGTGGTAAAGACCAGGGCATCCTCAAGCAGAGGATGAAAAACATTCCCAGTTCTGCTTCCATGCATCACTGCTGTAGTGTGCTTACTTACTTGGATCCCAGAGCCAGAAGCTCCCCTTAAAGCAACCCTTGAGTCACCACTTAGGAGTCTGAGATTCCATTTTCTATAGTAATGAAATCTCAGAGCTCCCTGAGCCACAGAGCTCCAAACACCATGTCCTCATGCAACACACATTAATTGGGGTAGGGAACAGGAGAAATAAATGTAAGCAGGCAGCTCGCAGGCAGTTTATGAGCTGCTCCTACTTAACCACAGATATCCTGGTAGCATTGTGCAAACAACTTGTGAGCCACCCCTACCTAACCACTAATATCCTGCTAAGATCAGATTGGCTAAAATAACATCTTACCCAGCCACAAGGAGATGACACTATCAAGCTAACTTCAGACTAGTTTCCTGTCCTTGCCCACCAGAAGACTTCCTCACCTTCACCTCTTTTAATCTTTAAGACTGATTACCATATGTATGCACACACCCATTAGCTGCATAATTAGATGCTAATGAAGCTGAGCAGAGTTCTCTAAAGGGACCTCCCAATTCCAGAGAATCTCATTCATATTTAACCCTTGTATATGAATATTCATCCCCCAGAACATTATAGATAGGGAACCCATCCATCTGGCCCCTGCATTCAGCATTCAGCCCTGGGGTGTGTACTTTCACTTTGCAATAAAGCTTTTCCTTCCTGCCTGAAACCTGCTGTGTCCTTAAATTCTTTTCTGCAATGTGGTCAAGAACCTGGAAGTTTCTAACAGAGGTCTCCTCAGCTCTTGGAGACATTCTTGAACCCCTAATCGGTGACACAGCTAAATTCCCCATACTCTTCTGGATTCTAGGGATTCTGCAGTAAACAAAATGGACAATACCTTGCCCTCATGGAGTCTACTTTCTAGGAAGCTAGAGATAGAAACAACGCAAAAGTCTGTCAAATAAGAGCTAAGACAAAGAGTAAAACAGACCAAAGAAATGGGGGCTTATAATTTTAAATAAAGTAGTGAATGTAAGTCTTCCTAAAAGGGTGACATTCAGACAAAACCATGAAGAGAGGGAGCTAAGCATGTAGGAAGTGTTAGGTCGATGAATGTGACTTAGGAACAAAGCACTAGCAGCCCATGTGTTATAGAAACAGCAATCAGGCAACAATGGAATCGCCTGTCAATCAGCGGGGTCTCCAGGCCAATCCTGGATCTTAGCCAGCTCCCCACCACCAACCCCAGTAGGACAAGGGACTCTAAAAACCCCTTTCCCTGTCCCAAGCCCTCCCCTTCCTGCCCTAAACCCCCACACAGTTTCTCCTCAGACCCTCTTCATGCTCTCCCAGTCTGAGAGTTTCTCCCGGGAGTGGAATCTCAATAAAGCATCCTTCAGCAGCCTTTTTAAATCTGCCTCCTTTTGGTCACCGCTGCCTGACCTTACACAAAGGGGAAAATGACAGAGGTTACAGCAAGTGCAAAGGCCTAAGGTGACAGCAAAGCACTTTTTTGGTATTTAAGCCTTTGTGGACTCCTTGAAAGTCATGGTGTTACTTAAGTTATTGAGACATCAGGCTAAAGATTTATTAATCTTCCTTATAAAGCACAATTCTTAAATCCCTTATTACCTTTTCAAAAAGTGTTTATGTTGCTTTGTAAATTACGTACATAGTACCTGAATACATTGCTTTAAAATATGTGTGTGTACAGGAAGTATGTACATATGGCCTGAAAAGTTCCTTGCTTCTCAATCAGCTCCAATTTTCAAAGTCAATATTTAGTCAAATATTTTCCCTACCTCTCCCCCACTCCAATCTTTCTCAGTTTTGTGTCTGGCTTGGATAGACAGAAACTGCCCCAAAACTAGGAAATAAATTCTTCTAAACTAGTTCTGTTTTTGTTTTAGACATCAAATTTTAATCCAATCAGAATTCATTCATGTAAATGGTATAAGGAGTGGATCTAACTACACCCATTTGTTCCCAAACCACTAAATGGTGAATTCTTCCCCTACCATCATTGTATTATCATCTTCTTAGCCATAAATTAAATTTCCACATGTAGCAAGTGGCACTTTTAATAATTACTCAGAGGCAGATTGTCTTTAAATGCAAGCGTATATTCAATCACAACAATCCTCAAATGCAAGCAGTTAACTCAATTCACACTAACCAAACACACCAAGCACATCACAGAATCCCAGGGCAACCAAGAGCCCCAAAGTACCTCCAATGTCATGCCAGGTGACTTCTCTTAGCCGAAGAGCGAACGTTGTCTTCATCTAGTGGTTCTCTCCAGCCAGCAGTTGGAATCAGGGAATGACGGAGTCAATCCAAGAGCGGACAGCTAGGTGGCCGGTCTCACCAATGTCCTTTGGAACGAAGCTCTCTGATGTGGTAGGACAAGCGGTTTAAATACAGTGCCAAGTTGGTATTCATTGGTCATGTCCTTGGATGCTGTTTTATCACACCCAGGCGTTGCTCTGTCTCTACATGATGGTCCTTACCAATCACATCCAGGCATTGCTAAGCATGTTTGTGGTTGATGCTCCCTACAGTCAGCAACTTAATGAATCCCAGCATATCTATGGCAGATGCTCCTTACACCACATAAATTCTAACTCTTGTCAGTTTTACTTTCTATATTGATTGATTGATTGATTGTACCAGGGATTGAACCCAGGGGTACTTAACCACTGATCCACATTCTCAGCCTTTTTTATGTTCTATTTTGAGACAGGGTCTCACTAAATTGCTTAGGGCCTCACAAAGTTGCTGATACTGACTTTGAACTTGTGATCCTCCTGCCTCAGCCTCCCACACTGTCCGTTGAGGGAACAAAGAGCAAGCAACCACGAATCAGGTGCTGACAGAACTGCCTGTCAATCAGCGGGGTCTCCTGACCATTCTTGGATCTCAGCAAGCTCCTTTGACCAACCCCAGTAGGACAAGGGACTCTAAAAACTCTTCTTCCTGTCCTAAGCCCCCTCTTCCTGCCCTAAACCTCATAAAAATTCCAGTCAGGTCGATCCCCAAGTGCTTCTCCCCAGACAGCCCTGTTGGTCTGGAAGGTCTCACCTGGGAGCAAAATCTCAATAAAGCCTCTTCAGCAGCCTTTTTAATCTGCCTCCTATTGGTCGCTACTGCCTGATCTTACACACATCGTTGGGCTAACAGGTGTGCGCCACTGCACCTGACAAGGTCTGATAACTTTTAACACTTAATTGTTAAAGATTTTCTAGTAAATAAATATTTGTCTGTAAATAAATTTTTACATTTCTAAGACTTACTCAGACCTACTCTGCCATTTTGCACACACTACTGACACCAAAATTGCCTCTGAACCTAACCAAGAATGAAAGAAAAGTGTGCAAGCAAATAGGAGCTCCACAAAGACCTGTGACATATTGTAGCATGGTCCCTATTCCACCGCAGGAGGACATGTTACACCCTTCATCTGGCCTATTTATCCGCACAAGAATTTCCTCAGTGTTAAGAACACAACTATTTATTCTGGTATTCCCAAAATATCTGTGAAATGTGACAGAAAAATCCAACTGTATGTAAACAATAGGGCTAGCAACCTCAAGATGTGGCCCTTAAAAAAGGAGAGGAAAAAAAAACAAGCAAAGAATGAGAAAAATCACGACAGAAGAAAAATATAGGCAAATCTTTCTCCTATAAAATGCAGAAAAAAATTATATTATCACATTGATGCCAGAATTAGACAGGCAGATGGGCAAGGGTCCCCTCTAGAGAATCAGGGGATTGAAATATTAATGCCTTCAGAGCCCTTTCTCCACCCTTATCAAGATAACCTGCCCCAACTCCAACCTGTTGCTAAGGTAACCTGTCCCAGGGATTGTCCCTTCCTAAGGGAGTTGTTAATTATGCCCCCTTCCTGCCCTGATCACTCCACCTTGGCCCCTCAGGCCCATCTGCTCCTCTCCTTTTGTCTATCCCACTGAGCATCTCCAGGGCCTACTCACACATGCAGGAAGGAGAGAGAGAAAGGGAAGAGAGGAGAACCAAGGAAGCCTAAGACATATAAAAGAGGCAGAATGCTCTGACTTCTTGGGATACCAGGATACCAGCTATGGCTATTGGCATCAGATCAATAATGGCATCAGATTTGCCATTTTAGGTTGGAAGCCGTTTTATCTAGAGGCCCCAAAGTTTCAATTCTGAGGCAATGCTGCTTAATTTCTTAAGAACATGTGCCTGCTAAACAATCAATCCTAGCCCAGCTTATGACGCAGCTCCTAAGCAGCTGATGAAATTCCTCTTGTGGGCTACAAAGCAGCTGCTGCTCTCCACCAGGGCCAGCCTTGTTGGTTTGCCTCGTGCTACTGACAATAAATCTCTTGTGTGAGTTTCCAGCGTTTGGCATGATCTTTGGATTTTTGCGTGGACTCTGCAAGTGTTCTTTCAATGGCCCCCTTCTTCCTCCCAGGAGAAGTCTATGTTACCCCTTTTTAAATAAACCCTGCTTTATATGCTTCCTCTCTAATGTTATACTTCAACATGTGAGGAAGCAGAACTTGTCTCCGAGAACCAGCGACATCAACATGCCATAGAAGACTGCCAGAAATTTTAAAACACTCATATTCAAGCAATTTGAAATTCATAGGTAAAGTTATAAAAATCCAATATCCTTATCTAGGAACAGAGGTGATATCTACCTATGGTCCCAAGTACTCAGAAGGCTGAGGCAGGAGGATAACTTGAAACCAAGAGTTAGAGAGTAACCTGGGCCATATAGTGAGGTCCTATCTCAGAAGAAAGAAAAGAAAAAGAAAAAGAGTATGTCCTGTACCGATTTCCTATGGAAAGCTGAAAATAAGAGCAGCATTATAAAGTACCCCCGACAACCAATTCTCTGATTGACTTAAAACAGTTTTAAATGTTTGTTTCAGAATGTCCCAAAAGTAACAAAAATTTTTTTAGAAATTTTTTTAGTTGTAGTGTTAAAGCACGACAAAAAGAAAAGACCACCGACTCCAATTTTAAATCAAATTGGATATTGATTTGGATTTTTATAACTTTACCTATGAATTTCAAATTAAAGCAAGCTTGTAATTCCGACTAGCCAGGACTGTCCCTCTCCTGAAATCCGAAATCTGTGGGATAGAAAATAGCCCAGCAGCTCTCTAGGAGCACAGCTTTATAGCACAGAAAGTTGCAAAAAAGGGGGTGTCTTGAGAACTTACAGATAACAGACTTTTGATAAGCATAGTACAAAGGCAGGTAGTAAGTTAATGGTCTAAATGGTTCAGCACTTAGGGAGTAAACTTAGATCAGAGAGGGTTGTTATCTGGTCAGAGAAAACCAGGCATGGGTGAGTTCAAGGCATAGGCAGGCATTCCAAGTAAGTTTAAAACATCAAAATACAGCTAGGCCATATAGAAATCCTAATATTTTACAGAAAACAGAAATTATCTTTTATAACTTTTGACAAGATGGCTCCTGATATTAGGAGGGAATTAGGCTGGATTTTCAGTAGAGAGACAAAATACCTTTATTTTATGTGGTACTGACGATTGAACCCAGTGCCTCACATATACAAATTAAGCATACTACCACTGAGCTACAGCCCCAGCCCCCCAAAATTTTTGAATTTTTTTTTGTAGATGGGCTCAATACCTTTATTTTATTTGCTTATTTTTTTGTGTGTGATGCTGAGGATAAAACCCAGTGACTCATACTTACTAGACAAGCACTCTTCCACTGAGCTACAATCCCAGCCCCCAAATTTTTAATTAAGTAAATAAATGCTAAAAGCATTTGAAAGTTATGCTTTAGTAGGACATTTAAAAACATAAATGGATATCATCTAATACCCTCAAGATCATCAAGGTCCTTATCTAAGTGGGTGCTGGAATAAAACCCACCTCGTACAACCAGCCAGTAGTCACAGGTCTGCATGTGGAGGCAAGGAGGGTGAGATGGGGGCATGATGCAATCATCTATTCTCATCAAAAAAGAAAAAAATAATAATTGAGGGTGAGATAGGAGGATCACGAGTTCAAAGTCAGCCTCAACCAAAGAGAGGTGCAAAGTAACTCAGTGAGACCTGGTCTCAAAATAAAATATAAAATAGGGCTGGAGATGTGGCTCAGTAGTTGAGTGGCCCTGAGTTCAATCTCTGGTAACCCCTCCAAAAAAATTAATTGATAACTACTGCAGTTTCAGTTAGTTAAGTTCTAGTAAAATCATAAATACTATAATTTTGGAAACAAAAATATTTGCCACAATCATTCAGAATGCTCTTCTGTATGGACCTAACCAATAAAGAAAAAAAAAACACAAAAAAGAAAAAAGGAAAGCAGTGGGGATTTTGATAAAATATTCAGAGTCACTTAATTTTTTAAAAAATTATTCAGCAGTACCTTATTATTCATGGAAGATTTCCAGGGGATGCCTGAAACAGGATAATATCAAACTCCTCATATACTGTTTTTTTCCTATGTATACAAGCCCATGCAGAAGTTTTCTCTGCAAATTAGGCACAATAAAAGATTTTCAATAATCGCTAATAATAAAGCAGAACAATTATAACAGCATACTGTAATAAAATTGCCTCTTGCATTTTGGGGCCATTTTCAAGTACGATAAGGTTGCTTGAAAGCAAGCTCTGTGATGCCATGACAAGAACAAGTCCATCTCATAATCAGCATGGCTGCTAGTAGACATGCTGGACAAGGGATAATTCAAATCCCAGGCAGGACAGAGCAGGATAGCAGGAGACTTCATCACACTACACAGAATGACGTATGATTTTAAACTTTCTGGAATTTTTCATTTATATTTTCAGATCATGGTTGACCATAGATAACTGAAACAAAGGAAGCCTCTGAAAACTGTGGATAAGGAGAGCTACTGAAGTCTATCTGCTTATTTAACTGAAAAATTTTCCACATGCTGTGTACCAAAAGATCACTAGATCAGCAGCTATATCATGTTCTCTATATGTTCTAGTACAGGATTTTGCAAACTACAGCTCACAGATCCAATCCAGCCCCGACCATTTTTGTAAGCCTGAGAGTCAAAAATAGTTCCTACACTTGTCAATCATTGAAAAAAAATCAAAAGAAGAATACTTCATTTCATGTTGATATTATATAAAATTCAAAAATTCAGCATCCATAAATAATTATTGGAGCACAGCCAGGCCGGCTGGTTTACATTCTCACCTTTGGTTGCCCACACTACAACAGCAGAACTGAAGAATGGCACCAGAGGCCATGTGGTCCACAAAGCCTAAAATATGTATTATCTGTCCCTTTATAGAAATATGTGCTTGCTGGGCCCTGCTGGAGTAGGAAGCAGAAGATGTAAAAGTACAGGGGAGGGTGACTCTCAAATAATACTTTGGTAGAGTGACATTTTTGGAGAATCAGTTCCTGCTTTGACAAGTAGCAATTTGGCTACGGGTTGTATGTTTGACAGCAGAGACGAGTAGCTGATCTGGAAGCAGAGATGCCTGACACGGAGGAGTGCTTATATTATATTATCATTATGTTTGAAATCACAAGTGCTTCTTGATGATTGATTTCTTTTCCCCAACCTCCCAAAGGAATTTGACCAGTTTGATTAAATTTCACTGATGTCAACGGTATAAAATGCATTGTTCTAAGAGCTGTTTGTGTCAGGGACAACAGGCAAACCCTTTTACTCCTTTTTCTTGCTTAAGCAGGAAGTCACCACTTGCCAATAAGAAATCTAAAACAAATCCCCCAAAATTTTATGCTTAGTTCAAAACGTGAGCTATTTGAGGTCTTGGGATCTTGTAATCTTGGCAGCCCACATTTGCTGTCCCTGGTGAGAACACATGTGGACTACTGCCTGCTTTCCGGTTCATTCTGAGGGTCACACCTTGCCCTCTTAATCCCGGAGTCAAATATGATTACAAATATTTTCCTCTTGGGAATCTATCTTGTAAGGAAGATCTTTGTGCTTTCCGTTAAATAAAACGTCTCCCTTTAGTTGCCTTCTCCGTTCTCAGGCTTACTGTATTTCACCAGCCTAAAGATTGTGTTTGACATCAGCAATTGTTAGAGACCATTTGTTTTTACAATGGAAAAAAGAAATAAAACTACAGATGGCAGACCTCAAAATCCATACTTCTCTGAGATGTTTTCATTTAGAGAGTGGGAATGTGCTTTTTTTTTTTTTTTAATGGAGATGAATATAACAGTAGACATGTCATTGGGACTAAGTAAAAATATTTTGTCTCTTTTTTAAAAAATTCATTACCAGATTAGAGAAAACGTTTAGGGCAGAAGAAAATTTAAAAATTACAGGAACATAAAAACTGCAGGACACATTCCAGTTTAAGTTAAAATAAGAATGGTTCATGTCAGATCCTTCCAAAAAAAATCTGATAATAACTGTCAGGCTATATGGCATGTCCTTGTAGCCCCAGCTACTCAGGTGGTTGAGGCAGGAGAATGGCAGGAGCTCAGGTGGGGAGTTCAGCACGGGGAATATATTGAGACCCCGTCTCAAAAAAATAATAACATTAACAGCAACATTAATAAAATAACTGCAACTTCACTATCCAAAAAAAGCAGTATGGTTCTAAACTGGAGTTTGAAGCAGGAAGAACGTGAGTTTGAGACCAGCCTCACTAACTCAGTGAGACCCTGTCTCAAAATAAAAAATAATATGGCATTATGTAAACATTGTGAATGCGTCTGATGTGATTCTGCAATTTGTATTTGGGGTAAAAATGGAAATGCATAACTCACTTGAATCAAATGTATGAAAGATGAAAAAAATAAAAATTAAAAATTAAATAAATAAATAAATAAATAAAAATGGTTGGGGACGTAGTTCAGTGGTAAATTGCCCCTGGGTTCAATCCCTAGTACCCCAAACAAAAGAACAACAGCAACAACAAAACTAGCAGTCATCGCAGCCAAGGAGTCTGCTTTCTCTAAGCATAATAAGTTAACATCAGTAAACTTAAGTTATGATTCCTGAACCTCATTAGTTAGTGTTGATTTTGGAGTTTGACCCTAGAACCAACCAACTTTACAAATGTGGGCATTTTATGACTTCCCACCTTCCTCCCTTAAGTGTGATAGGAACCCAAAACCCTTCTGATAGAAGAACTAGGTTAGGTGCCCACAAACCAGAGATGCTAACCTGAGGGAGTTGACACAAAAATCTACAAATGCCCAAGGGAATGTGAGAAACTAGCTAACTGCTTTTAAGCTTGAGTTTTTGCATTGCCCACTTTAACTTCAAAATAAAATGCAATCCAAAGCCCTTTGCATCTCTCACAAAACAGGGTTGACCTCAGCTTCCAAGGGTAGGTGGTGGCAGGTCAGTGAAGGCAAATGGCACTTCCCACCTGCTCTCAGCTGTCAAGTAGCTTGCAGCCCCCTCCAGAGGCCAATTAAAAGGATCCTGTTGCTTCAGAATCCCAGGAGAGCATCAGTGGGGTCCAGTCCTTATCAGTGAGCCCAACTAAGGGGGTGCAATTTCTTTTTAATCAGCGGGCCAATTAAGTAGTTGGAACCAGCATGGTTGCTTTGTCTTGCACACTGAACTTTCCAGAAGCAGCACAGTGCTTGAGCTCATTCCCTGGAATGAGATTCTCATGGTTGTGGTGAGCCGCTTCTGCAGATTATGGTCGCCATTGCAGGATGGCGCTGGCTCCACTGTGGTCTGTAACAAACAACTCCTTGTTTGGGATAGTTGGTGCATGGTTTTTCAGCACCCTGTGAGAAAGTTCCACGTGGCAGCTTTGCATTGGGGCTTGGGATGCTTTATTAAGGCTGGGAGGGGCATCCGACCAGGAATTAGAAGAAATATCAAGGGCCTGAATAAACTGCTGAAAGAAGATTCCTGAGTTGCGTCTTCCTTGCGGGCAAGGGGTCGCGACACATGGTGTTGCCCACATAGGAAAAGAGAATTGCTTTTTGCTCCTTTTATTACCCAGCTTTTGAAAGATAGTGTTTTTAGTAAAGGGGGGGTATTTTAATAGTATTTTTGGCAAGGTCAAGACGTTGCATAACATGGCATCTTCAGTTATAGAAATAACCCCAAATGTTAGCTTTTTTGGTTACTCTGACACAATTAAAAAAAGGAATGCCTACTGTACTAGGGAAGATGCCAGGGCTACTCTCACATTCTACCGCACATTTAAGGAGTGGAGCATGGCATAGACCATTTTTTTGCAAGCAGAAGGAGGGGTGCTGAGCTCACAGACTGGGACCAATAGTGACAACCAGCTGGTGAGCACCTGCCCTTTAGAGCCCAGGAGCAGAGACACTGCCCAGAACACAGTAAGACTCCCAAGTTCACAGAACAGGAAAAGAAAAAGGGTGAGCTTGCCCACAGTTCCTAAACAGCAGGTGTTTGCAACCAACACTTCAAAGGTGGGTGTCATAAGGATGGGGCTGTAGCTCAGCGGTAGAGCGCTTGCCTAGCACGTGTGAGGCACTGAGTTTGATCCTCAGCACCATTAAAGGTGACAAATAAAACAAAGGGTATCAAACAAAGGTTCATCTACAACTAAAACAAAGTATTTTTTCAAAGGTTCGGATCATAGCTTCATATCTGTGTGTATTGTGCGGGGCAGGGAGGGGGATGCTGGGGGCATTCTTTTTTTCTTCTTTTTAAAAAAAGTAGTTGGCAGAATCCCTTTTGAAAGCAACTAAATCTCACCGAATTATAATAGCCAAACTACAATGACGAGTTCAGGCAAGGGAGAGGGAGCATTGCTAATGAGGAAAAATCATGCTATAAACATAGGGTACCCACGGTCTGCTGCTTTGAGAATATTTTAGTCCTGGTCCTAAATCCTCTATCTGGGAAACCAGGACAAATGGTCACTGCACCGCGGCGCAGGACCCAGGCCGAGAGTCCAGAAAGCGCCTGATGGCACTCCAACCCTCTACTGGTTTGTCTCTGGCAGCTCCTGAGTTCTGAGCTGCTATTTGTGCTTTCAGTGGGCATCACCTTACCACCACCACCGCCACCCGCTTCGTCCTTGGCCTTTGGGGCCGGGAACGCAGCGGCAGAGAGGCCGGGCACAGGCACTCGCACTCGGGAGCTGTAGGGCGGCCTGCAGCGGGCGGAGAGGAGGGGCGCCCAGCTCGGCTCGCAGCGATAGCTCAGCGCCACACCGCTGCGCCCGGGCCCCTGCTAATTGCGCGGGCTCCCCACTTGGGCTTCATGGATTCTCAATCCAGCTGTGTGGTGGTGACCGGTAAGGCTATATTTTTGTGCATTCCCATTTGCTGCTGCTTTTAGCCTGCACCTGGAATGCGCACTTGCTTGATCCTGGTCGTAAACAATTCCCTGAGGGGAAAAAAGAGGGGCAACTGGTGGTGCTAAAAATTCCAGATGGAGGCTAACTTCCTGCTATGTCCTATTAAAAAACAAGAAAGGAACAGAGGCTTCCCTGCTTCTGTGGCTCATTCGTTGCAAATAACTCCAGGGGCATGCACGAAGGTGCCCGCGTGTGGCTTAGGCTCAAACCTTTCCTGTCTTTCAGTTCCTCAGGGAGGAAGCTGAGGCTTGCACCGGCTGTCCCTGAGTCTAGGACCCGCTGGCTGGACATAAGTGGTATCCTTAGGAGAGCACTTTCATAACAAGGAAGAGGGACATACTGGCTCAAAAAGATTAGGACCCTCACCAGACTCTCACAGTACCTCTATGGTGACCCCTCCCCTGCACTTCCCGCTCCAACCCCCAAAAGAGAAAGGAGCACACGGTTCCACATACAGAATGAGTTTCTTACTATGGGAACCCTGAAGCCCCATCCCCACCCCTGTCATGAGTGGGTGCCTCTGAACCTCAAAAGGTCAACTTGGAAGAATGATAGCTGTTTGCTCCTGCATTTCACAAGCAAATCTAAAGCCACCCCACTACCACCACTGTGCCTCACAGCTGGTCCCTGGGGGCTTGAACTTTCCTCACAAAGCTCTTTATTTATTTTTAGTTAGTCACCAAAGCTCTTTATTTTTAGTTAGACACATTTAGCACATTTTATGTTTTTTTGAATACTGTTGGATGAAGGAAGCATTCAACAGATGAAGATTCCTGTATGCATGAAAGTCACCCATCTTAATTGAAAGTTACCCATCTTAATATTTTCAGATTGCAATTCAAACTTCTATCAACCTTCTAAAAAGAAAATTCTTTTGAAACCCTTTTATCTCCCTCGTTCTCATTTTGAGTCTAGAAATTGAATGATTCAAATTACGTTTGAATTCCTAAGGAAACTGTACTCCTAGTCAATGCAGTGCTTGTCTCAAATGAAATATGGGTATTGAAGCACCATTGCCCCTCTTAGAATCACACCCATGCTTTCCTTTACGTTGTCAGCCTGTGGTTTGCCAGCAGACTCTAGATTGTTGATGATGTACTTGATAATCAGCCACGGTCTGAGGATGTCCACCAGGCTCCAGAGTATGACCTCCTTTATTGGAAATGTTCTGAGCTGCCCAGGGCAGCCTCTTTATATAATTGGATTTGCTTAATGTGTAAATCTCACCAAGACAATTGGCACATAGACAGATGATGGGAAAACCAGGGCTCTGGCAAATGGTGTCAAGATCAAGGTGTTCTTTATGATTGGCACCAAATGATAGCAATGAAAGGCAGAGGAAACCTGCCTCCAGAGGGCCTCTCTCATTCCCCTAGATTTCTCCAGCTCTTTTTTGCAAGTTCCCCTCCAGAGCTGACAGGTTGACAGTGAGATCTGACCCAGCAAAGCAAAAGCTTCAAACCTTCACTTATTGATTTGTTTTCCTAATTAAAAAAAAAAAAAAAAAGAGGTGTAATTTTTGCTGATGTGAATATGATTCTAAAACAGAATGTGCTAGTTCTGTGTGCTGCGGCATTTTTATTATCTATCCTAGGAGGTACCTAGGATTTTTTCCCCTTGTTCTCAATATTTCCTATTGCCTTTCTTTATTTGCTGACTGTTGCCCTAGGAGTTAATCATATTTATCTTATAGAAAAGTCAGAGGTCTCCTCCTCCTCCCCCTCCATCTATCTTTCTAGTGCTAGGGATTGAACTAGAGGCCTTGTGCATGCTAAACACACACTCTACCACTAAATTATCCTCCAGACCTAAAAGTTTTACACTTCTTTTGTAGAGGGAGGGTACCAGGGATTGAACTTGGGCACCTGACCAGTGAGCCACATCCCCAGCCCTATTTTGTATTTTATTTAGAGACAGGGTTTTGCTGAGTTGCTTAGGGCCTCTCTAAATTGCTGAGGCTGGCTTTGAACTCACCATCCTCTTGCCTCAGCCTCTCAAGCCGCTGGGATTACAAGTGTGCATCACCACACCTGGCTTTTTTGTTGTTGTTTTGAATCTAAGAACTCTTTGCCTAGCCTAAGGTCCCAAGATTTTTTTCCCCCTAAATGTTTGTATAGTTTTACCTCTTACATTTAAATCCATAACCATTTTGAATTCATTTGTGAATGAGGTGTAAGGTTTAGGTTGAGGGGCCCAGTGTTTTATGTCCAGTCAGTCCAGTACCATTTGTTGAAATGGTTGTCCTTCTCTGAATTTCTTTTGCACCTTTGTAACAATTGTGCACATTTATGTGGGTCCAATACTGCGTTCTCTACAAAGCCTACTTTTCTATTAGACATTTGTGCACATATGTCCCAACCATGCCCCCACCCCCAGCCTGGCAGTGAATAGGTCCCACCTTCCTTTTCGACTTCTCACTGTGCCTTGCACGAGGACTCTGAGGGTGTTCCCAGATTGGCAAGGTTGTTGGAGTTAGTTGTCCAGGACCCACAATGACCTGAGGAGTGAAAGAGAATCTTATGTGGATGTGGCCTTGCTTGAGAAAACCTGGGTGTCTTTGGTTTCAGGTTTTGGGCCCTTCCGGCAGCACCTGGTGAATTCCAGCTGGGAAGCAGTGAAGGTAACACCCCTCCCCCACCAGACCCAGATGGCTCCTTCTGTGACTGCTGAGAAGGGCCCAGCTTGCAGGCCCCTTGGTAACCAGAGCCTCACAGGAGGAGACAAACAAATCTGTGCTCCTGGGAGAATGGTTTGTCTTTGGTCCCTGATTGGGAATTGCCTACCTGCAGATGCTCTTCCCACCTCAGTGGTAAGAAAGGAGGCTGAAGGGACACTCCTAGGGACAAGAAAGGCTAAACCAAGATGGATTCCGATTGTCCCCATCTCTGTTGTCTAAGGGGCTGTTGGGAAGTCATTCTCTCAGCCTCAGTTTCCTCAGTCATAAATGGGGGAATAATCATGCTGATATTGCAGGGCTGTTTTGGGGACGCAAAGAGGTAAGTGTGCTGAGCACTTTTATATGGGCGGCTTTGTTCACGCATCGTGACCTGCACAGGAAAGCACTGTGCATAAACCCTGTGCTTATTTTTAAGGAAGTAGCTTCCCAGCGGAGAGTGCATCCTCCCTGATGAGGGCTGGGAGTCTCCTACAGAGCAGACCTGCTCCTCCTTAGGACAGTTGTCTGTTATCGGCCCCCACGTGGTTGTCACTTAGAGGCTCCAGATATTGACAGCTGTTTATTCACACGTTTCCTTCAATTTCATGCCTCTGTTGGGTCAAGCCAAGGGTGGGGTCTCCGGTCTATTCTCAGAGTTTCCCAGTCACACTGAAAAGGCAACAAAACCGCTGGTGTCACCCACCTACAGCAACTGTGGCATTGATTTTCTAGGCTGTCAGCACAGGTGCCATCAAGGGCACGCTCGACTTTTGAGTAAGAATTGGAGTTTTCTTTCTTACCATCAGGAAAAAGCTCAGAGAACCCCAGACCCACTGTCAAGCCTGGCTGCACCTCATGGTGCATCAGAAAGGCCAGCCCAGGGCCTTCAGGGGCCGTTGGGAGTCTGCAGCCAGTTCCTGCATAGAGGGCACTTCCTCTGCCAAGTGTGGGAAGGGCCTGCACCTTTCTGCTTCCTTTTGCAGTCATGATAATGGAAAAAAGCCGTACTGCAAGCTGTGGGACCCAAGACAAGACACCCAACTTTCCTGTGCCTCAATTTCCTCATCTGTAAAGTGGGAAGGTCCTGATGGCTAAGAGAGTTAACACATGTAAACCCCTTAGAACAAGGGGGCACATTGCCAGTGCCCACATATATCATTCTTCATTACTACGAGGCTATTTTATTAGGGTTCTTGGCTGTAGGGGAGTGAAATGTGAACAAAAGAGGGGATTACTTGAGAGGCTTAAGGCTCACCAGTAGGGCTGGAGAACCAGGGCAGAAACCCATGCAGGCTGGGAGTTTCCAGGATATGGCATCAGGACGGCAAACCAGACCCTCTGAAGGGTCTTTCCCTTCCCATTAGCTGAATGAGATAGAGCTTGTGTGCACTACGGGGGGAGCAGAAAGTCAGGACATCGCTGAAGAACAAACATGCCCCGCTCCCCCAAGAGCTGCAGGCTGAGGGGAGAGAGGGGTCAGCACACTCAGGACAGGCAGGGGAGGACACATTCCATGATCAGCACAGCCAGGAGCAATGGCAGCCAGAGATGAGACACAGACTCCACCTTTCTGCCAGACCCTTGAAAAGGGACTCTGGGTATCAGACACCCCTGACTATTGCACAGCCTTTTGCAGTTTCTCTTGATGATTTTAAATCTCAGACTTTCATGGAGATTCTTCAGAAAACTTGGAATGGAATCACCATTTGACCCAGTTATCCCACTTCTCCACATATACCCAAAGACTTAAAAATTAGCATATTATAGTGATGCAGCCACATCAATGTTCATAGCTCAATTCACAATAGCAAAGCTATGGAATCAACCCAGGTGCCCTTCAATAGATGAATGAATAAAGAAATGTGGTACCTATACACAATGGAATATTACTCAGCCATAAGGAAGAATGAAATTATGGTATTTACCGGTAAATGGATGGAACTGGAGACTATCATGCTAAGTGAAATAAGACAATCCCTTGAAAAACAAAGCCCAAGGTTTTCTCTGATATGCACATGCTGACTCACAATGGGTGGGGGGAGCCAAGGTTCACAGGATTGGAGTGGGGACATGGGGAGGATAAGAGTGGAGAAGACAGTAGAATGAATTGGACATAGCTTTCCTATGTTCATATATAAATACACGATCAGTATAACTTCACATCATGTATGACCATGAGAATGGGAAGTTATTTTCCATGTATGTATGATATGTCAAAATACATTCGACCATCATGTATAACTAAAAGAAAAAATAAATAAATAAATAAACCTCAGACTTTCTGCAAATGAAAATGAACCAAATGTCAGTTTTTAATCCAGTATCACCAGATATACGAGTCAGCAAAAGATTTTAGAACCTCATTCTCGAGCTACCAGAAGGATCAGAAAATTGCGTAACTCTATGTGAAATATTTAAAGAGTCACAAAAAGAAGAACAAGAGATGATTGAGAGATCACATAAATTGAAAAAGGGAATGAGAGAAGTTATTGAAATTAGAAATATAATTGTTAAAGTAAAAACTCAATAGTTGACTTATTTATTTTAAAAACTCACTATTTATTTATTTTAAACTTATTTATTTTAACAACTGACTATTCCTCTTTGCATTTTACACCATCTTCTGGGACCATTTCCTTTCCTTCCAAATATATACCCTTTGTGTGTTCCCTTTAAATTTATTCTATTTCCAGTTTAGAAATAGAATAAATGAAAGACACCAGACACACACACACACACACACACACACACACACACACAAACATATGTCATATGATTCTGTTTACATCTGTCCAGATTGGGCAAATATATTGAGATGAATAGTAAATTAGTGGTTGCCTAGGGTAATCAGGGGAGAGTGTTAAGGGGGAATGAGAAGTGTTGGTGGATGGAAATTAGGTTTCTTTGGGGGTGTGAAGAAAAGTTTCAAAAATTGATTGTGGTGAGGGTTACACAAGTCTGTGAATACACTAAAAACCATTGAACTGTAGACTTGAAGTGGGGCAAGTGTATTGCATGTGAATTTTATATATATATATAAAATTATATATATATATATATATATATATATATAGAGAGAGAGAGAGAGAGAGAGAGAGAGAGAGAGAGAGGGAGAGGAAGGGAGGGAGATGTTTACTTACACAAATATATACATATATGGCAATTTAGAGACAGATGAAGAGAAATTAGTGAAATAAAAGACATATATGAAGATATTACTCAATGCATAACATAAAGAGATGAACAAGGAAGTGGGCAAAAATTAAGACAGATAGATTAGGAGGACAGAACAATGGGAATGGATGAGAAGCAATATTCTAAGAGATAATGATTGAGGATATTTCAGAACTGATAAGAGATATGATGATGAAACATAAAACATACCAACCTAGGACAAAGAAGATCCGTACCTAAATACATCACGGTAAAGCTGAAGAACACCAAAGACAAAAAGATGTTAAAGTACTCAGAGAAAAAAAATGGATCATCTATAAAAATGGATAGTCTAAGCCAGGTACATTGGCACATGCCCAGTGAGTTGGGAAGTTCAAAGCCAGCCTCAGCAACTTAGAGAGGCCCTAACAAATTTAGTGAGACCCTGTCTCAAATTAAATAAATAAATTAAAAAGTTCTGTAGATGTGGCTCAGGGGTTAAGCACCAGGTTTAATTCCTGGTACCAAAAATAATAATAATAAAAAAATAGGTCTGAAGTTGTAGCTTGTTGTTAGAGCGCTTGCCTCGTACATGTGAGGTAATGAGTTCAAACCCCAGCACCACATAAAAAATAAATAAATAAAGGTTAAGTGTTCATCTACAATGAAAAATATTAATAAATAAATAGATGATAGCCTTTAGTCTACTAAAGGGGAATTCTCCAAAACAACAATAAAAGCAAAAGAATATCAGTTGAGTAGTAACTTCAAAATGATGAAATTGTAACTGCCACAAGAAATTTGTAGCCAGCAAAATTATTTTTCGAAAACAAGGATGAAGTAAAGACATTCTCATAAAAAGCAAACATCAAGAGTTCATTTTCAAAAGGACAACATTAAGGGAACATATAAAGGATGTGTATTTGGAAGGAAAGAAAATGGCTCCAGAAAGATGGTGTAAAATGCAAATACGAATTTTAAAAATAGTGAGTTTTTAGGTAAAATCTGTATTCACATTATATAAAATAATAATAATAATAATAATAATAATAATAATTTTCAAGCTTAAAAAAAGGATTGACCTGGGTTAAGTTGTGGCTCAGTGGTAATGTGTTTGCCTGGCATGTGTGAGGCCCTGGGTTTGATCCTCAGCACCACATAAAAATAAATAAATAAATAAATAAATAAGGTATTGTGTCCATCTACAACAACAACAAATTTATAAAAAGAGATTGACCTAAAATATAGGGTAATGCCGGGTGGTATTCACCCAATTCTTCAGCCCTATGTCCATCCCATCATGGCTGACCCTCTGCCACGAGCTCATATCCATGATCTTCTCAGCCTTCCTGATAGTCCCCAAGACACAGACTAGTAACAGTCTGCTTAATCTCCTTGCTCACAATGCACCATAGAGTGGTGATTGGAGCAGAGGCCTTCTTAACAGTTGAAGACCCACAAGGAGCACTATCAATGATGGCGTCTGGAGCAGCAGTTTCCCAGACTGGCTGGCCCAAGCCCAGGCTTCTAGTGCTCTCTGCCACCCCTGTGTGTCTTCCCCACTGGTCCCTGCTATCAACCTTCTAGTTTCCCCCTCTTTGTGCTGTTTTTTTTTTTTCCCCCCTAGGCAGAGTCAGTTGTGACCTCTTTGCTATCAATTTGCAGGACCATTCTCTCTCCCTGGGCCATCCTGGATCATTCGGTGTCCTCCACTAATATGTCTGTAGTCTCTATTTGGATTCTGGTTTAGGTCCTCACTGGTAGTACCCACTGAATGTGCTGGCATAACGCCACGGGTGTCCATTAGCCATCTAAGTGGATGTATTAAGATAAACTCCCAGCTAGTTTATGGACATACATTGACCCATTATACAGATACAGAATTAGGCTGAGATGCATTAAACAATATATGGAAAGTACATAGCTCCCTGGGTCAACATAAGCACCAACGTATGGGGAACTGCATCAACATATCCCTATCTCCACAGAGGGGTTAACTGAATACATGTGTTCTAGGGGCAATGTGTTGACTGGCTACATGAATAGTGACATCATTCTTTTCTACTTTATTGCTTTATGCCAGCAAAAATCAAGCTGGTCAATGTCATGGGGGGAAACTAAGCAACATTTAATGAGCACTTACTCTGTACCAGGCACTGTAAATGGGAATGCACAGAATTATAGATAGTAAGGGAATATTTAATTCTACATTTGCAGCATTTCACTTAGAAGAATGAAGTGAGCTAGTAACAAATAATAACTTGAATGAATTTTTGTTGTGGTTGTTCATAAATGGGAGAAGAATGTTGGAAAACAATGGGAAATGTAGGAAATTAATAGAAATGCTAAAAATTTACAATGAAAAGAGGCATATCCCTGGAAACTTCCAGAAGAATGACTTGATTATATTTCCCAATAATGTGTGCCAAAGTATTTAACAATAAGGCTCCTGTGGTGGGCATCCTTCTTTCCCCAAGCTCAAATTTTATGTAGCTACATGTGCAGTGACTGCATCACTACCCATCATGATCCCCTGACTCGGTATACTCAAATTTTGGAGCTAGTACCACCTTATATTCATTCAAAAGAAATTACATCTTCAGCTTTTCTAGAAGTGCCTGAGTAAATAAAATAAGAATTTTGGAAAATATATCATGGACCAATTTAGCCAAGATGTTTTATAACTGCATTTAAAATCCACACAACTGGAAGGGCCAAGAGGTCAAGACTCTTGCCAGACTTGATAAACTTGATATTCAGAGTAATTCCTCTTTACCCCAAAGATGAGGTGGCTTCATCTTTATACATGTTGCTTTAAATGAGAACAACAGCAGTGATAATGATGAATATAAGACAGTGAACTAGAACAGTAAATTAAGTATCGAGCTGATGAATGCTTTAAGATGAAGGATGGGGCCGGGTGCAGTGCGGCATGCTTGTAATCCCAGTGACTCAGGAAGCTGAGGCAGGAGGATCCCAAGTTCAAGGCCAGCCTCAGTAAATTAGCAAGAACCTAAGCAACTTAGCCAGACTCTGTCTCAAAATAAAAAATAAAAAGGATTGGGGATGTGGCTCAGGAATAAAGTAGCCTTGGTTTCAATCCCTGGTACCAAAAAGAAGGAGGAGGAGGAGGAGGAGGAGGAGGAAGAGGAGGAGGAGGGTGGAGGGAGAAGAGGGGAGGAGAATATGGGCCCCTTTAACCCCCCCCCCCAAAAAAAGGACATGAGGATGGGTCTTGGCTTAGGGATGGGCAGGTAACTGCATAGCTTTCCTAGTACAAGTGAATTAAAGGTAATTGTGTGTGTGTGTGTGTGTGTGTGCGCGCACGCGTGTGCACATGCACACATATGGACACGCTGGAGATTGAACTCACAACTTCACGCATGCTAAGCATATGCTCTACCACTAATATACATTCCAGCCTCAAATCATTTGTTTTTCTTCTTTTTTTTTTTAATATTGTTTAGTTGTCAATGGATCTTCATTTTATTAATTTATATGTGGTGCTGAGAATCGACCCCAGCGCCTCACACATGCTAGGCAAGTGCACTACCACTGAGCCACAATCCAGCCCTCAAATCATTTCTTTTGATTCATTTTTATTTTCTTTCTCAAGAGGGTCTCTGTTTTTCAGTTTTACTGTTGCTGTGACCAAAAAACCTGACAAGAACAATTTTATTTATTTTTTTTTTTAAGAGAGAGAGAGAGAATTTTAATATTTATTTATTTTTTTTAGTTTTCGGCAGACAACATCTTTGTTTGTATGTGGTGCTAAGGATGGAGCCCGGGCCGCACACATGCCAGGCGAGCGCGCTACCGCTTGAGCCACATCCCCAGCCCAACAAGAACAATTTTAGAGGATGAAAAGTTTGTTTGGGACTCATAGTTTCAGAGGTCTCAGTCCATAGACGGTTGATTCCATATCTCTGGGCCCAAGATGAAGCAGAAGGGCACGATGGAGGGCTGGGGTTGTGGCTCAGTGGTAGCACACTTGCCTGGCATGTGTGAGGCACTGGGTTTGATTCTCAGCACCACATATAAATAATTAAAGGTCTATCAACAACTTAACAACAACAACAATATGTATATATTTTATATATATATATATATATATATATATATATATATATATATTTTTTTTTTTTTTTTTAAAGAAGGGCATGATGGAGAAAAGTTTTTCAGAATATGTCCACCAGAAAGGAGGGAGAGGGAAAGAGGGAGGTAAGCGGGAGTGCTCAACTCATTAGAGACAAAATACATACCAAAGGCACATCCCAGTGAACTACCTCCTCCAGCCATGCCCTACCTGTCTATAGTTACCCCCCCCAGTCAATCCATTCAAGTGGATTAATGAAGTGATAGGTGAAGGCTCTCATAACCCAATAATTTCACCTCTGAACTTTCTTGTGTTGTCTCACACAAAGCTCTTGGGTTGAGCTTTCAGAGGACAACTCATATCTAAACCATAACTGTCTCTATTCTTCCTACCAAATACCAAGATAGATAACACACATTTTTTTTAATGTAGCCCAGAATGGGTTTTGTCTTGTTTTCTTGATAAAATCAAGAAGGCCTGAGATTAAAAATAGCAAAGGCGAGGATGAAAGGAGACTCCTAGCTGCTCTACAGAGAATTTGCTGATGATAACAGCCAGCCCAGTGCCATCCATTTCCTGAGCAGCCACTTCAATGATTGTCCAGACATGGTCCTCCAGGTGTGGATAAACTGAACTCACTTGAACACTTTTCTCAGGATTTCTTGTACCTTTCTTCTCCACTTTGGTCCATGTGGGGTATGAGTCCATTTTATCCAAAAAAAAAAAAAAAAACAAGTAGTCACTCACATTCATGCTAACTCCAGTTCAGCATGATAGAGGACTGTTCCTCCATTCTCATTCTGAGATGACACAAGAATCCACAAAAATATTGGGGCAGTGCCTCCCTGATCACTAAGGGCCCTGTGCCCTGAGGGAAATGCAAGTTCCACATTTCATTTTCCATCACTGTATGTTCAACTATATCGAGAGTTAGACTAAGGTATGTACTTCTGAATTAATTGTTCTTCTTTGCTATATAGACGTCTCCCTCTTTATCTGCTGAGGATATGTTCCAACATCTCCAGAGGATAACCAAAACTATGGATAGTACTGAACCCTGTATTTACAGTTTATTCCTGTGTCTAATACCTCTCAGAAAGTTTAATTTATAAATTAGGCACAGTAAGGGATCAACAACAATAATAATAAAGTAGAACAATTATGACAATAAAATTAATAATAGAAGTTATTTAAAACTTATGAATTGTTTATTTCTGAAACTTGCCATTTAATATTTTTGAACTAAGACTGACCCTAGTTAACTAAAACTGTAGATAATAGGAGGATATAGAATGAATCTGTGCATGACCTCCTGTTCTTGTTCCCACCACTCAGCATATTTCATTGACTTGAAGAACTACTTTAAAAAAAATGTTTGGGCATCCTGACATTGCATGGATGTCACAGTCACCTGCATCTTACCCTTTGTCATATTTGAGCAGTACTTTTAGTTAATTAATTAATTAATTAATTTGGGTACTGGGGATTGAACTCAAGGGCATTCGGCCACTGAGCCCCATCCCCAGCCCTATTTTGTATTTTATTTAGACACAGGGTCTTGCTGAGTTGCTTAGTACCTTGTGTTTTGCTGAGGATGGCTTTGAACTTGTGATCCTCTTGTCTCAGCCTCCAGAATCGCTGGGATTACAACTGTGTGCCACCGTGCCTAGCTAGTACTTTTACTTTACTACTGATTCATACTATAAGGCTTGGCATTCCGTCTCTGGGGCTTAGATTTATTATTACATTTATTGAAATGTGTCAAGTCCTTGCTGAATTACTCCATCAGTATGGGAAATGTTCCGAACTGCTTATCTTGCTTCGTGGAGACCAGGCCGAAGTCTTGAGGTTATCAGAGCTCTGTGTTGCCCTAAGTGTGATGAATATTCGCTGCTGCTTACACAGTCAGCCATCAGAGGAAAGCCCATAAATAGGCATGGGAATCATGCAGATGACTTAGGACAGCAGAATGTCAGATTGGAACTGGGATTCAAAGGGCAACTCTTTGTTCCTTCCTATTCTGGACCAAGCTTTTTGGGAAACAAATAAGAAAGGGAAGGCTTATTAGCACACCTTTTCTCCACTGCACCCCCACACTACTCACGTTAGAAGCATGTTGCAAATCTTGAAAAACATCAGACACAGTGGGGACGCCACACTTGGGATTCTAAAACCTCAGAGGCCCACCTACGCCTGCAGGCTGAGAGCCAGATTAAGTACCATGAAAAGTCCTCAGCCTCTTTGATGACATCTGTAATCAGGCATGATGACCCTGTACACCCTGAGACAGCCACATAGCCTGCTCCTCTCTGAGGTGCTCTTAACTCTCCTGGCTTGAAGCCCACCCTGAGCCCTAGTGGTCAAACACTGTGCTCTCTCTCTCTGGGAAAGCAGATGTGCATGATGCTGTGTTTCCTGTCTTGCAGGTATTTGCAAAAAGATTCAGACAGGGACTAATGAACCTGAGGTGAAACTCAGGCACTGTGTCCCTGAGAGATGGAGAAATATTGTCAGGAGCCACAGATGCATTTGGGGCATCAGCCCTCAGCCAGTGTCCTGCTGGAACCGCTGCCTCTTCTGCCCACTTATAAAACTATTTTTGTCCTTTACCTATATATATATATATTTAAATATTTTTTTAGTTGTAGATGGACACAATACCTTTATTTTATTAGTTTATTTTTATGTGTGCCGGGATCGAACCCAGTGCCTCACACCTTCTAGGCAAGCACTCTACCACTGTGCCACAACCCCAGCCCACCAATATGTTTTTATTCATTCTAATTAGTTATACATGACAGTAGAATGCATTTTGACACATCATACATAAATGGAGTATAACTTCTCATTTTTCTGGTTGTACATGATTTAGAGTTACACAGATCACATAATCATATATGCACATAAGGTAACAATGTCTGATTGATTCTACTATCATTTCTAACCTCATACCCTCTCCCCTCCCTTCTGTCTAGTCCAAAATATTCTCCCTCTGTCCCCCATTGTGAATTAGCATCCATATACCAGAGAAAACATCCGGCCTTTGGTTCTTCGGGATTGGCTTATTTCACTTAGTATAATATTCTCCCCTTCATCCATTACCTGAAAATGCCATACTTTCATTCTTCTTTAAGGCTAATATTTCATTGTGTATATATGTCGAAGTCTTTTTATCCATTCATCTGTTGAAGGGCACCTAGGTTGGTTCCATTGTTTGGCTATTGTGAATTGAACTGCTATAAACATTGATGTGGCTGCATTACATTGATGTGGCTGCATTACCATAGTATTCTGATTTTAGGTCCTTTGGGTATAAACCAAGGAGTGGGATAGTTGAGTCAAATGGTGGTTCCATTTCCAGTTTTCTTTCCAGAGTGGTTGCACCAATTTGCAGTCCCACCAGAAATGTATGAGTGTATCTTTTTCACCACATCCTCGCCAACATTTATTGCTACCTGTATTCTTGATGATTGCCATTCTGACTAGAGTGAAATGGAATCTCAGTGTAGTTTTGATTTACATTTCTCTAATTGCTAGAGATGTTGAAATTTTTTTTTAGATATTTTTTGATTGATTGTATTTCTTCTCTGTGAAGTGTCTGTTCAGTTCCTTTGCCCATTTACTGTTTTTTTGTTGTTAAGTTTTTTGAGTTCTTAATATATCCTGGAGATAAATGCTCTATCTGAGGTGTACGTGGTAAAGATTTCCTCCCATTCTGTAGGTTCTCTCTTTTTTGTTATATTATTTCCTTTGCTGAGAAGAAACTTTTTATTTTAAATCCATCCCATTTATTGATTCTTATTTTACTTCTTGCGCTTTAGGAATCTTGTTAAGTAAGTTAGTTCCTAAGCTGACAGAGGGAATTTGGACCTACTTTTTCTTCCATTAGATGCAGGGTCTCTGATCTAGTGCCTAAGTCTTTGGTCTACTTTGAGTTGAGTTTTGTGCAGGTGAGAGATATAGTTTTAATTTCATTTTGCTACATATGGATTTCCAGTTTTCCCAGCATCATTTGTTGAAGATGCTATCTTTTCTTCAATGTATGTTTTTGGCACCTTTGTCTAGTATGAGATAACGGTATTTATGTGGATTTGTCACTGTGTCTTCTATTCTGTACCGTTAGTCTATATATCTATTTTGGTTCCAATATCATGCTGTTTTTGTTACTATGGCTCTGTGCTGAAATTTTTTGGGGGAGGTACCGGGTGGGGATTGAACTCAGGGGCACTGGACCATGGAGCCACATTTCTAGCCCTATTTTGTATTTTATTTAGAGAGAGGGTCTCATTGAGTTGCTTAGTGCCTTGATTTTGCTGAGGCTGGCTTTGAACTTGCAATCCTCTTGCCTCAACCTCCTGAGCCACTGGGATTATAGGTATGTGCCACAGTGCCCAGCTGTAGTACAACTTAAGGTCTGGTATTGTGACACCTTCTGCTTCACTCTTCCTAATAAGGATTGCTTTGTGTATTCTGGGTCTCTTATTTTTCCAAATGAATTTCATGATTGCCTTTTCTATTTCTATGAATAATGTCATTAGGATTCTATGAATAATGTCATTAGGAATTGCATTAAATCTGTATAACGCTTTTGGTAGTATGGCCATTTTAACAATGTTAAATCTAACCTTTATCTGTATTGATAGAATTTTATGGAACTTTAGAAGTCCTTCAGATATGGAAAGAGTAGGCTTAGTTATGATACCAATTTAATTTTTGGTCCTGTCTATAAGACAGGGGTGATTTATAGTGGGGTTGGGAGGGGAGCATGTGAAGTTTAGATGAACTCTAGATAGGGCAAAGGGGAGGCAGGGGAAGGGAGGGGGTAGGGGGTGTAAAAAAGATGGTGGAATGAGATGGACATGATTTCCCTGAGTACATATATGAAGACATGAATGGTGTATCTTTGTATACAACCAGAGATGTGAAGAAATGTGCTCTATATGTGTAATATGAATTATAATGCATTTTGCTGTCATATATAACAAAGTAAAATTAAAAAAAATAAAATTAAAAAAAATACTTGGAGACAAACTCTCTAGAAAGATAGAGGATTGGGAAATATGTGGTTGATGACTTTCATTCCTGAATTTCTAAGGCAAGACTGATCCACCAGTTTGGAAGAGTGGCTTAGAGGACACACCTGTGGAGAATGGAACTTTGACATTGCTAGTGCAGAGTGGTCTTTAATCAGCATTCCAAGATCCCCACAAACAAAGGGAGGGCTCTGGTCAGCCTTCAATGGTGAATTTCACGTTTATGGAAGCATCTCCTTTGTGCCTATTTCTGCAACTCCTCCTTTTCAAAATGTGCCTTCTCTGGACCTCAGTTTCCTCATCTATAAAACGAGGACACCATCCTCAGGAAGATCTTTGGGAGATGCTTGTATAGTGCCAATATGAAGTAAGGGTTCTCCAGGGGCAGCTAAGATGATCACCAGACTATTTTAGAACCAGAAAAATAGTACATTCATGATCATTGTAAAAAAAAAAAAAAAAAAAAAAAAAGCTTACAAGTATAGAAAGAAATGAGCGTCAGCCTTAACTCTGTCCTCAAGAAAACCATTTCAGTATGTTCCTATTTCCATCAAGGGCTATAGGAAACAGTATAAAATTCTCATTGTTTTACTTATTCTATCTTGGAATTTTCTTGCAAAGTCATTTTTTTTGGGGGGGGTACTAGGGATTGAACTCAGGGGCACTCTACCACTGAGCCACATCCCCAGTCCTATTTTATACTTTATTTATAGACAGGGTCTCACTGAATGCTTAGCACCTCACTTTTGCTGAGGTTGGCTTTGAACTCATGATCCTAGTGCCTCAGACTCTCGAGCTGCTGGGATTGTAGTCATTTTAATGGCTGTGTTATACTCCAATGATGGTTACCTTATACTTCATTTCACCTTTTCCCTCTGCAAGGTCTCCCTTCCCCCGCCAGTGGGTGCTGGGCATGGCAGCCAGGGCTTTGCACACGTTATACAAGTGCTGTACCTTTGAGCTAAATTTCAGTTCCCAAACATCTTCTCTTTCCCCCTCCTCTTCCTGCTAAGCCCTACTGTCTCTGGATTTAGCTTCTCTCCTCACATGGAGACCCCAAGCCTGGATGGGACTGGAGGCCAGGTGTGGGTCTCAGCTATCCCTGATGGCTCCCAGGTCTTTTCTGACCCAACAGGCAAGGGGAGTACATGATCACTCCCTCTTTCCTTGTTGCCTCCCACTATATCCACTCAAATCTTCAGACATAACTCCACATAGAGGGCATCTCACCCACATGCAGTGACAAATGGATTAATGTTGAAAGATGAATGGAAGGAAGGAAAGGAAGGAGGGTCAGGAAAGGTGAGAAGGAGGAAAAGCTGCAAAGCTAGGAGAGAAGGGAGGGAGGGAGACAGAAAGGGAGAAAAGGAGGAAGGAAGAGGAAGAAGGAGAAAGCAAGAACAGTAGCAAGGGAAAGAGGGAGGAAGAAAGGAAGGAAGGAAGATAAGTTTTCACACACAAGCCTCACTCTTCTGGCTCCATGGAGAGTTCCTTCACTGGGCAACTCCTGCCAGTTGTCTAAGTCCTAGGTAGCCTTCTCTGCCCCGTAGCCCTTGGCCTTCATGTCTTGCTCAGTCATCACAGGGACCCTAGGAGGGAGGTCTTATTGTTATCATGTTTCACAGAAACTGAGGTTCAACAAACTCCAAGAGTTTGCCCAAACTCTCTCAGTAGTGGGTGGAGGCAGGGAGTTCTGGCTCCTTCTGGCCCCACGTCTTTGTACTCAGCCTTCTGCAGCCCAGCACTGCCTGTGTCTACTTCATGCTTCTCCTCTGAGAATGTGACCAGGCCCTGAGCAGAGGAGGCACTGCAGGCTCTTGGGAGTTTTTCTGGAACTTCTGAATGGAGGAATACCTCCATGCATCCTGTGCTTAGCCCCACACCCTCATTTGATAAGGGAAGAAGCAGATCTTGGAAAAACAGCAACTGCTTCTCCACACCAGCTGGTGCCACAGTTCTGTGGATTTGAACAAATGCAGAGAGCAACTGGTGTCTTCCTTCCTTCAGCTCCCTTTGAGAAACTGCCATGTGTTTCTGGTGACCAGATTTCGGAGGTGGAGGATGGAAGAGAGGAAGAAAGAAACAGGAAGCCAGGTTTGCTCTTGTCCAGGAACTTTGCAGCTGTGGGGTTCAGGTTTTCTGGAGGCATTGTGGCTAAAGCCGTGGACTGGATTTCACTTTGGGCCAGGGGTTATTCCAGGCTCTGTCTCTCCTCGCGTTAGCATAAAAGATTGCAATTCTAGCTGAGAAAATGTGCCAGTTCGGAAGGCACAAACCCATGGCTCTCTCCAATTCTGTGCAGAACCAATACTCCCTGTGCTGAAACCACCAGCTCTTCTCAGCAGAAATGGTGGTGGCAGCCAGCAGCCTGAAGTCTGTGCAGAGTGTTATCACTGCTTCTGACAGGGCTCATCAAATTCTATAAATGCCACTTTCAATAAATCCATCTTGCATGAATTTTTCAGATTAAAACAGGTTCATTATAAACACTGGTCCCTTCTATAAAGTCCCAACTATGTGCTGCTAGTCACTGTGCCTAGTGAATCATCTCATTCAATGTTCATGAAAATTGTGAATCATTTCATGAAAACCCATCTGACTTTCAATTATCCCCATTGTACAGATTAGAAAATTAAGGAACTCCAAAGTTAATATGCCTAACTTACTGGCTGCATGGTGGTAAAGCCAGGTTTCAAACTCAGTTCTTTCTGACCTCAAAGCCCATGCCATTTCCTGCAAACACTTGGGTGGCATGTGCTCCTTCTCCCCAGCATCATCCTTCCAATCCAGGCTCAGAATGACTGCCAACTCTAGCTTATTTTATAAAATGCTTCTGTCTGCCATGCACAGTGCTGGTGGCCTAGGACACCAGGTGTATGTGGGGGGTGGGGGGCCAGGAGACAGAATTTCAAGAGCAGGAGTTTCCAAATGAGGCTGAGCCTAGGTTCTCTCTATGATTACAAGCTGGGAAAGTTTCTTCAATATTCCAAAGCAGACTCTTAACACTGCATGAGCTCCTTGAGGGCAGGACGCAGGCCCACAGAGGATCCCTGTAAGTGGGGCCCAAGGGTTCGAGTTATAGGGACTCCCCTTTGTCCTCCATCAACTAAGTTAAAGCCAGTCTGCTTCTTTCTACAGGAGCTCTCCAAGTTGGGCCTGGGGACTAATATGGCGGTGGAACTACGAACTCTGCAGTTGCCTGTAGATTACAGGGAGGCAAAGCAGAGGGTCACCAGAATCTGGGAAGATTTTCAGCCACAAGTAAGTGATGGCTAGAGAGGCAGAGGGCCTTGGAGGCTGATGATGTAGGGGAGTACAGAGGTTATGAACTTCCTGGATCCTGGTGCTTGGGTTGATGGCTGATGTGCAACCTGTCCCCAAGTCCCATTCAACAGTGTGAGGTCCTGATATTGTAAGTGATAAACCCAGCCTAATTCCATCTAACAGTAAGTTTCTCGGTTTAAGCTGAAATATAGAGTAGGGTCTGCCTGGCCCCTGCACTGGGGATTGAACCCAGGGGCTTTTAGCCACTGAGCCACATCTTTAGCCCTTTTTAAATATTTTATTTAGAGACAGGGTCTTGCTGTGTTGTTCTGGGGCTTGTTAAATTGCTGAGGCTGGCTTTAAACTCATGATTCTTTTGCCTCAGCCTCCAAGCCGCAGGGATTACAGGCTTGCACGGCCAAGCCTGGCTAAAGCAGGTCTTAAAACCAGGAGAGAAAGGAGAAGAAAAAGAAATGGAACTCAAAGAGTTTCCACCTAAGGAAGAGGCTTGGGTTGGGCCCCACACATGCCCATTCAGGGAAGGCTGGTTTGAGGTTGGACATGAAGTAAATATCTCCTAGGTCTGGGAGAGTGACTGGGAGTGTGATTCACCAAGGGAAGGCTTATTTTCAAACCTATATTCTCAACCTATGTCAAACTTATATTTCTAAACTATATTATCTGAACATAATTACTTGGTACAAATACCCTGGTACAAACAGCCCTCCCCCCAAAGACCATAAGATGAAGTTAATAAAACATATACCATCACACTGTTAAGGCAATGCCCCAAATGTTTTGATAAAATACTCAGCAGCTATTTTTTAAAAGGAAAAATAATCAGTTCAAATAAATTCTATCAAGATTTATTGGTCTGTTACTAACTTCCTTTATTAAAGTTTCATTAAAAAGACATATGATTCCACTAAAATTCTAAGCTTCTCCTATGGTAATCTTAGATAGTAGCTCCCCCCCCCACCAAAAAAAGAGAGAATGAATACATTACTATGTAAGAATATCTTGAAATGTAAAGGTATTTAAATATAAATGCAGCATGATTTCTAGTCAGCTAAAAGCCCGCTGCTTTTCCTTCTACTTGTATTAATTAGAGGACATAGGCAGGGGATTGTGGGTTTTCTGGGTGGATTTGAGGCTTGAGATAGTTTGCACTGAGAGCTGGGGTCTCCCACAGCCTGGCCCTACTGCATATCTAATGACCTGGTTTCTTGTGATGTCTCTGCTATTCCATGTGTTCACACAGCTTGCTGTGCATGTGGGCATGGACACCTCTGCCAAAGTGATCTTTCTGGAACAGTGTGGCAAGAATAGAAGTTACCAGGATGCTGACATCTGCGGCTTCCGACCTGAGGGCGGCGTGTGCCTACCAGGTGGCCCGGATGTGATTGAGTCGGTGGTCAGCATAAAGGCGGTCTGCAAGAACATTGTGGTGGAGGATGTTGATGTGGCCTATTCCCGAGATGCGGGCAGGTACACTTTGCAGAAGCGTCGAGTGAGCAAGGGGAGGGAATGATTTTCAGAGTGCCATCTGTCTCCTGAAGGGAGAGAGCCATCCAGTTGGCTACTTGATCACCCACCCCTTTGCTGCAGATAAGCACAGCTTGGGTTGCTCACACCCTGGCCTGAGGTCTTATTTCCAGGACCCCTCCCTGTAACACAGGCTTTGGAGCATTATTACAGAAGAGTTGGAAAAGCAGGTTTTGAGAATCATGTGTATTTTGTGGATGTTCATATATATATATATTTTTTTTTGTGGGGGGGGGGGGCAAAATTCTGAGTTTATTTGGCCCCAGATAAAGATTAGTTTACCTTTGCATTTCCAAATTCTGATCTTGGTAGGAATTTTCTCCCTTCTCCAAGTAATGAATAGACAAATGACTCAATAAAGACATGAATGATGGAGAGATTTACTGGGGTAACAGTGTTTTGGATTAGTTAGTTGAAAGTCTGGTCATTTTCTCTTAATCACTTGTTGGTCATGAGACTAGGAATCAGTTTCTGATTCATTCCAGCCCCATGTTCTTTCTGAGGCAAGAAAACCCAAACTTAAATTTCCCCAAGTGGTGGTCCTCCCTCATGGTTTATTGCCAATTCTGTTTACATTCTGTGGAGTTAGAGGTTGGTATGAGAAATGATGTGGTGATTCATGTGGATGTAGGTACGTCTGTGATTACGTCTACTACCTCTCTTTGCATCATGGAAATAGGCATGCAGCACTCATCCATACCCCTCCGCTGTCACACTGGCTCCCTGCCAGCCTGCTAGGAAGAACCTTGAAAGTCATTATCCAGGAAATGCTGGAAGAGACTGGGAAAACCTAAGCTTTCAACCTGATTTGCAGAAAACCGAACAGCCAAAGAGAAGCAACTAGGGGATGTCTGCTTTAGAGAAAATTAAACGTTTCAATGATGTGTGTAGAGTTCAGTTGTGCTTTGAGAGGCTTTTAAAAAATTGCTTGTAAAACAGTTTACACAGAGGGGAAAAAATTCTGAATTAGCTCAACAAAATCACAAAGTTATTTTATTGTCAGAAGAAAAAAGAACTCTCTAAAAGGCAGACATTGCACAAGGGATTAACTAAGTTATGTTTTTCATGGCTATGAAATCAAATCCTAGCATTTTTTTCTTCTAAAGGGCACAGCAGTGGGGCTGTATGATTCTGCCAGATTTCCAAGACCACAGACCCACTTTGCAGAGGCCATGGGAACTCAGGTGCAGCCACTGTTCTAGGTGCCCTCTGCCTGGCCTCCAAACAACACACCCAGGCCCATGAGTGGCTTTAGAAGTACTGAGTTGCTGGTGTTTGGTTATTTCCTCTTTTGGTGCTCATTTTAACCATTTTTAAGTATAGTTTAGTGGCGTTCACTACACCTACGTTGCTGTGCAACTATCACTACCATCTATTTCTAGATCTTTCTCATCATCCCAAATAGTACCCATTAAAGACCACCTACCTATTTCTTTCCTTTCCCCATGTTATTGTTTAGCTCTGGAATGTCCCTCAAAGTCTCATATGTTGAAGAAATTGTTAACATTAGAATCCTCTGCCACAGAGTCATACAGATTAAACCTGCCTTGACCTGACTTTTGTCAGTGAAAGGTCTAGAGAAAAGCCTACAAATCAGTCAAAAATGAAGTACAGATTTTATATTATATGTATTCAAATTTTCTTTTCTTTTTATAGTTTTAGTTGTAGGTGGACACAATACCTTTATTTTATTTTTATATGGTGCTGAGAATCGAACTTAGTGCCTCACACTAGTGCTAGGCAAGGGCTCTACTGCTGAGCCACAACCCCAGCCCTGTATTCAAATTTTCTTCCAGCCAATTTAATGGAGTGAGAAAGACTAGCTTCCCTGACTTCACCAGCAATTTGCATCCTCAGAGGGCTCAGCTGTCACAAATAAGGCGATGCTTTCTTAGGGAACACTTGCAAGTGACATGTGTGAATACACATGCTGCCACACAAGTGTGGTGATGCTTCCAGAAGGGAGGAAACAAAACTGAAGTCAAAAAGTGCGTACAGAATTTTTTTTTATTTAACTTAAACCATGTAGTACTTTAACTACTAGAAAAAAGCAGAGTAAGAGAAACTAAAGTTGCCTTAGCTTCAGCCATTCAAAATAGACAAAGTTTCTTTTTTCCCCCATAATGTAAAGAATCCAGAGTATATAGATAACAGGAATAAATTCTTACAACAGAATATACAAAAACATTTTGAAATTTTTTTCATCTACTGATTTTTTTATATAAACAGAGGATTTCTTAGGAATAATTTATACACAGAAAGTCATTTTATGTAACAAATTGGCCATGTTATTACCTTTTTTTAAAACTTTTTTAGAAAACTTTTTTAAACAAGAAAACTCAGAAAATGCATTATTTGCGATGCATCCATTCCATCGCGCCTTCTGGTTTTTTGTTTGTTTGATTTTTTAATTCCAGAGGTAGACAAACTCTGGCAAACCTCTCACCTCAACCTCACTGGCTTAGAAAGCAGACAGGTGTTTTTGCCAGGCATCTGTTCACCTGTGGATGTGTCTGCACAACACCAAACATCCAAATCAGAAGCTGAAAACAAAAATCAAATGGTTTCTGGAACTTTCTCCTATGGAGTGCAAAAATTCCAGATGTTTCCAACAATGGGAATTTTGTGGAGTTGTGTCAACATGGCCAATTATTATTGGGAACTAGAGGACATGGAGTCAAACTTAAAAAAAAATATTGGCGTGTGCTATACTTTTTATTAAAAAGAATTTGTTCTGTATGGGAAAAATGTATCTTCGGTGTTCTGCCTTAAATAAAAATAAATAAGGTCTCTTCCTTGTTAGAACAAAGCATTCACCATAATGTGAGGCACAGAAGCAAATGGCCTGTGTGCCCCAGAATCTTTTGTGTGATCACTGTGAAAACCATCTGCAGTGCCCTGAAGTCCTTCTATCTGTATGGCATTGTGGAACAAGGCAACAACCACGCCAGTCAGCCAGATGCCGCAGTGTCCTGCCCCAAAGGGTGGCAACACCTCTGCTGTTTCCATGGCCAATGAGGTTCTTTTCTTTCCATCTGTTAAGGTCACTACACTCCAAAGGGAAATAAATGACCAGTAAAAGATCCCCTACCCAATCAGAGGGTTCTAGAAGACCAAGATACTGAAGATACAGAACTACTTTTGAAAATCATCATCATTCCTTTGTTATATAGGGCACAAAGCATTGGGGGAAAAGAGGGTGAGCCATGGCCTGGGTCCAGGAAAATCTTTTTTTTTCTTTTTCTTTCTTTATTTTTAATTTTTTTTGGCATATTGTAAAGCTAGCTAGTAAAGAGGTGTCCTAAAAAATGGATCACAAACACACATTTGCACACAGAGAGAAAAAAAAGTGTCTTTAAATTATTTTTAGCAATTATAAACTACAAACATTTTATAAAATTATTCTATGTTCTTACAAAAATGCAATGAAACATTTAATTAGTTCTTGTAAACCAGATCTTCGTCAACTGACTACCCGTAATCTACTGGACTTAAGAGCCCTATTGGAAACACTAATGAGTGACTAATTAAAAAAATGTATACTGGAAAGATGCGGACACACAAATGTGGACATACAAATGAGTGATTATTATGTTCTTGCAGAAACAAAATAAAACAAAACTCTAAAGTCACGCCCCAGAACTGACAACTCAACTGGTGAGTGTGATATAGTTCGCATTCTTGAACAATGTGATTTAACTCTGTAGGTTTCCAGAGCAGGATGTTAGGTTTATTTGTTGAAACCAAATGCCCATGGATGACTGTTGAGCCTGGATGTGGTCTGATACCTTCAAAAGGCATCAAGTTCAAAACACTGCCCATGCTTCTTCCAAAGCCCTGTACCCTTCTGCCCGCAATTCTTCTCTTCATGTCATGATCCCTGTTAACAATGGTTTCCTAATGCCTGGTCATTCCACCATTGAGGAGCGTTCATTTCTCTAAATGACCAACTAGTCATCCAAGTTGGAGGCCAGAAAGGAAAACTTCTGGCCTATTCAAAGTCTGTATCTTCAGCATCTCTGGCAACAGAGGTTCAATCTAAACAACATCCTCTCTTGAAGTTCTCATTTGTACCACCGACTAGTTCAGAGTGGAGTAAGAAAGTTTGACTTTCATCACTGGTTCTTAAGGAGTGGATCCCTGGTCCAAGTCTCCCAATGCTGCTTAGCCCAGGAAATGAAAAGACAGCTGACAAACACAAAAGTAACATTAACAAAAGCACAAACCCCAAACCTTAAGTGCGTTACTGGGACTGCTGGAATGGGCCAAGGCATACCATGGAGTGTTACTGTCAACTGGAAGGTGCCTACATTTTGGAAAGGAGTTGCCTTCAACACTGTCTGGTTGCCCTAAGCAGACCCAGAAGTGAGAGCTGAGCACTGGGGATGAGCATCTTAGCCTTCTCACTCACCTGAGTCAGTGTAACTTGGCCACCATGGCCACCAGTCACAGAGGTGGACTGCTAAGAAAGAGGCTTTGGTGGATCAGACTGGCCTACAATTTGGCATCATACATGGCTCATCGATCTGTTATCCCAGAACCAACAAAGCACAGTGCCACATATCAAGCATTTTGCCATTTGGTGGTTTCTCAATAACCACTTTTCTATTTTATGGAGCCGCTTTTCCAACCATTGAAATGTCGTCCCGAGTCACAAGAAACAGGATGGAAGGAGAGGCCGGTGATGGCCACGAACACAGTCTTCTATCTTCCAAGAAGGAAGCGCTTTCCAACTGTGTGTCAAACATCATGACATCCCATAAGGAGAACTGGCATAGTCTGGGTTTCACACAGCTCAAGTTCGCAATGTCTCTAGAATATGCCAACTCTTGTTGCCTCAGGGAAGGGCTGTATGTGAGAATGTCTTAATGCTCACATCAACGCAGTGATGTGCCTCAGTGGTTCACGTTACTTCAAGCAGTGTGAGCTGCTGTCAGAAGGAGGTTGCATGGAAAATGCCACAACTCAGCTTGATAAGATTATTTGGAGCACACAAAAGAGAAAAATCAAGAAGAGGTGGGAAAATCAGCATAAAATTAGGCTAGAACTGTGGATATATGATGCCTTGGTATAGTCAAGGTTGGTGGGTTGGTCCAGTAAAATGACTGTACCATCACACAAACAAAATTTTCTTTTATTGAAGTGTTTCTGAAGCATTTGTTATGATGGGCACTACACTGTAGTGTTTTCTCTCTACTTAAAGAAAAACCTCCTACATAATACAAAAACAAATGACACCAACAACTTGGACAGTTTAAACAAAACCCTTACAACCAGCTGAATGATCTGTAGAAATCCAGTTGTGGAAACCGGTAAGTATGTGCAAAAGAGAGGAGAGGCCACTATTCCAAGGGGTCACCTACAGCGTGGAAGAAGAAAACCCTGATCAAACAGTATTTATCAATGATCTTAAGGTCTCCAGGAACTTGGGAGACAAGGGTAGTGTTCTAGCAGGTAGGAGAAAGCCCCTGAGCTTAACTGTACATACTGGAACTGCTAAGGAGCTGCCCCCTCTTGGACAAAACTACCCACAATGTGTTTCCCAGCTGAAGTCCCCAGTGCCTATGAGCAGCCGCTGGATGTGGAGAGTGCACCATCCGCCCGTGAGCAGCAGGATGACAGGATGGACGGAGGTACATCCCTGACCAGATGGGAATGCCACAGAGGCTGGGCCTACCACTGGCTTTCTTAGCCCCAAGATTTGGTATGTCTGTTTACCCCTGGGGGAAGAGGAGATGAGGGTAAAGTTGAGAACAATTGGCAGAGGGGAAGGGGTTTTGCCCCTACCACCCTTTCTGTATCAGATGGGTGGTAATGTCAGGAAACTGCATTCTGGATCAGAAGGCCAAGCTCTCAAATTGTTGATGTGGCTGCACCTTTGAATGGAATAAACCCAGCAGCAGAAGCAGCAGCAGTGGTGGTAGCATATCCCTGCCTCATTGCAGGCCTCACTGGAGCGGGTGAGGGGAACCAATTAACACCCCACACGTGCACACGTGGGATTCTCACAGAATCAACTGTGTGGTGTGGGGGGGCACCTTCCTGTTCTCAGCGAATGGAGAACACCTGCTTTCTCAGTGATGAAATGTGTTGGTCATTCAACATGCATAAAGTAGTTTTGTTCCAAAGTCATCTGACAGGGATGGCCAGGTGGCCTCCCATGGTGTGCTCTTGTTATATCCTCAGGGTTGTAGGGGCTGCTGGGATGAGAGCAGGACAATCCTAATACCTCCCAACCTCTGAGGAACCAGGTTAGGAAAAAAGGAAAAGCAACATGAGATGAGACATCTCAGAAAAAGGCAAGCCATTTGAAATGAGTGGAGAGGTGAGTTAGTGTTGTTTTGACCCCGGAAAACAGCCTGGCCTCTCTCTCCCTGCATCACCTGGGTGTGTGGCCTGTGGCATGGATGAGGTTACCAGTATCAACGGCCTATTGTCAGGTGCTGAGAAATGTGAGATGTATTGTTTTTTTTTCTATATACACATATAAAAAAATAAGAGTGAGGTAGATAAATGTTTGAAAAACAACAACAAAAAAAACCCCAAAATCAAAAAACTGTCCCATCTTACACACACACACACACACACACACACACACACACACACCCTTTCCTCAGTATTTAAATTCATAATGGGGGCTTCTCTACAGTGATTAAAACTGGTATCACAAAATAAGTTAAAAGAAAACTCCTACATATAATACCTTCTTGATTATCTTTTTTCTTTCTTTCTTTTTTTTTTTTTTTTTAAGGAAAAACACTGTGGGACAGAGGCTAGTGAAAAATTTGTAAGATTGAAACTACGGACAAGCAAAAATGCACTACAGACTTTCTTTTTTTGTGTTTAATCTCCAGTCATAACTAGCAATCATCATCTTCGAGTTTTGTTCTTACTCATAATTTAAACATTTCCATCCCAGAAGCAACTCTTGTGCTGTCATCACTCTGGTGAGAAGTGCTAAAAAACTAAACAGAACAAGACCCCCGGGCCTGAAGGACTGGGATTCCTGGCCAAGGAACAGCACACCAGCACCAGGGTTCTGGTTCCCTGGGAAAGAGCAAAGGGCTGGGACTGCCACAGCGCTGGCACTGCCCTGACCTGGCACTCAGGCCAGTGGACCTGGCGATGTGCTTGTACACACCCCTGAGGATGCTGTCCCTGGGCCAGCTGGGATGCCGGGGTCCTGTTCCCTGTCAGTGTGGGGGAAGTCCCTTAGGATGCTCTGTTTCTAGAGATAGGTAGGTAGGTATGGTGAGGGTGGTAGTGGAGGGTAGTAGAGGGGAGCCTGTTGGGCCATACCCTGCTGCACCCTGGGACTCAGCAGCTGTTTTCTGTGGGATGGAAGGATTAAATATCCACTAAAAAAATAGTAATCCAAATGCCTAGTGTCTGCAGTTAAAACTGCTGTTGTACCCAATAATTAAAAAAATATATATATATGTGTGTCACAACCAAAACAAAGGCAAGGGAAAGGTGAGACTTTCAACGATGGGGGACTATAAACACTGAACATGGATGTGTGAGATATTCAACCTTTTTTTTTTTTTTTTGGTCTAACCTGAGTTTGCATCGTGTCCTGCGCTGTAACAGACTCCAATGCCACGAGAAGGGAGGCAGGGGAAGGAGGGAGCAAGACCCACTGAGACCTTGGCCCGAGCTTCTGATCTGCCTCCTTCCTGCACCAGCCTCGTGCCCACAAAACCTACAATGAATGGGCCTGGGGGATCAGGAAAAGGGGAGATGAATTTATAAAAAGGCATCAAACAGTTCATGGCAAATTATGTTCTAGAAGTATCAATTATTGGGAGAAAAGGAAGAAAAATCACACACTCTAGTACAAAGCATAAGAAGTTTCTTGGAGTGAGCAGAAAGGGAAGAAGGGTAGACCTGAAAGTTTTCATAGATTAAATCCACAAAGATAAAGAACAAAAAAAATAGCAGCTTTTTTTTTTTTTTCTGTACAGACGTATAGATGAATATCTGAACCGTAAAAAAGTTATAAAAGTGACATTAAAGACAATGTGTATGCAAATGTTTCACGGTCTAACATAGAACTGTAAGACCCATGAAGAAGTCCTAGTAACAGAGAAAATGTCAACAAAGCTTAGAATGCTTGACTCCATTGCCTGCACTTCTTCTCACTGCTGTGGTGTCTGAACCCCTTTCCTTGCACACCTGCACAAATGGCTGGGCTGGGTCCCTGGAAACCCTTCCCATCTGAGTTCCTTGGCCGGTCAGGAGCGGGTGCTGGGGCTGGGGGAGGAAACTGGCATGATGTCCACATGGACCCATTAGTCTGGCTTTTAGGTTTAACTCAGGGTCTGTTTCCTCCAGAATTCTCAGAGGGAAAGGGGTGGAGGTAGGGAGTGGGGTGGGGAACCTGGTTCAGCCTTTCCCCGTTTTCACTGATGGAAGGTCCCATTTTGTCCAGTTCCCCCAAATAATAACCTAGTCATCAAAAGCAACGAGACTGGGGTGGATGTGGGCTTGGAAAGCACCTGGGGAACAGTCAGATGGAGTACATCACCAATATTTCTCATAAATGATACCATGCTCACCCCATTCCTCTGGACAGAAGAAAATCAGTGTGCGCGGGGGCAGGGGGGGTGTGGATGATAAGGGAGAAAGTTCAGGATTTTGGCAAAATTTGGCAGCATTACAATGGTAACAACCATGGATGAACAATGGCCCTTTTTGAATTTTAGATGACACTAGAAAGGTTAAAGACACAGTTAAAAAACTCCGTCTCATGTGTGTATGTGTGTGTTTTATAAAGACCTGTGGTGTCAGGCAGGTATACAAAGGGTGACGTGGAATCCCAGGAAGAGCCACGTCCTCCATCTGATAAAAAGGGCTTCCCGGCTGGGTTTGTGGCAAATATTTTTCCATTATGAAGCAGAAAAGGAAAAAGGAAAGAAAGAAGAAAGAGGGAGAGTGAGAGCAAGAGTGAGAGTGAGAGCGAGAGCGAGAGAGAGAGAGAGAGAGAGAGAGAGATATGAGGAGACTCAATTCTCAAGTGTTCTGTTGCTATTAAGTGTTGTCATTAAGGTTCTTAGAGGCCGGTCAGTTAAGGGTTTGGGTAGGGAAATAAAAAGCTGCTTGCATATTGAAAAAAGGAATATCCCAAATGTGTTTTACTGCAGAGAAGCCGTCTCCTGTGGGCAGCAATGCAGTTCTGAAGATCCACTGAGGTACAGGAGGCTTGTGAATAGATTGTTAAAACGTTCTCTCCCCCCCACCCACTGCTGAGTGTGCACACACGTTACTGTTTGCACGGGATTCGGGAATCCAAGAATCAGCAGGTTGAAGACTGGGGTAGCGGCAAGGCTCTCTCATCTGTGCGTCCTCCATTCATGTGCGCGTAAGGCCGTCTCTCATCGAAGCTGGCTCGGAGAACCAGCACCCCAGGGCCTGGGCCATTCTCAGCCTTGTGTCCTGAGTGTCTGTCGGGCAGTGGCAGGGATGATGATGAGGCCGAGGGGTCCAGGGGGACACTCTCCATGTTTTCAGGCTCCAGGTCCAGCTCCTCAGGTTCAGGTGGCTTATTCTCCTCACTGTAGTAGAAGGAGACTTCCCGAAAACCAGGTTCCATCTCGTCTTTGATGCTGCTGATGATTTCCAGGAAGGAAGGTCTCATCTTGGGGTTGTACTGCCAGCACATGCGCATCAACTCAAACCTGAGGGGAGACAGACACAAGATAGGCCCAGACTGGCCAAGCTAAGGAGACCAGATAGCCTCCTGGACCTCTCACCATGTTCCACTCCCCACAGTAAGAGCTGAGATTGCTCTGTCACTTCTCTAAGCCTCTGGCTGTCCATCCTGTTGGCCCTCTTACTTCCCACCATTCCTTTCAATACCCCCAGTACCCAAGCCCTACTGGAACCTAATTTTCCAAGGAGGACTAATCTTGGTGCATTTCTTTATTTATAGTGGCAGTGCTAAGAAATAAAATGGCCAACCTTCTAGCTGAACACTCCCTTGCCGAAACATTGTTTCCAGAATCAGACTGTAGGAAACTACCATTTCTCACACAAAAAACTGAGAGCCATCTTGGCTTTCCTAATGGCAATCTCTCTGAGCCCCACCTATGCCATATCCAAGCTTCATTCTAGCGCAGGGGATATCCTTGGCAGAGGATGGGAGGATGGAGGTGGCAGGGCTGCCAGACAGAAGAAGTGCAAATTCCAAGCATGCCATCTCAATCCAGCATCTGCTTGCTGTAGGCCCTGCAAAGGCAGAGCCCTGGCTCCATGATCCAGGATGCATTGAAGCCAATGAGTCCTGGTGGAGACCTCAAATCAGATTCCAACAAGTCAGTAAGGAGAACCCTGGGCAAGAGTACCCTGCACAAGCTGAGGGCAGGCAGAGAACAGAGAATAAGCCCAAGCCACACTTCAATCACATCAGCTGGGCCACCAATCTCCATGAATCCCTCCTGGTCATGTGGAACAGAGGTCACAAAGGGAAGAAGAAAGGAGGTAGGTTGTTACTGATGCAGTCAGCTGCCCAACCCAGGAAAGGCCCAGACTTTGACAAGAATAGAACTGGTACAGAACAGAGAGAGACACCTGATCAGCAAATTGGAGGGCAAAGTAGCAAAGGGCTAGATAGAGTGCAGGGGTAGCCATGGTTCTGAGGAGGAGTCAGCCAGCTTCCCTGCCCCACATGACCATGAAACCAAAGTGCCTCCCCTTACAACTCTGTTCTTGCTGGAAATATACACTTCTGTTCTAAAGCTTCAGGAGAAATGCTTTTTGATTAAAAATTGTCAAATGGAACTCCCCACATCCAGGAAGCTCAAAGCACCTGAAACAGAAGCTCACTGGATTAGACAGGGGAATGAAGGGAAGGAGGGGGACGGGAATAGGAAAGACAATAGAATGAATTGGATATAACTTTCCTGTGTTCATATATGAATACATAACTAGTATAACTCCATATCATGTACAATCAGAAGAATGGAAAGTTATACTCCATGTATATATAATATGTCAAAATGAATTCTACTACCATGTATCTCTAAAAAGAACAAATTTAAAAACAAAACAAAACTAACAAAACAAAACAAAAACTGCCTGTAGGGTGCAGAAGCTGCCTTAAGAGAGGAAGGCTCCCCTGCCAACCTGGTCAGATTCCTCAGAAGACCTCAGGTTGGGTCTGAAAGGTAGTAACCTTTGAGAGAGAGCAAGAGGGAGATCCATCAGAATTCAATGTTCTAGAGGCCTAGGGGGCCAGCAAATTACAGCAGAATCCATTTGTTTACATATCCTCCGTGGCTTTGAAGTTCCAACTGTTGGTTGGGGAGTTAAAAAGGAGGCTGTTTAGCCTATAAGCGTAAAATATTTATGGCTCCTCTGTAGAAAAATGTGACTAAAACCTGCTCTGGAGGAAAAGGAATTAGACAAAAGAGGAAGGCTAATTATCTTCCCTCCCAAGTAAACCTGGGTGTGGCACTAACCATAAGGATAGGTGTTAGTGCCGAGTGACTGCAGGTGACAGTACACATAGTACCAGGCAACGGGAGCTTCATGTGTGGGAATTGCCTTGGTCCTCCCAGGTCTGTGAAGGTTTATTATAATGCATCCTCATTTCACAAATGACAATCACAAAACTAGCAAAGGCAGAGTAGGGATGGGGCTCTCTGTAAAACAGTATGGTTATACTTTGGTTGCCTCAGCCAAAGGGATTATGGTCCTGCTAGGAGATCACCCTGTCTTGGCTATCCACTGGATAGTCGATGTCCTGGAAGGGTTTGATTTGCACTGATAAACCAGCAGCTAGTGTATTGTCTCCCCCTCTGGTCAGACAGTAAACAGAACTGTCTTCCTATATCGACATGTCTTTCTAAGAAAAAAGATCAAAATTAATTAGTTAATTGAAATGGGCCACAAATATATGGAACAATTTTTGTGTCTGGGCTGTGATTTCCTGTCTGGCTGATTAGCTTAACTCTGAGCAGTGTGTGGCCTGGGCTGAAAACATGAGCTGTACCTGGCTTTATGCCCTGAGGCCGGGGGCCAAGGAGGTGCCACCAACAGGGCCATGATGCAGTGACATTAGCACAAACACGCCATGTGATGCCTCCCTTAAATCATTCCAGAGTCATAGCCCTTGCAGGGCTGCCCATAAAAGGAAGCCTTTTTTACTCTGTGGGATTCAAGACCTTGTTTACACTATTTCCACAAGAAAACTCCCCAGTAGACTCCAGAAGGATTTATGAGCTGATAAAACTCTTCTGTTAAAAAGCACATTTTTTACCACTGGTAAGCTCTGATGAGAAAAGCACTGTCCTCTACTGAAAGTTCATGGGGAACACACTCAGTCCTCCATCTGGGGTAGCAACAAGGCTGCAATGGGACTCCTGCCTGGTTGTGAAGCAGCTTCCCAGGATGGAACTATACCCCTAAGAGTCTGTGTGGTGGCCAGGGTTGTATGCACAGACACGCTTCCATATTCCCACCCTTCTCTTGGTCCTTGGCATCCGACATCTTGAACTGAACAGGCTGTGATCTATGGAAAGTGTCAGTGAGCCAACTGGCACTGGGCATCTCATGACCCAAGCATTCCTGCTGCTGGGCGTTAGTTCAGTCTCAGCCCAGTGTCAACCTTCACTGCAGAAAGACTAGATTCCAGAGAGGTTCTGCAGGGCTGAGTATGTACTTCTCCTAGCATCCCTGAATAGCCAGGGCTGTTCTGAGCCACTTCCTAGCCAGGATGGAGGTGGCAGGGCTGCCAGTTAGAAAAAGTGCAAATTCCAAGCATGCCATTTCAATCCAGCACCTGCTTGCTGCAGGCCCTGCAAAGGCAGAGCCCTGGCTCCACGATCCAGGACACACTGAAGCCAATGAGTCCTGGTGGAGACCTCAAGTCAGATTCCAACAAGTCAGTAAGGAGAACCCTGGGCAGCAGAGAAGTATGGTTTGCATGCTGTGGCAAAGTTAACACCAGGGCTAACTGGGTAGGTGCAGTCATCCTGCCTGTGTAGAGCAGACTCATGCACTTGATTTCCACAAAACCAACCTAGGATTCCCAGCAATGTGGGCACTTTAATCAGCAAAAGGAAAAACTCCTTGAAAATCACAAAAATGATCAGATACTACCAAGTGTGTTTCTATGAGTTGATGACTCTCTTGAGTTTAAAAAGTTCAAATTCTTTCCTGAATCCTGCAAAATAAAAAGCTGATGTGCAGGGCTATGGACATGCTACCAGAACAAGTGGCTTCTTTGCCTGAGTTTTTATAGCTGAGTTCACCCTCTCCTCTATCCCTTATCCTGCAGTGTTAGAGCTGGGGCCTTTAATGCCTCCAGATTTCATGATATCAAGGATCACTCCTTACTTATCTTTGTGACTTTAATAGCCAGCATGTACCTGGAACATTCAGTGATGTTTGTGGCCTAGGTACTGGGATCTGAGCATAAAACAGGGTTCAGGACAGGCTTTGTCATCACTTTAAAATGTGGATGCAGCAGGGAACCACAACCAAAGCTGATCTCATGACACTTGCTGAATTAATTCAAACTGAGTTATGATGCTGAGACTTGAATACCCTGGGGCTCAGACTGCAATCTTTCCTCTAAGGCCAGAAGACTATGATACCGAGGAATGAGGGCTTGGCTACTCCTGAGGCAACTGACTTTATGTATAGGCATCACTAAACTGCTGAAGGGTCTTCCTGATACTGAGTTGAGTCCCCTAGGGGCTATGACATGGCTAGGGAGTACCTGTTCCAACAGCAGAACCACAAAGGTGAAAGGTTTCCTCTCCCACTTGAGACCCAGTAGGTTTTAGGCAACTCCCAAGGGCTTAGGACTCTGCTTTCCTCTGGGATAAACGAAGTCCATTTTTTCATCCCTATAACAAAAGAACTCCTCTCCCAGAACCCTTCAACTTCACTAAGCTCATCAGTAAATTCAGAAGGATGACACAGCCACTCCCTATGAAACCAGCTCACCTCCCTTTTTTCTTTTCTTTTCTTAGAAGGGAGACAAATTTGCCAAAGGGGTTCTGGATGGCAAAGCAGAAATGCCTTGTGAATTAAACATTTCTTATCCAAGGGTAACCTCTCTGTGTAAACTTCCTCATCCTCCACGCTGGGAACAGGAAGTCCACTGCCTTTCCCATGGCAGGTGGGCTGCTTCCCAGGCATATTGAATTAATAGTGAAACTCCAGTCATCTGGAAATGGATCAACTTCAAGAGTCCTACAAGTTTCCCAGAGACAAACATTTATCCAAGTCTAAGAAAAAGCACAAAAGCAATACCTCTCCCTCAACCAGCACCAAACCACAGGAACAAAACTCACACCTGCTTTCCTGGGCTATTTCTAAGCTTGCTAAATACCACTAATTCTAGTATTCAAATCTATTCTGGCACTATGTACCTTTATGCAAATTCAGTGGGCATCAGGGCTCATAACTCCCTTTCTTACATTTTACCTCAGCAGTTACTGTTCAAGGTGGGCAGCAGATGGCCACCTATAAGGGACACTGCAGGTACAGAAGGTGGAAACCAGTTTTCAGGACTCCCAGAGCTTCTCTGAGTTATCCCCTCCCACACTGAAACTTGGAGGAGTTGGAAGCCTGCTCTGCCTTGCCCTGGAGCTAGTGATCCATAAGCAAAGTGGCCTCCAGTGTCCTTTCTGACCTAATCCCAGAAGGAACACTCTACTGCTTCCAACTCCTCCACACAGACTCTTAGGGGTATAGTTCCATCCTGGGAAGCTGCTTCACAACCAGGCAGGAGTCCCATTGCAGCCTTGTTGCTACCCCAGATGGAGGACTGAGTGTGTTCCCCATGAACTTTCAGTAGAGGACAGTGCTTTTCTCATCAGAGCTTACCAGTGGTAAAAAATGTGCTTTTTAACAGAAGAGTTTTATCAGCTCATAAATCCTTCTGGAGTCTACTGGGGAGGTCCACATAGAAAGTGAGACCTTACATGGTGCACATCCACATTGGTGCCTTGGAAGAAGATCTGCCACCCTGGGTGAGCCTTAAGAGGACCACAACCCCATTTGTTTGACAGCAAGAACCTAGAGACTTCAAGCCAGAGCCATCCAATTAAGCCACTCCCAGATTCCTCATCTTCAGAAACTCTGTGAGATAATTAATACTAATTGTTGTTTTCAACTATCAGGTTTTGCGTATAGGTGGGGAGAGGTGGGATTATATGCTGGGCAAGGTCTCTTCCAACTTTGGAAGTTCTGAAAAGGCTGTACTAGGAGGTCTCTTTTACAAGGGATAACTGCACCCAGGATGAAGCCACTCCCTGATTTCCTATGCTCAGAGGAGAAAATGGAACACCCTCCCACCACACACACACACACAATGAGAGGAGGATGCCTTCATGGGGGCATTCTTTGGCATTCTCCTTGCAGCTTTCTTTCTTAATTCATGCAAAGTGTCCCTGGGACAGAACAGGCTTCTGCTGGACTGATGTTCAGAAGCAGCAACTAATGAACATAATGTTCACTGCATACCATCTTGAAGCAGAGGGTGCTGTATTGAGTTCCCCGCTTCACTCACACAGCTAGAGCCAGGGGAATGAAGCTCATTTCCTGTACATGGAATGCAGTTTTGGGAGTAACAATCAAAGTGCTTTGAAATAAAAAACAAGACTTTGTTTTGCTGATAGATGAAGACTTCCCTTTCTGAGGCTGTGGGATCCTAAGATGGTCTCAAGATCCCCACCTCTGGTGTAAACAGAGTCCCCTCATCTGTATGTATGGTAGGGGGTCTTGTAAACATGACACTTGACTCCTTTAATTTTGAGTTGCACAAAAGTGTGATTATCCTGGGTGGATCTGACTTAATCAGGATAAAAACAGTAGAAGCAGAAAAGTCTTGTAGGTCTTGAAAAAATAAGCTGCTCTCCCATGATGGCCAATGGAAGTGGCATGTGGCAAGGACTCAAATGGCCTCCAGGGCTGAATATGGTGCCCAGTCAACAAGTGGTAAGAGCACAGGGACTTCAGTCCTACAGCTACAAGGAGCCAACTCCTGCTAACAACCTGAGGAGCTGGAAGATGACTCTGAGCCTTAGATGAGATCACAACCTGTTCAACACTTTGATTTCAGCTTCATAAGACTGAGCAGAGGAGCTGGCACACCTGCATGGATCTCTGGCCCAAGGCCACCTGAGAGACCATGTGAGAAAGCTTTCATGGCTGCTGGGGTCCATTCCCTTGTGCTCACAGACATGTGTCCAACTCCTGCCTGTACATCATCCTGCCACTATGGGGCTCCAGCCTTGTCAGTACTTTACTTTACTTACTGAAGGAGGGTGTATGGGTAGGTAGGAAGATCTGTGTGACATTTCATGTAGACATAAAAACAGCCCAACAATTCCTCTGGAGTGCTTTCTTAAGTAAAGCAAAACCTGTCTTGAAAAGCATTTTTAGAAAATTCCCAAATTTTTGATATACTAATAGAACCTACTTCTTATCTAGCTATTGGGATACAGAAGAATCTCTGAGCCTGGTCTTAATGTACACATAAAAAATTAGCCTGATCCTCCCATTCTATACCTGTAACTGATGATCCAAACAGAACATCTTTATATCTCCCCAACTTTAGTCCAGGAAGAACAACTAATCCTCCACCCACTTCAGCAGCCTGGACCTCTACCAAGCCACAAAACACCAGGTGGGTATTATAGTTTGATGCTAAAGTCCTCCAAAGGCCATGTGTTAAAGGCATAGTCCCCAGCTTGATGCTGCTGGAAGATAGTGGAACCTTTAGGGAAGTGGGGCCTACTGGGAGCTCTTCAAAATCATTAAGGCATGTCCTTGAAGGAGACAGTAGGACCCCATTTCCTTCTGGCTTACTTCTGCTTCGAGGCCATGGGGTTTGCAGTTTTGCTTTGGTATGCACTTCTGACATGATGTGCTGGCCTATCCCAGCCCCTGAAGCAACATGGCAACTGATCAACAACTGAAACCACCACAACTGTGGGCCAAAAGAATCCTTTTCTTTTTGAAAGTTGATTATCTGAGGTATTTGTTAGAGTGATGGAAAGTTGACAAATGTTGGGAGCATTTCCAAGAAGCATTGAGAAGTGAGGCCTATGAAGCACATATCCCCATTACATAAAAGTTTCCAGAAGCCAAACCCTTGAAGTTGACTTAAGAGTAGTAAGTATTGTGGGGCTGGGGTTGTAGCTCAGTGGCAGAGTGCTTGCCTCGCACATGTGAGGCACGGGTTCAATCTTCAGCACCACATAAAAATAAATAAACAAAATAAAGATTTAAAAAAATCAAATATTTATTTTTTTAAAAAAGAAAGGAGTAGTAAGTATTGTGTTGTTGACTTTTTTTTTTTTTTTTAATCCTTACGTGGAAAAGATGAGCAAAGATTGCTTTAGTCAAATATTTTTCAGTGCAAACTGAAAATTAGAACTGAATAATTAAGGAATTAGGGTGTTAGCCCAAAAGACACAGGACCTGCAAGATCTTCTGAAGAGGATAAATAAGGCTGTTCTAATCTGCTCGGTATCATCACCACACCCATAGGACCAGAAAGAATTTCTGGTTCCTGTAATTTTTAATCTTACATGACTCAGGAAAACAGTTATTTGAGGAAATAAATCAAAAGGGAGCTGAGGGGGCCCAGAAAATACATACAGCATGTCGGGGCAGTTGTCCGGCTTGTCTAGAAGGCCACCCTCCATGACGAAGCGAAGGACTTGCTCATTGGACAAGCCCTGGTATGGCTGCTCGGCCAGTGTGGCAATCTCCCAGAGGACAACCCCGAAGGACCTACAGGGAAAAAAGATACATGAGCAGCTTGGAGAATGACGGACAGGACCATTCTGCCCCCCTTTTCCAATATTTCCTCAATCTTAGGCACTGAAAAACTGTCTTCCTGGAGGTGACTGCTTGGCAGTGAGCTAGGCACTTCGCTGAATGTGGGACATCTGCCTTCCCCCATCACCACTGATGTTCCCTGCAACTTTAGCCCTCATGGCAGGGCTGAGGCAACTGATGCTGGGGGAGCTTTCAGCAATCCCTGCATGGTGCAGAAGGTCCTGATTTAGATCACAGCCCTCAGTGCTTTGTTCCAGCCATTTACCCCCACAGGGGGGTACTTTCCAAATTTGTTTTATTCTAAGAATAAAAAAAAAAAAATGCAGACCTCCTGGTTCTAGCCAGTCACTGACTTGGGATAATAAATCTAACAAGCTCCTCGGGAGATTCTTATGATCAGCTTAGAAATCTCTATCCCAGAATTTCTGAACACTGCTACACAAGAGAACCTCCTGGGAGTGTTTTAAATAGACTGATGCCTGAGCCCCCAATAGGAGCTTTTATTTGATTGGTTGGGGGCCCTGGGCCTTGGAATGTTTAAAAGCTCTACAGGGATCATGATTTGACTCAGGAGAGAGAAGAGAACCCTTGAACTCGCAAAGAGCCCAGGAGCTGCTGGCTCAGAGGCCTTGCCCCTCAGGTAGGGGTCTTGGGTGGGCTGCATTGGCCCATGAGTAGTGAGTGACACAACAATAAGAATCTCCTTCCACAGAGACTCACTGTAGGCAAAGAGGTGAGCAGTTCTACCATTCCTGCAGATTTGCCTATCAGTTCAGAAGTTCAAATTAAAACAGGCATTTATGTAGAAATTTCAGATAGATAATGTTCAAGAAAGCAATGCTGTAATCTGCAAAATCAATGTAGCTTCCCAGGGTAAATGCCCACCTTCACAAATTCTTCCTGACCTATCTGCACTGTGCCAGGGTCACATCAGTGGAATAAGTCAGACTGTCCGTGAGCAAGTTGCCTATGAGGCTTCTCGTGGAACTAGCCAAGCCTCATGGAAAAACCTGTGGCAAGGTATTTCCCACCCAGAGCTCTAAGCAGCTTGGGGGATTGACTGTATCAGAATGTTTTATTCACTGCTTCAGTTCTTTCCCATGAACAAAAAGTTTTTGTATAAATTGATATAAAAAGCACATTAGAAACAGAACCTTAGCAATCAGAGGACTGACCCACCCATGGTCCTTTCTAACTACAGGTAACCAAGAAATAGTCTTCAGTAGCACAAAGAGACCCATAAAAACCAAAGCATGGCCAAAGCATGGCTTTTAAAAGAACTGGGCAAAGGAGTTTTCCATCAACTCAATAGTGGGGAAGCTCTGCTTTCCCAAACCTGCCCGTCACAGAAGCAGCATACCTCAGAGGCTGCAGTGCCACCCAGCAAAAGTGATGAGCTTTCTATTTTTGCCAACTACCGGCTGGTATGAGAAATGATCTGAGGACATGGCTTCTGCCAACCCCACTTCTCTAGCCCCACCACTTTTCCTGGCCAGGTCACCAGTTTTCAGGCAGCCAGTTCTAACTGGATGGCTCCACCCAGGCCCTTGGAGACCCACAGCTCTACTCCAAGCTCCTCCACAAACTCAGTGTGTCTCAAGCTGAATTGTCAGGCTTCCCGTTCTTCTCTCAGCCTCCCTACAGCCAATGTCCCATTCCATTGGAGTGGTACACCTGTGGTTACCCTAGCCTCTTTGAGGTCTCATGACTTGGCAGTTAAGACTCAGGTTTGTTCAAGCCACATGTGGTTCCTCCTTCCCCACCCCCAGTGCTTCCTTTGTGCAGGTGGTCTTCCTTGCCCAGCCTATTGCACCCTTCCATTCCAGCTAATGTGAACTTCTTTCTTGTAACACAGCTCTAGGTCACTCTCCTATTCAGAAACCTTAATTTGCAGAGCCCGCAGAATGGATCCCAAATCCCTAACACAGTAACCATGTAAATAACCTGATTCCCTCAAGAAAGTACTACTATTCCCCATTCTCCTCCAGCATTCCCTGCCAGGAATCCCTTTCCCCATTGCTTCATTGGTGGCAGTGGGGTGGTCCTAACAACTTCATCTCGTCTATGAAGGTTTCCTTGACCCCAACCTGCCAGGTCACTTTCTCTTCTCTATAAGACTTAATCCCTTGAGGACAGGGATGGCTTCTTTTGTTTTATGTGCTTCTTCCACAAACTGATAACGTCACAATCATACATATGAAATAAAACAGGAAGCAATAGACACAGTTCACCACTAATTCTTATTATATTGAACTACAAATTTTTTTTTTCCCTGAATGACTCTTGTCTGATGTCAGTTTCATCTGTCCTTATGACACTAAGTGCTCCAGTCTGTAGTTGTCCTTCACAGTTCAGTACAAAAATTACATTCCATTCTTTTTCTGCTCCGGGGTTCAGGGGCTGTGTCATTTCTACCTAACACCAGTTGTCATAATAGCCATTTAAACATCTATCAAAGTACCACAGAAGGAGCAGAGAGCACAGGCATCCCTAGACATTCTTCACCTAACTGACAAGCCAGTAGAGCCCAGAGAAGCCTGGTGACTTGACCAAGGCCACATAGTCAGGCAGAGGCACTGAGAAATATGCATCACCTGTATGTTTTTCAAAGAAGGAATTTCACTGCATGAACTTACCTACTAATGCCTTCACCCAAAAGCAAGTATTTTGTGGACAGATTTAATCTTTAAACATTAGACAAATGCCTCTTTGTAAAGTCGTCTTTAAGCATGAACACTGGGGTGTTTCCTCCAAGTACACAGACCCCGTGGTATGATCTTACTTGGTGGGAAAAGAGGGTGGTTAGTGCATATCTGTTCTAGCCACCAGCAAATTGACACCTACAAAGAAATCCATATTCCCCATTGTTCGGAATTAGTCACCAAAGAAGCAAATAACCTTGGAATTTGTGCCTCTCTGGAAAATTGCTTAACAAGTCAAGAAATGAAGACTGTGTGTGGGGTGGTGCACAGGAAGGGAGCAACAATATGCTGTCAAGTCCCACTCCCCATCCTCTACCTAGTTTTCTTCCTTCCTTCCTTCCTTTCTTTAATATTTACCTTTTTTTTAGTTGTAGTTGTACACAATATCTTTATTTTATTTATCTATTTTTATGTGGTGCTGGGGATCAAACCCAGTGCCTTGTACATACTAGGTGAGCACTCTACTGCTGAACCACAATCCCAGCCCCCTCTGCCTGGTTTTCCACACATCTAGGGGCACACCATGCTCTTTAATCCACATGGGCCATTTGAGAAGGAAGAAGGAACTGCAAAAGGAGCAGCCACAGTTCCCAAAGGCCCAAGGACCCAAGGAATAAACCTAGGATACAGCAGGACCCCAGGGTATTAAACTAGAGGACAGAGACAAGTCTTGGATGACTCCACAGCCTGACCAAGAACAGAGCAGTATGTGTGACTATGCTGCAGACAGAAGGGCAAAAACGGTGTCCCAGAGAGGCCGACTGTAAGAAGGGTGAGAGAAAAATACAGACATTTGAAAAGTCCAGCTGGCCAGACTGAGGGAGTGAACACATAGCCCCTGGAAGCATCTCTGCAGAAGCTCAAATGCCAGATGTGAAGGATACAGTAAGGGGATTCAGGACACTGACCTCTGGGGTGTCTCCCAACCTTAGGATTCTGAGTTTTCGTCTACAAAACCCAGACAAAATTCTTCATATCTCCTAGTCCTTAACTATTTAGGAATGATGGTTTTGTGCTACTGAGTATCATCCAAAATTATTTCCATTCTTTAGAGAGGGGACAGCTTCAGGATAGAGCCCAAGAAGCACCCTGGCCTTCCCCAATGTGTTATCCTCAAAGGCCTGGCTAAATGCCCCAAAGCCCAAAGCACTTCCAATGCCTGGATATTTAAGGGAATGAATTCCAAATGCCTATTGTCCTTTATGGATATCTTTTCTTACTTGTTCATAATGGCTATGTAGTCTAAGACCTTTGTTGGTCTCTGAAGTGACAGTTGGTAACTGAATTTGGTGAGAGTGAGCCTGTGAAGTATTAACAACTGTAGCTTTATCTTCCTACCCTGCTTCTGTTTCCTACCCTATAAATTGACCTCAAAGCTTCTGGAAGCAAAAAGCTTAGACAAACAGATACATGTGTGCACCCAGGTATGCCCTCTTCTGACATCTCAATTTCTAACACTTTGATTTAACAGAAAAACGGTAACCATCTTGGGTAAGCTGATTGTAGAACAGATCTAATCCTTTGGCTCAAGAAACAATCAGGCTTGGCTGGGTCATATTCAAATGCTATTTTCAATTTGTACCTGTCTTCAAAATAAGATCCAAGGCCCTTGACTGTGAAGGAAAAGTTCATGAGGTTAAAAAATGATGTCAGTCACTATTGAAATAGTTCCCTTATGTGGTCATCCGGACAGTTGGAGTAAACAACTACCATTTCTGTATACAACAGCAATGGGATCTCCCAAGAGGAAAGCCAAGACACTCACTGACATTTGAGAAAGTGGATTGATATGCCAGGGCTTTTGTCTGCCAAGAATCTCAGTTTTATTTCAGAACCTGATTGCCTTTATACAATGTGTCCAGGGAATACAATAAAGAGTACTACAGGAAAGTCTTTGCACTCCTTAGCTGATGATCTTCCACCATAATACATTTTTTATAACTAAGGGAGGTATTTTGCTTTCTATAACCATCTATGGGGACAAAGCCATGAACACCCATTGGGAGAAGACAGACAACAGATGGAGATCAACACATCATTGGGTCCAAATAAAGTGTTCTCTGCAATCTGAAGGTCCAATTAGGTGATGCAGGCATACACATGTGCAAATGCCTCACACACAGGCACACCATCTATTGTCGTAGGCAAAGGGAGAAGCAAAGAGATGTGAAACCATTTGGCATGTCCCAGCTCCCAGAAACACAATCAACATCTGCTAAAGACTAAAAAAAAAAAAAAAAAGTTGGTCCACAAATGCCCTTCTATCCTTAGCTAGCCCACTAATAACAGGACCACTTCAAAGCCCACACTTCCAGCTTTAAAGTCATTTTCAGCTTTAGCCCATAAAACACTGAGCTAAAGCTGGAAATGGATAGCAATGAGCAGAGATCAGGAAGAAAATAAAACCCTTGAGCCTGACTGGTGGCTGGTGGCACGTGCGAAGGCTGGATGCCTTGAGCTGGCCTTGCAGAAAAAGGCTCTCATACCAGACGTCTGAATGAGTGGTGAAGACTCCATCCTTGAGGGACTCAGGAGACATCCAGCGCACAGGCAGCAACCCTTTCCCTCCTTTCCGGTAATAGTCTGTCTCATAGATATCTCTTGTCATACCAAAATCTGGAAGGTGCAGAGAAAGCACACAGTTATGCTGCAGGAGCAATTCTTAAGGTAGAAGCAAGTATATGGTCACTGTCAAAGCACAGGGCCCTTCACCCCTTCTATGTTCAAGGTACATACAGACTTACTCCACTTTGAGATGGACTAATATAAAGGCTTGCAATTTCAAAAGGAAGGAATAGTAAAGGGTGATTAATCACATAACAAGAAAATATCAAGAAATCTCTACTTTTAAATACATTTATACTCTGGTTCCTTTAAGAAGTTAATTCCCTTGCTGCATTTAAAATGAGAGACCATTGACAAATTATTCAGTCCCAAGATTTATCAAGAAAATATGTTTTGCATAAACTAAGGATCAGTGACATATAATTCTAAAACCTGATCAAAGAAACAAGAGAGTGTAGCCTCTCATTTACTTGATAGCAAGGCCTATGGCCAGGGAAAAGCAAGGAACTTCATTACTTAAAAAAAGGGGATAATATTTCCTGTAACAATTCACAATACAAAAATGTACAATAAGGGCTGGGGATGTGGTTCAAATACTAGTGTGCTCGCCTAGCATGCGTAAGGCACAGGGTCCAATTCTCAGCACCACATAAAAATAAAATAAAGATATTGTGTCCACCTAAAACTAAGAAATAAATATTTAAAAAAATGTACAATAAGGCACTGTAGAGATGATATTTAAAAATTCTTGCATTTTCTATGTCTCTAGAAGATGTCACAGAATTACGTTTGGTGGCAGGTTTGCTTTATAATTCTGAATTATTGCTTCTTTTGTTGGATTTTGATTTTCTACTCAATCATACAACCTTTTCTAACATGGACTCTTCCTTTCTCCGAGAAAGGGTTTCACTGATTTTAAAAAATGTCCATTATGTCTCTAACTTGTGCCATAAAGAGGTAAAGCTATAAAGCAAAAACACAAGGAGAACAAAGTTTCTTGGACATTAACCAACATAATTTACTTGCATGCTAAGGACCATCAGGTTGGCTTCAGTGAAATTATTTGTCATGCTTGTAATCCATGAGACAGTGGGCACTGGGAAAACATTTATGAAACCTTGTGAAGATTTCAAATGAAGTCTTATCTCTGAATTAATCCAGTGACATGCAAATAAGAGCATTTGCTTTTGCTGTCAAAAACTGGAAAAGAAGTAGGGGGCATGGGGGTAGGAAAGATGGTGGAATGAGAAGGACATCATTACTCTCACTCTAGGCATATCTATGATTGCATGAATGGTGTGACTCTACTTTGGGTACAAATAGAGAAGTAAAAAAATTGTGCTCCATTTGTATACAATGAATCAAAGAGCATTCTGCTGTCATGTATAACTGAGTAGAACAAATAAATTTAAAAAAAAAAAAAAAAAAAAGGGAAAAGAATAAAATCCCAGAAAAAAATTCTCTTCCCAAATACAACTAAAATTTTTTGATTCTAAAAAGAAAAACCAGGCTCATAGGACTGAAGGAATCTGCTCCTCAGCCTCACTGGGTGCCTCACTGCACACTGGGCAGAAGATATATTCTAAGTCCCTCAAGTGAGTGGGTTGGGGAAGGAGGACTGCCTCTTGGGCCCCTTCTTCCTCCTGAAGGGCTGCAGAGCCAAGCTGGGCTTCATGGGGCACCAAATGTGAGGATTCCTCAAGGGGCCAGGTCTAGGGACACACTGGGGGATCCTGGATGTATAACTCCAATGACTAAATGATATCTGATCTATGATGCAGTTACATTCTAGCATCTCCAGATACTGTAAACAAATGCCAAATAAAGACATTCACCTCTGCTTTGGAAACCACTCACTAGGGACCAAAACATTTCATTTGAAAAATCATTGCTAAAGGAAAAAAAAAAAGTATTGCTAAATGCGGGCAAACACTTAAGAGCACAAGGTTTGAGAGCTAGACAAAGAGGTTAAACTGTAAGTAGTTGTCTTTGCATGTTAAGTCTTCTCTGCAGATTCTGAGTATAAATATTTCTTTCTTTCTTTCTTTCTTTTTAAATGAACTATCATCCTATCATAGTGGGAAGATGAAGGTCATGGTAAAAGCAGGTGGTTTCCTGAGCAACACTATATGTTTTTGTTAGGGAAATTGAAAGACCAGAGCAAAAACAACCTAAAAGGCTGAAAACAGTTTCAGCCTTTCAGAGATTCAATCCAATACTTTTTTTGTTGTTACAGTAGTGAGCGGTGGAAACACGGAGTCTACTTGGTAGTGTGGTCAGCCTAGATCACAACAATAACTGTCTTAACAGCAGGGTCAACAGCATGAAGGCTGATGGACCTCAGATATGAAACCCATTAAGCCATGATCTTCCTCAACTGAGGGACTGCCATAACTGTCCCTGCCACCATTCCTGCTCTGTTACAGGGGCTTCATTGTGGAGGCACTTCACCTCTTAGAAAACTCTGTGGGAGAAGGCAGTTTCCCTTATAAGTCAGGGAAACTGCAGGAAGATTGGATGATGACTTTTCTCCAGCTGAGATCACCTGTGGACACTGTCTTGATTATTTATGTAGTTAATGTTGAGAAGTATTTTCCCTAAAATTTTAGGAGGAGTGGCACCTCGGGGACCATGTCAGCTACCTGGACCACCATGTCCACATGCTCTCAGGATTAGAGCCAGCCTGGGTAGGTTTGCAACTGACTAGCAACTGAAGACAATCATACTGATTGTTTCTGCACTCAGGGGATGAGCTGGAAAACCTCTCCATAGATAGGCTATTGCCCACAAGGCCCCTAAAACACTGAGATTTTGTTCTGGCTTAGATCTGGAGAGCAAAGAACATACCTCCAATTTTGACTGTGAAATCTTCGGCCACCATGCAATTTCGGGCAGCAAGGTCTCTGTGGACAAACTTGTTAGCATTGAGATATGCCATACCATCTGCAATCTCTCCAGCCATCTGGATCATCTTGCTTAGGCTTGGAGGTGCAAGGACTGGGTTATTCTGTTAGAGATTAAAAAAAAAAATCACTTGAGAATTTAGGAATTTTTTCTACCTCAAGTTTCTTTAGGGTTTGTAAATCCATCCTTGTCCAATCTGAACATAATAGGTCATTCTGCAAAGAAATCAAGATGTGCTTATAAGGAATGTGTTATGGAGACCATGACATCTGCTTGGTGGTGAAGTCATGTCCTTGCTCCTTGATTACATCACACAGGGCTGTCAAGGAAGATACCAATTAACACTCCTTGGTACCAACATTTTCTGTTTTGGTTAAGGCAACTTTTGATATTAAGGATTTTTGGTTACTCAGATTCCTATTTGTTTAAATGTTCCTTTGATTTCAATAATCAAAGCACAGGTGAACAGAAATAGAGCACATCACAAAGGCCACACAGAAACATGAAATGTGCTTCCTAAATGGACTCTGCATGTTTTGTTTTCCACATAAGCACCGTCAGGAATTGTCTAACTCCTTTCCTTTCCACTTACTTCTAAGGCACAAAGATACGAAGATTTATTTCTTCACTTTGTACTACTATATTCTGTGGGCATTACGAACAAATGAAGTCCAGCTGAAGCTAACATGGATATTGTAAAACAGTGACCAGCAATATGAATAAGCATCCCCTCTTTGCAGAGAGGGCAAAACATTCACTTTAGAATTGAAAAGAATTACCCTCAAATGGTAATAAATCCATTTGGAAAAAAGAGTCATATAATACATGTCACAAGCTCTCTATCCTAAAAAAAAAAGTGCAAAAACTTATCATAATGCAATAGTTTAAATGTTAACTAGCTTTTGTGGGTTCTAGTGAGACAATTTTTACCTTGTTTTCCCTATTGCAAAGGCATTTTTGCTGACAGGTTCTACACATTGCCTTCTTAGCTCAGGCCCCGAGGGCCATAGGAAATTTCCAGGGCTCTGGTATCCAACTACCTGGACTCCTGCTTGGGCTCTTCCACATGGTCTCCACCATAGTCCGACGTTGGGATGATCAACTGGCCCATGACCAAGGCTTAGAGGGTGTTGGCTCTTGCCCAGTGAGGGGCTGTTTCCACTGAAAGCCAGTATCTAGAAGCAGTTAACAACCCTTCCAGCACTTCTAGGTTGATTCTCCACATTCCAGGACATATATGGGTTCTGAAGAGGCTATCAAGATGGTCTCTGGTGACTCAAAATACTCATCTCTCAGTTATCTGGAGAAGCGACATCATGTCACTGAGGGAAGACAACATCACCTCCTCCCTTTACACAGGAGTCTTCTTTAGACATGCTCTCCCCACTTAGAACCTAACATTTCCTTTTAACCTTTTCAGAGCTTTAAACATGTAAATCAGGAAGTGTACAGGTGAAATGCAAAGTTAAGACTCATAACAGTTAAGTTATTGGAGTATGTATGAAATACAGATGATTACTATGAAGTTGTCACTCATTATATGAAATAATCAACACAAGGAACTTAATTTTAAGCACTGGGAGAAAGGGTTGACATTTTGTCAGTTCATGGTGTTACCATTATTTCATATTTCTTAAGAGAGCACAAATCTTTAATTTGGTGAGAGCTACCGAAGACAAGCACACATGCACCTATACTTAGCAGTATAAAAAAGCAAATCTGAACTGGTTGTGGGTGAGGGCAAGTAGAATATAATGTAGCTGCAGGATATGAATACTCACTTTTATACTTCACATAAGTTAGACAAAACTTAAATCTGACAAATCTAAAGGTGAATTTTAGATCTAAAAAGGACTTCAGTAAACACTTCCCAACCCTCTTACTTTACACATGAGGAAACTGAGGCCCAGAAACCTGTAGTAGCTGTTTGAGGACCACAGGTAGTAACCAGTGGCGGAGCAAGCACCAAGAACCCACATTATAAATTTTTATTCTCTGCCTGAACTGGGAAAAAGGAGGACGAGTGCCTGGAATGAGGCAAGTAGTGAATATCCCATCATACCTCCAGTAATGAAGGCAAATAATGAATATTCTGCCACATCTCCAGTCACCTACTTGATCAGGCTTGTTTTCTGCATGTGGGCTTATGGATTTAAGTGAGCCAGGAAAAGGCACTACCATGCAGGGGTGCGGGGACAGAGGCTGGGAGGGACAGAGGTTGGGAGAGGCATCAACCACCCTACTCAGAGCCTTAGGCCATACTCAGGTGGTGGTTCTCAAAACACCCCAAATACCATGTGATGTAAATAAATGAAGTCATTTGTGAATAGGTGCTTGGAACTAATATGAAGGAACTATCATTTGGGAGATGATCAGGTTGCGGATTAAAAGAAGAAAACAAAAACAGAATGGCAACAGAAATGCAAAAGAGGTTAAAAAAAAGTGGGTGGGACTTACTGTTTTCAGGGAATGCAGGCAGGTATCATGCTTAACTCATAAGTAGCAAAGGTCAGGGTCAAAGTGAGGACCTGAAACCCACTGAGGCATCGCAATGAAAGAAAGGTGTTCCTGGGATTATTTCCCAGTGTTTATCTACCAGCTTACTCTTAAAATTCATAACATGCAAGTCAGGTCTCCATATGTTAAAAAAAAAAAAAAAAAAAAAAAAAAAAAACAGCTCATGGGCTAATTGGACAGAAGGGGAGACACCATAGTGACTAACACATAGGATTCTAGCATGTTGAAATTTTTATTACACTAAACAGCCATTGTGCAGCTGATATGATTATCATATCAAAAGTGTAAGCAAGACACAGGATCAAGTCTGAAATGCAGATGCAGAGTTTGAGAACTCTTGCTTCCTAGTCTCAAAGGTATAGACCGCTGACAGTGCAAAGGAAGGGATGTGTATGTGTGTGTGTGTGTGTGTGTGTGTGTGTGTGTGCATGTGTGGTGGGCTTGCGAATAAGCAGATGTCTTATGTACAGAACTGGGTGGGAAATCACCCTAGCAACTTCCCAAAGATAAGGGCAAAAATCCATCCAGCCTAACACTGAACTTCAACAAGCATTTATGGAAAGAATGCCTGCCACAAATGAGACCTGAGTTACATGCTCAATGAAAAAACTGAAGTCGATGGGTGAAGAAGGGATATACTCATAGAACCACAAGAGGCAATTTGTGCTAGGAGATGAGTCAAGTGCACGGGGAAGTTAGTGGAGGAGGAGATGACTCCTGGCAGCAGGGCAGGCTGGCAGGCAAGGTTACGAGGGAGGGGGGTGGCACCAACGTGGCCTGATGGATGGATATGAGGAAATGCAGTCACAAAGGCACAAAGCTGCTTACGTGGTCAGTGATCTGAGAAAGGACAGACAAGTCCTTCTCACAAAAGTCAAGGACTGACTGTAGTTGGGAAATCCTTTACATAAGGACTGTAACCAAGGTTGTAGCAAGAAACACTTGAGGCTAATTAAAAAGTAAACTGACTTAAGGACAAAACATTTTTCTACAGGTGAGATAACATGTGAGGTTGGTGAAAAAACTGACCTCTATTTCTGGCCTCAGAGATCTGAGATAACTTTTGAGATCCCCCCGTGTCATCAGTTCCATGATGACCAGCGTTGGCTGGCCCTGGGACACCACGCCCAGCAACCGCACCTGTGAGGAACCAAAAAGAGAAAAGCTCAGTCGGGGAAGAGTTGTCCACACAACTACTCACGCTACTTAAAATTGTCTGTGTGTTTCTGGGACCTGGTGGCCAGGAGCAGGGAGGACGAGGACATCTACCAACCAAGCTCTGCAGGTGAGGCAATGGGGTAACATAACTAGAAGGTAGAGGGCGGGACACCAAACTCACAGGTGTCACCACAGACACACTGGGGCTCTCTGGGGATGCTTTTTTCCTCTGTCAGACCTTGGCTTTTCAGGGAACTTCTCTTACCACATGGTGACAATTGAACTCCTTCATCACTGAAGCCTCGTTCAGAAACTCAATCCTTTCACGCATGCTGGCAGCCTCATTCACTGTCTTGATGGCCACCCTGGTTTCAGGTTCATCTTTAACCACACCCTTGGCAACTCCTTCATAGACCATCCCGAAGGACCCCTGCCCCAGCTCCCGGTTCATGGTGATTTTCTCTCGAGCGACCTCCCACTCGTCAGGAATGTACACTAGAGAAGAAACCAGGATGGAAACAGGCATGGAAAACAGCCCCCATACAGAATGCGGCTTTTGGGGGAAACTTCAGGCCAAATAATGCAAGATGCTGCTTCCTAAATCCACAGACTATCAGGAGACAATCACATGGCTTTCTCCAAAATGTCCACATGCCAATGACTTGAGTAAGACTGCACAAAGTACAGGTATTCTAAATCTTTGGGGATTCCAAGATAATTCAAAGATTATTATCAACATACAAGAACCAGAAGGAAGCAAAGAAGCCTACGATAGGACAGCAAACAGTGGTTCCTTTTGATTATTTATTTTCATCACTTTCATCTCTAGTAATTAGAAAAAATGCAAATCAAAACTAGTCAAGATTTCATCTCGCTCCAGTTAGAATAGCAGTTATCAAGAACACAAGCAACAACAAGTATTGGCAAAGGTGTGGGGGAAAAGGCACACTGATACATTGCTGGTGGAATTGCAAATTGGTACAACCATTCTGGAAAGCAGTATGGAAAACTTGGAATGGGAACCACCATTTGATCCAGCTATCCCACTCCTCAGTTTATACCCAAAAGACTTAAAAACAGCATATTACAGTGATGCAGCCACATCAAGGCTTATAGCACCATAATTCACAATAACTAAACTGTGGAACCAACCTTCAGGTAGATGAATGGATAAAGAAACTGTGGCACCTATACACAATGGAATATTACTTAGCATTGAAAGAGAACAAAATTATGACATTTGCAGGTAAATGGATGGAGTTGGAGAATATCATGCTAAGCAAAGTAAGCAAATCCCCAAAAACCAAAGGCCGAATGTTTTCTCTGATAAATGGATGCTAATCCATAAATGGAGGTGGGGCATGGGATGAGTGGAGGAACTTTCAATTGGGTAAAGAGGAAGGAGAGAGGGGAGGAGGTAGGAAAGATGGTGGAATGAGATGAACATCATTACCCTAGGTACATATATGATTGCACAAATGGTATGACTCTACTTCATGTACAACCAGAGAAGTGAAAAATTATGCTCCATTTGTGTACAATGAATCAAAGAGTATTCTGCTAAACAATAACAACAAAAATACAATCATAACCCTAGACCTGAGATGGTGTTCTTCATAATAAAACATGTTTTTCTGTTTTAGTGATTAAAAGAAGAAGTCATCAAAACAATCTTAAAAAAAAGTTGAAGTATTAACCCTTCACCCCCCAAAAAACAAAAACAAAACCATGACAAAAAAAAAAAAAAAATGCAAGCTAACCACAGGAGACAGAAAAATTGAGTGAAATGGTTAAGAATTATTCTGGGTTTGAAGTTTGCTTGTCCTCATCAATGGATCCAAAAGGAAATCAGAGGAAGAGGGTAGTAGTAGTAGGAAAGGGGGAAGAGTTTTCATTCTGTTTTTGGTGCTGCGTGTCAAACCCAGGGACTTGTGCATGCAAGGCAAATACTCTAGCAACTGAGCTATATCCCCAACAAGAGTTTTCATTCTGGAAGGGGAAAAAGTCAGAGGTGCATGTGAGAGGTGGTAACATCCTACTTCTCGGATGCATCCAAAAGAGATGTTAAGGGTTTCCAGCATAGCCTGTTTTGTCTATTCAAGTGCTACTGAATGGGGCTAGTCCATTTGAGACATGTCTAAGTATAAATATGCACTAATTGTCAAAGACTTAGCAAAAAAAAAAAAATTCAGTAACTTTTACATTGATTTCAACTGATGATATTTTTGGATATATTGGATTAAATAAAACATTATTAAAATTTATTTCATTCTTTTTTTTTTTTTTTAAAGTATGGCTACCAGGAAATGTGAGGTTACTAATGTGAACTGCATCATCTTTCTAACAGGAGGACTTCTGTAGTCTAGATATCATCTCCCAGTCTTGCCTTTGGCCACTGGATCACTAGTGAAGCACAGAAGCAACTGAGCTCTGGTGCTGAGGGAGAACTGCTAGTGACTGTAGCGGTTTGGCCTGGGCTCTGTGATTCCACGGACTCCCTTGATACCAGGGTGAAGGGCTGGGGGTGAGGTGGTAAATACTGAACTTGCATATGATTTCTTCTTCAGCTTAGATTTGATCTGGTTTGAGAAAATAAATAATTCTAGGCAGGAAGAAAGAAGGAAAAAAAGTGGGGAGGTAGGTGGAAGAAAGAAAGAAAAATCAAACAATGGTCCCATCCTACAGCTCCAATGGGTAGGATAAAAATTAAAATAAAATCAACCTAGTCCATAAGATCTGCATTAAATTTCAATTATAACCATGATCTCCTAAGTGCTATGAGCTAAGGTCTCTGCCTGAGGGGAAGTAGTCACGGATTCTGCCTGGCAGGAAGGAAGTGGTCCTGGTTCAGAAATAGAGGACGAGAAGTGGGGTTCATGCCTGTATTTGCTTTTGTGTTTTCAGAGGCTGACCTTGGGTCTGTGGCTGAATGGGATAGACCAGTAGCTGATAACTGTGTGTGGCAATCCCCACATCAAGTATTTACCTTTAGTGATGTCTTAAAGGAAAAATGTTTACTATCAATGAGGCCCAGGAGATACCACCAATTTATACTTTGAGGAGTGTCTAACATAGATAATATTAAGTTTCTTAAATTTTTTTCCATACACATTTCTATGTTTCATCATACATATGTGCTCAGGAATTTCTCATATGGCCTCTGTAGGGCTGAGGCAGTTAGCATTCCTGAAGAGGAGGCTAAAGCTTGCTTAGGGGGAATAAGGATGTAAGGCAGCCAGGAGATACAGCTCTTCACAATACCCTCTGAAGGTATAAAGAGTCACTGTCTCTATCCATTTATCTCTGAAGATCCAGGCTGGCTTTTAATCAGAATTAACTACGTGGTGTGCCACAGAACATGGAGTTAAAACCAATCACATTCATTCTGTGGGAGGTCCCAGAAGTCAAGGCCCTCAATGTTTTTCTTTAAACTCAACCCAAGAGTTCAGACTTTAACCAGCAGTCCTAAGCCCCACCAGCCAGTAGCGGTTTATAAACATGCACAATGTTATCAGCACTTTCCTGTAGGGGATTTTCAATGTAGTCTGGAGAATGGTGACATGCAGATTAGCTTTAGGAGAAAGAAGTTTTTAAGCACCTTTGAAATGCAGTGTCATTTTATTTTCCTTTGAGGAAAATGGCTATGTGGTAATTGTTAAAAGGCTGAATAAATTAAGTTCAAATGAGGTGACTTGTTTCCACCTGTTGGTGTGGATGACAATAAGTTTGCTTCTGTTTTGTTTTGAAGAACTATGACATATTATGAAAGCATTCTGTTAAGGAAACAAAATTTGAATTCAAGTCACTGTTACAGAGCCTTACTTTATCGTATTAATACTTTCTGTAAACTTCTTGTATATTTCATCATTAAAGCTAAAAATGCCCACTTTCAATGCTTTATTTAAAAATACAGTAGATTCTGTGGTACAGTCTTATATAATCTTCAGAGAGGAGAGGTGGCCTTGCACTGTCCCCGTGTCTTCCCATTGTCTGGGAGATCACCTTTACTGATTTGATTTCTTTTCTTTTTCTTTTTCAAAAAGCAATTATTGAGCTGGGCTGGTGATGCATGCCTGTAATCCCAAGTTTATGGGGGAGACTGAGGTAGAAGAATAACTTGAACCCAGGAGTTCCACACCAGCCTGGGCATCTAAGAGAGACCCTATCTCAAAAATAATGAATAAATAAAATAAAATAAAATAAAAGTTAAAAAGCTATTTTTAGTATGACCAACGAAGACCTATCATCTTGCTGGTTTTCATTTTTTGGCAAAACTGGGGATTAAATCCAGGGCCCTGTAATATGCTAGACAAGTACTCTAGATACCCAAACCCCCTGTTTTCCTTATTTTTAAAAGAGAAGGATCTTCTTTGTAAGTAACTGTTCTTATAAGTGTGGTGTTCATCCTTCTGGAATGTCCTGTGTCTAACACACACACACACACACACACACACACACACACACAAACATAAATGTCTGCTAAAAACCAACTTTTTGAGATCTTTATGTAAATAGGAATAATATACTTATTCTGTACCCAATTCCCATTCAGAAGGAGCTGTTTTTGATCAGCTCTACTATAAACATAATTGAATTAGAAATGATTACAGAAATCATAGTAAACCATACACACTTACACAGTACTTTAAAATTACCAAAGTATTTTCCTATGCTTTCTCATTTGATCAGGATAGTTGATTAGAATAATCACAACTCCTTATCTCACATTTCCGGCATATCTACTTCCACTTCTCCCGAAGCAGGAAAGTAGTAAACATTTTTTTTCTGAACACTCACCTAATGTCATGCACTTGATTATTCATTTGACAAGCCTGGTACAGCCCATCCTATGGGCCAGCTTCCCAGGTTGCCCCAGGGACCCTAGGGTCCTCTTCCACACTGACTACATTGCATGCCAACCAGATGCAGCAGGAAGGGCTGGTGAGAGCAAGCTCATCCTGGCTTTCCAACTGCCTCACTGTGTGACCATAGGCAAGTTCCTTCTTGGAGCTTATTTCTGCACCTGAAGATGGTTGTAAGGAAACCCACCCAGAGGAGGAGTAGGGAGAACATTGGACAGTGTTTGGAAAAGCCCCTAGCAAAGTGACAAAGGTGTAGTCCTGTAGGATCCAATGGCAACCACCCTCAGCCTAACTTAAGTTCGTATTTAAGTATACTAGCAAGAAAAGAAAGCTAAAAAGTGGGGGTGGGTTGGAGGAAGGGAAATAACCATTGAGTACATTCCAGCTTCCAAGTTAGACTTTCTGTGCCATTTAACTAAATGACTCTCATTAGGTATTAACAAAGGGAATGTGAATCAGGAAAAAAAACCCTGTATTACCCTCCTCAGGAGAGAATGACAGAAGAATTCTAAGATAAACCAGAGCAGCCCTTAATGGCCAGACACAACTGGAATGCCTTGACCATCTAGCCAAATCAAAAGTAAAAGGACTGTTTTATCATCTGCAGCACATTCAATGATTACATGTTAACAGAAAGTTTCTTTCATTCTGGCATAAAATTTTAAGGAACTAAATAAACTGATTACTGTGCTCATGACATTTATTTCTAAAGCCTATTTTTCCTTGGGGTATCCAACACAGTCTCAAAATTTTTGACAAATGCACTGAGCTGCTAAAAAATAGATAGATAGATAGATAGATTGATTTAGGTTATCAAAGATGGACCTGGGCAAAGGTACTTCAAAATAACACAAACCTCTTCCCCAGTTAATAACATTCCTGACAGCTCCCAACTTCCCCCCCGGCAGAGACCCTGGGTAAGACTCTTACCATCGGCTGCGCTGAAGTACTCTGGGTTTACAGAGGCATACAGCACTCCATTCCCCAGCCTGCTGTTATTCCTGCCAAGAAATGAGAAAATTCAGGTTAAGAAACCCTATTCTCCATCTTTCTGGATATATTTTCATCTTTGTTACATCTGATTTATTTGTTGTTTCATGAAGTATCTTGAGAAAGAAAGGGAAGAGTGCTAACTGCTAACAGGAGCTCTGGTCTGCACCCCCAGTTCAGTCTAGAGCCAGTAGATATTTGAGGACACATCTTTTGGTTTATTTGGTGGCCTCAGATCAGAGTTTTTTAAGAAATAATAGTTTCCTTGTTCAATGGAAATAACACAGTTTATGTGATTGGGGGGGCATGTGTGGAAAAGCTCCACGTTAGCCAGCATAACCTGTGCATCAGAGAAACCAATGAAGGGAAGAGGGGTATGAAGAAAATAACCCTTTTTGTTGTTGTTAAGTCATTAGAAAATGTTCTATTCTCCTGTGAAGAACGTTTGACTATAAAGTTTTCCACTCTGTATAATATTTCCTGAAAGAGCTGACCTTTGCTCATGCTCAAATCATCAAACCACTTGGCTGCAAAAATTGTCTTAAATTGGCCCCAGTGCTCACCTCTTTCTATGGAAGACATACAGCATTATCACCAGCCCTCCCACGATCAACAGGATGGCGACCGGCAGAGCGATGATCAGATGGATGAAATTCTCATACGTTGCTGCAGAAATTAGAAGGACATGATATGATGTCATTAGGTGAACAATCTGCTCATTTTATCTTTCAAATTCATTTAGAAATATGAAAAAAAAAATCCCTAAAAGCTTTTGTACTCTCCTATTGAATACTAGGAATTCCTGAAGGTAAATGGTATCAGAAATAGCAAAGCAAACAAATGGAATATTTGAAAAAAGAGGAAATAAAGGGTTGGGCATATAGCTCTGTGGTAGAGCACCCTTGGGTTCAATTCCCACTTCTGCCAAAAAAAAAAAAAAAAAAAAAAAAAAAAAGTTACATGTAGAATGAGGTATATGTTTATTTTTTTAAACGCAGTATATTCTGATATAATAGCTTAAATGATGGACTGAAGGAGTCTCTGTACACAGTTTAATGATTCTTAGTGGATACACACACATTTGCTGAAATAACATTTACTTATATATATATATACTGACCTTTACCTGTTAACATAATTCATAAAAAATTTAAAATAACCGGATGGTACCCCTTGCCAATGCTGCTCTAAATTTTCACAATCATTTGAGACCTGTTAAAGTCTTGAGACCATGAGTGCACTTGTCACCAGACTTGTATAACAGATGATAAGTTGTACCCCTGCAAATTCTGCCAGACGCAGGAAATCATGTCACAAGGTAGAGAAAAGTAGACCACACATAATGGCAAGGATACAGAGAGCAAGGGAGAGGAGAAAGGGGAGTTAAGGGAAGCTCCATAGGAGAAAATTTCTTTAGTCTGAGTCTTGAAAGAGAAAGATACACTTTCCTTGGGATAAATGATTTTATAAGCAGAGGAATGGCTTAAAGATGACATTGGAGAGAAGCCAGAGCCAGCTCACCAGGGGCTTAGACCAAACCAAGTGGTTTCAACTCCATTATTCAGATTTAAAGGAGTCAACAAAAGTTTTCAAAACCAGCAGTGAACTGATCAGATTCATGTGCTGGGGTCCAAGAACAGATTGGGGTCCTCTCCACTGCCATGTCTTAGAGAATTGGGAGGAAATATGCTGCAACCTCTGGGGATGCTCTGTGGTACTCAGTTCTGACTTCAGGAAGAAATCACTGCTCTTTTCTATAAACAAGCCAGATTACAGAGATAACCTTGCCTTCCCAAGGTTATAGCTGGTAAGTCATGGTTCCAAGATGGGAAGCCAGGCTTGCTGTAGCAACACCTCAAAATACCACCAGAACACAAGCAACCAGCAGGCTCTGACCTGCGGTAGTGGAGGTGGTTTACAGGGAGGCTGGGTTCCAGAGACATTTAAGAGGCAGAGAGAGAATCCATATGACTTGGATTGGAATGAAAAATGAGTGGCTGGAAAGAAAGAAGATGAAGGATAACTGTGAAGTTCCTTATTTGGGTGATCAGGGCTACTGATTGAGTTAAGAAACCAAGGAGAAAAGAGGTGTGTGTTTTGAGGACAGGGATTTAGATTTTGGTTTTGTGCACAAGGAGCAAGAGGTACCCAATGGACATCCAAATAGAGATGTCTACTTGGAAATGGGCTTTGAACTCACTGGGGACCAAGTTACGAGGACCATAAGTCAATGACTATTTTGCTACTAAAATCTGTTATTATTATTTCTCTTTAAAATAAAAACACATACATCCTCTTTAAAGACTATTAAGGATGCTTCAAATTTTTTTTACATTAAAATATATTTATCAAGTATCTTTCAAAATGAATGCAAGTTTCAAAATATTCATGAGGTATCAGAAGCTAGGAGGCTTCTTTGTTTCCCCTTAGGCTAGAACTAGCCCATAGACTATTTGTTGTATTTATATCACTGGTACTACTGGTCAGGTTGTACTGTGTTTAAGTTTCACATTTCAATAGGCACATGGAGAAACTGGACCATATCCAGAGAAGAACAAAATGATTAAATGGTTAGAAAATTGATCTCTGCAACTGGGCTGCAAAAAAAGGCCAAAGACTTGAGACTGTTTAATATGGAGAAGGGAAGTCTGGGGGATAATTTAATAGTATTCAAGCACATGCAGAGTTCCTAAAAAGATAGCAAGTGCCAGAAAGCTTCCAAAGTTTCTATCTCCTCTGAGGATTAAACAGGAGGAAATGAGACTAAACTGTAGAGGGAGAGTCTTGTCTGACATAAGGAAAAGCTTCCCAGCAGCAAAACTGGCATGTGGTTTCAATTTCCCTGCAGTTCATGCCAACTTCTGCTGGAGAAATTCCATCAGAGGGACTCTTGGGTTCCCCAGTGGCATCCTGGCACTCACAGGGTTACATAAGGAACAGAAAAGGCAGAAAGGAACATGACCTCTCTGAAGAAAAGCCAAGTTCACTAAGCCCTGAAGCCAAGGATGCTGCTTCATAGATCACAGCCAAATGCCAAGACCCCAGGCCTAGGCTCTAATCCTTGGGGATGCTGGGGATTGAGGGAGAGGGAAAAAGCCACCACTCTGGTAAGGGTTATATGAATGTTGTTAGAAGTTTCAGGTACTGGAAAAGTACTGTAGTTTGGATAAATGTTCCACAAAGGCCCATGTGTTGAAAGCTAAGCTCCCAGTCTGTGGTACTATTTGGAAGTGGTAGAATATCCCCCCCACATAGCTTTATTAAGATAAAATTGAAGTACAATACAATGCACATATTTGAAGTATGCAATTTGATGCATACTATGTAACAATATAGTTAATAAAAAAGCATTTCCATTACTTTTTTTTTAAATTTGAAATCATGCAGACTGGGTTTCCTACATGATTTATTACATTAGTAATCAATCACCTAAGATATATAGAACCCCAAATCCACATGTCAATTATTTTAAAATATACAAAATAAGAAATAATACAGCTAAAATTTGATAAATAAATCTAATCAAGAAAATAAACAAGAACACAAAAATTAATATCAATGGAAAGAGAGCTATCTAAATAATCTTACAGATGTTAAAATATATTAAGGTAATATTATAATTGAATGTGAACGTATATGATAGTTTACATAACATGGTCTGTATTAGAGAAGGCTACATGTGCTGCTAAGAAAGTGTATTCAGTCGTTGATGTATGAAATATTCTATATGTCTGTTATGTCTAAATTATCAATTGTATTTTTTACTTCTATAGCTTCTTTAGTTTTTTTGTTTGGAGCATCTATTGGGAGGTAGTAGAATCTTTAGGAGGTAGAATCTAGCGAGAGGGAGTTAGGTCACTGGGAGTGTGCCTTGCAGGGGATATCGGGACCTCAGTCCCTTCCAGTCTATCTTTGCTTCCCAACCAGCAGGAGGTGAGCAGCTCTGCTTCACATACTGCCTACCATAATATACTGCATCACCACACATCCAAAAGTAATGAAGCTAACTGCCCATAGACTGAATCTTCTGAAACTATAAGCCAGAAAAAATTTTTCTTCCTTATAAATAGATTATCTCAGATGTTTTGTCACAGTAATGAAAAGTCATATAAGCTAACTGGTCAGACTAGCTTAAGTGGACTAAATGGGAGAATTCAGACTATTTTAACTGACAAAATTATCTGCCTAAGCAATTATTTACCTTTGAAACCTGAACTCAGGGACAGCACAGTGCCAGATACATAAACTATCACCTCAGTTTACAATTCTATTCACTCCTATCCTTTTGCTATCTGTCATAGAGGATTTTCAGATAATCATGTATATCTCTGAACATTCAGTGTTGACTAAACTACTACAGTCCTTGTTTAATTTTTTTAAAGAAAATATCTATTTATTTTGACATATGAAATCACATATGTATTTATCATGTTTTGAAATATGTATGCATTGAGATAATTAACATGCATTATATCACATAGTTATCATTTTGAGGGGTGAGAACACTTAAAAAATCTACTCTCTTAGTAATATTCAAGAATATAATACACTATTATTAACTATGGTTAGCATGTAAAATGGCTCTGAACATAGACCAAGGTGAAAGCAGAGGTCTTTACTGGCTCAACAGTGGTTGCACCATTCCAAAAAGAGGAGCTCAGACCCTCTTCCAACCAGTCACACGAGGTAGGGATTCAAAGTCCAGCAATCCCCTAGACTGATTTCCCAGACAAGGCATTGGCTTTTTAGCATGACACTTCTGAGAGTTGTCTACTCCATTTTATCCTTAGTAACCCAGCCTTCCTGAATCCTGGACCAGCTTTCAGTTTTATCACACTACTCTTTCAATAGCCTTACTTTTGGCTGGGACATAGAAGAACACAGGATCTGTCCATGACCCATTCCCAGAGAGAGAGGTAGCCTGAATCCGAGCGGTATAGTTCCCTGGGTTTAGCCGGTTGAGCTTGGCCCCTCCATATTTTCTGTAATCCTGTCTGGACACACATTCTCGCTGATCCTGAGGGGAAATAAAACACATGCATCAACTGCCTACAAACATAGTAGATATCTGGCATTGCCAGCTCACTTGCTACCTCGGTGACTCTAGCTGCCCAATCTTTGACCAGCCCCACCCCCCAAAATGATCCTCCCTTAAGTCATTTAAACAATATCCCAAAACTGTAATCAAACACTTTGGAACCCAAAAGAACTTTAGGAGAGTTAAAAATTATTGACTGACCTAACCTATGTCATGAGATAATTTTCTACAATGAAACTATTCTGAGGATGAGAAGCATTCTAGCTTCCTTCCAGAAGCATGGAGCTGCTGGAAAGACCTAAATCCTCATCAACTTTCCACCCAATCTTATTGTTTGAAGCTAAGCTAACAGCAAGTAAATTGAGTATAACATTACACATGCTGTCAACCCTGATGGAAATACATGCAGCTGCAAAGGAAAGCCCCAGTCTCACCTCAATTTGTGATCCGTATTTTATTTCATACATTAGAATCAATCCATTGGGGTTCTCAGGTTCTGCCCACTTTAAAAAGATGGAGTTCTCAGGCCTTGCCTCCCAGGTAACTGGGCCAGGAATGTCATCTGCTCCTTCTGTACAACAATTTAAATAAGGGACAAAGTTGGATTCAGGTCCCCAAAGAGGGTGACAAATGCTGGGGTCACCTGAGAACCCTCCTCCCCAAATCTGTGGGAGCGTGGCTGTGGACAGTGATCATGTGGGCTCCTCCTGAGTTGGCTGCTTACAACACAGGTTTAGAAACTGGACCTACCTGATGACTCATGAATCTCAAGATGCCACAAGTCCCCCACAAGAAGCACCTGTGACCAAGCATAAAAACTTCCTGGCACTATAAGTAATTTTCTTTTTCTGTTACTTCTACCTCTTGAAGAAAGAGCCCATCAAGCAACAAAACACTGAAAGGGTGCTGACAAGCTGAAGTAGTGCATGGAGCCTCCAGGTTGTGACATGGATCCTCCATGGGCCACATATACATAGCAATTACAAGTTTTATGTTGTATGTGAGGGATGGTCACAAAGCCAGTCTGTGAAGATACTACTAAGAAACAGGTGCTGAGAGCAAGTGAGCTGACCCTGCCATCATCTATTCCTTCAGTACTGACCCCTCTTTCTAAAGGAATGTAGTAAGCCAAAGTCATGGAAAATACTACTGACAAAGATGTCTACAGATTAGCTGGGCTGGGCATGGTGGCGCACACTTGTAATCCCAGTGGCTTAGGAGGCTGAAGCAGGAGGATTCTAAGTTCGAGGTTAGCCTCAGCAATTTAACAAGGCTCTAAGCAATTTGCTGAGACCCTGTCTCAAAACAAAAAATAAAAAGAACTGGGGGATAGGGCTGGGGATATAGCTTAGTTGGTAGAGTGCATGCACATGGCCCTGGGTTCAATCCCCAGCACCACACACACACACACACACACACACACACACACACACACACACACAAAAGATTGGAGGTACATATCTCAGTGGTAAAGCACCCCTGGGTTCAATCCTTAGTACAAAAGATTAGCTGGTCTATGTTAGAGGAGTGTTGGGGAAACTGAGGCACTGGAGGCTGAGGACTGGCCAGGGAATGCTACATGTCAGTGCCAAAACTATGTCGAGGAAGCCTCCCTTCCCAGACTTCAGTCACCTCCATGTCCTTTCTACTGCCTGAAGTCTCTTGCAGGAGTGAGGGCTGGGTAGTTCATTCATCTTCAAAGATATGAATGGTTGTCTGAGCAACAGGCAGTGTCTAACATACAAGGGAAATGCATATTCAAATAAGCAGGACCACTGGCTACTCTAATAGTGACTTGAGGAGTAATGGTCACTCTGGGATCCAGGTAGTCAACAGGGGATCATACAGAAACTATGAGAATGCAGAAGGGAAGAATAGTTTATGAGGCCAGGGACTATGCAAATACAAATGTGAGCCAAGCAGAGGACAGGGGACTCTACAGGGAGCTCTTAGCTCTCCAGTATTTTCTTTGGAGAGCCTGAGATAGGAATGACATCACAGTGAGAGCATGAGCTCCATTTCCTGGGCAGCTGGTCTACCAGGCTGTCTACTAATGACCACATACATATTCCTTAGTAGGACTGAGTCTCAGAGTTGTCAACCTGGATTTAAGACCCCATGTCCACAAAACACAACCTTCTCTACTAAGCTGTGATTGAGTCAGCAGTGGGGCTAGCTGGACCAAACCATACCTGCAGGCATGGTTCTGGCAAAGACAAAGTTAGAGGCACTACAGCCCAGCTTCTCCGCCTCATGATTACAGCTGTGAATGTCAATGCGGTACAAAGTAAAAGGCCGGAGGTTAGAGATGACAGTTCTCTCCTTGTTATCCACTCTGCTCTCAAAGAAAGGGTACTCTGTCTCAAGTTCTTCTGGATCTGTCATATTGTAGGTGTCCATCACTGTGGTGTTCCTGCTTCGGCTGGACATGGTGGCGTTGGCCACTTGCATGACATCTCTCCGCTTCCTTTCAGGTCTGCAAGGAAGAGAGAAGCTTGGCTTATAAGTGTTTCTGCCTCTTTTGTCTTTCCTTTGACTAGAATCAGAAAGAATATCAGAAAAGAAAAATCTAACCCTTGTAACAAAAGGAACTATTTAACCCCTTTGGGTAAGAACCAACAAATAACATGGGGATTTCCTTATTTATCTTGCTTTCTCAACTCTACCCCTCAGGAACAGCACATATGCTTCTTACTAAATCCCAGAGCCACCCTGGGCTAGGCAGTATCTTCACTGTTTGATCAGTGCCATCTGGTCACAGACCTTGTGGTTAAATATGTAGGGGTCAAATCTACTAGTTGCACTAAGATTTATGAGGGGAGAGGTGATGTGGTTGCTCAGGCCTCAGCTAGATGGGGCAGAAGGAATTCAAAGGCCTGTAATAGTGGCTTCTTTGATTCCCTCTGAAATAAAATAAAGATGCCACGATTTGAGCAGTAAGCAAGTGCTTGAACTCCAGGATCCTTTCTTGGAGAATCCTGCTAATTGAAAATCCTACCCTAGCTGGGGGCAGTGGACACACCTATAATCCCAATGGCTCAGGAGACTGAGGCAGGAGGATCACAAGTTCAAATCCAGCCTCAGCAACTTAGTGAGACTCTAAGTAACTCAATAAGACCCTGTCCCTAAGTAAAATACAAATAAGGGTAGGGATGTGGCTCAGTGTTTAAGTACCCCTAGGTTCAATCCCCAGTACCAAAACAAAACAAACAAAAACAAACAAAAGAAAAAGAAAGTCCCACCCTAAATCCCTGGTGCAGGCCTTCCTTACTCCTGTAAATCTCTGAGCCCAGCTTTGCCTTCCTCTCAGCAGTGGGCCTTGTGGCCTCCTCAAGACTCAGCCTTTGTCACAGATTTGAGTAGGGCTTGAAACAGAAACAACAACAACAACAACAAAGAAAAAGGGAATGCATAAAATCCCCAGGGAAGAACAACAATACCCAAAAGGGCAGATGAAGGTGTGACTCTCCAATTGGTGTTTTGGTGGGCTATAGAAAAAGGGGCTTCCCTCAGAAACCTTAAAAACAGGCTCCTTGGGCTGGAGGTATAGCTCAGTGGGTAGAGTGCTTGCCTTGCATGCACAAGCCCTGGGTTCAATCCACAGCACCGCCAAAAAAAAAAAAAAAAAAAAAAAAAACCAAACTAAACAAACAAACAACAACAACAACAAAAACCAGGCTCCTAACTTTTACAGGAACCAAGAAAACTAAACAGCATGAGAGGAACATCCAGACAGCACACCAACCACCCTTAGGTTAGCCATGCACCATGAAGGAAATAGGATGTGAGGCTACTGGCTGGCTGCTTGTCTTATGAATGGGCAAAGGGTAGCTGGGAGCAAATGAAATAAACCTTGCCTGGTAAGAAAAGTAAGAGTTAAAAAAAAAAATGAGAAAGCTCAGAATATAGGAAGCTTGTCAGCCTCATGTATGAGGGAGAGCAGTAGCAGGGAAAAAAAGTTCACCCAGGGAAGAAGGCATCCCGGAAGATATGTGAAAGTTCAGTGGATGCCTCACAAGCCTCTTTCTGGTCCCTAGGCCTAAATCTGGAAGGTAGGAGGTCAGGAGAAAAGACCATGGGCTCCCTTGTCTGCTCAGCCCATGGATTTTTCAGCAGAACACATGGTCTTTCTTTGTATAGTGATACTTGGACACCATTAAAGGCAGAAACCACCCAATAGTTAAGCTCATTCCAAAAGGTAGCAACCTACAATATCAGGGGCATGTGAATTTGTTTTTATAATGCTGGGAAAGGAAGGATTAGGAAATGAGGTCAATAACTAACCATTCTTGCATTGTGCAAAACAACCAACCAACCACCTACCTTCTTGGAAGGAAAGGACACAAGAAATAACATTTATTGCTAGAGAGATCTTTTTCAACACATTACCAACAAATTTTCTGCCCTTACTTGAAAACCAATACAACACACACTTAAGTTTACAAGTAAGAAGCTGCTTAGGTTTGATCTACTGCAAAAATAGTTCTAGTCTATGCCCTCCCCCAGCCACTCCTGTTGAAATGGTATTACACCATTAAAGTACTTAACAGTTTACTTATTTGTAAACACCACACGTTTGGAGATCACATAGCTACTGCTATGGACATCAAGTCAGGGGTTGAGGGAGGTAGGCAACAAAGAACATTAGCAGGAAGGTACAGGCTCAGGTAAGCAAAATGGCCTGTACATAATTCTTTGTCATGGCTACATTCCAGTGGCATGACCAATAAGAAATACTGCCAACTTTCCTCACTCTACTCCATGATACAACTTACTCCTATTGGAAAACATTTTACTTCTCAACATCTGTCAATGTTTTAGTTAGATAAAGCAAACTATGTATTTGAAAATTAAAGATGGTGGTAAAGGAAAGGTGTTTACCACCCAACACTGACTTCAGAAAGCAACTTGACAAACTCTACCTTCCATTCTATTTCAAACACAAAGGACACATGGGACCATGTGGAAGGGACTATATTTGACTTATTTGATTTTAGCTCCCAAATAAATTGTTCTTAGAATGGATTGAAAGAAATCAAAAGTTTTTGCTATGGGATGTGGCACAGAGGAAACTTATTTTAAACCCAACAATATAAATGCTTTGCATTCCTCTATTGTGATGTATGTAAGAAATAATAAAAAATAAATAATTAAAATAAATAAATGCCTTGCATTAATAACATCTGTGTCAATATGTGTCAATTTAACGACCACCTTCACACCACTTAGTCTGGTGTTCTACCTCTGATGACAAAAAAGATATTGTTTTGTCACTATAATTGAAAGCTAGGGGCCTTTCAGCAAAACCTTTGCATTGTTATGGTTTGTCCACTAAGAGTCCTTGTATGGGAAGCTTAGTCCTCAGAATGGTCGTATTAAGAGGTGGTGGAATCTTTAAGAGGCGGGCCTATTGGGAAATAATTAGGTCACTGAGGGCACTGCTCTCAGAAGGGATTAATGCTGGTCTCAAGGAGTAAATTAGCTGTTTTTGCAAAAGTGAGTTGTTAAAAAGGAGCAAGGCCAACTGCTGAATCTCTCTGGCATCTTGCTAACTTTTGCTCTCTCCTCTAAAACTGAACCTCAGGTATTTTATTATAGTAACAGAAAATGGACTAGTAACACTTTCTAAATCCTTAAAAATCTGAACTTTTGGAAAAGTAGATTGGATAATAAATGCATCAGTATAACCAATAGCCTCTGATGGTAAACACACAGACAACTTCTTGGGGCCAGGTATGTAGATCAGAAGTAGAGTGTTGTCTCGTATATGTAAGATCCAGTGTTTGATCACCAGCACCACAAAACAAAACAAAACAAAAAAACAAAAAACACAAACAAATAAACATACTTCCTGCCCAACCTGCTTGAGACATTCTATATTCATCCAACCTCCAACCTTACAGCAACAGTGACTGCCAGTAGCTGAGCCTCTGCTGGCCCAGGTGGAGTGGATCATGTGGAAGATGCAGGGCAAGAAAGAGCTTTTGTTTATGAGAAAGCATGTCCAAGACCCAGAAACTAAATTAGTTAGGATGTCAGAGGGGTCACCAAGCCTCACTAAGTTCTGATTTCAAACATCTCTTAGCTTTTTCCAGTCCTTAAGCTTTTAGATTCTAGGAATCACACATGGTACACAGATATCATGGATAAGAAAATAGCAATGCACACTAAAATACAAGGATGACACTGAAATAGCAGCCCTATAATCTGTCAGCCAACAGGAGCTCTCCCAGTGGGGTGGTGGGAGGGCTGATGGTAGTCTCCTGGGCCCTCATTGCTCTATAGGCTTTAAGTGAGAGATAGAAGGGAAGGGATGGGAGAAAGCCACCAAACAGTGAGGAGTTTCATTCTCAAAAGGAAGTAGTACCTCCAATTCCAAAAGGTCTTTATTTCCTACTTTACTGATTCTTCAAAGTAAGATGGCTATCTCTGACCATTTCACAAGTATCATGAAAGTCACTTGACAGAAAAAAAAAATCACTTTAAAATCCATTTGTTGTTACAACTGAAGACAGTCTTTAAGGACAAAGTAAATATGGAATAAAGTGCAGCTTCAAGCTTCCAAGGTCTCAGGGGAAGAGAAAAGGTCAGGCAGAGTGTTGATAGCTAGGGCATCCTGGGGACTGGCATTGACACCTTGGAGAGAAACTGCTGGTCTGAATCCAGCTTTCTGCCAGTTTTCAGATATGAGGCTATTTCTGAATTCTGCACTATAATCTTCAGGAAGAAGATTATAAAGGGAGTCAAGGACCTCCACTCCAAGTCTTTTCTCAGACATTACCAGCCAACTGTGCTGAGGTTTCCTCCAGTTCTTAAAAACCATTTAATTCACTTTTTGATAAAGTATTAAAATTAAAAAGTATGTCTATAGTATAAACTTTTGCCATTATAACTATTTACCTGTGTAATTTAGTAGCATTAATTGCATTAATTAGAGTTATACAATCATCACCATTTTTGCAAAAAAATTCTCACCAACCCAAACAGAAACTCCACCCATTTCAAGATAATTCCCCCATTGCCCTCATCACCTTACTCTATGCTCCTAGTAAATTCTAACCTACTATACACTTGCTTAATCTGTATATTTCATATACATGGACCATATAGTATTTATTCTTTTGTGTCTGGCTTTATTGGGATGTCATTTGCAGGATTCATGCATGTTGTATCATGTATCAGAATTTCCCCCCTTTTCATGGCTGAATCCTAGTCCATCTATTTGTACCACATATGTTTATCCATTCATCTGCTGACAGACAATGAGTTGTTTCTAGCTTTTGTCTACTATGAATAGTACTGCTACAGAAAATGTCTATTCCTCCACTTCTGTTCCTATTTCACAGAAACCAAGGCTTAGAGCACAGGAGCAGAGTGACTCCTTGAAGCAGGGTATCTGTTACTTTGAAAGACTATGTTCTATGCTGCTTCCCAAACCTGCTTGTGAAGGATGCTTGGGGCACCTGGTTACATTCTGAAGTTGGTTTGACTCTGACTTTCCCCCTCTTGCTTCAAACCTTCTCTGCCAGCACTGGGGAGAAATGGAAAGGGCAGAGATGAGCCCAGATCCTGGCTTTTCCTCTAGCTGATTTCCATGAGTGTGTACACATGACTAGAGACCTCTGAGCCTCATCTCTCAGTATCTGTGTGGAGGACCCCACCTGCTGTCTGCAGGAGGCTGTACGGGTGAGGCAGCACCCATCATACCTGCAGTGCCTAACAATAGGAGCCCCAGTCCCCTTCCTTTTAGGACTAACCAGTTTCCACAGAAGCTCCACTTACTTGACTAAGCCAATGTCACCTTCCATTGTTCCCTCTCAGTGGCCTCCTGTGTCATGTCCCACACTACCAAGTAAAGATAAAAGCAACAGAATCTGCTCAAGCATCACCATCCTCTAGGGATGTTTTCAAATGGTACATGTACCTGGGCACAAAGATGGAGTTATGCAGGAAATTCTCAAAGACTTTACGGTATTCAGCCTCCTCCTTCTCAGCTTGCTTCTCAGCTTCAGTTTTAGGGCAAGCGCAGCAAGGCCCTTTCTCACCACCACACACTTCAGTCTTGGGATTCTCTGTTACCTCTTCGACGTCAATGGTGCCATCAGCATACTTCCTGATGGGGATTTTGTCTTCCAGGAAAAGAGAAGTGAAAGGGAGAATAGGAATGAAAGCCAAGTATAACTGGCTTGTGAGGAGAAAGAATAGCTATCAGCCTTTAATCAAGAAAGTGCTGGTTTCTAATGTAGGGAAATTACACTATTACCTGGTTGGTGTATTTTCGGGCTCAGATACGTTCAGACAATGGGCATGAACAGGTGCACCTCCCAACTGGGCCACTGCTGGCAACCTTACCTTTGGAACAGTAATTATGCCGGTACAGGTAGCCGTCCTGAGGCTGCCGCTGCCATCTCACAATGTAGTAACTCAGGTTACCGTTGGGCAGAGATGGGGGGTTCCATTTCACAATCAGCTGAGAAGAGGAGTTGGATGCTGAAAGGACATCCAGGGGAATGGAAGGAACTAGAAAGGAGAACAAAAAACATTTCAGAAAATGAAATGAACCTAAGGTGGAGGCTATTAGGTACTCACTGCAAACCAACAGGAACCTGCAAGTTTGACCTGCACCAGAAGATAGCAATGAACACTGAAACACAAAGAGAAAACAGAACACTGTTTTGAAAGAATTTTAATTTAAATACCAACATTTCCCTTTATAGCATTTATTTTTGGGTAATCTTTGTAAAAACAAACACTGCTGAGTTGCAAATGGGAAAGGTTGTGGGGGCAAAACCAGGGTTAGAACAGATGACAAAATCTACAGTCAATTCAAACACTTGATCTTTCTCATTTATTACAACTGCCATTCTCCAAAATGTTTAACTCTGGCAATTTTAACAAATGGTAAAATTGACTGATTCGAATTTCATCTGAAATTTTGAATTTCTGATAAAAATGGCAAGAATCCCAAATGAAAGGTGGCAGTAGAATGGGGGCTGCAGACCATGTGTGAGAGTGTGTGAGTGCATGTGAGCATGCACCTGTGTGAGAGGGGTCAAAGGGACAGATGAGACTAAGAGCATGGAAATCCACCAATCCTGCAGTCATGCTTCAGTGGAACGATGAGACGTGACTCTGAAAAGCAGCCTAAAAATCAAACACATGTTAAGCCCTGATTTTAAGCCAAGGATTCTGTGGGCAGCAAAATAATACCGATTTCAGGCAAAGCATAATAATCCAATCAGCCTTTACTTACTACTGACAACCTACCCCAAATCCAGAACTAACTTATGCAAATAGGGAAAACATATCCCAGGGCCAATGAAATCTTGTTCTCATAAGGCTCACAAAAAAGCACCAATTTCAATGATTTTTCCAAGGTGCAAAAGATATATAAAATACACAAAGATCCAACACCTTTAAGGAATGCCTCTTTGGGAAAAGGTAGGATTAATGCTAGTTTTTTAAAGAAAACAAAACCACTTGATGCTCAGCCAATTTAGGGTTTCCAAAAACAAGTATTTCAAAAACAAACAGCTTATTGTTAGATATTACAATGACAGGTGCCACCAAAAAGCAAAGAGAGAGGACCAAGTCATTATTTATCTCTACCACTCATAAGGACAGGGGCCAAAATGGAGTAAGCTGAGTCAATCTGTCAGGGCTTGGTTTTCTATCTTTGGGGAAAAGAAACAGGTTTCTTAAGAATTTGCTGAAACAGTTGGGTGTGGTGGTGCACACCTGTGACTCCAGTTCCTTGGGACACTGAGGCTAGAGTGTTCCAAGTTCAAGGCCAGCCAGGCAATTTAGTGAGATCCTATCTCAAAATAAAAAATAAAAAGGACCGGAAAACATCAGTGGTAGTTCAGTGGTCAAGTAAGTCCAATGGGTTCAATCTCCAGTACTGCTTAATTTTTTTTTTTTTTTTTTTTTTTGCTATACGAAGGAGAATTTTCTATTTCTCTCTCAAACTAGTTACAGTGTTTTACTGGGAAGGGTTTCTTCCAAATGTTAAGAGGAAAACTTATTCTGGTGCATTTGAACTTCTGCTGTATGAAGCCTTGCCAAGGGTTAGAAGCCTATGCCAACTTTATCTCTATAAACTCTTTAGGGTCAGTGACATTACTGTGACCACTTACGGGGTCACTGAAATGGGGCAGGGGAAAGGAGGGGGAACCAGGCATGCACGAACAAAAGGTTTTCCCCATCTACTTTTTCTTCTCACCCTTTTTGCCATTTAAACTTATTCTGTGTTAGGTTTATGAGTATTAAAAAAATACCTTGCTCTTTATAAGAGCAGTCATTATCAAAAAATGCTTCTCAGTGCTGTAGACTATTACCCCAAACCTCCCACAAATTCATATGTGGAAATACTATTCCCCTGCAGATGGCATTAAAAGATGGGCCTTTGGGAGGTGATTAAATCACAAGGGTGGAGTCTAGTAAATGGAATTACTGCTCTTACAAAGAGGACATCAGAGGTTCCCTTGCCCATTCTTTCTGTAATGTAAGGACACAGCAAAAAGACAGCTTTCCATAAACCAAGAAGTCGGCCCTCTCCAGATACCAAAGGTGCACGTGTCTTTATTTTGGACTTTCAGCCTCCAGAACTGTTGAGAGATAAATTTCTGTTGTTTATAAGTCACCCAGGCTATTATATATTTATTATAGCAGGCAGTGTCTTTAAAAATGAAGGGTAGCTCTCTACTTCTAAATTAGTCTTTATATACTTGGAAAATACAAATATATACAAATGTTGCTTTTTTTGTTTCCAGATTATGGAGTTGAGAAATGAAGTGCTTTAGAATAGAAGAGGAGAAGGAGAAACATCTTCAGTCAATAATCATATACCCACGACAAAGTAGGTCTTGAGTTTTGGGGTTTTGTCCATTTCTTAGGAATACTAGTGATTATAAAAATGGAAAACCAATGAGCCACAAGAGGTTAGTGGTACACAGATCAATCAGCATGGCTTCAGTTCCCAGAGGTTTAAGAATCAAAATAAACAAAAAAGGCAGCCACAAGGGGCTATTTCCTGGTGGGGCCTTCCAAGGAAACTATCCCAGGACCCCAGAGGACCTGGGCTTATTGGCACAGAGCAGGTAGAGGATGAAAGGTCGCAGCAAGTCCAGAAAATGGCACAGGAGCCTCTAAGATATTAGCAGTGGGAAAAAAATGTAATACAGTGTTACACGTTGACAAGAAAGACTATAGGTATATTTTATGACTGGCTCTACAACTATGCCTTGTCTATCCAAGTACAACAGGTCATAAAGAGGCAGGAGATGGGGGTCTGTCTGGTTTGTAGATACCTGAAGCATTGGTACGAATGTACAAGATTTCACTCTTGGCCCCACGAATGTGGTCATTCTCCACCATGGTGAGGGTCACCGCCTTGACATAGACTGCGTATTGAGTCCAGGGCTTCAGCCCATGCAGTAAAATGCCAGGTTCCACATCTTTGTTGGGAGGGAGGTCCACGTCCACCATGTTCCAGCTATTGGAGCCACAGGCATCCTGCCCATCATATTCTGTGACATTTTTAAAGGGTCTGAAAGACAATCAACCAAGTGCAGAGAATATTTCAGGGCTCTGATGTCAATGCTCTCAAGAACCTTCCCCAAATGCTGAGCATGTAACACTTTCTATAGTGGGAATTCCAAATAAAAACTAATAACTATGCTTGTACAGAAGAAACTGGTCTCTGGGTTCATCAGTTATACACTACAGAATGAGCACTCAGTCTCAGGAAGGGGGCAAGTACTATGTTACTGTGATTGAAGATGCTGCTCCTTAAGACATGCAAATACTATTTTTCTCTCTTCTGAATTGCAACATTTTTTCCATCATTAAGAAAAAACAAGCACAGTCTATTAATGCAAACATCAGATATTGATAAAGGATAACTTGGAGATAAAACTGACATTTCTACATTAAAAAAGAATTGCTTCTAAAATTTAAATTGTTCACAGCCCATTTTGATGCTTAAGTAACTTATAATATTCAAACATCAGATTGTTTCAGAAACTAGCAAAAATTTATTCCTTCGTGAAAGGTACCTACCAGCTGACACTACCAGTATTGGTAGGGCCTTCAAAGAGAATGGAGTATTTTACATGGATGCATGATTGAATAGGAATTCTATATATATGAGATGAAAGTGCCTCTGGCCAATGGCTTCTGAAACAGACATTAACCTGCCTGCTGTCATGAGGGACTGTTATATATACAAACACTGAATGCCTAGTAATTCTGAGCTCCCTATTATTTGCTGGCTATACCAATTCCTAGGACCCCTAACTCCAGCAGAGAGAAGTGTGCCAGGTGCTGCCATTGCTGCTTGGCTCTTGGGAAGCCAAGCATCTGGAAAAGAGATTTATGCTTTGAGATGGAACCTGGATAAGGAGATGATTGACTGGGGGGAATCACTCAGATACAGGAAGCAAAGGAGAGAAGAAGGAGACCAAGGAGAGATTGCAATCTATAAGAATAAATCATGGCTCAACAGGTAGGTGAATGCCATCCATAATACAAGAAAAAGCCCCAGCACATTCTGGGAGAAGTCATAAAATGCTGAACATATGAAGGTCAGTTTCTCTCCATTCTCCTTCCCTTGTTTGAAGGGCTCATGACCTTGAGCAGAGACTGGAAGAGGCCCATAGATATAATGCCTGGAAAAAGACAAGGGAGCAGTCTAAGGTCATACTCCTGCAGGTTGTTCTAGAGTAGTTGTTCATGGGCACCACATGTGCTCATCACAGTTTATGACAGTTTGGACTGACCCAATTCTCTGAAACACAAAGATTTTCCCCTTTTGGGTTGAACTTATTCAAACATCTCTAATTACCAATAAACAATGAAAAGCTCAAGCTGATACTTTCCTGTTTATGGCTGTCACCAACTAGAATCAATGTTGCCTGAGAGCTAAGGAGGATACATGAGGATGAAATTGAATATTTGGCTTGGTTCTGCATGGGGAACCCATTGGCTTCCTGTTCAGCCAAGGCATGCAATGACCAAAGGACTGACCATGCCCACTCCCAGCCCTGCCAAAAGAATGACATCATGAAATGCAAAAACTCACGCCTCCTTGTAGTAAACAGTGAAGCTGATGAGATCCCTGTAGTCCGGGGGCCGGTACCGGTGCCAGGTTATGATAATGCGGTTCTTCCACGTGGTGGTGGATGTGAAATGTAGGACATCACTTTCACCTGGACACAGAGGTATCTCATGAGTGATAGAGATACATGCATCTCTGAAAAGATACTTGTCTGGGCACTATTCTTTTCCCTAAACCTGGTAGTACATACTAACTCTCTTTCTGGACTTTGTAGGTGGCTTTCTTATTTTCCACTGAGAATTTAGTATTTCACTATGTGGAACTCATATGAAGATCCATTCCTTCATTTTAGTTTAGTTAGTTGCACTGGCCACATGTCCAGGAATTATGTGACCCTGTGTTTCTTAACCTGAGAGAAGGGCCATTTCAGTGAACAAGATGGCCTATCCTTTACACACTGGCTGCCAAAGGGGATTTGGTTAAGTGAGAATAAACCTTTAAGCTGGAGCAAGTCTTTTTAGAGAGGATGGCACTTGTTCTGCTGGTATCTGCTTGCTTCTGTGCAATCAGCGAAGGCATGTACACTACCTCAGGTGAGCCACAGAAAGGAGATTTTCTTAAGTCTAAACTGGGTGTCAACCTTAAAGAACAATGAAACTCTTTGAAGGCCAGCTAGAAACCTGCATTAGATTAAGTACTGAAAAGAACTGTTGCCCTGGCAGGACTCTGTGTGCTCTGGAGGAGGTACACCTTGGCTGGTAGGGTGCAGCAAAAAAGCTGGCCCAAGCCTCTCTTGTTCTTTACACCAGATTCCAACTATAAAAGGAACCAGAGAGGACTGACAGCTACTACCCTGAAGGAAACATGAAAATCTCCAACCAGGTGTCCTTTGCCCTATGTGTGCCTGACTTTGCACACCACGGAGGTGGAGCACAGGGTTGGAAGGCAATAAGACACTACAAAGTCCTTGGGGCAAAATGTGCTCAACTGGGATGTGGGAAATGTTGCAGATTCCGTTGAAGTGTTATTTAGAGAGAAAACCCCGATTGTGTTTTTGAAGGAAAATAAATGGTTTCATATTCACGAGCTGACAGGTCAGGCTGCCTGGCTTTGAAAATGCTCTGATATATCTATTTGCCTATGGCCTAAACAGGGAGCAAGTCAGGGAGCTGGAGGGGAGGTGAAGGCGCTAGCTATAAACATGCTCTCCACCTCTAGCTCACATCCCTTCCCTCCAAAACTCTGGCTATCTGAGTATCTACCAGATAAATCTGAACACCTACAAAATAAGCTAGGACTAAATGCTAAACAATTTATAGATTCAGTTTTCTGTGTGTGTACATGCACACAAATCACTCTCTAACATATAAATTACTATTTATTTCCTAACATTTTAAAGCTAAAGACAGTGAGAAAATTAGCTCTTAAAATCCTATCAATTCAGAAAGAGCCACAATGCTTTTAAAGCAGTTTTCATAAAGGGTTAAAGGAGAAACATTCTGTGACATCCCAAGCCTAGGACCACACTTAAAGAACAGCTGGTTTAACAGAAGGTGAGCTTCATATCTATGAGAGCATAAAGTGAAAATTGTATCACCAGAACAGTATTATAATTATATTGTTCAAAATTTTAAAAGTATATGGACTCAAAGAAGCAGGCTCACTCCATCTTTTTGGTATTGGTGGGGGAAACGAGGCAGAGGTGAGTGAGAGTGAGCAGCCCAGGGCCCACAGTGGTTTTCTTGCAGTTGAGCTCCTTCTATCCCCAGGCCTCTGCCCTGATCCTTGGGAGAAGGTAGAGCTGGCCTGCCCCAGGCTCAAGTGTGCTGGCTCTTCTTTGACAAAAAAAAAAAAAAAAAAAAAATCTTTGTCCTGGTGCAGAGAAAGATATTTCACTGTGTATTCAGTGATTACCCTTTCAGAATCTGAGTAATAATGTATTTATAAATGTTGAATGCACTGATGCAGATGCTCAGGAAAATGTATCAACGTGAATATATCAGCAATCTGCCCACTACTGACTTTGACAGCAAGGTGCTAGCTAAGGTGGCCTGATAGTACCTCAAGAGAAATGAGAGGCAACAGGGGATCAGAGATGGGTGGGGGTGGCTGCCCAGAAACACATATTCCTATTGGAAGAGGGGTCATTGGTTATCAGGGCTGAAAGAACCACTGTGGTTTGAATATTGTCACTCACAGGAGGCTCTTTCTCCATTGTTTCTGGTGTTTATGTCTCCTTTGCTTTGGCGCCCTTTTGTCCCTGTTACTTCCTCCATGCGGTAAATTTCAGAAACACACAATTTGGGATTGAAAGCGAAGTACATTTTCCCAGATTTGATGGTCAGGTTGCGGTGGTCCCAGTCCCACAGCTGCTGCAAGTTCTGGTTATCCAAGACATAGAAGGAATAGTTCCTGGAAGCACAGAAATCGACATTATTGTACCTGCTCATGTCCATGTTCCACCTCCAGCATGCTGGCCCCACCCAACACAGGTCCTCTTTACCATGTGTGTCATGCCATAACACATTTCCTTTACCAATAAGAGATTTACTTATTGAGGCCATGTAAGAGCAGATAGCTGCTGTTAACAATGACAATAGCATGAGTCAAGGACAACATATCGAAATCAATAGGATACTAATTAATTTGATGACATCCATTACCAACATATAAAGCTTCTCACATGGGAAAATGCTCCTCAGATCATTCCCTAAAAATGTCTTTGGTTATTTTTTCTCAGAGCCAGGTGTGTACAGTGCACTTGAAATCAGTCCATGGGAGAACAGACACGCTTCACTGCCCAACCAGAACAGCTTACATATTTGCTGCAAAATCTCCCATTATCCCTGAGAGTAAATCCTACCCATGCCCAATAAGCAGCACATGATGAGATGAGAGACAGGGGCTGGGGTAGGAGCAACACTAGGTTGCTTCCTCCTCTACTTTCATTTTTTACCCAGAGAAGCCCTAGCTTCAATGCCTGGAGGTATGGGGGTGGAGAAATGTTTCTGATAGGCAGTCCCCCACCCTGGGCCTCTCATTGATGCAGCAGGACTGTGTGTCCAACACAGTGGTTCTCCAAATTTGATGTGAACCAAGTTTATTTTTAGAGTGCAGGGCCCTCTGCAGAGATCTAACATAGAGAATTGCCTCTCTAACATGAGCCAGGTGAACTTCAGCAAGATGCTGGAGGCCCAGGGCCCACCAGACTGGACATGGCTCCTCCCCCAATGCTCAAGTTGTCCACCAAAGGAAAGATGTGGGGACAACCAGCAGGACCCTGGTGTCAGGAGAAACCCATGTCTGGGTGGGAAGGGGGGCAGGTGAAAGCTTGAAGGTCTGAAGAAAGATCCCTATAATAGATCTTTCTCTTTTGTACCCCATCCCTCCTGTTATGGTTTGGATATGAGGTGTCCCCGAAAAGCTTATGTGTAAGACAATGCAAGAAGGTTCAAAAGAGAAATGATTGGGTTGTAAGAGTCTTAACCCAATCAGTGATTTAATCCCTGATAGGGATTAACAGTGGTAACTGAAGTGGTATGGTGTGCCTGGAGAAGGGGAGAATTGGGGAGTGGCTTTGGTATATATATGTGTATCTGGAAAGTGAACTCTCTGCTTCTTGATCACCATGATGTGAGCTGCTTTTCTCCTCCAGTTCTCCTGCCATGTTGTTTAGTCTTACTTTGAGCCCTGAGGAATGGAGCCAGCCTTCTATGGTTTAAGATCTCTGAAATCGTGAGCCCTCTTCCTCCTCTCCAATTGTTCTTGTCAGATCCTTTAGTCACAGCAGCAAAAAAAGCTGACTAAAATATCTCCCCCTCAGGTAACCAGCAAGCAACACCATGGCTATCGGTCTGAGTCCTCTGTGTTGATGGGTCAGTTCCCTAAGGACCTTGAATCCTTCCTCTCTTCCTCTGGTGTCCAAGTCTCAGATTTCTTTAGGTTCTCTCAGAGCTTAGGCCTTAGGCAGTTCTTTGAGCTATTTCTGAGATCTACTCACAGACCAATAACAAACATGCAGAGAAAAGAACCTTGTCCCTCTCTCCAAAGCCAGAAATAACCAGGACAAAAGAGAACCTTGAAGTCCTCTCCTACCCTGGAAGCTGTGTCTATTAGGCACATCTCTGCACCTGCTGAGGGGCTGTATTATACCAAAACTAGGATCATCCTGATCCATCCTCAGCCTGAGTCTCATCTAGGGCAAAGCATGAATTATAATTACAATGCTGCCAAGCAGTCTTGAAATTTCCTTGAGAATTCACAAGGGAGTTCATACCAGAAGGAAGTTCAGAGACAAAACCCAAGGACCAGAAATGCCATTAATGAGTTGAAGGACCCCGAGGCAAGCCCTTTAGTGCTATTTGTAGCACCTTTTTCTCACTTACAAGGGACATGAACAAGTGACATTTGAGCTCCTTGTTGACTTTTAAGAGTCCTAATGTCCAGAGGAGTTAGAGAGCTGAGACGGAGTCTGGCCCTCTAGCTTGAAGTCCTAGTCCTCTCTGAGCACTGGGCCCTCTGTGCACACAGGGTGTGTGTGTGTGTGTGTGTGTGTGTGTGTGTGTGTAGGGCCCTGCCATGCAGGGCTCAGTGAACCAGCAAGTAAGCCCAAAGTCAGCACCTCTGAAACCAGGCCAGGTATCTCACAGACCCATCTTTAGTCCTGTGGGAACATTAGTGGTCACCAAATGAGTGATAAACTCCTGCAAGTCAACATTTCTTCCCTTTCAGTAAGAGTTCTTTCCTTCACATATCTATGTGCTGGAAAAGAACCTAAGAACATTGTCCAAATAAATCTAGACTGCAATATAAGATCATGTATCCTGGGGCTGTCCTGGAACTCAGCCTGATCAGATCTGCTGTCCTTGGGGGCAGAGCCCATCCACATCCACTATCTCAAGGCTGATTAGGGCATTCAGTACAATTATCCAACTGAAGAAGGGGTGCAGAGGTGGAAATAGATTTGTCCTATCATAAGTCCATTCTTGCTCAAGGAATATTTCTAACTCCAAATGAGACTGCAGGGTCATTGTTAACCTTGATGGGTCTGGCTGCTCCAAGGTACCCGTGATAGTCACAGGTACAAAATTCCTTTATTGCTCTGAAGAAACCTACAGGCCAGGTGTAAGGACCAATTAATCAGGTCAAACTTCCACCTCAATCCAGGATGAGGATTCTTTCAGCAAACCAATTTTCCTAGCAAGAAATAGAACTGCACTGAAAATACCATCTGAACAAAACATTCTTCTCCCCATGGGAGGAAGCAAGAATTATAAATCAGGAATTTGACAAATGAATGGCAGGCACACTGAAATTCCATGTATTTGATTAATCACTTTGAAAAGCAAGATTATCTTTTTACAGTAAACACAAACATTTTTTACAATGTTGAGAAGGCTGGGAGCCAGGATACCAATATCAACAAAACTCAGGCATTATGAAGCTAAAGAAAAAGGAAAATAAAACCCTCATCAAAATAATAATCAAGCCATTCATGAGCTGCCTGTCAATACTGCTCTTGTTTTTCCATTCCCAGCTTGGGTCCCTGCTCCCCCCAAATTCCTAACATGATTAGGTGAAAATGAGGAGACACTACAAGACAGAGACCTGTCTGTACATCTTCAACATATAAAAACACTGAAACTTTTATTATTTCCTAAAGGAAATGAATATTTTAAAGGAAATTACTCAGTAAATGTGATTTCAAAATTGTTTCTAAGCTCGCTGCCTCCTTTACATTCATAGAATATTTTTAAAAGTTTTGTTATTTGTTTATTTAATTCCCACAGGCTCTGTGATGCCAAGGTTTTACTGCTATTGGTATCTTGGCTCTCGGACTACTTGATATTGGAAAAAAAAAATTTGTTTCTCTACTCAGATGGGTCCTGTCAGTCAATTGTAGACCAAGTGGAGTGGGTTGGGAGTGATTGCTTATCACCTTATCATCTTTATGGCATCAGTATGGATATTCTAAATGCCTACCCAGCACATAGTACACATTCGATTGTGTCATCTGTGGCTACCATCTTGGAGTTGTCCTCCCTCTCAAGTGTCAGCACACCCCACGCACACTGCAGAAAGGGTGGGGAGCAAAGAAAGCACCAATGCTGGGGATCTGAGTGGTACTTGGGAGACAGCGCCAGGGAGAGGGTTCAGAGCATTCAGTATGGGAATATAAAGATCAGGTCTGAGCCTCATCTCCACTGCTTACTAAGTAACAACTCTGGGCAGTTTATTCAGCTTCTCCCAGGTTGGAGTTTCTCAGCTGCAAATGGGAGGTGTCTTCCCTGTTCTTTTCTGGCCCAGAGGCCAGTCGGAAGAATCAGATGAGCTAAATATAAAAGGATACTGTGAGCTTTGAATCACCTCACAAAGGTGTGGGATGACCTGTTCTGCTCTCTGAAGTGCCAAAGTCCCTCAGAACAAAGTCATAAAGAACAGGCAAGTCTTGCGCCTTGACACTCAGGGCTGAGCCTGAGGTCTGCAGCCTTTGGAGGTAGGAAGGAACATTACCCCTTTTAAGCCCTTGCTGACATATTGAAAGAAAATCTGCAAATACACATCTGACAATTCCTGTTCATTTCTCTGAGGAGAAACTGCTGCTTCCTGATAGCTGTCTCTAGAGGGCATCAGAACCCAGTGCACGGAACGATCACAGCACCAAGCAGTCCGCAATGATACAGGACTTGGCCTTTTCACAGATGCTCCCTCCAACCTATCTGCAGATGGCTGGCTTACACCACATCCACTCTCACCAAATTCCAGTGTTTCACCACTTATGGGGGCTCAGCAAGAGTATAAATGTGCCTACAGGTAGAACCAGACATCACATGGATAGTTAGAAAACATTTCTTCTTTGTTAGGTGTTTTCTTAAATACAGCTTCACTTAAATATAATAAGTGTATGATTTCATGAGCTATGGTCTAATCCTCAATACTGCCCAGTTTCAGAACATTTCCATCACTAAAAAGCTCCCTGGGGGGGCTGGGGTTGTGGCTCAGAGGTAGAGCGCTCACCTAGCGTATGCGAGGCACTGGGTTTGATCCTCAGCACCATATAAAAATAAATAAATAAAATAAAGGTATTGTGTCCAATTACAACTAAGGAAAAAAATTAAAAAAAAAACAAAAACAAAAAACTCTGTGGTTCCAACTGGTGGTTAATCTCCACTCCTAGCCCCAGCCCACCATTATCTGATGTCTCCACTATCTGCGGTCTGTTTTCTTTCTAGAAAGTATATAGCAAGGAACCAAATGACATGTAGCAAGGAGCTAGATATCAAATCAGAGACTCTGCACCTGATAGAAGAAAAAGTTGGCTCCGATCTACATATTGTGGGGTCGGGCTCCAAATTCCTTAATAGGACGCTCATAGCCCAAGAGTTAAATACAAGAATCAACAAATGGGACTTACTTAAACTAAAAAGTTTTTTCTCAGCAAGAGAAACAATAAGAGAGGTAAACAGGGAACCTACATCCTGGGAACAAATTTTTACTCCTCATACTTCAGATAGAGTCCTAATATCCACGATATTCAAAGAACTCAAAAAATTAAACAATAAGATAACAAACAACCCTATCAACAAATGGGCCAAGGACCTGAACAGACACTTCTCAGAGGAGGACATACAATCAATCAATAAGTATATGAAAAAATGCTCACCATCTCTAGCAGTCAGAGAAATGCATATCAAAACCACCCTAAGATACCATCTCACTCCAGTAAGATTGGCAGTCATTATGAAGTCAAGTAACAATAAGTGCTGGCGAGGATGTGGGGAAAAGGGTACACTTGTACATTGCTGGTGGGACTGCAAATTGATGCGGCCAATATGGAAAGCAGTATGGAGATTCCTAGGAAAGCTGTGAATGGAACCACCATTTGACCTAGCTATCGCTCTTCTCGGTCTATTCCCTGAGGACCTTAAAAGAGCATACTATAGGGATACTGCCACATCAATGATCATAGCAGCATAATTCACAATAGCTAGACTTTGGAATCAACCTAGATGCCCTTCAATAGATGAATGGATTAAAAAACTGTGGCATCTATACACAATGGAGTATTACGCAGCACTAAAAAACGACAAAATCATAGATTTTGCAGGGAAATGGATGGCATTAGAGCAGATAATGCTAAGTGAAGCTTGCCAATCCTTAAAAAACAAATGCCAAATGTCTTCTTTGATATAAAGAGAGCAACTAAGATCAGAACAGGGAAGAAGAGCATGAGGAAAAGATTAACATTAAACAGAGACGAGTGGGGTGGGAGAGAGGGAGAGAGAAGGGAAACTGTATGGAAATGGAAGGAGACCCTCATTGTTACACAAAATTACATATAAGAGTTTGTGAGGGGAAAGGGGAAAAAAAAAACAAGGGAGAGAATTAAACAACAGCAGATGGGGTAGAGAGGGAAGATGAGAGGGAAGGGGAGGGGGGATAGTGGGGGATAGGAAAGGTAGCAGAATACAACAGTCATTAATATGGTATTATGTAAAAATGTGGATGTGTAACCGATGTGATTCTGCAACTTGTATTTGGGGTAAAAATGGGAGTTCATAACCCACTTGAATCAAATGTATGGAAGATGATATGTCATGAGCTTTGTAATGTTTTGAACAACCAATAAAAAAAAAATAGCCTTTTGTCTTTTTTTTTTCCCACTTATCCTAATGTTTCTGAAGTTCACTCCTGTTGTTACATGTATCACACTGCATTCCTTTTTGTTGTTGAATACTGTCCCATGTGTCACATTTTGTTTATCCATTCATCTGTTGATGAACATCTGGACTTTTTCCAATGGGCTGCCTTTTTTTTTTTTTTGGAGGGGGCCTATTATGAATAATAGTCCCATTAATATTTCTGTATAAGTCTTGCATAGGCATGTTTTAATTTCTTTTGGGTAGATGCTGGGTAAATCCTGGAATTTCTGGGACACATGATTTATATACATATTTTTTAAAGTTCCAGGGAAGTGCTAAAGTATAGCCATGTTTAGCCTAAACTCAGAGCTGCAAGAAGGTAGTATGAAGCAATATAACAAAGTCAAGAGGCAGGGATACAGGCACAGAGATGCCTAAATGCATCTAGAAGTTTTAATTTTTTTTAAATACTTATTTTTTAGTTTTAGGTTGACACAATATCTTTATTTTATATTTATGTGGTGCTGAGGATCGAACTAGGTGAACACTCTACCACTGAGCCACAACCCCAGCCCCTAGAAGTTTTAATTTTTATATTCTACCACCTTCATGTACTTTTATTCTTTTCAAGATAACAGTCCTTAGTAGCATCGATGAATTGAAAATTTTAACTCCTTATTGATCTGACAGCATCAGAATATAAGGTTGTTCCAATAAGGGAATTTTCCAGATAATAGTTATTCAAGGGTTTAAAAATTACAGAAATTGTGAATATGTGGATTACAAACAAATTTCCTTTTTGGATTACAAACTGCAAAAAAACCAAAACCAAACAAATAAAAAACAATAACAATAACAACAACAAAACCCAAAACAAAACAAAACAAAAAAAAAAAAAATCAAATCAAACCAGACAAAAAACTCTTGATTTTAAAACTATCTAATGTCATTACTCCAGAACACAGAGTGATATCCCCTAGGAAACCCTGGATGTCTGAGTTCTTCTGGTCAAACCAATGATCACCTGATGCCATCTGGACCCAGTCCTTGGGTGACTGATCATCTACCTGTTCTTATGAGATTCTGCCCCTGCCTGTCCCCAGCCTGAAAATTAGGTCACAAATCCAGCTCACCATGGTTGTGATACAAAATGCTACAGAACTTTCATCCTATTGAACCAAATAGAAACATTTGTTTTCTCACCAACTATAAGAAAGGTTTGAGGAATATAGTCTTTGAAGGCAGCAATGCAACTATACACACACACACACACACACACACACACACACACGTGTGTGTGTGTGTGCGCGCGTGCGTGTATTTTTACTTTAAAGTCCACATTAATACATATTTTAAAGTCCAAGTGCTCTGGAGATACAGGAGAAGATTTAAAGAAATAAAATGGTGGTTTCCAATCTTTCCTGCATGCAAAAAATATCTAGAAATCTTTTAAAAATAACTGATGGTCGAATTACCTACCTCTTAACATTCTGATTAAAATGGCTTGGGATGCAATTGGGCATCAGGATTTCTTAAAAGTCCACCCTCTGGCTCCCATGAGTCTAATTAGCAACAAAATTTGGGAAAAACTGGGATAAAAAGTATCCTGCTTTATACCCAAAATACACTGAAATTAAAATCCAGACAGCACTGTTAAGACTCCTCTACTATAAAGCCTTGCATTTGTTCCACAGTCTACCTAAATTATAACCTCCACACCTGGGTTCAACAACATCTTACATAACTTTAGTACCAACTATTTCCCAGTGTTATTTGCCAATCAGGTACCAGGATGCCCTGACTCATTGCCTTTGCTCCTGCTCCCTTTCCCTGAATGGCCTGTGTTTCCTGAAAGTCTTCAGGCCCATCTCAAATGCCACCTCTTTTGGAAAGCCTGTCTGATCTTCTCCATCAGATTAGCTCTTTTCTGTGCCCAGGGCACATTCCTTTCTTTCCCCTGGAGCACCCTACAAGGTGTGCTTTGCACTGTTGAAATTCATCTGTTTGCTATCCCCCTTTCTTCTTTTCCAGACATTTTCCTTCTTACAGAAGAAACAGGGAAGAGGAGAAGGGGCAGAGCCTAACCTATCCCTAAGTCTAAGAAGGAGAAACAAAGAGGTGAATTGTTGCCACTGGTCACTCCTGAAACAAACAGAACTCTTGGGGAGTTCATCTTATTACAATGAAGATGAGCTATGCCTTTCAGAGTAAGGAAGGCAGGTGAGAGAATATAATACACATCAAAGAGAGATAAGAATCATAAGAGCTAAAGAGACAGACTCTAAGAAAGTAGCCTAAAGTTGAGAAAAGCTGAGGCCCATCTGTCCTCCCCTATTGTCTAAAATGCTAACTGCAGACCAGGGGCCTGACACTTACCTGGGAAGGCTCCCTAACACATGCATCCTTAAAGAGAACCCACTGATACTTTGCTTTATGCAAGTTTCAATAATAAGAAATGCATTATAAATATCTTTGCAAATAAAAATCAGTTTCATTTTCAGCATAATAATTTTAGTTAATGCACAGCAAAGAGGTAATAAAACCATGTAATAATTCCTAATAAAATTAAAGTTTCTTTTCAGTTTTCTCCTCTATGCTATTACTTGCTCAGAAAATTTGACAGATATCAGTCTGCCAAGGAAAAAGTCCTTACTGGTACCAGGAATTCCAGAAACAAATCTACTTTGGGGGGGGGGGAAGTAGGCAAACTTCGTATTACAATTTAATATAATGGAGGTGAGGTTGTAGCTCAGTGGTAGAGCGCTTGCCTAGCACCTGTGAGGGATTGAACCTCAGCACCACATTAAAATAAATAAATAAATAAAAAATATATAAAATTATTGTATTCATCTACAACTAAATTTTTCTTTTAAAAAAATCAACATAATGAACAAAGGCTATCACCTCACGTGGGCAGAGACTCCCACCAGTTTACCACAGAAATGACTACCACACAGATGGGCACAGTGACAGCCTCCATGGATCTGCAAGGAGAAAGAAGTTCTTCTCAAGAATCAGTGTTTCCAGCAGTGAGGACAGTGTGATTTTCAAGGATGGAATGAAAAGCTATCTTCTCTTTAGCAGTATCAGATGACGGAATTTGAAGAATTTAAGACTCACCAAGAGTTAGGCTGAAAAAAACTGGGAAGCTGTAAAGAAATCCTTATGCAGTAACTTTATCCAGTTGGGGCGGATAAATCAGCTAGGACAACCTTTCCCATGACCTTCCCACCTCTTTTTGTTTCCTAAATTATTTCCCCAAATTCTCTATAGAAGGAATTCACTCCTTAATTGAGGGATCCTTTTTATTCCCAAGCATCAGCTTAAGGAAAGGCAAGAGCCTGGACAAGAAAATGACATATGCAAAGGTATACTCAGGTTAATAGCCAGAGAGAAATAAGAAACTGTGTATACAGTGAGCACCAGCTTTTATCCTCCGATTAAAAGCCCATGTTTATTCTGATTTTTTTTTAAAAAGAGAGAGAGAGAGAGAGAGAGAGAGAGAGAGGGAGAGAGAGAGAATTTTTTAATATTTATTTTTTAGTTTTTGGCAGACAACATCTTTGTTTGTATGTGGTGCTGAGGATTGAACCCAGGCCGCATGCATGCCACGCGAGCATGCTACCGCTTGAGCCACATCCCCAGCCCCCATGTTTATTCTTTAAAAAAAAAAAAAAATACACACACACACACACACACACACACACACACACATATATAAGTTGTAGTTGGATACAATACCTTTATTTATTTATTTTTTAAAGATAGAATTTTTTTAATATTTATTTTTCAGTTTTCAATGGATACAACATCTTTATTTTATTTTATTGAGAGAGAGAGAGAGAGAGAGAGAGAGAGAGAGAATTTTTTAATATTTATTTTTTAGTTTTCGGTGGACATAACATTTTAGTTTGTATGTGGTGCTGAGGATCGAACCCGGGTCGCACGCATGCCAGGCCAGCGCGCTACCGCTTGAGCCACATCCCCAGCCCAATACCTTCATTTTATTTATTTATTTTTATGTGGTGCTGAGGATTGAACCCAGGGCCTTGCATGTGCTAGGTGAGCATTCTACTGTGAGCCACAACCCCAGCCCAGTTCATGATTATTCTAAAATCTCATCACAAAGTGTATCTCTGCAGAAGGCAAAAATCCTATCAATAGTGCAAATCCTATAAGCTAAACAATTAAAAAAATTTTGTGCTTCAAAATTTCTTTATAGGGGCTGGGGCTGTGGCTCATTGGTTGTGCACTTGCTGGGCATGTGTGGGGCACTGGGTTCGACTCTCAGCACCACATATAAATAAAGGTCTATCAACAACTAAAAAATAAAACCAAAAAAATTAAAAAAATAATTTCTTTATAACAAAATGAATTTTCTACACTTTCCCAAGTCTCTTATGTCCCAATATTTTACAAGATAGAATGGTTTTTACATAGTAGAGCACAGCATCCTGAAGCATATAAGGGTCATGTAAATAATGATTTCACTGGGAATTAAGCACTTTAGACTGACTGCTATCATTCTTGGCAAGAAGAGGCTCCAAGAGAATCCCTGGTTGCTGTCTCCCTGGCTACAGTTAGCCTTGCAACTCCTGATGGATGGGTTCCAACCTAGTAAGCATGAAAATATCTATTTTCCAAAACAGCAACATCCCAGAATGGAGAATCATGACTCTATGCAAGACCTTGAGCAGGGATGTAGACCATCACCCAGGCAGCTGGGACAATCCTGAGGCTTTCTCTTTCTTCTATTTAACAAGGAATGGCTCTGACTTTAGTTACATGGTTGTATGAACAATTACTTACTTTGTAATAGGAGAAGGTTAAGGAATAGGAGAAGGTCAGGGAATGAAACCTGGAGCACTCACCCTTCCAGTTGCTCCTCCCCTAAGATCTGGCGAAGGTTCTTAAGGAAGGACAAGGAGACCAAGGCATGGGAATGGCGGATCTTCACATAGCCGGTCACCACCTCGATGAGCCCCATGAAGTTCTCCAGTTCTGAGGCAATGTTATCTACATGAGAAAGGGATGGTGTTACTTGGTGTCAGGGTGATGTACACACACAGTGTGGAGAGCAATTTGGTGGCAGGACTTGTTTTGTGGGAGCCTACTGAGATGTTCAGGAGCCAAGAATTAGAACTGCCATCCCCTGTAGCTGGGCGCAGAGATACATGCCTGTTATCCCAGTGGCTCTGGAGGCTGAGGCAGTAGGATAGAGAGTTCAAAGCCATTCTCAGCAATTTAGTGAGACTTTAAGGAACTCAGTGAGACCCTGTCTCTAAATAAAATACAAAAAGCGCTGGGGATGTGGCTCAGTGGTTGAGCACCTTGGGTTCAGTTCAGTTGATACCAAAAAACCCCCCAAAACAAACAACAACAACAACAAAAAACCCAAAAAACAAAAATCAAAACTGCCATCCCCTGTCAAGAATGTACTCTCCTAGCTTTAACTTTCAACAGCCACTTCTGGGACAGGCCTTTGAAGCAGAGGAAAGCAAATCTTAAGAGGCTGGGTTCTACAGTTCCCAGGTTGATTAACAGAATGCAAAATCATAAATACCAGACTGCCAATTAGCTAAGGCTGACAAATCTAGGGAACGTCTTTTAAATATGCTCTGTCAACAGATAGTACTGCCTCCACAGTGCAAGGGCATGACTAAATAAACAACATTTTCTCAGCCTCATTAGTAACTGCCTTTGCTGTATTTCTAGTTCCTAAGATACAGGGATCTACATTTAAGATTCTATCTTACTAAGACTGAAGGAAAATACATCAGAATGTTAATAACAGCTATCTGCAGGTGATTTTTAAAGGCTCATTTCTGCAGCTCTAAGTTTTTTATAATGCTCATGTCTTACTTTTATAACTAGAAAATAGTTAGAAAAATAGTTGTCAATACAGATGTAGAAACAATATAATAGAAATGGTAGATTTTCTTTAATCTTGATTAGCCTACCTTTTCTCATAGCAAAAAGAAAACAAACTTGTCCAGCCTATGTCAAAATTATAATGATGACTATAGTGAATTAGATGTGGTTCAACGAATAGGATTTTATAGAACTTTACTATGATTTACGAAGGTTTGCTTAATAAAAGGTTGTGTTTTGCTTTGATTTGATTAAAAAATACAAGAATAAGCATACTTTCTTGGAGGATAAGGCCTCATGTTTAATGGCTTTCCAAGAGAAATTAAAGGAAAATTTAAATTGGAAAGATAAGAGGTTGTTTGTAATTGATGTTTTAAGGATAGCTTTTGAATTTTTAGATGTGGGGCTTCCTGCCCTACATCTCTCAGTTAAGGCTTGGGAACTCCCTTCTGACAAAAATGTCCCATTATCCTAAATCCAAATGATTGTCTGTGTTGGACATACTTCCTCATTCTGCATGATCCTGTACCAATTTCTTTTCAAAGTACTTTTCCATGAATTTAATTCATAGATGCAATTTTTATCTCCAGGAAAGGAAGTTTAAACAAACAAACAAAAAAATTAGGTACTTAAAAGGCATGTTCTAGGGATGAATAGATTGAAAGTAAACTAAGAAATGTTCCAAGAGCAAAAAGAACACAACTGTAGAAGAACCACGAAGAGTTCTAGTTGCGCAGAACAGGATTATCTCCATGGTGGGGCAGTGGGTGAGTGGTGTAAACAAGGGATATCAAAAAATCCCAAAGAACCAAACAAAAACTAATTTCTGCTATCTCTAAATTGTAAGAAAACAAATATGAATAGGAAGGGCAGCAGAATACAACAGACACTAGTATGACAGTATGTAAAAACATGGATGTGTAACCCATGTGATTCTGCAATCTGCATATGGGGTAAAAATGGGAGTTCATAATCTACTTGAATCAAATGTATGAAATATGATATGTCAAGAGCTTTGTAATGTTTTAAACAACTAACAATAAAAAATATTCTAAAAAAAACAATATTACATGAAACTTAAAAAAAAAGAAAACAAATATGATGGAAAAGTAAATCTGCAGAATAAATTATTAGTCACTTCTGTCTTTAGGCTTTTAGAAAATTAAAAAAATATTTTTTCTTTTAATATTGTTTTGGTTGTCAATGGACCATTATTTTATTTATTTATATGTGGTGCTGAGAATTGAACTCAGGGCCTCATGCATGCTAGGCAAGTGCTCTACCACTGAGCCATAACCCCAACCCTCAGAATTTTTTTTTTTTTTTTTTTTTACCAAAGGACTTATAAATATATTTCTTTCAACTGTGAAGTCTTCTTCTTGTATTTATTCTGGCTTATAAAACTATCAGTACCTTGACCAAGTGGTACCAGTGGTAGAGAATTAAAGATACCATTGATAGAAGCCCTTGAAAAATCAAACATCAGAAGGGAAAATATTGCAAGATAAATCACTGGGAAATGCTTTGCCCAACTGAAATTTAGAAATGTCTTACCAGGAATGCCATTTACTGAAAGTAAAGATGGTTCTACAGGAGTGAGACCAAAGCTTTACACATATGACTCAGAATCAATTTGTATCGTTTTGGCTCTTAGAAATAAACTGGAAGATCTATCATTGTTTTGTACTTAATAAAATTTAATATAATATTAAACTCTTCCTTTTGCTCAGTCTCAATATATTTAAGTAACCAAAACTCTTTGGACTTAAAAATATGTGGATCTGGCTACAGCTGGGCTAGCTGAGTCATGCCTCTCTGATCCCTCAGTCTCTTCTGGGGTTCGTGTGTGCTGGTACGTGTTTCTCCTGCATAAGATATGACTAACAGCGAGATGAGGGATGACCCCTTTTATAGGAACAAACTGTGCCAATGGGAAAAACAGACTGCCTTTCAATCTCTTTTTTTTTTTTTTTTTTTAAGTCTTTGAAGGAAACTCAAAGGAAAGAGGTCATGTGGGAGGTTTATGCACCATGCTGTTTTTCTTAAGCCCATTATTTTAGTTGTAACTCAGAGATAGGTTCAGGAAAAACATCAGCAAAAGAAAACCAAGACCTCCATTCATCTATCCAGTGAGGTGGGATACTTACTGCCTCGTCGGATATTAATGAGCAAATTGCCCTTGAAGATGGTACATCCTTGGAGCATTTGAGCAGAAGTAACAGAATCAATAGTCTTTGTTTTCTTCTCTTCTTCACAGACTTTGGGGCAAGGACCTTCGCAAGGGATGCAGTACATGCTGTTGAAGGTTCAAAAACATAGAAAACTTAAGTCTGCCTCTTTGCATTAAAATTTTTTAAGTATAGGATTTTAGTTATTACAGCATGCATTACAAAAAGCAATTGTTTTGAAGTGTGCAAGTGGTTACATGGCATCACACTCTCAAGCCCACCCACAATAAGCCACTCAAATTGCAACCAAAAGGGGAAAGTGCCTGCAAAGGAAAAGCATGTTGCTTGTTTCCAGACAAAATGCGTGATCCATCCTGGAAGCATGTGTGTATCATAGGCTGTTAACTGGTATGCCAGCTGGTTCCATGTGGGAGACACAGACTTTTAGAAAGGAAGCTCTGGGGGCTCTGGAGAATGGAGCTACTCTCTGATGTTATGGTCCTCACTTGCACACCTAGAGTAGTAGCAGGGAGAGTCAGCAGGAACAGCAAAAGCACTGCAGTGTCTTTGCTACAAACAGGAGTCTTACTCCTGAGGTCAAGTGTCCAGCAAAGCTCAATGATGGATTCAAAAAAGCACAGATCCATTATTTTCTTGTTAAAGCACAACTGAAATTATTTCTTGACAGTGTTTTGCAGAAACTTGTAAATTGACCCAAATGTTGTTTTTGCTATACACACAATAAAAGCAGGGAAATTCCATTACATTGTAATGAGCTCCCATTTCAAATACTATCCTGAACATGTCATAAACCACCAAGAATCAGAGACAAGCAAGACTGGCATTTTTCCTGTTTATTGACCATTATTTGGGAAATAGCAGACAAAATGCTAATCCAGCAGCTTAAGAACCTTTGGGATCTATAGCTATATATAGAACCAGGGTCAGAAAGTTGGGTCAATTTCCAAACAAGATAAATGATACAACCTTATGGGACATTTGTGTAACAGGATGGTAAGTTGGAGAGTCACTATATTTACATTATTGTTCTTAAATGATCTTTTTAAAACTATATGAAGATAAGTCAAAATATTCAAGAAAATTGGCACTAAATCTAGCTATTTTTATTAAATTCCTTCTCCTTCCCCAGAATATTTTATATCTAAAGCAAAGATGCAGGGTTTTGCTTTGTTTTGTTTAAAAGCTTGCAGGTAAACAAAATTTCTCTATCATCCTTCTATTTCATGTTGGGAAATGAGGTCAGGGTCTCCAAAGTATCCTGTAGGAAGTAGACCCACTCAAAGGGGGAACAGTCCTCCTTCCTCTAAATTTACACTTAAGCATTCTCATTTCTAGCTTAGGGATTAGCTTCCTTTCAGCTTTTTTTTTTTTTTTTTGGTGGTCTTCTGTTGTTTCTAATTTACCTACATAGCACATAAGGCCCCCAACTATGTCTTTAAAAAAACTTATTTAAAAATAGTTACAGATGCAGAGGAAGTTACTAGGATAGTATAGACAGGACCCATGTATCCTTCACCCAATTTCCTCTAATGGTTACAACATCTTACATAATGATAATGAAATAACAAGACGAGGAAATTAACACTGGCACAATAGTGTATAGAGTCCTGTGTTGTCTTACCACTGTGGAGACTTGTGTAATCCCCACTGGAATCAAGAAACAGAACTATTCCAGCACCGCACGGATATCCCCTGTGCCAATTCATTTTCCCCACCCCAGTTTCTAATATCCCTAACCCCGAGCAACCACTAATTTGTTCTCCACCTCTTTTTAAATTTTATCATTCTACAAATGTTTGGAATCATGTAGTATGTCACCATTTGCGATTGTCTTTCTTTACATAGCACAATGTCTTTGAGATTCATCCAAACTTCTGGGAATTTCAGTGGGTTTCCCCTTTTTATTGCTGAGTAATATTCCACAGTGTGGTCATACCACAGTCTGCTTCACCATTTACCTATCTTAGGACTGCTGAGTTGTTTCCAGTTTCTGGCTATTACAGAAAATGGTGATGTGAACAACTGTGTGCATGGTTTTGTTTAGATATCATTTTTCTGGGTTAAATGTCCAGTGTTGCCATTGCTGGATTTTAAAGTAAGTGTATATTTGGTTTCTCTCCATCTTTTATTCAAATAGAACATATTCCTTTGTTCAAATGTCTAAAAATCATCTAGCACTTAAAATTTTTTTTTGTAAGAAAGTGTTTTGATAATGTACTTATAGATTGAGCTTCTTCAAATTCATTTTGGTACAGAGAGTATAAACAGTATTTGAAAAATATTTTAAGGTAAGGGTTAAACAGGTCTCAAAGACTGAAAAGGAGCATTTATTATTTCTTAATGATGTTTTATGTTAAAACGGAAAAGGCAGGTCTGTAGTTTTGAACAGACTATAAGAATGGGTAGGAAAATAATTGCTCATCTTTTTAAGAATACCCTGCAGAGAAAGAAAAAAACAACACTGCAAACATAGAGTGTTCTCACTCTGACTGTTGCACTGGTGGTTGCAGAATGACTGAATGCATCCAGGTAGCATAAGAAATTACATGTGCAGATCAAAGCTGATACTGTATTAAGTTCATGGACCAGCTATCCCTTTCCTGACCCCACCCCAGGAAGGAGGTGGTGTCTGAATTATAGCTGAGCCTTTACTGGGCACCAGGCACTTCTCCAGGACTCCAGATACGCAACAATAAAGTCCCTTTGTGTCCTAAAGCTGTGCTATAGCTTGGACCAGAACCTCCTGCAAAGGTCTACCCTGTTGAAGGATTAGTTTTGAGGCCACTGGGAAAAACTTGAAGATGTGAGACCTATTGGAAGGTCTTCTAATCACTGAGGATATGCATTTGAAGAGGAAATTGGGCCCCAAACCCTCTCTGGGCTCATTTATTCCTGACCACAAGGTCAATGGCTTTGCTCCACTACACACTCCTTGCCATGATGTGCTGCCTTGCCATAGGTCCAAAGGCTACCTGGCCAACCAACCATGGATTGAAACCTCTAAAACTGTTAGCCAAAGTAAACTGTCTCTTATAAGTTGACTATCATTTTGTTATAGCATATAACATTTTGTTATAGCAATAGAAAGCTGGCTAACACTGGCTGCCAGTAAAATGTAAAATGCAGTAGACTTTTAGTTATAGGTGTACACAATACGTTCATTTTTAATTTATTTTGATGTGGTGCTGAGGATTGAACCCAGTGCCTCACACATACCAGGCAAGTGCTCTACCTAACACATGGATTCAGCCACAATCCCAGCCCCCCTTATTTTTGATATAATAAATATACATATATTTTTGGCTTATTGGAGTTCCTGGCCCATTTATCATTTTGAAGTAGTTAATTTTTTATATTACAATGTTCATAGAAATTATAACAGGCCAAAAGTTGTGTTACACCTAGTATTATGAAAGGATATGAGTTTTATCATTGGTTTGAATGACAGCCTGCAGTAGAAACAGCATCACTAAATATTGCACTAGAAACAGAACCTTCTTTAAGAGAAAAAAATAAAAGGAAGACCTATTTGCTGTAGTTTACAGATGCAGACTGCAGCAAATATTATACTTAAAACTAATTTTATTAATTTAAAAACTAACTTTTAATGGTATTTGTATTTGTAGAATATGATTGATTGATCGACTGCAGTTCAGAGAATCAAATTCAGGGCCTCACACATGCCAATCATGCACTCTATTATTGACCTACATTCCCTAGTTTTATTCTGAAGAATCCAGATACACAAGGGTCCTCAGGTGTTTATTGTGTAGGAATCATAAATCCCATTGGTACAGAACTTTCCCAAAAGTTCTTTACTCTGCTGCAGGGGAGGAAATAGTAACCCCAAACTTCTATCTTCTTTTGCTTCCAGAGTTTTATCACTATATTTTGTAACTAAATCTAATTTCTCACTTTCAAAAACATAAACTAATGACAAGTTATAGAAGCCTAGCGGCCACAGATAGGAGAAATGTCATTTGTTATAAGGAATTCTACTTCCTAAGTGAAATTTCAAAGTTTAGGAAAGAAACTAAAGGCCACAAAGACTACTGAGGGAGTCAGAGGATGAGAGAGTGAGAGAAAGGAGAAGGGAATGGGAGACATAGTTTACTTTAAGCTACTGTTTACCCTCAGCAGCTGCTAGTTCATGCACAGGGCCTATGCCTGCAGTAAGATGTAACAGGCCTGCTGCTCATGGGCCTGGAGGATCCTATAGGGATGTTTCTTTCCCCTTGCTCTCCCAAAGCTTTCCTTGAGCTAGTGTTAGCAACCTGGGGACGAAAATCTAAAACCACAGGCCCCTGTCTCTCAGGTAGCAATGTGGCAAGTGTACAAGGAAAAGGTGAATAAATTCCAGGCATCAGACCCAGGAAGCTAGGTACTTAATTTCAAATGGTTGGGCAGTATATTTTTAAAACAAAACATAAATTGAAAAAGCAAAACACATACACATGTGTGGGTGTGAGGACGCGCTAACTGCTACCAGATTCTCATAAAAAATGTAAGTTATACTAGCCGTCTCAAATGGAGTTAATGTCTGGAAAGTCCTGACCAGATGTGGCAACTGGAAGAGAGCACCCTTGGTAGCCTCTGGGACTTGCAATGGACACTGACCTCTGGGTGCCGTTGCGGATGAAGCCTGAGGGGCACTCCTGCATGCACTCGCCGTCGTGGATGACGAAGCCCTCAGAGTCGCTGCTCTCAGCGCTGAGGATGTTGGCACAGAAGTCGCGCTTCACGCAGCGCCATCCCTCGAACCTGTAGGTGTCGGGCGGGCAGGCAGGCACACACACGCCCTCATAGAAGTAGTGCCGGCAGGCCACGCAGGCTGTGTCATTGTCGGGTGCGTGGCAGCTGCCCAGGCATTCCTGGTGGCAGCATTCATTGTTCTCGGTGCACGCCCGCTTTCCGCACACGCTTGGGCACACTGTGGGGACAGAGGAGAATTGGTGAGACCCAGCAGGGCCCGTGTAACAGCCTGCTGCATCACCCGCTGCTACAGCCCACACCAGATGGCCTGTGGAAGACGCAAGCACACGACCTTCCATGACATCCCCACAAAGAGTCACTGTCTTTTCATCCAGTATTAGAAAAGCAGACAGCACTGGCAGGTTTCAAGTCCAGTCTCTTTTATGTACTCCTTGTTTGGAGCCACTGGCTTCTAATGACCTTGATCCCCCTCTTTTCTCATCTGTAAAATGGGGGTGAGAAGGTGCCTGAGGCCTAGGTGAACATGGGGAAGCCCTCTAGGAACCACAGGGTTTATCAGAACTTTAAAAGGCATGGTGCTGTCTTACATTTCAAATATGGCAGTACCCCCTTAGGCACTATGATACTCCAAGATCCCCAGTGGTTTCCTGAAACCCTGGATAAGTTTTTTTTTCTTTTTTCTTTTTTATTAGATTGTGGGGGGTACACCTCCTGTGTGTTCCCTCTGGAAACAATTCAAAATCCTTCATGTGTAGAAATGCTTATTTTTAAAATAATTAAACCACAATATAGGAAAGATGGTGCCACTTGGGTTTACAAAGCAGCTTTAGAAGTTTGTTTCTGCTTAAGCCACATAAAGTGTTTACTCTGAATAAGTGATGATTTTAATTCAGAACCCAACCTATTAGGTAACTGAAGTCACTTTGTCACATGGTCACTGTCAGGCCCCTGAGCCCAGGGGACCACAGGAATTTAGAGTCCATTTCCCCTACTCAATCCTCTCAAGTCAAGGGAAAGCAGTGTTTAATGACCACAGATCCACAATTCACATCTCAAGGAGATGAGTTGGCACTCATTTCCATAACAATGCTGTAATGATCACACTCTATGGGGTGTTAGCCTTACGCCTAAATAATGTATAAATCAACAAAATATGAAATCTGGTTTGTATTATGTGTGTCCTACTTTTTCCTTGAGTGGGAAAACAATACAAAATTACTTAAATATGTATATTTTTGACTCTGATGTGCAACATTGAGTGAAGGTTCTAAATATTTTTTTTTCTTATAAAAACACATGCTTGAAAAAAATATCAGAGAGCATAGATGAAGGAGTATAAAGAAAGCACAAATCTATCTGCCCACAAATGGCCCTTTTATCATCACCTCCAATGGATCCTTTATATGTTCATGGACATATAAAGACAAATACAAGGATCAAGCCATTCAGAAAGAATGTTTTGGCCATTAGAGAGAGTGAATTTCATGATTGTTTAATGGTAACGTTACATCCCATTGTGGAGTCTCCTTTTATCTTCTATTACCATTATGAACATCCTCAACATTTCATTAGGCTCACTTTCCAGGATGAATCTTGCTAAGTCAAACTTTCCTCTGGAAAGTTTATACTAACCTACAAACCTGCTAGTTGCATTTAAAAATTTCTGTTTCAATGCAAACATGGATTCAAAAACCAATATCAGAACTTGGGACATTCAAACAAATGTCACCTCTGAAGAAAACTGATGAATTCTCATGATACTGTCAAGTTTAAAATAATCTTGCAATTTTCTCCTTTGAACAGGAACATCAGGTTACTTTCCATTGTTTTTTTCTTATGCTTATGCTTTTTGGCAGCTTTTAGTTAGGCATATTGCCATGTCCATAGATCTTACATCTCTAGCCTTCATTACAGTTAGAAGTGGCTAAGTTCTGGCCAGTGAGATATAAACAAATATTCTGAATGAAACTTCCTGGAGGACTTCTTAAATAGAGGGCATGTCCATCTTCCTCCTCACTGGCTGAAATGCAAAAATAATGCAAGGAGCTTATGCAGCTATCTTGAATCATGAGGTAGCACTTTCAGAAGGGTGGAGTGATATAAAAGAAACTTGGTCTCTAATACTGAACTGCTTATTTCTGGACTTCTTTAGGTGAAAGGGAAATAAACTTTCATTTTGTTTAAGTGACTGCTATTATATGCAACTAAACTAACCCAACCAAGACACCCCTTTCAAACTATGTAGAGGGGAAGAAGAAAACCATTCTTGTTAGTTTATGTACCTCATTTTGTAATTATGTGTGTCATTTTGTTCATGACTTCTGGCTATTTAAAAAAACTCACCTATCCAACAAATAACAAGGAGTTAACTATTTCTGATTACATAAAAAATATGTTGCAGGAGCTCCTAAAATATTGATATACATATACTGTCAACCATGATGATTATTTTGAAGAGTATAACATGAATTTAATTTAAAGCTTAGTATATTTACTGCAAACACAAATACATACTCTCTACCACCTCACCTTTCACTCAAAAACATAGAAAAATAAAATAGATTAAATGACTATTTAATTTTAAATATATCCATTATGGAGGTCACCTCGAGGCTCAGGATCTAAAGAAACATTGATATTGCATATGCTGACTTCAGATTTTTAAATTGATCCATCTATCCTTTATTTATCTACTTAGCAACTTCTCATTGAGCATATGCTACACCTGTGTTCCAGACAGATGTGTGTATGGATCAGTCTTCAGGGAAGGCATAGCACACCAGATAAGTAAGAATGAGCGAATGTGTATTATGTTTCTGGGAACCCTGGATGCCAGGAAGATTTGCAGAGGTGATGAGGCTGGAGCTGAAAGATGAAGAGGAGCTGAAAGATGAAGAGGACACCAATAAAAGAATACCACAGAGAGTACCACATGTAAATGTTTATAAAACCAATGGAGTTGCTATGGTGGTAGAAGTAGGTACTCATGGCAAAGAGGGATGGGGACCAGTCACATGTTGCCAAGAGGAAGAGGGGGACATGTCAGGAAGGCCTTTCCATTGGTGGACAATGGACAATTCCTAAAAGTTTCAGGCAAAGGTCAGAGTTTTATATTAGAAAAAGTCATCTGTCAGAAGCACAGTGGGTATGGTGCTCAGGGAAGGCAGAACCAAAAAAGTGATCAGGCAAGCAGACAGACTTGCCACCTATTATGTTGACCCTACAAAGCTCATGCAATATAATGGATCCACGAGGATCAATAAAACTGGCTGTAGAAAATGATGCTCACAGTCTGGCTTTCCAGGTATATCAGCAGTTGTAGGCACATACTTCATTTAGAGCTGCTCTTCAGCCATCTACCCACTATCCTTTTTTGTTGGAGGAAGGGAAAATTAATTATGAATCTTACACTCACCATCAGAGACTAACTGGGACCAATATTAACTTGCAGAACTCCTTTTTATTCACTTACAATACAAAGAAAATGCCATAAAAATGATGAGTAACAGACATTAAGTTCAAATAGCGATTCACATAGTAGTAAAATCTCAAGAGCATTTAAAAGAATAGAAAAATGTCCCCTGAACTCACTTGCAATCAGTCATAACAAATGTAAATATTGGGCTTTCCCAGGATGAGAAAGAAAAACAAACAAATAGCTGACAAAGTACCTATTAGATATATTTTGCATTTCCAACACCCTTACCCCTTCCACAGGAAATAGCATGTCTGAGCAGGGGTCCACTGAAATCCTCCAAAGGGATAAATTAAAGGGAACTGAGTGCCACAAACAACACATAAGCTGGAGAAGTCAGGTTGGTTCCAAGTGACAGGAGCTACTTCCAAATAAATTTCAGAAAAGTTTAACTAGTTAAGATCTTTTTTTTTTTTCATTTTTTTTTTTTTTAAAGAACAATTCCTCTTCAAAGAATCCCAAATCAATGGGTTTCTTTATACTAACTGATGCAAACTGTGTATAAATACACATCTATTCTTTGCAGGGAAATGGATATGAGGTGTGATGAGGAGAAGAGGAGACTATAAGAAGGAAAGGTGACAAACTCCATAAATAAGTAGTGGCTTCAGGAAGGGAGCCGGTGTTCCTCTCTCTGAAGCACACTCCAAGAGGATTCCAGGAAGCAGGCAGGAGAACACGAGGAAGTCTGGGATTAGAGAGTACTGGAGCCAGCTCCAAAAGCATACTGTAAATTTTGCCTCATCTCAATGTATATAAATATTATTAGTGTTCAGGCCTATTAAGGGATTTCTTGAAAAGCCCCAGGCAGTGTGTCTCGCCAGCAGATGGATGGCTGCTTCACATGAGTGCCAAAACTTAAAATTTAGTACAGTAACCAAATTTCCCAATTATGGTGCTATGGGGGAAGGAAGGGAACCTCTTCCCTAGCTTCTGAGAATAAGGACCATTCAGAGTGTGATTAAAGGCATCTCAACTTTTAAAATTGAGAGGAATATAAAAACTACTATGAACTAACAAATGCACAGAGGACAAAGCAAATTGATTTTGCCCATGAGATCTTTCTATTCCTTGGAATTCTTACAATGACCAACAATAAATACAAAAGCCCATCTAAATGAATGGGAAAAGCTAACACCAATGTCCCACACCAACCACTGAGTAGACTAGGGTCTTGATCATATAAAAATGAGGCTATACATTTAAAGAGTCATTCTCTTTATTTTGGGAAAAGAGGAAAATAGGTCATTAACTCTCTCCCTCCCCAGAATCCTTGTATTTATTAAATTATTTCCAGGATTTTTTAAAAAATTGTTTTTGCTTTTGCCAGTAAATTCTTCAGTGATCTTGAACCCAGAATTGTTAAGTTACAAACCTGGGCTTCAACCCAGACTCTCCTGACCATCTATGGCAGCCTCTTTACCCGTAACAACCTTCTATGGTGGCATGTTGTTTTTGCATGTCTTTGCTATCTGACAGGAAATGACTATAGAGTTCCTTTCACGCTACTTTTCTTTTAAAGCATGCATCCATCAGAAAGAAATACACCACAAGTCCAGGCACTCTTGTCTCCCCACTGAATTACACTACTTGGTCTGAAGGACAAAATCCACAGAACATGATACTGAAGAAGGGTCCAGCATTTTCAAGGAGATATGATATAACAATTTGCCTTTCTTTATTTATTGAGTTACAGTACATGGAACTTGCAAGGTAAAATTTTCCAGTATAAATCTGCAAGGCTGGATCTTATCAGGTATCTGCAAGGGTCACTGCTAAGTTATAACACTGAAGCAGCAGCTCCTCTCCTGGAAGGCATTACTCACTGTGGCATACTCTACAGGGCAAATGTAACTATGAAATCACAAATGTAACTGTGATTTCAGAAAATAAGACTTAAAAGACCCAGAAGACTCAATGACCCACAGAGCCAGTTCCACTGAAAAAAGTCCTTCTAATGAGATTAGATAATCAGATTTCATTCTCTTTAGCAGTCCATACAGTTTAGCAAGACTGAAAACTTTATCTTGGAGGAAAAGAAAAAAATTTGTCTTTATCCTTTCCCTCTGGTAGAGCATATTCTGGAAGTTCTCAAAATAGTCAAGTTCCATGGATTCTCATGGTCTAGTACAGAAAGTAAGACACAAGGTTTGGCTGTTGATTACATCTGTGAACACTGAACATTTCATTAATGAGTGAAAGAAATAATCATCTACTGACAATGCCCACAATCACTGAAGACTCAGAAACCAACAAGCAATGCTGGGCAGAGTACTGAGACAACAGGAAAACAAACACCACAAAAAGGGCAACCAAGAGACCAGAGGAGAAAAGTTATGAACAGCATCATTATTAAATAGAGATTGAAAGAGCTGGTAGTAAGAGTAAAGACATCTTTGGTTGCAAAGATGCAGTGCAGGAAATTATAATGAACAACAAAGACTAAGAAACAGAAGGTAGCTCAGGAATTCTTCCGGCTCAGCTGCTGTCTTTGGTTAGTGTGGGTTAGATGATTTTCTCTTTTTTACACATTTTTATTATGTCTTTATTGAGATATAATTCATAATACTTTACAACCCATCCACTTAATATGCAAAGTTTTATGGCTTCGATATATTCACAGTTGTGCAAATACCATATTAATGGATGTTAGAATATTTTCATCACCCCAAAGAAAAGCCCTTACTCATCAGCCATTTTCCCCATTCCCTTATCTTCTCTCTTGTCCTATGCAGCCACTAATCTTACTCTGTCTCTTATCAATTTACCTATTGTGAACATTTCATTTAATGAAACCATACAAGGGTATCTTTTGTTAGCTTCTTCCACTTAGCCTAATGCTTTCAAGGTTCATCTTTGGTGTGGCACCTATCACTACTCCATTCCTCCCGATTTTCATTCAGAAATTTTGGCTTTCATGATTACACCATAGGAAAAAGAGCTCTACAAGCCTTTTTATTAACATGTAGTAATAAAATCACAGGTACATCAGTCTGAAGTTGGTGAGAGAGGTCTGTTTGGACCCCAAAATATATCTGCATTCTCAATTTATTCTAAAGGAAGAAAAACTAGATAACTATCAAAATGATTAAATTGTATCATTCTTTGATTATCAGGGGGAAAAAAGAGCCACTTGATCTGTGGAGAAATGGTCATCCACCATGCCGTTCCTCTCTGCTTCACATCAGCATGCCACCTGCTCTACTGATACGGAGTACATATATACAAAAAGCCTAATTTCTGTAGAAATTCCTGGCAAGTGAAGTTGGGGCTGCATCACACCTGGTCTCCTTAGATGACAGTAAGGGAAAAGAAAAGAAATAATATCCAATATTAAGAAAGATTGGGGAGGCTCGGGGGTTGTAGCTCAGTGGCAGAATGCTTGCCTACCATGTGTGGGGTACTGGGTTCGATCCTCAGCATCACATAAAAATAAATAAGAAAGATGGGTGGGTGTTTGATCTATTCCTTTAACTATTTCCATATTTTCAAGAAACAGACTATTTTTTAAAAAAATCAATTTTAGTGCACTTAAAAACTGTCCCCAAAATTATTTTAAAGTCCTTTCAGAGCCTACATACAAATTTGGAAAACAGACAGATGGGGTTGGACTCAAAGACAAAGACAAAGAGGGCTGACACTGGGGTTCAAACCAGATGGATGGGGCTCCAGGGAGCCACAAGCAAGGCCAGCGTGGGTTGGGTGGTTTCACACATGAACACAGAGTGAGTGTCCCTCTTACCACCTTTATTTTTTCTTCCTCAAAAAAAGAAAGGAGTATTCTGCAGAATGGCAATTCTCCTGAGTAGTTCTTCTCCAGTGCTATGAGCATGGGCTGGAGCACACAGAGACAAGGATCACTTCTGACTGCCTGTCACAGATGCTTAAATGGACAGGGTGGAAAAAATACTCTTCCACACACTTAAAAATTACTCTGAGTTATTTTAAATTTGGAACTGTTTGTATATTCCTTATAAGTTTATAAAACTCACACTGTCCCTCCATGACTAACTAAAGTGGAATTGAGAGAGTATTCTATATTTATAACTTGCCTGGTTGTTCGTGCTTACAGCCCTATTTTCACTCTCTGTTACTGTACACAGAGTTATGTGAGGTATTGTGGCCTCCTAAATGTTGCTCATTTCCTAACAAGGCAGGCCTGTGTCCTGTAGGGACAAATCGGGGGTTGTTTTGACCAAGTGGAGGCCAAGCTTAGAGGGAGAGGCCTCCAGCATTGTGGTTTTGGCTGTATCTCTTAAAACAGTGTTGAGGCCATTTCTGGGCAATCATATACCTTCCTTGTGTTGACCCAAGTATCAATGCTACTGACATACTATCACACATACCCATAGAAGCTCAAGGTTATATATCTTTCTATTGATTTTGGTAGAATTGTTAGTCTAAAAGGTACAATTCTTTAACAACCTATGCAACAGCCCCATTCCACACATAAACATTTGTGTCAACATATTCGAAATGACTGAGCACTATCACTCCTAGGGAAACAACTACTTAGAGAACTTCACAATGTTTTGGATAAAATTTTGTCAGCAACAGAACTCTTTATCAGGAGGCTGTGATAAACATATAAGAAATCTGTGGAGGTTCACTTTTACAGTATCTGTGGGATTTAAATTTTTGCGTGCACACCTGTACACATGTGCTTCACCTGTTCATAGATGACGAATAAATGAATAAGAACATAAGTTCTCTAGAACTGGCTGCTTACGATGAAACAAACTTCTCCAACCACATCACAATTTGCCAAAACACTTTTGGAAACTTCTTTTGAACAATCAGCCTAGCAACCACAGTACATTTTTGATACAACCTCAAGAGAAGCAAATCTTAAAGAAAAAAAAAAAAATAACCATGGCTCATAAGCCCCATTTTTCTTTTTTCTTTTTTCCTGATGTCAGAAAGAGAAACAGGCACCTCACCTCAATTCTGTGGCTGTTCTTGTAGCTGTATTGTTTTTCCCATATTTTTTTGGCCATTTGTGTCACCTCTCAATGTCTGTTATCATCTTTGGTTTCATTTTCTTTCTGCAACTTTAAGATTTTTATTACCTACAGACATGCATCACTTAATAATAAGGGTACAGTCAGAATGTGAACATCATGTTGTATACTTACACAAACTAAGACAGTGATGATGTCATGAGCAATATAATCTTACAGGACCACTGTCGTGTATGTGGTCTGTTAAATCTGTCATTGACTGAAACATCCTTACACAGTACATGACTACATTTAAATTTGTATGAGCTCTTAAAGAAGTAATGTGCTTTTGAAACGTGGTATTGTGCCTTAAAAATTTGTTGGGTGTGGTTTGGGGAGAAAATGCTTCATGTGTAAATTTAATCTCTCTTTTTTTGGTAATCGAATCTACCCAAAGAATACCTAAGGTCTGTAGCAAGAGCTATAGACCAATAACTTAAGCCAATTCATTTTTTACCTTTCCAGCATCTCTGGTGGTCCCTCCTTGTATTTTATTACTTTTTGATGGCACACTAATTAAGACTAGTCAACATTTATTTCAGAGTGTATCATATGCTAAAATACTATGTTACTCTTTTCCATTATCAAATCTGTTTGCTTGCCCCATTCCCTGAAGTTAAAGTTCTTTTTCTATAGTGTAGAAATCACAAAAGATCAACCACACTTTTAAAGTAAACTGTTATTCAGGATGGTAGAACAGGTCGTCCCTGATAATTACATATCCAATCATGTATTCTGGTTAACAGAAGCCTCATGAGAACCAATGTTTTTAGACATCTGGATCACAGAACACCCCCACCTGCAAAAAAATATATGCAACTTATAATTAGCTGATCTAATGATTCAAAAGTATCTCAGAAAAATATGAAAATATACAACTTATCGATTTTGGAACAGCCTTGCGGCAACTACTATTATACGCACGCACACACGCAAGCACGCACGGGCAGAAAAACACTTGCCATTTCCAGGGAATTATGTTGGCTTTTACTTTGTGTTGCTTAGTTTCTATTTTTTGTGAGTGGAGGGGCAGTGCACTTGAACCATTAAGTATCTAGTATCATTTCCTGATTTTAAGCATTTGGTTCCCTCCAGAGTATTGCCCAAACTATCAAGTGAATTATATTGTTGTCAGCCCAAATATCACCTGTGGTCTAGGAGAGCTAGAATGTTTAGCAAAATATGACAAAGCCTACTGTCATCTCTGAAAAGTGGGGTGGAGACACAGTGCCCTTCAGACACTGTGGTATGAAGCCTGTAATTTACCTTATAATTTTATAAAATTATATGACCCCTCTGGGATGGGCTGCAACAGATCAAGCACAGCAACCCTAGCAGTGCTGAAGCCCATCTGTGCTCGGAAGATATATGTGGGTACATGACTTCTTCATGACGCAGCTGCCTTCATCCCATTTCATATCCTTAATGTTGGGAGGTAATGTTTTCATTTCCTCTCAAGCATGTTCTGATGTATACTTCAGTCTTATTTTCAGAGTTCATTGGACTTTTCTTTGAAAGATTAAGGAACTTTTAACACTGAGGAGAACTTTGTAAAAACAAAGGAAGCAGGAAAGTTCTTCAGTGCAAAGTAAAAAGGAAGCTCCAAACTTGCAAGCCACATTCTCGGATCATTCCTGTATTCCATCCTTGGTCTGAAGACTGAAGCAATTTGCACAAAAAGATCAAAACCAAAAAGGGGTCAAATTGCACTCAAGTTCCAAGGATTATGCCCATGAATCCATATGTTTGGAGGATGTATAAGGTTTACTTACTAAGTGAAGGGATCTGTAGACAGAAACTTGTAGGACACACGACTGTACTTCCCAAATCAACTTTTAAACTCTTTGCCTGAATATGGTAAAACCCCAAACTAGTCATCTGCCTCCCCCAAAGCATCTCAAGCATATAGCTCTTCTTCAAAAATATTTTCCAAAATTCTGGACTCAACCTGAAAATAAGGATCTGAAAATATTAAAGAGTTATCTTTCCCCCCCTTCTTCAAAGGAATAAGTGATGTAGCAACTTCCTTGAAACTCATGTCAAAACAACTGCTGTCTCATGAGATACCAGAACATCCTCATCCTAGAGCAGAGGGCCCAAGAGGCCAAGGTGCGGAAGCTGTAGTGCTTGCAAACTGGTGTGCAACATCCCTTGGGATGTGTATGCGTTTTACTCACTGAGAGAACAAGTACTGGTAAGGGACAACAATTTTTTTTTTTTTTGCAAACAATCAGAGTGACCTGAAACCCAGGGTAAAGGCTGAAGTCAGCGTTTGTTCATTGCAGTGTGAGCCAGACTGTGCAACGCTGTTAAATGAAGCACTCTGAAGAAGGGAAAGACTTCTTGTTTTCCCCTATTCACCCAGGAGGACCTCTAACCTAAGGTCTGGGAGAGGGGAGAAGGAGAAGGGAGGAAGAAGGAGGGGACGACGATCACTTTGTTCTGCTTCACTGAGGAGCTGGAGAGCATCTTTGAAATGAGATGAATGTCCAAAGGAAGGAGTAACAGGATTCTGGAGCTGAAAGCAACCTGAGAACTCAGGCATCCAGTCCAATGTCTTCATTTGGCAGATGAAGAAAGAGAAGTCCAAAGAACTGAAGCTACAAAACTCATACTGCACACAAGAGTTGGGCTGAATAGCTAGGTCTCAAGTCTCTGAGCCCAGGGCTCTTGTCACATCATGATGTCCCCATACCTTATGTCTCTAAAAACAACAGCATTTCTCAACCTTTATAAACATGCAACCCCTTTCATAAACAACCCACATCTCCTTTAATATTATTGTAAGTTTTCAAATGGATTTTTTCTCACTTTTCAATTCTGAAACTGCCTACTGAATGTACTCCTTCCCAATTGTGCTTGTCCCTAACTTCACAACCATACTTCTCCCAGTCTAAGTACAGCCTATTAAATGCATTTTTGCCCAGCGGCACTCCCCTTACTCCCATCTAAATAAATAGCACCTAAATTTTCCTTAAGTCCACGTTCTCCTGCTTCACAGACTGGAAGACCTTATCTTGCTAAATTAACATTCTCAGCCCACGCTAGAGTCTGTAGGGGCACAGATGATACATTCTGAACCTGTTACTTCCATCCTCCTGCCCTCTCCACACTGCATGCCCATAATTCCTCACCCCTCTCCACCCCCATGCTTTGAAATTTCTAAACCCCAGTAGAGGAAGCGCCGCAGGGCTCTTAATAAGCTCAGTCATGCTCGAAATATCCGTTTCACCCACGAGGTACTTTAGGCAGCAATTCCGACCAGAGCACACATTTAGAGAAAAGATGATCTGTCTCCAAGATTCAATATTTGGAATTCCTAAAAACACCATTCTTATTCATTTTCATTAACATACCTGTGAACTTGAAAAAGTTTGGGAGTTGATGCTATAACAGACAGCATCTACCTAAACATGTGGTAACGACAGCAGGTTAAGAAATTGTCCTTCCTCTTACTGTGACCACAGAGGGTACATATTACAACTATCCTTGCTCTGGAACTTGCAAAACTTACAGGAAATCTTCCACCACCCACATAGAAAACCCGATGCCAGAAGAATGAAATGTAAACATTTTATATTAAGTTAGCCAGGTGTTTAAAAAACAACATCATCCCAATCCGATATTTTCAAATTCTGGCTCACTTTCAAGTCTCAGGGTGCACAGGGCACAGGGAACCAGGTACAGCAGACACATGGCTTTTGCCCCTGTGTAAGATGTTTTGCTTTTCTGATGAACAGAAAAAATCTGCAAATTAGTACATGACTCAAGGTGTCAAAAGAAAGAATCTATCAATGTGTTTCCTTTATGTAAGATGTTCCTTCTATATCTTTTCACTGGACTGAGATAGGTATAAATAATACAAATCTATTTATCCAAAGATAAATCTTTAACTTAATCCCAAACTTATTGAAGATATATTTGAGAGAATTATCATTGGAAATACAGAAACAGGAAAAAATAGAAAATGTTGCTGTGTCACATGTCCATGTATTTGCAAAATACTTTATTCAAAAAACAAAAAACTACCAGCATGATAACACTGTCACTGACTCCTAAACCCTCCCACTGGGACTATTTCATCCTGTAGGTGCACATTCCCTACAGTGGCCCCTCTACAGTCTCAGCTTGCCTCCTTGGGAAAGAGACATGAAGGCATGAAGTACCATTCCTCTGCACATAAGTAGTGTCAAAAATATATTAAAAAGCAAACAAAACTACCAGCTCCGAAGTTATGCTGGCAAAACTTAAAGCAACAATTTAGAAACAGACTACACCCATTTATGTGCCAGTTGGCCACATTTTTAAGGACCCAAGTCATGTCTGTGTGGCTGTCTTGTCTACTTTTTTAAAAAGTGGGTTTTAGGGAGTCAGCATTTAAAATTTTGAGATGCTTTGGTTCAAGGTCTATTTTGGAGACAAAGTATGGGAGAATAAGCTGGGCTAAGGATTGAGAAGAACATGGACTCGGTAGTTAGAAGTTGTCACTATCAGCTGCTGCTGGTCAAAGGAACTTCAGTTCCTCAATACACACAAAAGACAATCGATACCACCTTGTGCTACTGGTGCAAGGGTTAATGTGGCAAACCAGGTAACTATTGAGTACATTTCCCAGCATATTGTAGGTGCTCTGTAAATATTAGCTGCTATTATTATTTGATCACTAGACTGGATTTCTAGTCCTGGCTCTGGCAACTCTGCTTGCTCATATCTTAGTGTGCATGAGTAGAGAATGATGAGTCTCAACCTATGAATTGCTGATCTCTAATCCCCCAGCGGGCCTTAAGAGAACAAAGAGGGAGACAAAGAGCATTGTCTATGATGAGTTTCATATTGTTGAGATCCATAGAAGATTTCATTTCATGGTAGAGGGCCATATGGCTAAGAGAGAAAAAAAGGAAAGAAAACCAAAGGATAGGATTCTAAAGTATTTCAAATTTCACCTCTGCTCAAATAAAAACATTACAAATTTTAGATTAACTCAGCTTTAGAACTGCAATTTTTCAGTGCTGTTCTTAAATAATAAGAAATAACCTTTAAGTAGAATAAGGTGGTCATGAGATTACCCAAGACATCACTTGAAAGTTCAATGTAGTTCAGTTTTTATTTTAAGGGGTCCTTGGAATGTAGGTACAGACTGAGGGTTGGGTGAGGGGGTTGAGGTCATGCGCAGACTGCACTTTTTAAAGTATGCCAAGAAATCTTTCACAAGCATGGAAATTAAAACTTCCATCAGGAAGCAAGCTCCTTTTAGACAAAGAAAAGAATTTTCTACGTTTCAAAAGCCGTTGTTTGGTTCTTCAAAAACAAACAGGAAAAAAAAATCCTAATACAAGTTGCTCCTAAATGACTTTATTCAACTTTTTCATGAATTAGATGAACAGTCTCTGGTACTAGCCAAGACGTACAAACCCCTTCCTCTTTGAAAATGTAAAGTTTTCCTATAACCCAAAAGAAAGACTTGAGGAAGTATGCCCCTTATTAATTACTGGGCTGAGATGGAGGTATGTGGGGAATGCCAACATTTGGGACAGGTATCCTGAAATACTCAAATAAGTGGGCAATGCTAAATCAAATGCTAAATTATTATTCAATAAAGTTATGCAATAAAGTTATCCACTATCAGGTTCATTCAGAGGCTAATTGAAGGCAGTGGTTCCTCAGGAGCTACTTGGAGGCTTATCTGAGAACTAAGAAAGAATATCTGCCATTATTATTTCCCAAGTCAAAGGCATCTCTTCCAACACCCAAGAGCTGGACTTCCTAGCTGCAAACAAGAACATGTGCAGGTTACTTAAAACATTGGATTTGTGTATAGGATCCTGGGCCAGCTATTGGGCATGAAGGTAAAAAGGAATACTACCAGGACAAGGCAGCTAATGAATGTCCAGGTCTTACACCACTTGCACCTCCAGTATCTAGAACCCACTGCTTTTACTTTACAAAAAAATCATCTGTGTACCAGTGACTTGGAAACATTCCTTCATCCTTACCCCATCACTCAAGGCCACTACTATGGGAGGATGTCAGGAGCATGGCAACTGCCTAGTCCTCTCTGAGCCTTATGAAGGAAGATGGAATCATTCATCCCTTCAGCAAATATTTCTGTAATTTCCTGGTGCAGGCCTTCTGGAAGTTCTGAGACACAGCTATGTGTACTCCAGGTTCTAAAAGGGCTGCTCAGTGGATGATGTTACTAAATCAATGATGGGGATACACAGATATACATGTTTTCTGCCTTTGTGGTCCCTGCTCCAACCACATTGGCTCCTTTCTTTATCTAGAAGGAAGGGCCTTCACTCTCACTGTTCTTACTGCCTGGCTTTTGTCTCTTTCCATTACCTACCTGCCCTGAGGTGCTTCAATGACCTGCCTATAGGCTGTCCTCACACCCAAGAGGTTTCTCCTGACCATCCCCTCTGGGTAGGTGCCACTGTTGTTTGCCCTATCATGTGATGTTACAGCATCATCTTCATCTCCTTTAAAGCATCAATCACTTTTGCATTTATAAACAAAGATTTTTGTTTGTTTGTTTATTTTGGTGGTGTTGGTGAAAGAACCCAGGGCCTCCTGCATGCTAGGCTAGCATTCTACCACTGCGCCACATCCCCAGCCTCCCCTTCTTCTTCTTCTTTTTTTTTTTAAATTGTAGTTGGACACAATATCTTTATTTGTTTATTTTTATGTGGTGCTGAGGATTGAACCCAGAACCTCACATGTGCTAGGCAAGCGCTCTACCACTGAGCCACAACCCCAGCCCAGCTTCCCTTACTATTTTGCCAAAAAAATAGTGAAGGAGGAGGAATTACTGTTTCCTGGGTACAGAGCTTCAGTTGTGCAAGATGAAGACAGTTTTGGAGGTGGATGGTGGTGATAATTGTACAACATTGTGCATGCATGTGATGTCACTGAAATGTACACTTAAAAATGGTTCAGACAATGCATTTTAAGTTATATGCATTTTATCTCAATAAAATAGATTTTTTTTTAATGTTTAATGCTTTTGTTTCATCCACTAGTGTACACTAAACTGGTGGCAGGAATCCTATGTATTTTCATCACTATGTGACTCCTGACAAACACGCTGTAAGTTTTTTGAGGGCAGTGACACTATTCCTTATTTTCATCTCACAGCTCCCTACAGAGGGCCTTATACACAGGTGGGGTGAGATGGTAATTTAACCCTAGCCTACTACTTAACAAACTTTCCAAAAGCAAAGCCCTTGAATTTTTTACAGAGGTGGGGGGAGGAAGCATGTGTGTATACAAACACAGATTTTACTGTGCTTCTTCTTATGCCTTGGCTGCCAAGAATTCTTGAGGAGTCAGATTCCAGGAAGAATAAGCTTCCTTCTGCTGTGGTGTAGTCATCTTACTAACTTGGCCATTTGGGTCCTATATTACCCATAACGTTTTTTGCTGTTGTTTTTGTTTTAATTGAAAGTTGCCTTAAATTCTCTGTGGAATTAGGCAAAGTGTAAATGGAAAGCAAATAAATCAAATAAAACAAGGGGTTTTCCTGCAGGGTAACTACTCTTCTATGTTTTGATGGTGAATTCTTACTAAATAAATAACTGATGACAATTCCCTCTTTAATAAAGAGGGAAAATAATAAAAATCAGAAAAGTTATTTTTAGGGATGAGGAAAAGAGTGAAGCACAATCTTCTGGCTTCATTTCTTTGCTGGTTTTCCCCAAGAATAACCAAAGACATAATTTAACTTAACAATAAGCCTTAGCTCTCTTCAAGGCCACACTTGCTCTTGGTAGACACCACCAACCCCCAGCTGCAAAAAAAAAAAAAAAAAAAAAAAAAGAAAGAAAGAAAACAATTCTCATATTCATTCATTCATATTCTCTCTCCCTCTCTCTCCCTCCCCCCCTCTCTCCCTCTCTCTCTCTCTCTCTCTCAATTTGAACAAACCTGAAGGTACCAGCAGGGAAGGAAACAATGCCTGCCTGTTATTATTAGTAGTAAGACACATACCAACATACCATTTATGAGGCATTCATTGCTACATGTGCTAAGAGCTTGGCATGCACTGTCTGATTTAATCTCCCCAAAAACCAGAGGAGAGAGGGCCTGCTATTTTTCTATCTTCAGAACTGAAGCTAGAGGCACAGAGAGTGGTATGGCCAGAGTCACAAAGATTGTAGAAAGCAGAGCTAGAATTCAAACCTAAGAGATCAAACTTCAGGGTAGATGCTTCTGATGACTATGCTTTAGGGCACCTGCAACCCCTCCCCAAAGATTCCTTCAACCATTCCCATAATTATGGTAACAGTTGTCCTGAGAGGATGGATTTTGCCAGGAAGACAGAGCTGATAAGTAGGAGACAACTACTAGTGAACACCACTGGCAGATGGCAAGAGGCTCCTTTCCATACCTTAAAAATGTGTCAGGGCCATTCTGGTCCACCAAAAGCTCCAAAAAACAACGAATTTGGCTACTTAGAAAGTGAAAGCCAGGCTTAATGGTCCCACTTATAATACATGCTACTTAGGAGACTGAGGTAGGAGGATTAATTGAGTCCAGGAGCTTGGGCCAGCCTGGGCAGCACATCCAGGCCCTGTTTTGTTTTGTTTTGTTTTTAAAAAGCAAAGTGAGGGGGGAAAAAAAGAAAAAGAAAAAGAAATGTGTCACATTAGATTGGGTAGAGAGAAGTGATGGGAGGGGAGGGGAGAGGAAGGGGAGATAGGAAGGGCAGCAGAATAAAATAGACACTAGTATTGCTGTATGTGCATACGTGTCTGTATAACCAATGTGATTTTGCAACCTGTACACTCAGAAACATGAGAAATTATACCCCATTTGATTCAAATGTATGGTATGTCAAGATCATTGTATTGTCATGTGCAACTAATAAAAAAAAGCAATACAGACAGACAAACAAAAAGTGGAAACCTTACTTTTGTGCTTCATATCTGAATATTTCTCAATTATTTCTACTTTAAATGCCATAATTCATACAAATTGGTAGAGCACAGAATTAGTACCACACCATGATTAAACACAATATTTAATCATGATGGCATTTAAAAAAAATGCCAAAGAGCTTTTCTTTTCATAAGCTCTTATCAATTAAATATTTGTTCATTTAATACCTGAGTGCACCTCTGTAAGGCATGCTAAGCACATGAGGACTCACAGAAATGCATGAGCCTTTCCGTAGTCAGACAAGGAGAAGAGATGTACACATAGATAAAGATTCATGTCCTAGGAAGACAAGAATGCTTCTAACTGAGAAGACCATAGGATGGAAGGGCATGAGCAAGACAGGAATGCCTAAACAGGAAATAAAAAATCAGGCAAGGGACTCTTGGGGGTTTAGAGACTGGAGTGTGAAGACAGCAGGGATTTTCCAATCCACATATTTCAACAGAAAGTTATAAATCTTCATATTTATTAATATGTAATTGAAAATTCTTAAAAATTAGCTCAGTGTGTTTTACCTTTAAGAAAGATCTTAATTAAGGAAACCAAATTTGTTTTAAAAAAAAAAATCACAGAGATGGGGTCCAGAAAGAGTCTTCTGTTGTCTAAACTTAATGCCTATGGATCATACATTCCCGAAGTTGTTTAGAATGGGTTATTGCTCTTTCTCTCTTCTGGCACAAGGAAGTTTTAAAACATTCATAATCCCTCCATTAAACAAACAAACCAACCAACCTCCATTGTGAGAGGCATCATTGGGAATCTGCTTCCTTGTCTTCCCATCACAAAAGGAGAGGAGTACTGAGGAACAGCCTCATTGGTCAGGATTTCAAGCATTTAGAAAAGTGTAGCAATGTTGCTTGACCAGATAAAGTGAAAAACAAGACCTCAGTTATTTGTTAAAACAAACTCTCTCACACACTTCTACAATATATCAGGAATTTCTAAAAAGGACCACACATTTAGTAGATTTAAAAAATGTTCACAAAGCAGAATGATGGGAGCAAATAAGTGGACATCAGTCCTCTCCCAAGCTTATCAATTTCTCATTTCTTCAAGCTGCCAACATGACGGCCAACAGTCCCTCTCATCCCAACAGGAAGATTTCATGGCTCCTGAAGGTCTGAGACAGACCACAGCACTCATGAATATGCTGATTTTTCTGGAACTGATGCAAGGAAATCACTATAATTGATGACCAGACAAAGATTTACCTACCACACGCCTGAACCACTGCTCTGAAATAATTTATCAGATGTTGAATTTTCATTTTCAAAGTTATTAATAACAAGTCTGTTTCTGGTCTTTTAAGATGAATTTTAATCTTTCAAGCCTTTCTTCTTTTCAATAAATTGCCTCTATAGACGGGGATCTCTATTAATAAACTCCCTGCTTTACTGCATTTTAATGAAGGTAAAGAGAAAGTAAACTGAAGAGACCCTTAAACTTTCCACAAAATAGGAAGAATGAGTGTGCTACGGATTTAAATGAGGATTTGCATTTATCGGATACCAGGGAATGAAGATCTGCATTTACACAAGGAATGAGGACATATGTGTGTCCCCTGTGATGGCGACAGGGAATGGGGTAGGGGTGTATTTCTGCGGGCGACTTGAGCATCATCACTGTTTTGATGAGATTCAGGTTCTAAGCACATCGCGTTAGCAATGGGGCGGTAACATAAAACAATAAGACTGAGTTCAATTTGCGAACACGTTGCTCTTATTCCATATTAATTCGTTTCTTTTGCAAGCACATTTGCATCTTTTACTTTCATTTTAAATTGTGCCATGCGTGTAAGTGTGTTAGCACCTCTCTGGGTGACCTGGAGAAGTTATCTACCCCATGAGCAGCCTCCAACCGAGAACATGGCAACACCACCACTACAATCAAACCGAACGCACCCTTTTCTTACAACTCCAGGACTGCTGATTTCCTAAAATTCAAGTTTTCTTTAAGACACAACAGTGTGTATTGAAATAGGTTGAGATAATTGCCCTTCAAAATAAAATGTATCTCTGACCATGAGAATCCGGAATTCTCCCTGTTGTGAGCAATGGCAGCTGTTCCCCACAAGGGATGGGTCCACTGACCAAACCGATCCTCTGTGGAGAAACTGGGGTTTAGACAATGTGATTGGTTTAAAAAAAAAAAAAAAAAAAAGGACAAACTTTTTATGCATTTCAAATATCAGGATTAAAGAATTAAAACAACCATTTTCCAAAACTGGAAAGCTACACCCAAGCTCACGTCAGTTTTCTATCAACTCTTCAACACCAAAAAGCCCATTGCTCCAAGACCAGCACACCATGGAGGGCGCAGTCAAGCAGCCTAGGCGGCCCTGCAGGGACCTGAGAGCATACAGCCTTTCTCCAGCTGGCGCCCAACAAGGGGTGGCAGGGCATTTCCTAACCCACAATGGCACCTCCATCTGCAAGCATCTTAAAGGATACAAGGGTACTTGTTTTCTCATTTTAGATCTAGAAATAACACTCTAAACAAACTTTACAAACTTTACCTATCTCATTTTGTTTTGCTGCCAACTAAAATATTTGCAATGAAGCTGCAAACACAGTATAACTCTTAGAATGTGATATCATGAATTCTGAGCAGCCTCACCTTCGAAACATATATATACTTCAAAAACTACTTGTGTACACACATACAAACACACACAAATGATGGATCCTTCACACCAATTAGATTTGGGACTGTTAAAATTTAAATAAATATAGGGCTTTCTCCAACTTGTTTGCCATGTTGGTTATAATTGAAAAGAGACAGCAATACCTTGAACACTTCTTTCTATTATAGCTTTAAAAGCGCAGAACTAAGACGCCATACTATAAATTAAATGTCTTGTGCTGGGAGATAAGCCTTCCTAACCTATTCCGGTCAGAGCTGTGCCTCAGAGTTCTCAAAAGCAAGAGTATTTACAGCTAGGACTAAAACTAACGGGACTGTTTTGGCAACTAAGATCTCCTGCCTTCTCCTTTACTTCCTCTGTAAAGAAAAATAGCATGAACATTTCAAATAACACTCATATTTGAGATTTTTTGGGCTTCTGCATATTTTTCTGCTTCATGTCATTCATAATTGTCCTCCCAGATAAAAGGGGACCTGCCACTGATATTTTAAAAGTCTTGTTTCTTGTTTTAAAAAATACATGAAGTCCTAAGAGGAGAATTACAAGTATTAAACTAAGTATTAAAAAGAAAGAAAAGAAAAGAAAATCACCATTTGGCAAATATCATAGCAATGGAAGTTAAAATTGGGGGATGAAAGGATAATGAAAAGCAGCATGTTTTACATAGTCTCAAGTATCTATCCCCTAAAGGCGCTTCCTAATTACAAAAGGAAAAATAAAAATAATAATGATAATAAAAAGAATAGCAGAAACCACTTTAACTAAGTGATCAAAGTTAAAATCACCAAAACTGAAATATGCTGGCATCATGTACCCCTAACATGGTGCCCTCAGAAGTACACAGCAACCTTCGTGACCTCCATGCTAAAAGCGTAAAATTCAAATTTAATCATGAAGTTGTGTCTACAAACTCAAATGGAAAGACAATCTATGCAATAACTGGTCTGTGCTATTGAAAAATATAATGGGGGCAAATGACCAAGGAGGACTCAGGAAAATGTCTGAGAATCAAGAATCTGAGAAGGTATAACAATGTTAGATGGGAGCCTCTCCTGGATCTAGGACCACAGAAAGAGCATGGGGTAAGGGGAATGGTGAAATGTGAACACAGTCTGGAGATCAATAGTAGTGTTCCTGTGTTAACTCCATGATTTTGATAACTGTATCATAGTTATGAAAGATGTTAACAATTAGGATGTTCAGGAACTCTTGGTTTTCTGGTAACTTTTTCCCAAGTCTGAAACTGAAATATTTCAAATTAAAAAGTTAAAAACTTTTAAAAATGAATGTTTTTTGAAAGTTCATAAAGGAAAAGAAAGCAACTTATAGCATGATCACCAACTACACTGAAAGAAAATTCTTGAGCTATAAAGATATATACCAATGGTACATAAACTTTGTTATACATTCCAATCTTTGGTAATCATCAGTAAACTTAAAAACCTTCCTTTGAATTACATATTTAATCTTGTGTTCCTTCCACCTGAACAAGATAACATCACTGACAGTTTCATAAATAGGTAAATCTCTGATTTAGAGACAAGAGAAACCTCTACTTGTTATAGATGATTCCCAAAGAAATACTGTTGTTAGAGGTCAGACTGATAGAGAACTGGGCATTGATGCTGAGGGTCTTTCCATTCTGAAATACTGCCTAACATTTAATTTATCTTAGATTATCCTCTAATGGGGTGAAAATGGAAAATGAGATGGTTGAGGGATGCAGACAAACAGTCAACAAAATGTACAACAGAAAATTATATGTGACTCTCCCAGATACTTATAACAATTCTCTTTGTTTTAAAGGTAGTCATAAGTGTATTTTTCCAATCTAGACATGTACTTTTTCTGTTCTCTGCTATAGATATGCTTCTGTGTTGTGAATATTATACATAAAATAGACCCAAATTTTTCAACAGCAAAGATCTCATTGCATTAGCAGTCATTTCCAAGCATCACAGCCTGACAGTTTCCTGATCCACCACTATGTGGTATCGAAGGCAATAAAAAGAATTCGTCAGGTTTCTCCTCTAAAAAGCTTGATCTACTTTTCCCCCCAGAAACTGGCCTCAAATGAAATGATCCTCACTGGGGAATAGTGGAAAATTAAGGCCACAAACGATGTGCAAAGGCTACTAGTTTTACTTTGGTGTTTCCCAGCATTTGGGGGTTTGCAACAGACAAGAACTTTGTCAAAGAATGTACAAAACTCTGTTAGGTACATGTGCCCCATATAGGTGGTGTGAATGAAAGAAAAGGAGAGAGAGTACCAGGATTAAGTCCCTGCATGGCTCCAGGAGCTGTGCTGTCCCTCTCTGATTAAACTGAGATGACACAAGCTCCTTTTTAATTTTGCTTTTGAGATGGGAATCTCACTGTGTTGCCCAGGCAGGATTTCAGATTCTGGGTTCAAACAATTCTTTTGTTCAGCTGCATGAGTAGCTGGGACTACAGGTGTGCACAACCATGCTCAGCTACAAAAGTTCCTTTTCAGAAACAGGGAAGTAAGATGAAAAGCCTTGCCTGACTTGTGCAGGGTCAGAGAACCCCAAGATTGAAGGTAGGGCAGGAACTTAGTTTGGCCTCATCCCAGGATTCAGGTTCTATTATACCATGTTACCTCCCAAATCATGTAGGTTCATATGCAAGGACTCCAACAGCTGAGAGGTATTCAGTAGAATAGATGGTATAAGGCTGATGTTCCCTAGAGGGAGAACTTAATCTGGAAATTCAGACCAAAGAGGACTCTTAACTGGGGGTGGCACTAAGTGACAGCATGTTGAAGGTCTGATAAGGGGCTTCCCTACTAAGACTGACATACACCAAGGAAAAGACCAGGAGAGTAGAGCTAATAGCAGGAGAGGAGGGGAGGATCCCCAACAAACTGCTTTAAAAAGTCCCTTAAGGTATTTATCTGAAAGCAAGGCCAAGGAAGTATGGGGCTAAAATACTGTGGGGGCTAAAACACTAGGGGTAGAGGGCTTCACCATATATAGCAGTGGGAATTACATGGATTTGAAGACAGTTTTTTTGACCTCAGCGTTAAGCTTCAATGTGGGAGAATGTGTTACCTTCATTTAAATTATTCTAGCAGCTATCATATTGTGAACAAGACAAAAGACCGAGATGCATAGAAAGAGACAGCAATATTGGTGGATGGAGATTAGTAAAAGAAAAAAACCAAGTGAAGAACTTTTCATAGAGTGATATTTTACTTTTACAGTACTCAATCTACAACAAACACACATTTGTGGGGTTTTTTTGTTGTTGTTGTTTTGGTATTGACAAGTACCAGAAGGAAGCTGGATTTCAGTTGCTGCCTAATACTCTCTCATGTAATTCTTTTATTTTATTTGTTTAGTTATACATGGACACAATATCTTTATTTTGTTTATTTATTTATTTTTTATGTGGTGCTGAAGATCAAACACAGTGCCTCACAAATGCTAGGCAAGTGCTCTACCGCAGAGGCACAATCCCAGCCCCTGTCTCATACAATTCTAATACACTTGGAAATCTCTTTCCAAAGTACTTTTTTTTCATCAACCAATTTAATGAACAAAAAAATACTGATGTGTATAAAAAGTCATTTTTGTCTGTCACTTAGTGTCCTCATTTTCTATTTTTTTATTATTAGTTGTTCAAAACATCACATAGTTCTTGACATATCATATTTCATACATTTGATTCAAGAGGGTTATGAACTCCCATTTTTACCCCGTATACAGATTGCAGAATCACATCGGTTACACATCCACATTTTTACATATTGCCATACTAGTGTCTGTTGTATTCTGTTGCCTTTCCTATCCTCTACTAACCCCCCTCCCCTTCCCTCCCATCTTCTCTCTCTACCCCATCTACTGTAATTCATTTCTCCCCCTCACTACATATTGTGTTTTTTTTCCCTTTCCCCTCACTTCCTCTTATATGTAATTTTGTATAACAATGAGGGTCTCCTTCCATTTCCATGCAATTTCCCTTCTCTCTCCCTTTCCCTCCCACCTCTCGTCCCTGTTTAATGTTAATCTTCTTCTCATGCTCTTCCTCCCTGCTCTGTTCTTAGTTGCTCTCCTTATATCAACGAAGACATTTGGCATTTGTTTTTTAGGGATTGGCTAGCTTCACTTAGCATAATCTGCTCTAATGCCATCCATTTCCCTGCAAATGCCATGATTTTGTCATTTTTTAGTGCAGAGTAATACACTATTGTGTATAAATGCCACAATTTTTTTTTATCCATTCATCTATTGAAGGGCATCTAGGTTGGTTCCACAGTCTAGCTATTGTGAATTGTGCTGCTATGAACATCAATGTAGCAGTATCCCTATAGTATGCTCTTTTAAGGTCTTTAGGGAATAGTCCAAGAAGGGGAATAGCTGGGTCAAATGGTGGTTCCATTCACAGCTTTCCAAGGAATCTCCATACTGCTTTCCAAATTGGCCGCACCAATTTGCAGTCCCACCAGCAATGTACAAATGTACCCTTTTCCCCACATCCTCACCAGCACTTGTTGTTGTTTGACTTCATAATGGCTGCCAATCTTACTGGAGTGAGATGGTATCTTAGGGTAGTTTTGATTTGCATTTCTCTGACTGCTAGAGATGGTGAGCATTTTTTCATGTACTTGTTGATTGATTGTATGTCCTCCTCTGAAAAGTGTCTGTTCATGTCCTTGGCCCATTTGTTGATTGGGTTATTTGTTTTCTTATTGTTTAATTTTTTGAGTTCTTTGTATACTCTGGATATTAGGGCTCTATCTGAAGTGTGAGGAGTAAAAATTTGTTCCCAGGATGTAGGCTCCCTATTTACCTCTCTTATTGTTTCTCTTGCTGAGAAAAAACTTTATAGTTTGAGTAAGTCCCATTTGTTGATTCTTGTTTTTAACTCTTGTGCTATGGGTGTCCTATTAAGGAATTTGGAGCCCGACCCCACAATATGTAGATTGGAGCCAACTTTTTCTTCTATCAGATACAGAGTCTCTGATTTGATATCAAGCTCCTTGATCCATTTTGAGTTAACTTTTGTGCATGGCGAGAGAAAGGGATTCAGTTTCATTTTGTTGCATATGGATTTCTAGTTTTCCCAGCACCATTTGTTGAAGATGCTATCCTTCCTCCATTGCATGCTTTTAGCCCCTTTGTCAAATATAAGATAGTTGTAATTTTGTGGATTGGTCTCTGTGTCCTCTATTCTGTACCATTGGTCCACCCGCCTATTTTGGTACCAGTACCATGCTGTTTTTGTTACTACTGCTCTGTAGTACAGTTTGAAGTCTGGTATGGCTATACCTCCTGATTCACTCTTCCTGCTTAGAATTGCTTTTGCTATTCTGGGTCTTTTATTTTTCCATATGAATTTCATGATTGCTTTATCTATTTCTACAAGAAATGCCGTTGGGATTTTGATTGGCATTGCATTTAACCTAGATGAGGAGTTGTCATTGCCAAGGTCTACAGTGCCTAATCTGCCCACAGCACCAGCATCTGGGCATGCGCTGGCTGTCACCACAGGGCAGGAGCTGTCCATGGAAGGTGTGTGGCGCCGGGGGGCTCTAGTCAGCCTTTTACAAATATCATAGTCTTGTTCTTGGCCTGAGAAGGCCACCAAAGTTAAAGTCAAAATAACTGCTGCAGAATGAATGTCTGCCCTGTGAGGTCAACCAGGACCGTGAGGAGGCCAGGCGTTGTCCCAGCCCTTCCCTCAGCCTGTGGTTCCCAGTTGAGGGCAGGGTTTCCAAAGTACTTTGAGCAAAGAGGAAAAAGCAAATAGTCACCTCCTGAGAAGTTGATGGAAACAGATTCTCTTACTGTAGTAAGTCTATTAAACAGAAATGGAGACATAAAAATGATAAACCTAGATCATAAGAACACACTAAGCACAAGAAACTTACAGCAGAGGGCAAACTGCCTCCCTTTCTGCCTGGAGGGTATCACTGTATTATGTACAACACAAGATATGCTCACTGATATTCCCAAGTTGGCCAGAAATGATTAAATGACATTCACTAGAGTAAGAAGCAAAGTAGTACAGAATATGTGTTGGAAAGATTTCCGCTGGACAGTATACAAAAACTGGTGCAGTAGTTTCAGCTTTACAAAAAGCTTCACTGTATTTCGTCATCAGGTTGTTCCTCAGTTTGTCAAATATGAGCCTCTTGGAGAGATCCTCTGGAGAGGCCAGGCTCCTGTTCTCATGGAGTTCACTATCTACTAAGTATCTGACATACTCAAGATCCAAGATCCAAACTTCTACTAGGACGGTTTGCACAGTGTTTGGACTTTTGTCCAAGCCATGGTTTTGAGTAATTTTTGGATATGAGCCACTAAAATTGGGTTAAGTGTTTAGAAATAATGTAACATTTCAAAAGTTTTTGCTCATGCAGTTTGGACTTTAGGGTTAGTCACTACTTCAAGAACCTATACCATGTGGTCATGCGGCCAAGAACCCAGGCATGGCATGCTGCTTTGCCTACACAAAAATATAATATGAAAGGTCAACAGAAATAGAGTTTCTCAATTTGCCAGTTTTTTCTTCCTGTTGAAGAAATCCATTCTAACACACATATGCATTCTTATATTTGATCTATATATCCTATAACTGAATCAATCTATACACACTGAATCATGCGCTTAAGAATGTGACCTTTATGTTTTAAAAAGTGACTCTATTTTTAAAATGGAAAGTCCTAGATATCACAACACTGAAAAATGTGTAAGGTTACAATAATCATAATTTAAATTATGATTTAAATTATGATACAATAAAGTTATTTTTCATTTCTTGTTTTACAAACCCAAGGGTTCCCCGGCCCCCTTTGAGGAAAAACATTACAAACTGGAAAATTTCATTTTACTAGGCTCTTTCTTGGGGGAAAACAAGCAATACACAATTTTCTCAAATATCCAAGTGGAAAAATTATAGAGGCAGTAGAGGAAATGAAAAGCATACATTTTAAAACCAGCTCTCTCTTAGTTCAAGTCCTGTCCCTTACACCTTCCAGGTGTATGAGTATAACAATTTATTTTTCCAGGCTTCTGTTCGCTCACCAATAAAGCAATGTTGGTAGACTCTACCACACTGGCTGCTACAAAAATGAAATGAAATTTGCTGTCAATACATTGCTTATGATTATGCAGGTCAATGTGCTGAATTTGTACACAGATCTCAGCGCATGTGGGCTTTGTAACTGGAATGATAATATTGCAGAGCTCAAACTGGATGTATTTCTATCTAGACATTTTGTTTGTTTGTTATGGCTTTCTCCTGTTCCTGTAAAAGAAAAGAGGTTCATGTAACCCTGGGGCTGGGCTTCCTAATGAGTTGAATGGCCTTTTAAGCAAAAAACAACCAAATCAAAAATCAAGTGAAGGTAGAATTCTGCCACTGAGAGGGGCTCACTTGCCTTCTTCCATCAAGAAAAGTGCAAGCAACTCTATGGCATGTTCTAACACCTTCCCACATAGCTGTTAGAAGAAGTTCAAAAAGAGGAAGTTTCAACACCAACTAGCATTGGGAGAAATTTCTATGTTTCAGAGGTAAACTAGGATGATGACGATGATGATGATAAGGATAACGATGGGGATTAAGATGGAATGAGATCTCTCCGTGACAGACCCTTAGTTAAATGCTGTGCTGGTTTGCTGTGTGGCTCAGTGGAAAACCAAGAGCCAAGGCAAGGGCCTTGCCCAAGAATTTTATTAGCATCCTGAAAGGCAGAGACTGTGCCTCTGAAGCCTAGTGTTCTCTGACTCTTTATATCTACATTAAATGACTGAGATTGTCCTTGTGTACTTGGGTGGATTGATGTTATTCTAAAGCATGAAATTCATTTCAAGAGGGAGAGGGAGGATTAAGTTGGAAATATTTTTCTATTGAAAAGAAAAATTAAATATAAGTGGAAATGTTTTCATGAAAATGTTTTTATATTTCGATGTTTCCCCAGAGCACTCTGATCCCAATACATCACAGGACTCTGCTAGATTAGAAGGAATGAAGGTAAAATGAATTTAAATAAAATTGAAACTGACCAGCCAGGCTTTATTCTCCAAATCTCATGAAACAAAGCTGAGGGGAAAAAAAAACCCACAAATAAACCAAAAGAAGAAATAAAAACTGAACTAAAAAATTTCAAATGAATCTCAATTTTATTCCACAATGTTTAAAGTCTAGTTTATTTTCACAGCCATGAAAGCTTCAGAATATCCAGCCACTTGATAGAACCATCGAGTCTTTCTTAGTTGTTTTCTCTCAACCATTTCCCCTTGCATGTTAACCCACAGTATTCACAGAAAATGTGTGCTTGTCTTAGAGTTCTTAGGTCATTTTGAGTGCTTAGCAGTTACTAATAACCATCATCAACCTAAAAATGTATGCAATTAGTCAGCTGGTCTAAGTGATGGTGTTGCATTTTTAAAAAATGTGCACATCCCCTTTATTTGCCTTAAATATGACAGGAAAAGAAAAGTACAGGACTTAGTTAAGCGCACAAATTCTTTAGAAGGAAAGTATTTTGCTAGTTAATCTGTGTCTTGATCTGTACTGCTAGTTAGCCACAAGCCATATGTGGCCATTCAAATTTCAATTACTTAAAAGTAAATAAAATCTGTAATTCAGTTCCTCAGTAGCACTAGCCACACACAGTGCAAGTGCTCCACAACTGCGTGTGCACTGGTGATTACAATACTAGGCAGGACAGATACAGAGCATTCCATCAAGGCGGAAAGTTCTATAACAGTGCAGGTCTAGATGGAAGATCAGAGCTGTGGGCTTTGAGTATTTACTTTTGTTTTTACAAATCTTCACAAAGTGGCTTATCCTGAAATTTGGAGGCCTTTTTAAAGCAGTACCTTTCCACTTTCATACAACACTCTCATAAGCAACTTAATGCACAAGTCAAGGCACAAATCCAATGCATATTTTCTCTTCAACATCATCTCCAGTTGTACTTTCTCTTGTAAAATGCTTCTCTTCCCTAACTACAAAACTTCATACCCCAAACGAATAGGATTCCTGTTGACTACAAAGAAAGGGGTTAACTGCAAAATAAAGGGGAAATCATTACTTTTAGATGGAAACACCTTCCAAATTAACATGTAATATTACAAACACAGCAGGTTGTACTGAAGGCTTCTCCCTCTATGCCCACCATTGCATTTCTAATCCTGGAATGTCTACATTCCCTGCCCAACAGTGAGCTCTCTGTGAGCAGAAAGTAAGTGCTCTGTTTGCTGTTTCACACCCAATATAAGCATAATGCCTGGGACAAAACAGATGCTTAGATTTTTGTGGAGTGATTAAATGAAACTTACGAAGAATGGTATTTTGCTAAAGAACAGCAAACATCCTTTTAGAGCTTGGATTCAATTCTTTATATTTGGATAGCAATCCACCCTTTATTTTCAAACTTAAAATAACTCAGCACATTGATTCATGTAAGTAAAGTATGCTACAGTTCGATAACTTTTGCACTTAGCAATAGTTAAAGAAGGGTTACTTCTTCTAAAAGGTTATGTAATAGTAATCTATGTAATAGTAATCTATGTAATGATAATGTATAAGCTGGTATTTATTGCACAGTTAAAAGTCAGGCTCAGTGCTAAGCATTTAACGTATGCTATTTCATCTGCCTTTCACCTGGATATTTTCTCTGCTTTGAGGAAGAAAAAAAGAAGGCTTAATAAAATTGAGTGACTTGTCTAGGCCACAAAGTTATAGATATACCATGGAAAAGCTGCAGTTCTGAAGACCCTGGACCCTGCCAGTAATATTGCCTGGTTATACAATCCCTCCTTGGGTCAGGAAGACTACAACTGTCCTCATTGAAGGAGGGCTATGGCTTTGTATTTTCGTACCCCCAGAGCTGAGCACCTGCCCACAAATGTTTGCTGAATAAGGTACAAGAGTCCTAATGGCTTAGGACTCTCCAGCACAGAAGGCCCCCACTAGAATTACAGAAGTAGGCAGAGCTCAGAACCCCTCACCACTCCCCAAACAATAGCAATGAGAAATCACTGTGATTCTGCTCATTATATAGTAGCCTCATATGCTTTGGCCACCATGTCACAGCTTTCTCTGGATCAGGGAATGGCCTGCTTCTGCAAACTGACCAGCTGTGCAAATCTGAGAGGAAGCTGCTATACTTCAAATATTATCATTTTCTTCATAGTCAGTACTTCAAATAACCCCACTATTTGAAAAATATAAGAGCGGAGTCAAGATGGCGGCCGAGTTGAAGTAGGAATCTGTGCTGTGTGTAAAGCCGGACGTCAGCGTCCGGGCCTCCAACCGCGGTTACAGGGCATCTGACTGGAAATTAGACCAACCTGATTGGACCGGTCGTCTCCGAATTACTTCAAAAGGAAAGATTGCCTATATCAAACTCGAAGATAAAGTTTCAGGAGAGCTCTTTGCTCTGGCACCAGTAGAACAATATCCTGGTATTGCTGTGGAGACAGTGACAGATTCTAGCCGCTACTTTGTAATTCGGATCCAGGATGGTACTGGTCGAAGTGCGTTCATTGGCATTGGATTCACAGATCGGGGAGATGCCTTTGACTTTAATGTTTCCTTGCAAGATCACTTCAAGTGGGTAAAGCAGGAATCTGAGATTTCCAAAGATCTCAGGAAATGGATACTCGTCCCAAGTTGGATCTAGGCTTCAAGGAAGGACAGACCTTCAAGTTGAGTATTGGGAACATTACAACCAAGAAAGGAGCTGCTTCTAAGCCCAGGACTACAGGAGCTGGGGGCCTAAGTTTACTTCCTCCTCCCCCTGGAGGCAAAGTCACTATTCCCCCACCATCTTCCTCAGTTGCCATCAGTAATCATGTTACTCCACCATCTATTCCAAAATCTAACCATGGAGGTAGTAATTCAGATATCCTTTTAGATTTGGATTCTCCTGTACCTGTCACAACAACAGCACCAGCTCCAGTTTCTGCAAGCAATGACTTGTGGGGAGACTTTAGTACTGCATCCAGCTCAGTTCCAAACCAGGCACCACAGCCATCCAACTGGGTCCAGTTTTGAATGGCATTGCAAGACAGTAAGGACAGAATTGAAGAATAAAAATGACGTTGAGGGCACCAATCTGTGAGGGAGGTTAGGAACCCCTTCCCTCCCCCAAACCAAAATTAATGGACAATCTTCTTCATAGCTTTTCCATTATATTCAAGATGATTTATGTCACTCTTCTATGTCATTACTTGCTATACAGCCAAGAGAGTGTCTGTTATTTCCTGGTGATTACCAATGCAGGAGAACAGTAGATCTTAACTATACTTGTGGCTGGCTATGCAGGGTTCAAAAGACCAGTGTCTTTTTGAGGGGAAATGACCTTTAATCTGTAAAATTTTTCTCCATCTTTTAAATTCTTGAATTTATTTTAGAATCATCTCATGATCCTTGTGTGCCTCTTTGTGAAACCCTATTTTACAATTTCAGGGGAGACAAAGCCTTGAAACTTTCTTTTCCACTAACCCAAGACTCTAAAAGTGGATGGGCTGACCTCAGTATTTACAGATTCAGAATTTTGATAAGGGTACGTTTGGAGAAAGATGGGTATCTTGGGTCTCTTCTGTATAGACTCCAGGCTTGTCCTATTCAAAGAACATCCAGCGCTAGGTGCAGCTCCATCGCCCTCTTGTGTGTTTACATGTCTTTTCCTATGATAAGAGGGTTGTATTGGTGGCATCACTACTGTTGTGTTTATTGAATAGTGCAACATCTTTGACATCTTTGGATGTTTCTGGGATGGAGGAAGTTCAAGGGGCTGTGCTTTCCAAGTTATATTCCATAGAAGTGTTTAATTTCTTGCAGCTCCATCTCACTGCTGCATTTGAAGCACAGCATTAATTTATGTTCACCCCTTTATTTGACCTAATTTGAAGAGTTGTGTTTTTAACCTGATCTGTAGAACAGAGAGGTTGAAAGCACTTAAGTCTTATTCAGTACCCACATTGCTTTGCTGCCTGGGTATCTGACCCCTTTCCATAAGCACTTTTTTTTTCAATCCATCTGGCTCTTCAATAGAAAGCTGCTATTACATATATTGTCACTTATGAAGGATGTTAGAGAGTCACAGCTTTATTGTGACAGGTTTTGTCTTGGACTTTGATACCCGCTAGCTAGGGTATCTTAAAAGCAAGTTGCTCTCCCTTCACTTTCCTTTCCCTCTGCCCTGCCATTCCTTTTACAATGCTGTGAAGACAGTTCACCTCCTCAGATGAATGGGCACTACCTATTTTGTTTGTTAAAGGGCAATTTTGAGAATTAGATGGGAGGATGTAATTACTTCCCTTAGCACCTATTTGGAGATTTACATTCTGGCTGAAGGGGGATCCTTATATTTAGTTTGAAAATATATTGTTTCTCCTGGATTCCATTCTTAACTCTTTCTAATTTTGGGTCCATAATTTTCATTGCTTCCCCTTCCAGGCAGCTCTATTCTTGCAGAAGCCATGGCTGGACATTTTAAAATTCCAATAGAAAACACTAAAAAGAAAGTCTGTAGAATCACTAGTGACTAACTATTGGGAACCTATTTTCTCATCTTCCTCCATGTTGTGTTCTTTGTATTCTCAAGATGATAATATATTATGTATTTGAATTGCTGAAAAATTGAAAATGAAGTTTAAGATATATGTATTTGCGTATGCTGTATTGGTGCAATAATGGTAATTAAAAATATGGAAAATGAAAAAAAAAGAAAAATATACTTGACAGTGATTTTAGCAAGGACTAAGTAATGGTCAGACCACTCTGCCTTCAAGGGGCTTAGACTTTCCTGTTTGGCCCAATTCCCTCAGATTAGAGTTTCCAAAAGTTTGACCTATGAGCATTTCTTTAAGGCTATTCAATTATTTATTAAATGTTTCTTATATTCATGCTCCTATTTGAATAATACAAATACTGCTTTTCTACAAATATGTTTGCTCTTAAAAGTTGACATGATAATATCTGATCATGCACAAAATGAGCATTTATTTTCATAAAAATCTCTATTGATGAAACAACAGGTCCTCAATTAACACATATGAAACACTAATTTTTTATCAAATCAATACTTATAAAGGGCTTTGCCAAGTGTGAAGTATAGAAGTATAACAAAGGGCATCTGTCCTTATAGAGACGAGGTAAATAAACATTAATCAAGTCCTTGGAAAATGATTTTACATAATTCCCAGTTATTCTCTTCACAATCCTATACAGAAGGTAATATCTCTATCTATGGATAATAAAAAAAACACCTTCAATAACTCACACTTCCCAACTGCCTGTTAGGTATAAACTAGAAGCCAAGCACAGTTAATCCTTACAACTCCCAAAGGAAGAGGTATTTATCACCCCTGCTCCAGATTAAGAAAGAAGGGCTCACAGGTCTTCCCTGAGTCCCAGGCACCAGTGCTGTGCTGAGTGAAATAGTGAAGACACACAAATAGTCCAGCTGGCTCTCCAATCATTAAGTGAGACTGCTTTCACTTTGACCTGGGGACACATACACAGAAGGCTAATCTCCATGCAAGAAAAGTCAACCATGAGACCACAGGTTGATATCATAAACCCATATCACTGTTCCACAGGCATAAGACTGATAAGAAAAAAGGGGGCAAGGGACTAGCACAGTGGGATGTGAAGGGGTTGTCTAAAGTTGGTTCTAGAACATGGGTCACTCCTCAGTTTCCAGAACTGGGGAAGCAAGATAAGATTCTCTGTGTGTCCTTGTCACAGTAGCATTTGCCAATCTGGTAGAAGGCAGCTCGCTTTTATGCACTGGTGGAGTGGGGAGATGGAGAGGGAACAGAGGCAAAGGCAGGCTAAAGTCATGTTAGGCCAGGGTCTTTGCTCTGCCTCATGCAGGAAAGGGGGAACCAGAACACTGGGGTGGGGAATTAAGTTGTGATTCAAAACTTAAGTCACCAAAGAGCAGAGCAGCCAGGGCTCTTCATCCCTCCCACCTCTGGCTTATTTGAACAGGAGAAATCCATTTGGCTTCCAGATCTGCTTGCCCTGGCATTCTCCAGCAGGGAAACATGCTTTGGTTATTCAGACGTGACTTACTGGCACTTAGAGGCTGTTGGCATGGAAAAACTGAACAGGCTGACCTGGCCAGAAAGGAGAAGGTGATACAGAAACCCAGAAGAAAAAGTTCAACTTCCCACGTAAGTTAGCAGGAGGCTCACATGAAGGGCCACAGAGGAAGGAGGGGGAAGATAAAGAAGGCAAAGTTCTAGCTTTGGTACCTCTTTGGGTCCAGCAGGGTGCCAGGTACATTCCTCTAACATGTTTCATTGTGCCCTTACCTGCATCACTGCTTCCCACTTAGGCAGGAGATAGAGGCTAACAGAGGTAAGCTCAGAGGAGGCAGGTAATAAACAGGAGCCAGAGTATATATCATTATGACACACTTCATTATAGTGTCTTTCTGCCTCCAATCACTTGCCCAGTTTATAACTTCATAAGGGGATGTGGCACCAGGAACTTCATGACTCTGAGGCAGAACTCTGTCCCAGCTCTGGACTTCTTAACTTGCTGTCATCACATGATACAAATAACGGCTCTTCTCAAATCAAGAGGCAAATGATGAATATATTCCTCCCAATAATAGCATACTATGCATTAATTTAATTACTTAAAAAAAAATCCCTGGAGGGCAAAGTGTGCAAATGGACAACTGGAAGAGTGTGAGAGAACAAGATCCAAATCAGATACTGTGGACATAATTTGAATAGGGGTTTTACTGGAGCTTAAAGCTCATAATATGCACATTATGATCACCCCAGGCCTTATATTTACATCTGTAACATACCTTTCTCCCTTTGCACTCCCCAAATCCCATCACCAGGACATTTGGGGAAGTTCAGAAGCTGCAGGAGTTGCAAGGCGCACAGGGTTCCATCCCTTTCCCATGGCTACACCTCCATGGTATGCCTCTGCAATTCCTACAAACTAAAAACCAACCCAGAATCACAGGAGAGAAAGCCTATCCTCCACTGTGCAAGATAGAACCTCAAAATCTTCCTTTTTATGTTAACAAAGCTTCTAGCAAAATATCCCAAACAAGTCATCTTCATAGTTCATTTCTCCAGTCTTTTTAAAAGAAAAAAATTAAACAGGAGAGGATATCATCTGGAATAGCAGCTTCTAAAAAGGGACATTTTTGAATTGAATGCCACATGCTGTATTTTGCCATCTTGCCTCTGCTTCCTGCTTCAAGCCTGTGTAACAGAAAAACCTCAGGCATTGGAGCTGTTCCGGGCCACGCAAACTCCACTCCGCATCTTCCAGGCAGCTCTGTCGCAAATAATTCATGTCCACTACGCCCCTATCACACTGAATACAACCACATTGTGCTGCTGGAAATGGGAAACCTGATTCAGATCACAGAAGAAGGTAGAAAAAACATTTAGTTCAACACAATACTGCCTTTCAAAGGGGGAGGGGAGGGGAGAATATCTCAAATCTATAAGTGGGCAAAGGATTTAAGGCCAATCTGGAAGAAAACAACCAAATAGCATTCCATGCAATCCAAACCAGCAATAACAACAAAAAAACTATCCAGCCCTTCCAGAGCTATGCCTGTTTTAGCTGTAGTGTCCTAATCAAAACCAATCCAGTCCTTCTGAGCAATGTAAAGAGGAAGGAGGACATCTGTAGAAAATGGTGCATATTGATAATACATGACTCGTCCCACATGGACAGCAATAAAAGAAAAACAAGTCTGCACAATGTAGACTCTTTTACTCTGTGCTCACCAGAGAAGAAAAATAAGAAAGCTAGAAAAAAGGGAGGGAAACAAGGGGAATGAAGAATGAGGTGGTAGTGGTGGTGATGGGAGGTGTGCCATTGCCCTGCATTATTTTTGTAAACAGCAGCCTGTAATGGCCACGGTTAGAGAAGGGAAAACAGACATGGAGGGAAACGTGTTTACAACTGCAGGGAAGGGTGGGAGGCGGAGGGAGGGATTCCCCGACTCTGCACTCAGCCCGCTCCGCTCCAGTGGGGCCCCAGGGCTGGGTCGTGCTTCGCCCCCCTTCCAGCTTTCTTGGGAGTGGGGGGGAGGCATCTTGTTTATAGGGAAGGATACTCCTCCTCTGCTCTGGTGATCGCGTCCCTAATACTCCTGCTGCATCCTTTCGGGATGCCCGCTTGACTGACAAGTGTTTTAGCCAATTGCCACCCGGGCCTCACGGAAAGGTGGAATTTCCCAATGAGCCGATTGGCCAACAGGAAGGGCGGGTCCTAGTGATTGGCGTTTTATTCGGAGTAGAAAGTAGTAAACAACCTTAGTCCAGGGGCGCCAGGGAGGGCGCAAGGTGCCAGCTCTCTTTTACTGGCGCAGGGCTGGGAGCATACTAAACAAAAGGAAATGCAACCATGGTTTTTTGGAAGAGCGAGAGGGGGCGCCCCCAAAATCGAGCTTGAGTGGGCGTCCCCTGGAGTCCCATGCCAGAACTGCTGACTTGCAGCTTCATATCATTTTTGTTCTGTGGAAAACCGCAAAGGTTTTGTTTCTCTTGGACTCTTCTTCATCTTGGTGTTTAAAAGCTCCCTGAAGGGGAGCCATGACCAATTTAGTTTTTCTTCTCTCCCATACTCCTCCCTACTATCTTGAATGAATTTTTACTTCTGTCTTTTCCTAAGTTGTTTTAAATCCCTATACTAAAAATTGTTGCCGTACACAATGCACCATTAATGACACATGGGTACATCAGATGACCTATTAGACCTTTTTCCTCTCATGTTTCTGGAGCTGTGATCTCACTCGGATGTACCTGAGTTCCAGAGCATATAAAAACAGAAACAGAGATTGGGGCCACTTGACAAGCAGTAAGCAGTTAAGTTGCCTTTTCCTTAGAGGATATAGATCACCCAGCATACCAGATTGCATAGTGATTCTCTGGCTGGCTGGCTGGCTGGACTTGAATCACCATCCGTTCTTCATTCTGGCCTCAACATCCTTACAGGACCCCAGCGAAGTAAAACCTCATAGCTTCCAGCACGTAGCTGAAGTTCCCCCAAGTTAGGCAGCCCTCCAAGTGCAATAATCACCCTCAGAGGTCTATACTAACCACCAACCTGAGTGGGATGTAGAGATTCTTCCTGAGATTCTAGAGAAGCCATTCCCCATGCTGATAGATGACAGGGAAGGAGAACAAGGAAGATGGACCCTCAGGGTTCCTTGAACCTACATTCTGATGATAAACCATATTGTCATTTGTAGCCAGACAGCCAGACTGTTAATGTTTAAAATGTAAAGGGTACAAAGGGTTCCTTTGTAGGAAATAACATGTTATAAACTGGCTACCTGGGAGTCCTCTTTGCTAGTCCAGAACTGATGCTCTCCCTCAGCCTCTTGTGTCTCCACTGGAGCCTGTCCCAAGCAGTCCCAGGGAAACTCACATAGGATGAACTCAGTCCTCCTTGGTCCTATGAGCCTTACCCAGTCATCAATTCAACTGCCTCCCTCCCAGCCACTTTGTTCTTGTCCCAGGTCTCTTCCTAGGCCACACCTAACCTTTGCTCAGATTTTTTTTTTCTGCTTTCTAGACCTTACTGCTGCCTGTCCTGGAGAGGCCACTGTTCCTCCACAGCTTCCCCTGACCCAGCCAGCCCACTTTCTGCAGAACTACTCTGAAGTCTGTCTCCATAGCACTATATCATGGATAGAGCTTCTAACACTGCATTTAGACTCTGCTTGCTTATTTTTCTACTTCACTAGATCCTGAGCTTCCTGAGGCTGGGTATGTTGTTCTATTCAGATTTTTGTCTCTATTGGAGACATAGGTTCACCACAAACATTCACTCCAGGCTTATCAAACATTTACAACATACAGTTTTCATCTTCTCCACGACCCATCTCCTGGACCCCCCAAGTCAATTCCTCCTACCTGGTTCCTTACTGATAAGTTACCTACTGTCCCTCTTCTGCTCCAAGTGCCCAGACCCTTACTGCTCTGTCCTGAATATCTCACACTGGTTCCCTACGCATATGCAGTTGCTTTTAGGTATGCCATTTCCTCTGCCAGCTATATCTTTTTCTACCATCTCTGTCAAACTTCCATCTTGCCTAAAAATCACTATTTCCTTTGAACTTCTTCTACAAACTCACCCAATTCCTCTATGCCCCAAAGTATCTGGAAAGACATCCTTGTATCCTCCTCTCTCTCAGCAAAACATAGATACAGAACCACAGCTGGCAATAGTCTGCTAGAAGAACCTGGAGTTGAAAGGTCAATTTGTAAGGTGTTGCCATCCAGGTGTCTGCAGAACTGATATATTTCTGGCTTCAGAGGGCGGAAGCAGAACTGTGTTTCTAGCTTGTCTGTGCCACAGAATCCTCTCCTGCTCTGCAGTCTGAAGGCCTCCACTGAGTGACAGGCTTCTCATCCTTCAGGTCTCAGCTTAAATATCACCCCACATACTTACCTGCTGACTACTGAAACATAGACTTGTTTAATTTTCATCACTCCATTTATCATCCTTATCTGATCATTCATTTACTTGTTCATAGTCTGTCTTCCTCCCACAACTGGCAAGATCTAGGTGTTCTGAGAATCCTGGTATTCCACTGTGGGAACCCATCCACCGTCTCTGCTTGTATCTCAGTGTATCAAGTTATATGTCATTGTCTCTTATACACTCCCAAATGGACAGAGCTTAATAGTGGGAAAGAGTAAATTATTACTGATGAAATTAGTACTTTCAATAATAGAAATCAGCCCTGCTTTAAGCTTCTTATTATAGGTACTCATTTATAATGGAAATTGTTTTTGGTACAGGTAATAACTTTACATGGTTCAAAACCCAAACACACACACACACACACACACACACACGTATGCAAAGAATCTTTCTTGTCCCTTTGGCTTTTAATTTATGCTACCTTTTTTCAAATTAATGTATCCTGACTATAGTAGCAAATGAAAGTCTTCATTTTCTTTTGGCAGCTAAATATTCTACCATATAAATAAACTCTAATTCAGTGGCTCCCAATCATGCCTGCACATTGGAATCACTGAAGAGCAAACAAACAAAAATAACACAAGAAAATGAAATCTGTGTTCCATCTTTCAGAGATTGATTTAATTGGTCTGGGCTATGGCCTAAGCTTTGAAATTAAAAAGCAAAAATAAAAATAAATCCCATGTAATTTTAATGAGAAAACAAGTTTGGGAGACACTTCCCTAACATATTTAGTTCTTAATTGATGGTTATTTCTCACCTTTTGCCATTCGAAACAGCACTATTACAATGCCCTTGAATAGTCATTTCATTGTCAATTGTCATTTTACAAGTGTCCTACTGTTACTCTCAGGTAAAAGGCCTTACAAAACTGCTGAGTCAATGGGCATATATATTGAGATATTACTGTTCTTCTTTATAGATGTACTATATCACAGCCATGTGGGACCAACAAAGTACATTATCAGACACTTTATATTTTTTCTAAATGGTGAAAAAATAGTAGCTTGGTGTATTAATTTGCATTTCTGAGGTAAGTAAGATTAAACATTTTTTCATATAGTTAATTGCTATTTATATGTCTCTTTCTGTGAACTAATGGCTAAGTACTTCACCCCAAATCTAACTGAGCTTTTCGGTATCACTTTCTAGGAGCTCTGTTCTGTTTTGTTTTATAAACTAGGTAGATTAGCTCTTTGTCTGTGATGGGAATGTTTCCCCCAGTTTAGTATTTATCATTATTTATAGTTTTTGACCATGCAGAAGTTTTTTTTGTTGTTGTTGTTTTAATTCAATTTTTATTAACGTTTCACCTGGAGGTTAGCCCTGTGTATGTATGATGTATGGTCCAGACTTTTATTTCTTTTCTGGAGGGCAAAGGTTAGTCATGCCCCAATGCAAGTGGAGAATTCATCTTTATTCTACGGATGTGAGATGCTACATTTATCAGAGTAATACATCTGTACATGTACCTGAATCTATGTTTGGATTTTCTAGTCTGTTAATAGGTTTGGTCTGTCTCTTCATGTACTGACATCTTGCTCTTTTAATTATTTAGGGTTCCATGGAATGTTTTAATATCTAGTAAGGTGAGCACGTCTCATTGCTCTTGTTTAGAATTTTTAAATTTTGAAAACTTTTAAATACCATGACTTTACAATCAGTCTAATTTAAAAGAAAAAACTATTGGTATTTGAATTACATTAAATTTATAAACTAACTTAGAGAACTGACATCTGGTTAATATTGATTATTCCTATCTAATAAATATGGTATGTTTTTCTATTTATTTAAGTTTCCTAGCTACTTATAATATTGTTACATTTCCTCATTAATTTTAAGGTGTTTTTTTTTTTCTGAAAACAGAATCTTTTCTTCTATAGCATCTGCTAACAAGTTGTTGCATACTATAGGTTAAAATTGTTTGTTATTTCTAGCAAAAGATGTTCTATTCTCTACCTTTAAAAGAACACAGTGTGATGGAGGAAAAAATCTAAAGGTACAACTCTTTACAAACAATGAGGTCCTAATCAAGCATCAAAGAAACATGGTTTGAGTCAGTATTCACAAAAGAGAATGGAGTTCCTTAGATTTCTAACCCAAAAGATTCAGAGAGTTTGGGAGAAATTTGTGGGCTTAGGAGATAAAGATCTAACAAATATGGGAAGGTAGCTTAGTGGAACTTGAGGAAGATGGTATTGCCTTGGCTAAGTTGAGTTTATTAGCAATGCATATCTCTAAACCAGTTAAAATCCAACAAGAGACTGGCACCTGAGTGTGAACACAAACTGTAACAGGCTGTACTTCACCAAAGTTGTAATCACCCCAAAGCTCCACTAGAATTTAACAAGTCAAAAACAAGTTTCCTCTTCCATAGCTGTATGTTTTAAAGAAATGCCTCTTCTCAGCTGAAACTCCCCTACGCCCCCAAAGCTAGAAGCAACAACTTGAAACATCAGAGCCAGATGCCAGGCTCAGATCTCTTTTCACAAAGAATTCAGGGTTCATTTGTGGAGCGTCACTGGTTAACAGCTACAACTGCTAGCTCTTTTAGGGTCCACTTCAGCTTTCTGTGAGGTCACACTCTTTCTGGCCAGTCCCTGGCCAGTAACTGATCACGTCGATATCCATCCAACAGGAAGCTCCTCAAATGAGCACTTTTTTGCTCTAAGTTCCTCAAGGGCTACCAGAGCTCTGCCCAAGCAAAATCCTGAGAAGGCTCCTCACATCCATTATCTTCTCCCTCTTCCTTTTACCAGCCTCATTAAATCTTTCACAGCCCTAAGTCCATCCCAGAGTCTGCTTCTTGAAAAACCCAAACTGCAATAAAGACGTTTAGCAAATCTGGGGAGGAAATTAAAATCCCCATATAATGTAGGCACATACAGTTCTGAAAGTAGAAAGGATTCAAATCAAATGTTTCAGCTAACATGTACTTGTAAGTCTGGCTTCATCTCATTTTTGAAGTCCTCCAACTTTCCATGTTATCAATGAGCATTTACTAAATAGTGGACACTTACATGGTCGGTCTTATACAATTTAAAACTTACACATCTATCCTGGGGGGGCAGATATAATCATTGTCATTTTACAGACAAGGGGGACCTGATGCAGAAAGGCGACAGAAACCAGATTCAAATGCAAGCAGGCCTGCTTGACTATAAGATTTTTCCCCTTCCTATGGTACCCTGTCTAATACTTCTAGCTTGTCAGCCAGGGGGTTAACAAGCTGGTGAAAGGGCTGCGGTTGTGCTTGCCTAGCATGTTTGAGGCACTGGGTTTCATCCTATATTGTGCTCATCTATAACTTAAAAAAAAAAAAAAAAAAAAACACGGCAGCAGCAGCTGGTGAGTTTTTGGGCTGGCATGCCATTTCTGAGTGCTTCTGGACCTATACTAAGATGCCTCTGTAGAAACAGTGGACTCTCCTGTCTTTGCCTAAGAAGGGGATAAATAATTGGCAGCTATGGAATATGTAAATATATTCCCAAGTCAAGGCTATACTTCATTTTTGCCAAGCTAAAATAGCATTCATTCACACATTTGTTCAAAAATATCAAGAAAATATCTGCATAATTTTCTATGACAGCAATGATTCATGTAAATATTAAAACTAATCCTGGGTGAGTGGGTAAGCTACCCACTGGGTTTCAAACATCTTTTTTAAGGTGGCATAAAAGAATCAGTGTTATTCTTACTGAACTGACTCCCAGAATCCAGCAGTTCTGTCCTCTTCCGCACACTGTATCTTCCACAGAGGGACCTCTAAAAAGCCCAGCTTGAATGAAATAGAGAAGAGACTGGACAGTGTGCTGGTGGCCCTGCTAATGAAATGGACCAACAGACCAATCCAGAGCTACCCAAATTTAGTGGAATTACTAGGAATAGAACAGTCCTCCTACTCTAGTTAAGTTTCAGGCACAGAAGTGTCTATTATGTTTACTTATTTATTATTTCCAATTAAGTAAGGCCACACTGTTGCACCGGTACCTTGGGCAAGGTATAACACTGATGCATCCAGTGACACTTTTGATAAGTTTGATCAGAGAAGCAGCCAATACATGTAGATGTCTGCTTTTTATGCATGGCTTATACAACTAGCATAATCTAAAATTTTATAAGCCATTTGAAAGAATAAACTCTGATATTAATTTCAATGAGTTCATGAAGAGAAATGTATATATGAAGTCAAAGAAAGTTTCTTTCCTTTGGTCCTTGAAAAAATTATGAACATCTCTTTTGGAAAAATAAAAGTTAAAGAAGCATAGCATTGGCAGAAGTCATATGATGATACAGCAAAATACCACAGGGCAAGGCAAGCCAAGGATGTACATACAAATGTGGAGCCTTACTCAAGCTCATACCTCTAAACTTTTATTTTATAAAGCTGCCAATTCAATTTTATAGTACAAAAATTTTAGTCATTTAGTGTACATTTAATATGCACAATATCTACTATGAGAAGAGAAAAGATCTGAGAAGAGTTTAATAAAAAATACTACTTTGGAAGACTTACGGGCAAACAAGAGTTGGAGCACTAATCACTGTAATTTCTCCGTGATGATCACTAGGTGAGGCATTTACAAAATTGATGGGAACAAGTGATGATTCAGAGGCAGTAGTAAAGGGAGAATAAAAATTTGCCAATCAGTTGCAAGCAGAGTGCTGCACAGGCTCATCTCAAGGGATTGCAATGGGGTTGGGGGAAATGAATATGAGAGGGAGAGAGGAGACAGATTGACTCAGTTTCCAAACTGCACATGCACAAAGTCCTTTGAAGATTATCATGCCTGATCTGATCCTGAATCAGGGTAAACATATAATAACTACAAATCACAAGGAAAATCAGAATTATGTTTACTCTGTTGATAACACACAATGAATATGTACTGGAAGTATATTTATCCCTTTCCCTACTTGCAGTATTACTGACCACCTATTATATACAGAGTACTAAAAGAGTTTATCAAGTACAAGGCACTGCCCAGATCCTTCTAGGGTTAACAAGGTAAAATACAAACCCTTTGGTGGGTCCAGTACATTGCAAGTGCCTGGTGATATCTTTTGAGTTTTCTTTTTCCATCTTTCACTTATCTTCAGAGGTCTGGCTGTAGAATTACTAATATTTTAAACAATGCAAATGTAATTATAGTTGAAGCACATTCTCTAACAGAAGGAGTGAAAGATTGGCATTTAGAAGCTTCATTAAACTTTTGGCCTTTTCAAGGCTAAATGAATCTAGGGAAGACATAAAAAGTTCCTGCTGATTGATTTAAAAACAGTTTTTTTTTTTTTTTTGCAGTTAAAAGATCTAAATCTATGAAAAAAAGGAGTATTCATGATAATTTTAATAACATCTCACTTTCTCTCATTATTTCAAATTGTAACAATTCGAAAATCTCTTTATAATACAAATACATTCACATACACATGAACACATGTATACTGGTGTACTTATAGCAAAACAATCAATTTATTTACAAGTACACAGGCTTATTAGGAAAAAAAATGATTTAGTTGTATGACATGCTATGTTGTTCCAAACCAATTCTCAAATACTGTGTGGGGTGTGTGTAGAAAATTATAAAAGTGCTTTGGAGTATATAAAAATGTTCAGGGCTTAAAATATTCCTTGCTTGTGGTTCTTATTGTGATGATTTATTTAAAAGATAGAATTAAGTTATCATATTCTCTTTATCTTCCCAATTTATTTAGATTTGGTATCCTGTTCTTTCTCTGGAATTTCTTTCACTTTTCCTGTTGTCAGTAAGCTAAATTATTTTTCCTCCCACGTGCATAAAAACATTAATTTATAAAACACATAGCCATGTCATATCTCATGTAATTCTATTATACATTTCACCTCCACCCAGACTTTCTAACATGAACAAATAGATATTATTTACTGTAGTCAGAATGAGAATTATCTAATGCCACTACATAGCCATAAATTGATTTTTGATTAATGTTTAAGCAAAAAGCAAACAAACCCATCTGCTCTGAAAACAAACAAACAAAATGAAGCAGCAACCATAGTTCACAGGAATTTCTGCCAGTATGAGTAGGTTTCAGCTGCTCCTGAGAATAGATTCTTTTTCATTGCTATTAAGAAAATGTACTGCTGATAAGAATATAATTCCATATCTAGATGCCACTTCTTCTCTAGCAAGGGTTAATTTAATAGACTATTACTTAAGGTGAAATAAAAAGCAATGCCCTGCTGAAGAAAACTGAGAAGACTTGACACCAGTAGTGAATTTCTTGTCTCACTCAGTAGAAGCAAAAAAAAATTTTACATGGGTAATCTTTTTCTTTTACATGGGTAATTACATGGGTAATTACATGGGTAATCTTTTCCCATGAGTTGCCCCCTCCATGGGTCAAGTTATTAATGAACAAAAGCTTGGTATCCTACCTCACACAGGAAAGCAAGTGCTGAAAGGACTGCTTTTGAAAAATATGTTAAAATATCTATTCTGTATATATGGACTTTCCTTTCAGTGCAATCCAACTGGCAAAACTTACACCAATGAGAGAGAAGTAAAAACAAGAAAAAGGCTCTATTTCTATCATCTCTGGGGCTGCCTTGGTGTATGGCACATGGCACAGCTGACACTATGTTTGGCAGACAGATATCTTAGAATGATTTAGAGTCAATTACTGCTACTTCGATGATAGAGGACAGAGGATATACTGCTGTATTAGGCAGGACTTTCACAAACACAAAGGAATTGTCAATATTCCAACATTCCAGAGCAGGGTAGAAGGCATGAATCTAGTGAAAACATTTTGAACAAAAGTAAGCAGCAGAATCAGGGAAGGTAAGGAATAAAGGAATTATATGAGCATTTTTAGCAGCTAAACTGACACAAGAACACATATGCCAGTGAGTAAACAAAATATACCTTAATGTGCAAGAAAATAATTTAAGTTGTAACTTTTAAAATTAAGTTCTAAATCTGGTAACAAAAAGGCCGTGCTAAATATACTGTCATTTCACAAGAATACTCCAAATGAATGAGTCCCTTTACGACAGTATTTCCACTTAGGCTTACAGGACAATGTTTGCCCATATCCTATTGTACCTCCATAAAAATGACTGTTTCATTCTAAGAGGTTATGTCAAAATTGTTCTTTAAAATCTTACACACATGTAAACAAACACACACACACACACACACACACACACACACACACACACACGCCTGGAAAACAAGGTCTTTTGTCCTTCTTTGCCAAAAGACAGTGAGTGTTTACTAAAGACTAATGGTTCTGATTTTGTCTTCAGAAAAATAATTGCATGACTGACCTAAACAGGAGGGAGGAGAAGGGGGGAAAAAGAAAAGGAAAGAAAAAGAAAAACCCTTAAACAAAGATTGTTAACACATGAATTACATCAACCTTTTCTAATTACAACTCTGTATCTCATTATTCTTCAGGCAAAATGAGTACCTTAAGTTTACAGTGTCAGGTAAACAAAGCCTTTTGCAGTCCTTGTTTCACAAGTTTGTTTCTATAAACATTCCCCTGTCCCCCAAACCCAAATGCGCAGCACAATGGTCCTGTTGTTGAGCACAGCCTTGATTTCCACAGGACAATAGATTGTTTTTCTCTTAGCCCCTTTGGAGTAAAATTAGCTTTAATATGGTAGACTCTTCCTTATCAAAGGTGTAAAAACAAGAACAATATCAACATTCCTAGCATGGAATTCTATGTTTAGATTGTATAAAAATGGTAGGTACTTGGTTACCAGGTAGATGTATCTCTTACCTGTTTCTGCTTGTCTCTAGGTACAGAGAGGAAGGGGTGTGTTACTCCTCTCCACAGGGACAAATAAAACTAAAACAAAATAAAACATAGGCTATCACTTTGATAGGAGTGTATCTAGAAAGAGGATGCCAGGCGTTGTTCCTTTCTGCCAAGAAAGGAACATGACATGACAACAGTTCTCCCCAGAAAGCCAACAGTGGAGAAATTCCTTTTCCAGAAATTTCCAAGGAGCAGATGAAGTTCTTTATAAGCACAGAGGAAGGGAACCCCCATGTGCCAAGGACAAGAAGCAACCCATAGCTCCTGCCCATGTAGCTAATCACCAGAAAATGAGAAAGGGACGCAAACTCCAGTACCTGGCAAGGCAGACCATTTCTCAAATGTACCTGGTAGATGCTTCTACAAGTTATTTCTGTATTTTGAAGGCACTTAGTATGCAGAGTATTTGTTAAACACAGGCAGCATCCTCAGTCAAGATGTACCAATTCAAACTCCTCCCTGATGCTAGCAAATATGAACATGGGGCCAGATAAGGTAGACAAAAATCACACACTACCCAAATCTGAAGGGGATGTGGGAAACTCCTGTCACCACAAACAAGCTTTTTATTTTGTTTTGTTTTGTTTTTAGTTCATCTCAATGAAGTCAAGGTCCCACTAGTGCTTCACAGTACAGGGCTCCAGTGTATGGACTTCTATTGTCCACAGGAAAACCCCCTTTTTGGTAGTCTGCAGAAATGTACTAGGTAACTCATTAGGATAACAGTTAAGACTGTTTTTTTCAACATACACCCACACTTTCAAAAACAACTTACTGGTAGAGCAAGGCCTCTAAAACCTTCTCTCCCCTACCTTCTCTTTCTTCTAAAGGTTACAACTAATTTGTTCCCTAGGTTAGATGATACCAGAAGAAACAGGACAATATAAAAAGCATATTTTGCCACCACAGAAAGCAAAACTTGAAGGCAGTCAGGTTTGATAATAGGACATGCTGTTTTTGCAGTATCTCATCACCAGGACCCTCACATCATGTGCTTTGGGGCTCATTTAACACACCCCACTGGAATGCCTCCACTGAACTGGTGAGAGCTCCGCAACAGCCCACCCACTCCAACTATGCAAGCAACAATATCCAGGAAGGACAGAAAGGAATGGAATATGCAATTAAAACTGTGAGGAAGAGTGACTTACATAGGCAAAAGTTAATAAGGGCCATGCCAAAGTTCGGTGGAACAACTGAGCTTCCAGAAGGGACTTGAAAAAAGACTAAGAGCAAAATAAATAACATGGTAAGTGCCAGAATTACATCAGAAGTTTTCTTTAAATGATAGCAGACAAATTATTTTCTTTCCCAAATGAAATAAGACCCAGGGACCATTTGAGTTGACATCCACCCACTGTATGATGTGGCAAATGCTCAGGTGGGGAGCACTGGGATAATCACCAAACTGCATCACTGCACTGGCAGGAGACTGCTAAAGAGGCAGGTGTGTGAAGACTCCTGCTGAGTGCCACTTCCAGCGAGGTGCTGAGGAGGCCAATGAGAGAATGAATGAAACTAGAGGTTCTCAGGCCTGCTATCAATGAAGGCAAAGAGGACATGAGGGCTGTTGCATCTTAGTGACCAGTATCTCTCTACCACCCAGGACATTATTTTTGCCAGGAAATTGAGAAAGAAGAATACGATGTTGTGATAAGGAAAGGTTGTTTTTCTTTCTCCATTCTCTACTCAATGATAATAAAAAAAAAAATCTTAAATCTGAGTGGGTTTGAACTAATGTTTTCATATCTGAGACACATAGGAATGAGCTGCTGCTTACAGCCATCCGAACTATCTACCCAGATTAAGTGTGTAAATATGTGTGCAAGTTCTGTGCATGCATGCGTACATGAATATGATGGTGGTGGCTAAGGGTTGGAGGGGGTCTTCTATTAAGAGGTAGTAGAGAATAGGGTCTAAGATATATATTCTGGAGCCAGAATGACTGGGCTTAATCCCAGGTCTGCCATTTACTTGTGCTTCCTTGGTCAGATTACTGAACCTTTTTGTGTCTTCCTTGACTTTCTCATCTCTAAAGTGGGAAGAATAATTGTATCTACATGAAAACTAAGTTGGTATATGCAGATGGCTTAGAATAGTACCGGGCATACAGCAAGGGCTGAATAAGTGTCAGTTATTATTGTCATCCAAGCATAAATCCACTAGCAGCAGGCATGAAAATGAGTGTTTCTGGATGGTTAACAAGCTACAGCTTGGCTGATGATGCTGTTTGTGAAACTCAGTGAGCGGCCTCTTCACGCCTTAGTTGCCCTCCAGTCCTCCTGCCCTTGGTGACCTTGGCAGGAGTTTGAGGTTGAGTGGGGACTAAGACAACTCAAACTCTCCCAGCAAAAGCAGGAGCCCTACTGCACCCACAGACCCTAAGGACCATTCTTGTGTTTTTCCAGGGTCTGCTGAGTTGTCACAAGAGGAAAGCAAAGGGGTAGGAGGACAGAGCCTCCAGCAGTGACAAGGGAGTCCAGCACCTCCCCCAGATCCGCAGCCAACTGCCTCTTGGCTGGAAGCTTATTTAAGTTGTCCTCTGTCCCATTTTTGAGGCTCTATAGGGATGCTCTGGGCACCAGGACTTAGGAATAAATTGAAATAAGTGAAGCAAGGGAACACTCTGATCAGATCAGCCTGTTTCACACTATCCTTTGACCTCAGAGTGATGGAAAGGTCCTGATGGACAAAAGCATGAGACAGCCCCATGCTCTAGGAGCACAGGCTCCAGAAAGTCATGCAGGAGCCTTGCCCAGTTGCAGACAGGGTTTAAGAAAGTAAATGTAGGCATCTCTACCATTCACTAACTATCTGTATTCCAGTAAGTCCTAGACTAGTTTTAGTTCCTTACACTCCAGCTAGCATTTCTTTCTTTTTTCTCTTTTTAATATCTTTATTTTTATTGGTTTTTATGTGGTAGAGCGTTTGCCTCACATGTGTGAGGTACTGGATTCCATCCTCCAGCTAGCATTTCAACAGCAAAATCTGGAGGTAGAGGCAGAGGATTTTCAGGATCATGGGTTAGTTTTCATTGCTTTACATGTAGGATGCAGACAGCATTTTAATTTTCAATGTTCTAAATATAGTTATTTGGCCACCAACCCTGCTGAGGACTCTGTCTTGATCCTGTACCTCTAGTAACTGTGCATCAATAATATATCATTATCATCACTTGGAAGGATTTATGGCAACCTATCTCTCTTATCTCCTTGCAGAACAGGCAGTCTTTTAAAAATCTGTGGTAAGTCCAAAGAACACAGTTAATTGAAATCTACAGATAATCTTAGAAATTCCTTTCAATCAGTAATGTCAACTTCCTCTCTTTTTCTAATCATTAATTTGTACTTCTGATACAACTCCAAAGAGATACATCTCATTTCATTCATTGATCTTCTAACCCTCTGGTGCAGACAGCAGCAAGCAACTGAGATGGTCAACTGCTGACAGCTCCAGGTAAAAGCAAGTAAAGATCTGAGTGATATAACAAATTGCTAGTGGCAGAAAATAAAAAGGCTAAGATTAGAAAATCTACATTCTTTCTATTAAAAGTAAATAAAAAAAATCCAAAGTGAAACCCAAACCTGTCCAATAATATTCTACTAAATAAAGTATGTTTGTAAAGAAGCAATGACCAAAAAAAAAAAAAAAAGGAAGAAAGAAAAAAATCAGTATCAGAAAGACTCTCGGGCCATAAAACACTATTTTAAAAATGCTCTTTTGAGGGCTGGGATCATGGCTCAGTGGTTGAGCGCTTGCCTCACATGTGTCAGGCATTGGGTTCAATTTTTAGTACCACATATAAATAAATGAATAAAATAAAAGTTCATCAACAACTTAATTTTTTTTGTTAAATGCTCTTTTGGACCTGGTAGTCCAACAAATCCAAATCAGAACTGAGGTCAAGGTATTTTGTAGAGACTCCATAAAAGGTGAGGAAGACATTGTTGAGATCCTATAGATTCATTCTTTAGATGTTTGAAAGACATCTCCATTCTTTACAAGTTACCCTCAGTCCACTAGAAGTTACTTGGAGAAAAGTGTGTTGGAGGGAGTGCTCAGGGTTGAGAAGGGATAGCCCTCTTCCTTTCAGGAAAACAAGCAATGAATAAACATAGCAGGAGGCAGAAAATTCCCACTAGAGCACAATAGTAATAAATATTGCAGATAAGCTCCATCAGAGTATTCCGACATTGGTGAGTAATCCAGGGCAAAGTAGTAAATGTAGAAGAGAAACCTAGCAGACTCCATCTCACCCAGGTGGTCAAGAGTAATATCACCCAGCCTCACCCTGATATGACACACTGAGGAGGATGCTATGTCATTCCTGTGGGAGTCTTCTTCAAAATGTTAGACTGAGTCAAATGATGAGAACTATCAGAGGAACCCCACACTCTTGTGGAATGAAGAGCATCCTACAAAATAACTGATCAGTAATCTTCCAAAGTGTCAAGGTCATGAAAAAGCAGGAAAGCAGGGGAACTGTCACAGATGGGGTGAAGATAGGCAGATTTGGTAAATAAATGCAATAATTTCACTCTAGAACTGAAAATAAAAAGGACATTAGTGGAAAAACTGATGAAATTCGAATAAAGTCTGTAGTTAAGACTGATGAAATTCGAATAAAGTCTGTAGTTAAGAGTATTGTGCCAATGTTAATTTCTTGGTTGTGATAATTGGATTATGGTTATGTAAGATGTTAACATTAGGGAAAGCTGGGTGACATTTCAGGAACTCTCTGTGCTGTTTTTCAACTTTTTTGTAAGTCTAAAATTATTTCAAAATAAAAAGCTAAGGAGGAGGGGAAAGGAGGAGACTGGCTGACTATTCAGTTCAGTTTATCCCCAGCGAGAGGGGTCATCCTCACTATGAAGTTGCTGGTTTGGGTTCTAGCTCTGGACTTTCCCCCACTTGATGGATTTCATAGCCTTCAGTACCACTGATAATACCAGTTGAAATTCACACTGAGTGGAGAATGAAGAACATGAATGAAGAAGTTATGCATGTGACACTGAGGAAAAGAGAAATTATGTATGAGAAAACTTAAAAATTCTAAATACTTTATGTCATCCTCCCAACCCAGTCACCCCCTCCAAAGGCCAACTACCCTTCCCAGTACATCAATAATTTGTCTAGAGCCCCAAACAAACACTCTTTTTTTCAGAACTTGTCTTTGTAGAAAATGCAGTAACAAACTTTTATTAAGTTACTGAACGGCACAAAGACTTTGTTTTACAGGAGTCAGTTCCAGTGTGATCTGGGAACCAAAATCCTTCCCAGATCCCAATCATACCCAAAGAGGCCAGGATCTTTCTGATTCCTTTGTAACTCTTTACAGGGTGAAGCCATGTGACTTGTTTCAAGAACTGTAACTTTTTCTTACTCCTTGACCTGCCATATTTTAACTTTCCTAAACTTTAGGGTATTCACACTGGTTGCCAGGGTTCATCCTTGGGGTGGACACAGGGTCTTGAAATGACTATGGAAGCCTTCCCTCTATGGAGAAAAACAATTGATTCCTAGAGGAAATCTCTACTTAAAGTCACATTTAAAATCACCCTGTCCCCAACCTCAATAACTTTCTTTGAAAGATTAAGAATAGAAAAAAGATGAAGGCTTCTCCTTTGCTGGTAAGAGTTAGTGGTAGGAGGACCTGGTGTTCTTTCCAACCAGCCACCTACACATAATAGCAACAACAATCTAACAGCTGTCATCTCTCAGCAGTCTTCAAATCCTCTGTATGTGTGGGCGTTGTGTGTTCTCTTGTCCTGGTCACCTAAAAAGTCCAAGGTACTTTTAACAAATGGACAGCTCAAACGCTCTGTCTCTTTCAACCACAGATAAACATCTAGGTATCTAAGTGTGCCCTCTGGCCCTACTTCCAACCCCCAACCTAAAATACTGTTAACTGTGACAACAGTGTAGACACAAGTCAGAGTATGTCCACTTAAGGTGAGGGTTTGATCTGCCTGCTAGTTTATGAGGATGACTTAAATGCCATCCCACAATTAAAATCCTTCCAAGTCCAAGTCCAAGTACTGTCTGGCTTGACTCACCTCGCAGATCTGCAAATGGAAGGATGTTCAGAAATGCCCACCTAAAAGAAATTACTTTGTTTTAGGATATTTCTGATAACCCCCAGAGTTTGATGTCTTTCTAGCTTGATTTATTCCTAAAGGACTGGAGCCTTATTGAACCTATATATAAATTCTGGTGGAGTGAATTGCTGACTTACGCAAAATAAAGGTGAAGTAAATGTGAAGGGAGAGTTGTTTTGTGTGTTGTTGTTGTTGTTTTTTTACCAGAATCTGATCTTTTCAAAAGATAACGCACACAATGCAGAGCATAGGTTATACTGCTAAGACTGAAAACTTCCATTTTTCCTAAGTGCAATTCCCCCTAAACATGGATGATAAACTGTCATGGCCAGTGGAAGTGATTCTACCATAAACTGCATGTTTCTACCATAAACATTTCTGAAGTCCTATTGTGTGCCTGGCACCATGGTGATGTGAAAGTATAAAAAGAGTCCAGCTTATGTTTTCTCAAATCTTACCAAAAAATCCAGGGGAGTTTGAGCTATAAACACATAACTACACACAAACTGTTACATGCTATGGAGACAGGACGGATTAATTTATTGGGAATAGGGGAGAAGAGTGATAAGGGTAGAGAAGGGTTTTAATTAGGAGATGACATTTAGTGTCTCTTCATAAGCCCAGCAGAGCAGAGAGGGTCATATAAATCATATTCAAGGTCCACACTATTACTCAATGAGGATAATTCAAGCAATTACTAGAGCTGTCATGATCCAAAACGTAAGTTCATTCAAGGACCCCAGCTATGTAAGCTTGAATATTTTTTGGCTGCTTCTAGCTAGCACATTTATGAAAAACAGGTTAAGTTACTGGCTCCAAATTACTTTTTAATAAAAAAAGCAAACAAGAAAAGCTTAAGCTTTTAAGATTTTCTTTTTTTAAAACCTGGAAAATAATCTCCCTGTCAAGAGTATGCATGATTAATGATTTATGTGATATAAGCTTGGGTATCTGTGTTACTATTACATGACATTTCCTAACAGCTTGTAATTGCTCTGAAGATTCTTTTGAAACTGATATGCTCCCTCCCAACTTCCATCCCCTTTCAAAAAAATTCTTGAGTAATTTTTGGAAAATTTTGGACTATGAAATGTCAATGGGTCATTCAAAAACCAATACCTGTAAAGTTATCCATACAGAATTTTGAAGGTATTACCATGAAGATAGAATCATTCACTTCCATAAAAGAGCCGATGTAAATACAGCCATCTCTCAATATCCATGGGGGAATAGCTCCAGAATCCCCTCCCCCAACACACCAAAATCTGAGGATGCTCAAAAGTCCTTTATAATAAAATGAAATAGAATTTGCATGCAACCTAGGCTCATCTTCCTGTGTACTTTAAATCATCTATAGATGACTTAATACTTAAGACAATGTCAATATTATGGAAATAATTACCATATTGTACTGCTTAGGAAATAATAATGAGAATAGCGTCCATACATGTTAATAAAGATGAACTTTTCTTCAAGTATTTTAGATCCACAGTTGGGTAAATCCACAGGTGGCTAATACTATACCCCAGCAGTTTATACCAAGAACAAATATTAGAAAGTTACCTACTTGCAAACCCATTTTGGGAACTGGAATCAATCAGGGTGACCAGGTCAGTTGTCTGGACTGAAGGTAATAGTCTGGTCAGCCCAACATCAAGAGCCACCATCTACAGTACTTGATAGTGCTCCTAGAGATGCTACAGGCCAGGTCTAGAACAGACTATGATGCCCTTAGGCATGCTTCCCCAAAATGGCGGTTCTTAACTATTCTAGACTAGAAGCATAAAGAGCTTAACTGATACAAACCTTTGATTTGACAGATGAGGAAACTGAGGGACAGGGATATAAAGAATCTAGGATTTTTTTTTTCCTAGTATGGTTCACTACATCCTTATTATCCTATTATCAATTTCAAGAGATGGTGCCAGTGGGAAACTCAATCAAAAAAAAAAAAAAAAAGATTTTTCTTAGTTTTAAATCGGGGCAGAAAACCCATAATGTAGTGCTCACCATCTCCTCCCAATATTGGCCAGTGTCAGACCTGATCTAAACTTATAGGAAGGGCTGGGAGTATGGCTCAGTGGTGGAGCACTTGTTAGCATGTGCGAGTTCCTGGTTTCCATCCCTGGGAACACAAAATAACTAAATAAATAAACCTACAGGGCTGTGGTTCAACATTCATTCCCTAAACAAGCTCATGAATGAAAGCAATTACTATCACAGAGACTATTTAGGATCTGAAGCAATTAAACTGGTAATGGTCCTATTTACAATCAGAAATTGGTTTTACAAATCTGTGAGTAAAAGGAACCAGGTGAATGTGCCTGAAATTCTATGAACCATGGCTTACATTACATCAAGGTCTTTAATAGACAAAGCAAGTACACATATTTGGTATGCCAATTCCTATATTCCGGTTTAGAACAAAAAAGTGCCTAAAGTTTCATTAAGCAACCCACCCAACTTAAATTTGCTTTTCAAGAAAGGCAATCAAGATTGACATACTTAATTCAAACTCACCTAGACATGTCAATACCTATAAAAGAATTATCCTTAATTTTTCAAGTTCTTTGAGTAAGAATAAGACGTCCAGAATGTGGCTTTAAAAAAATCTGATTTGTGAGGAGGTTAAACATCTCAGGAAATAATAATGAGAACAGTGTCTGTACATGTTAGTAAAGATGAACTTTTCTTCAAGTATTTTAGATCCACAGTTGGGTAAATCCACAGGTGGCTAATACTATACTCCAGCAGTTTACCAAGAACAAATATTAGAGATCTATTACATCTCAGAGATAACCACCTAATAAAATAAAGTTTTACAAATTCTCCTTCCTGGCTCCTTTCCTTCCTTTAGTCATTCATTTAAATATGTAATGATCTCCTAGAATGTGCTGTAGTCCTCATGGGAATTAAGGCACCATCATTACTGTACCCATGAGCACAGCATCTATACATCAAGTGTCCTAAGACATAATCTCTGCCCTCCAGTAGTTTACACTGTCCTAGGGCACACAGAACCTGTGCACAATGATAAAACTAAATAAACACAGAGGGCCAGGTGGCAAAAGCAATGTGAATTCTAGGAGTTTAGAGAAAGAGGAATATTTCCTGAAGTCTAAAGAAAGGGAGCAAAGACGCATGGAGAAGAAAGTGAAGGCTACTTCCTGAAAATAAAGAAAGAAATCATTAAGCTGGGAATGTGGGTAACAGATGCTGGTGCATGGGGATGAAAATTTCATTGAGGGTGGAAAAGGCAGTGTGAGGTTATAGTTAATAACAGGGAGCTACATTGATGCTGGAGCACAGTCAATGCAAGAAGCATTCAATTTGCATTTAGAGAAATAGGCAAGATGGATTTGAGTGGGGAGGAAGTGGGCAGAGGTATTTTATTTAGGAAGCTATAGCAATCCTGGGGTAAGATGAGGGTGGAACAAATGGCAAAGAGAGCATTTAATCCTAAAAGAATTGGCAGAATTTCATCATTGATGCCAGATTTTGAGCTTAGGCCGGTACATCAACTGTAGAATCCAGAATTCAGGCTGGCTTTGAAAAAACAATGTGTTTGGTTTTTCACATGTTGAGTGTGAGAGGATGGGAGGCTTTTCCAAAGAATGCGTCTGGTGGAAACAAAGATGTGGGGCAAAAAAAAAAAAGAAGAAAAACTTAGGTGAAAATCAGGCCCTGATGGAACCTTCGACTGTGGCAGTGGTAGATAAAGCCACAAAGGAAATGAACTCTCAGAGTTCCCACCCCATGCACAAAGATAGGAACACTGACCCATAAACTTAGGGCAGGGTTGAGACAGACATGGAGGAGTCTCTGGTAAAGCTTGAGCTAAGCTAGAACTGTCTACTAAAGGAAGGGGAAAGAGTATTACAGGCCAGGATTCAGTGGGGACAAATGAACAAGATAGCGAAGGACAGGTCATTATACCTCTGTTTTCTCCATATCAGAAAACCATTTTCAAAATATTCCTGGCAAATGTTTTTATAAGCAATTAGTTCCCACTATATGGAAATGCCCCTTACATGTAACACTACTTGGATTTTCATACTCAGTTACTTTCATAATTAAGCAATTTTCTAATTTTAAAAAAAGCAACAAAGTAGTACATAGAAAAAAAAAAAAACAAGGGTATCATATTTCATCTGAGATGACCTGGTCACTGGCATTGTGCATTATGTGTTTTTTTTTCAACTCAACAAATGCCAATATTAGAACCACCCATTTTTCAAGGTCATAATTGCTGTATTTAAAAGACTTAGAGTCACAGACTGTCTCCAAACAGTGGGAGCCCTTGTAGCCTGCCTCTCCTGAGATCCAAGAGCTACAGTGTTCATCTGCTTCTATTTAGAGTATCATGAATGCTAAATAGAAATGTTAAAAATTATTCCACAAAACGAAGCAAAATAGACATCAGCCCCCTGTAGATCTGAAGCGGCTCACCACTCAATTTTGGCTTGCAAATGCATGCATAAAAGTAGACTCCTTGTTTGTCATCTGTAACCCCTAAGTACACTAATAACACATTTGTATAACACCCAAATAAAGGAGGTGGAGAGGGAGAGAAGAACCCTCAAGTTATTCTTTAAGGTCATAGCAGTGATTGCTACAGGAAAATCATAGAGCAATTCTATCAAATTGGTGCTTTTGCTACTTAGCATCATGTTATCTCAGACACAAATAATACTAAAGATGTGAAGGGCAAAAGGGGTATTAGCCACAGTTGTGACAAACAAGGAAGGATTCTAACAAAAATATTCTTCTGTCCCTAAATTTGTCAAATATGGTTTAAAAACAAACAAAAAACAAAACAAAAAATATCTTTAAGCTGGACTTGCTAAATGACTTGTTTGAATGAAAGTCTGAATTGGAGATTAAGTACTTCTGAGGGCTTGAAAGCAGTTATTCTCAAATAGTAGTTCAAACACCATCAAGACCACATAAAAGATTCCAGGACACTGAACTCAGTTAGTCAACCCTGCAAGGCTCTGGGATAGATGAGCAAAAAAGCACTAAATAGTTCATATTAAGCACTTGCTACACTTTTAAAAAATCTAAAACCTCCAAACAGAAATACACACATAAACAAATATATTCATTTCAGTATTCCTTTAAATATTAGGCCCTATTCATGCTTGCTATGTTTTGTTGTTATTGTTATTATTGTTGTTTTGTTTTCACAGATCATTAATTTCTTTGCAAAGAATTTGGGGTACAGAGACTACATGGCCAGAGTATCTGCACTGAGGATCCAAAGGCATGTGATTAGAGGGGTTTCAGTAAATGTGTATTTCTTTCAAAGCATTCCAACTCCCTTCCTCCCCAGCCATGGTTTCCAGGGCCACTGCATCTCCCCATTTTAATCCAGAAACATGAGAAATCATATACACAAATGAGTTTCCTTGTCTTGCTTCCTTGCGTAGCCAACAGGCACACCCAGGGTATAGTCACAGTGACCTGACCAGAATGCCATGTCTTACACAAGTGGGAACAGGCTCTTGGTGGCTCTTTGTATTTTTCTGGCTGGAGCTAAACCAACTGGGAAACAAATAAGAATTTCCCTCAGCGCCTTCTGAGGCTGGGGTCTGACTGAGAAGTTTTACAAGTACCTAAGACGTTGTGGGGACCTTAAAATGAACTCTTGTCTAAGGAAATAAAGTGTCAAAATTAGGCAGTCTTGTTCATTATAAACCATAAGGGAGTGATCATTCTAAGGGATACAATGGACAGGGGAGGAGGGGCTAATATCCCATGGAATATTTCTTCTAGAGATTTTGCTTTCTCAGATCATTCTCTCTCCTACCTGAGACTTTGGCTTACCAACAAAAAGGAACACTCTTTATCAGGCTGACCAATTAGCTTTCAGTGGGTGGAACGTTGGTGGGTGGGAAAAAAATCTCCATCACAGATTAAGAAATTCTGTCCTTCTGATTCAAAGACCACTTTAAATAAGCTAAGCATGAGTTACCCTTTCCTTTGTAAATGGCCTTTTAAATAAATTCACACTATCTCCAAGTACCTTGGTTTACCAAGTCTGAGGGCGGCCTAGAACTCTCCTTGTAGTCATTAGAATGAAATTTAATCCTGACTTTTTGCCCATAACCACTACTTCTTTGGTTCATTAACCCATTTGGTCCCATTGTGCCAAATGGGGGACACCTATAAAAATTTAAATAGAGTATATATGGTTGTATAATTACATAATAATAATGTGATTATATTGTAATAATTAACTAATATAATACATAGTCTCTATATTATGATTTCCACCCTATTTTAATGCACCTGTGTCAATTTCATTGTTACTATAATTATTTGCAGTAATAATTATTTATAATTATCACTATAATTTAATATTTTAAATGTCTTCAAAATTCAAGACCAGGGAATTAATGGGTTATGAATGTAAACATCACCTAAATGGAATAAAGGTATCTGAACTAAGGGGTCTTAATGGTACATATGCAAATCCTATGTGAGCAGGATTACATGGTACAAAAGAGAAATTCTCCATATTTCCAATGTGGTTACAAATGCCCAATCAAAATGCATTCTGCATGTTTTCCAAGAGCCCTTTGCTCTGAAACTCCTAAACACAGGTATTAAAATGGCAAGAGACTTCACTGTCATATTTATAATTCATTCTCTGATGAGGTAGGAAGGTTAGATGAAAAATTTTTAGCCAACCAGCCTCTAAACAGAAATATATAGTTTATTCTGGGTAGTCAAATCCAAATCTTAGTAACGCAGCAATTACATTTTAAAATAACCTATCTCCATGTTCTTGCTTCTAAGGAGAAGGTTTAGTGGGATATAAAGAGAGTCTAATCCTAGGCAGCCGTATGGCCAGGCCAATTATAAACCCTATAGACTTTCACACATCACAGAGAGCAAACTGCTCAAGAAGCAACCCTTAATATTTTATTGCCTATTCAGGTGCTCTGGCACTTTTGAGATATACTTGTCAGCAACAAAATACAGCTCTTCCTCTGTCTTTATCACGCTGGTTGTCAGACAACTGCACAGAGCTAAAGTGGGTAATGTTACAGTAAACACTTCCCTAAAACATTTACAGATGTCATTGATAAACAAGAGAAATTTAAAAGAGAAACAAATGTACTCCTGGAATCTTAAATCTTCCTCCCGCTAAGGCCCAAGAACTTAAAATCTTCATACACCTGGCAGAGAAGAAGGAAAACAAATTCCAAATGAAGTCTAGATTTATGGCCTAAATATATCTTTCTCTAGAATATTTAATACACTTAAGCTTTAGTCGTTCTATACACTTTGAAAATGTTCTTCTGCGATAAATTATAGTAGTTGCATCTTTCATTGCTGCTCACATAAATATCATTTTGCTTTCAGGAAACCAATTACAGAGCAGCAAATCATTTTTATGTTGCTTTCCAAAAATCTTTAAGTTGTAACATGGACAGTGTACAGAAGCACAAGAAAAACACAGCTTACATATTCTATCAGTCTTGTTCATTTAGCAAGTTAAATCCCTGAAGAAAGTGCTACAATTTGTTGGGTTTAAAATATTTAGGTTACTTCATTGTATGCACTGAAATAGTATCCATATCAGACTCAATAAATATTTACTGTTCTATAATATGCAAGTGTCCAGATTTGGAAGTAGGAGTTTGGGGAGTCCCCATAATTTCAATGTGATAAACACTACCATCATGATCGGCTGCTTTGTGGACATTTATTGCTATGGCATGCGCTGCCCATTACACACACACAACAGAACATTTCACCCCCACAGCATTCCTGAGAGGTGGACACCATTATCCCATTTGAAAGGTATATGGAAAGCAATGTTCAGGGCTATAAAGGTCACAAGGCTAGGAACATTTCAGGGTATGATAAAATTTCACACTTAAAATGGACAAGTAGTATACTGTTCCACTATAATGTCTTCTAGGTTATGCCAAGTTTATGAAGTTAAAGAACAACATAGTACATGATCAAGTCTTAGGATACAGACTGCAGACTACAATTGCAAACAAGCACTTTAAAAAATAGATCTTAGCTGTCGAATGATGGGTCAAGGAAGAAGCATAGGAAGGAATTCTAATAAAGAGCAAAAAAGCAGGAGAAGCAGCATGAGAGCGGGAAACAAGATAGAGCATTTTGGCAGAACCTCCAGAAAAACCAGTCCAGTAGACTGTGCCTCTGTATAGCAGCAAAAGATAAGTTTCGGTGTCCAGGGGTAAGAGTGAAGTCTAACAAGACTTCCTGTGTTAGACAACAGGGAGCCAATGTGAATTATTGTGAACAAGTGAGCATATCACCCACAGCAGCAGCATAGATAAAACAGTCTGGCAGTAATTTACAGGATGGAACGGAGAAAAGGAAAAACTGAAGGTGAAGAGATTAAGGGGAGGCTGTGAGCAAGCATGCGGGCCACTTCCAGGAGAGTGAAGGACATAGGGAGGAAAATTTCTGCCAAGTTTTCTGCTAGTTATATGTACCACTTGATATTCACCAGGGAGGAGGAAAGGAAGCCAGGTGAGTATGCACAGAGGCATTTGCTCTCTCTTACTTGGGGGACCTGGCAGCCCTAACTATCAATTCTTGCCACTCCTTTTTTTTTTTTATTGGTTATTCAAAACATTACAAATATTGCAGAATTACATCGGTTACACAACTAGTCAGCCCTCGGAATCACTCAATAGTCTCAGGTTACCTTCCTTGGTTCCCCGTGCTGGCTATACAACAAAAGCATTTTTAGTGAGACAATCGATTCTCATTTCAGTTTTGTTTGAAACACATCATTCACAAATGACTGAGTGATAAGAGATCAGCACAATTCCAAAATTAATGTTGCTTAATGTTAGGATGTCCAGTCTTTTCCTTTCCCTCAAATATGTTTGAAAATAATAGTTACTCAGGTTGGTTGGTTTGTTGTTTGTTTTGTATGGTGCCTGTTTTGTTTATTTAAACTGGGGTGGTCCAGAAAGAAATATTTTCTGGAAGAGTTTCAGCTATTGAATCATAAACAAAATGTGTGGTGGCTACGCAGAAACCCTTATGATAATGAAACCAAGAAGTTATGGTTGTTAAGTTCAGAGACTTATTGTTAACTTAAAATCATGGGTCTGACGCTTGGAAAGACTACACAGGGCTCACAGACCAGCCCTGCTAGGCTCAGAACCTCCAATGAAATCAAACCAGACCCTATTCCTGTTTCTCAGTCAATAAGAAGTGGCTCTGGCCATACTGGTAGGGCAGAAATATAAAATAAGCTTTGAATTAGTCTTAATGCTTTGCACAAACCTACCAACTTGTTAAGATACATCTTCCATGTACAACTAAGCCTAGTATGATGACTATTCTCATCTGTACTCTAGTGAGCCGCTGCAGCTCCATGGTGGGAGGGGAGGGGAGGAAAGGGGACATTGGCTTAAAAACACTACTCTTATTTTGTGGGCATTTGAAATAGCTGCCAGGCACATGACAGCAACTGTTCCAATGGATTCAGAGTGACATCACTTCATTATTCAACTCTGTTTATATTTCAGCTTCCTCTTTTTCAGGGACTTCAGGGCCCTTACCCCAGCCAGTAACTTTAGAAGAGAAGCAGAGAGAATGAAGCACATCTCAATGTAATCAAGAAATGCCAAAGGCCTTTTGTGTTCTTCAGCCTACTTTATAAGACAGAAACTGGTATGAAATAAAAGTTTCAGTCAATACTACAATGGTATTTTTCTTTCTTTATAGCATGAGGAGGGCATGGGAAGAGGGGTAAAAGGTGGCCTTAAGTAAGTTAAAACTGACCAACTTCAATAAAAATTCTCAAAGCTTATTTTCAATTGGGAAAACTATAAAATGGAAACCACATGCAATCCTGTGCTGGAACCTCATGTAAATCATTCATGCTTCTAAAAGTCAGAGAACATTTCTAATTTAGTCAAACACTCCCTCCCTTCCTCCCTCCCCCCTCCCCCCTCTCTCTCCCCAAATAATTGGTCTTAATTTATTTCACCTAACTCTATTATTTTTACATTTAGCAATGTGATCACCAGAACTTAAAGCAACCCCCCTACTGATTTAGAAAATAAAAGTTTAGTCTGATTTTTCCCCCATCTTTCATATACTGAGTAACCAGAAAAGTTATAAAATATAGATTTCAAGAGTGATTAACTTTGTTAAACTTAAAAGGAAAAATTTCCTCATAGGAAAATGAATGAGCAACAGGTTTTAAAAACCCAATGAATTAGAAACCCCATGGATCTCTGCCATGAGATTATAGCAGCTTCTGGTATCTGTGGGTCAAAATTTATTTTAAATTCTAACTCAGGCTCAAGCATTTTCATTGGGCTCTTGAAAGACAGGAACTTCTCTCATGTTGAAACTATATTATCCTGTACGAAATGTGGTGACATTAACCAAACACACAAAGCCACCTCAAGCCTAAAAAATGCCTATTATCCCCAATCCTGTACTCACTTGCTCCCTGCCAGAAACACCACCAAGAGATGAGTATATACACCCAGAAGAATTCTGCCTAGGCCTGTGAGGCAGGGCTAGGACTGCATGCCACACAAGATTACTTGTTAACTTGCAGCCAGGCAGTGCCTAGGGCCGCTGGCTCTGAAGAGCATCCACTGGGTCACTCTGTGAGGGAGGCTCACATGTGTTATAGACCCTAGCATAGACATGGGAAAACTTCCACCTTTCTGAAGGCCTAATATCTCTTTTCTTGTAATCTCAATGATTTGCTCTGCCTAGACTTGCCAAGTCAATTATTATTTATCATTTACAGAATGGCTCCTATTGGCAACAGACTCAGTGACTATTTCAGCACTTCATAAGCCCTCTGTGGTATAACCAATTATGTGGGGGTGGGAAGTGAGCTGGCCTCCAGTTGGAATTCAGAAGATATCATGAATATAAACATGTATGTGTACATGTGCACATGTATACATGTGTGTCTCTCAGCTCCTTCCCACTCATTGACACTGCAAATCTTGACTCCATAGGCCCAGGTATCCTACACCTAAAGCTCCTGGCAGATATCAAATCATGCAAATTCAGTCATTTCAGTAATGGGCTAGTGGTTTAAAGCATAGTTTCATTATTATCAGTCTCATTCCCACCACTAGCTGAAGTAAGAGTGATGTCTTACTGTTCTACCTTGGTTTCATCATCTATAGAAGGGAAGTCATACTGAATGTAAAACACTATGCATTTTAGAGCATCATGTATATCTAAAACTCTCCTTAACCACAACTCAACTAGTTGGCAAGCCACACCTTCTCCTTCCATTCATTTCCAAATGGTTGTAAACCTGGAATCCAGCAACGAAGTCTCTCCATGGTGACTATACATTCATGATTACACTTTACTCATCTAAATTCAAGGTCTACTTAATATGGACTTTCATACACTTTCAGCAAGATTAAATATTTAAGTTCTAAAACCAAAGTGGACCGGAAGCAGGCATGCTAGGGCATAGTGCTAGAGATAGTGATGGTAAAAGCTTAAAAACAAACAAACAAAAAAGCAATGTGTGGAATAGGGGAGGGAGGATGGGCGACAACTACAAAAAGTCAACAGAGGAATTAAAAAACCAGGAACACTCAGGCCTTTTAGGACAGCACAGTGTTTCTCTTACCAACTGTTTCTCACACTCTTGGGAGTTTGAGAATTCTCCTTTCTAATTTTTATTTTTCTTGTCTTTATTTTGATTGTAATCTACTTACCTATGTTTTAGTTCATCTACTTAACTTTCTTATAACTGCTGACTGGTGATTTTAGCCTCATCATTTGCATAAGAAACATATTGGAAGCAAAATGTTTTATTCTAGTTATGTATGCACAAAAGAGAAAAAGGCATATTTAAAATATAAACGTGTTTATATACAAGTGGAGACCAAATCATGTTGTGATACTCTGTGATCTGAGGCTTTGGGATACTTAAAGAGAAAAATCACCCAAAATGCCAAAAGGAAACATTCTATCATAAGTTACTCTTGCCTTTGAGGTCAGTTTATTACATTTGGAGCAGTGATTAAGTTTCGCCCAAAATATCATTTGTGCCATTAAATAAATAATCAAATTTTTGTTTCATAGGCATATAACATGTTTCATAGGCATATAGTCGTAAAAGATCTAGAAACATAAGAAGTTGATACCTACATTTATGGTCATAGGCATATAAGTCTCTTTATGCTGCAATAATTTATAATGACACTGAGGTTCAAAAAATATATGTTTTACCTTTAAAAGGGGTCTTAATGATCTCTGATGGAAAACACTGCCTTGTCCACCTGGGAGTATTATCTCTGAATGATACAGTGAAGCTATCATTGTACAATGTTGGGCATTGAGAAAAGGTTGGATTATGTTCATTATACTGTTTTTAATGAAAACAATGTGAAATATCCTTAGAATTATTTTTCTTTAAAAATGATTATTAAAACTATGTTCCTTAAAAAATACGAATCTTGGGCTGGGGCTGTGACTCAGTGGTAAAGTGCTTGCCTCACATGGGTGAGGCACTAGGTTCCATCCTCATCACCACATAAAAATAAATTAATAAATAAAGATAGTGTGTCCATCTACAACTAAAAAAAAAAAAAAAGATGAATCTTTTGGGGCTGAGGTTGTGGCTCAGTGGTAGAGTGCTTGCCTAGCATGTGTGAGGCACTGGGTTTCATTCTCAGCACCAAATATAAATAAATAAAATAAAGATCCACTGACAACTAAAAAGTTTTTTTTTTTAAATGTATTTTTTTTACCAGCCAGGTAATTCAGTTATCATTTAAAGTTTCTCCCCATTTTCTTGAAGGTTCTAGGTTTGGTGCATATCTGTGTGGTATAAAATTAACTATGCCTCTGTGTCTTGAAGACCAGAGAGAAAAGCCAGAATTACATATGGCTGAAGCAATTCCCTAAGTAAGGTCAAAGGTGGAAGTAATAACTTGGGATACCGATCTCATTAGAACAATCAATGGTGAACCTCAGACACTACATTAAAAAAATAATAATAATAAAAGTGTGTGTGTGGGGGACTGCAACCCTAGATCCATGGCTCTCAAAGTGTAGACTACGGATCCCTGGAACCGTGAAGCCCTTTCAAAGGATCTATAAGACCGAATTATTTTTGTAACTTCTTTGCGCTCACTGTCTCATTAGTACAGTGGAGTTTCTGTAGGAGTCAAGTGATATTGACAGCAAACTGAACACAGAAGTAAATAAGAACATCAAGTTGTCCTCTTATTAAGCCAGATATGAAAGAGATTTTTGAGGCACATAAAAACAAAACCACTTTACTCATATATTACGGGTTAGTGAGGTATAAAGTTTTTTTTTTCCACAAAAGTATGTTAATAGGTATTTAGGTTGGTTAGTGTTTCTAAAAGAGTCCCTTTTAAATTGTAAATTTAATTTCTCATATGGCAAATATCAATGTATTTAATCCACACAAATGAAATTTCATTGGTGTTTGTCTTTGTTTGAATTGTTTAAAAAAATTCATCAACTGAGAAGTTTTTATTTTATTTTTATTATACCTTTGTTTATTTCTTTTTATGTGGTGCTGAGGATTGAACCCAGTGCCTCACACATGCGAGGCAAGCACTCTACCGCTGAGCCACAACCCCAGCCCCAAGTGAGAAGTTTTTTGTTTTAATATATATTTTTTTTGTTGATGGACCTTTATTTTATTCATTTATATGCAGTGCTGAGAATCAAACCCAGAGCCTCACACATGCCACGCAAGTGCTCTACCACTGAGCCCCAGCCCCAGCCCCTGAGAAATTTTTAAACAACAAAAATTTATTTCTCACACTTTTAGAGTTAGGGAAGCCCCAGATCAAGGTGCCCAGAGAAACCATATCTTCTAAGGGTTCATTTCCTGCCTCACAGACAACACCCTCTTGCTCTGGTCTCATAAGAGGAAAGGGACAAGGCTTCTTTTGTAAAGGTGCTAATCTATCCGTGAGGACTCCACCCAAAATAACCTAATCACCTCCTCAAAAACTCACCAATTTGGTGGTTAGGTTTCTACAGACAAATGGGGGATGGCAGGGCACAAACATGCATATCAGTGTAAAAAGGGATCCCCAAAACACCAAGTTTGAACACCCTTAGAAAATCTCGTCCTTTCTAGAAAGTCAGCTATTGACAAATAAATCCTGAATCTTTCTCTCCATCTCTGGCCTGGCCCTTGAGGCCTCACATCTTATTCAAATCCTTCTTAACTCTCCCCTCAATGGTAAGGAAACATTTCAGACTTGAGAAAGAAACACAAAGCAGAGTTCCTACTTCATCTACCTTCTCTATTACAGACCTCCCAAACAAACCTGTTCATCTTTCCCTCTCCTCCTAGCTCAGGAACAGGCCACCTCTACCCCCTGCTCTGTCCAAGCCAAAACACATGAATCATCTTTCAACCTACAGCACCATTCCCCACATTTTACCTACCAGTTACTATCACTCTAATCTAGTGTACCTCAACAGGGACAGTTTTGTCACACACCCCCTCCATCACATACCATGTTTGCATCAATTTTCACCTGTTATAGATAAGGGTTGGGGTGAATAGGTTACTGACATTTAGTAGGAATAGACTAGGAATGCTGTCCAAGAATTGTCCAACTCAAAATGTTGATGGTGCCAACATTGGGAAACCCAGTTCTGGTCTAAGCCATGGATATCTCGCAAGTGAATTTTTCCAACAGCTTCCAATTGGTCTCCCTGCCTTCCACTTTCCCTCTACCCAGCAGCTAGAATGCTTCCTGTGGAGAGAAATCAGTGTGACACTGGAGTTCTTCTCACCTTATGCCAAGTAAAATCTCATTCTTGTCATCTTGTAACTCAGTGCTGTGGACTGAATTGTATCCTCTATCCCCCAAATTCCTGTGCTACAGCTCTAACCCCTCATGTGCCTGGAAGGCCTTTAGGAAGGAAGTTAAGGTTAAATGAGGTCATGAGAGTAATGCCCTGATACTGTTAGGATTAGTGGCCTTATGAGAAGAGACACCAGAGCTTGCATTCTCTCTTCATTATGTGAGGACACAGTAAGAAGGTGGCCACCTGCAAATTAGGAAGAGAGATTTCATCAGAACCCAGCCTTGCTGGGACCCTGGACTTCCACCCTCCAGAACTATGAGACAATGTCTGTTGTTTAAGCTACCCAGGCTATAATGTTTTGATATGGAAGGCTGAATTGACTTATACACTCAATTTCCCTAGTTTGCCAAGTTCTAGACTGGCTGGTTATCATTCTGTGCCCAACTTGTAGCTTTTTGTTTTTGTGCTGTCCCCTGAACTTTCCATGATGGCTCCTCAATCGAGCTTAGTCCACATGCATCTGCTCAGAGAGGGCTCTGTGACTCCCCAGCCTAATGAGTAACTTTCAATCATACACTCCTGGGGCAGTGCTCCTGCATTTTGATGTCAGCACCCTCTTTTAAAACTTCCTTTTAGGTACTCATTTCTACACTAACATGTTACTGTCTTTGTTTACCGTCCCACCACCCTGGTATAGAATGTAGAAACCTTTTTTGTTTTGTTCACTGCTGGATCAGGACACACTTAAGTGCTTAAGATTTGTTAAATTAATAAACAAATGATTTAATTTGCCTTTGTAGATCTTTGTAGATTAAACAACTGGGCATTCCTGGCCACTCTCTAAGTCAGTGGCCTTTCAGGAGACACAAAGTCATGTGAATGTGCCTTGCCCCATGACTCATCTCCCTCACCCACCTCCCAAAAGAAAGCCGTTGTGTTTGTGCCAATCTCTGATTTCTTTGTGGACTATGAGAGGCAGGAGAGAATAAACTGCACTATCCACAATTATTTGCTGTATTCTTTCACTCTATGGAGGACTGAGGCTCAAGGTTATATTAAAACACAGGCCTGGGGGTAGGGTGAATCATCTAGAAACAAGGAAGCACAGGGAAGTCCTGCAGCCACAGAGTGGGCAAGGATGTGATCAGGTTACTTCAGTGAGACTCAGGGGCAACTTCTCGAAAGAACTTTCTCTGAACTGCCCAGAGAAAGCTAAGGCAAGAAATTGAGGGCATGCTTGAGGGGTGCTATATTAGGCTAAGTGGTCAGGGAGGCATCTCTGAGGTAGGGGTAATTGGACTAAGGTTGAGGGGTCAGTCATGGGAAGTTCAGGGGGAAAGACAAAGGAGGTTGGGGTGGGCAGCAGTAGACAGCCAGGATGAACATTTCCTCTTTCTACCTATATTCAATATAGGCAGGAGCTATCCAATGACTGGCTCTTTGAAAAGGGGGGTTCTGGACACACAGGGCACTGTGAGGAATGACAACTGGGTACCACAGAGAACAGGAAATTCACAAAAATCCCAAGGCTGGCTGTGTGTAGGATTCTGAGCAGCTCTTGGGGTTATTGATTGGAATTTAAGGAACAGTCCTGAGAAGGACTGGCTGCTCAAGTCTCTGAGAGGCACGCAAGAAGGGTAAGACCCCCAACTAGGGCCATCTGAGAGGCCTCTGAGGGGGAAGACATGAAACAGGTGGAGGCAAGCTTGGGGAAGTAGGGTTGGGGTAGCCACAAACAGCAGGGCACAAAATGTGTGGTATAAAAGCAGAAGAGGATACATCCCTGCTCTGGAGGAACACACAGGTTAGGATGGACAGAATTCAACCTCAGACACTGCTGTTTTGGATCTTAAATTGTCTCCCAAACACTCACATGTTAATAAAGGCTTGATCCCCATTGGGGTGCTATTGGGAGGAACTTCTGAGAGCTGGGCCTATTAGATGACTTCAGGTCACTGGGGTGTGCCTTGAAGGGGCAGTAGGACCTCAGCCTGTCCTCATTCTCTCTGGCTTCCTAGCCAGGGGAGCAGTTCTGTTTTGCCACATACTCCTTCCATGATGTGCTGCCTCATCACAGTGTGAGGAAAAGCTATGACAAACAGACTACCCCGTGTCAACCTCAGGCACAGTAAAGACATCTCCTCCCTTGTTTGTTGGACCAAAACTGGGGATGCTTTGGATTTCTCTTCCCCAAACACTCCAACATAGTGTCACACAAAATTCTCTGCTTTGAATGGCACTGTCCCTATCTTATCCACCAAGAGATTTAGAGTAGACAGGACAAGAGGTAAACCTAGTCTTTCTCCCTCATCCCCCAATATCCATCCTCTTCCAAAAACATCAAATATTTTCTTCCATAAATAATTGCAATAGGATGCCATAGCTTTTCCCAAACAAACAATAGCCGGATTGTTCCCTGCTTGCCATGAGTCTAGCCTAGCACACACAAAGAGCTGCTTTCACAGGCCGTGCCTCAACCCACAGCAGGGAGATGGGTATGAGTCCCCCTTCCTTGTTTCTTCAACTATTTCATGACAGCAATTCCATTAGGAAAGAAGCAACAGAAAGGGCTGCTACTAGGAGGAAAAGGAATGACTCCCATTCAAGAGAACAGCTTTTATTCCCCAGACTTTTGACTGCCTTTTGACCCCATCCAGAAATCTCTTCTTTCATCAGAAGAAGACTAGATGGTTCCAAGATCCAAATTATACCAATTTATGCTTTTAAACTTTTTATTAAATTTTGAACTGGTTTTAAATTGTAATAATTAACTTTGAAAATATGACTGATTTTTTTTTTTGTACTGAGGACTGAACCCAGGTGTGCTTTATCACTGAGCCACATCCCCAGCCCTTTTCATTGTTTTATTTTGAAAATTTTAGGTTTGATTTCCACTACCCCCCAAATGGGTACAGCTATAATATTTCTATTAAGGAAGTAAAAATTCATCTTTATATCCAACAATTCAGAACTTTATCCCAGTCATACACACATTAGACACAAAGAGGTCCCCCCACCCTCAATTTTATGTTCCTTCTTCCGTTCACTTCTATTGCACTCTTCTAATTGAAATGAAATGTAGTTTCACATGGCCAAGACACTAATAAGGCCCTGGAAAGTCATCCTGCAAGCACATACACTTTTGTTTTTAAAGCCATGTAAACATATAAGGCTACAGACAGCAATGCTACGTGGGGCATAAAAAGGACGGTTGGTGACATGGTAAAGTGTTATTCTTAAGTGATTTATCATTCATGCCAGAAAGAATAGGCTAAACTCAAGTGAATTTTAAAGTTTAGACTTTGCTTCTACAGACCACCTAGAGAGGAAAGCAATCCACAACCATGAACTTCATTCATCTGTGATGAAGTTCAACTCAGAGACACTGGTTCATTTTAGTCCTTAGGCCACTGGGCACCCTACCCTCAGAAGAAGGATTAGGAAGTAATTAAGAGGACTGTAGAAAAGGAGCAAGCCTGGCTCCTTCCCCTCTTTCTCTCTGCTTCTTGGTTGATGATGTGATAATTTGCTCCCATAGACACTCTCACCATTGCCATCAGCCAACAAGTTGTCTCTTGCCTGAACTTGTACTGTGCTGTTTGGATTTTGAGCCTCCAAATCATAAGCTAAACGTCTTTATAAAGGTAGCCTATGTAAAGTAATTCAGAATAGTAACACAAAACTGACTAAAACAGAACAGATGGGCAGGGAAAACAGACTTAGGATTGGCTAGGTGAATTATTCTGGCAGGCTCTGGGGTAGGGGCTGTATCTAGTTGTCTGCTATTTGACCCTGGGGAATTTGGTAAGAAGAATATTTGTCTTGAGATTGAGACCCCAATAAAGTAGTTGGTATAAATATAGGCTCTGGATTGATTTACTATATGAAGAGGATGCTCACTTACTATCTGGGAATTTAGAAAGGGCCCAAGATGTCAAAGCATCAGAAGAACAGAAAATAAAAGGTAAGATTAGTACAAAACTATAGCACAAGTCAATTAGATTGAAATTTCCACAGCCCCAGATAGGGAGGTAATGAGAACACCTGAACAGAAGCTCCCAGTTCACTAGCCCTACTGGAAAAGCCACTTTAAAACCACTGTTTTTGTGCTGAAGATGAGAACAGTGTAAGAGAAAGGAACTGAGTCTGCAGACAAAAGGTCATGGAATGATGGTTTCCTGTAAAAAACTGAGCAATTTTATGGCACTTGTAAAGGTATTTTGATTGGAGCTATTTTGGAGTTACCTTAGTGGTCAGCCCAAAGACAATACCTCAAATAGGAATGTGTGTTTGTTTGTAGTGTGTGTGTGTGTGTGTGTGTGTGTGTGTGTGTGTAAAACCAACAATAAAGCTGAGAGCAAGGGCAAATTAGCTAGGTTAACTTGCAAAGATCAAATTTGAAAGGATGAACCAAATCTCATACAATAAAAAAATTTTAAAAGTTTTATGAACAATAATGTAACAATGGAGTTGGAGATGTAACTCACTGGTAGAGCACTTGCCTAGCATGCAGAAGACCCTTAGTTAGATCCCTAATACCACCCCTTGCCCCCAAAAGTAAGTATAACACAATGGTGACATGGCTAACAACTGAGAGGGCCAAAGAGTTCAAAGCGCTTTTCTGGTTCATGTCAATAAGTCAGCAGTCTATGAAAAGTTGAAAAAGAAAATATAATCTTCATCTTCATTCCAAGAGTCATGGAATCCAAGTAAGGGTGGTAAATAATCCTTTTTTTTGTCAGCTTTTTCATTGCTGGTATCAAAAGACCTGACAACAATGTAGAGGGGGAAAAGTTTATTTTGTCTCAGTTTCAGGGGCTCAGCCCATGGTCAGCTGACTCCTAAACTCTGGGCCCAAGATAATATAGAACATCATGGGAGAAGGGTGTGACGGAAAAAGGCAGCTCAAGACATGACAACTAGGAAGCAGAAATGATCTGCTCACTGAGGACTAAACATAACCCCCAAAGGCATGCCCCCAGTGTTGTACTTTTTCCAGTTACACCCTATCTGTCTACGTTTATCACCCAGTGGATTAATTTACTCATTAGGTTACACCTCTCATAATCTAATCATTTCATCTCTGAACATTTGTTGCATTGTCTTACACATGAGCTTTTGGAGGATACCTCATTTTAAACCATAAGCGTTCTGGTATGATTTCTATGGTTATGTCCCTCATGGGTAATTTTTCAATTCTTAGGGATATGATTCAGAGAGGAGTCCATTAAGTGGAGACTAAAAAATCTGCAATAAAGAACAGCTAACTAAGAACTAGCAACATTTAATCTGGAGGAGGAGATATTTGCAGCGTACAGAACAGAAATTCTCAAATACTTGAAAGGGTACATTATCTTGAAGAGGTATTTCTTTTCTATGGATCATAGGATACAAAAAGACTCAACAAGATATAAGAAGTAGCGTTTTGTTTGCTTCTATAGGAGAATATTCTAACATTGAAAGCTGTCTGGAATAGAGCAAACTGCCTTGTAAGATAAAAGATTCTTGCACACAAAGGCATTTAAGTGGAAACTCATCAGCCTTCTAAGAAATATATCAATGTTTGGAAAACCTTTTCTATAAAAGGCTTTGCCAGCCATGCTATTTGTGTCCCTAACTATTCAACTCCACCACTGTAGTGTGAAAAGAGTCATACACATCATGTAAGCAAATGAGTATGACTTTGTCTCAATAAAACTTTATTGAAAATCATTTAGAACCTGATTTTTTTTTTTTTTTTAAAGCTGCTTGGCTAGTAGCAGTAGGGCACACCAGTAATCCCAGCTGCTCAGGAGACTAAGGTAGGAGTATCAAAAGTTTGAGGGTAGCCTCAGCAACTTAGTGAGGCCCTGTCCCAAAAATATAAAAAGACTGGGAATGTAGCTCAGTAGTAGACTATTCATTCCCTAGTACTGCCAAAGACAGAGAAAAAGAGATGCTCATCTGTAAGTGGGGAAAAAAATCTACAAAGGGATTACCATATACATATACAGGTGTTAAAAAATGTATTGCTTTCCCCAAAGAGACAAATATAAAACCTCCCTACCTTTGTCACCTTAAAATAGCACAATATTAAAATGAGGGTGAGGTGGAGAATAATCTCTAGGCACAGAAATGGGGCAAACAGGTTTAAGTACAGAGATGATCTAATGCAGATTCTCAGCAAACAACCAACATAGCTACTGACCGCCAGGAAGGCAGAGAGCATTGAATAATGACAATGATAATATAAGCATAATGCAGTGGTGACAGGACTAACAGCTGAAAGGGCCTGAGAGTTCCCTCAGAGATGTGAGAACCATCCCCACCCTATGCCTTCTACCATAAAATTGGATATGCTGGACTCCACTTCCCAAATTTGGGTGTGTAGAACATTCACTTGAACCATTACAGTGGTTCAGCATTATCCCCATGTTCTACCTTCATTTCTCAAAATAGGGATCTGTTTGGTCAACTTGCTGTCCCTCAGGATGGAATACCCTACTGAGCTCACACCAAACCCTGTGTCTGAACTGTATGCCCCTCTCAGAAACCCAACTAGGATCCATGGTAGGGGTAATGGGTTCTTGTCACACTAAGAGAACACACATATGGAACATAATTTTAGTAACTAGGATAGGATAGAATAGGGGTGGGAATACACTGGCAGCATGTTTCCTGCAGGCACTCACTGAGGGCGTATGGACACTGGTGTATCTCATAGCACAGACTTTGGTAGCACTTTATGTTGGAAAATAGAACTGACAAATATTGTTTTTAAGTATTCCTCAGAATCCAAACTAGTATCCTCTAAGGTATCCAGAAACTCTAAGACTATTTGCACAGGATTTATAATCTGGTATCTACCCAGTAGCTTTATAAAAACATGGAAGGAAAAAAATGGCAGTTAAAGGGACTGCTCATTCAGTGCCAGTTCATTGTGGTGGTTCACGTTTCTTGCCTGGTGGGTCAGGCAATACTCCCAATGCCCAGAGAGCTGGCACCAGGCAAGCCTTTGAGCAAGCAGCACTTGGGAAGCAGGAGAGCTCACACTGCTTTCATGGCTCTTCTCCCAGTCTCAACTAGCAGAAGCAAGCCCTTCCAGGCTCCTAAGACCCTTTGTTAATGAAGTTTAGTCTTGGATAATGGAGTCTAGTCCCTGGAAAAGGCAAATCCAAGCTTCTAGGAGGAGGTCCTCAGGCCACCAATGCCTTGAATACTGCTAGTCAGACTAGAGAATTCCTGTCCCATCATAAGACTGACTCTGTCTCCATTTCCTGCAAGAGACAGTCAGGGAAAGGCACTCCCCTAAGAGAAATGTCAATGAGTCACAGATAAAACATCCTCAGAGATGCCACCATGAGGGGCTGGAATGGTCAGGATAAGTGAGGATATTGGGAAGCCTCTTATTTGAGCTAATAATAGGAATCCTTCCAGACATACCTGCCTTAGAGTCCCTGCAAGGAGTTGTAACTAAAGCAATACAAGGGTGAGGACGATATTATGGTTGTCTTTATAACTAAAACCATGAAATATAATGTTTACAGTGTCTTCTTAATAAACAGATATTAAATTTGTTTGCACTTTTAAAATTCCTATGTGTTATTGGTAACACAGTGGCATAATTTGGATTTTGAATATCACTCAATGATCCATGTGTTAATGGCCTGGCACACAGGTTAGCACTAATGGGAGGTGGTAGAATCTTTTATACCTCAGCCATGAGGTGAGCAGCTTTGCCCCACCAAAGGCTCCCACCATGATGTGTTGCCTCACCACAGGTCCAAGAGCAATATGGCCAACCAACCATGGATTGAAACCTCTAAATCAGTAAGCCAGAATAAACCTTCTCTCTTCATAAGTTGGTCATCTCAGGTATTTCATCATAGTAACACAGCTGATAACACACATAGGTATAAACAGTAATCCCAGAGGCTGAAATTACCTTTTTACCCACAGTTCTTTCAATGCAAAACCACTGCATAGCCAATATTAAAAACCAATGTGAAATAATAATTCACAATTTGTCCCAAAGCAGGAAACATACTTTTAAAAGGGACTAAAATATTGACAAGAAAAAATAGAAATCTTTCAACTTTAGGTTTTGAATAAATAAGTGTTGGTGTGTAATTGGATGCTGACTGATATCCTAAAATTTGTTGTTTTAAATGGTAATATATCTTACAACAACAAATATGACACTTTTGGTTGTTCTAAGCTCCTCACAGGGAATACCCCAACACCATTCTTTCCCATGCTAAGCTGTCCTAAACAATTTATATTTACTTATTTTTTTAGGCACAACTTCATTACCACATGGAAATGGCACCTTGTCCTTCAAAAACTAATGTTCACTAGAGCCAGTCTTAGATAATTTTCCAATTATAAGGCAATGTGTATAATGAGAGCCTGTGGATCAAATATTCAGGTTAAATTCACAAATACAATTTTGCAAGGAAAGTTACTATTATCACATAGCTACTATTATTTTTCTTTGAACTTACATTGTGTCAATGACAGAAAATTTCACTGATAGAAAGGAGAAAAGCAAATTAACAGTGTATGCGTCCATGGCAATGAAGATACTGACTAAAGCAAAGATGGCCACTATGTAGTCAGATAATACTTTACTACGTGTTAGTCAGCTTCTGCATTACTGTGATCAAAATACCTGACAAAAACAACTTAGAGGAAGGAAAGTTTATTTGTGACTCAAAGTTTCAGAGGTTTAAGCCCAAAGATGGCATACTCTGTTGCTCTGGGCTCAAGGTAAGGCAGAACATCATGGGGAAGAGCCCAGAAGAAGAAAGCGGCTCAGCTCATGGCAAGATCAGGAGTCAGGAGTGGGGGGCACAGGGTGACAAGGGAGATGAATTCCATTAGTGGCAGAGCCAGGATAGAATCCCATCTGGCAGCAAAGTAGATGCTCTTGGCCCCTACCCTACCTTAAAAAATGTGTTCATTTCTGAATTTATACTGGGGATCTAAATTTGACTCTACCAAGCTCAACAACAATGAATTCTTCAGGCGTCATGAAGCACTACACTGTTCAATGCTGCACAAGAAAAGTCTCTAGAAAGTTGCCTGAACTTATATGGTTATTACCAATATACTGGCAAAGGAAAGTCCCAAGGGACAAAGAGTCTGTCACATGTGCACAACATCTAGTTCATCTGTTAATACATCCAGGATGCAGTTTGCTTTCAACACTCGGCTAAGAGGAATCTAACTTTATGATTAATATGTTTTCAGCTGCTAAAAACATGACAATTATCTCCTAGTCATCTGTATTTATAGAAATTCCATCATGCTACAAATAACAAAGCATTTTATGGAATAAAATGAGCCAGACATAAGCCCATGAGCTAAGGAGGGTCTAGGGTGAGTAGGGCAGCTCTGACTTTAGTGCTTAGAGAGCACATCCCATCAGATATTGTGCATTCCCCAATCTACATGACATTAATGATCACATCAGGTTTAAGATTTGCTGTGCCCTAAAACTGTTATAGAGTTGTCAGTCCTCCCTTATTTGTTGTTTACTTTTCATGGTTTCAGGCCCCTGTGGTCAATTATGGCAAGAAAATATTAAGAGAAAAAATCCAGAAATAAGCAATTCCCAAGTAAAATAATGAGATCTCCTGCTTTATGTGAATCATCTCTTTGTCCAGTGGATTCACTTGGTATATACTAACCAACTGTTAGCAACTATTAGGTTTTCATATTGACTGCCATGAGAGAACCAGTGTCAAATAATTCTTGTTTTACTTAACAATGGCCACAAAGTGCAAACAGTGATGCTGAGAATTTATTATAGTATATTATAACTGTTTCATTTGTAGGTATGTTTTTTAAGCTCTTATTGCACCTAATTTATGAATTAAACTTTATCATAAGCATGTATGTATGGGAAAAACATAGTACATATAGGGTTTAATGCTATCATCGGTTTCAGTCATCAACTGGGGGTCTTGGAAGATATCACTCTTAGATTGGGGGGGCTACTACACCAATATTTGCAATGTCTGGACTTAATGCTGGCATATGTACATGTTTGCTGATCTTTTACTAATGTCACAGAATGTACTTTTCTAGTCACAGTGCTGTCCTGGCTTTCAACGCACATCTGCAATAAGGACTAGGAAAGAAAGATCAACTTTTCTTTTTACAATGCTGAAAACACTGTGTAGAGAATTTCCATAGGATCCTGGTGACACCTATTAAAAATTATTTATTTCATATTTATTCCTACAAATTCCAATTACAGAAAGAGGCTCCTACTGATCAGCTAGAATTAATTTTTTTTTAAAAGCTCCTATGAAGGGCTAGGGATATAGCTCAGTTGGTACAGTGCTTGCCTTGCACACAGAAGGCCCTGGGTTCAATCTCCAGCACCACCAAAAACAACAACAACAACAACAACAAAAACCACACACACACACACACACACACACACACACACACACAAAATTAACTCCTATGAAGAAATTGTTGAAGGGAAAGAAAGAAAGGAGAGGCTCTTCAAGTCTGAAGATACCAGCAGAGCTGGTAGAAGGGAGGCTGATGAGCTGGCAATGAGTCCCCATAAAGTTGGGCATCACATTGAACTTACAATATATTGGCAGGCTTAGCAGATGGCCATGGTCTTACAACTGAACTCCTACCTTCTTTGACACTTCAGCAAAGAAGCTCCATACCATCCTCTATTTCTGACCTATATATCTCTTCACTTGGCTGTTCCTGAGTTATATCCTTATTAAACCACCCAAAGCAGGTAACTGTGTCCTGGAGTTTTGGGAGCCATTCTAGCAAATGATTAAACCTGAAAACAGAGACTGGCTACAAACCCAAGATTTTGTATGCAAGTTAACACAAGTGTCATCACCCACTGCTTGCAACTGAAGTGAGGGTGGTCTTGTGGGATTGAGCCTCAGCTGAGGATGTCTTTGAATGGCTAGTGTCAAAACTGAATCAGACTACAGAGTTGGAGGAGGACTGATTGTTAGTATGGAAAAGCCCACAGATTTGGTGTCAGGAGTATTATGAGTAGAAACAGTTCAGAGTTCCTAATGTGAGTTTGCAAAAGAAATAATTTATGATACTGACTAATCAGAGATGTTTTAGGATTTCATTTTAAGGTTTAAGGACCAAGGTTAAAGATTTAACTAAATAAAACCAGCAAAACATATACTTCTTCTTGACTCTCCTGGAGTTCCTACCCAAAGCATGACCAAAGCAGATGTGGGGGCATTTCTGGGGTATAGAAAATGGTGGGCAGACACCAAGTACTCTGTTCTCAGGTACTCTGACTCTCTCACACACAAGAAAAGATAGACATGAACACATTATCACCTTCTGGAAGGGACAATTATGAAATGCATTAAAATGAGCACACCATTTGGAAGTCTGGTCTTGCGGCTCAGCCCAAACTCAGGGGCGAATGGGTATACACTCCAGGGCACACAATCCCAGAGAAACATCAGCTCTGTGAACAAGGTGAAAAACTTCATCTACAGTGGAAAATAGCTTTTGTAGGTAGCAGGTAAGGGTGAGGGATAGAATGAGACCTATCAGAAGTCATTTTCTAACTTAATTCCTTAGCATGCCAACTCTGGAAACATAAAGTTTAAATGGGAATATCTTCATATTGACTTTCACCTTCAAGATTTTCCCATAATGGTCCAGTAATATCTCAAGATTTAGATCATCTACATTCTAACCTTAAATTAAAAACCACCCCAAAAAGAATATCCTTGAATATAATTGTAATTCTAAACTTTGACAAATAAGTATTCTATATTTCTTAATCTATGAGGATCAATCATTTCTTTTAAAAGTCTTCACAGTTTACTGTGTTTTCCAATAAAAAGGTTAGCAACAATTTTCTTAGTGTCTACACTACTACACTCCTTCCTAATTCACACCACAATAAAATTCAGGGGCTGTGTGTTCACACCCTTCTTCCCACACAGCTCCACTATACTTGCCCTGAAGTGCATCCGCATCCTCCATAGTTTCAAAACTAAATCCACAAGCAAACTACAATCCTTTAAAAAGAAAAGCTGTGTTTTTTTTTTAATGCCTCTGCATGTCTCACCTTAGTCCTAAACCAGTTTTCAAGAGTACTAGCTACACGCAACGCTACCCAGAAATGGAAGACTGCCTTGCAAAATGTCATGATAATACCCAAACTAGACATTTTATGGCATTCTAGAGCTATAGAGAAGATTCCCTCTACATAAGCAAAACAGGAAGCAAAAATTTTTCTACATAAATAATGATGTAATAAATGTATGAAACAGGTTGCTCATTCCCTTAGTGTAACTTACACCCCATCCCATGATTAAAGATGAGCACTTCTCCAGAAGCCCATGACTATGAAATATAATACATTACTGGGATCTATATATTTTTAATTACCTTAGAGTTACTGAATCCCGCTATGGGGGAAAAAAAAAAGCAGGAAACCACATTTATATTGTGTTTCAAGTCGGCTACAATTTAAAAATCATTAGCTCAGGGGCTGGGGATATGGCTCAAGTAGTAGCACGCTCTCCTGGCATGCATGAGGCACTGGGTTCGATCCTCAGCACCACATAAAAATAAAATAAAGATACTGTGTCCACCTAAAGCTAAAAAATAAATATTTTTAAAAAATCATTAGCTCAGTGTCAACCTAAAATGGAAACAATTACCAATAGAATTTTACATATTATATTTGTTTTTCATTTTCATTAGCACAATTCCCATCTAGGAAAATAAAAGGAGATGTGTGTAGGAAAAGTAAAAAAAGGCAACTGAAAATTCTTAGGGAGGTCTGACTCGCTCAAGACCACTAATATGAGAGAAACAGAAAATAATGTAAACAAAAGTGTTTAAAACTATTAACTATAATTACTTCCCATCTGCAGTTCATATCTGAGTATGTGTTTATAGTAATGTTCTTTATATCTGATAAAAGTCTAGTATCTCAACCAAGAAACACTTAGAACCTGATGCCAGCTTAAAAGCAATCACACACACACACACACACACACACACACACACACACACACAAAACCCTCTGAGTTTCATAGAAAATCATTGACTTACACAGGTACTTAGTTTACTAAAAAGATTGCCTAAGATCAACATTCATGATGCCAGGCTATGAAAAGGATACATTAAATATAAACATGCACAGATGTCGGAAGTTATTTAATTTAAGGAAAATCAATATTCTGCAAGCCAACAGATTCTTAGGGTAAGGTTTCTTAATAGTGCCCTGGGTTACCAAGAAAATGATCTATTATTAAAGACAGTGAAGTGCTGTCAATCGATAACAAGAGGAATAATTTAAATACATTATGCTTTGAGAAGTAAGTTTCGACTCAAGAAACAAAATGTTTCAATAATGTCAAACAATGAAACCCACGTGTAGATGCTAGCATGTACATAGCACTTGCAGCTGCAGACACTGGCTTTAGAAGTGAATTCACATGAAAGAAGTCCTTGTTTTTCATGGAGCTAAGTGCAAAGCCTGCATTCCTTTTGCTCCACAAAATTGCTACTGGTCAAAATGTCTCTAAAGCTCTTCTTGATCTTAACAGTTGTGGCAACTCCCCACCTTTGTGTGTGTGTGTGTCTGTGTGTGTGGAGCTGGGGATTGAACCCCCAGGGCCTTTCACAAACATTCCACCACAGATCTATATCTATATCCCCAGCCCCAGTTGTGACACCCCTGATCTCACCCCAAGCCAATTCAAAACCAAAAACTTCCTTAAGTCCTCAACTGCGCTTTATTCTCCATCATCTTCCATTTCTATCAGTCTTTCAGAAAGAGCCTACGGTTGTCCTGCCTTTGCTGACAACTTTTGTGTGTGTGTGTGTGTGTGTGTGTGTGTGTGTGTCATTAAAAAAAAAAACAAACTAATTTATTTGTTCTAAATTGTTATACATGACAGCAGAATGCATTTCAGTTCATAATACACAAATGGAGCACAATTTTTCATTTCTCTGGTTGTACACAAAGTAGAGTCATTACATTCTTGTCTTTACATGTACCTAGGGTAATAATATCCATCTCTTTGCACCATCTTTCCTACCCCAGGCCCCTCCTTTCTTTTCCCTCCCCTTTGCCCTATCTAAAGTTTCTCCATTCCTCCCATGCTCCCCACTCCCCACTACAGATCAGCATCCACTTATCAGAGAAAACATTCGGCCTTTGGTTTTTTGGAATTGGCTGACTTCACTTAACATGATATTCTCCAACTCCATCCATTTACCTGCAAATGCCATGATTTTATTCTCTTTTGATGTTGAGTAATATTCCATTGTGTATATATACCACAGTTTATTTATCCATTCATCCTAGAAGGACATCTAGGTTGCTTCCACAATTTAGTTACTGTGAATTGAGCTATGAACATTGATGTGGCTGCATTACTATAGTAGGCTGATTTTAAGTTTTTTAGGTATAGACCAAGGAGTGGGATAGCTGCATCAAATGGTGGCTCCATTCCAAGTTTTCTAAGGAATTTCCGTACTGTTTTCCAGATTGGTTGCACCAATTTGCAGTCCCACCAGCAATGTTAGAGTGTCTGCTTGTCCTTTGAGTGAAGTCTTCATGGAGTTCCTGCCCCAGTTAATCACTAGACAGCGCAACTCAAACTCCTGCCTAATGGTTCTGTCTCCCAGTGCTCCGCCCACTTAGTACTACACCTTAACTCCTCAAGTCTCCTTTCCTCATTTACAAACATTTTGCTCATTAATCTTTTAATCATCTCCCAAAAGCTCTTGAATAGTCAAAGGAACCTCAAGCAAAAAGAACAAAGCTGAAAGCATCACATGACTTTAAAATATACTATAAGCCTATGGGAACTAAAACAGCATAGTACTCATATAAAAATCAACACAGAGACCAGAAGCAGAACAGAAAGCTCAGAAATTAACCCACAAACTTAAAGTTAATTGATTTTTGACAAAAGCACAAAGAACACATAGTGGAAAAAGAATAGTCTTTTCAACATATGGTAATGGGAAAACCAGATATCTACATGCAGAAGAATGAAATTAGACACCTCTCTTACCATATACAAAAATCAATTCAAAATACATTAAATAATTAATGATTAATATTTGCAACTACAAAACTACTATTAGAAAACACAGGGGAAATGCTCTGTGACCTTAGTCTGGGCAGAGATCTTTTGTGTAACCTTTTAAAATTCCTGACCTCAATTCTTCTCCAACCTTCTCTGTTTGTATGTCCTAAAGAGTTCCAGAGATCTTCCCAGGGCCTAGACTGGGGAATTTAAGTGGCCTGCCATTGTCGGCACTAAGACTAGTGCTAGAATCCTATCTTGGAACCATCAGCCATAGCCTGTACCAGCTCACTATGACTTTTTTTCTAGATAGAGTCCAAACCAGATTCCAAGGCCCAAGTGTAAGTCTGGTGGTCCATTTTCAAAATATCATATTTAGTCTTAACTGAAATATAAGATCTAATCACAGCTATTTTAATTTCATCCTTTCCCTTGGCCTGTATGGTAGCAAGTTTTAAAATTTGCCAATCATATAGATTGTAATCTGAACTACTCCTATCAGAGCCAGGGGCAGTGCTGTATTAGGGATTAAAAACAAGCCCACTGCCTGCTCAGGTGTGCTTGCTTGCCATATTTTGTTTGGTAGTACACCCTTCTACAGAAGTGAAATTTGCCTTGCCAAGCTACTTCCAAGCATGTGTTTAATTCCTTGTGACACCCTAGTATTTCTAACACAAGCTACCACTGCATTCCAGTGTTAACAAACATCATATTCTTTAATTCATACTCTTAAGACACTGGTCATAGCAGCATTATATTGGCTGTTTCCAAAGAGGGTGGCTTGACAATCAGGACCCAAGACCATTCTCTCTCAACCTATTATTCCTTTGGTGTTACTGCAATGAAATGACAATTAATCCTCCCTTTTCTTCTGAGATCAGAACATGCAGCTCAAATTTACCATATCTAAGAACAGTCCTAATGTGGCATTCAAGGTTGGGGAAGAGCCACTTCAGAGTCACGAGACCCATATGACATAGGAGGAAAAACATGGCCATAAAGAAAGTGATTTTGGTGTATAATAGTGAGCATATATGCCCTTGCTGGGACATGGTGCTCTGGGTAATTACCAGGTGTGTTTATGCAACATCAAAACATGGACAGCAAGTAAGCTCAGTCCATCACCATCTGGATAGGCTTAGTCTATGGCATTAGGTATCTTAAAGCGCCTATTCTCTGCTAGCAGTAGTGGTCATGCCATTTAAAAGTTGGAGCAAAACACCAAGGGTCATCCTCTCTAATTGTATATTCTCATTGTCTACCTTTATAAGAGGGAATGCACTTAAGCTCTTTGGTAGAATAACCTCAAAACATTTATACTCCTTCCTATACAGCTACAATGCCTCGGGTGGGATGCTTTTTAAAAAAAAAAAAAAAAAAAGTGCTCAAGGGTATAACCCCAGCATTTCTGATAGGGTAGCAAGAAAAGCCAGTGGTTTTGGAGACTGCTGTACTTTAAATGAGGGGTGGTATCTCTCCATGCATAGGATGGTCATCAAGGAAGGGCCTCTTCGGGGACTGAAAGCCCTCTTTGTGAGGAATGAGGTCTGTTTGCACAGGCAGCTGTAACCAGGCTGCCCCTCTCTCTGGGTGTTTGTTTTGATAGCGGCTCATTTATGCCCAAGACAATGCCTGCCCTCTTTTGTTCTGTCCCTAGCAGGAAGCAGTAGCAGGGAGAGGACCAGCACTGTCACACAGCTTCCAATTCAGATTTTGGGGGTCACAACAATGGGTCTCAAGTGCCACAAATAAACAGCTGTCCTCTGTAGGACAGAAGAGAAGATGCCAAGGGTACAGAACTGGAAGCTGGCTGATTCAGACCTGGGCAAGGCTCAGGTAGAAGTCACCTGGCCTCAGGCACTGTACTCTCAAAGACTCCCAGAGATCTGGGGATTGGGCAGACAGACCCCATCTCTTAGGTGATACAGGGAGGAAGAAGTAAAAACGATCCCCAGGAATGGCAAATCTTTCCTTTCTTTGGGTTAACCTCTCCAACTACATCCCCAAACTAAATGAACAAATATGAAAAAAAAAAAATTAATGCACCTTAGTCACAGTCCCACAGAATAGGGGAAAAAAGGTCTAAACTGAATTGCTAAAACTGAATGATATCCTTTAAAATAAAGCCTGAGCTAGATGGTTGGGAGTGAATGAAATGTATTACCCAATGGCTGGTGTAATGCAAGCCCACTCCTCCCCCTTCTGGGCCTCATTCATAAAAAGCCCAGCAGCTGCAGGAACCGGGACTGGATTTGTGTCTGTATTTTCCAAGACAGAGTGAAAATAACTCAAACAAAGAGAAATGCAGATATATACCACCACCAGTTTGCCTCCTCTGGGGAGGTCTGCTAAGATTTCTCTTGGTTTGGTCTTTTAACCCAAACAGGCTGGAGTCCAGGAGGGCATTTTGCAGAGCTGCTTGCAGGTGGTATTTCTAATGGTAACACCCAGCATGTTATTAAAGAAATTCCTATCTGCTGAGTCACACTCCGTATCTTTCCCCTCCCCGTCATTTTATTTTCTTAAAAAATCAGGAAGGTTCTAATTTGTTGGTTAAACAGGGGCTGTCAACTTATTAAAGACTGCCAAACAAAGTTGGTGGTGGCATCACATTTCCAAAAGGAATGGAGTTTTTTATAAATGGCTGCTTCTGAATTGATATTGCCATATCCCAAGTTTATACAGCCTGCTAGAAATCTTAGGAAATAAGAAACAACTTTAATTCTCCCCCCTCCATTTTACCAACAAAACAACTTACAACGTTGCATTCAGGCAAAAGTTCTTCATAGTCCAATCCATTTTTCCTTGGCTGCTCTCTGGGTCAGGCATCTTTTACCCCTTCCAAGTCCCAGTGAGGCTGTTTTTTTGGCAACATAACAAACTGTGTGAAGTACCAAGCCCTGGGGAAGCTCAGAAATTACTATGATCAGTGAGGGACAATCCAAGTTTTTAACTCCACACACTTTATATAAACAGGGCCTGAGAACAGCAGTATGTTCTAGTTTAATGCTTTTAATGGGAGAATGACATAGGAATAGAACACAGGAAGGATGAAAAGGAATAAAACCATTATTGTTGTCCTAATACCAGATCAGGCTTCTGGTGAATGGAGTTATAACCCTCTCCAGAGACAAGATTAGCAGACCTATTAGCTGTTCCCTTCTTAACCCTCAAAAAACACAAATAGGTTCTCAGACTCTTGTGGAAAAGCTTGCTACATTTCCAGAAAAGTTTGACTTTATACCACCATCACATCCTGCAGGGTGGTACTAGTCCCCAGAACACAGAGATACTAATTCTAGTGCCCTCCTTGGGTGAACACTTTTCTACCATATTCTCTACTCCCTTGCCCCCCTGTAGGCCACTTCTTCCCACCTTTGCTCAGGGACTAAGAGTCAAAGAAGCAAGGAAATAATGTGGAGATACCAAATGAATCTTGCGAAATACATGGTCCATGATTAAATTGCCAAACCCTGCCATCTCCACTAGAGTCTAAACCCAAGTCCTTACCATGGTTTCAGGGCCCTAGGTAACTGGCCTCAGACTACCCTTACCCCCACTGAGCTTCATGCAGCCTTCCAAATGTCCAGCTTTCCTGCACTCCACCTTAAAGGTTCTTCCTCCCTTTCTCTTAAATCTCTGCCTAAATGTCACCTTACTAGAGAATTTCTCTCAATACCCCAAATAAAAGAGCACCTCACAGCCTGTCATGTACCCCACACAGCCCTCCATTCCCCTTCCCTACTTTAACAAGGGGCCTTGTGTCCACTGCTACATTCCTGGCATGGAGAACAGTGCCTGGCACAGAGCAGGTGTTCAACAAATATTTGTGGAGTGAACATGACCCTGTCATGAGATCCTCCCATCTTAGGCTCTTCACCACATCTTCTCCTGGCTGATTTGTAGTCTCAGAGCAAATGCCCTCTCCTTGGAAAGCCTTCTCTGCGAGCCCAACCTGAGGAACCCACCCCAAGCAGCTGGCCCATTATTATTATTATTATTATTATTATTATTATTATTATTATTATTTTTTCCATATCACTTATCACTGTCTGTTTACTTGTTTGTCACATGTTCCTATCTACCCGACTTGGCTTTGCTCCTCTCTGTATCCCCAGTAGCTGTATCAGTAAAACAGAATGCTCAGTCCATATTTATTGAATAAATGGTGTTGCATACACTGACATTCTTTAAAAGTACAGGTTTGTTTGACCTCAGGTGACATAGCCCTGCAGGGTCTCTTTCAACAGATTACCTTGGACACCTAAAAATATTTCACCTACTGATGAGGTCTCCACCCACCCATACCTGCTGGAAGCACTCAGAACTCAGAGACAGCTTGTGCTCAAAGGAAAACAAAGTTACTAAATAACAGCTCAACATCTGTCACCACAGGTGAACAACTCTACACTGGGTCCACAGTCACCAGGTGAGACTAACTGTCCAAACACTATGGTGTGAGGTTTACTTCCCCTTGAGTGGGCCTTGAAGCAGTCAGCACAGCTACCTGGGAGACAGAGGCTCTAAAACAGGGCTACAACTGCAGCCCAGGGGCTAAGGCTCTGAATGTGTCACCTATGCAGATCAGTCCTGTCCTGCATAGGTGACACATCATAAAGAGGAAAGAGCACCCTGAAGGGCTGCCGAAAGGGCAGGTGTGACTTTGGTGGTGTTTCTATCCTTGCTGGGGAAACTAGGGGCCACAGATGTGACCCTATGTGCATAGCTTTGTCACCTACATAGAGGATGGGGTAGGAATTAACAACACAAGGGACCAATTCCAAAAATATCACACCACTAACAAGGTGAAAACAAGCACAACATCCCAAGACACTACAGGACCATGGCTTTTGGAGCTCAATGTACTCTCAGGATCCCAACAGGTTTGATAGTGAGAGTGTTTCTAAATAACCTGCATTTGACAAACATTTGCAGAGCCTCTGCTTGGCACTAGATTCTGTTTTCAGGGTTTGGGATACACGGATAAGAAAAAGAAAAAAGGAAAAGATTCCTGTCCCTGTAAATTTTTTTTTTAATCTCTGTGTGTATACATGAATCAGTGTCTGTATATGACAAATATTATATAAAAGGCATAATCATTAAGTAGATTAAATCATATGTGAGAAAATAAGAGCTGTAGAGAAATTCAGATTAATGCTGCCAATTACAGTAGTCTTTCCTTATCTGTAAGAGATACATTCCATTTCCTAGATGCCTAGAACTACAGACATACTTCAAACCCTATGTACATTGTTTTTTCCTATACATACATACTTAGGAGTTTAACTTTTAAATCAGGTATAGCAAGGTTTTTAACACAAGTAAAATAGAATTCTTTATAACAATATTCTAATAAAATGTATTTAAAACTTATTGTTTATATCTGTACTTTTCCATTTAACATTTTGGGACTACAATGGACCCAGGGTAATTGAAACTACAGAAGGGGAAGTCATGAATAGGGATAAGAGGGGAGGCTACTACATCAGCAATTGGATCTCATAAGCTACCATGCACATATTATGCACAGAGACCAGAGTCACCCTATCTGATCAATGAGTATCCCCATTAGAAGGTAAACTGCCGCATCCTGGGATTATAGTCTCTTATTCCCTACAAGATTCTCAGCTCAAGAAAAGCACCTGGCACAGGTCAGGGGATCAGTAAACATATGTTGAAGAAATGACTTGCAAATTGAATTCCCACTTCTGCAATGTCCTTGGCTAGTGACCCTCTTGATTTGGCTGAAATCTTCCCTAGGGTGAGGAAATTGGGCTTTTACAACAAACTAACAGACGTCAAACAAACCACTCTCCCATACACCCCTACAGGCACTTTTACTATGTTGCCCTTCTGATCCTTAGACGTACACAAGTATGCAAGGTCTAACCAGTCAGCACATGCAGTATGAGGGGCGGGGGTGCACCCTCCTCAATGCCTGGTCAACACTGTCAGTGCCACTGGCTGACCACTCTCCTCCTACAGAGCTATCTCTTTCTGCACTTGCTGGTGCTCTGGGGTTACATCTATCCTTAGCACTAGGCCACTGGCCAGGCTCTATGGATGGATCAAATAGTCTGTCCTTGAGGCAGAGGTGAGTAGAGTTGCAGGCATTGAACTTCAATATTGTCATTATTTTAGATATCCTAAATGTATATTATAAATCTTAATGCTGATATTACATAGGTGCTTCAAATAACTAGAAAAAAAATGGATAATAAATATCACGTTTGGCACATTTCATCTCCATGTGGCAGTTCTCAGGAAATAATACTGTAAAGCATGCTTATTAGGATTAAATATTTTCTTTAGAAGCACATAATTATGCTAACACAGAATTTATATATTATTAAGTTTTTAATTTACTGATATATGTGAATGTCTTTTAAGGCAAAAATACATGGCAGTTTAATCCAGGTCTAAAGGACAAAGTTAAAATATAGCATACAATTTTTTTCTAAGTTTCTTCCTTTACCACCTTTTCACACTACTTCTTTGAACTTTAAAGAAAACTTACCTTCTAGCCATTTCCTAAATAATCTATGACTGCCATAATATTCAATCTTTATTTTCCCACTTAATACTTTGCTTATGGATTTGATAATTAAATTTCTTATGGATTTTCACCATGATTTAATATTTATACATTAGTAAATCTGGCTTCTTCCTTGAGCAGATAAGTTAGGCTAAGGTCAAGGAAAATTCATGCCTTCTTATCCAAACTGAAAATGATGCTAAGGTGAGTAAAGCTTGAGAGATGGGGGAGAAGGTCACCATCAACAGTAGGAATGCTAAAGTCTATAAAACATAGTTCAAGGCTTAAGCCCAAAACCTTGGGATTAAGAGGTGAGGGAATCTGGATTCAAGATTATATTGGACACATTTTCCAGTTAGAGAACTCACAATGAATTAAGACTTCTTGGTATTTCAAGTGTTTTCCAAAGTGAAGGGCTCTGAACTTATTCTATGTTGAAATTAATTACTAACCTATTAACAGACAAATAACAACAAGCATTTGTATAGCAATTTCCAGTCATTACACATAAAAATGCCTGGGCTTACGTGTACAATGGGAACTTTATATACATAAATCAGCATGCTGCTGCCTAATAGAGATGATCTCTATATTAACTGATTTTCAAGTCCATTTTGTAATAAAAACAGTCATAGGTTGGTTGTAGAGAATCATTTTGCTGCTAACTGAGCTGTGTGGAAGGCAGAGTTCTCCCTTTTATCTCTGGTATTTTTCTTTCCACAAGTGAATAACCTGTGTACCACAGTGAAAACTTCTACTCTCTAGCACAGAATGAATCCAATTCACCCATCCATTTTTAGGGAAAATCATTTGAGATGGGAGCATGAAATCAATATCCACATGACCAGTACCTTAGAGAGCTACCTAATAAAATCCAAAACTACAGCCATGAATCCAAAACTGCAGAAGTCTAGACTACTATTTCTAGAAGAGCAAGAAAAAAGTATTTGATGTGCAATATCTTATAAACCCACGACTGTTGGACAATGTCTTTTGTCACGGAGCCGAACTCAAAGGACACTGCCATTTTCAAACAGTATTTCTTTTTTTTTAATATTTATTTTTTAGTTTTAGGTGGACACAATATCTTTATTATTATTTTTTTTTTAATGTGGTGCTGAGGATCGAACCCAGTGCCTCACACATGCCAGGCAAACATGCTACACTTAAGCCACAAACTGAGCCCAGTATTTCCTTTTTTGATAAGAATGCAGGGGATACTTGTCATGGCCCTTACATAAATACCAAGATCACACACCTCACCCTTGAGCACCATGCTTCATCCCCAAAACTCAAATTTTACATTTAAAATCACACTCATTTTGTGTCTTTTTGCAAAAGAAAGTTATTTCAATCCTAGCAAAGGAATGAATATGTGTATTTCAGAATATTTCACTTTGAAGGGTCCCTAAGATTCAAGGGTGCTCTCCCTTAGGATGGAATTTTATTTGCTGAAATAAAAAGGTATTAATAAAGTCTTTCTTCCAGCAGATCTCTGGGTGTATATTACAGAATGAAGTCAACACAGTGGAAGGGATTTGAGGCTAAAGATATTTCTTCCATAAAATAAATAAATATACACACACACTATGCTATAAATATTTAGCAAGGGATAATAAGACATTTATTAATATTTCTGTCAAAATAACATCTAAACTGTCACATTAGCAGACTAGCATCTCTTCCCACTTTAGTATACAGAAGCATTAGGAAAACAGTATCTTTTCTTCTTAAAGAAAAACTGTATTCTGACTACCGTTAAAACCAGGATTAACTTGAGTCTGTGACTTAAAGGGCAGAACTAAACCTTAATACTACAGTGATAACAGGAACAGAGCATTTGATTACACATAAGCTGGCTCTCTTATAAACCCTGAAACATAATAAGCTTCCACTTTCATTACAAATGTTTGAAAGTCTGGATGAGTTTATTGATAATTCCAGATTTTGTAAAGAGCTTGTTTAGTTTTCTAAAGGGGAGACTTATCTGCTGAATATACATGTAGTCTTTTTTAAAATACCTTTATTTATTTAATTAATTTATTTTTTATGTAGTGCTAAGGATCAAACCCAGCACTTGACACGTGCTAGGCGAGCACTCTACCGCTGAGCCACAACCCTAGGCCCTACGTGTAGTCTTTTTGACAAAGAAACTTCAATATAAAATGGAAATCTTAATGGAATTTTGTGATAAGGTGCAAGAGAATTTGGAGTGATTTACTGACAGTAATATCTAACAGTATCCATGCCCCAAAGGTTTCCTTGTAGTGACCCCAGGGAACAGACAGAGAACAGACAGCCACAGCTTTTCAGGAGGGGGAGGGAAAAAAATCAATACAGTGATATACAATGGTGACAAACTACATGTTTACAGTTTTGGCACACAGAATCATCCGGTTCAAAAGCCTGTTGAACTTAAAACCTGTGTTTGGACTTTCACAGCAGGTAACTACTAAAAAATTAACAAAACCCAATAAGACAGAAAAAGTTTTGTGTATGCACAGAATATCAGCAAAAAAATCCCAAAATGGAAGCTCTTTACAAATGAAAAACAGTAAATTTAAAGAAGCAGCCAATAATTAAGAGGTATAATATTTAACATTTGGGCTCTGAGAGTTTGGCTTCCCCTCCTTGCACTCACTTAGGAATATTAATAAAAAGGACTGAAGTTAAAATGTAAGTGTGTATGAGTACGTATGTATATGTGCACACATGGGAAAAGATATTATAATTTGGACCAGTCATAATTATCTCAAAAATAATGGTTACCAGGTTAATAATTGCATACCAGAATTTATCCTTTGAGGATAATGGCCACACATTGATGATTTTTATTTTAAAAGCCTCTTTCCAAATACATCAAATCAAAAGGCACATTTTAAGATTAGAAAGATTTTGCTAATTTGTCTTTATTTCAAAAAATGAGTCTTAATATGAAATCTCACTTAATGGTGGTCTGGTCTCTCAAAATAAATGAAAGGGCCATAGAAATGTTGCAGTCATATAGCAGTGGGTATATACTTAGGTGTCAGTAGTCTTCCCTTCTTGCTGAGAGAAGCAGCTACCATTTGAGGAATTAGATTCCATCTTCCCTACATTTACAATACTTTACCAATTAAATACTCATTTGGATTAGCAAGTAAATGACAGTTGCTGAGAAGAAAGCTGTTGGCCATTCATACCTTAAACCTAGATGTTAGGAAGAACAATCTGACTTCAGTATTTTATATTAAGTGAATTCTAGGATTTATAAAGTTACAGGGAAGGATAAGGAGCCTTTTCTTTTAACTGCTTTGGTCTTAGAAAGGGGGAGAATTATACATACCTGAGTCTCCCACTCAACCCTTCTGCCTCACCCTGCCAAATTAAGACCTTCATCTAGACAGTAAATGAGGAAATCAGAGCAGATTCTACTCTGCCAACTTCTCTCCTTCCACCTTATACTTCTTTCCTTCTAAACCAAGAGTATTTATACAGAATTTCCATGCAACACAATAACAATTATGCATGTATTACATATGTACCTGTGAAATTTATCACACTGTAGTGCAAGAATTCTACTATTTACTGGAATGCATTCAGCCTTTATCAATCCCACAGCATTTCCACCAACTTTTAATTTACAAGGGAATCAGACAATATATACTCTTGTGACTTGCTTTCCCATGTCTAAGCTTCATCTCTACACTTTCCTTTCTATCAGATGGTAAGATGACTTGTCCATCTGTGATATCAATTGGTACTTCGGGTTGGAAAACTTTTCTTGCATAGTCTACATGTCATACATTACATAGTAGTCACAAACAGAATTTTAATCTGAAGAAATCAACAATCTTCCTGGCTTTATCCTTTTATAAGAAATTTAAGAAGTTAAAAATAAAATATTGAAAGAAAAGATACATAGTAAATTGCTTATTGAAGTCTTTCAAGATACACAGTACATTTACTGCATTTGACAAATGGAATAATAGCCTGTAACAAGGATTCCCATACCCATGAGGTCTTTAGGATACTGCATGAATAAGATTTCGCACTGAAAGAATTGTTTTAATATTTATATGTAAATACTATTATGCATTGTTAAGTACTTTCTAATCAAGAACCTATGGCCATCATCAAATACACTTAGCATGAACTAGCAACTATGAAAATTTCTGTTTTTGAGGTAGGATCTAAGTTCCACAGGTTGGTGAACCTCCTGCTTCAGACTACTATTAAACTAGGATTATAAGTGTATCTCAATGAACCTGACAAAAACTTCTTTAGAGGATGTTTGAGGACAAGCTTCAGACTAGACACCTTTGAAATGGTTTTAGCTTGTATGTAACTATACTTTACTGGATAACAGGTATCTAAGAATATAACAAATGGATACAAAAAAGAAAATTATCTTTTCTTCATGTTTAACCAATATAATTTCCTGCTTTTGATTTGACCATTACAAGATAAATGAATTGAATACACATTAATTTAGGGTACCAAGAACGCCATCTTTTGATTCACTTGACTAATGACTCAATATGAAGTAAAAGGGAAAGAAAAAGAAAGAAAACTAGGTTTTATGAGATAGTAGAAGTTTTTTTGACAGTAGAAATTTTATACTTGGTTTTAATGCTATTCATTTTTTCCCCCTTCTTATTACTACGAGGGGCAGAATGTGGGGGGTGCAGAGAGATAGAAAGTGCTCACAACAGGTGAAGACCAGGAGCCCAGAGGACTTTCTGTGTGGATAAAAGCAAAGCTCAGAGGCTACAGGCTACCAGGTCGGCTGAAGGCATAGCCCTGCACTCTTTCCAGGTCCTGGGAGCTATCTTTCCCAACCATCCCCCACACCATAGGATCTCTGCAAGGTGCAAAGTACATCTGAGATAAGCTTTCCCAGATGTACATTCACATGGAAGTTACAGTGTTTCCTATCCACATAGATAGGGTCTGTCATAGCCCTATGGAGGGAATGACAGCCTGGAAGAACTGGGAGGACAAAATTATCCACCATGGATAATTCACATGCTTCCTTTAAACAAAAACATATAATCCTTTCTAGGAAAGGACATAGTAGCTGTCTGTCAGTTTACACACCCCACTCACTCAGGTCCTCATCACCATCGCACATATACACCCCAAAATACCTTAGAAACTGCCACCTCACATACTGAGATCATCCAGTACAATGCCTCCTTCACAGCTGACACATTCTTCCTTCTTCATCTCTCGTGGGCCCTTCCCAAATCCAAATGGCCCAGAGTGATAGTTTCCTTCTCGGAAATCTGCACAGGGTAAAGTCCCACATCACAAACTACAAAGAAACTGAACAGTTATGGTACTTTTCTTCTAAGACATAAGTACTGGCAGACAGAGTGCACTCAAAGCAAATCAGGGCCACTGTCAATATAGGCCCCCCAGGAACCCTCTCTAGAACCATCTCTCTCCAAGAGCTTGTCCTTCTACAAAGCTGAGGGCCTCCCTAGGCTTAAAAAAAAAAAAAAAAAAAATCCTGAATTCCTGAATTACATATTAAGATTTTTTTAAAGAGTTTTTTTTAAGTTATACATGGGCACAATACTTTTATTTTATTTATTTATGTAGTGCTGAGGACTGAACCCAGTGCCTCACGCATGCAAGACAAAGGTTCTACTACTGAGCCACAATCCCAGCCCCCCCCAACTAACATTTAAGAACACTGTAAGATCATCATCCATTTTGAAATGCCACTATCCCACAGAAAAAGTTCACTGGTAAAATTTTAAAGATTTACTTTTCAAAAGTCAGTATTCTACATAGTTACATTTAAGAAAACAGTTATCACCTATTTTTATAAGGTACAAAATGTTCGATTTTCCAAAAAAGACAACCTCCTTCAAAGGGAGGGTTCAGAGTCAAGGACAGGGAGGGAAGAGTACAAATAAGACCTGGATCCTAGAAGCTGGAATTTGACATTTGATCTGAGAAACATACTACATACTTGTGGAAAACAACAATGGTACAAATTAAGGTTGGAGGTTTTTGCATTAAAAAGTAAGGTTAATCAGCTTACACAACCCTTATCACCCTTGTGGTTCCAAGTGGAAAAAAGCTTCATAGACGCAATTGTACAAGTCCAGAACAATGCGTCCTTGTAAACAGTGCAAGGGTGTTTTTTTTTTTTCCTTTCAGAGATAAAGAAGGCATAACCTAGAAATAATATAACTACTTACGCACAAAGGGAAAAGTTGACAGTAGTGATCTGAGTTAGGTTTAAGGATCTATTTGTCTTTCCATGTTACGAGAAGGTAAATGAGCAGGAAAGGAAGCTGGGATAAGTCAGTTCTCAGCCTTGAGTCATGGTCAACCTTTAAAAACTTTAAAAACAAAATGAAGCTACTGTATAACTACCATTTAAAAGTCAGGTAAAGTAATATTACCTGATTCTGGAGCATAAAATTTCTTTTTTTTTTTTTTTGGTATTTTATTTTATTTTTTTTTCCTTTTTTTATTGGTTGTTATTTACATTAATTAACTGAAATAGATACTGTAAAAAATATACATGATGCATACTGCTTTGCTGAAAACCATGCAGGTATCAGGCAGAAAAGGAAAAAAGAAAAAAGAACAAATGTCTCTTTCACAAAGATTACTGTGTCTGCTCTGCACAGCTTCCACTCAGAGCTGAATTACCTACTCAAAGAGGAGGCTCAAGGACAGGCCCTCACTGGCCTATGTAAGCTGTCCAAGTTCAGCAGGGTACACACTTGAGGAGCCCCACTCAAAGCCTAGTAGCAAATGGACAGTTTGAGGAATTGCACAAACTGCTGCAACTTGTTTCACTGATGTGCAATTTGGGAAAAGATTCCCAGAGAAAGGGAGACTCCCATTTGACCTGATGAATTATTTAAAAATGCTTTGATGGGAGAGATGTTCCAATGTGTTAACAGACACTGGTACCACTGAGTCAAAAGCACTTTGGATGACTGATAGGGCTCAGAGAACAGGAAGAAAGCTTGTGTGACTCAGCAGACAGGATAACTCTTTCCTTCAAATTTTCATAGAGACTGTCTCTACCCTCTCTACCCCAAGGGAAGACCTCTGCTCTTCCTCTTCCAACATCCTACATTTTCAAGATATTCTTCTAAACCTGGTATTAGGGCAACCCTAGCAACCAAACTGTTGAGCAGATTCCTTTCTACAGTGGAGGTAGCACATAGGTGCCTTCAGATTATACATTTAGAGTGTGTATAGAGCTTGCATGGGTACACACAGGTCACGTCAGCATTCTTCCTTTAACTTACAGCAAGGACTGTTTCAGTTACCAACAAAACAAAACACCAAAAGAAAAGAATAATTCCTACCCACGATTGGAATGTGACCTGAGGACCTGGAAGCAAATCTGTCCTCAAGCCAGGTACACAAACTGAAAACCCCCACTTTCCCTTGAGAAGACACAATCTTGAAACTTGTGCCCACTTCCCATCTGTCTTCCTTTCCCTCTCTTCAAATTCAACATTCTGACATCATAAATGGCCTCTAGGCACAGATACAAAAATATGTGCAGCCCATTCAAGAAGCAGGCACACATTACTACCAGAAATGTCCAGATGAATGTCCCAATTCTTTATTTCATATTACCAATGAGAACTCACTCTGGTTAAGAATCCAGCTGGGGTGAGGGATCAATAAAATCAATAGACTTCATGTCCACATCCCAAGCAGCTAGGGTTAGAGGACAGACAGGGAGGAGATGACTATATAATTCTGAATTTAAATTAGAAAAGACAAAGTTCACTGTAACTATTTTCCCCTGGGCTTCTACTCCAAAGCCTTCTCACACAGTCAATCTGAGAGTTTCACCATTTTGAGGTTGGTGGTTTTGTAAGCATGAGTTTTCTGTTATTGGTGTTTTACATTTGTTTGAAGGTGTTTACTTGAGAGGGTCATCGGGGCAATTTTTACAGAAGCTTTTAATATAGTCATATGCAAAGGTCAGGTTGGCAGAAGTTTACTTTATTCTGTTTTTCAGGCCTGAAAGGATAAAAACCGAAAGACATATGTGCCCGAGAGTGCTGGAGTCCCACTAATACACTACAATCCTTCCCGGGAGCCAAGAGAGAACATCTATTCAGCTCCCTGGATAACTCTGCCCAGCCCTACAGGAGGCCCCAGTCTCATGACCAACTACTAAAGGGTGCTGATGGATCTAGGGCATTCTGGTAGATATCGAAATGGCATTCGGGGCTTAGGGAATGTCATCATCAACTGGAAATAGTGCCATTTCAATTCTCAACACAGGCTCTGAGGAATCCTCAAGTGGGTGAGCAAGATAAGGCATGCCTAAGTCATGACCAGTTCTCCATGACATAATAAAAGGATAGGATAGCAATAGCATGGAGAGTCCTCACATTTCAAAAAGATTCTTCAATGGCACAGCCACCTGCTTCTTTATCTCATGACCAGACACATGGCCTCATCATTGGCCTGAGTATAACATCTTACCAAACAATTCCAAACAATTCCAAACAAGTCCCATGAACGGGGGGAGCATATGCCAACCTGGAATTTTCTCCAAATGCAGATAAAAGACATGGTATTTTTTCACTAAATTAAAGAGTAAACATAGAGACTGTCCCTAGAACCTGTGAAAAGACTAGAAGAGGCTTATAATGTTTATTTGCTCACATGCTCTCAGACACACAATTGAGCACAAAGCAACCATCTCACCAAGCTAAAAAAGGCACAAGGCAACTCCCTGGATAATGTTCCTTCAACTGGGTAATGTTTAGAATAATTTAAAGCCTTTTTTTTTTTTTCTTCTTTTAATGTGCTTCATTAAAAAATGTTTTTAACTCCATAGTTAACAATTAAACTACAATGGAAGGACAATTTAAAACAGTGCAAATCATTCTTTGATTCAGTTAAATGAGCCAAGGAAACTAGGTTATACCTTTAAGTTTCCCTCATCTTGTTCTAAGATTTAAGCAAGTGCTGGCCCTAACTGCCTGGAATAAACAAAAGCTGCATGAAGTTCCACTTGTAGGGATACAAAACACTCATTGTGGACCTAGGCACTCTTGTTGACAATGCCTGGGATGACCGAGGCTATACTAGCTGAAGCCCAAGTGTGGTTTTTGGGAAGTCACAGATCAAGCACTGAAAGGTTGGGGCAAGAGGAGCAGAGCCTATGTGGGAGCAGGGCAGCAGCTGCAAGGGGAAGCACTGACAGACCATCCATAATTGGATCAGACAGTGGAGACCAGCAGCCCTAGCTCCTGTCCCTAGGCCCCATCATGCTCTAGCACAATGGTTCTATATGTGTGTTTTATTTTAAGGAAATCAACATCTCACTCCAGATGCACATCATGGATCCTTTATTGGAGTACTTGCTTGGTTAGACCTATTCTCCAACTACATGAGCTGGGTATTAGGCCAGGAGGAATGTCAAGAAAAAAAAACAAAAAACTGGTTACTGAATATTACCATTAATGATAAAATAATAATGGGCTAGAATGCTTTATTCACATTATCTAATCCAATCTTCAAAATATCTCCAAAGGTATAATATTTATCCCTAATGTATTGATGAAGACTCAGGGAAAGTTCCAAACAATCTCTTGGAGCCACAGTCTATTGGAGCCAAAAACCATGCCATTGGGACTGTTCGCCGCTGCTCTTAGAATTAGTCTTAAAAAGTAAATTTTGCTACCCCTCTGTGCAGTTATTATTGTTAACTTTGAATTACTTGGCACTGAAATCAGTGGATATTTTCTAGTGACTTCATTACTTGATGTTCTCAAGTGCATATACACCTACTTCTGTCTGTGAGGGGAGTTGGCGATTGTGACAGGGGACAGAAAGAAGGATAAAGAAACTCAAGTTCAAAGGAACTGCAGGTACCTGTCTGCTACAATGAATTCTTGGTACAGTGTATTTTTTCTAAAAACACTCTGTATGTACAAAAATTAAATGTGATTTCTGTAACAACATGTCAGTCGTATGAGTCAGAGGTTAATTACTGTAAGATACCAACCAATCAAATCAAATTTCAGTTGCAAAACTGAATTTTGAAACTGTAATCATAACATTACAAATGACTAGGAATTAGGAACTATTTCCCTTGTTTAACAGCTTGCTCCCTTCTAAACACATATGCATACACATGCATACTTAAGTGTATTCATATTCTTTCTGGTTTGATATAAAGTGTCAAAAAAATTAGGCATGTTGTAAATATTCAGTTTTATATAAGGGATCAGAATTACAATAATTCAGGCAAAGAATGTTCTCAAAGTAGAGCCTAAACTAGAGCATGCAGTCAAATATGAATTAACCCTGCCTAAATGGCTCAGAAAGAACATTTTTATTTTGGTCAGCTATAACCACTTAGGTTGGTACTCCATTCTGACACTAATCTTTCTAGCAGTGAAATGTGGAGACAGTGATTCTCAGGTATTCTGTATTTCCTAATGGGGAAGGAGCCCCCCTCCAAGCCTCACCTGTTTACTGTCATGAGAGGAATGCCAGACTTAAGAACCATACATCAGCTATTCCCAAGTTGGAGAAAGATGTAAAAACTGGACTCAAATGCTGTATTATATGTGACAAACCAAATACTGCATGTGCATATAGTACATAAACAACTTTTAACTTAGCCTAAAAAGGAGGGAGAAATTTTTATATACAGGACAGTAGTATATACACACTTTGTGACAGAGTAGCATCAGTAGGCTCCATGAGAATATCAAGTATTACCTAATAAAAACAGTAGATTATATGTATTGAACATATACTAACTCCTCTAGACTAGATTAAAATTAAGTACCATGGGTCAGAGTAGCGATAGGGCAGTCATGAATACTATCTATACATAGGAAAAGGCTTAGATATAGAAAAACATTCTGCTCTTTAAGAAAGATAATATTTTCTTTAAAAAAAAACATGAAAACTCTTCTAAAATAATGAACAAAGCAAGGATATCTGCTCTCACCATGTTTATTCAGCCACTGCAATAAGGCAAGTTGAGAAAATAAAAAAGCATTCAGATTATAAAGGAAGAAATAAGTCTGTCCATATTTGTAAATGGCATGATCTTAAAGGTAGAAATTTCATGAAATTCTTTCAACAAAAGTCCTAAAACTAATAATGAAGTTCAGCAAACTGTATCTCTATTAGCAATAAATGAGAAATTAAATACCTAGGCATAACTCTAACAAAATATACATGGGATCTGTATGTCCAGTACTACAAATGCTATCAAAAGAAACTGAAGAAAAATGAAATAAATGGAGAGAATATCATGTCCAAGGAATGAAAGAATTCCTTCTGAAGATCTCCATTCTCTGCAAACTGATATACAGAGATGAATTGTAATTCTAATAAAATACCAGCAAAAAAATCTTTTTTAAAAAAATGTATAGACAAAATTATTCTTAAATTTAAACAGAAATACAAGGAACAAAATAGCTAAAACAATTTTTTTAGAAATAAAATGTAGAGGCTGGGGATATAGCTCAATTGGTAGAGTACTTGCCTCGCATGCACAAGGCCCTGGGTTTAATCCCCAGCACCACCAAAAGAAAAAAGAAAAAGGAAAAAATATAATCAGTCTACCTGATTTGAAAATTTATGATACAATTATTCTACTCAAAATTATGTGGTGCTATCAGAGAAATAAACACATAAATTAATGGAACAGACTAAAGAACTAGTAAAACATCCACATAATCACGCATGACAAAGTGTTGCTCTTTTTTAAATTGTGCTGAAATATGCTTTTCTCAAGCAAAGAAAAAAAAATAACCTCTAAGTCTCAGATCTTACACAAAAAAATTAATTCATAATGGATCACAGACTTAAAATGTTAAAAAGAAACTATACGATTGTTAGGGGGAAAATAGAAGAAAATCTTTGGGATCTAGTACTGAGCAAAGAGCTCTTAGTCTGCTCATCAAAAGCAGAAATCATAAAAGAAAAAAACTGAAGTTAAGACTTCCACAAAATTAAAAATTTCTATTCAATGAAAGACCCTGTTAAGAGGAAATGGTAAGCTACAGACTGGCAGAAAACATTTACAAACCCTACACCTGACATAGGATAAGAATCTAGAATATAAAAAGAACTCCGAAAATTCATAAAACAAATTATCCAATTAGAGCAAAAGACATGAACAGATGCTTCTCCAAAGAGGATATATAAATAGTAAACAAACACATGACAAGGTGTTTGACATCACTAGCAATCAGAGAAATGCAAATTAAAATCATTGACAATGAGTTATACTCCACATCTATCAGAATGGTGAAACTGGGTTACTCATACATTGTTGGGGGGAATGTAAAATGGTACAGCCACTCTGGAAAAACTGTTCGGCAGTTTCTTTAAAAGTAACCTTGTGGGGGGAAAAAATAACCATGCCTCCAGTTGCACACCTTAGTAACTGCACATCCTGGATACTTATCCTGAAAAGTGAAAACACTTTCACCCAAAAACCTAAATGCCAAGGGTTGAATAAGCTGTGGTACATCCATACCATGGAATACTATTTGTCAATAAAAATAAATGATTGTTGATGCATTCAATAACCTAGATGAAACTATGAAGAACTGCGCAGGAGACTGGGGGGTGTGGGTGGGAAGCAGCTAATTCCCAAAGGCTACACACTATACGATTTTATTTACAGAACAGTCTTAAAATGACAACATTTTAGAGATAGAAAAGGGATTCATTGTAAACAGAGGTTAAGGGAATAAAGGAAGGAGAAAAACAGGTAGGTATGGATATAAAAGGTAACATGAGATTCTTCTGTGTTGACAAAACATATCTTAATTATATCAGTATCTTCATTGTGATATTGTGCTATAATTTCACAAAATGTTTCTACTAGGGTAAATAGTGTAGGGGAACCTAGTATTTCTTGTAACTGCAGGAGAATCTATACATTAACTCAAAATAAAAGTTAGTTTTTCTTTTTTTAATGGTAGGGGTGTGATCCCAACAACAAATAAGTTAACTTGCTGTTTTCTAGCAGCCTAAGCAGACAGCTTCTTACCACATCATCCTGATGTAGGCTGTCCAGATGGAGAACATATTCTGCCTATGTACTGCCACTTCATCAAGAAGTCAGCTCCAAAGAGGTTAATTTTTAAGTCTCTATTTAGAAATCCCAACTTTAAGCTAAATTGTACTCTTAGCAAAAGTACTATTTTGGCTATAATAGTTTAGGATTATATACTATGAAAACAATAAACTAAAGGAAGAACTCAAAATAAACAATCACAGAAATTAGCATAAAAAATTTCTAAATTGATTATTGAGTAACTTTCTGAAAGAACATTACCATTTAAAACTAAAAGAATGTCTATCCAAAACATGTTTATTACAGTTATTTGTAAAACTAAAAAATCGGAAACAACCTAAATGTCTAATTTGAAGTGATTAATTGGGGGGTGTGGGTGGGAAGCAGCAATTGTGTCCATCTTTCCAGCATTATGCAATGGTTAAAAATAATAAGGCAGATCCACATGTCCTGACAGTGAATGATAATCAAGGTAAATTATTAAGCTGGGGGAAAAAAAAGATACAGAACAAGCCAAAAGAATGATCCCGCTTAAGTCTTTAAAACTATATATTAGAATATGTGCACATATGATGTAAATAAACGAAACTGAATATTTTCAATATTATCTGTAATGAAGAATTTAGGGGGAGGAAGATGACAACACCAAAAATGTATTCATTATATTAAAACATACAATCAGAACACACAAATTTAGATTTCTAACAATGAGTTGTCACTAAAATAATATTTGTTTTTAATTTAATTCAACTGTGAAGAAAGGAAAAGGAAAAGGAAAAGAGGTTGGTTACTTTCTTTTATCCCAAAGTACATGCATGTACTGGGGTTTTTATCCAAATCTGTTACCAAGTTTTGGTCCTTCTTAAAAAGTATTTAGATGAGTGACTCACAAACTCAAGTCTTTCAAGGAATCCTACAAACAGGTTTGAGAAATGCTATTTAAAACACAAATGGGAAAGGAACAAGGTAATCAGCCTTTCACATAGCTATGAAAACTTCCTTATGCCAGTGCCTGAAGAAGAAAAGGTCCTCAATGGATTTCAGAGTTTGAGAAATGCTGAACTTGATTCCCTTAATCTTGCAATATCCACCAAGTCCTTGAAGCAAGCTTCAGTTGGGAATCATCAATTACTTGGGAAGAAGTAACATGGATAACATTACAGCTTCTCACAAAGAGAGGAAATAGAATCCTTATGGCATTAGCACCTGGCACAATGATGGCACATGGCACTTTCCCACATCTGAGTATGTGACATGTACCATGCAAGGAGGAATTATAAAATCTGCAAGGTATGGGATGCTCTAAGAATTTTACACATTTGCCTTACAATTTCATTAACACTATTAATTTACCAAGAAAGACTAAATGTGATAACTCATTTTTAGTCAAAAAGCATTTGCTAAATAATAAAAACCACAACTAAGTACAACTTTACAAAAGGTTCCATTTAGTAAAATCTAAACCAAAAACTGAGAAATTCATTTATACACATTATAATCATAGTATTAATCAATTCTTTGGAAGTTTTTCTTAAATGGCAAAATCTTCTAATGGATTTGAATATGATCTGAAGTGTAACACTAATAATGGCAAGGAGGGCTTATTTCTAGCACAAGTGATTAGGCAAGCCTCAATTGGGAATCATCAATTATTTGGGAAGAAGTGACATGAATAATATTACAGCTTCTCACATAGGAAAAACAGTGTTCAGCGTTCTCCGCTTTGTTTAAATCTTTTTTTATTGTCCAGCAAGAATTTGTAGATTTTCTGTAAGTGCATCCTGTACCTCTATTAGAATTATTCCTTGTTATCTGAATTATGTAAGCAAAAAGAAAGTATTTAACATTTCTAAATATGTTAAACAATTCAATTAAGTTATCCCATTTAAACCTTAAGGAGATCCTGAAGGAGGTAGGCTGCCTGAGCAAATAGTGGTGAATTTTGTATAATTAGCATGTTACTTTCATCATCTGTAAACAGGAAATTACAAAACTCTTTCAGGTTACTTAAAAGAGTTCTATCAAGCCAGTTACATAGTTGCTTTATAATCTTATTTACTCTATTAATTTGTACTACCAAGAAATACTGAGATAATACATTGCACAGCACTTAGAAGAGTGACCCCTAAACATTCAACAAATGTTTATTGTGACTGGGCGCGATGGTGCACGCCTGTAAGCCCAGCAGCCCAGGAGGCTGAGGCTAGAGGATTGCCAAGTTCAAAGCCAGCCTCAGCAGTTTAGTGAGGCCCTAAGCAACTCAGTGAGACCCTGTCTGCAAATAAAATTTATAAAAGGGCTGGGGATGTGATTCAACAGTTGAGTGCCCCAGGGTTCCATACCCACTACCCCTCCAAAAGTTTGTTGTTATTACATAGACTTAAAAAAAAATCCACCAGACTCCATTCTTGGCCACTAACTCTGAAGAGGTAAAGCTAAAATATATGAGGGATGTCTGATGACCTTGCATACAGGTCAGTCTTAGCACCTGGACAGCCTCAAGTCAGAGAACTCGGTGAGTGCCTCCAATGATCACAACAGAACATGGACTCCAGATCCCCAGGTAAACTTTCCATGGAGCCTGGCAATAAAACTGTTACTAATTAACTCATATCTCCCACCTTTCTTCCCTAGGTCTCTTCTGTCCAGTTTACCCTATTCCAATGGGACATCCTGACATTCAGCCTGCTCTCGTGTTCCCCCTACTGGACAGTTCTGGTCCCAAAGTTGCTCACGCCTTTGCCTCAGGTCAGGCAAATGGGATGTCCTCCTCTGGACACAAGCTCAAGTGCTAATTTACTACCAAAGTTTGACTAGACAAAAGGGATTGTACTGTTTAATGCTAAGTCTGCATCAGAAAAAATTTCAAAATGTTCAGCGCAAGACAGTAAAATGTCAAGTCCTGAAATTCAGAAAATAGTCAAAACTACTAACTAGTAGTATAACTTGAACAACTGAACAACTTACTTGAACTTCTTTGTGGCTCAGTTTCCTCCTCTGTACAGTAGAAAAGGCAGTACTTACCTAAAAGGGCGATGATTAAATAAACCATATATATCACTGAGAACAGTACCTAGCACAGAGCAGTGCTCTAAAAGTATTTCTTGAATTAATTAATTAAAGGAAAAAGAATGCTTTAAACCTTGAGAGGGATTGCAAAAAAAAAAAAGTCATATTTTAAAAGCAAAATTTTAGAATCAATTGCATCTTAAAAGTCATTACTAAACATGAGATTGCTGCTACCCAGTCACTTGTATTGGATTATATAACCAGTGAAAAACTTATTCTCTTGGGAATTTCCAGAACTCTGTAGCAGAGCCAAAATACACTGACCTTGAATACATTGTTCTTGAACAAAGTGGATGTACTGCACATTGAATAGATGTTACTATTTCATACTGAGCACATAGTACTGAATGCTCTCATGCTCAATTATCTGACAGTGATGCTAGTAAGAATAATACATAATTTTTAATCTTATTTAAAATGTATTATGCACTCCCAGTGATTTACGAGAAAATACTCTTCTGCTCTTCAGGGTTTGCTGTCTATTCATCAGAAGAAAGACAGCTGGTTTTAGGGCTGGTGATGGGTTTTTCCATTGTTTTCAAAAGACAGAGATCTATGCATATGCTAACTTTCAGAGAAGCTACAGTGATCAGTGGAAGCACATAAAAAAGTTCCCACCAGAGATCTCGGTGCTATCTACCAACTCTCACCTTAAAGACGCTATCAGGCTGCTGCTAAGCTCCTGAGAAGGTGGCCTAGTATGGGGCAGATGTGAGAGAGACTGCAGTAATGGGGCAGGCTCACCTCCTCACTTCACCAAAGGTAACATACTCAGCAGGCAAGGGAGGGTAACCACCCAGAGTCATGGTCAGTCAGAGACCAGCATGTGACCAGCCAGCTGAGGGCCGCCCCATACCACCTCCTGCTCCTTAGTAAAGGCCCATCTGACTGCTCATTATCAAGGACTCTGTGGACTGCAGAGAATGAGACCACCACTGTGCCATGTTTCTATACCATTTTGCCAACACACATGTTCAGTAAATCACAACCCCTCTCTGGTCTCAGTGTTTTCACCTGCAAAGTGAAAGGGAAGGACCAGATGACCTCCAACGCAAACAGTGGTCATGAATTAGGAATAACAAATGAATGACTATAAACCAGGTACACAACTTAAAGTGTCAAGGATTGTGTGGAATAAGCAAAAGGTGTCTGGACCATGAACTTTTCAAATAATGAAGTTAACAAATAGATGGAACAAATTTATAGTTTCTCCACTTCCTTCAGTTGCCCTTGGGTAGAGGTCATGCTGTCCCCTAACTCTTCTGTGTTCTTAGGAAAATGGTACAATTTTCCATTTCTGTTCTGGTTCTCTCCCACCAAAATGGTCCAAAACCTGGTATTCTAAGCTCTACATTGCCCCTGGCAAACATTCTCACCTTTATTAAGTAGGTGCTCAATAAGTGTCAGTACTGGCCCCCAAACATCTCCTAAACAGAAAAGCCTCTGATGGCAATTATACTGTAAGGCTCTACTTTCTCACCCGCTATGATCTAGTCCTTTCACCTACATCATACCACAGAAGTCTACATTTGGGACCCTTATAGAGAACATCTGCTATTTGTCAGAAAACTCCTGCTTCAAGCTGTGCTCTCCAAGTCAAGGGGGCGTGTCTTTAGTCCCTGTCTTGCATTTATGTTCTTTTCTTTTCCTTTAGCTAAAATACTACTCTCACAATCTGCTGTCAGGATGCACTTGGCCTGCCCTACTGTAAAGCTACACTCATGACCACCATGACTTCAGACAGGCCCCTGCAATGTGCACCATCTCTTATCTGCTCTTCCCATCACTGAGATGCTCAGTCTGAGATCCAGAGACACCTCTGAGATTCCCCTTTGATTATCATTCCTGACCTGGATAGGGTACTAATAATTTTGGAAGAGGACCCTGAGCTGTGTCCTTCACCAGCACTTCATTTCTCACCACCTCCTCAGACTTACCACCTCCCACAGACTCCCAAACCCTGAAACTGAATTAAAGGTGTTTTCCCTCTTTGAAAAGTTATAGCAAACAGCTCCTAAACTCTCACCTTGGAAAACATATTTAGCTCACTGCCAAGCTCCAGGGTCACAGGAATTAAGGGATGGCCCATTTAAAACAAACCATATGGAGTAGCACCAGGGAATGTCTCCCTTCTGGGGCATGTATGAAATTCAAGAAGGCCCTGACCAGCAATCCCCTGTACTTCAGAACATCATCCCCTCTCCTGCCCTATCCCCGCCCCCTGCAGCTGCACTGACACACGTGGGCTGACGCGGTACCCTGGGAAACAGACCACAGCCCTCCCTGGCGCCCAATGATTACAGGGCAAGTCTGAAAGCAGCAACAAAACTAAGAAACAAAGCCTTCTGTGAAACCAGAAACTGCACAAGGTCACAAAAACAGAAAGAACTTGTAAATCCTGATAGCCCTTCGGTGAGGAATTTTCCTAAGCACCTGTGTCCAGCTCTGAAACAGGCAGGCTTGACACATACCTGAGATGACAAGAACACAGATCCAGTCACCCCTTGGGAAAGACTATTCAAGGTCATGGGACTTTTAAGATATGGATCATTTTCAGGCTTATCTATGATAACAGCCAAGGCACAGACTAAACAACCACTTTGAAAACACGCTTCAGACAAGACATGCCATATCCTTGCACACTTACGCGGCCTTAGGTAAATGGAGCCAGCATCAATGGCTGGGGGAGGAAAACCCCAACTCCGACTCTTCAAATAATGCTTATGAAATCTAGTACTTAGAATACAACTCTGCTAGTAACTAATAATAGGTCTCTATGTTTTGTTTTGTTTTTAAGAAATAAAAATCCATCTTGTACCACCCTCCCTCCCTCTTCAGGAGTTTGAGGAAAATCACCATAAAGAGAAAAACAAAGTCAGTCAAAAAGCTGCCTAAAGGATGTGCAATTACGTGTGATTTAGAAAGTCTGTATGATTAAAGCCAGAAGAATGGCTGTGTACTTGGCAAGTAGTCGGCAATGCATTTAAGCAAATACTTTCAACTATCTGTCCTCCTCCTTCCACTACACACCTCCCTAATTTGCAAAGATTTGTTCAACAGGCCCACGTTTCTCAAAGTGCATTGCCAGTCCAACACCAGGATCACCTGGAAGCTTGTTAGAAATGTAAATTCTCAGCACTCTACCTATCCCCAGACCTGAGAAATCAAAACCTTGAGGGTGGGGCTAAGTCCTGTGAGCTTGAACAAGTTCACAGGGGATACAAACCTGGGAGAACCTCAGCACTGAGGCCAGGCACCAGCAGGCCAGTGGGCTTCCTTCTCTACTACGCCAAATACTGCTCTCCTTCTAGCAGCCATAGAACAGCCAAAGGCCCCTCCCCAAATGCTGCGCCCCCATGTGGGGCCTCATGACACTTCACAGGTGGGTGGTGGCAGGAATAAGAGATCTATCCTGAAATAGAAGAGAGGAAGAATGTCTAGGGCCTTGGACTCTGAGCTTGTTTGTACATTGTCCTGGAAGATAGCTTTAAAAATGCTGATGCCCTGTACCACTCCCACAAAGGGTGGTTCTAGGCTTCTGACTATTAGGAGAAAATGCCTCGAGTGACTATAATGTGCAAACATGTTTAAGTCTGCTTATTATTCTGCCACCACTAAAAGAGAGTTGATGCAGGAGTAAGAGATGGCTGAAATTTAGCATGATGGAGAACTTCCCCAAGGAAATCCGACCTAAGGTGTGGTGGTGGTTGCACAGCAGATCTGGCTCTGAGGCCTCCCTCTTTAGAGGGACACCAGGGAGGGCTTGATGCAAATGACTAGGCATTATCAACCTGTTCTCCTTATAAGGATGCTGGTATTAAGGCAGGTCAATATTACTCAGTCATACTGGCCCTAGCTGGAGCTGGCTGGGACTCAAACTCAGGACTGCTCAGCTGGAATGTGAGCTCTAAAAGAAGCTCTAAAAATTGGCAAGTGAGACCTCACCTCTCATTTCCTGATGTGATAGTCAACAACTAGCTGAATACTATCCTCTTTTTTAATCCTCTCTTTCTTTTTAAATTTCTTTATTTCAATTGTAAAATATGGCCTAACAAAATTTACCATTTTAGCCATACACTGAAGCAGTATTTACTACATTTACACTGTTGTGCAATATTACCACCATTTCCAGAACTTTCTTCATCTGGCAGAATAAAAACTTCACATTTCTCCCACCCCATAACCCCTGGCAACCATCGTTTCTTCTTTCTCTATGAATCTGATGACTCTAGGTACCTCCTATAAGTGGAATCAAGTAGTATTTGTCCTTTTGTGACAGGTTCATTTCACCTCAAGGTTATCCACAATGTAGCATGTGTCAAAATTTCCTTCCTTTTTAAGGCTGAATAATATTCTACATTTCTTCTTCAACAAACAATTCTCAGTTTTAAAGTCCAAACCCCAGAGTCAAGCTCTGCATTTCCCATGACTATAAAAATAAACACTGCAATTTTCCTGCAATGGTTGGCAATCATATACTTCAGTCTTTTTTCGGGAAAGCTGCAAGATGTTCCCATTATTTAATCTCTGCCTTGTATATTGGCTCCAAATCCCTCAGAGGGAAATAACTTAATCTGATCTGAGGGGACTGACGAAGAGCTCATGAAACTTAAGAGCCTTTCCTTTTTGTCATATCATGATGTCTAACCCATAGCCTAGTTCTTCAACCACTTCTGAAATACTGAGATTGACCAAAAATCAATTCCAAAGGAATAAAAACAATTGACTATAGCTGATTATATAGTAAAGGGGATTAATTTGCTCAAAACTGGAAAAATAAATACAGAAGTAGGGTGGGTTTGTGGGCTCCTCCTCTGGTGTTCAGTGATTTCCCCCACACCTGATCCTCTTTCTCATACATATTGGCTCTCTCCTCAGGATGCCTTCCCTCCTGGTCACAAGATGGCTCAGACACCAGCAGGAGCTAAGTTCTTCTTATTCACTTTCAGGGTGAACACCACTTCCCAGAGCTACCAGACTGAAGTTCTTGGCAGTGTTCTAATGGATCAAGCTGAAATGGATTATTACCTGTGGCCAGGAAATACCTCTTCCTGATTATAGTGTGGGGCATATTCTACCCTTTGGGGAGAAGATGTGGTTTTGACTAATTTATACCAAGTTTGGGGTTACTCTCACTTAAAAGATATGGATGCTTTGCAGTATAGGTAGACAAGTCCTGGAGGAAAATCTGGGAACTGGGAGCAGAAGCAAATGGTTGCTGATCCAGATTCCTAATGGCACCTCATAGATTAAGTAACACTCAAAGTAATACTTGTGCCAAAATTTCATATACTTCTTGAAAACTCCTTATTAGAGGAATAGATAACCAATTTTTTTCTTTTCTTTGCTTAATTATGACCTTAATGATTCACAGACATTTATACATATTCATATATATATTTTCACTTCTAGCATTTTGAAACCAGTTATTTTTCGTGGATTTGATTTTGAGGACTAAAAAGTTTGATTAATACATTTCTGTTTTGTTTTGTGTTTTTTTGTTGTTGTTGTTGATTTAAAAAAAAATTTACTTTATACATTTTCTCTATTTCCCTTGAATCTCTTTCTCTCTTCTCTTCTGCTAACAGCCAATCTCTATTGTTCTCTCTCACTCTTCCTATAATTTTTTACTTCTATCTTCTCTCCTTCTCCCTTGAAATCATTACATCCTACATCATTTCTGTTCTCTGCCTGTCCACCAATTGAAATTGAAAACCCTTTGCAAACTTACTGTTTTTATTGTAGGCAATAACTGATCATATCATTTGCTTATTAAGACAACCTTGTAGACATCATAGCAGGAACTCTTTGGTTTAATGCTGTATATTGTTTGCATTGGTTGTTGTTATTATTTGTCTCCCTCTAGCTGATGAAGTATTGGAAACCTTCAGGGACACTATAAGGCTACACAGTAGAAACTTGGTCTTAGGCCCATACTGTTATATGGGTAGACACACAAAATGAAAAAGGGAACAAATTACCACAAACAATCCAAGATATTCCAATAACAGAATCTATTGCCATCAGAGTAGAAGACATGGCAGAGAAGAGTTTAGAATGTACATAACTAATCTACAATGTAACTAATTCTACAATGTAAGGAACGATATCAGAGAGAAAATAGAAGAAGAATTAGAAAATAAAAGTGAAAACCAGCAAAGGGAGAAACTACATTAGAATAATAGTCAATCAAAGGAGGAACTAATCCTAATTAAAAACCAGAAATAAATCAAAATGGCAGGGAATAGAAATCAAACCTCAATAATAACATTGAATATAAATGGCCTAAACTCATCAATCAAAAGACATAGACTGGTAGATTGGATTGAAAAACAAGACCCAACAATATGCTGTCTCCAAGAGACTCACTTCATAGGCAAAGACATCTACAGACTGAAGGAAAAACGATGGGGAAAATCATATCATTCACATGGATCTCATAAATGAGCAGGGATTTCTATCTTTGTACCAGATAGAGTAGACTTCAAGCCAAAGTTAATGAGAAGGGACAAAGAAGGACATTTCACATGGTTCAGGGATTGTATATCAACAAGACTGAATAATAGTAAATATTTATGCCCCAAACAATGGGGCATCTATGTACATCAAATCCTTCTCAATTTCAAAAAACAAATAGAATACAACATAATAATACTAGGTGACTTTACCATACCTCTCACACCAATGATAGATCCTCCAAAAAAACCTAAATAAAGCAGTTTTGGAACTAAAAAATACAATTAATAATTTAAACTTAACAGACATATATAGAATATTTATTCCACCAATGACTACATATGCTTTCTTCTCAGCAGCCCATGGATCCTTCTCTAAAATAGACCATATCTTAGGCTACAAAGCAACTCTTAGCAAATACAAAAAAGCAGAGATAATACTTTGCATTGTATCAGATAATAATAGAAAAAATTAGAAATCAATGAGAAAATAAAAAATAGAAGCCACTCCAAAGCCTGGAGATGAAATAATATATTATTGAATGACAAATGGATAGCAGAAGAAAACAGGGATGAAATTAAAAAATATTTAGAGGTAAATGAAAATGGCAATACAACATATCAAAATCTCTGGGTCACTATGAAGGCAGTGCTAAGAAGAAAGTTCATTGCATTAAACTCACTCATTAAAAGAATAGAAAGTCAACAAATAAATACCCTAACATTATATCTCAAAGTCCTAGAAAAAGAAGAACAAATCAACACCAAAGGCAGAAGACAGGAAACAATGAAAATAAGAGCTGAAATCAATGGAATTGAAACAAGAGAAACAATCCAAAAAAAAAAAAAATCAACAAAAGAAAAATTTGGTTCTTTGAAAAAAATAAATAAAATCAATAAACCTTTAGCCAAGCTAACAAAAAGAAAAAACTTAATTAATAAAATTCATAATAAAAAAGGAAATACATAAAGACACTACTGAAAATACAGACAATAATCAGAAACTATTTTGAAAATTTATACTACAATAAAATACTTGAATACATCAATAAATTTCTAGAGACATATGACCTAACCAAATTAAATCCAGAGGACAGAGAAAATTTAAACAGACCAATTTCGAGCAATGAAATCAAAAGCCTACCAAGAAAGAAAAGCCCAGGACCAGATGGATTCTCAGCTGAGTCCTAACAGACCTTCAAAGAACTAACACCAAAACTCCTCAAATTATTCCATGAAATAGAAAAGGAGGGAATCTTTCCAAACTCATTCTATGAAGTTAATATCATCCTGATACCAAAACAAGACAAAGACACATCACATTCTAAATGGAGAAAAACTGAAAGCATTCCTTATAAAAACTGCGACAAGACAGGAGTGTCCTCTTTCACCACTTCTATTCCACATAGTCGTGCAAACTCTAGCTAGAGAAATTAGAAAAAAGAAAGGGATATGAGTAGGAAAAGAAGAGCTCAAACTCTCCCTATTTGCTGAAGACATAATTCTATATTTAGAAGATTAAAAAAAAAAAAACTCCACCAGAAAACTTCTAGAACTCATAAATGAATTCAGTAAAGTGTAGGATATAGAATTAACATCCACAAATCAATTGCATTCCTATATATCAGTAGTGAATCAACTGAAAGAGAAATCAGGAAAACTATCCGATTCACAACAGCCTAAAAAAATAAACAAATAAAATACTTGGGAATCAATCTAGCAAAAGAAGTAAAAGATCTCTATAATGAAAACTACAGAACTCGAAAGAAAAAAAAATGAAGAAAACTTTAGAAGATGGAAAGATCTCCCACGTTCTTGGATAGGAAGAATTAATAGTCAAAATGGCCATACTACCAAAAGTGCTATTAGATTTAATGCAACTCCTATTAAGTTTCTAATAACAATAGAAACAGAAAAAGCAGTAATATAATTCATTTGGAAAAATAAAGGGTCCAGAATAGCCAAAGCAATCCTCAGCCAGAAAAGTGAAGCAAGAAGCACCACAATACCAGACCTTAAATCATGTTGTAGAACTAGAGTAACAAAAATGGCATGGTATTGGCACCAAAACAGACACAAAAACCTATGGTACAGAATAGAAGATACATAGACAAACCCACATAAATATAGCTACCTCATATTAGACAAAGGTGCCATAAACATACACTGGAGAAAAGATAGCCTCTTCAACCAATGGTGTTGGGAAAACACAATGGAATATTACTCAGCTATCAAGAGAAATGAAATTCTATTATTTGCCAGTAAATGGATGGAACTGGAGACTACTGTGCTAAGTAAAATAAGCCAATCCCAAAAAACCAAAGGCTAAAAGTTTTCCCTGATAGGTGATGCTGATTCACAATAGGGGTGGAGTTGGGGGTGGGGCTCACCAGATTAAACAGGGAAGAGTTGGGGGATGGGAATTGGAAAGACAATATAATGAATCAGACTTAACTTTCCCATGTTCATATGTGAATATATGATCAGTGTAACCCCACATCATGTACAACTCACAAAAATGGGAAGTTATACTCCGTGTATACATAATATATCAAAATACATTCTACTGTCATGTGTAACTAAAAAGAACAAATTTTGTAAAGGTGGTGGGGAAGCCTGCTTCATGTTTTTAGAAACTCTGAGATTATTTCATGGATGTCATATGGTCACATCTTAAAGAAAAATTTACATGGTTAGTTTAAGCAAAATTCTGTTTATTCACAGTTTGGGGGTCTCACCAGAGATAATTCCCAGTGTGTATATGGGAACAGAAGTGATGTACTTATTCTCTTTTGAGCTCAGCTGTGCAAACTGGTCTTTCCTCATCTCAACTGCTCTACACACACCATTAGAGGGGGAACACTTAAGCTATTCTCATGCTGTTAAAAAGATAAATGCCTTCCTGCAAAAAAAAAAAAAAATTTTTTTTTTAATTGTCAGTAGAGTAAGAGATGGAAGGAGGAAGACAGGGAGGAAGGGAAAATCAGCTTTAACATCAGAAACTTGATAAGTGTGGTGCTGGTAAACAAAGAACACTCTGGACTTTGTAACAATTGCCAGTAATGGAGCAAATAAGCCCACAACCCAAGATTAAGCTTGATCTTAATTTTTTAAATCTTTTTTTTTGGTGGGTGTTTTTTTTTTTTTTTTTTTTGTCTCTTTTGGAACTGGGGGGCGAACCTAGGACTTTGTGAATGCAAGGCAGACGCTTTGCCACTGAGCTACATACCAGCCCTTTGATCTTAATTTTTTTTCTTTCCTTTATCATCAAAGTTCAAATCTCTAGCATAAGTCCTTGCTGATTCACAGATGAACTGCAGCAGGAAACTCAAGCCCTGATCTATGGTTTCCAAGGTACATGAGGCCCCATAGTCAATCTCACTGTAGGAACATCCTGACTCAGATCAACTGCCCATCTTCAATTTCTAGGCTTCATTAGATATAAAACTCTGACTTATTCCTTAAATCCCTATTCTTCTCCCCTTTCCTCATCAAATATACATGCCTGTGTCAGCACTACACCTACACAAGTTTATTCTATTCATATAAATTCAGAAACCCCTATGAAACAATAGACCATGAAGACAGAGACAGGACAAGACTGGTGCACAAAAAGGAAGAGACTAGGAGAATGGTGTACAGGGGGAAAAAAATCTCAGAAGTTCTAATAAACACAATTCTCCAGAGAACTAAATACCATACAGGACAGCTGGAACAACAAGGTATGTATGTTAGTCATCCTTCTGATCTCCACACTGGGCATGTGGATGGAAGGATGAACAGATGGATGGACTACACACACATGGGGACACAACTGACTCCCCACTCTGGGGACCCCATCAAATTGCAAGTTACACTTAATCACACAATGATGATCTGAAGTTTATCAACAATGCCCAAAGCTTCATCCACAGAATTAAGTCATGAAAAATCATTCTCCAACTTTACACATTCCAATACAGTGTCCAGGGGTCGAGGATGACACACTGGGATCTTACTGACTGGGATTTCCAAGGCTTAGAGGCCAGAAATCTCTTTGAAAATGTAATAGCACTCTTGTCTCCAAAACATGCAAACAGTCAAATCTGACATAACTGTGAGGGACATCCTGAAACTATCCCTGGACTCCTCTGTTCAAAGGTCTTTGGGGTAAAACTCTATGCCCAAATCTATCTCTTCCCCCTAATTTTTAATCCCAGCAGAGACAACCCACCAGCCCATGGCACCACTCATCATCACCTCCAAACTTGGAAGTCACACTGACATGGTGGAGATCCAGGACTCCACAGAACAAAGGAATTCTAAGGTTCCTGGACAATGTGTAGAACCAAGCAGAACTGGGAGGGAAGGGACAGAAGAATTAGTGACTGCTGATTGTTGATAGCTAGAGGCTGATTTACACCCAGAGATCTACTGAGCACAGGAGGCAACCCAAGACCACAAAGAGAGGCAGAGACAAAGAAAGGAGATTAGCCCTTCTGGGAATAATCCACCAGACGGATAGGGATAGAACATCTCAAAAAAAAACCATTTTGCCTCGAAAAACCTTTGAGCATGTGCCATGTACAAGTTAAAAATAAAAAGGAAGGGGGGGGGAGACAAAATAGTTAAGGGTAATGAATGTAACACAGTGCTACTATTGGCATACTTGAAAAAGGTAGAATAGAATCATAAATTCTCAGGCAAAATGAAACAGAAAATAACCATATCAGCAATGTCTACATGAAAGCGCCAATAAGGCCCCTTCACATCCTGGTCTAATTAAACCTTTTTCACAAATACCAGCAATCAATATAAAAAAATATTTCTTATTCAATTTGGGCTTATTGGTTTAATCACTGGGATTACAACCTGCTGTGATTTGGAGAACATCTGATCTATTTGAATATACTTCTTACCAAGTCTTAGAAAGAAATGATGACTGTGTTCTTATTTTCCCTGTTTCTGCATAGCACTGTTGCTAGACCAAGGGCTTACAAGACCCCTGGGAACAGGCCAGTGCATATAGTACCATTGAATTCTTACAGAAAAGACTAAGAAAGCAAGTAGAAAAGACATTCATTTTTGAACACTTTAGACCACTCATTAGAGCAAAAATAGGTAAGTTTGCTTAAGGGCTTAAGTGATTTAAGTGACAACATGCAAAAATGTATTGCTTCATGAGTAGGTCAGCCACAAGATGCACAACAGAGAAATGCTAGTCTTTGATGCTGTTTGCTTACAAAGAAAATATGAAGAATATTCCTGTTGAAGAATTTTCACAAAACTGAGAGAAATATGTACATAAACACTTTAAATTGTTGCTGTTTCTTTTGATATATAGAGTCTGTAGCAAAAGAGTTAAAATCACAGGAGAGGTCATATAACCTGTTTTTTTTTTTTTTGGCAACCAACATTAAAGGGGTTCACATTCACATTATCCAAATGTATTAATATGTAAGCTCTAAGGGGTCAGGGTTGTGCATTTTTACTTTAAAATTTGATCCCTCTTAAACAATGCCACAGTGTAGAAATTGGCATCCACGACTATTTTCCTCAGAGAGATTCTGTATCAATGGAAATCCAAGGTATATTTAAAAAAAAAAAAAAAAAAGTCAAAGACCAGCAGGGTGATGCACACTTCTGTAGTCCCAGCTACTGGGGAGATTGACACAGGAAGATTTGAGCACAGGAGTTCAAGGCCAGCATGAACCTGGGCAACACAGTGAGACACCCAGCTTAAAAAAATAAAACAGTGCAGAAGGATGAGGAGATGTCAGCCCAATTTTCTGGACACACAATTTCACCAAATTAACTGAAGAATGGTGTATGAGGGAAGGACTTGTGAAGAAGGATTTTTCATTTGGCAAGAGGCATAGAGGGAGTCAACTATTTCCTCTAGCAGTTTAGTTTACTAACTCACAACATCTGTCAGTCGTCTCATCATCCAGAATCTTACCTCATTTCTAGAAAGCACACAGGTCTGAGTGGCAGTCTGCAGAATGATAAATTCTGGGAATTTCTATTATTTAGCAACATCTCAGGAAAATACCACCCCCATGTGAAGACACAAATATTCAAACAATGTTAAAGATCCAACTTGGGAGGTAAGACATAGTGTTGCCACCTCTTCTGTATCCTAACAGCACCAGCGGGAAGCAAAACCCTCTACCTGCCAGGGACACTGTGCCCACTGGCAGAGGAAACAAAACAGACTAAGTGGAAAGTTTTGTGCTCTCATCCCTATAACATCCTGTTTTAACCAAGAACCATGGAATTTAGTATATTCTATCACTTCTTAAAAACATATCAAGATAAAAACCTATGGATAAGATCATCGCATTTGCCCATTATTGAATATTGACAATAAAAATATTTTCTGGGATATTCAAAACTGATAAAACCCATTATATTTTTTAAAAAGTTTTTTGTTGTTGTTGTTGTTTGTGTTTTGTACTGAGAATCAAACCCAGAGGATGCTTTACCAATGAACTACATCTTCAACCCTTTTTGAGACAAGGTCTTGCTAAATTGCTGGGGTTAGCCTTAAACTTGTGATCCTCCTGCCTCAGCCTCCTGAGTCACTATGATTACAGGCAATGTACCACCATGCCCAGCTCAGAAAAAAATATTTCATCTAGCCTATGAAAAATTATGACACTGAGGCAGTTCACCCTGCAGTTCACTGATTAGGAAATAACATGAAGGACCTAATAGATGCACGTAAAAAGTAACTATTTATAACTAATGATCCAGAGAGTACAAAGAAAATAAGTGAATACCAACCATGTAAAAATCCTAGCTGGTTTTCTAACAGCTCAAAAGGCATGAATGAGAGAATAGGCAACTAACTAGGGTAGCAGGGGTTGAGGGCATGCTGGCCAGGGCCCCACTCTGATCATGCAGCCCTGAGATACTGTACCTGGCTAGATCTGCTGGAGTTTTTCTACAAACAGATTTATCTATTAGTCACTTGAGAAGTAACCCCCTGTTGAGACTTTTCACAGTAACTTGAATTAACAAAGTAACTGACTTAGTACAGAATTATAGGTACAAGATGATCATGACAAAACAGCTTAAGGTGATATTGTTAATGCCTTCATTAATAATCAAGATGTTTGCTTCCTACCACCCACAATAGCTGTACCAACTTTGGCAGAGATTAATACTACAAGATGTTTTTTAAAAGACTAAAAAGGAACCACTGGGATACAAAGATGGGTCCCTACAAATTCACAGAAAGTTAAATAATTAAAAACTACATTTTGGGCTGGGGATATAGCTCAGTTTTTAGAGTGCTTGCCTTGTATACATAAGGCCCTGGTTCAATCCCCAGCACCACACCAAAAAAAAAAAAAGAAAAAAGAAAAAAAAATCACAATTTTCAGTCTCCGCTCAAATCATTCTGATATATTAACAATGGCAAGTCCACTGCTGGTTCTGCAATTTCTGAATTATTATATCAAAAAGAGTATTATTTACCTTGTTCAAAGAAATTGAAGCTCAAAGACATTAAACAGCTTTTTCAATGTATCCTATCTGGGAAATATGTACCACTGAAACCAGTGTTTCTTACACAGTACTGCAAGGCTGAAGTATACGGCAATTTTATACATGGAGCCAAAAGTACTTATGGCTGTAACTCTCTGTCTCTCTCAATCTGCTGACAACAAATTTCTTTTTAATCAAAGGACAGGCTTTGTCTTGAGGTTTCTCAGTGCTACAGGAGACTCTTGTCCACACCCATTGTCAGAAATTAGATTTTCCATGGTTCTCAAATCTGTTCTGTGCACAAAAACCTAAAAGTTACAAGTGCCTTCTTGTGTAATAAAAATGCAGCGTGGGTATACTTAACTTCCAACCATTAAGTATATAATTTTATGTCACACATAAATACACACACACATACCCCACATACACAAAGACAAAAATAAGGAATGGCTTTGATATGTAGAATATAATGGTTACTTTTCAATCTTTCAATGGATCAAAATTCTCATTGTTACCATTCATAAAATTAGAATTTTCAGATTACCTACTTCATCCTCATTTTGTTAAAGTGTAAATCCAATAAGCAGAAAACTCAGGAAAAGTGGGAGGTAGGAATCAAAACAAAGATAACTAGAAATGGGAACTTGTGCTCAGTAAAACCAAGTGGGAGAGCAAAGGCATTTCCAGGGATCTGGAAAGTCTGTTTGGATTAAATTCATCACTTGAATGATGGACAGCTTATTATTATTGAATTTATTTAAGCCTTAGAATAAATGAATGAGGGGAATTCTGGTTCAGTGGGAAAACCCTTCAGGGATACCCATAATAACTACAGAATGAAGTATACTTGCATGGCTCCCAAAGTGCTCTGCATCCTTGCAGTCCAGTCTCACTTTCCATCCCTGCTCTTTCCCTGAGGTTGCCTCCAGTTCTGCAAGTTACACAGTACACTGTCCTCCTCACTGGTCCTCACTGGTCCAGATTCCCAGCAAAATTTAGGCAGGTTCCACAGGTGCCACTGCAGAACACTGGAAGCCCTCCCTCTCCTATGTGTCACCAGCAGGCCCATCATGTGGCACCCATCACTAGCACAGCATCATTTACTCATTTGTCCTCTCCCCACTGGATTATGAATGTCTTGAGAATGGTCCTTGAAAGGAGAGCCTTGGTATACAGCTGAGTTGAGAAAGAGTTAGCTGTCCAAGCAAGGGAGGTGAATGCCTACAATGCTAGATGAAGTATTGCGAAGAATCTAGTAATTAAAACACATTCATTTCTTTTAAAAACACATTCATTTCTTTTTTAAAAATATTTTTTAAGTGTTGACGGACCTTTATTTTATTCATTTATTTATATGTGGTGCTGAGAATTGAACCCAGTGCCTCACAGATGTAAGGCAAGCACTCTACCACTGAGCCACAACCCCAGCCCCTAAAATACATTCATTTCTATGGTTAGCATCTATCTCACCATATCTCTAGATAAAAAGTGTTGGCATGATTGCTGGACTTCAAAGAGAAAAGGGGAAAAACAAGGAGGTTAATCACACACTAACCTAGAACGTATCCTAGAACAAAGATTGTGATATCTGAAGTCCTGGATTTATGCAATAAAAATCAAATCTTTTGGATAAACAAAATGTGGTATATCCACACAATGGAATATTACTCAGTCATGAAAAGGGATTAAGTACCGATACATGCTATGAAACAAACCTTGAAAACTTTGTATTAGGCGAAAGAAATCAGACATATTTTGTAAATGCATTCATATAAAACATCCAAAATACGTGGTTGAATCTACAGAGACAGACTACAGATTGGTGGTTGTCAGGGACTGAAAGGAAGGGGGAATAGGTAGAGACTGCAGAGAAGGGACAGGATTTCCTTTGGGGATGATGAAAATATTTATAGAGAGAGATGGTGGTTGCACAGTAGTGTGACTATATTAAATTTCACTGAATTGTCCACTTTTAAATGGCTGGTTTTATGTTATATGGACTTTACCTTAACAAAAAATTAAAAATGCAAATCCACCATACACATCAGAAAGAAAGTCTAAAACAGATTTCCAATGCTCTGGACACATATGGACCCAAAATAGAGTCAGAAATAGAACATTGTAAGTAATTATTATTTGAACACTTAGTATCATTAGGAAAAAAAACTATAAAGTTTTTAAATGGTTTAGTATTTTCTGATATCCTACTATCTCTGAAAATTCTTCTCAATATTTATAAAGTGTTCCCATTCCCTATTGCTGAAGTCTTCTTTTTATAATGAAATCTAATTTCTCTATTGGGTAAAAATCCCTGACATTCTTCCACATGTAATTTCTTACATGTGGAAAATAGTACACCAACAATCTATGTGTGTTACTCATGAAGGCTCATGATTTTAGCACGTGAATAATTTATTGTACTTCAAAACATTCTGCTTTTCTTGTCTTGTGACAAAGGTAGTATAACAAAAAAACTACACAGAAAAAAACCTGCTAAAACTCATTTATGAATATACCTCCATTCCACTAAAAGTTACATTTTAGGTGACTTTTTGCTGGTTAATAAGGAGAAAAGTTATATTGCAGTAAAAACACAAAAGCCTCGAGTAATTAAAATCTCTACTAAGTAATGAAAAGCTAATCCTGTAGTGAAGAGGTGTGGGCTGAAGGAAGAAGGGGTGTTAAATATGCAAATGGAGTGTCTATTTATTGCTAATGCAGCCGCTACAAGAACAAATCAGATGCAATGTACCAAGTGTTCTCATCAACATTTGCTTTCTCCAGAAAAATGGAAAAGCTAAACCTACCTGGCTCATACAAGGCACAGGCTGCTCCCAAGTCCCAGGATGGGAAAAAATGCTCTAGAAACACAAACACCATCATCTTGTTAGAAGTGTAAGGCATTTGCAGCCACCTGTGACAACTCACCAACCTGAAAACACAGCAAAAAGAGGTGGGCCTTATCTAAACAGGGTCTCAAGTCTCACAAAGCCACTTGGTCTAGTTGTAGTAAGTGAACCTTGTTTAAGATTACAACTTGGATGAGAGTAGGATCCCTAAAGAGCCTTCCTAGGGTCCTCAGGATGCTGCATATTAACATGGTTTATGCTGCCTCACAAAGAAAGGTGACAGGAAAGATGGGAAAGTTACTAGTTCCATACCAGAAAAAATGAACAATTCTTTGTTCTTAAAAGAGAAAAAAAAAGTGGGGCGCGGGGGGAGTCACCATTTCAACTGTACAATGTACAAAAGCAAACTAAGGCCCTGAGGATCATGTGCAACCCCCTTCATATCTTAAAGACCACCAGCAAATAATTTTTTTCTTGTCTTTTTTTTTTTTTTTTTTGTATGGAGGATTGAACCCAGGGAAGCTTAACCACTGAGCTACATCCCCAGCTCTTTCTTTATAATTTATTTAGAGACAGGGTCTTGTTGAGTTGCTAAGTGCTTTGCTAAGTTTCTGAGGTTGGCTTTGAACTCATGAATTCTCCTGCCTCAGCCTTCCAAGCTGCTAGGATTACAGGTGTGCGCCACCACGCTTGGCACCACCAAATATTGAGCAAACAAAGTTGAAGGACACAAACCGATGGAGAAAAACAAAGTTGGACCAGAAAAAGTAAATCTTTCCCCGAGTTAGACTATGTATGATGAATACCATATACAATGTCAATATTAAATAAGAAGAGCCTAGCACAACTTCATTTATATACATTGCAATGTTTTAATTTTCTCTTAAAGTTTTCTTTATCCTTTATATTTAGTTTACATATTTGGATGCATATAATTTGTTTGAAATAATAGAATCACAGGGTTCAAAATCAAAAGATATTTATGTAAGAAGTAACAACTTTAATCAATTTCTTGCATATTCTTCTGATCTTTTTATGCAAATTAATGGTCACCATCTTATTCCACTTTCTGCTGCTATAAGTGAATATCACAAACTTGGTAATTTATGCAGTTTCCTTGACTCATGGTTTTAGAGGCTGGGAAGCCTAAGAGCATGGCACCCACATCTGGTAAGGGCCTTGTTGCTACATTAGGACTGGCTGAGAGAATCACACAGCATGACAGAACAAGTGTGCTAGTTGGAGTCTCTCTTTCTCTTCTTATAAAGCCACTAATGCCATCATGGGACCCCACCCTCATGACTCATCTAATCCTAATTACCTCCCCAAAGTCCCATCTCCAATTATCATCAATGTATGAATTTGGGGATTAAGTTTCGAACACATTAACTTTTGGGGAGCACATTGGAGCCCTAACAGTCACTCTACACATGCAGGAATTAATATTGTCAGAACAAGTTAAGTTGCATCATTGTAAGAGGTGGGGAAATGAATACTGCAGTCTCTATATGCAAAGGCCCTACACATAGTGTCTATATTAAAGGTTCCTGTGTATCATCTATGTTCCAAGACATGAAATAAATATGAGATGGCAAGATGGGTAGATGAAATAGATAAAGAGCAATAAAGGGCTGGTGTGTAATTAAGACACAAGATTTGCCTGTTTCTCCCAGTAGACCCAAAGCCAAGAACAGTAAACCTGTTCGTCACTGTACTCCTCCATACTAGCACAGTGCATGACAGGTAACAGGTGGCCAAAAAATGTTCACTGAAAGAATGTATCAACCAATGCTACATCATGGGGGAGGGATTTGGAGATACCCATGGAAGAAAAGAAAGCCTCTTCTTGTAGGGGCAAAGGTTTAAGCATAGGAATAAGGCTCTGCTCGACAGAAAGATCTGCTTCAACCCTGAGTAGAAGTGAGACACTCCTACAGAGGTATACATGTTTTCACATGGCTTTTCTTAGCCTGGGAAGGGTATAGGTGTCCTAATGTCATACCTAGAGCTCAGGTAGACTCAATCAGTAGCCAGTCTTGGACAAACTATGAAGTTTAACCTTTGTCACTGTCCTCTGTGACTGTTACATGGAAGTCATTTCCCCACCTTCCAAATGCTACTCTTTTCATATTCATCCCTTCTTCCTCCCTCTTATGACTTTGTAGAGCTTTCTTCATTTTCACTGTGCCTCTGTATCATTTTCTTTTTCTTTCTTTCTCTTTACCTGTCCCTGAAATTCATGTAGGACCCTGCAAGATCTCAAGGGCTATGCAATAACAGACAGCACTGACATTATAAGCATCAGTGATGTGTCTTCATGAAACAAGCCATCAAAGATAACACCAGTGAATAACTGAGGTGTACCAAGTGCCCCACTGTACCCTTGCAGTTGCTCTCAAGGGAAAACACTCAAACTCAGAGCCAGGCTCACCTGAGACACAATGCTATAGAGTCCCTGTAACATGGCTGCTCACCCATCTACTTAGCACAGAGGCCAGGCAGTATTTAGGCCCAGACTCTAACAAGAGGGTCAGGATCCATACAACCCTGTGGAACTCATCTCTGGTTCTTTTACATTTGACAAGAAGCTGTTCAAAATATGTCAGTTTTAAATGCTTTAATAAAGTAAGCCTCAAAAAACAAAGAGTTGAACGATAGTTCCCTTCTCCTTTTTAATCACTGGAGTGTTCTTTGTTTGGTTTGTTTCAAAGAATGGATAATCAGAAAGCACAAGAAATATGCCTTCTTACATAATACTCTCAAACTGCACAGTGACTTAGAGTTCCTAAAACAGAATCTCCATTTTGCCAAAAAAGAAGATTCCCTAAAACCTCCTACATGGAAATTGAGTTGGACTAGACACACTCCAGTCATCAGAAGTGATGCTGATGTGGCCTCCCTCTCCAGACCAAGACAGCCCGTGGCAGACACCCCAGCGCAGAAGCCAGCATGCATACACCTCCGCAATGCCACAGCAGCATGCACTCAACTCAGCTGGAGACACACAAGTACCCACGTAAATGGTCAAAGTGTTCAAGACTCACAGTAAATAATGGCACTTATATTATAGCTATCGTTATAAAGATCTGTAACACTTCAAGAGACTATTATGGGACTATTAAAAAGATTTTGCATTCAATTTTCAAGATGGCTTAGGCAGAATGCCATCACTACAGTAATTGCTTTATTTATCACTATGTAAACGGACCCTAATGCTTCATTAAAAAAAGAGAAAAATGATGGTGCTCTGGTACAACAGCCAAGAAAAACACTGTGGCAAAGAAAGTGGCCCCATCTGCAAATACTGGCCATCATGAATAAGAAGTTAAGTCTCATAGTGCCTTGGGATGACAGGTGACTGGACCACTGGAGGAATTAAAAGGTAGCAAGGTTAAGTAACTCTGCAAGACAAACTATGTTTGAACCTCAGATGGCCACACAATTCTTTCATTAAGAGTTTGTAAGCATTAACTTTAAAATCTGATATACATAGATATCTTAAAACATATGCAATATAAACTATAAATGTCTTTAAAATACTCAACTGTATCCAACATATTGCCCCAGATTCCTAAGAACCTCAAAATAAAAGTCTTCCTCTACTCAGCACATAAGTGGTTAAGAAATCTTCTGACATACATGCATAGCAACAATTTCCAGGTCCTTACTTGTGTTGGCAATTTTGCAAGGACATGGAGTTATTTCTATAGTACCTTGCTGCAATAATACATATGCTCAACAAATGGGCCCCAGGGTGGGGACAGGTTCTTCTCCTGTAATACACAAGATATTTGCCACATGAGATCAAGTCATAAAGGTAGTTTGCGACTTACATCCTGAGACACTGAAAAATGGGAAAATGTACTAAATAATTCCAAAGATAAGACTGTCATTAAAATTAAGAGTGAGCATGCATGTGCTTAGCCTAATGCTGCAGTCCTTTCTGGGGCATCCCAGTACCACTTTATATAAACAGACTGTGAATATAAGCCACAAACACCTGCACTGAGATACCGACAATAACACCCTCCAATTTGGGCTAAGCTGGTTAAGCATTTTGCCCCACATTTTCCAGCTTTGAAGTGAGGAAATGTGACCTCTCCCTGTGTATGTGTGTGTGTGTACTCACTTACAGACATATAATGGAAGTTATTTTAAAAGATTATTCCATTGATAGAAGTATTATTCTCTATACTGACTGATGCTGGGGTGTAGGGAAGGGTGCTAAGGATAAGGGTAAGAAGGGGAGTCCTTTTTTTAGAAGAAACAGACCATATTATGCTGTGTAAGTATTATAATTTCCCTTTGTGAGGTTAAGGGCAATTTTTCCCCATCAATCTATCATCACTTTTAGTGCTATTTCTAAAGGTAGATATGCATACTCTTTTTTTTTTTCCTATCTCCATCCCATAGTACAGAAAATAAAAATTCATTCTAATAAAAGCTTTATGGGGAGAATGGTGGCCTATTTGGTCCTGGCTCCCATCTAGTCCCCTCTCTGGAGTAACAAGGATGACAAATTAAAGTTCTTAACACACAGTGTATGTGGTGGCGGGGATTCCAAATTTCTGAGCATTATCAATGCTCCATGGTTAATGGATCTGATGATAGTCCATCTGAAGGGAAGGCAGCTTTGGATTCTGGTCATTCTGCTAACATAGCTGATTCTAAAGGGAAGGGGTTTTGGTGGAAGGTGGAATAGTTCCCAAGCCTCATGAGTCAAAAAGCCTGGGAACACAGCAACTTAGCAGTAAGGTATCCATTTCCTGGCCTATCACCTACCACCTGCTAGTCATTATCTCCTATGACCTGCATGACTGCTGCAGGCAGCCACCAGCAGGCCACCACCCACTGAGGATGATACAGGAGCCTGAGGGAAGGCACACTGCTGAATTGCAGCAGGTTTTACTCACTGAAGAAGGACCAACATGAACAGTAAAGAAATAACACACACAGAAGTGTAATCGAGCCCACAAACTTTCTGACATTTTTACATTTTAAAAATTTTAAATTGAGCAGTACAGATCTATTACTCTGAAGTACTGAATTAATGTTCTGAAAGATTAAGGAGACGAATTGTGACATCAAAGAGCAAGGAACAAGAACAAGGGATTCAAGCAAAAGACTCTCTTGGAGAAAAGACCCAAGGTGTGAGTCATGGGAAGGGCAGAAAATGGGTAAATGAATGCACATCTTGGTGGCAGAACCTGTGAGCATGTTGCTATAGCAGAATTAGAAATCACACCTTCCAATTAACAAGGGAATTATTAAATTAACATGAGGATTGAGAAAAATAAAACAAAGTAAAATACATGGCAGCCAAAGAGAAGACAAAAGAAATACAACAAAATGTATCCATTGTCAAGCAAACAGAGTTCAGCAGGATTTCCCTGTTGAAGGACAAAATTGTCAAACTGAGTTCTAAAAATCCAGCTCTTTTAAAAAACAAACCTGTAACCTACCCAAATCAAAGTGGCAGTTTAAAAATGAAGAGCTGAAGAAAATTATATCAAGCAAAGGCAAATAAAAAGAAAGTAAAGGTGGCCATTTTAAAATCAAACCAAAAACTGAAGGTTAGAAGTGTTAAGCTAGACAAAAAGGGATATTACACATAATAAATGTAGAACCTGAGAATATAAAGATTACATGTTCCTGTATCAACCAAATGGCAGGTGAATCCTGTAAGTAAAAACTCTTAGAAATGAGAGTTTAAAAATTACAAAATACTTTAATATACCTTTTACTTTTTAAAAAATTCTTTTAAAAAATATTTATTTTTTAGCTATAGATGGACACAATATCTTTATTTTACATTTACGTGGTGCTGAGGATAGAACCCAGTGCCTCATGTATGCTAGGAGTGCTCCACCTCTGAACCATATCCCCAGTCCCATGCCTTTCACTTTGACAGCTTAAAAACACACATGAATTTGTACGATCTGAATATAACAATCCATAATTCTGACTTACTAAATATAGAAAATGAAACCTCTATATTTTACAAAGGATATAAGTCTCAATGGAAGACTGAAAATTAACCATTTACTCAGACAAGTAAACCTTAACAAGTCTCTATCTTGAGATAGATTTCAGAGCTGCATTCATAGACCATAACAGAATATCAAAAGATAATAAGCTAAAGAAAAATGCATGACATACTTCTAAATAATAATCAAAGGTCAAATAAATAATTTAATTGCAAACCATCTAGAAAATAACACAAAAAAGATCAATCATCTAAAGCCAAACATGCATAATCTAAAGCTGTTCTTAAAGAAAATGTAAGGCCTTAAATGTCATTATTTTAAGAAGATCAGAAAGCAAGTAAGACAGGCATTCAACTTAATAAACTTAAGTCAAATGGAACAGAAACATGGGTCAATAAAAGTTTACTGAGATTATTTTTAAAAAGATTTATAATTCTTTAAAAGTTTTTTGAAGAAAATAAAATATATAAATCTCTAACAAGTGTCACTTAAAGAAGCAAAAATGTCTCGGTAATGAGTTAATTACTACTATGTATACCAAAGGTATAATAGTATTATATAAATTCTGTGCAATAATCCTAAATTGTAGACAAATTAAATGATCTTCCAGTAAGTACAAAATATCAAAACTCGGAAAAAAATTAAAAGAGCTGAACAGAACAACTAATCTATTCTGAAGGAGACTTTCTTTAAATGGGATTAGGGTGGGGGGTCTCCAATTCCAGGTTGCTTTCTGTTTATTTTAAAATTTGAAAACTAGATATTTCCTACATTATGTAAATGCATCAAGACTCTTTAAAAAAAGATGAAATTTTTCTCATGTCATATAAAAAATATGCTCCTAATAACAATACCTTAGACTCTACAAATAAAGAAAAAAACTAAAGACCTGTCTCAAGATTGCAGTTATAAAACATTAAATATTAGCAAATCAAATTTAGCAACATATCAAAAATACTGTACCATAAAAAATTAGGGTTTATTCCAGGAATGCAAATATGATTCAGAATTAGGAAATCTAACCAACACAATTTATGACACTACAAAATAAAGGCAAAAGCTCACAATTACATCACAGCAAAAATTAAGTTTTAATTTAACAAAATTAAATAAATTTAATAAAAGTCAACAGCCTCTTCCAATAAAAATTAAACACTAATGGATATCTACAACTTAAACATGGTGATTTATTTTTACCAAAACTTAATAAGAATATTCATTGCTCAAACACTGAAACATTTTTCTTTAAATTAGTAACATAGCAGTTCCCTTTTCTATAGAAACCAAAGTACAGGAAACAAACAAGGATGAATATATACACGTATACAAGCAAATTTACTATTACCTTGTTTTAGTATCTAAAGAAAACACAGAAAGGGAAAGAAAAAAAATTAGCATGATTTTCCACCAACATAGGATGGATAAAAATGGATATTTTGAAGTGCTATAATTTTCACTTTTATTGCAATATCTGCAGTTATTTAAAGTGGTATCCATATACTAAGAAAAATAAAAATGTTAAAAAGTAAACAGCGAATATTCTTTATATTAACAGAAGATCTCATTTAAAAAAAAACTAAAATCATATTGGCTGTATGCATATATTTTTATATTCCTAGGGAACGAATGGAGACTATGGTGGAGATTAAATTTTCCATCAAATTGCATTTTTTTTTAAATTTTTAATTGTAAATGGATACAACACCTTTATTTATGTATTTTTTTATGTGGTGCTGTGGTTCGAACACAGGGCCTCACAATAAGCTACAACTCCAGCCCTAATTGCATTTTAATCGTTTTTATTTTAATGATAATCTTAAAGAGACTAGATAGACAGGTACAGATACAGATATGTTTATTTTGATGATACAAAGGATCTCCCAGACATACAAAATGTAGAAAATAATTTTTCTCTGTGTTACTATTTCTTGGGAAGACAGGAAGAAAGTACACTGCCGCAGTTAGCTTCAGATAACTGAGATTTGAATACTAACTTCAAGCCCCTTAAACTCTAGAAGCCCCTGCTTCTCCATCTGTGAAAGGAGATAATAATTCCCCATTAAATGTTAGCAGGATTGAGTGTTTACACCTAGCCCTGAAGGAGAGTCATTATTAGTATCCTTTTATTATTAGTCCATTACTCTCAAAAAGGAAGACAGAAAAAAAGGTCAAAACTGTCCTTCCTGAGCATTTCCAGGGGCTGCTGGCATCACCTAAATCCATGGCTCAATTACTTCTGAATTCAGTGTTTCGTGGGATTCCTTTTCAAAGTCACTGCATCAAAAGGTGAACTGAAAACATTGGTGGTCTTCAGCTGTCACATGGGGAGCTTATAGCAGCCATGCCAATCCACTTCTCAATTGCTATTTTAAAAGCAGCAGTTTCTCTCAAATACTCTCAGGAAGAAAGCTGGCAGGGGCCAGGGATTTCCTGGAGTTTCCTTAAGACTCTTCTGGACAATAAGAAAGGACAAAGGAAGCACCAACAGAGCCCTCTACTTCTAAATCCTCAGGTCCCTCCCACACCCAGAAATGCAGTAAGAAAACATCAGGGAGACCCACAGCCACAGCTTCCAACCTGCTTGGATTAATTAAGGGTCATTAATTACAAGCAGAAAAGAAAAAGAAAAAGGAAAATGTTGAAATTTGGTCACCTCCTAGTCCTCATACTGATCCAATTCAGTAAGATAGCATTAATTAGGAAGAAGAAAATAGGGAGAAGGAAAAAGCATTGACAGAGAAGGGAATGAAATTATGTGTTGAAAATATATTTAAATTTTTCCAAAAAGAAAAACAAGGCTTACCTGAGAAATGAAGGGGCTGATACGATGGCAAGAATACCACAACAACAAGGAGCAGAAACTGGTCCCCAAGGAGGGAGAGTACAGAAAATTCTGGAAACTGAATTCTTTAAAACAGGAGATACATCTTAGCATAACCTGAAAAAAAATCCCTTCTCTACTACAGAAAGAACTCACAGGAGACACTGCCAGCTCACATCTACACATCTCACATTTTCCAAGATATCTTCTTCATGATCCAAATAATATCATACAAAGGAAATAAAACCATCTGTAAGAAACATTAATTCATCATGGTTTGGCTAACAGGGAATTCTTCACTATCTCCCCTCAGATAAGTTAAAAACTAAATGAAATGAGTCAAGAGCTTCTTTTGTGTAAAATTCAATGAAATTTATAAATATACTCTTAGGGGGAAAAACCCACATTTCCTTTTAGAGCAGGAATTATCAAAATTAACCTAATTCTCAGTCCCAAATATATAGCTGATCTCACCTGAATAACAGTTTTACCAATATATTAGGTTTTTCTTCAGAAATATTTGATATTGATTGAAATAATACATTTTAACATTGAAGTATACATAATTTCTAATAACTCAAAATAAATTTAATATTAGATCATGAACTTGAACTGTATTATTCACATGTAAGATATATTTAGGGGATAAAACTTACATGTTTTCATTAATAAACATTATTCCTTACAAATGGATTTCATTCAAAACAACTCCATAGAGAGCAAGACCCATTAGTTAGGATGGTCATGTACCCTGAGTTTTCACAGTTCTGTGCCCTGGTTTTATATAAAAATGACCTGGTTTGGGGTTCAGGAAACAGTTATAAATGGTAAGAGTCCACAAGTGAATGTTTTGTTCACAACCTCTGCTTCACTGACTCATTCATGGGGGGTGGGGGTGGGATCTGAAAGAGCAAATGCAGAGCCAAGGTATATGTGCAGTTGGCTAAGTGGGTTTGGGGCCACTTTGGTACCCAAAGAATAAAGTCTCTACACAAACCCATAGGAAAGATCCCTAAAAAGAGCACCTGGTAATCTAATTACCATGTAATCAAACCCCCAAGTAGATCAATAAAATTAATACATAATACAAACAGCAAAGAATTTATATAAGTTGTTTATACAGAATAATAATGAGTTGGGTAGGGAAGGGAGGGAAGAGACATCCACAAATACCACGTATATATCTGAACAATTTATTTTTTCTTTCTGTGTTTTTCTTATTCCTGGGGAATTTCTCATAAAGCAAATGTAAACATCTCATACAAAAGATTTAGAAGCACCGGTCAGGGTACAAATTGCAATGAGTTGTCTGGGAATTAAAATGAGTCAAGAACCTTAAATTCAGCCCTCTCCTCAGAAATGCTATTTCAAGGGATATTTTCTAGGGAAATAATGTGAAATAAAGGACACAGATTAAGGTACAATAATGTTGTGGCCTTCTTTATTTATAATTATGAAAAACTGGAACCAATGCAAATGCCTAGTGTGGGGGAATGGTTGAATACACTGTTGCCAAAGTCTGGCTGGGCACAAATCACGAGCCACTCAAGCAGGAACAAACTTTATTTCTGAACTCTACCAGCACACTCCACATACGCTCCCCGGGAACTCTCCGGAACGCCACCCATGTGGCTCCTTCAGGAACACACCAACCGGAAATTCCCTCCTCCGGCATTTCCCCAACCAATTCGAACTCTTCAGGAATCCCCTCAAGAGCTCAACCAGAAAGCAACGGGAACTCCACGAGAACTCAAAAGTCATCATCTTAATGGCTCCCTGGCGTCACCTCTCAACCACTACTTCTGGCAAAAATGCCATGTGTCATCCTGACTTGGCGGTGGCCCTCAACACACTGTGATATCTTCATCCATATAACTTTTAACAAAGCCATTAAAAATAGAGTTATAACCAAGCACAATGGTGAACACCTGCAATCCCAGAAACTTGGGAGGCTAATGTAACTGGATTGACAGCTTGGGCAACTTAGTGAAACTGTCTCAAAATAAAAATAAAAGGTCTGGGGTGTAACTCAGTGGTAGAGTGTCCTGGGTTCAATCCCCAGTAAAATACACACACACACCACAAACTATAAGGTACTGAAAGGTTCAAAATGTCAGTAAATAAATACATAACTACCAGGATTATATGCTTTGTTAAAATGCATTTTAATGTGTTTTAAAAATCTAGAAGAAAATAAACCCCAGGGCTCTCCATGATGGAGTTGTAGAGGACTTGAGTTTTTCCCAAATTCTTTAGTTTAAAAATACACTTTAATCCCTACATGCTGAGTAGTTTTAGGGATTTTTTAAAAACGAAACAAAATAAAACTAAGGTATGATAGATACAATATCATACTAGCCTCAGGGGACTTGGTTGTGACCCTAGTTCTGCCGTGGACAAATCTCAAAACAACTCAGAGCATCCATTTTTGCAACTGGAAGATGAGAAGTTGGATTAGATGATTACAGGGACCCTCACAGGCAAAGCACACCTGGTCAGGGAAGCTAACCCCTCATGCCTGTGACCCACAAGGTCTGAGGCACAGGGGACCAGGCAGAACAACAGAGCAAGCCTTCCTGGGCCAAGAGAGCTACTGGAAGGGATGGCTAGGTGCTCCCATGTCACCTGATGAGATCTTGCTTGGTTTCATCAGTCCCTGTAGACATGCATCTGCTTTATATACTGAAGGAATGAATTCCTGGGGTCCACGTTTGAGGAATGACAAATGCCACAGTAAAAATGGTATTGTGATGCCAAAAACTCACACACAGCATCATGTCCCTTAGAGGTAAGGAAAAGGGAAAAGATAGCCCTCTGGGATTGAAATCAAGCTAATGTCTTTATTCACTTAAGTAACTAGGAGAATAAAATTCCCACATAGACCAGGTTTTCAAAGCAGAAAAATCAGAAGCCTAAACATATTCTTTAAAATCTAAATTGGTCAAATGATGCTCCCAAGTGACACTAGGAACCTTACAGTTAACTACCCCAACCAGAAAAGTGAGAAGTGTCACACCATGCTGTCACCCATCCAGGCAGCCTAGTCACAGCCAAATCTAATCTCTTAGGCAAAATATGGAATGACAGGATTACATAATTTTCCTGTTAGGCATAATTGTTACTGACTTCAAGTCATTACAATGTCAAATCATCTGGTAGGCGATTGCTATCACGTCCCAATTACAAAAACATACAAATAATTTGTAACCATTCATTATTAAATAACAAGCAAGGTCACAGTGGCTAAATGGAAACTTAGAAAAATGAAAATTAAAGGCAAAATGGACAAGAGGTGCTGAAGAAATTAATCAATTAATCCTGATGAAATTTCTTTTGTGTTATTAGGTATCTAGCTTTCAGGTTACCTGCTAAACATATTTTTCTAAGAGCCACATTATTTAACTTGATTAAATGTCAGAGTGACCCAGATCACTCTGTGTCACCAAGAACAGATAGCAATACAAATATTTAAAATACATCTATAATTGTCATGGCTGCACTAACAAGGATAGCATCCTTCCTTGATTGTCTACAATAAGGAAACCACACAAACAAAAATAGGCAAATTAAAGGATATGTATGTAATGAAAGACTTTATTCTGTAGTTCTCAGTGGATGGGTCTAAAATTTATGAGGCATTAATTGAGGAGAGTGTCAAAGAATCACAAGCTAAAGTATGGGCACCTCTGCCAAATGTGAACTAGCCTAAAGAAGAAAGTGCACCATCTTTGAAATCAACTTGAGCTGTGCATTACCTGGTACTCAAACATGGGTGGATCTGTAACAACTCAGCCAATTAGAGATGTGATAGAAATCCCATCTCATAGATGGAGAGGCACTTCAAGGAAGTAGTAAATAGCCCATAAATTTCTTCTACTATAACACTAACCCTACCTAATTGGAATTTTTTTAGACACAGAATAAAACTTATGATAGAATCTTCTAGGAACAGCAAAAACTTGTTGAATAATGGGGCCAAGAGGAAGGACTTAACTAATGCACATTTGGGGTCTCTCCTAAAGAAAAGAGATGCATTCTCACCCTGACCCCGTGGCACAAAACTCTTTTAAAAACTCACTATGCAATATGTGAGTGTCTAGCCAGGCCTAAATATAGTTTAAAAAGCATTTCTCTGGCTCTGAATTCTAATAAGTCCTGGAATACCACTGCTGCTGCTATTAAAAAATCAAGTTTTAAAAGTAGAACAAGAATGGCTCCAGAATAAAAGCAATTAACTATATGTTTGCTGCAAAGATGTCAACACAGATTAGCTGCCAATGACCTGACTACTCGTGTTGCAAAAAGTTTTAAATCATTTGAAAAATTGCAAAAAAAAAAAAAAAATTATGAGCCCTACAAATGAAAATTAAGAGTCATAAATGGGAATTGTTTCAGACCCTATTCTTTTCAGATTTTAACAATGAAAGTCAATGAAAAAGGGTGATTTTCATACACATCTTCATTTTGCTGAAATGCTCACTTCCATTGCTAAAGAAAGTATCTAGAGGGTAAAAGATACTAAAAGCTGTACATGCAGAAGTTTAAACATGAATGCATACTCATGTAATGCAGAGCAATAACCAAATCAGAAATAAAGATTAAGGGAAGAATTTTTAGTCTTTTTAGTCTTAGGATTGCTTAGAAGTAAATGTTGATCTCTTTCAAATGGATTTCAAAATTCTTTGGCCTATCTAATCCACACCCCTTCAACATACATGCAGAATATGAGTGAACCATTTGCTACTAAAGCTAATGGTATAGACATTATCATCTAAAGCCAAAAAAGGAGGGAGGAATCCTCTAGATGGTTCTAGATGATAATATCTATACCAACAAATCCCTGATACCCATTATTATGCGCTAGAACACAGCCAAGGTGACTCAAATCTCATCATACTACCATTTCTGTAGAGCAACTGAGAGACCCAGTAAAACATTATGGACTCCCTAAAAATTCCAACCACAGAATGACAATCCACTAGTTAATTTACTGTCCTGAGGCATGGTTTGGTTTAGCTTCTTTAAAAAATCTTCAAATCCCTTTCTAATCCACTACTGACTCCCGCAAAGACCATCCAACATAGTTCTCTTCCTCACATATCTGTTCTTGTAAGATTTGATCATCAGAAGGAATCTAAGGGCTGGGGATGTGGCTCAGGCGATAGCGCACTCGCCTGGCATGCGTGCGGCCGGGGTTCGATCCTCAACACCACATACAAAAAACAAAGATGTTGTGTCCACCGAAAACTGAAAAATAAATATTAAAAATTCTCTCTCTCTCTATCTCTCTCCCTCTCTCACTCTCTCTTTGAAAAAAAAAAAAAAAAGAAGAAGGAATCTAAGATGCAAAATAACTCATATACAATTAATTGACTTAGCACCAAAAATGACTTAACATACCTGATTATAAACTGAGTAGGATAAAGGTTAGTCAGCTTTCTATCACTATAACAAAATACCTGAGATAATTAACATATAAATAAAAGGTTGATTTAGCTCATAGTTCTGAAAGTTCCAGTTCAAAATCAGGAGGACCCACTGCTTTGGGCTTCTGGTGGGGGTGTTGGATAGCAACAGTGGAGAGTACAGAGTGAAACACACTACTCACTTCAGGTAGCACAAGAGAAAGAGGAAGAACCAGAGCTCCACAATCTCCTTCAAGAGCACACCAATAACCTGAAGACCTCCCACTAGACCTTATCTCCTAAAGGCTCTACAACCTCCAACAGCACAACTCTAGGGACCATGCCTTTACTGCATGGACCTTTGGGGGACATTCAACATCCAAACATTAGCAGGGTGTAAATACATGGGAACTGACAGAACTATACTTTGAAGAGGAAATTGCTGGAGTCCCCAGCTTGAATTTCCATTACAGTGAATTTATATTATCTTCTGAACGTTTGGCATTAAAGAGTTAAACAACTGATAGCTTGAAAGAATTAATCACAATGATCCACGCACCAGGTGAATTACAAGTTCATTCATCCATAGTGCACAGGTTCAACTCAAAAGAAAGAGAGTAAGAACAAACCAGTTTCAAACTAATGTGCAAAGAGTTTCTTTGCCAACCCTAATTAGTGAAAAAAACAACACAATTCAAGTGCCAGAAGAGGTTCAAAGAAATAACTAGCAAGACACACCCATTGAGTCCTTTGAATTCCTTACCACATGCACCTAGGGGCCTCAACTCTCAAAAGCAAAACACAACAACCAAAAAAAGTGAGTTCTTTTAAAACCATGGGGGTATATTTGATCAGCAGACCTTGTGGGTTGAATGATGATAGGGAAAAAAGGAGACTGACAGGCACAGACAAACATGTGGTCTGAAAATGTTCTGTACACTATAAGAAAACATCTAATCTCCCCATTCCTCGTATGACTGATACTAGAAAGATACAGGATTGTAGGTCTAATATGCAATGGAGCAGGGGCTGATTTCTCTGAAAAGCACCTGAATTAAAGGCATGTTAAATTACACAAAAAGGAAATCTATCCAAGAGGTAAGTCCTCTCACCTTCTGCTTTGTTCCCGATTCCCCTGCACCTGAGCAGGAGAAAGTATAGCAATTACTTGGGGGTGGGGGATTAATACACAATATAAGCACAAACTTAAAGTAATGTTAAAATAATGATACAAAGGTGTATACTGAGGCATGTGACTCTCAATCTGTCTCCACCTACCCACATGTGTCATCACATTTATCAATTTCTTAATTTTTCTTCTAATGTCAGTCAATCTACCCAAGTATAAGCAAATGGAAATAAACAGTCTTATTTTCTCCTCTTCAACTTTTTTGCTTTGGCTTTTCTACTTAATATCCTAGAGATTTATTTAGATGGGGCATCAGGTGTTGTCGGGTTTTATTCAGTTTCAGAATATTCCATTTTTGTGTACCTATCTTAGAGAATTAACCAGTCTCTTAATGAAGAAAAAATGGGTTGTTTCCAACCTGTTACTATCACAAACAATGTTTTAATTCATACATGTGCAGGTGTATTTATAAGATAGATCCCTAGATGTGGGACAACCAGGTCAAAGGTTACATGTACTTATAGCTGAGAGAGACTGCTAATTTGCCTTCCATGAAGGTTACATCACTTCATATTTTCCACAGCAAAAATGTATGAGAGTTCTTGTTTCCTCAGAATCTTGAAAATAGAGGTTACTGACAAACCTGTAGGTTTTATAGAAGCTTCAAGTTCAAAACAGGAAAACAAGAGAGAGAGAGAGGAAAAAATAATAATAAAGTGTTCCGAAAGATGAATGTAAGTAATTGCCAGGAGTTTCACCCTGCCATCTTTCATATAGCATCAGCAATTCCTCAAAGAGGAGGGAGTGGTCCATTATCTTCAGGACACCATAATAAAACCAGAAAAGCATACCACTCTCCTGTACTAGATCCCTGCCCAGGACAGTTTCTGTATCATTTCAAGCAAGAGAAAAAAAGGACCAGAGAGGGAACTCCTCACCTGGCCTCTGCATTGCCCAGCTTTCTCAACTGTAACAGGTAGTCCCATGATAACATACAAACCTCTTGGGGCCACAAGGGAGATCAAATGGAGTTATTCAGGCAAGTGCTTGGTGCAAGGAGTGGCATAAGGCATGAACTCTAATAAAGAATAACTAGGGCTATTTTATAATAAATGCATGGCCATCATTTTAGAATACCAAGAGTGTAACCAAGTATAAATTAACTCCTGTAATTTAGTAGAAAGCTCAATTGAGTAAATCAATACACAGATACTGCTACTTTAGAGTGTGTAATCTTCATTCTCCCTACACTAGTTAATATTACCTGAAAAAGAACTAATTATTAAAATAAATGCAGCCATCCCCTAAAGCATTTAGTTCATATTAAATTTTACTTAACTTAAAAAAAATCATTTGATAGTTATTCTCAGGCTTCTGGGTACAAGGCTACATATAATTCAGCAGCTCTGGGAGGCAGCCAGCAAAGGAACCCAGTTCAGAGTTCGAGTCTCTGGCTTTCCTCTTTCCAAGATAGCCTTCCTCCTAGGCATATTCCCTAGACTCTCCAGGGTTTCGCATCTTCATCTACAGAGAGAAAAATAGTTTCTTCTCATAAGTTTTGGTAAAGATCAAATAAGAAAAACATATAAAGTTCACAGTTAATGCCAAAAAATGTTTTTAGAGGAAAAACACTGAGCAGGTTTCATTACTGTCATCTTTAGGAGACCATCTATCCTTTCTCTTTCTGCATCTGTGCTATGGTCTCTCCTAATCCTTACTGAAGCTTTCCCCTGCTATCCCATGGACTTTCAGTACTGCTCCAGTCTGTGTTCAAGAAAAGAAGACCTGCACTCAGGCACTCAGCCTGATCCTGAGAAACTCATTTCTTGGGAGTTGCCTTTTCTCCACTTCAAGGGTTCCACAGTCCTCTTCCATTCCGCTGACACTTCTGGCCCTGTCACTCCATTGATCGGGTTTCAGGTGTGGTCCTCAAAGACCTTCCCATTGCAAGATCCAGTGCACATCTCCATTTTTCTTCAGGTTTGGCTTTTGGTCACTTCCTCTAAACCCCACCACCCAGAGTCCTGGCCATGACAATCCCCGTTTTCACTCAGGTTCCTTTATAGCTCACATTCTTCTCCTTGGCCCTTGAAGGTTGGTGGTCCTTTGAGCTCCATCTGCAGCAGTCTTTGCACCTTTGTTTCTGCTTTCAGGTACCATTGCCACAGAAACAAATTCTTAAACTAAGTCATGTGCCCAGAATTCCCTCTGAGCACCAGTACAAGTTTCAACTTCATTCAGAATGCCTCAAAAAACAAACTCAGGCTCATGATCCCTGCCACCTGATCTCCATCCAGTATTGCGTAGCTCAGTGATGGCTCTGACCCCTAATCCAGAATCCTGGCTGAACATTATCTTTGACATCCTGCTCAACATTCAGCAGAGGCCTGGTTGATCTTACCTCCCTACTTTTTCACTATAGGCAACTTCTGATTATCTCCACCACTAGTCCAAGTTAACTTCATGCTTTGCCCTGTCTACTTAAATAGCTTCTGGAAGGCTTCCTACCTAATCTATTCTTCATGATGTGGCCAAGTGAATTTTTTCAAATATGAAGTCTCCCCCACCCCATGCAACGTGTCTATTTAGTACTCTACACGGATTTCCCATTGTTCCTATATAAAGACAAAACCTCAACATGACTTCTGGGACCGTGGTGGGCCTGGATTCTTTCCTTTCCACCACAGGCCCTTTGCACACCATTTTCTTTTCCCCTGGGGAAAAATTCCAGTTACTTCAAAAGTACATTATAACAACTTGATGATATACATGTGACATGGAAACAGCTTATTGCATTTACATTGCTAGATCTCATCAAAATCAAATGATTTTTTAAAAAGTAATGCATTTACATCTTATTTCCCTTATATTTAAATTCATTAGTTTTTACTTTGTTTTCATAAGTTGGAAAAGAGTTTCAGGTCACTGGCAGAAGGGGAACAAAAAGAAAAAAATCTAAAAATAACTTATTTATTATGAAATCATGATTTATAAAACTCATGTTTCCTTCGGGGATTCATTATGAGTGCAATTACATACAGGTAAGCCAATTTTTGTAACAAGTAAAAACAATATTACTTAGAAACAATTCAAAATAATCAGTATTTGTTTTTGTTTTTCAAGTATTATATCTAAAACATGAACTTTGGCAAATCATATGCTAATAATATAACATGAGAGTTCTTCTCTTCTGGCTGGGATGGGTTCAAATCAAGCTACATCAGCCCAGAGTTAAGGCTAAAGAATTATTCTGATGCCTTCAGTAAGTCTTATAAACACCTCCACAGTGCCAGAGCTCCCCAGCCCGTGCAAAGATTCTGCAGAAGCTAGCCTCAGCCCATTTGTCCCCCCATAAAGATTCCAACATCTTGGCCAAAACAGGAGTGGCCTTCTCTACTCCTGCTGGCTTTCACACACACACACACACACACACACACACACACACACACACAAAAGTAGCACAAGTTATCTTAGATTTACTTTCAAATTTTATGAAATTCCTGGTATATCCATGAGCTGATTTGTTACAGACCTGGCTTCATGTTGTACTTTTTGCAAGATAGGCACCTGGGAGGGCTAGACCCACCCGCCTCAGGAAGATCTGATCTTTAAAGAGTTTTTTCCACACCCAACTCAAGGAAGAGCAAACAATTTCAGGACCCAACTGAAGAAGAATGGCTTATAGTTTGGGCTTCACATAGACAGCAATTCTGAAAGGCCTAGATCAAGTTCCCCTATCTCACACTAGGTATCTCAATCTTTTCAACCATGTAGGAAGTTTCTTTTGAATGCGCACACACACAAGCACTTACTATATTCTACTGCACTACTAACCACATAAAAATCCATACACAGGAAGAGACCAACACAGAAATGCCTTTAAATCTACTTATTGAAACAAAGAACAAAACCTGATTTTGTTTATTTTGTGTAGTTCTGGGGATGGAACACTGGACCTTGCGCTCTACCATGAAGCTACAACCCCAACTCCCTGAATTTATTTTCTGATGACAATGCTTCATAATGTATACTGGCAAAATCCAACCGTTAATCATCTAGACTGTGAAGGACTCTATAGACGAAGAAAATTCAGGCTAGAACACAGCACTGGACTAGTACCATTCGGCAGGTGAAAATGCACTGTGGCTCTCTAATACTTGGAACTGCAACACCTGAAGTACCCATTCACAGCCTGGGAAACAGCTGGAATATTATCTTCAGTGAGGGGATATTTCTGTTACGAGTCTGCTATTTTGCAACATGACCCTCTGGAGACCTGGAAAAAAGTAACATGGAGCCACCAGCTACCTGCTGGAAAAGGCAAAGTACACACCAGGTAGCAGGCTAAATGGCACTCCTATCTAAATGGACACAGTTCACTTGACTACAGACGAAAGCCACTTGTACAAGTAGAATGTAGTTTCAGGAAATGATATAAACTGAAGAGGAAAGAGCAATGTCAGGAACTGTACTCAAGCTATATCAAAAGACCAACATGGAGACAATTTAATTGAAAAGGAAAATGGACATGTTAACAAAGTTTCTGCTAATCACTTATCCAAGAGTTATATTATAATATTAAATTTAGAAATATAAAGTTAGTCTGAAATTTACAGAGTATATTATTAAAAATTTTTAACTGATGCACATAAATGTTTATGGGATACCATGTGATGTTTTAATACATATATACACTGTACAATGTTCAAGCCAGGGAAAACTTTTTCATCTCTTCAAATATCTGCATATCTTTATGGTAAAACATTCAGAATACTTATCCTCTAGCCTAAAAAACACACACACACACACACACACACACATTACTTGTGCAATAGAATATCAGAACTTCTTACTAACTGTAACTTAGTACCCATTAATAATCTTAGACTAAAGTTTACAGAGCATAAGCCTTTTTAAAAATCAAGATTTTAAGCATAAAAGTATCACTTTTTGATTCAGAAAGGACTTTTCAGTCAATCCTGAGATGTGATGGCCAGCAAGAACCTGCTCCAGGAATATTACACTTCTGACAAAGTGGGCTTTCCCTAGATAATTAAATTTCACTCTAGTTCTTTAAAGAGCCAATCTAAATTCATAACAGCAGGCGGGGGAATAGGCATGTGGGGAATGTCAAAGAATGGGAAAAGGTATTTCCTAAACTAACCACTTTGTTTAAACTGTATGACTTCTAAAATGTTTTTACATGTGCAGCCTTAAAACAAGCTACATGGTATGTTTTACTACTCTCCTTTCTCCTGCCTTCAAAACATGATCAACCAAATTTTTGCCCTACAGATATGGCAAGCCACACATTTATTATATATAAAACATTTATTATATATAAAACATTTTCCAGGCCAGGCTTGGTGGTACATACATATAACCCCAGCAACTTGGAAGGCTGAGGCAGGAGGATCTCAAGTCCAAGAGTAGCCTCAGCAAGAGGCCCTAAGCAACTTAGCCAAGACCGTGTCTCAAAAACCTAAAATAAAAAGGGTTGGGAATATATGTAGCTCAGGAGTAAAGTGCCCCTGGGTTCAATGTTTAAAAAAAAATCTTTGGTTCCTTAGTTGAATTATTTTTCCTCAAAGAGATCCTACTTCTCTCAAGCACACCCATCTCTTATATCACACATAATCAACCACAAAAACTCTTTCAGCTTTTAGGATGTGGTGCCAATGCTATAGCAAATTCTGAACTTTGTGTTTCAATGGGCCTACTGCATGACTGTGTTTTGGCTTTGTGTGCATTTCTTATTAATTGTTTTTGTTGTTGTTGTTGTTTTGTTTTGTTTTTTGTCTTAAAGCTTCAGATCCTTGACCTGTTCAATACTTTTTCAGGCTGCATTTACTCCTAGTCCCATTGGTCATATTATTAACCAGAGCTTTGACATTCTCTAAGGAAAAGATTGAAAGGAGGAGTTAATAAAGCCAAGAGAGTTCCATGGTGAATTAATCGTGTACACAGGTGTATAAATTAGAGCAAAACCACATGGCAAGCAAAACAAATGTAGGAATACTAAGGCATTTAAAAACAAGATCACTAACTCAAAAGTTTTCATCTTAATGCTTTTACTTTCTGAAGTCAATAACGGGAGCCAAAATATTTTCTGTAGAAAGTGATACTAACTAAACATGCTCTCAAACGTATCCTCTAGGCTTGAGCAATGTTCGATATCCAGGGTTCCTTGAAGCAGTAATGTGAAAACTTGTCCCTCTGGTACAAACAAAAGGGGGTACTACAAAGGCTGGGCACAGTCTCAGGACTTCTATTCAGGTTACATTTCCTGTCCTGAGCTTAATATTTTTATACTTTCATAAAAATCTCAAGTAGGATTATAGTTTCAAAGACACATTTTTAAGAGATAGTCCATTCAGCCATCAATGACTGGCCATTTGGAATCTAAAGACATAATGACAAATCAATTTGCAATTTTGTTTAGGGTAAATATCCAGTTATAGTTCAACTTTGAAAGAAACTTCAAAGTGCCACTTTGAGGAAAATGATGAAAAAATAGTATGCATATCAAAAAGTCAGAAACAAGGCTATACTAAACAGGAAAGCAGCAGATTAGATCAGACTTCAACAGAGCACCCAGATAAGGTTCAGGCACATGAGCCATCATTTCACAAAACAGAGTGGTCAAGATCAGCCATCACCATTTTCTTGAATGTTCTGCACGGTTCCTGAGTCATGCTTAACCCATTAACTGAGATCAATTCTAAGATGTGTGAAAAGAGTACGGTCTCCAGAGAGTCACCTGCAGCATAAAAATAGTGAGTGGGTCATTTCCACACTTAAAGTTACAACTAACTTTTTTGAAGCAATGTAAACTATGAAGTTCTTAAACAGGAACCATGTAGTTTAGACCCCTGAGTTTGGTTCTTATTTTATTTCTTTGCATATCTGTATATCAGTGTATATACATATTCTAGAACTGGAAGAGTGTGAGGGCTCAAGCGTAGTCATTTAAGAGCCTGTGAAATATTTTGAAATGTATTTGACATAACATTCTGTTGTGCTCAGTGCAAACTGAGGTTAATTATATGTACCAAGCATGGCTATTGGAAGGATTACATGAATATGCTGGGACAATGAAAGGCACACTATAAAACTGGATTCAAGTACAAAGTTGAATTTCTAGGTATTTTTCTCTGTTATAAATAAATAATTTTGCCTGAATATGAAACTGGGATTCAACCACCTACATCTTGAATGGGGGTTGGAGTGGTGTGACATTTGTGAATTAGCCTTAGACACACACAACTGTCTAATAACACAACTCAGGACTAAAATCCTATGGGACAAACTTCTGTCTCACTCATTCCTAAAGAGAACCTATCTGACATTTATCAGGCCGGGGTCATGGGCAAGATATGAAAGATCATCAGTATTGTGTATCTAACAGTGAAAGTAGGCTTTCACCTACCATCTAGCAAGAACATTTGCAACAAAAAAAGTCTAAAACTAAATAGGATGCCAGATCTTACAGATCATGTTAAATCTTCCTCAGTAAGAGATTCCATCTCACTCGATTCAGAATGTCAATTATCAAGAATACAAGTAGTTGGGGCTGGGGATGTGGCTCAAGTGGTAGCGCGCCCGCCTGGCATGCGCGTGCGGCCCGGGTTCGATCCTCAGCACCACGTACAAACAAAGATGTTGTGTCCGCCAAGTACTAAAAAATAAAGAATTTAAAAAAAAATTCTCTCTCTCTCTCCCTCTCTCTCTCACTCTTTCTTTAAAAAAAAAAAAAAGAATACAAGTAGCAATAAATGTTGGTGAGGACGTGGAGGAAAAGGTATACTTATACAATGCTGGTGGGACTGCAACTTGGTGCAACCACTCTGGAAAGCAGTATGGAAATTCTTCAGAAAACTTGGAATGGAACCACCATTTAACCCAGTTACCCCACTCCTCAGTATATACCCAAAGGACATAAAATCAGCATACTACAGTGACACAGCCACATAAATGTTTATAGCAGCTCAATTCACCTGAGTAAAACTATGGAACCAACCTAGATGCCCTTAACAGATGAATGGATAAAGAAAATGTGTTTTATATTACACACACACACACACACTGGAATAGTACACAGCCATAAAGAGAAATAAAATTATGGCATTTGCCAGTAAATGGATGGTACTGGAGACTCTCATGCTAAGTGAAACAAGCCAATCCCAAAAAGCCAAAGGTTAAATGTTCTCTCTCATATGTGGATGCTAACCCACAATGGAGGGTGGAGATAGAAGTTCACTGACTCAGACAAAGGGGAATGAAGGGAAGGGAGAGGGGATGGGATTAGTAAAGATGTAGAATGAATTGGACATGACTTTCCTATGTTCTCATATTAATATACATGACCAGTGTAAAACCAGAAGAATGGGATCCTAATTAGAATGAGTTATAATCCATGTATGCATAACATGTCAAAATACACTCTGGTGTCATGTATATCTAAAAAGAACAAACAAAAAAAAATGACTGTATGAAGCAAAAACAAAATCCTCAGTGAGAAGAAAGCGTCAGCTCAATTCTCCCCTGACCTTGGAGAAGGGACTAAATCATGGGATAAACCATGTTTTACCAAGGTATGGAGGAACCTGTTGCCTCTATAACTTCTTATGTCCTAGGACTCCCTGAACACATTTAGATATGAACAGGGACAACTGTCATGGGATCTTGTCACCAGACACAGAAGCATGACCAAGCACCATAGAAAAACCTGCAGTAACAAGTGCAGTCAACGGGAACAGTCCGCCTAGACTATCAACCAAATCAAAGTGACAGGTTTCCATAAATAAGGGTGCAGGAACTCCAAAGAGGACTGGGAAACCTCATGCTCTCTGGACAAACATCAAAAGCCTAAGTTGGTCTTCCCCTATAGAGATAGTACCAATGGCGAAACCTGAAGGAATAACTGGAGACCCTGACCATGCAAAAGAAGGTTACAGAAGGTCACAGAACCTTCCACCCTTTCTCCAGCCCTACCTCCTCAAACACCCCTCCCTCTCTCTGCCCACTCCAGCCCACAGCTGTCTCCTGGATCTCAAAAGTTTTGGGCTGCTTAAAGACATATGATGAGGGGGAAGGAATGTTGTTCTAAAGCCTACTTTTCTTCACCCTTGGATATGGGGATGGGCAAGGAAGGAAGCGATGAAGGGGACAACTTGTATATTCCTTTTAAAATTAAATACTTTCCCCCCCCTTAAATATCACTTGAGAAATCTGCCTAAGAACCATTCATGATTTATTTATTTGATTTCAAACTCAGAGCACTGTGACTCAGCCTACCCTTCTGGATGAGTCCCACCCAAGAGTATCCCAGCTCCTATCAACTTACTATGATTATCCGGCAAGAGATGAGTGTGTCCTCACCAGAACACACGCAAAAGTTCCAAATCCTCTGTTAGTTCCTAATCTCTACACTGAAAGACACTGAGGAACCAACTGGTCACCAAAATGTCACCAGCCAAACACTTTAACACCCTGCCCCACCGAGAATACCACACTCCAGTTCAAGACCATGGATGGCACAAAGCAGCTGCTGACTGTTCCCATTCTCATTGTTTACTGCTGAGTAAACATCAGGGATCACTGAAGTACCACGTGCAAGGGCAAGAGGACAGGCCATTTAAGTCCCTGTAGACCGGCTGCCCCTCCCAGAACACTTCACTTTCCAAAACACTGTCTTCAAGGGTTGGGTGGGTGCCAGAGAAATTACTGATTCTTAAAGCATCTTGAGCTTTAGGTCTTGGTAATTCAGAGATGCTTTAAAAACAGAAGGCTGTTGCCATTTTGTAAGATGGTGATCTGTTTTTCTCTCTGAAAATGCTTCCACTAATTAGGAAAATACATGCAGCCCTCTTGCAATGCTCTTAAAAGAAGCACCCTCATTTAATATGGCTTACTACTTCACACAAAGTTACCTCACAACCCTGTAAGCAGACTGCATCCAGTGCTGAACGTTTACCACCCCTATAAAACGTAAAGAGGAGAAGAAAGCTTCACCCACGTCTCACCAATAACTGTTTATCCATTGAGTTATAAAAGAAGCTACTCGGTTTTTATTATCTAAGCTTTTAGGACAGTTCAAGTTCAATACATACAATGTTTCATTCATGCTGTTAAATTAATAATATTAACCTTTCTTGCTGAGATGCATTAAAAATTCTAGCAAATGTAATTAGTTCATATTAGTAACTTCACCAGCAGCAGCGACAGAAGCAAAGTGAACTAACAGGATATGGATTAAAGTAATCAAAATATCATCTCCCATCATCCCCACTCTCTAGGCAGCTGGCTGCACTTCCTCTCTTGGTTGGATTTTTTTCCTTTTAATAAAAATAATAGATCAATGAAATGGATGAATAACTACTTGTAATCCTCCCTTAGGGGAGTACTGTACAGGAAACCATTTTGGTGAGTGATCCCTAAAGTTTTAAATTTGATGTGTCTGTTCAATACCATTTTGACAACAGATTTTTCCAGGGCAAAAATCTTTGAATGGAAGGAGGAGAAGGGAGAAAGCCAGAAGCTGTATGTGGATCATAGGATTGGTTGTTTCTAGAGCCCCACCATAAGTATCTTGCTTTCTAAACAACAAAGTCAGAGAAACAAATCAAAGTCATGTTTGTCCTTTAAAGTACCTCCAACACACAGTGAACTAATCTTGTGTACACCCTGTACTGCCCATCCATGCTGAATCTTTGTTGTTTTGCGACACTCCCTCTTCTGATCAGAATATCTACCTTTTCTTCTAAGGGATCAACTTCTCTCTTTCTTTTTCACTGAGGATGAGGACCATATAGCTTGGGCTGGTTCATCTCAGGAACAAATAGGTAGAGGGAGCCACATTCAGAGAGACCTCCTGAAACCTGTCTGTGTCATGAGAAGAGCGCCCTTGCTCTTGGGCACTGATCTCTAAGTTAGGGGAATGCAGGGTTGAAGTTGCCAACAACCACTTTTCTCTCACATGGATCATAAGTAAGCTGATATGCTGGTAAGCAGAGTCATGAAGAACCCTTAGTGCCCTCCTGAAACCAGCTCCACTCCTGGACTATACCATTAAGTGGGACTTTTTTGAATAAACCAATTGAAATAGGTTTTCTTCTCTAGGAAACGAAAGTGAAGATACTTCATATAACACATTTTCAATAGTGCTGCCTGGACTTGGGACAATTGGGGAATGGATGAAAATGGGGGTGGTCACCTTTCCCAATGTTTCAGGATCCCAGGAATAAGAGCACTTCAATGAATAGCTCTTCTGTACTCTCCAAGGTGAACAAACTACAATCCAATCAGCACTGTCATTAGCACATTTTAGGTCTCAGACAAAATGAGGAAGCAGAGATAAAAAGGAAGGACATTACTAAACTTTGTGGTTAGAAGTCTGAAGTAGAGTGATAGAATCCTTTCTTTAGGGTCAGATTTTACATGTAGGCTGTAGAAAAAAAATTATCCTATTAATTTGTCTTGGCATAGAAGGGAAAAATCTAATTCAGAACAACATAAAAACTAAAAAAAAAAAGCAAAACTCACACTAAGAGGGAAGTGATTTCATGGCTCCCCCAAAGTCATCATGAATCAGAAGGCACCAGTGTAGTTTATTTATCCAAAATCAACAAAGCCCTCAAAGGTTCACAACTGGCCTCCTGGCATCCTTCAAATACAAAGGGCAGTTAATGTTCAGATTTGTAGTCACCAATTAATCCAAAACACGCACTATTTATCAAGTTCATACCTCTATTTAAGTTTTAAATTGCTGTGTTAGCATTTGACTAAGCCTGAACTGACACAGCTTTTGGGGTCAGTACTTTACTGCAAAGTTAATGTCACCTTTCTGAAGCTTCCATGGATGAAAACACTGTAAGTCTTTCTGGGCAGTTCTAGGTGCAGTCAAAGGACATAAACAAACTTTTTCTCCATGTGTTTCCATTTGAAAAAAAAAGAAAGCATGATGAGAAATATGGAGACTTGATTGAGGCTGACCTACTTTGAAGTTTAGAAGGACGCATTTATAGCCAACAATTTAAAAACTGGAAAAAAAAAGTATGAAAAAAAATCAGCATGTCCTATAACTTTGGATTAATACCAATGAGCAAAATGACTAGAATACCTAGTACTGTGCCCAGTTACAAAGCCCAAGTGATCTTCACAGCAAGTGATACATTATCATTTGAGAATACAAAATTCAAAGAAATTATAACACAACAAAAACTTCAGATGGAAACTGTAGTATAGTTTATATGAATTTGGAGCATGCTTTTTTAATATCTAAGAATTGCAAATTGAAACGTCTGAGGGTCCCACAAGACCAGCTAATGTTACCTACTGCTTGGAACACTATTTGATTACTGCAGTATGTTTGTAAAGGACTTTCAGGGTATGTAATATCACCACTGTTATGGTCCTGCCTATTAGCAGATCAAATATATTAAATTATCTAGAAATAAGACTTGAAAGAAAGGAAAAGAAAAAGAAGATTAGGGATAAACAATACAAATCTCTAGGCTTTGCCACCCAAAGATACTTTTCGTAGATTGTTTGAGGCCCCTATCAGTGATTTCAGAAAGAGAAGTAGCCTGGAAGCAGTCCGGAGCTCCATCAGATCTTAAAAGATTTTCGGGGGTGGGGAGTGGGGGATTGTTTCACCACATCTCAGCTTATCAGGTAGATCTGCTCCAAATAGCTTCTCCTGAGAATAAGCTTAAGGATTTTGAGAATTCCTCTCTCAAATGACAGTGCTAGGGGAAACAGCAATGCAATTTCCTCAAAAGGGAAGTTCCCTACCTGAGACCTTCCCGCTCCAGTGGACCACACGTGGGGGTTAAAAAAAAACAAAAAACTTTCTCTCAGATTATTTTGTCTCTTTGTTTGAAACCTGATAAGAAGAACCTGGGCCCTTCTAAACAGCCTCCTTTCCTGGAGACTCAGAGGAACCTCTGGACACAATTCTGGGATCAGTGTGTTGATTCCCTGCCACAGAGGTCCCCTCTATAGAACATACCAGGAACTCAAACATGCAGACACCTCTCTGGGTATCAGCCATTCCTTCACATATAATTTTTAAAAACATACCTGAGAGGACTTTCTTTTTTCTATTTCCCACAATCCTCCTGCTGGATATTAAGTGTCCTCTAAAGGCCCCTGTGGTAAAGTCTTAGTCCCCAGCACAGTGCTAGCAGGATGTAGGGGACCTTTAGGGTGGGGCCTAGTAGGAGATCTTCAATCCATTGGGAACATGCCTTGAAGGGGACAGTGGGACCCCAGCCCATTCCTCTTCCTCTCTTTCACTTCCTGGTCATGAGGTGAGACACTTTGTTTCACCATGTGCTCAAGCCACGATGTGCTACTTTGCCTAAAACCATTGGTGCCAACGGATCATGGAACAAAACTTCCAAAACTGTGAGCCAAAATAAACTTTTTCTCTTTATAACTTGCCTATCTTGGGCTAGGTTTGTGGTTCTGTGGTCGAGTGCTCACCTAGCATGTGTGAGGCACTAGGTTCAATCCTCAGCACCACATAAAAATAAATAAAATCATTAAAAATTTAAAAATAATAATAACTGGCCTATCTCAGGTACTCATTATAGCAATGGAAAGACGGACACACCTCCCTTTGGTGGTGTCACTAAGATGACTCCTAAAACAGGTCTCTAGGGTTGTCCCTCTTTCTAGCCAGGCCCATATTTCCAAGACCAGCTCCACCTGCTCATGCCACAAAAAACTCAAACTCAATGTGCCAACATTACAAATATTTTCTCTTCCACCCCTGCCAAATGTCTACCTTTTGTTTTTTCTGATTCCTTGTTAATCACATTGGTGGACAATCGGTTTCTTCTAATAGAAACTCAGGCATCCACAAAGAAGAAAAGCTCTCTGCTTTTCTTCTACATTCCCAATCAACTTCATCCTTCACCAAATCTTGCTAAATCTATCTCTAATAATTCTGACACCCTTTTTTATGCTCACTCTTCACCCACTACTCTGCCAGCTGTACTCCTCCCAGGTGACTAGCAGAGAACCTCCAAACCTGCTGTGTTCCCCTTCTTTATAGCTACTGTCATTGAAGTTAGGTCCAACCTCCTGAGGCTGGCAGATCCGGCCCAGTATAACCTGGTTTCTATCAACGTCCTCACCTTCATTTGTAGAGGCAGTCTGACTACGCTGACTTATTCTTATACACTGCCTTTGTCCACCTCTCCCCACTACTGCCAACCTCAATCTCTGGTATCTCTCAAATTCCTCCTTTTAGGACATACCAAGTTATTTTCAAAATGAGGCCCTGCTCCTTGGTGAGATTTTCCTCATCAACTCATCACCAAGCTGCCCCTTCTTTCAGTCTCCTGTGGCACTTTGCACACAATCTTAGTAAAATAGGCACCACAGGGCTGTTTCATTTGTTTATATATTCAGTTTCTCCAAGGTGAGGCTCCCCCAGGAGTGCAGCTGTGTCTGCTCCTCTTTGGATCTCCAGAGCTAAGCTCTGGGCTTGGCAGAGGTAGCAATCAGCAAACATTTGCTGAATACAAATGCAGCACATATGGTGCTGGGAGCTTGGAGGTGAGGACTGGGCCTGTGAAAGGAATGCAACTGGTCTCACACTATCCACTTGGCTCCATAAGGCAGGGCTTTCTCCAGTGCAAGGAACCTAGTCATCAAGCAGAACCAAATGCCACCTCTGTGAGCAAACACACTGTTAACTCTCACTGCCATCCACATTTTCCAATGGTTTGCTTCATGCCCTAGACCAATGGGTCTATTCCTGTTGACAAGTCTCTAACCTGGATGCCTCTAACTAGAGAAAGAACTAACATAGACGCTTAAGAGAGAGGTAGCACCAAGCTGAAAGGGTGCACTGACCTCTAACATGTCCACAATATCCTCAGGGAAAAGGGACTCAAGCTGCCAACAACAAGTTCTCCCCAGAAGAGGTGTCATAGCTCACATTAAAGCCAACCACAAAATTGAGGAGCACTAGATACAGTTTCAATAACCCACAGAAACAGTATCAATGATGATTAATCTTCTATCACAATCCAACCTTTGGAAAACTCACTGGGAGGAGGAAACCACCAGCAAAATAAAAGTCAAATGAGGTAAAAATTCAATCATTTTTTAAATGCCATTCATTGTTAGGGGTTAATGATTGCCTGGACAGGTGATTTACCAGCAAAGCAACTTGTCTCTAATAAGTATTCAGGACTCAACTAAAATGATGTTTTAGTTGGTTTCAACATAAACTATGTTAAAAAAGAGATTCACACACCCCATGACATGTATTTTTTTTTTTTTATAGCACATGGCCTAGAGTTGGGCATATCACTTTTAATGGCTTGAGATTCCAGAAGAATTATCACTATGGTAACATTTCAAAATGGCCATCAAAGTTACCAGGCACCAGTCCACAATGGTTTGGACCTAGTAGGGCCTTTTAGGACATACCAAGTTATTTTCAAAATGCCTTTAATGATTCTACATTCCTACCAAAGCCTTGCTAGAACTTAGCTAATGGGGTTACTTACAAGTGTGAGTTAATAGAAAGAGCACCTAGTACATAAATCACTCAGATATTATGTTACCACTCTGAATCAAGTTTTTTCTAATAAAAAGCCATCAACAAATAATTCATTGAAGTTTACACTGTGCTAAGTCTTTAAATTTTTTGGTATGTATTAAAGGGAAGGTATAAGGAAAAATAGAAAAGTATGAAGTTGACGATTACTTTTGTTATTTCAATATCTGACTTTAAATTATTTCACAGCTGGGCACAGTGGAAGGCTGAAAGGCTGAGGCAGAAGAATCCTAAGTTCAAAGCTGGCTTCAGCAACTTAGTAAGGCCCTAAGCAACTTGGTGAGGCCCTGTTTCAGAACAAAAATAAATTAAAAAGGGGCTGAGAATGTGGTTCTGTGGTTAAGCACCACTGGGTTCAATCCCTGATATCAATAATATATATGTGTGTGTATGTATATGTGTGTGTATGTATGTATATATATACACATATATATATACACATATATAAACAAATTATCAAATTTATAAAAATTATCCAAGACACAGCAGAGCTCAAATATTTAAACATGCTTGTGGGCGAGCAATGAAATACATCCTACCATTGGGAACACATACTCAAATTCTTAAATTCCTCTCAGGCCCAAGGGGTAGCCCTGAAGAAACACTTAATTCCCCCAGAGCCTCATTTTCATAAGAAAACAAGAGTCTGACCTCAAAGGTCAACACCTAATGCAATAGTACTGGGTACCCAATCCTCAATACAGAGCCAACAGATTCAAAATCTGAGCTGGAAAAGACCTTAGTAATGTGCTTTTCAACCCATCACCTATTGTTAGTTCTCAAATAAGCTTAAAGCATCTCTTACCAGCATTAAAACAGAATAAGAAAACACTGTGGTACCACCTGGGTAGTAAGAGTAAATGTGTTAAATAAGAAATCTTTTGGAAACACTTATTTTAGTTTTAGTTTTATATTTATTTTGTTCTGGGATCATAATGTAAATCTATCTTACTATGGATCTAATTTAAAAAAAATAGAAAACCAGTGATAAAGTAGGACACCTTAAGATTTCCAAGAAAGGTGAGATGACATGGCTAAGGTAATTAATAGACATTAGGCAGGGATACACTCAGATATGAGGACTTGGATCCTCGTGGTATTTAAACATTCTTTCTTCATCCATGAAACAGTCACCCCCAAGTATCCAATGGGATGAATCCACATATGACCATGTTTTAGAAATTAAGGGAACTGCAGACACAAAATTCTGCTTTCGACTGTGCCTTTAGACCAGATGCCCTATAAATGGGCCCCTGTGATCCTATAAATTTTTAATTACAATATCATGGACCTGCAGACAGGGTGTTACAAGTGAGAAATGTGCTTTCCAAGGGTTACACAGGAAAAACCTCACGCATGCCTGCCAAGTGCTAATGGCATTTTCAAGGCCTTTTACCAAGGAAAGACACACACACTCACATATGCTGTCCCAAGGGCCTTCTGGACCAGAGCCCCTACCAGGACCTACTGTTTGGGCTCCTAGAGAGGATGAAGGTGATTCACAAGCTTCCATGCCTAAGAAAGTCCAGTTCTGACTGGGAAGGATGAGGAAGCCCTGATACTACTGTCTCCAAGGAGCCAGGAGCTCACCAAGACCATATAGAGCCTGCAGAATAGTCAGAGTGGGAAATCTGCTTTAAAAGCAACACAGTAAGATTTTTTTTTTTTTTTAATGCAAATAGGCATTATGAAGAAACAGAAAATAGACCACAACCCTGTGGTCCAAACAGTACTTACTGACCTTCAGAAAAAGAATATAAGCAATGAAAACACATGTTTACAAAATCCAAACAGGGCAAAATGCATACAGATGAGTGATGAAGGTCACCTGGCACTTCCAGTTCCATTCCACAGAAAGTAAGTGCTTACTACTTTCTGGGATTCCTTCTGAAAACTATTTCATGACTAAACCAGCATATATACTCTTTGTAAATTAGAACTGAAAAATCAGAGTACATAAAATGCATTGCATCTTCCCCCCCACACTGAATTTATAGCAGCACATAAAGATCTAACTTCTTAAAGAACAGCTATGTAGTAAGAATTCTACCTTCAGAAATGTATAAATCAGAAGCAAGTTCAAAATGTATTATTTTTGTGCCTACTTTATAATCCAATTTTTTGTCCTTTAACAATTATACCTATGGGAATTAAAAAAAAAAAAAGTTTAATAGTATCACAGCTAGTATTCTGTTGAGGAACTGTCCTGTGTCAGCCCTGGACTAAGCCCTGTCCTTGATGCCTCAAAAAAAAACATCTTGGAAAGAAGCTGGTGTTTGAAGTGGTCTACCAGTTGAGCCTTTAAGAGGTAAACTCTCCTGACAAAGGTGTCAGAGCCAGGACATTAAGCCAGATCTGCCTACAACCTCCTACTTAAGGAACTTTTTTGTCATAGGACAAAGGTACCATCTTCCCCACCAGAGAACAGGAAGGCACTTCAAAAGCTTTACTGTGAAAGGCCCATCACCAAAGCCCAGCAGCTGGTTTTGAGGGAGAGGTAAAGGGATGAGGCAGAAAAGGGAATTTGACCCTCCACAGGTGGCCCTGGCAGCCATGCAGGCATCTCCAAAGGGCTGAATTAAAATAGCTCAGTGACTAACCAGATACAAAGCACATCCCTATCCCAAGATAAAGCCTGGGCTCAGTCTCCTAAAAGTCTGCCCCAAGAACAATTCAGATGCAACAGAGCAAGACCCAGAGAAGGAGGGCTGGGAAAGACCGAGCACAGTTTAGGCTCACTCACTGGGAAGCAGCAGGAAGGTGGCCACCCCTAACCCTGCTCTTCTGTCCCCTGCATGCAAGTCTGCAGTGCAAGCAGAACCCAGGCTGACCTGGCCATTCTCACTCCACACAGCCCAGCCAGCCTTGTGCAGACACACAAAGGGAGCTGTGATAGAGAGTGGCAACAATAAGTGAGATTTCTCATGGGACACCACTTTTCACTAAAACACCTATCCTGAATAGCGATGTGTTTACAGTCCAGAAAGGTACAGAACAAAACTACTTCTTTAAAAAAAAAATGCGTTAAAAAATTCATCTTCAGTGAGTGGAGTGACTACTTTGTGTTACTTTTTTCTTTGATGGGAAAAGAAGGAGAAGTAGATTTTCTTTGAGTCAGGCAGGCTGGGTCTGCCATAGGGCCTAGAGAACTTTCTAGGCCCAGCAGCCCTAGGCTGGCCTGCATTCCTTCAGGGTGACAGAGCATCCAGCGGTTTCCTAGTCCTACAGCCCCTGCCATGTGGTGACTAACCCCACAGGAATCCTGGCTGGTGTTGAATCCACCCGGTGCACAGGCAGGCTGGGACGAAGGCCTTGAGGGTCCAGGCCCTAGACCCAGCCTCAGGAAGAAAGCCCTTGCTCTGCCTCTACCTCCTGATGAGACAGAGGGGTAGGGGAAGCCACTGGAGCCACAAGCAATGCCCACCCGTGCTCAGGTGACAGCCTCCATACTTTTGGGGTCCTGCAGTAGTATCTGGGTCCCATATTCAGGCCTGACTTTGCCAAGTGACAGAAAGCCAGGTTTCAGAGTATACCTTGCCTCCTTGAGAAAGACACCAGTAAATTCTGGTAACCCTGGACAGACAACCACAAGTTGGTTTGCATGATAAAGACAAAAGAATAAATGTAACTCTATATTGGCACAGTCACTTTTCAGGAGCTGAATTCATAATAAAAATCAGCTGAAACATAATTTTGATAAATCATCTCCTGACACTTCATATATCTTACTGTCTATATGACAGTTGTTTTTGTTTAATAAAAGAACAGAAAGTTTACTATAAACCACATCCCTTTTCTTCCTTTATCACAACTTGCCATTCCTCAGAACTAAAGCATCAACCCATTTAAAGATATTTTTTATCAGATTAAAGAACGGACTTTAAAACAAAGAATTCTCCCTAATTAAAAGCAGCCATACAGAGGTGCTTGATCGCTGATCAGCATCTGACTTTTGCCTCACACGTGTAAATAATTCATCATCAATGTAAAAATCAGTCCTGCCTAAAGGGTGCTGGGGGAGGTGGCGAAATTAAAGACTCGGACAAAAGCAAGGAACTCAAATTCACAAGCAAGTTGTTTTATAATTAAGCATCTATAATTCAACTGTGCTGATATCATTCTTTCATTTTCCTCTTTCCTTATCTCCCCTACCCTTCCAGTACTGGGGCTCAAACCCAGGACCTCAAGCATGCTAGTCAAGCACTGTTCCAATGACCTTCATACCCAGCACCATCTTTCCCTTATTTTAGGAGTCACAGAAGTTTTCTCTGACCATGTGAAGAAAGTGAGGAAGAAATACAGAAAAACAAGGAGAAAGGTAAAGAAGGAGGGAGGAAAGGAGAGAAGTAAAGAAGAAGTGAGGAAAGGAGAGAAGCAGGGAGGGAGGGGGGAGGGTGACAGGGAAGGGTAGACCATCAGAGAGAGGGGGAGGAGGGCTCTATGCTAACAGAGCCCTCACTACATTTATTAATCACTAGGCATATCTGCAAAAAGCCTCAAAGATATAAAAGACTCCTGCTTAGAGCAAAAACATCTTTAAAAGCTCATCAAACATGATATCCAGCCTTCCTCAGAACAAGGCAAGCCACCAGGTCATTATTGGGTATATGTTCATCTGGGACTCCCTGGGAGGTGGTGAAAGGGCCTGAGGGGAGAATAAAGGGCAGCAAAGTCACAACAAAACAAATATGGCTACTCAGCGCATGATTCCTTGAAAAGTTATGCCAGGTCTCTGTGCTTCCATTTCCTGATCCATAGAAAAGGGAATGGCAGTATCTACTCTCCAGACTGTGACAATGACTAAATAAGAATATTGGTGAGGTGTTTGGGAGTAGTCACACTCAATGAATGCCAGTCCTGATCAAAAACACAGTTCTATCTAAAAGCATCACCATAGGGGCCCTGGAGGTTCAGCTCTTTGCAGGAGTTGCAGAAGCATTAGGGGAGTAACTAGGGTTCTAACCTGCAAACCCCCCAAATGTAAGGGGTCCTTCTAAATGGTTATGAAGAGCTTTAACCACAGATTAACCCCACAAAAGTGCCTTTTTGTCAATGACTACTAAATGCCTAGGATTTAGATGTGGACTTTTTTTCTTTTATATTCAGAAAACAATGAATCGTGAAATCTTAGAAAGGGGGACAAAGATGCTATTAAGATGCTGTAGTTCTATTGCTACCACCAGATGAATATCTTTACATGGCACTGTTCACAATGTACCAACACAGCTTACTGCACAGGCCCACTTCCCTCTTAAGACCAAAAGCCCTTGAGAGCAGAAAGGGCAGTTGGGCAGGAGAGGACATGGGAACTGGATACTGTGGACGGGGGAGTGTCTAGATTCTAAATGGTCCTGATGTTTGGAACACTGGGTATGGCTTGGCTGACTCTTCCAGTCACGGTTTCCCTTCTAACTATGACTTTTCTGGGGATTAAGCAGGTCATATAAAGCTATATCCTAGAAAGTGCTCATGGAACACAGAAGTTCTATCTGAAAAGGCAGAGATGCTTTGTTTGTTTGTTTGTTTGATTGTTTGTTTGTTTTAATGGTAGCATGCCTTTGAATAACCAAGTCTTTAGATATTGCACAGGTTTGAAGGGTCAGGCTTTCAGTGAGTTTAGGCCAGATGTTTAGGCCTCCTGTTGTCTTCTTTCTGTGTACACTGACTGCAGGGACAGTTCTCTTTTTACTTTCTACTTCAAGGCAAAATGCTCAGACCATCACCTCCTATTTTCTCTAAGCTAGAACACCAACCTTGCACAAGCACACCTGTAGATACAAGGAAAAAGGCCACAGATGTGCCTATTACAGTGGCATCAGTTCAGTTAGAAAATGGAGCTGTGGGCCAAGTTAAGGCTGGTGTGGCTTTTAAAGCCCGGATGGGCACAGACAAGAGGGCATGTGCTAAGGTCAAAGGAAAAGAGATTCGTAAACTAAATGAAAAATCAATCTAAGCTTCCTTCACCCGCTGAGATCCACACCAACCCACAGCATTTTCCCCACACTTGTAACCTCTATTTCAAAACTATCAGTGCCAGGAAGCCTGCTATGGTCTATCAATTACCCACCCAGAGAGAGAGCCTCTCCCCTTCGTGGAACTCATTTCTGGATTCCAAAATTAACATTTCATTCACATGAAAATCAAAGTTGAGTCTTTTTAAAAATCAATCTTGGAGCTGGGGTCATGGCTCAGTGGTAGAGTGCTTGCCAGGCATGTATGAAGCCCTGGGTTCAATTCTTAGCAACACATATAAATAAATAAAGAACTTTATAAATGCCTATGGCATAGAGCTTTTTGACTCACAGGTGATGGGATAATCTTGTTGGGGAGGGTGACACAAGATAGGAGAAATTCATAGTTATCTGCTATAGTTTGCTTTAATCTATTAGTTCAAACATTTACTCAGTATCATCTTAAAAGATAAAATATAATCCTAAAAGAAAGGTAAATTTGTTTAATTCTATTATTTCAAAATATTAATCATTGATACAATTAACTGAGGATTGGCCTAAATTGTTCCAACACTTTCCCAACCTGATAATTAAGTTTGTTCTCATTACTGTAATAAAAATTCTGAGAAACCTTGGGCTTCTGGGCATATTTCTGGGCAGGAGGGGTGAATCAAACCTATGGAGTCCTAATCTACTGCCCCATTTAATAAACAAATACTGTTAGGAACATGCATTTTAAAAAAAAAATCTGAAAGGCTTCATAATGTAGATATTGCAAGTCTTCCCATGATGCTAACTGAAGGTTTCTGAGAAGAGTTTAATGTGCTGTTATCCGATGAATTCCGGGCCTGGGGATGATTGCCTCTTCTCCTTTAGAACAGAGGTTGCTCAGAAAGCAGTTGGCATCGTGATATATACTAAATGGAATTGCCCTACTCTTTACTTTTATATTCTGTAATTTAAATCACTCTGTTAACAGGCAGAAAAATCCCAGCTAGCTTCAAAATTCCCTCATATTTTCATTACCTCAAATGACAACCTCTTCCACCACTTTATCTTTGCTTTAAGTACCAGGAGCTGAAAGATGCAATCAATTTAGTATTTCTCCCTGACCATTTACATTACTTATTTGTTTCAGCAGATCCTCTGCCACAAATCCTTTGCCCATTCATGTCTGCATACTTAACATAGATTCAATGCTTCTCTAGGCCAAAAATTATACTCTAAGTTTTTCTATGACTGGAGGACAGAAAGACAAGGAAAGGAGGAGGGAGGTGCCTAGAATTACTTTGTTCTTGCAGACAACAATTCTCAATGAGAAAAAATTTAAAGTACCATAACTTTTCAGTTCAAACACTGTCAGATACTTTTCTGACTTTCTGTCATCCAACTGGCTTAGTGGCTCTGGGAATAGAGCAGAGGCTAACCCAGACGTGGACCTTAAGTCCACATTTCATTAAAATCATGACATGAATAAGGAATCACACATCAGCCACAAACTAATTCAATCCTTTTAGGGCAAGAACCGCATCCTCTGCTTCAGCAGCACCTAGTGGAAATGTTCCCAATTCCACTTAGAATCCTCCCTGGAGACCAGCAGGGAGCTAGGAGTGATAAATATCAGCTCCCATCACCTAGAAGGCCTGCAGATACCTACAAGGCAACGCTTCTGCCCCTCCCCCAATCCTGAATATCTGGAAAGTTCTAAGCCCTCAGATGGGTGCTTTTATAAATGGTATTAAGTGGAATCAACCACTTCCCACCATCACCCTTGCCTTATCCAGAGAGAAAAAGCACCACCTTCTAGGATAGAGCTGACTGAGTCTCTTCCTCATAGAATCAAAGCTTGGACAGAAGTCAGAAAAGACATCTAAGCCAAAAAGACTTGGGGGCACCTGTGAAGAGAAAGGGACATTGACATTCTGACCTGTTTTTATGAAATAATATACTCCACATTCCAAATGCCTTGTGAAGTGTTGGAATACAACCCATTCATAAGTTGAAGGCTGTGTATACAATGCTGGGCAAGGGATACCTAGCAAGTTCAAGCATTCTTAATGAAAGGCCTCAATTTTGCCTGAGGCAAATATCTGTCTCAGGTAAAGGTATAAATACTGAGCTCACCCTCCTCTGAGCTCTTGTTGCCTCTGCTCTGTCAGCAAATGTTGTGAAGGGTCTCACCAGACAGCCTAAGTTGTCATTTCGTTTTTTAATGCCACATGTTTTTTAACTTATCACCCAATCCTGGGTTTGTGTCATCTAACGTTGCCCAGAAAGACATGTGTACAAAACAAGGGCATCTTAATTAGTTGATCATAGGAAAGTATGGAAACTTTGGCCAAGTAAGAAGCAGAAAATCCTCAAAGAAAATCCTGCAAAGACTCATCAAGACCCAACTTAAGCCAGGTGCAGTGGTGCACACCTGTAATCCCAGCAAATTGGGAGGCTGAGGCAGGAGGATCACAAATTCGAGGCTACCCTCAGCAACTCAGCAAGACCCTGTCTCAAAATAAAAAGTAAAAAGGGCTACGAATGTGATTTAGTGGCAAAGCGCCCCTGGGTTTAATCTCCATTATTTTAATAAAACAAAAAAAAAGATCCAACTTAGCTGTTATTTACGATTCAGACCTCTTTACTGTTCTCCCCTTCCACAGAAATGATATGTTCATAAGACATCTACATTAAGGACACTGGACTGATATTAATAGGAATGGTAGAGAGGAGCATGAGACTCAAAATCATCTCCCACTTAGCAAAGGTTAAGAACTCAATCAAATCATGTATGTACACACATTCTCTCTCACACACTCACTCTTAAATTCTATTGTTATTTGGTTGGTTCATTTATTCCAACTAGGACCAGAGGCTAATTTAGTTAATTGAAGATATTTTACAAATCCCTTCTTAAAATACTTACACCTATGAGGGTAGGCATGAGAGCAAGACAAGATAACTGTCTACTGTACAAATTTGAGGTAGGTGCTCATTCTTGAATTCACACTGATCTGAGAAGATATCGTTCATCTTTGCATACCTTACTGGTTCTAGCCTTCCTCCCTTCCTCTTCCTCACTGCTCTCACACTAAGCCTCCCAGTCTTCATGAGAGCCAAACCACTCAGATGCTACCTATGCTCAAATCTACATAAGAGGTATATTTTTACAGAATATCTCCTCTGTTGACCTCCCACAAAGGAAAGAAACAAAAATTGGAGACTGAAGAAACAAAAGTAATACACAGGGCACCAGTTCTAACTACCAAGTGGATAATCAACTATTTTTGGAAAGAGATGAGTGATGGGTTGACAAGGTCTTTTCAGACTACCAGTGGAGTACAGAGAAATGATCATCAATGGCCAAATAACACCCCAATGTATCAATCCCAGCACAAGAACAACTTGGAAATGAGAGTCATTGGTAAGGGGGAATCCAGGCTTTGTGTAAGACTAAGTGGTGACAGTGAAGGAGAGGCCCTAAAGAGCATGGCCTCAGCAATTATGTTTGCTCTAGTTGAAATTCACTGTGCATACATGCCAAACCCAGGTGCACCTGTGACCCCAGGTGCAAAGCAAAATGCACCCAACTTGCAAACCACTGGGAAAATTTTTTTGAACTTTATTTATTTATTTTTATGTAGTGCTGAGGATTGAACCCAGTGCGTCACATGTGGGAGGCAAGCACTCGACTGCTGAGTCATAACCTCAGCCCTGGGAAAGTATTTTAATTCCACTTTGATCATTCAAATGGTGTTACAGAGTCCACAGCACCTTTCGGTATCACAAAGTTATCAAAAATCGGTAGCAGCAGCAGGAAGCTCTCACTAGGCTATCAAGTTGCTCAGACTCTGGATGAGGGAAAGCTGACTTTAGTCAAACAGAATGATTTAAACAAATTTAAATACATTCCACATAATTGAGATACATCAGTGTTTCTCATGAGTATTCATGAATAATTCACCTTGGCAATAGCAAAAGCCGAACTGGAAAGAGTCACTTCAAAGATACAAGACTTAACATAAATCCTACCTGAATTTCCTGCTGTCAACTCCTTCTCTGACCACTGTTATTCCTTTCTGCCCTGTCAACGAGATGCTTCACTACCCTACCAGCCTACATCTGCTACCTCTGAAAAAGCTCTTCAGAACTTATGAGTTGTAGCGACCTCTGGGAAGTCCACAGTCCATCCTTACAGAAATCAACCTGCAGCCAGATACTAAAAGCAGGGCTCATTCAAAAGAGGGCAACTGCCAAATGCCCTTGCAAATCTAGAACACCAGTCTATAGCCTGAGCAGTGTTTACCAAAAATCAGAGCCAACAGATCCATCCTAGATCCCTCAACTTTCCCTTCAACAATGAATCTCAGAGGTAGAAGGAAATTCAGAGCTCACTTAGTTCAAAAAATCAGAAAACCCAGAAGCAGAAACATAATGGCCACTTTTGGTCCACTCATCTAAGCTGAAATGGAAGAAGTCTTATCTCTGTTTCTGCTGAACAATGATGCTTACATGTAGACAGTTTTCACACAAATTACACCTAATCATGAGGCTCAGCTGTCACCTTCTGCTTCTCACCATTTGATTATCCAGGCTACACATTTCTCCAGCCGGGCTTTGTAATGGGAAGGCACTTATGAGAGGTTTGCAATTATTTGAATATATTGGTGGAAACATGAGACTCGATACAGCAGGCTAAAGAGCTAACATATGAAAGTCCATGCTTTACACATCTAAAAATGCACGGGGTATACTGAGCTTGTTAACAGAATCTGACCTGGCTCACACGAAACCACTCACAGACCATTCACCTTTTATTTATCAGCTGAAGTGGGGGTCTGAACACCATCCTGATTACCATTTCTCTCTAATGACCACTTAATCTCTTCTCATGCATCTTCAGCAGCCCTTTAACAATACTCTGAGGCTTTCCAAGAATTAGGATAACAACAATGCCCAAGAAGATTAAGTTGTGGTTATCCAAAGAAGCAAAATAAACTTTCCAGTCAGACCAAATCAAACTGAGGGTCTGAAGTCTCCCTCCATTCTGCAGCATTCAACATGAAGTTCAAAGACTCTGTAACTGAGACCAAAATGCCTGTGCTGCATCACAATGGACAGCAGGCACTGAAAGCTGTCACCACTGTACAGCCATCAATAAACCTAAACTCAAATTAATCCTGCAAAACAAATTCCTCTTACAATGGCAGTCTGTTAGGTCACTTTGACTGTTTTATCCATTGTCTATCAATACAAATTGCTTCACTTACACACACCCAAAAGTTTGTCCCTCCTCCTATTCGCCCATGTCTGGCATCCAGTGACTCTTGTAAGGAGGATTTTTTCCTCAGCAAACAAGAAATGTTTGTTGAGCTAAGAAGTAGTCTGAGAAAATTATACATTCTCAGAATTCCATTCATAAGCATGTATGACATCAAGATCCTTTGGGCCTGGACTCCACAATGGTCCCAAAAGAATAGCTAGGGAAGAGGTGGGGGTTGGAAGAAGAGGGCAGAGAATCCAATGATCTCAGACAGTGACACTATACAACTATACCACCTGAATCGTGCTTGAAATTACAAAGAGTTGGTACCAGATATACCCTTCTGCACCTAAGCTGTTGTCTTTCCGTTTGAGTGGAAGAAAAAAAGGACTGTACACTTTCTGCCACTTTGCTTAAAATCCTTTCTGAAGTTTCTCTGACAGTTATTCCAAAGCTTCTAAAAAGGAATATTGACATATTACAAAATAATTTAATCATTTCAAATTCACTATGCAACAGAACAAAAATATGTCCCTACATCCTATCTGAAGAATACTCAAGAACCTATCATTTACTTAGCAAAGCAAAAGGGGCCAATCAGAGGTCAAGAAATCAAACGGCAGCATCATGGTAGTTACCAACCCAAGAATAAAACTAGTGTTTAATGGATCTAAAGAGCTCACTAGTTTCCATTTGTCTCCATCTTAAAACTAATACCTCTGAGGCAAGGGTGTGGGGAATATCCCTACTTCATATGCTAGTGCAACAGGAGATATGTCTAATAATGTCAATCTTCATCTTCATCTTCATTTCGTATTGAGGGCTTTTTGCCCCTAATCATCTTTTACATCCTCCCCTTTACTACTACTAAGATCAACTCTCTGGTCTCAGCAGCTGCTAAAAACCACCCAAGCACTTTGCATCTACCAGGAAATCCAGAATGGCATCCTGGTGCACAGATCTGCTGCCACTGTCTTTCAGATGTATGTGCATGGCAGCTGGACCCTCTCCCTAGAGGCAGTAGGCACAGGTAGCTCAGTACCCAGCATTAGTCTCACTGGTTGCTCTTAGCTATAGCTTCTGCACACAAGATACCCAAGATCTATAGCTATGGACCTGACTTCATAGGGTTCAGTGACTGCAGCAGCCCCTCTTATCTGCCGTTTTGCTTTCTGTGGTTTCAGTTACCCATGGCCCATTGTGGTCCAAATATATTAAATGGAAAATTCCAGAAATAACACCTAAGTTTTAAATTATCCATTTTTTTCCAGTAGTGTGTTGGAATCTTTTTTTCTTTTTTTCTTTTTTTTTTTTAAGAGAGAGGTGAGAGAGAGAGAGAGAGACAGAGAGAATTTTTAATATTTTTTTTTTTTTAGTTTTTGACGGACACAACATCTTTGTTTGTATGTGGTGCTGAGGATCGAACCCGGGCCGCACGCATGCCAGGCGAGCATGCCACCGCTTAAGCCACATCCCCAGCCCAGTGTGTTGGAATCTTGAGTCATACCACTCCACTCTACCTGGGATGTAAATCATCTTTTTTTTCCAGTGTATCCCTGCTGTATATGCTATCTGTCCATTAATAACTTGGTAGCCCTCTTGGTTATCATATTGACCATCATATCATAGTGTTAGTCTTCAAGTAACCCTTATTTAACTTATAAGTGGCCACAAAGTATAAGTGATGCTAGTAATTTTATTACAGTATGCCACTATATTATTCTACTTTATTATTAGTTACTATTGTTAATCTCTTACTGTACCTGACTTATAAATTAACTTTATCATAGGTATGCGCGTATAGGAAAATAAGATGGTATATGTAAGGATTAGTACTATCTGCAATTTCAGGCACCTACTCGGGGTGGGGGTCTTAGAATACATCCCCCTCAGATAAGGGGAGACTACTATACAACTTCACTCACTTTATCCAATCCATTCATTAGGACTTGGGACAGGGGTGGAAAACTAGAAACACCTACATATTGGATCAGTCTGCAGTTTCTGCAACCAGGGCTCTGAGTATCAAGTCCCTGAAAGTCCCTGAATACTGCCTCTGTTCCCATCCCATGTGGATTCCATGAAAAATGGCAGGAAGAAAGAAGAGAGGGATGGGTTACTTATTTGTGACCAAGGCAAAGAAACAAAAAGCAACTTATGTTCAATAATAAGATGAAACAGAAGCCCAGCTTCCGGAAGAGGGCCTGACATTCCTGCAGAACATTTTCCCACCCACCTGATCCTCTGGAACGGAAGGAAGATCTAAGGGAGGACAGAGAGAGCCAGTGTTTACTTCCTGCAATGGGGGTGAAAGGAAGAAAATGAAACAAAACAGAAGAGGAGGCTGGGTGGGAGAAAAAGTAATACACATGCACACTGGCAAATACACAGACACACACACAGGCATACATACAAGTACACATACACCAAGACCCACAAACACACGCACGTGCAACATGCATGAACAACAGCATCAACAGAGTATTACCCAAAGAAGAGAATAAATAGGTGGAGGCTCTCGCCTGGAGCAGATGGTTGACTACCTTCACTATGTGAGACCTGCATTTGTCACAAACAAATATGTAACTCCTTGTTATCTTTACCAAAAATTGTGCCCACTCTGTAACCACTTTAATGCTCTCAAAAAAAAAAAAAAAAGAAGAAGAAGAAGAAGAAGAAGAAGAAATCACACACATATTTTTAAAAGATAATATTTAATGTCAGTCCCAAACAAGAATCTGTTGATGTTTCTTAAATTCTTCCAAATACCAAGCTTGCAGGAAAAATAAGTTCATGAAGTTTGATAATCAAAAAAAGAGTTTACGTGTAACTATAGAGGCCCTGCTGGCATCTTAATACAGACATGTACATCGCTGAGTGTTCTTTAAAGATATGGCATATCTGGACAAACATGAGAATTTGAACAATTCAGATTAAATTAGCAAGAACACTCCTACACTGTGCCCTGCTATTTATGATAATTGAATTTTTGCAATTTAGAAAAAGCAACAGAGAAAGACCACTTAAGATATCGCAGTAAACATAACAATACACTTGGCTCAATGCTCAAAAGTTTAGATGGTCTCAGAATGCAACTTTCAGTTTAATTTTGTTTGTTTTTCCAGTGATGGGGATCAAACCCAGAGCTTTGGGCATGTCAGGCAAGTGCTCTACTGCTGAGCTACATTCCAAACCCTAGCTTAATATTTAAACAAAAGAGCAACGGCTACCATTTATCAAGAACTGGCATGTATTTGCAGAGGCAATCCTGATCATTCCTATTTCACATGCGGAAGGTGAGGCCTGCTGTACTATCTCAGAGTTGAGGGGAACATTCCAACATAGGGCAGTGTTGAGGGACACCTCCACCTTTTAGTCCGAGTCCCTGATTCACACAATTCATTTCCAAGAGATGGCTTCCAGCTCTACTGCTAGACAAACTTAACTTCTGAACTACCCTATGCACTGGAGTTGAGCAATAGAATTCAGGATAAGATTAGCCACAGGCCCACACATTCCACGTCATCCCCACTCTAGTTGAGAATGTCACACTGGCATACACATGAGAACAGTAAGAAATATTAAAGCAGCAAAAGAAACAGAATTTTTAGGAGCAGGATGAAACAAGAACTATCTTACAAGTAAGCTTAACTGGTGAGATCTGAAGGAACTCTGGGTACTTTCCAAATATCTCAAATTATAAAAATCACCATAAGAGAGTCATTCTGAAAGCTTTTTAGTATGTAAGAGTATGTCCCTATTAAAAATCTAATTTCTGAAGCAGACCCAGAAGAATGACCCCTTAATTAGAGAATAATTAGCCAAAAATAAAGCCTTTCAGGAATAAGATACATGCTCTAAGAGATGGAGTCAGCTAAGAGGCTGCCCAGAGAAACATGGACACAAACTGCTTCCCCATCTCAGTAACAAGGGTGGACAATCAGGGAAAACAGAATGTGATCTCCAAGCCTGACTATAAAAGGCAGAGCATGAGGCCTGGGGGCATGTGACCCCTTCTAAATAAAGATCACCCCTATACTGGGAGCAGCTGGCCAGAGCAGGGGCCTTCCAGGGGAATGAAGAAAGCTCCTTTAAAAAACACCAAGCTGGATCCCACTTGTTCAACAGCCTCCCTTCCCATGAGGGTCTGCATGCCTCCCTCAAGGCCCTACCTGCAAATAAAGGTCCATGTCATGATCCACCTTAGCAGTCTGGAGGGCCGAAAGTCTGCAGGCATCTGGCAGCAGACCACACAGCATTTAACAGATACACTCCAGGTATTCATGGGTAGCTTAAGTTTTAAAATACTTTTTTAAAAAGTTAAGCTGTGCTACTGCACATCATGACTGGACTCTCAAGGTAGAGAAAATTTGTTCTCCTCATTTTGATCCAGCAGGTGATTTACAAATGCTTAAATGAGTCCTCTACCTTGAGGTACCAACCTATGAGAAAATGAGGAAAGGGGAGCACTTCCACTCCACAAGCACATGCTGTCCTGATAAGGAGTTTTCTAGAAACAAAAACTTGAGCAGCAAAAAGAAAGAAAGAAAGTAGATTTTTATACCACTTGCCATTTTAAGTCCCTGATCTCATCAGTGAGATTGTAGTAAAATGTTTTCCTTTTGTCCATAAAGGGAGCCATTTACTGCCTTCTCACTCAAAGACTCCAATCTGCTACTTTCCTGGTTCCTCATTTTGAAGTCATTAGGAAATGCTACAAACACCAGGACCACTGTTCCCAGTCAATGCCCTTTTAATTGAAATAAGACTGCCCCATCAGCAAAGCCAGCTTCCAGCCTGGCCAGGCTCGTGCCTTCGTGAGTTTCCTGGCAAAGACCAGGCCTTTGCACACACAGTCAGAACGTGAATAGACCATAAGCTAGCTGCTTCCACTGATGGGGCAAAAGGACTTGGAGGTGACATTTAGCAGTAAGGTCCTTAGTTTTAATTTTTGGGGTTTTTTGGTGGTGGTTGGGGGTGGGAGGTCTCTATCTGGAATTGAACATCAGATCTTCCTAACAGTAAATCCTTCACAAAGCAGGTACCATGTTTGCCCTGACAACCATGCACTGGAAGATACACCCAGAATTTATAAAGAATTCTAAAAAGTGCCCTGGTAGGTGCTGGGAGATATGTCTACCAGAAGTTATAAAACCCTAAAGTTCTCCAGTGAAAAAGCAAGGCTGGAGCTCAGCCAGGTGAGTGAGGGTGGCTGGTAAGCACAGAAGAGGACTACTGGGGGCCAAGAACACTACAAGAAGTAGAAAGGGAATAGCACAGTATTCAGAGGTAAGGGATGACCACTAAGGAGCTTCACAGTGTGCAAGTGCTTATCCTACAGGGACCACTACAGGATTGTGTGCAGGAGGATACATATAGCCCAAAGTGTATGCTGGGACATTCACTGGTGTCAAGTGGAATTGTAGGGCACAGAGCAGGGAGACTAGAGAAAGCTCATGTCACTGCATGGGCAGGGGTGGGGTAGAAGGCAGCACAATGAAGCAATATTAGGAATGATAAGGGCTTAGTGTCCATTAGAAAAGGAAGTGTCCAACATACAACTATGTTTCTGACATGAGAGGTAGGAGGACAAGATGCTGCCCACCTGGGAGGCAACACAAAAAATAATAAGCCAGAAATTAGGAAGACCATGGGACACTCAAGTACTCGTGGTCATCTGTATATGAATGAACATATAATCTAGAGCCCCAAAAGAGGTCTGAGCTGGAGATGGTATATGAAGCTACATGGAGTCAAGAGGACACTGAAGTACCAGAAGATGAGATGGGATAGAAGTGGAACTCTGGGCCATACTGTAGTTTGAAAGTCTATGTCCTCCTCAAATTCATATGTTGAAACCTAATATCCAATGGCATGGTGTTAGAGGTGGGGCCTTAGGAAAGGGATTAGGCCATGAAGGTGTAGTCCTTGGAATGGGATTAGTGCCCTTATAAAAGTGACCCAAGAGAGCTGCCTTGCTCCTTCCACTATGTGAAGACACAGCTAAAAGGTGCTGTGAAACAGAGAGCAGACCCTCATAGGCACAGAATCTGTCAGCACCTTGTCCTGGACTTCTGGCCTCCCAAAATTGAGAAACAAATCTGTTGTTTACGATTTTTTTGGTATAGCAGCCCAAACAGACTAAGATAGGAAACCACCAGCTATCCAAGACTAGATTGAGGAAAGGAGCAGCACAGTGGTGCCACAGGGTAGAAAGAGAACCAGAAGAGAGGGGATGTCAGAAGACAAGGGAGGAGGAACGACCATGTCAAACCTGAGGGCATAACAGGCAGATCCTTACAGAGGGAAAAGGCCATGCACAATTCTTTAAGGGTCCCTCACTCTTTAAGAACAACTCAGGCCTGTAAAAAAAACCTCTGCTCAAATCATGAAGAGAACAGAGAAATACTAAAGTGTGCAGACAACACACAGAGTGATTGTTTCTTTAATGGGGCTGTCTATTCCACTGCCAGCCACTGCAGTCAAGAACTAAGGAGTGTTTAAAGAGTGTCAAGTAACACTGTATATTAGCACTATACAAGGGAGTGTTTCTCCATTATATCCACAACTTCACACACACCTTGACTTCATGTTTCTCTATATGATCTCCCTACTAGTGGAGACAGCCAATGGAAGAAAAACTGAATAGGAGTCCTCTATACTTACTCTTTACAAACAGCCATCTAGTTAATGATGAACTCAAGGTAGACATTTTGTCTGACTCTATACCTGGCTCCTTGAGGGATCACTGAGGGTTTTGGCTAGACAGGTGCAGAGTATAAAACCAGGGCAGTGGCCAGTCAACCAGAGAGATGATGAAGGGAAGAACTCCCAGCCTCAAAGACGGGCTCTAAAGCAGCATTCTCCATCAAAAACAGAATGCAAGCCATAATGGCAAATGTTCTAGTAGCCATATTCAAAAGTAAAAAGCAGCAGGTGAATTGATTTTGATAATACATTTTACTTAATCTAACATATCAAGATTGAATTTCAAAATGCAATCAATATAAAAATTACTAATGAGATATTTTTACAGCATTTTTTCCACATTACAGCTTAGAAGTCCAGTGTCTATTCTGTGCTTAAAGTAGCTCTCCATTCACACAAGCCATGGTTCAGGTGCTCAGTTAGTATAGATGTGTCCAGTGGCTACCATACGTAGACAGTGCATGTCTAAAAGAAATCCATGCAAAGGGCAAGGATTTCAATTAGGAAACATCTAAGAAATTGTGCCTTTGGCTTAGTTGTCAGGACAAGGTAAATGGAAAACAATAATACTGAGCACATTTATCAATTTTAAATAAGTACTCTATTGTGAAATCACACACACAAAAAAACACATCAACAGGACTAAGACAGCTGGCCAAGAAAAAGCTATGGGGTGTGGCCTTGGAGAGGCAGGCATACAGCCAATAGATTCACCAGCACCAGGGCCCAATTTCTAACACTCTTTACTTTTTCATTGTGCTTTTCCTTTTTCTCCTTTTAAACTTTCAACAACCCTAAGGGGAAGGCAGAATCCATTCTATATTGCAGATGAAGAAATTGAGGCCTAGGTAATTTAAATTACTTACTCATTCCTGGTCGGTGCTTTCAGACTTAAACCCAGAATTTAGGCCTCACTCCTGTCCCAGACTTTTCAGGAAGCAGTTGATCAAAAACAGCAGAAAACCCACAGTGAAACTAAAGTATCTGCTGAATCACAGAACAGGTGCCTGACAAATGACTTTTTAAATAGCATCTCCCTTTTGTACAGAGCTTAGGAATTTTCAAAACACTTTTATACACGTATTTGATCACCAAGAAGGAATCATATAACTGCCCTAGGAACACACCCACTACAGCCCAGAGAGGCTGGCTCATCCAAGGTCACCTGGGATGATCATCTCTATATCCAACTTCCCTCTACTATGCCATGCTGGCTCCCTTGATGACACCTTTTAAGATAAAATTCTAAAATGTCAAGGCTACTTTAAAAACATTCTGTTGTTTCTGCAAACCAGTGGTTAAGATAAGGACAGAGCACAGTTTTAATCAATCACCATAGTCCCTTTCCTCCAACTCTAACCCACTGATCCTTAAAGTGGCCTGTCAGCATTTTCATCTCTTCAAGGTACTGGCTGCAGCCAATGGGACTCCTGCCCTTTATTAATCAAACATTCACGAACACACTGATCAAACAAAGCAGAACTAAGAGTATGTGATGGGTCATAGAAATCACATCATTTACTGCTTCAGTCAGGCTGAAGGGTAACTAAACCTGCAGTGTCTGACCTTTTATTTGTTTATTTTATATACTTCAGGATTCAGATAAGCCTATCAATTTGAGATTTCTTTTTTTTTTTAATTTTTTCTTTTTAGTTGTAGATGGACACAATACCTTTATTTTATTTGTTTTTATTTTTTATTTTTTTTAATTTTTATGTGGTGCCGGGGTTCTAACCTAGTGCCTCACGCATGCTAGGCAAGCACTCTTGCCACTGAGCCACAACCCCAGGCCCTCAATTTGGGATTTCTTGACTCCTCAGGACTAGCAAGAGTAAATAGGTTCCATGAGTCTTTAGCAGGGTCAACCATTTCTTAAAAATAGCTATTTATAGTAACATGCTGACATTCAAATAGTGAAGAGGATCTTCCTGGCCAATATACCTACACATTGCTGAATATAAATAAGGAAAACACTCAGAGCCACATTTTAGTTGGAGGAAAAAAAAAAAATACCTCACTCTTAGGGTACTGATCACATAGAGCAAGAGCTCAGTTATTCTCAACAGGAAAATAAGGTATATTGCAGATAAATGAGAAGCTGCAAAACCGCAACACCTGACTCTTAAGACCACTGAATACTTTCCAAAATTTCTTCACAAAGTCATTTCATAAGATGTTCACAACTATTTGGTGAACAGATTTAAAAGAAAGGAATAGAAACCCAAGAGTTTAAAAATGCACCCTGCTACATAACTATCTGTAAGTACAGTCTGAATTATGAACTCCTGGGAACTAGTAAGAAGTCTCCCACCTCTACTAGATGCTCCCACCTAAACCAGGGCACCTGAGCACCACAATATCATCACTAAGAATCAAAGACCTCTTTCACAGGACATAAAGAAGTACTCTATTTTTCCTTTATTTAACCATGATCCAAGTATATTCATGCTAAGGAAGTCCTGCCTACCAGAAATAAAAATGTCCCTTGAGGTGAAGGATGAAAGAGCTGACACATAAACAGGTCCCAGCTGTCAAGGGTTAGGGACTTCCAAGCACAAAGGGTCCAACTCAGAAGTACAGTAGATTAATTCTTTTTTTTTTTTTTAATACACACACACACACACACACACACACAAACATATATATTTAGTTGTTGATAGACATTTATTTTATTTATTTATATGTGGTGCTGAGAATCGAACCCAGTGCCTCACACATGCCAGGCAAGTGTGCTACCACTGAGCCACAGCCACAGCCCCACAGTGGATAAATTCTAATATATGATTTGACCAGTATTGACAGCAATCATGAGGGCCTCCAACCATGCCACAGTCTTGCATTCCAAGAACACTCAGAAAGTCAACCAAGACCCCTGCTACAAACCATGTCCTCAAGGAAGGTATGCCATATCCTAAATGCAATGACATCATCCACCCCATAGAACATGCTCATTCAGAAGAGGAAGGAAGGTACAGAGGAGAAGGAGAAAAATGAGAGATGCAGAGATCAGTGGGGCTTACTTTTCTGGCAGCGATTTGTGGTCCAACAGCGGTAGTTGTACTCATTATTGATGGTGGTCTTCTCACACAATGGCTTCTCCTCCAGGGTCCCTGGACACAGGTCCCCACATTCCTTTGGGGGCTTGTTCCCCACAATATAATTATTGGACACTGCATCTAGGATCAAAGACCAGTCCACTGTGGAGAGGTAACAGAGATCAGCATTTTTTTCAATCCTGATGGCACCCCGAGTAATGTTCCTCAGGTTATAAAGCCCAATATCCTTGAGATTAGTCATCTCAAAGATGACCAGGGCGTAGTTGTAAAAAAGTTTCCAGCCGCGGATGACTGTGAGGTTCGGGAAGAGGTCTCCGAGGCTCTCTAGGCCAGCCACGCGGAACAGCAGCAAGTATTCAGTGATGACTGTGAGCTTGGGGAAACGGTAGCTGCGGTAGTCCTCAGCCTTGGAGATGAGCAGGATGTGGAGGTAGCCCTCTATTACCGTGCAGTTCTCCAGGCGCTTCAGCTGCTGATAGTCGTTGCGTATGTCGATGCCCGGGCCACAGACTGAAAGGAGACAAGAGGGCAAAGGCAGGACATGCCCCAGTTAAAAGGAAATCATTCTTTAAATATTTTCCAGCCCACAATATGAAGTTTGCAGAAAAACTATATTAAGGAAATAAGTCTCAATTCTTCACTGCAGACTAAAGTGAGGTATAGGCTGCAGGCTGACTACCTGGGTAGCTGCCCAGTTAAACTGTCATTTCTGAAGTGCCTATTCTGGACCAAATGCCGATAAAATACTCACATGGACTGAGGGAAGGAACATCTACATTAAATATGTAAAGTGAAGCAGAGCCCAAGGTCACATGGGGTTACATGCAAAAATCAAGTTTGCAAACCCAGGCCAGCCTGTCTTCACAGCTGTCACACTTCACACTCCCTATGCCTTCCGAGAGCACCAGTTCCTGATGCCTGAACAAAAGTCCAAAGGCCAAGTAGCACCAACTTACTAATGCATCCAGCCTGTAGGACTCCAAGCAATAATGTCTATACTAAAGAATAGTCACTATGACCTGGACAGTGGGGACTCAGGTAACATGCTCCCATGAGTGTTGCTACCATTTGACATGGGCCAGGTGACCCTGTGTTCTCCCCAAGAGTGCATTTATACAGACACAAGATACAAAACATGATTTATGAATAAAAGAGGCATACAGTTTCAACTTTAATAGTTTTATTAATCAAGAAAGCATACTTCCTATAGAAAAGTTAGGTGATAGCAAAAAATAACAAAAATCATCAGTGATCTCAACACCCAAAGATAAACAATGTTAATATTATTTATACCAATTATCCTGTCTCTATAAATAATTTAAGGCAATGAAATCAAACAATGTAATATTTATACATATACTTCTTCCACTTAACATGAACATTTTACCAAGCCAATAAATGTTCTTCTACACCATTTTTAAAATGAGATAGTAATCCTAGAGTATGAATATGCATCTTGAGTTTTTATTTTTTTAACCAATCCCCCACTGTTGAATATTTAGTTTATATTCAGTATATAACATTATAAACAATAATCTAGTGGACATTCTTGACAGATATCCAGGAGTATTTACCTAGGATAAATCCTTAGAAGTGGAATTGTTGGCCAGTGTATTCACAGATTTTATAGGCTTTTGATAAAATAGCCTCAAAACTAGAAGACTTTATACTTAAAATTCTACACATATACACCAACAAACTCCCTTGATTATTGTACTTTCTTAGGATTTAATAAATTCCAACCCCACTATTATAGATTCTCAGAAAGAGTGAAGTTTCCTGATTCATATAATTCATTAATTTGTGAAGCACCCCATTTGTATGACACCATGAGATGCAAATAGCTCTGATCTCTGAGGTGGTTTATGGTAAAGGCCAGGAGCTTAGACCCATGACAAATGACTGTCACACAAAGCAGGAGGAAGTAAGAGGAGTGCATGTGATATAGCCACACTGCATATGCACTCATCAGGACAAACAGAGGTGGCATCAGAGCTTCCCTGGCTCTCCAAGGGTGGTGAAATTTAAAAGTATGTATACATTCCAGAGACTACAGACAAAGCAGAACAAGGTTTGTTCAAAAGACTGTACACAGGTCAAGGATACAGAGAGAAACAAAAATAATAATAATAAGTTTGGTAGAGACCAAGCCTTAACGAAGGATTGTGAGGATGAGAACTATCATCTGTAGTATTAAGGTCCCTCTCAAGTCTCGGGAATGGGAGAGACGCCCAAGTGAGGTCTTTTGGAGGACTAATCTGGTGGCTGATACAGAACAGAATCAAAGTGGAATAAGTAAAAGGAGAACAAATGCCTCCCCCACTTTAGTCATAATGAAAGGAGAACAAATGTCCCCCCCCCCATTTTAGTCATAAAAGAAACTGGGAAGAGACAGTAGGATGGGGGAAGATGGAGGGATCCAAGGAATTAGGAGTGGGCAAAGTCCAAGAACCTGGGAAGGGAAACTATCTTTGGTCAATTTCCCTCATTTTTCTGAAGAGAAAATGAGACTCCTCAGAGAAGAGAATGGGAAGACACCAGCCCTTGGCAAACACCCAGGTGTGCTAGAAGCTCCTGTTGCATCATTTTTATCTCACATGATGTTCTATCCATCCCTCACTTGAGATAACATTATCACCACTTTACAGGTGAGAAAAAAGACCTGGAAAAGTCAAGTCTTATGAGCTGAAGTAGTAATTACTGGCTTCCGTCTTAAGACTACAGCATCCATGGCCCACTTTCTTCCCCAGGGAACACTCATATAAGTTCTCATACACAAGACATAACTCCTCCATAGCGAAATTTGACACAAGATTTACCAGCCATCCCAGACCACATCCTTACCACCCCTCTGACTGGGCCTCTGTCTCTACATAGCTCTTAGTTATGCCTTAGGCAAAACTGTCAGACAATGACAGGTACCTACTATGTGCACTTTATCTTCCAGAGCTGTCTGGCACTGCCTCTTCCTCCAGGCTTCTCTGATTTCACACACCCATCAACTACTCCTCCCCACTACCTGATGTCCAAATGCTGGCCTCTAGTCTTCTCTCTGTCATCTCACCCAAGCAAGTAGCCTCTTGTGCACCCTTACTCTGGATGATTCTCGAATGCATGTCACTGGCCCAACTCCTCTGAGGTGTAAATATCTATCTGCCTACTCCACATCTCCATGGAGGTGTCTCGATAACTCATTTCCTTCCCCACCCTTACCTACTGCCCATCTTGTTCAGTGACACCCCCATTCTCTTGACTTGCTCAAACCAAAAATCAAGGAGTCATTCCTCATGCTTCTCTCCCCTCAGATGCATACACATGCCGTCTAGCAACACCCTCTCTGGGTTCCTCCCCAAGTCTGTGGGATTCTCAGGTGCTTTGCCCACAGTTACACTCCCTTTGTCCTCCTTGTGCAGCTCATTATTCCCCTCTGACCCCATCTGCTTCCCTCCAAAGTCATGTTTGCCCTCCTCAGAGTCCAGCTCTGGCTTTTCTCACTCCCATCACTCCCATCACAATGGCAGCTCTAGGAGGAGAGGGGTTATTTTCTGTTTAGTTGACAATTATGTCTCCAGGGCCACCACAATACTTGGTGCATAGCTCACACACACAGGACATATGTGTAGAATGAGTAGAATGAATATATGTCTTCACCACTATAACTCTGATCTCACCATTGTCATCGCCAGCCTGGGCCAAAGCAATACCTTCCCATGATCCAGCCTCCCTTTCATGTCCATCCAAAACCTAACACCGGGCCAACAAGTAAGACGCTACTGAAACTCGTCTTTGCCTATTTGTATCTCATCTTCTAATATGGTCTTCTTGCTTAGCACACTGTGATCACACACCTCTAATATGGCAAGTCCTTCTCTCCTCACACCCCACTGCCCGGAGGGCTTCTTCCCCTCTACATGTCCCCCCCTAATCATTTCCCCATGCAAATTTCAACCCAAATATCACCTTATCAGAGCTTTGCCCCAATACCTTAGGTTCAGTAGTCCCCTCAACTATTCCACTAACTCATTCTCCATCCTTCATTTCTCCATTTCATTTTCACCAGCTTCAGGTTAATGGCTCAATGTCCTTGAATACTAAGAGCACTAATTCTTTTCTTCAGGGTAAAGGAATGCTATTTTTTTTCCCTATGCCTAGCCTAAAAATTCTTATTCCTTCTGTGCACTATAAATTAAGTATACTGATTTGCTCTTAAATAATAAGAAGTTTGTATAGGAGTATTGGATCTCAATCTCAGTCTATTATTGTATTCAACATGTGCTTGATCTTACTAAAAAGTGCTAGGCATCCATTTATTTACTATTGTTTCCATCAGATTACAAAAATTCAGGACCCAGTAAACGAGCACAAAGATACATAATTAAAGTATGCTGAACTTTCTTACTGTGATGAAAATTCAAGCAGTAAGGGAGAATCTGCTTCACTCTGCCATTTGGCTCCCCTCCATGATCAGTGACGACCACTCAGTTAACGGAAGCTGCACAGCAGAGCTGGAACTGGCATCTCCTTCAAATGAAAGAGCAGTCTCCATACTTGACACTCCCCCCCACCCATTTATAGAACAAAAGAAAAAAATAGGAAGAAACCACCCACTTATTCCGGAAGAGAAGACAAGCCCAAGCCACAAAGTACAAGGCAGGACTCAGCAAACAGCTGTTTTGGATTCTGTGACTGACACTGTTGGTCTTTGGGGTGTTTTGTGATAGAAACAGAAAAAAAGAAAACCAAGCTGGACCATGAATGATAGCACAGTGTTCAAAAGATGCAAGCCACAAACAGGAAAGAGAATACAACGTGCCTCATTTGTGCTGTGAAAGAATACTTGCATTGAGGGAGCAAATGCTCAACACAGTGTGCGAAGCAGAGACACACCCTTTGCTACTGCCCATTGACGATTAAAAGGATATTTTCAAAGCAACAGATATATGGGCATGCTCCAAAAAAACCTAAACATTTTTAGAATGTAAGATCCCAGGATAGCCTACAAAGGATAATCAAAATTTATGAAAATAAAGGTAGGCAGAAAGCAGGGAGAAAAAGGATACTGCTGAGAGGGAGAGACAGTGGGCCTCAGTTGCAGTCCCCAAAACTGAATAACAACTGCAGACCCAAAACAGAAAGAGGGCTGCTTACGGTGGCGCATGCCTATAATCCCAGTGGCTCAGAAGGCTGAGGCAAGAGGATCATAGGTTCAAAGCCAGCCTCAGCAATTTAGTGATGCCCTAAGCATCCTAGCAAGATCCTGTCTCTAAATAAAATATTTAAAAAGGCTCAGTATGTGGCTCAGTGGTTAAGTGCCCCTGGGTTCAATCCCTGGTACCAAAAACCCAAAAAACAAAAAACAAATAGAGAGCTGCCAAAGGTGCTAGGAAGACTGGAGCCTCAGGTATGAGCCTGGGACCACAGGCAAAATTCATTTTCCAAAAGATGCCATATCAAATAAAGTCTATCAGTTGAGAGGATGATGTTCCAATAACTCAGTTGTTTGTTTGTTGTTGTTGTTGTTGTTTAATCAAGAGGCAGAATTTAGTCTATCAGAACTTAAGTGAATGGCATAAACAACCAATACATATTTGGAAAATAAATACCTATTAAGTATTAATATAAGAAGGGGTAAGGAAAAGCATCTATTTATCTTAGAAATCCCCCCCAAAGCTGTGTATCTATGTGTCTGGAAGGGCTATGCAACAAATGCAATGGTATATTTATTCTATGTTCTATGTAGACACAACCTTAGGGTCCTGAAAAAAGAAACATGGGAAGATAAGGTTCTGTATCTCAGATTGTTTTCCCAGCTTCCACCCTGAGGTGGACACATTCTACCTCTAAGTCTCATCTTCTTCATCTACCTGACAATATACAACCCTGCTACAATCTACCCTACAGAAACAATCACAGCAATCAGATAAGTACTTTTGTGATACTTTCAACAGTAACATGCTTCCAGCAACATTACTGAATAAATATTAACAAAAAATATCCCTCTGCTCTTGTGAACTGTGCTTCTATTGTGGCTGTAGTATGCTGTTTTTAAGTCCTTTGAGTATAGACCAAGGAGAGTGACAGCTGGGTCAAATGGTGGTTCCATTCCCAGTTTTCCAAGGAATCTCCATACTGCTTTCCATAGTGGCTGACCAAAATCATTGACTATCCTTCTGTCAATAATTCCATTAAAGAACATTATAAGTTGCCTGTTTAATTAAAATGTTTTCAATTTTAATCTCAACTCTCCAAAAATATGGGTAGTCTCTGCTTATGGCTGGAAATCAAAGACACTAGGAAGGAAAATCAGCATTATTTTACTATGGGTCTATAGGCAAATAATGAAGTAAAGTACCCTAGCCAATCAGCCATCATCTCTAGTTCTGAAGAAGCTGCCTATTTTGTCTCAGCTAGTAACTCATTATAATAGTTTTTTACTTCTCTTAAAATGAATTTTTTGGCAAAAACCTTCTCTAGATGCTATCATTCTGTGAAAGTCAAAGTGATTTAAGAGGTTAGGAGAAGATTAATGTATAACTGAATTTTGCACAAGGGGGACAGAGCAACCACCTCAAAAAGCAAGTGAAAAATTAAGTGAAATAAAAATTTTAGATCAATGGGCAGGGCTCTGGGAACATAAAAAGGAGGGCTCATGACTTTCTAAGGAGGTCAGGAAGATTTCTCAGAGGCAGGAATCCCTGAAGATGGTCTGAAAGGTGGGCAGGATCTTGCCAGTAGAGGTGAGGTGGAAGACAACTAGACAGAGAGAGGAGTATACACCCCAAGACAGCTGGAGCTGACTTGACTGATGGCAGTTCAGAGGAACCCTGGGGTACAGCAGGTGCCACAGGAAAGATAAAAAGCAACTTCAGGACGGAGGCTAAAAAGCAGACTGAGACAAGTGCTTTGGAGGTCAACTTCAGTTTACCAGGAGTAGGACAGCATTCAACATCCTCTCATGGATCAGAACCATGTGGAGGGCTTTTTAAATCACAAAGCAGTGGAGCCAGAAAATGTGTTTCTATAAAGTGCCGATTCTACATGTCTAGGCACCTCCCTGCAAGACCCATTGCCCTAGGAAAGAACCTTTTAACCCCCCTCTCGTATAACTACCCACCTAAATCTAGGCAGGTAAAGCCTATCTATCCATATTTTCATATTTCCTATCTTAATCTACACTCAACCAGAATACCCCCAAGCTGCCCATTTAAACAATGCCTGAAACACATCAAAGCAGGAAAAAAAAAAAAGGGCTGAAAACAGGGTGTCTCTAGTACCACAGAGTTCTTCCATGGCGTCATCATGCTATAAACTGCAATGAACCAAAAAATAAGAGATCAGGAGGAGGAAGAAAAAAAAAAGAAGATGACAATGTTATGATAACAAACACCACTGATACTCCAGAGTTTGTTAAAGTAGAATTTTCTGTGTTAAGTGTAAACAGACACAATTCATGTTAAGCCTTTTATCTTCATGTGTCAATGAAAATGTGTTTACATTGTATATGTACATTTCTATTTCACACAGACAAGCAGTCCTAGCCACCTGACACATTCAATAACTAAAGGCAATCATAGGAATTTCCATTACACAGATAATTCTGAGAACAGAAATTAAAAACATGTAATTTGAATGTACAAATTGTTCTTTACTGCCCCACATAAAAGCCACCTCTATCTTGCATATAAACATAATCTAAAGATCCAAGCTCACATAAAATGCAGACCTGAAAGCTGGGAACATTAAAACTGAAGGCTAAATTATAGCAAGGAATTTACAAAGATGGGTGAGATGCTTACATCCTCCCATGCCAATTAAGAAATGGAAACTTTACAGGGAATTAATTCAAAGACTAAAAGGAACACAAGCCCCAGTGTCCCCTCGATTTAAAGCATCTGTAGCCAAACAGATTGGTACAGAATAGAGTTTTATTTGCTTTAACAGAGAAGCAGCAACTGTTTTCCTGGATCTTCACAAAAACAACTTTAGCCACTCTTAGTTACTCTAAATGCCTTTCTGGTCTTAAAATATCCCAAAGTCCAATATTCTAAATCTTTCTTTTTTTTTAATATAGTTTTAGTTGTAGGACACAATACTTTATTTATTTATCTATTTTTATGTGGTGCTGAGGATAGAACCCAGGGCCTCACAGGTGCTAGGCGAGCACTCTACCACTGAGCCACAACCCCAGCCCATATGTCTTTATTTCTTAAAAACATCCCATAAGAGGCTCTAATCATGTTAAATTAGTGATGACTCTGATGGATGGCTGACTTTTTGATGAAGCGTCACACTAAGTTCTGTTGGTTAGATTCCCACCCACCACCCAGAGGCTGGGTCCCTATGGAAACCAGAGCTTTGCCTCACTGTGAAGGCTTCTGCAGGGGGCAGCCCCTGCAAGTCACACACTCTTCTTCACCAACCCCCTATTCCCAGAGCCAGAGGTTGGTGCTGGGGAAGGTGCACAGTAGAGTCAAGCCAGAGCAAGGCCCACACTGAGTGAGCACCCTGCAAAAAAACACGCTTCTCCTCTTCTGCCTTCTTTTTCCCTCACAATTTTTGATTCTCTGCTCTGAACCAGGCAGACATTCTAAATAAAAGTCGGCCCTGTGTCCCCAGTCCTCTAATTGGCTTCGTTTTGTAGAACACATTACATCGTTCCAGTTATAGCTCACATGCTCATTTCAAAAGTGTTTTACTCTGCCCTACAATGATCCAGTTTCCTTAAGTGACCTATACGCTTTTTAATTAGCCAGTTACCTAAATCTAACTTAATCAGTGTGGAAATCCCATTCACTTGTTCACTCAACACTGTGATGTGATTCTTCATGAATGTGTTGTTAAAACACAAGACTTGCCATGGAGGGTGGAGGGTGTAGTTCAGTGGTAGAGAGCTTGTTTGACATATGAAAGGCCCTGGATTTCATCTCTAGCACTGCAAATAAACAATAATAAACATGCATGTGTGCATTTGTCAGCAGGCCTCTTGAAGTATTGAGGGTCCTATCTGACTTGGGGACTTTACTAGAGAGGAAGGGCTAGTACTCAAGGACCAGGTAATCTTGGTGTCATCACAAACCACCCACATGCCTGAATGAGATCAGTTGGTATATTGCTCTGTGCCTCAGTTTCCTTAGGACTCAAGATGCAGATTTGAGACTTAAATTTATTCATTCTGCCAACAAATATTTATAGAATGCTTACCATGTGCTAAGTACTTTCCAGGTGCTGGAAAGTCAGCAGCAAACAAAAACTACAGACTCCTACTTTCATGGAGCAGCCAGTCCTGATGGAGCTGAGAGCATACCTAGTCCACATCCAGTGATGCGGAAAAGCCCCCGAGCTTGCATGCAGTCTTTCTGACACACAGGCAATACCATGGGCTTGAGGCACATTCAGTCATAATTCTTCCCCCATGCCAACAGTTAGGAATACAAACCACAGCCTTATTCATGCGAGGAAAGCATTGTGCCACTTAACTACCCACCCCTTGCTGCTCACTCAGATTGAGATAACTGCCCCTGCAAAGTGCTAAATCAAATCACTACAGGAGCAATGATGAAAAACATGAGAGGACATGGATGCCCAGAAAGGGAATCATCCCATGACAATGGAGCAGGTATTGAAAGCTATGAAGAGCAGAGGTTAGAGGACAAATTCCCTGTGAGTGGGCTATCGTGGCCAGAGGCTATATGGAACAGGCTTGGAGAGCAGGGATTTATGTGATTCAGTAGAGAGAACAAGTAGTCTGAGGGAAAACAGGAAGAGGCTGGCCAAAGGAGGTAAAAGCAAAGTTAGGCACGGCATAGAAAATACAAAGTCAAGAGGAAAACTACTGGATAGAGCCTTGGTGCCCAGAGAGCAATGGAAAGGGGCAGCCATTGAGGGTGCTGTTGCATGAAACCCATATAGAGTTTGGAAAATGTAACTCTGCAAGTGGGCAAAAAACAAATAAAAGTATAGGAGATGGCACACCCTTGTTTGTAGCAGCACTATTCATAACAGCAGGAAAATAGAAACAAGCCCAGTGTTCATCAATGGAGCAATGGATGTCTATACATGCCATGGAATATTAGTCAGTCTTTAAAAAGAACAAAATTCTGAGACTTGGTACATCATGGTTGAAACTTCAGGACATTATGCTAAATGAAATAAGTCAGGCACAAAAGGACTGATAGCATAATTCCCTATTTGAGGGACCTAGAGAAGTCAAAATCATAGGGACAGAAAAGTAGAATAGTGGTTTCCAGGGACTGAGAGGAAGATGGACTAGACAGACAGTCTTAGTTTTCCAAGATGAAAAGAGTTCTGGAGCAATGTGAATGTGTTTAACATGAATGGTATACCTGAAAATGGTTAAAATTGTAGATTACATATGTAATTTGCCACAATTTTTTTGAAGTATAGGGGAAAATTTGTTGCATTTTATCCTGCCCCTCACATGGGTCATATAAGCTGAGGGCAGGCCACACAGTCTATCCATTACCATGGACTGAGGAGAGCCCAGCAGGAAGGTAGATAGGTTTGACCATAGTTCTGCCACAGATAAAGCACAGTAACCAAGCATTTAAAAATGCTACCCAGGCCACATGTGACTGTGAGCATGCATTCTGAACAACCAGAAATGTCAGGACACAGACAGGGTGCCCCAGCAACAGTCCTGCACTAACTGCCATAGAAATGAGCTCTGAGCACAGTCTCTTATAAGCAGATAGATGCAGTGGGACAGACAGATGCCTACCTGCACTTCTTTACAGAATGAACAGAGGCTACAACACCATATGCAACCAATCATCTTTGCAAACTAAACTGCAGTGACATCACGCTATCTTATGTGACCAGAAGATATATGGAACAGGACTTGCATCAATTTTCTAGCTTTGGGTATTCATGGCGCATGCATACCTCAACAGAGATTCGACTTATAAAAGCTGGCGGAGCAAACATGAGGAACAGGTTTGGTAGCACATACCTGTAATCTCAATGACTCAGGAGGCTGAGGCAGGAGGACAGCAAGTTCAAGGCTAGCCTCAGCAATTTAGCAAGACCTTGTCTCAAAATGAAGGAAAAAAAAAAAAAAAAGATCTGGGGATGTAGCTCAGTGGTAAAGCATCTCTGGGTCAATCCCCAGAAGAGGAGGAGGAGGAATAGGAGGAGGAGGAGTAGGAGGAGGAGGAGGAGTCGTAGTAGTAGTAGTAGTAGTAGTAGTAGTAGTAGTACTACTACTACTACTAATAATAATAATAATAATAATAATAATAATAATTTGAAAAAGGGGCTGGGACTGTGGCTCAGTGGTAGCGCACTTGCCTGGCATGTATGAGGCACTGGGTTCGATTCTCAGCACCACATATAAATAAATAAAATAAATATCTATCAACAACTAAAAAAAAAAAAAAAACTTTAAAAAAAGAACAATGAGAAGGCTCAATTGCCTCCTGCCATTGCCTCTTGCCCCCAACTTCCCTTCAGTCCTCCCCCTATTCTTGCAAATGCCATCATACCTGCCACAACTTCAACATTTACTATTCAGCTCCAACATTTCCACACACAACCAATCACAGCCCAACACCAAAGCCACATGGTAGTAACATTCCTCACCTGTACCCCAGCAGTGTTCTATCAATCACAGGCAGAAGAAATAGAAGAAATATACTGTTGCAATGTGAAGCTATGGGTCACAAGTCACAATTGGGATTTTTGGAATGTCTTGTTTTTCTTAGCAAAAGAAACTTTTAATTGGTAGACAATGGGAACACATACATTGTCTACAATGCCTTGCTAAAATATCATAAGGTAAAGAAATATGAACTACATTTGAATAGCTTGATAAATGTACAGTTCTCTTTCCCATGCGCTAATGAATAGCCCAAGAGGCTCTCTCAGAGTCATGAATGTTTCAATGTTTTTATCAATTCCTTGATCAATGGCACAGGAAAAAAAATGTTTATTTAATTCAAGATGACTCCAGGAGAGATGGCAAATACATTGGATGACAGAGTCAAGAGCTAAAAAGATCAACAGATTGGAATTGCAAGGAGAGGAAATAATGTTATTCGGATACTAGGTGCAAAAAAAGAAATGCACAAATGTAGGAGGTGTGAAAAAGACTTAGGAGTTTTAATTGGATATAATTTCTGTATGTGATGATGGGGTGTTGTGCCTGCCAAAAACAAAAAAAGTCAGGCGGTCTTAGACTGAACCCAAGGGAGACTTAGTGGAATAAGAGGCTAGAGGAGAGACTCCAAATAGTGTATTAAGTTCTGTCTACACACTATAAAAGACAGGCAAGTCAATGGGAGAATACCAAGTGACAGCCAGGAAGGAGCAGATATCAGAAAGCCTGCCTTGTGGGGAATGGCTATAGAAACTAAGCATGTAAGCAGCTTCAGAGGCAAGGGCCAGAAGGGCTCTATGGGACCCTGCTCAGGGAGAGAGACAGGGAACTTGGACCACACAAGGTAAAGCATTTGGGTTCCATGAGTACATAGAATTTATTTGAAATCAAACTGGACTGCCTAAAAAGGCAATAAAGATTACTGAAGAATAGCACATTTGTGAGATTTTATAAGCCTGACTGACTTGTAACTGATAACTCATTTAGGATGTTATTTACCCTGTTCTACATCAAAGGAAACTGAAGGTAAATAAAAACCAAATGACCTTTCTGGCATCACTCAGATATTGAGGGACAGAATGGGGGCATAAATCTAGATTACTGCACATAATTCTGAAGTAGATTTCTCTCTGGAGGTATCTCTCAAGGCAGACAAGGATGCTACAGTCAGGTGCCCAGGCTTGGAAGGACTCTCTCATGCACTATGCATCCTGAGAGCCATCTGATCAATGTGGGTACTTCTGTAAAGACTCTGAGGTAGACACTTCTATGAACCCTTACTCTATTATTCCTAAAGAAAGACAATCAAGGAAGTCTGTAAAAAGCTCTGTGAGCCTTCTGTCTCACAGCCAATGGATAAAGCGCTGTCTTAGTTGGAAAAACTGCTATCATTCCAGACCTGATATTCCCCTGGAAAGCATTCCCATTTCCACAAATTAATGAGCCTGCTGAATGTCAAATTCTCATTTCTGTTCATAACCCTGGGGGGTGGGGATAAAGACAGAAAACACAATCTAACCCAACCACAAGAACTCTTCCTGCACCTGCAATGTTCCTAGAGGACAGGGGTGCATCTGTGTCTATAGAAGTGTTCCAGCTTCCTCCACTCAGCACTCCCTTGTTCATCTCACTTTCAGGTAGATAGCTCTGCTTCTATACAATTCTCAGACACAGCTCCAACTCTCCACTGAAAGACCCAAGGAAGTAATTCAGCCTTCAACCTCAGCTTACACAGTCCCATTCAATTCTGATATTCAGATCATATGAAGATCACATAATGTTAAGAGTCAACCCAGGCTGTAGCTCAGTGGTAAAGTACCTGCCTCGCATGCTTGAGGTCCTGGGTTCGATCCTCAGCACCATATAAAAATAAATAAAAATAAAGATATTGTGTCCATCACGACTAAAAAAAAAAAAAAAAAAAAGAGTCAACCCCACCAAGAAATCCACATGTTTTTACATGGCAATTGAGAAATACATGTCTCTTCTTGTTGTTGTTTTGTCTTTCTTTATAAATTTTAGTTGAGACCCAATATGATTTTCAAATATATAGAGAGCTTTGGAAAGTGCACACAACCCTTGCCTTTAAAGTAGACTACTTAATGAGATGAGATGACAGCACCTGCACCCTCACCGCACCCCAACAGAGTCTACCCACACCCCTAACCCAGGCCTTCCAGTTCAGTGAGCTCAGGAGTGCTGTAGACTTGGGTTCCAAGGAAACAGTACTACACCAGGCTACCATAACCCTATCACTCCAGGAAGGTGGCAGACATCCCCAAATGCATGCAGCAGTACAACCAGGGGTCTCAAAGCCTCATCAAGGTAGTTCTCCTTGGTGAAGGGTGACAGGCACATCTACTTGATGGAGTCCTGTGGTGGATTAAAAAGCCCAGCCTGGAATGAGTGCAAAGGAATAAATGGTATAGCAGGATCTAAAAAGGAGCTGTCTCATCCCTGTAGTAACCCTCCAATTTCATTTCCCTGCACTCTTGACACCCCAGCACTGACTAGATGTTAATCTGCTTAAAAGCCAATGACAGGTTACAATATGCAGTCAAGAACAACTACTCTGGGGCTGGGGTTGTGGCTCAGTGGTAGAGAGCTCGCCTCGCATGTGTGAGACTCTCGGTTCGATCCTCAGCACCACATAAAAATAAACAAAATAAAGATATTGTGCCCATGTATAACTTAAAATATATCTAGATATAGATATAGAGCAATTACTCAAAAAACAAAACAAAAACAAAGACAAAAACCCTGCACAAACACAAGTATGTCAGTTAAGTGCAAAGGGATAAACACAAACACTTACTGGTACCAGGTAAAAGATGCACTTCCAAAGCCAAGAATGAGGCAAGTGCAGCCCCATCTTGGGCACTCTAAAGGAGTAAAAATTTCTCCCATTCCTCCTTTTTAGAATAGTAGGTGAAACCTGGAAGAATTCTACCCTTGACAGTAGGGAAACAGAAGATCTCTCTGTCAGTGAACAAGTAAATCCCTATGAGTTGGAGACAGCCCCAAAGGCACACAGACCCCTGTGCTCAGCAAGGACCTGACAGACCCACTGAGCCCATATGCAGGGTTCTCTGCATTTTGCAGCTGGGAGACAGGGCCTGCAGGATAGCAGCCCTGTTCATGAGTCATGTGGACCAGCCTTCCCAGGGACTTGAATGGGACAAAGCTCCAAGTGCAGGATTATGACATTGTTCCTCAACAGATAAAAGCAAAAAACAAAAACAAACTAAGCAAAACCCTTAAACCCCCAAATAGAGTGCTGAACTCTATCCCACCACATGGATGCAACCATTCTCAGCACAGTCAATCAACACTCACTGCCTTGGCCTACACCACCCCCACACCTGCTGCCTTCTCCTCATCCTGGACCCAGTCAGGCTTAATGGTAGCCTACAGCTGCTGGACAGCAAGTCAGGGAACAGCAAGGAAAGGGTTCATGTGGGATCAGGCAGCAGGGCTAGAGGCGGGGAAGAAGCCTGTTCTCTCATGCAGCCTGGGTGAGGTGACACTCCAGCCATGCTTCACCAGCCCCTCTACTCTCTATGTAATGCTGTCTCAGATGGAAGAGGCACAGGACAAAATGAGATGGGGCAACATGTATGACACTGGAGACTAAGGACCAGGGTCTCACACTGCTCCATCACCTACTGATCCCCCCATAACCCACCCCACCCTGAGTCCACTAGAACCTTAGGGCTCAGAAGGTTTACTTCTCCCTCCCTAATATCTTCTCTATTAATGTTTCCATTCCAACAAGCAGCTGTCACCAATACACAGGACAGCAAGCACAAGACCCACACTAATCCATGGTTAAATACTGGAACCTATGACCAAGAAAAACACTGCAGTAGTTATTTAGGAAAGATAGCTTTTAAATAAAGGCTTTGATTCCTCAATCCCCATTTGGTATATATTGTCATCAGAGCTTAGTACTAAACAGATGTTTTCCAAATATCACTGAGACTCTAGTTCTCACTGTCATCTTTTACATTAAGGTTCCCAGGTTATGCTAAATACACTTCTCACAATTATAGAAATGCAAACTAAAATGCTAAACTAATTTTAACTTATGATATTTGCAGAAAAACTACAGAACTAATACGATCATGCTTGAGGAAGGAGGTGGGACAGCAGGGACTCTCCTACTTTTGACAGGAGTATACAGTCATTTGGAAAGCAAAAATTCCAATGCCTATAACCTTTGTCTCAGTAACTTCTCCTCCAGGGATCCCATCTTCACATAGGTAGGACAAATAAATATATGTGAAAGCATCCCCAAGAATGTAATTTGAAATTTTTTTAAAAAACCAGGAAGTCACTTAAATGGTTCATCTTTTATTTCCTTTTTTATTTTATTTATTTATTTATGGTGCTGGAGATTGAAGCCATAGCCCTGCCCATGCTAGGCAAGTGCTCTACCAATTGAGCTACAACCCTGGCATCTTTTAAAGAAACTGCAAAGTCTCCTTATAGTGATTAATATATAGCAATTAAAAGAAACAGAGAATATCAATAGGTAACTGGCTTTTATAAGCCTTTTACAGTAGGGAAGCCCAATACACATAACCTCATTCAGGTGGTGAAAGTCAATATCTCTGGTGATAAATCATAGTAAAGGTACATATTCTTTATGTAATGGGACAAGAGGCACTACAGTTCTGTGATCTTCCTCCCTGAACCGTACGGTGCCAGTTTAACCTTCCAAAACCATAAAACACAAACTAAAGAATAGTGCACATAAAATATGACCAGTGTTTCTCAAAACTGTCACTATCACCAGGTGTGATAACACATGCATATAATCCCAGCAACCTAGGATTCTAAGTTCAAGGTTAGCCTGAGCAACTTAGTGAGAACCTATCTTAAAATAAAAAAGCACTGGTGATGTAGCTCAGTGGTAGAGCATCCGTGTATTCAATCCCCAGTATCATAAAAAAGAAAAAAAAAAAACATTAATGGTCAATCAAAGACCAGGAAAACCTAAGGCATTGTTCCAGACCAGAAAAGGCTAAGAAGACATGATGACTATAGATAATGTGGTATCCTGCATGGGATCCAGAACTGGGAAAGGATCATCAAGTTATTATAAGCAAAAGCCCAAAGAAAGAGGTGAATTCAGTTCTATCATCATTGTAAATCAATGCTGGTTCCTTCAGTGTAGCAAATGTACCAAAGTGATGCAGGATGTTAATAAGGGAAGTATACAGAAACTCTCAGCACTACCATGGCAACTTTTCTGAAAAATTAAAACTGTTTTAAAAGAAAAGGTTCATTTCAAAGGAGAAAGAGATCATGTGGGAGGGGTGGAGAAAAAGCCTCAGAGACAATAGTAATCCAATTTATGCGTGTTTTCTTCTTTCTTCTTTTTTTTTTTTTAAGCTCTTCTTCTTGCCCTTTGGCTTGCTTCTCCCTTCTCATTCACCATCTATACAGGGGCATATAAACACACAGAGGCAGACACTCACCTGTGGTTCTCTCTGGAGAGGGAAGTGGACACTAAGTGGCAGGGAGAAGAAAAGATAGGTGTATGGCTTTCTACTCTTGTGATTCTGCATGATTTTAATTCACAAGGAGTATACATTACATTCCCTCATATACTCAAAAACCTTTTAAGAAGAAAGATCATGCCAGGTACAGTGACACATGCCTGTAATCCCAGCAACTCAGAAGGCTGAGGCTGGAGGATCATGAGTTCAAAGCCAGTCTCAGCAGATTAATGAGGCACTTAGTAGCTCAAAAAGAATCCGTCTCTAAATAAAATATAAAAAAGGGATGGGGATGTGGCTCAGTGGTTAAGTACTCCCGGGTTCAATCCCTGGTACCAAAAAAAAAAAAAAAAAAACAAAGATCATTCTGCTATTGGAAAATAGCCAAAACATATTTAAATGAAAACTACAAACTGCAAATATGGACTTTAAAATCAACCAGGACATAGCATGTTTGCTTGGCACTGAGATAACTACAAAGCTTACCTTCTGGAAGCAGGATAGATGGAGGTAGAATTAGAGAATAGGAAGGGACTTGGTGTTTTTACTCCTTACCTTCTATTTAAATATTTTACCACCAACATGTATTTTTTTCTATGATCATCACCATCGAAATAATCATAAACCCTTTTTCATTCCTTGCCTGTTCCATCTCCTTGACCTCAAACCCCACCCAAAGGAGGTACAAGATACTTTGGAATTTTGATCTAGGGCTATTCTAAATGGTGGCCCTTCCTTTGACCACAGCTTGTTGATCGTGGGGCCTGGGAGGACCAGAAATGGCAAGGAGCAAGTGCCCTTAGAGGTGTCCTGGCCCTTGTTCACATTGTGGCTGGTAATGGGATCTCTCTATTAAACAGTCTTTTAACACCACCGCTGTTCCATACCACAGCATCCCAAAAGAGCTATGTAACATGGTATCCATCCATAATGCCAGAATGAATGGCCAGATCCTAATGCACCTTTGCAGTCATCTTTAAACTATGCAAGATCTCTGGTCCAGTTGAATATATTCTAATACTTTAGCTTAATACTTTCTGATGAAACTACTGATAAACTTCAACTCAGCAAATAAAATCTAGTGCAACCATCCCAGGCTGCTTCTCCTTGGAAAAGGACACCAGAAACACAAAAACACTCTTAGTCATCCAGGGAGGGGAAAACGGCTCAATGAAGATGAAAAATGGCTATTCCATGTTGCTTTTAAGATCAAGTGATTTAATTTCACTAACATTGATTTCTGCAGGATGATTTAATTTTCCCACCACTAGATGAGCTTCTGCTTACTTGATATGAACTCTGAGCAGCCAATGTTGTCACCCACGGCATGGGCAAGGAGTTGTAGAAAGGGCAAGCCATAAGCAGGGCTCTGCACATGGAGATACTGATGTATCAGAGTACAGTGGATTAAAGGGGAGCCCCAAGATTAATTACAGTTTCTATTTTAGGTCCTAGATTTCTGAGAAAGTCTAATAAAAGCTGGGCCTTTTCTCAAAAATAATAAAAAAAAATATAAGGCATTTGCATGCAGTTGCAAAGGGTCCTTTGAACGCCATCTATGGACTCACAGATCCTGAACCTTAAACATCTGTGACACAATTTTACAGTGAACAAACTGGTCCTGAGAGATAAGGTAAAACTTTCAAAATTCTCCCACTAGCTAGTGTGGGGTGGGAACAAAATCTCTGGTCTCATGCTGTCAAGCAGAGAGGTTTCTAGAAAACATGCAACACATCCAGCAGACATTAGCATCAATCCCCTGTAAAAAGGCTGTGCCACCACCTAAGATTCCTAAATTCCAAGATATGAGGCACATGAGCTTTGCAACACTGTCTATTGGAGCACCCATAATCTCCACCATAGGCCTCTCAAACTCACCTTGTGCAGAGGCCACCCTTCATTGGCACAGGATCTGAGTGTGCTCATCTCCCCTGAAGTAAATCCTCACTTGCTGACTGGACTGGAGTCCCCTAGGAACTAGGACTGCACTGTATTTATTTTGTGTCACTCACAAGGGGCCAACCAGTGGAGGCCTAAAGAACAGTGGATACTCAATAAATATTCATCAAATGAACCATAAGCAGAAAACCAGCTGCTGTTGTTCACATGCACTTTCTTCTCTCCTTCTCCTCAATCCTTTAGGTTTAAAGTCACTTTGTACCCATAAAAAGTTGAAATCCTGGGGCTGGGGCTGTAGCTCAGTGGTAAAGCACTTACCTCGCATGTGTGAGGTACTGGGTTCAATCCCCAGCACCACGTAAAAATAAATAAAGATTTTGTGTGTTCATCTACAACTAAAAATATATATATATAGTTAAAAAAAGGGGAAAAAGCATTTTTAAAAAGTTGAAATCCTTCATTAATATTTGCTAAAACTCCCAAGTGCCCTCAATCATTAAGACACCACCCCATACCCATTAGGATAATTATTACCCACCCCTCCTCCCCAAAAAAAGGAAGCAGGGAGAAAAGTGGGAAAACTGAAGGTCTGTTTTAGAAAATAATTCGGCAATTCCTCAAGAAAGTTAAAAACAAAACTATTATATGATCAGCAATTCTACTCTGGATATAAAACCCAAAGAACTGAAAGCAGAGACTTGAAAAGTTACTAAAAGAATCATGTTTATAGTAGCAGTATTCATAAGAGCTAAAAGGTAGAAGCAACTCTAGTGTTCACCAACAGATGAATGGATAAACATTACATACCACATGGTACAAATATGATATGTGTACTACTGGAATATTATGCAGCCTGAAAAAAGAAATTCTGACACAAGCTACACAACGTGGATGAACTTTGAGGATATTATGCAGAATGAAATAACCCAGACAGAAAAGGGCAAATCTGAAATTCCACTTACATGAGAAACCTAGAGTAGTCAAATTCAGAGAGACAGAAAGAAAAATGTTGGTTTCTAGGGGCTAGAGGAAGGGAAGAACAAAAAGTTGTTGCTCAATGGATATGGAGTTTCCATTTGGAAAAAGTTCTGAAGATGAATGGTGGTAGTATTTGCACTACAATGTGAACACACTTAACACTGAACTATGTGCTCAAAAATGGTTAAGATGGTAAATTTTTATGTTATGTATATCTTACCACAATTTTTAAAAAACTTTTAACAATGTGCTTAATCATTTCTATATGGCATTGCTCTAAGGTAAAGTTAAAAATGGTTTTAGATATTGGAAGCTGCCCCATCGTTCAACAAAGCTGTAGCAAAGGCAGGGCTCAGGAGGTACCCACTGCCAGCCCCAAATCAAATCTGAACACCAAGAGCTTGCACATTAGTTCTTGCACACTCATGTCCTGTCTTCAACAGTCACTTGGGGAAACATACTAGGTCCTAGCCCACAGATGCATCTTTGGAGGGAACCCAGGCAGGCAATGGGTAGAGAGAAACATTTTCTGAGACAGTCAGGGACAGGGGCCTGTGGCTGAAGCACTGGGAAGATGCCAAAGGGCAGAAAAAGAAGGTCAGAGGAAGAGGTGCCTGTTAAGGTCTGTAAACAAGTCAGGATGGCACCTGGCATTTTGCCAGAGGGAGTGGTTTGTGAGGTGGCGCCAACAAGCCATTAAGTGTGGAGATTCCTTATTGGTTGACTGCTGTATCTAGTTTATGTTAATTAAGATAAGCTGTGTGGAATGTATATATACCCCTCCTGTCCTACAATAATCGGCTCCCACTCCTGCTGTATCAATCTACACTAGTTGTTCGTCATCCCCGGGTTATTTTGCTGCAGCCAGACTGAGGCAGGTGCCCAGCTACTAACTAAGAGCAAATTGTGCAGGAAGCTGAGGATGGAAGTTAACTCATCGAGGGAACCAATGCCCTGGAGGTAATACCCTATGGTAACCAACTGAAGTAGACTGTCCTCAGGTAAGTTATAGCCAAGAAAGGACCCTCATGGGACCACCAATCCTGGGGGTCTAAAGAACATAGTACTCTACTACCAGGCTCCATGCCCCACCATCCAACATTTCCACACAATTCACAGAAATCACAGTGATATTACCATAAACTCAAACTTAGCATTGTTATTCTTAAAAGTCAATAGTTCCAACTGAAAAGTTAAATGGAATTTTGAAATGCTAGGAATCACTCTTTAGCTATTCAATCTAGTGAAATTCGATCCTCTAGTATACATGGGATGAAATGGCAAAGAAACTGATAAATTAAAACAATCTAATGTTGGTTTCCATTTAGCTTTGTAATAAGATGTAGGCCCATAAAATTTGGCCTAAGATGTTATTAAAATGATTTTCAATTTTCAAATTATGTTAACAAATGGTACCCAATCATGTGCAGAGTGGCAGAACAAAATTGAAGCTACAAAAAAGAAAAAAAATCAATGTGGGGATGATCTCAAGTCTGGATACAGTTGTTCCTCAGTATTCTCAATCAGTCCTTGGGGTACTGATTCTAGGACTCCCCGCTTAGATTAGAAACCTGCAGACACTCAAGTTCCTTAAATACAACGGTGTAGAGTCTGCAGATAACTTAGGCACATCCTCCTGTAGACTTTACATCATCTCTAAATGACTTATATAGCTAAAACAATGTAAATGCTGTATAAATAGTTGTTACTCTGTATTGTTTAGGAATGACAAAGTCTGTACATGTTCAGTACAGGCACAAAAATTTTTTTTTAAATATTTTCAATCTGAGGTTGGGGGGACCCTCAGATGCAGAACCCGTGGATAGTGAGGATGAGGCCAAACTCCTCACAACATTTCTCAAACATCTGAAGTTCAGGTAGAATAAATAATTTTCCCCAGATCATAATCACTAAATATTAGTGCTAGATAGAACGCAAACCTGAACTGCCCAAAGCCAAACACCACAAAAGCTCTCAGCACATGCAGGGTCTCTCCCTGACTGCAAATCTCTTTCTACTCTCTAAACTGCAGTATCCCAGTGGCCAAATTTTGCTCCCTTTAAAAAGGAAGAAAGAAAGGTCCCTGTCCTCGTCTGGATAAGCTTTACTTATATTTGTAAAACATTCAGAAAAAGTCATAAAAAAAATCCTCACTGAGGGCTGTGCTAAGCATTAAGTATTATTCAATAAACCACAGCATGGAAGTTGCCAGTTGACGTCTCACTGCAACCTGGGTAGAATCCTGGCTGAAAACATTTTTTTTCCTGTTTCAATTTCTAGGTATCATTTATATTCATCAGCTCCCACCCCCCAACTCCCCATTAGAAAGCATAAAACAAAAAAGCAGAGCTACAATTGTAGGTGGCATATTATGATAAACAACAATGACAATACAACATTTTTCCAGCTGTGATAAACGTATTTAAGATCTATCATACAGGCTGCTGGAGCTAAAACTGAAAACTATGAAAATTACAAGTTGTTTATAACATAGAATTTATGTCTTAGAAGCTTTTGGTTTGCAGGCAGAAGTTGGCTCACTAGGAGATCATTTCCTTACCTTCTTAAAATTTAAACTTTTTTTTTTTTAAATTGTGCTTTCTGAGGCTGTCAACACATCCAAAGTGATTTAACAAATGGCTCATGGATGAGCAGAGCAGTCTAAGACTGAACACCAGCACATGGCTCAGAGGCCAAGCTGGCAAAGCTGCTACAGAGGGCAGCGCTATCAGCCTCCAGGAGGATTCCAAAGTTCTACACCTGCTAGGTGGTCAAGAGGCTCTCACTTCATTACGTGTCAAATATTATGCATAAGTACCTCAATTAACAGTTGTCTCACTATCTCAGAGATAAACAGTAAGAAGTAAAAGAAAGATATGTCCAGATTTTCAAATATCCAAGGTCTCTACACCATTTTTTAGCCTCTGAAACCATTTGGTTTCTATATAAGGTTTCCTTTCCCAACTTGAAAAAAAAAACCACTTTGAACAACAAATCTTGCTACCTAACTATGACTAAAGAAATGTGCTTGGGAAATTGGCTTGTCAGATGCACTTCTATATGAGGATTCTTACTTGATTACAATTCCTAATGTCTTTAACATCTTTAAAATAAACTTCAATAGACAATGATTTCTTCAACAAAATAAACTATTGTGTATTGCATTAAGCCGAGCTAAGATTACCCTATCCTTTAAAAACCAATGGCAGTAAACAAGTTGTAACTCAAATGGGCAATGCCCACACAAGCACAAGCCCCTTTGCAAAACCCAGGGGACTTCCCAGGGGACTTCCCAGCAGCTTCCCCATGTTCCAAGCAAGAACAGTCCCCAATGATAAGACTTACGGAAGAGAATGCACAGAGTTGGAGAACATCAGATTAAGAAAGACTCCATTTGTTAAACGGAGCACTTACTTTTTGAATCCTAAAATAAACAAAATTAAGCCAGTTAAGGAATCACTGAGGTGTATCCACAGCAGAGAAAAAGGCTGTATATCTCCTTTCCACGTTATAAATCCAAACCCACCATATCTCTTCTAAAACCCAAGATACCAACCCCAAGTATATCAGTTTTAATGAATACCTACTATGTGGCAGGCACTTTGTCAGACGCTGGGAAAACAAAGCATATGTATCCTGCTTTTGAAGCATATTTATGAGGAGAGAAAGGAAGAAACCAATCATTACAGCTCAATACATCTAGCTGTATAAACCAGAATTCCTGGTAGGTAAGAAGGTAGCTGACATGAAGAATTAATCAACTCTGAGGAGAGAGATACTCCCCATGAGCCAACTCCAAGTAAAACACATAGCAGGAAAAGTTAAACATAACCACTTATCACATTTGAGCCCCAAATAAGATATTAAATATAAACTTAAAAAGCAACTCAAAGAAAGATATTAGTTTTAATGTCCCTAAAAATGTAAAAATGTAGACAAGCTCTTTGATTATATCTTTATCATCTCCAAATCATCTATTTAAAGAGAAAGTCCTCCCCCCTTATAATTACATTTGACACTTTTCCCCATGAAAAGACAATCCAAGAGCATGGGGCGGGGGGGGGGGGGGGGGGGGGGTTGGTGGTGGTGCTTCTTCAAGGTAAAGGTTGGTCTTCATGGTCCCTAAACAGAACATTAGCCCATTCAACAGGATACCGGAAGTAAACTTACTGTAGAACATTCCCAGTCCCTCTAAGAAAACAACTCAGATAACCTTAGGTGATAAAAGAGCACCTCTATGATTTGGGAGCTGGAAGGTCCTCAAAACCATTTCAAACAAGATCACTTCTGAGGGACTGGTATTTTGCCTTAGTGATAGAGTGCTTAAATAGCACACATGAGGCACTGGGTTCGATCCCCAGCACCACATTAAAAAACTAAATACACCAAGATCTCTACTGAAAGCTTCCTGTATTCAACGAACATTACCAAATGACAATGCAGGTCCTTGTGGGTTTCTAAGTGCAGGCCTGCCCCACCCATCCAGGCTATCATTCATTCACAGATTCCCCTCCTAGACAGACCCCTGGGCCTCTTGACCAGAGGCCCAATCACTCTTCATTCTACACAGAAAATCACTGAGCTCAAATGAAAAAATACAAGGGCCCCATCAAAATTCCAAACAGATTTCCCATGACACAACAGAAATCACGGCATTCCTCCTAAACTCCCCATGTTGAATAATGATAATCTTCTCGTGGTCATGCATGCCAAACAATAATTCAGACATCATCAGAGAAAGACTTTAAATTCATGTATTGGCCCATAGTAGGGCTAAAGCAGAGATTTTAACAGAACTTTACATTAAGCCTATTAACTGAGTCTTCTGACATTTACCAAGACATGAAGAGAAAGTCTCCACAGAGGTGAACACTTTCAAGGCTGAGGATGGAACATGAGCCCCTAAGAAAGCTCTGAGCTATCCCTTAAAAAATAACTATCCCAAGGCAGTGGGGACCCGATGATGTTTCCCAACCCTTGCAGTCAGGAAGCATTGGACACCATCCACGCTGCCTTCTGTGGCTTACAAATCCAGCAAATTATAGCACAACTTCAATTTGGAGGTTTATCCATGGACTAGCTCTTGAGATGAACCCATAGGTACAGATATCTTCCTCTCCATAAAGCCTCCAAAGTCGATGCAGCACTTCCTATCAACACCCACTGAACACGATTGTAATCAGTGAAAACCTACTGATAACTAACAGAACAGCTGGCAGTGGATGCAAAGACATGATAGTGAAGCAAAAACTAAACAACCAAGTTGTACAGTGTGTGCCTGAAATAAGCATGGTACAGATGGAAAAGAGAGAAGGCAACCTGCCATCAAGGAGCTGACAACCTATCAACAAAGCAGACCCATAAAGAGACAGAATTCTAACATAAGCAAAGTGCCTAGGGAAGCTTAAAGAAGGTAGTAGTTCTGGAAGGGGAGCACTAAACAAGGAGCACTCTGGCAGGTATAATCATAAATAAAAAGGAAGACAACTAAAAAATCTGAGAAAACAAACACAGTAGGAAAAACACCATAAAGAAAACTCACATTCAACTGAGTTATAATTTTTAATTATGTATTGAAAATTGATTCCCAAAATTGATTCAATAAATAACCAGAAACTTAGAATGCCTATGAAAGAATTTTTGAAAGCTGACAGAGAATTATCCATTTTCTAAAAGTATCAGTCTTCACGCATTTAACAAGTGAGTTCTTCCAAACCTTCAAAGGACAGTTTATTGCCACATTATATAAATGTGAAGAAGCTAAAAAGGAAAGTTATTAATTTTTTTTACAAAGCTAGTCTAAACCCTAATAGCAAAATCTAGAAAAGACTGCATATAAAGAGAAACATAAAGTTACCCCATTTAAAATTAAAGATGAAGAAAATCTAAATATGTTATTTACTAAACCAAATTTAATTAGGACTTTAAACAGTCACCCGTCACAAACAAAAAAAAAAATTTATCTCAGGAAGTTACAATATCACATTAATAACAGGTATACCAACTTCTGAATCTAAATGGGTGCCAAAATGACATGGATGACATTCAATCCCATTCCCCAACAAATCACCCATGAAAACTGACAGAACATTCTTCAACATGATGAAAACTTCTCTTAAAACAAAGGATATCATACATGTTAAGAAATAACAATGGTATTACCATTAATATAAGCAGAGAGAGAGAGAAATATGTCCATAATTAGCATTTAACACAATTCTGAATATATGGGTCAATTCCACAGCCAATTCTACTAGGCTGTCCAACTCTATGGCAGACCCAGTATCTATACCCACTGGCCAGTGGCCATGTAAGTCAGCACTAGCCAATGAGAAGGAGGGACAATTGGCTGAGCAGAGCTTGCTGCCATGTTATTCTGCCTTTCTGGCCTTTGTTCTTAATCCCTTCCTACTTTTTCTTGATACTTGGAATTTCAGGGCCATTTTATGACCTAAAGACAAAAGTCACATGCTAACAATGGAAAAACAGAAGTCAGGAGTCTGGTCTTCCATGCTCTCTTCCATGCTCTCTTTGAGCACACCGCAAAGGCCACAGGCTGCTTCCCTTGAGATTTTTATGTATATATTTTTATATATATATATATATATTTATTTATTTATTTATTTATTTATTTATTTATTTATTGAAACAGGTCTCATTAAGATTCTCAGGCTAGCCTCAAACTCAATATTCTTCTGCCTCAATCTCCCAAGTAGCTGGGATTATAGGTATATATCACTGTGCCCCACTAAGACTTCCTGAATTTGGGAAAAATCATCCTGTAGTTATTTATAGCTAGTTATTCCTAAATGACATATATCTTAGGTAAAGAGGTACGAATACTGTATGGAAAAACTGAATTATCAACAGGAGGCAATATCTCACTTTATTTAAATATACAATAAATTGGAGAAGTATTCAAAATTATAAGAAAAAGATAAAATAATCTAGAAGTCAGTATGCATGATTAAATTTAACTGATTCTGACACGAGTGTGACTTTCTAAGCAAAAGAACTAAAGACCATAAATAAGCATTATTATTCTCTATTAAAATGAAGCATTGTGTAGCTAGCACAGTAGTGCATACCTGTAATCTCAGCTACTCAGGAATCTGAGGCAGGAGGATTACAAGTTAGAGGCCAGCTTCAGCAACTTAATGAAACCCTACCTCTAAACAAGATGGATTGGGGATGTAGCTTAGTGGTAGAATGCTTTCCTAGCACACTGCAAGGCCCTGAGTTCAATCCCCAGAACTGCAAGGGTAAAGGAAGTGTTCTGTATAAGAACAAGTTAAAAAAAATAAAAATGTTTAAAAGATAAAACAACAGCAAATCGATAGAAATATCTACAATACAAAGGACACATGGTAAACACATTTATAGTGGAATCTATGAAACTCAATTAGAACACATTAAAAACCCAAGTAAAAACTGAGGGAAAAAGAGAAAAATGAAGATTCTATTGAAATATAAAAGAAGAAATTAAAACAGTAAGATATAATTTTTAAATGCTAAAATTGAAAGTCTCAATTTAATGTTCTAAAGATATCGATGAAGAGTATAAATGTCAGGTACTGCTTCTGGAAGTCTGAAGTCTTGAGTTTTCTGAAAAACAATTTGGCAATATTTATCTAGCATAATAGGCTTCACTTAAAATTGTTAGTATTCCATACCTTCAACTTTTATAATCTAACCCAAAGAATTAGTCAGAGTAACACATCAACAATAGTGCACAATGATTTTATTACATTACTTTTAATGGCAAAAAGTACAAAATGTTTAAATTTAGCAATTACAGAATAATTTTGATTTTAATAATTTTATTAAGAACATATTCCAGATGATAAAGGTAAAATGTGATATATAAAAATCCATAATGTGGCTGGGGGTGCAGCTCAGTGGTAGAGCGCTTTACTAGCATGGTTGAGGTCTTAAAATTTAATCCTCAGCACTGAAACACACACACACACACACACACACACACACACACACAATGCTAAATAGGAAAATGAGAATAATCCCTGTTGTATATGGTGCAATGCTAATTTTATTTTTTTTAATATGTAGGTACACACAGGCTTAGGGGATTAAAAAAACAAACAAAATATTAACAATGGTTATCTCTAGGTTGATTAAGAATAATTTTTATTTTTATTTTTTCCTAACTGTATTTTCTAATTTTCCCTTAATAACCACTTGTTAACATTATAATTTGAAAAAAGCATTAAACATAATAAAATAATTGTAGTATAAGGAGACAAAATTTTCCTTATTAAAGGTTCATTGTCTTTAAACAGGTCAAATATGTGCAATCATTACCGTGCCTTATGTAGACTTGATTGCTGAATCAATGATCAGAGCTAACTGAACCCATTCTAGAGACCTCACATGCAGGATACAATGGGCTTTTATTGGAGCACAGTTTTGGGAGGAGGAAGAAGCTTTAAATTATCATCTGGATCTCAGAACTTCCCAAGACCTCCATATCTTTAACTTATATTCACAGAATATCCACCATATGCCATATACCATGTGCTCAATAGTGAACACAGTTCTTGCTTTCATGGAGCTTATAGTTTCCCTTTCTAAAATTTTAAGTCCGAGCAATCACGGCCACTGTGTTTTGCCTTTTTGATATATCTTGCTATATTCTAATAACAAATCCTGTTTCAATGTGACAGATTTGCTTCACAGTAATTATTTTAAAACATGTCTAAAAAACCCACTTTCCAAAGAGCTGAGACTTGATCATTAATACTTTTGAGCATACATATTTTCTAGAATCTATAAGTAGCATTAACACTGACAATTCAAAGACCATCTCAAATTTACACTGCCCATCAAGCTTGTCTAAGCCCTCAAGAAAGCCTTCACTGGACAAGAGAAACATAGATGTACATTTTTTCCAAATATTTTTCAGAGAAATTGCAACCACAATGGGAAGTTCATAGGAGGAGGAGAAAAAGGAGTCTGTCAGATTTCCAGAAAAAAAAAGATGCTGGTCTCAAACACAAAGAAGTCTGACACAGAGTAAGCTGCCTATCAGGTATTTCCACATCAACTATTTTGCAGATGAACAGTGCCTTATAAAGCACTTACTCATCTGCAAATTCAGAACTCCCAGCTCCCAAGAACTCTATGACACAGGTAGAAATTGGGAATTTCTTCACCAACCAAAGGTGAAATTGGGAGTATCTAACTGTAACATCAAAGCATATACCAGCACTGGGAATCCAATGTTCACTGCCCCATTCACTACAAACACAGGTATTTTCAAAGATGATCTATAATGTTGCTAAGTTAAAAGTCCTCTGCTTTAATAAAATAAGTAAAAGTCATCACCTAGGGATCTAAGTATTTCCTCCCAATTTCTATCATTGAGTGAGCTCCCAAATCTCTGCCACCAAGATAGATGTCATTCTCCCACTAGAACCACAACAGAGGAGGACAAAAGAACAAGATTATCTATTATTTGTTTTACAGCCTCTTATCTGCCACTGAGAAGAGTCCTCCAGAAGATGGCAATGTTACCAGTCTATCAATTGACCATGTAGTAAATGATATATATGGTGTGACTGATGTGCCAGTATATCAATTAACCATACAGTATAAAACCAAGTGTGCTGCAAAAGGACCTAACAATCATCCCAGAGAAGGCAGGCCACAGCACTTACAAAGCTATTTTTCATAGTGCAATAGTACAACAACAGGAAGTAGAATTTCTGGGATAGAGATTTTGCTATTTGTTTTTTCTTTCAAAAATAATGGTCAGTGTCTCCAAAGAAAAGTTACTGGGCTACAGAATGGAATCTGGACATTAGAAACCCTATCCAGAAATGTTTGCATTAATCTTCATTGAGTTTCTTGTCGAACATCACCAGATATCCTGCTTCAACTGTTTTGGTCATCTGCATTTGGTAAAAAAAAAACAAAAAAACAAAAAGTCTATTCAGAACAGATGAAATGATTCGGAGATCAAAATTAGTTAACCCAGTCAGAACCACCTGAGAGGTCAAGACATCATCCCTTAACGCAGGAAAGGCTTTGTATTTCTCAAAAGTTATGATTTCTATCACAAAGAAGACCAGAATCTTCAAATTAGAAAAATAAAATTTGCAGTAAGGAAGGATTTGAACTTTCAGCACTTTTGCTGATCTGCACTTTTATTTCATGAAAAGGAATGGTGGGAAAATGTGAAGCCTGCCATTTTGACATTGTCTTGATTACTTTGGATCTTTCTCCCTTGTTGCAGGGACATAAATATTCCCAATTCTTTTATAGTCACAAAATGCAATTTGTGCCTGAATTCATCTTTTAAAAATAAACATTAAACATTATGGGGGAAACAACTGGCACAATGGAAAACGTCTGTGTGCACTGGCTGAGCAGCTTACTATTGCTTGTATTATATTCATATACATACCATAAAACTAAGAAAGACCTTAAAATGTAGCCTCTGCACTTGTGTGCTGATTAAGCTGAAGTCGTTTTAACTTATCGCCTTCATACAGCCTGTCCAAACAAAAAGATCTCAAGAATTTCTTTGAAAAAGCCCAAACAAGAGCGTAAACTTACAAAGCTATTTTTTCAGACTGCAATAGTACAACAACAGGAAGTAGAATTTCTGGGATAGAGATTTTGTTATTTATTTTTTCTTTCAATGGCTGCTTTTAAAGGGGAGAGAGAGAGAAGGAAAAAAGCTACAGGCATTACAAATCCTGGAAGCTATGAATCAGGAAGTGGGAAATGGCTGATCCTGAAATGGCCAGCTCAAAAGTCCTGGCTCTTTTATGTAGTCAAGTCTCCAAGACCAGGAATTTCAAAAATCCTAGGCATTTTGCATTATTTTCTGAATCTTAAAAGAGCTGGGACTTGAAACAGAAGGGCCAGAGTAAATTAACCAGTAAAGTAAGCCACCAGCCTCTAGCTTCATACCCCCACCAACATACAAACCTCACCCCCATAATTAAAAGCTCAGCTGGAACTCACTTTCTACAAATGGGGTTTTGTTTACCATGATGCAAAGGAGAAGGGGTCAGAGCTCCCAGAGCCTACCCCAAACTTTAGCTCCCTCATTCCTCCCCAATGTTGAACCTGGAATGGACCCTTGGGACCCTAAATATTTCACATCTCCAAACACCCTACTGTGATTAAAAACAATAGTCACTCTTGTTTTCAGTTAAGGCTATACTTGAGAGATTTTTGCTGAGTCTGAGTAAAATGCAAAGGCCCATAAAACAAAACTGCAGGAATGCTTTCTTTCATACCTGCAGACAGTAGGGTCGCTGTTCTTCCTTTACCTCACCAGCTTCAAAAAGGAGCTCTAATAACAGTGCAGGAAAGGGCTCACTCTGCATAATTGCATTTACATCAAGGGGAGGAACAAAACAAAGACCTGCACAGTGGACAGTCCATTATGCTGATCAAGGGAAAAGAGGGCTAGATCTTCCTCCTCCCAAAGAGTAATAGCAGCTCAATGGGCAACTTCCTACTCCAAAGTCCTATGGACTAGAAAGGTACCACAGTTTGTAAAATATTCCCAACAATTTTATATGGAAATAGAACATGCTACCTATATGAACAGGTCACACTAGATGACAGGTTTAAAAATGGACATTAATCTGGGAAGCAATGCAAATGAAAAAAAGAGGAAACACAGTCATTTCTACTAACTTGTGTCTGTTGTAATCATTTGGGAGGTCCTTTTTCTGGCATCCAAAATGAATCTACCATAAGCAAATGCAGGAATGTGCATAAGCATGTGGAAGACCCATCAGGATATATCAGAAAGGTCCACCTAGGATCCCTGAGACCAACTTCTTTCCATCTCCTCTGCTAGACACTGTTTATTACCTCCCCTCAAAGGCTCAAGGTTCTTTCTCAAAGACCAGGAACCTCCAGTGTGTTGCTTTAATGCAACACAAAGAACACAACTAGTTTTTAATTGAACTCTTTTGCTCAAAATGGTGTAGTATCAACTATACCTTGTAACCTGGGCTCTAAGGAACCCCAAAGCCTTCCCCAGTCTCATCCCCTCTACTACATAAATAAGCCCTCCTCTCCAGGCTTGCTATAAGATCCATCCCACATCTCTAAAGACCTGAACCCAAGCCTAGGAAAGTCCTAATCTTTGGCGAGGCCTCTAGGATCCTTTGGGCAGTATGCTCTATTCCTCAATTTCCACAGTTCTTTCCACTCTATGGTAAAAGTGTCTAGTCCTACTCCCAACAGCTATGTATACCTTTTCTTTTCAAAGATGACACAGACTCTTTGTCAGGCAGGGGTTACATCTTATGTCCCCCAACAGATCCCTGAAAAACCCCAACACTCCAATTTGTTTCTCTCTTCAACTCCTACAAAACTGAATTCTCTCTACCCAGTTCAGTTCAACATCCCCTGGACCCCTGAGCTGCCTCCTTTGCCTCCTCTGTCTGCAGAAAAAGCAACACCAATCACCACAACTCGGCTACCCACTGAAGGGAATCCAAGTGGCATTCTCAGTGCATGTTTTCACAGGCAGGCCTGGCATCTGTCAGTGTCAGAGCATTCCTCTGAACCCTGAGTGGCTTCCTTACCAGGTGGTCAACGTCTGAGGCCAGGCTTGGGACAATGAACTGTCCATATAGCCCTGGGTTAAAAGTTCCTCAATTTCTGACAAAGCTATCCAGAAGACTGAAGGAAGGTGGGTAAAAACTGATGACCCTCATATAAATTGGAGCCAAGGTCCTGAATTTCCACATCCCCAAAGCAGCAGGTTCGTTATTTCTGCTTACTGCCTTTCCCCATCACCCTCACCCTCAACATTTCCCAGTCCACTAGTGGATAGTAATTCACAGCAGCCAGGACATCTGACCTGCAGGGCCACTTTCTAACCAGTCTCCAATAAAAATCTAAAGAATTCAAAGCCCTAGGTTGGGGCAGGATCACTAATTCCTCACAAATAGCTGTACAATTTTCCTGAAAACTCAAAAAGGTATCCAGGGTGGAGTTCAGGGAACAAAAGTGAAGAGACAACTTCACATAGACTTGTCTCCCCTTCATTTAAGGCAGCAGAAGTTCCAAGAAGCATGTTAAGCACCCAGGGTCCCCTTGAAGGTTTCAGATCAGCAGATACAAGGAATTGCCCAGGTCTGCAGTAAATCCAGCCCAACCCCCCAACACACAGGGATCACAGGGATCCAAACTGGCAGAAACCTCAAGACTGACACCTGTTTCTAAGCTGCTCACAGAATTAACAGGATGGCTTGATCGATACCAATTTTACCATCATGGGAGTGACTCATCACAAAATTCTACCCAGCTTAAAGCTTAACTGTGAACAGAAACAAAACAACATAATAGCAGGGTCAGATTTAAAATAGCAAGTATGACTGGTAAACAGTTAATGCTTATAAACAATTAGCAATCACCTCCCCAGATTCTAGATTTGCTGGAGAGAACAAGTACCACTACCAGCTCTGAAAGGAGCAGCAGAGGCAGGTCTGTCTGCTGCTGCAGCCCCTTCGAACGATGTTGGTGCCTGCTTCACAAAATAGGCCCTGGGGAAGGATCAAGATGAGCTACTTTTGACTGAATTCCACAGGTCAGATACAAGTGTGTTCACTACAGCAGAGAGAGAAGAGGAATGTACTTACATGAAACTAAGTTTTCAAAAAATGAAAGTTAAACTCCTCTGGAGTATAATTCCCCTCTATGTAGCTCCTACAGAGTCTAAAATAAGAAAATTACTTATCCTAAAATGGGGGAATGGGGGTCATGCAAAAATTCTCAATAATGGAGTGCTCTCAAACTGCGTCCACTTCAAGAAAAGCAATGAGTTGCACAGAAGGTGAACTGTACATCGCAAGCATGTGGTTGAGAAGGCAAATGTTCTCTGTGTCATCCTGAAAACACCTGCAGTTGTCCCTTGGTATACATGGAGGATACCATGGAATCCCTTGGTATCCAGGATTCAATGCAGGTACCAAAACTGAATGACGCTCGAGACCATTCTATAAAAAAGAAGAATATTTGCACAGGACCTATGCACATCCTCCCCACATCCTCTCACTCACTTTAAGTCAACTCTAGATGACTTACAATATCTAATACAATTCATGTTTGTAAACAGTCATTTTGTTTAGGGTATAATGACAAGGGAAGAAAAGTCTGTAAAAGTTCAGTACTTAAACAATTTTCCCCAAAAATACTTTTGATCAATAGTTTGTTGTACCCATGTTTCTGGAACCCACAGACATAGAACACTGACTATAATTTTGATACTGAGTTCCACTTAAGTTTATTTATTTTTTTTTTTTTTTTGTGGTACTGAAGAGTGAAACCAAGAGTGCTCTCCAACTGAGCCACACCTCCCAATCATTTTTATTTTTTTGAGACAACATCTTGATAAAATGCCCAGGTTGACCTTGAACTTGCAATTCTCCAACCTCAGCCTCCCAAGTTGCTGGGATTCCATGCATCCACTATCATACCTGGCATGTAATTAAGTTTTAAAAAATTAATGTGGAAGCAACTCTCAGACTTGGCCAAGAATTTATACATAAACAGGACCTTACCTTTGGAATGTTTACCTACAGCACATAACATCATTCCATTATGGACTGCAACCCTATGTCCCCCCAAAACTTCACAGGTTGAAACTCCAATTCCCAAGGGAATGATGGTATTAGAAGGTAGGGACTTAGGGAGTGATTAAGTTTAAACGAGGTCATGATGAGATCACCATTTTCCCCTCTTTGAGACAGGGTATCACTAAATTGCCAAGACTGGCCTTGAATTTGCAATCCTGCTGCCTCAACCTCCAGAGTAGCTGGGATTATAGGCCTACCTCCATACCCAGCAGCACCACTGTATAAAGAGAAACCCCTGATCCCTCTGCCATGTGAGAATACAGTGAAAAGATATTTGCCCTCTGTGAGCCTAAAAATGAGCCCTCACCAGAAACCACATCAGTTGGCACCTTGATCTTCGACATTGAGCCTCCAGAATTGTGACCTCTGTCTATTGTTTAAGTCACCCAGCCTATGGTAATTTGTTATGGCAGTCCACAGTTGTTCAGACATCCATACAACCCTGTAAGAGCACATAACCAACCCAGTGAAGAGTCACGCCTGCCTCCTATCATGTGACAACACCCCCTACCCAGTGGTCAGGCAAAGAAAGCAAACAAACAAGCAAAAGGTCATGGGAGGACCAGGGGGAAAAAACAGTGATCACTCTGGTTAGCTTTTAAGATGCTGGGGAAAGGCCAGTCTAATTTCCAAATATGATCAGCCACCAGCAGCCAGCTTTGTCCCATAGGTCTTAGACCAAAAAGAACTGCTATGGGGGCAGAATGAAGAAAGCTCCTCTCACAGCCAGACAGATTCAGCTACCTCTTGGTCTTGTTTGAAATCCAGCAGGTAGAGGCCTGAGTACTGGTGTCTTGTTAAACTAGAGGATGACAGTTGCATATCAAGGGCTGGCCCCAGAATATATACTGGAATGGTGTTGAGTCAATTCTGGCCTTTGAGATGTGGCACATGTCCCATGACCTCAAGCAATGAATGCCTTAAAGGACCTTCAGGTTCCTCACCTACAAAGTGAAACCTCTGACGCGTTTCTACTTTCAGATGCTCACATTCTTGCCTACGGTAATCAACCCCTTCCTTTCAGGACTCCCTATGTGATGGAGGAATCAGTTTACAATAAAGAAATTGAGCTGTCAGAACAAATGAAAAACTTCCAGTATAATCAAGGAGGGAAATAAATATCTAAACAAACCTTTCTTCTGGAAAAATGAGAAATGAAAAAGCAATTACACATCACATGGCTGATTAGCAATAAATTTCATCTGTGACTACAATGGCACGAGAGTTTGACTCTAGACTTGTCTTCCTTGAAAGGAAAACAGTGTCTATAATACCGTCTCTCATTTTGGACAGAAGATCCAACTCTTGTGACCCTCAGCTCAAAAATGCTCCACCTCTAAGGCCTCCAGGCCTCATACAGCCCTACTGAGATGCCATGGTACCTCTGACATAGCACCTGCCCCTTTGGTGTGGCCTCCACAGGCAGGGACTGGTCTTCCAGAATGTTTCCTCACTAACCTACAAAACATATGTTCACAGACACATCTATCAAGAAATAAGGGTTTGGGGGGCTGGGATTGTAGCTCAGTGGAGAACACTTGCCTAGCATGTTTGAGGCACTGGGTTCAATTCTCAGCACCACATATAAATAAATAAATACAAGTCCATCGACAACTAGAAAAAAATATTTAAAAAGAAATAAGGGTTTTCTTTTATAAAAAAAACATGGTAGAATATACATAACATAAAATTTAACATTTCAACCACTTTTAAGCATATAGTTCTGTGACATTAAGCACATTCACACTGCATGCAACCACCACTACCATCCACATTCAGATATCATTTTCCCAATTAAAACTCTGTACCCATTAAACAACTCCCTATTCCCCCACCCTCCTTTCCCTGAAAACTTCCATTGTATTTTCTCTGTAAACCTGACCTCCTCAGACACATCATATAAGTGGAATTCTACAGTATTTTGTGACTGACATCACTTAGCATAATGTCTTTAAAGTTTATCCACATTTTAGCATGTGATAGGATTTCCCTTCTTTTTAAAGGCTGAATAGTACATCCATGGACTTTCAGATTGTTTCTACCTTTGGGCTATTAAAAGTCATCATTAAATGCCAGGAACATGGTGATACAAATATCTGCTTGTGTTGCTAGTTTTACTTTTCATTCATATACCCAGAAGTGGAATTGCTGGATCCCGTGGTAATTCTATATTTTTTTGAGGAACCCCCATCCCATGTTCCAGTGCCTATACCACCAACAATGCACAGGGTTCCAATTTCCCTACATCCTGCCCTATAACTATTATATGGTTTTTTAACAATGGTCATATTAATGGTTGTGAAGCATTACTATTTGTGGATTTGACTTGCATTTCACCAATGACCAATGATATTCCCCCATCTTCTCACTGGCCTCAAGAAATAAGTTTTAAACCAAAGGAATTAACTTTTCCTCTGAAGAGATCTTTGATCTCAAAAAGTAAATGGTAACAGGGGCTGGGCCTGTAGCTCAGTGGTAAAGTGCTTGCCTTGTATGTTTGAGGCACTAGGTTTAATCCTCAGCACCACATAAAAATATATAAAGATACTATGTGTTCATCTATAAATAAATAAATATTTTAAAAAGAAAAAAAGTAAATGGTAACATTACTGACTAGGAATTAAGATGATTCAGTAAATGGTCCAGGCTCACAACACATTTCCCCTGGAATCACCACCATGGCTAATGGCTCCCAAGCAAGCCACAAGCCCACCTACCAACTGCCTAAGGAAGATTATGCTTCAGTGTAGGTCCTGGGAGGCAGGGACCCTGTGTAACCCAGGAAGCAGAACAAAAGTCTGGCTCCTGCTCATCATCCTGGAGCAAGGATCTCTTGCAAGCATTTACTAATCCAGGCAACATATCTGGGACTGGCTTCCCAACCCCCCCAGGACCCCAGTCTCTGGGGACTTTCATCCCTCAAATTGAGGGTAGCCCTCAATTTACAAGGGCCACAGTATCTCAGTATTCCCCACTCTCAATTTAAATGATTATAATTAGTTAACGGACACCTAGATTTCTGCTTTTCAGATCTTGTGTCCCAAATTTTAGTTGGAAACATAAGCCCCATGCTTCTTCTCCCCGTGCCCTTGACCTGCTCTTGCCCAGAAACCACATGACCCTCAACTATTTCCTACCCCTGAAGAAGGTAAAGAGTAAAGGACAAGACAGGACTGCACAGCTCACACAATATGTGAATGATTCATTTCTGTCATTTAACTCTTTGGACAGGACACACTAGCCTTCTTAAGAGGGCACTTGGAATCCAAACAATCCATCTCCCAGAGAAGGATGCTTCAATCTCCTCCCCAGAGGCAGGAGTAGTATCAGGAGGAGGAAGGGAGAAAGATGTTTCTATTCCCTCACAGAGCATTGGTGCAACTTTTTATGTAAAACAAAACTCATATCATCTTAATTCTACAGTCAGAAACAGCAAGGGTAGCTAAGAGCAGAATGTCTCACTCCATATACAGCCAGGAAAGTACTATTTTTCTCTCTTTCTTAAGGAACTAAATAACTTCAAAGGTGTAGCTCCTCTATCTTTAGCAATATCATCTAACTCCTAGTGTCTGTGACAGGCACTAAGTTCAGGGACTTAAGGCAATCACTAAGGAAGAACTACTAATAGTCCTCTGACCCAGGGCACAATTGTTACCTTCCATTTGACACATGAGAACAGCGAAGCAATGAGGGAGAAAACCTTCCCAGGCTCTGCTGATCCCCAGGCTTCTAAGTGACTGGCTCTGAGCTCTAATTCTAAGCTCAAAGAGGAATGGGGCCAGGCAGAAGCCTACTTTCCAACTAGGGTAAACAGAGCCTGTCTAATAACAAGTGAAAAAAAAATGATTTAAAATTCAGAATGCCCTATAGTAGGAAGTAATACAAAAATCCACTGACCAAATAATGTCACCCTCCCACCAAGCCTCTTACATCACTGTGTTCTTCAATGTTACCTGTGAGTGAAACAAACAGTAACAGTTGCAGAACAGGCTGCTAGTAGCTGAGCATCAAGAATTACAATGTGCCCAATTCATTTTAAAACATAAATCAATACCAGTTAAAAAGCACCAGTAGGAAAGCCCAGACCAGGATGTAAAGTTGGCATCTCCTTTTAAACAAATCATTCCTCTCTGCTTGTATAAAGGCTGGAAATCATCCTCCCAGGTTGGCCAGCACCACAGGGTAACAAGGTCTGTCTCCAGATCCCAGTCATAAGGACCCCAAGGCCACTGCAGTGATTCAGCCCAAGGCCATCACTGGGCCCATCTGCCCCAGCTCAGAAGGAAGCAAAGGTTTTTTTCTGGCCCAGATTTCCTTTGAAAGTTAGAAAGCAGTGCCCCTAGCATATAAACAGCAAAGAGCTCACCTCAAAAAATTTCACCACTCTCCCAACTTTTACTTTTTTGAGGAAGGGAGGCAAGTTTGGAGAATTTATATTACTCCCACAGGTTTTAATCCTGGCCCTTGACCCTACTGGTACCCATGGTGCCACTAACAGAGGAAAGAACTTCTCCACTTCTCTGAAGTCCAGTTCTCTACAAAGGTGAATACTGCAGTCTCCAGAAAGCTTGGCTATCTGAATCAAGCTTCACTAGAGGTTTGTTCCCCTGAATTCTCCCCATTCTGTGCCCCTAAGGCACTAGGCACCTCCTCAAGGGCCTGTTCTGTGATGTTTCTTCCAGCCAATCCCAGGGCCATGGATTCTGTCTCTCCATCCACAGACCTGATCTCTTCTCAGTTAGGTCCCAGCCTCTGGTCCTTTTACCAGCTCCTCCATCAACTCATTCCCCCTTCCCCGACAGGAACTTTACCTTACAGGTCACCCCCTTCAAACCCAGAGCCAGGTCAAGGAGTCCAATGGTTACTGCTTCCCTTGTCTCAGATCTAGAGATAATAAATACATCCTCCCTGGCCCCATACTCATTACCCCCCTTTCTACACATCACTGGTTCACACTAGACTGTTTGTGATTCCCCAATACTGACTCCATCAAGGGGCCAGAGCACCCTCCCTAGGATGCTCCCTGGGTCACCACAATATTCCAACAGTTTCAAAGCTCACTATTCTTGACCCTTCAGTCAAGTTCCTTCCCCTGACATATTTGGATCTGACACCCACTCTCCACTCTATTGGGGCAGGCTGCTACCCATGTCCCACACAGTCCTTCCCCCTCATGAGATGAGGTTTCCTGAGAGCTTAAGAGACAGATGCTTGAAGCACATTAAAGTCAGACATCATTCCTAAAGCTTCCTTAAGCTATTTATTTAACAGCGTCACAAGCCCACCTTCCAAAGCCCACACACTTCAAATTCTTAAGTCAACATCCCATAATTTAGCACTAAACATATATTGCCTGTTGCTATTCATCACTATCCAAAATTCTTGGGACCAGAAATGTTTCTGCTTTCAGAGTTTCTCAGATTTGGGAACATTTACATACACTTTACAGATCAGTCATTCCTTAGCTGAAAATCCAAAATTCTCAGAAATTTCTATCACTGATAAGACACTGACTTGATGCTCAGAAAGTTTCAGATTTGGGAGCATTTTGAATTTTGTATTCAGAATGCTCAAGATGCATTTGACTTTTCCCAACTAGACAGTAAGCTCCTTGGGGTGGGAGGGAAAAATAAATCAAGCATTCTTTCCAAGTGTTCACCAATGGAGCAGAGACCCTGGATGTCATCAAGTCCCCTTTCCACTACTCATTTCAGCCAGCTACTCAAGGTAAAGACTACTTTTCAGAGAGCGCAAACCAGTTAGTGGTTCCAAAGGCTGTCCTAAGACTTAGACTTTCTTGGTTCAAACACTCACCATGGATATGAAAAAGAAGACACATCCTAAGTAGTGGCTATGCTCTAGTGCTGGCAGGAGATAAGTGGACTAGAGACCCAGAGACAGCCCACAGGGCCACCATGGCAATGAGGGGAAGAGAACAATATCCATTTGTTGTACGTTTTCTGTGTGCTAGTCTGCTGAGCATTTTCAGACACATTATTACTAATTCCCATGGTATTATTCCAAATTACAGATGGACACCTGAGGTCTACAATTACCTTTCCAACATGCTCTCTGCATCTGAGAAAGAAAGACAGTGAACTGTTCAAGGAGACACAGCTTTTTGAGAGAGAGGCAAGGTAGCACTAGCTCTTCCAGGTGAGTTCACATCTACCTAGTTCCAACATTCACAGAATAATTTTACAAGTCACTTTTTATAATCTGCATTTGAAATTAACATACCAGGTTCAAATGATTGTTTACATTTTCTACGAGAAATATCTTACCTTACCAGTCTCCTCAGGAGTATCAAGCCTTTAACAATAATTTCTTAAGTGTTAATTAAGTTTGAGAGTCCTCTATCTCAGACAAGAAAACTTTGTTCTGCCAAAGGTGGGAACAGGGAGAAGGCTTCAACCCCTCCAAGGGCTCCAAGACAAGACTGTCTAAAACCTTGACCTATGGCTATGCCACAGCAGTACCAGAGCAGAAGGAGAGGCGCAAGTAACAAGAGACCCTCAAGACATGCTAAAGTCCTTCTCAGGATTTAAGGCAAAACTTTATTGGCCTCACTAAGAAAACAATGCCAGAAGCAGAAGCAAACTTCTATCCAGATTCCAACTAAATCTGCATTGTGTCTTGGGATTTAAAGTCTGGAAGAATGGCTGAAAGAGCCCACCTTGTCATTCAGCAGCTGCAGAGGATGTGATATCCACCAGACCTCTCTTTCCACCCTGGCCCTCTGTATCAAACCAGTCCAGAGACAGACACATTGAAGTTCAGCCTAAAAGTGCCCACCTCCAATCAGGCACCAAGCTTCATGAGAGTTGAAAGCATACCACAAACAAGAATTGGTAGGACTGGGATTTTACCACATATGAGGCACATGTGAGGCACTGGATTTGATCCTTAGCACCATATAAAAAAAATAAATAAATAAACAAATAAAGTTATTATGTCCACCTAAAACTAAAATTTTTTTTTAAAAAAACAAGAATTGGTGATGAATTATTCATTCAATCTTATCCATAGGGAACTTATAGAACATGGTCTCCATCCACAGGGATGAGGTCACCTTTATACAAGTTAGAGTGGAAAATACTCTTTCCACATCTCATTTTTTTTTTTTGTTTTTGTTTTTGTTTTTGTTTTTCCACCTCTAGTTGCAAAATCCCTATGGAAAAAAAAAATATTTTAAAGATCATTTTATTGCTTCCAAGTTTCGTGTATTTGTAGCTGGTCCGCTAAAATGTTTCAGTAAATACAGCTACAATGACAAGATGAAAAGACATTTGTTATATGTACAGTGTGTCAAAGTGAATTGAAAGGGGGATGGGTTCCTTTTAGAATTCCTCCATTGCTTGAGCTTCTTTATGTGTCAAAAGCTAAGCCATGTCCAGGGATTCAATGATAACCAAGGCACCAGTCACCAGCTCTACAGAGGGAGAAAACAGTCTAAGAAGCCCTGTGAGAGGCCTGGTGTATCATAAGAGCATGAAGTCAGAGCGACCATCCTGCACACAAAATCAAAGTTGCCAAAAAGAGTGAAATTGTTAACTAGTTCTTAAACTGAGTTTGTCTCAAAGGACAACCCAGTAGTATGGTCATTCCAAGCAGAAGGGCTTCCACCAGCCCAGGCAAACCCATTAATTCATATACACTTGTTAAGCACCTTAGCAAAATAAATATTATAGAACACACATTAATGGAGGACTTACTATGTGCCAGGCCCAATGTCAAAACAGGACAATCAAATATCAAGTGTGTCCTTATTTCTGGTACTATTCAAAACCTGCTTTAAAAACAGCCACGGTAATTGTTCAGAATATCTTAAAGGAAGGCAAGGTGAAATTATCTCTCAAAAAGTCAAAGAAGTGATTTCTAAATTAAAAGTAAGAAAAGGCAATCATGGGGAAACTGATCTAAAACCACTATGTACTATATGTAGTCTCATTAAAGAAGTGGGAAAGCATAAATTCTGAAATTATCAATGAGAACAAATGCAGAAAAATATCTAACAAAGTACAGCCAACATAGGGCCTAACATCAGTAATGGGAGTATTTTCTATTTACTATTAGTATTTATGGCTGATAAATATCTTAACTACATAAAATAGCTCAAAGGGACACACATAAGAACAATAATTAAAATGTGACTACATATTTCAATAAAGCAATGGAAAGTAAACCTTGCTGTATTTTTCAAAATGAATCACTAGTGTTTTGGGGTCTTGAAGGATTTGTTTGTTTGTGACCACCCTGCCCCACCCCAGGACTAAGGATCAAACCCAGGGTCTTATTGTGCATGCTACCCAAGTGTTCTATACCCCCAGTCCTATGGCTTTGTTTTGTTTTCTAAAATCCCTAATCTCAAAAAAAAAAAAAAAAAAAATACTTCAGAACTTTTGGCTTACGAAAATCCTATAAAAATATCTTAAAATTCTAATTTTAAAGGACACACAGGTCTCAGGTCAAAGAACTGCCCAAGAGTTTATAGTATACTTGTTTACATGATTTCTGAAGATCCTAATTCTCTCATTGAGTTGCTTCCTAACATAGTCGAGCAACCTTAACCCAAAACTATACCCAAGTGATTTCTACAGAAGCCTAAAGTATACACATTTTCTTGCAATCAGGTCTCAGGAATCATGCCAGAAAGGAAAATCTAGGGAAGTTGTGGGGAATGGCCATCATCATCCTCAGGATGCTATGGATTCACTTACGGAAGAGGCTGAATTTCCCATACTGCCACTAGATGGCGCCTATGCATTGGTGAGATGGGCAAAGTGTACACTGCACACCTCTCTGGCACTGGCAGAAACTGGCAAGAGAAATGATTAAGGGAAAATGTATAAAAACAGATCTCTGAAATATAAGTGATCTGTAGGGACTGGCCACTGTTTACTGAGAAAAAGTAAAATGACACAACTGCTTAACAAGCAAAATTAATCTTAATAAGGAACTATTATGTGCCAAGCTCTATACCAATTGAGGCAATAAAACATCAATTGTATCCTGTATTTTTGGCAATATCCAAAGAACATCTCTGTTCAAGGACAACACACCCATAAGACAGTTGCGACTGAAGTAATAGGGACTAATTAACAGTTGCCAGGCTCTGTTCTAAGCACTTGACATGGGTATTAATTCAGCTAATTTTTATGAACAAATGTAAAATTATTACTCCTAGTAAAATTATCATTTCACAGATGAGGAGACTAAGGCACAGGAAGACAAAATAATTCGCCATAGAATTTAGCTGTTGAGGAACTTAAGATTCAAACCAGCCACTTGGCTCCTCTGTCCTTGTAAAACATGGACAACCATGGTACAAGACAAAACAAACCATTGTTAACCAGCACAGCAATGGTTATGAACTCAAAAGGAATAAAGAAAAGCCAGATCCACAAAAGTTAGGGAAACCGTGAAAAGCTTCATGAAGGAAAATTAATTAGAAAGCAAAGGATGGCATCTCATCCTTTCATTCACGGATCCAAAATGCTACCTTCAGACAGTCACAGTCTTGTCCCTGTTTTACAGATCTACCTGAAACTTAAAAGAGATTTTAATTTTTTTTAATTATATTTCCCTGCTCCAATTTTTCTGACTTTTTCTAAATACATTAGAAAATACTTTCTTATTTTGCCATTTAGTGAGAAAAAGAGAAACACTTACCATATATTTAAGTCTCCAAAAAATTAAATAACTTCTTTGGAACCAAAGAAAAAACTGGCATCTAAGGAGAATCTTGAACCAAGTGACCTTCCTATGCTCATGACTAGCACTTTCTGCTATTCAGTATGGGGTAAGGAGGGGGAGGAAGGGGAAAAGGAGGAGGAGGAGAAAAAAACACTCCAGGCCATGGAAACAGGAGGAGCAAAAACTTTGCAGATAGGTATAGCTTGCCTCACGCACCACCACACTAAAGTCCAAGCATTGGGTTGGACAGGGAACTTACCCTATAGCAAAATCTCATTAATGAACTATTACAGTCCAATTTGAGGGAGTCTCAGACTTGATTCTTGGACCACAAGGAAGCTCCACAAAAGGCACATTCTGAGAAGCAAAACTCCATCAAGCCAAAGGGATGGCACAGGAGTCAGAGCTGGTTCAGAGACCAACTGAGCAAGTACTCTCTCTCTCTCTCTCTCTGAGAGTAGAGATGCAGGTCTGGACTGGACCAGGGTGGAGCCAGAAACAGGGGTAAATCTTGAGTGATTTCAAGTGACTCAGTGAGGTCGAAAGGAAACATTCAATTAACTGGTCTCTCCAGAAAAAGACTGGCTGAAGAACTAAAATTTAACTAGAAATTCCATCTCCGGCCAACCTTTCTTGTGAAAACCTTAATTAGGTGCATATTAGAAAGAAAACTGAGAATTCAGCACCCAACTAAGAAAGGCTACTCTGACAAAAGAATTTCTTGTGATTAAACTATACCATGTTGTCACCTAACATATGCTATGGACCCATTATCCATAGAAATCAGACTCCAGAACTATCTTCCTCTGCTGCTGGGCTCCCTCTGTATCCATCTGTTCTGTTTTCCTCCAAGTCATAAGACTTGGAAAATTCAGGTAGAGAGAATAAATACAAGATGATACAGATAAACAAGGATACAACTGATAAAGCTTTTTATGATCTAAAGACAATAAATAGCTAATGGCTTAGAAAATTCTTTGCAGACTTATCCAGTCAAATGGGTCATGGGTTATCTCCTACAAATGTCTCTGGATATTTCTTAGTTTTTTAGGAAGCTATCAAAGGTCACTAAGATACATAAACTTATTGCTCTCTAATTATCATCAGATTTCAGTGCCTTAAAGTGCTATTAATTAAAATTCACCTGATTCAAATTGGTAATGTCTCATTTACTTACTCAAACACATTCCAAATAATAATTTTATACAAGCTACTGACTCTATTTTACAGAAGAGGACAAGCTGAAAGTAAACATTTAAAATATCTCAGGAAAATCTTAAAGATCCACTCTATAAAATATTTATGCTTTAAAACTGTCAAAATATATTTATTCTCCAATGTAGAATAATTTAAAAAGTAGTATGCTTTTAAAACTGACAACACAGCCAATTTAAAGAAAACTAGTGACATGTTAAAAAGAAACTGACCAAATAAAGTATATAAAACCCCAACAACAATGTATTTATTTCAAACTGTCACAAATTAGATAGATGGATGGAGAGACTACACAATTCTGAACAAATGTCATTTTTATTATAGAATTCTTACTACACTAATGGCCTACAATAGTAAGGAAACTAACAGAATAATAACTGAGATAAGAGAATAAAGATTAAAACTCTCCCCCAACACACACACATCAAGAACTTTCTGGAATAAGAATAGATTATGTTCTAAAGTTTTTAAAACATGAATGCTTTCACTAAAAATGTTTTCTAGACTGTGACAACATGAGTAATGTAAAGTAGTTGTAGCTCTCTCTACAGTATATGATTCGGTGTATGCATTTTCCTTCTGTAGTTAGCCGCTCTGCTATCCCAAATGAGAAAAGTGTGAGCTTCAAGACCATCAGCCAACAGCCACAGGACAGTGGGTGAGCTCCATGGACACATCCCCCAACAGCTTACACACTAGTCATCACAGCAGTAACTAAGTTAAGGGAACTCATAAAATAAATAACAGCACAATACACTGTAAAAAGTTATTGCAATTATAGGTATTTGTTCCTTATGATAAAAGAAGCTACCCTGTTGTGTATCAGTAAAATCTAAGTAGCTATCTATAAGTTTAAAAATTCAGGACGTGAAAAAGAAAAATTAAAGCCTTGCTTACTAGTTTTTTCTTTAGTCCTTTAAATAAACACAGCGGTAATTTATATGTCTTGTTATATACCTTTACAATCTCATGGTAAGAGCAGGGCATCGTGGTGCACACCTGTAATCCCAGCAGCAAGGGAGTCTGAGGTAGGAGGATCGTGAGTTCAAAGCCGGCCTTATCAACTTAGTGAGGCTCTAAGCAACTCAGTGAGACCCTGTCTCTACATATAATACAAAATAGGGCTAGGGATGTGGCTCAGTGATTGAGTGCCCCTGAGTTCAATCCCTGGTACAAACAAACAAACAACAACAACAAAAAAAAAAAAACTTCATGGTAAAATATATTATATTATCAGACAAAAATTATAAATTTAAAAGAATTGAGTAAAATGAGTATTCAACTTGTATTTAAAGAAAAAAAAGGATAGAAGGAGGATATTTTTCAATTCAAGTAAAGAAATATCAATCTTCCTTAAGATTTCAAAATTAGTCAATTTAATAAGATGAAAGTGAGGGGCTGGGGATGTGGCTCAAGCGGTAGTGCATTGGTCTGGTCTTCGTACGGCCCAGGTTCGATCCTCAGCACCACATACAAACAAAGATGTTGTGTCCACTGAAAATTAAAAAATAAGTAAAAATTCTCTCTCTCTCTAAAAAAAAAAAAAAAAAAAAAAAAAAAAAAAAGATGAAAGTGAAATTGGCTTAAGTAAAAAAAATAGGAGGGAAATCACCAAAAACAGTATCTCGGACTTTAAAACCTAAGTTGAAACTATTACAACTATTTAGTCTTCAAAAGTCCAAAAGTCTCAAAATCAAATATACTGTTAATATTTTCAGTCAAATAAAACCAAAACAATTTAACAAAAGACACAAACTTCATCATGCGGAGGGAATGTACATCTGTTGATTAAATAACCTAACATGTTTTTTAAAATCCTGTTTACTAACCATTTCATACACCAAACATATGTCCTTTCCTCAGAGCTAATGAGAGGGAGGGTGGCAGGGGTGATGGGATGAAGGGCTATGTATATATTTCAAAGTTTTAATCTTTACAAATACTGGAAATTAGTTATGCTCCCCAAATATTGACAGGTCTCAATGTCCACAAACACTGGAACTGTTACCCCCACCCCCATGCCCATTAGTTTAAGCCAAATCACATCTTTACAAGGAACTGGAAAACTTCCTCTTGCTAATCTGATGCCAAACACCATTTTCCAAGAGGACTCAGAGTTCATCATTCATTATGAACTTTGTTGTCTTTAAAGTGTTCAAAATTTTCCTTCAGAACATCCCAGAGAAATCAAGAAACTGTATCTCTACCATGTATGCAACTATTGTATATTTAGTACAATCGAAAAGACTTCATCTCTTGGGCTCAGATAGCACCTGTCATAAATTGGCTAAGAAAAGCAGTTCAAAGCAAGATGTTCTTCAGGCACAAATACCTCTTCTATGAACTAGGGTTGAGTTTTTTGAAAAAAAAAAAAAACAAAGAAAGTCACAACCCAGAGAAAAACATGTCTTGTATGCATTATGATTAAATTAAAAAAAAAAAACAAAAACTTTCAGGATTTAATTGCCATCTCAAACTTATTCTTAGTCCCTCACACTTAAAAAAAAAACAGTTATTTAAAAATTATATATAAAAAGGCCTGAATTATGAACATTTCCCAATGATTATCAGAAAGCTAACTATGCAATGTACAAATCCAAGAAAAATTCAAAATAAGTCCCATCTTTCTTACAACTCAAAACATGCCAGGCAGCATTCAGGTACACACCTGTGACTCCCAATATTCTGGCAAAAAGTAACAACACTGCACATTTTAAATCACAACAGTCATAATCAGTGTTATTAAAAAGGCAATGCTGTTGGTTAAGATGGGCAGATGCCTGTACATCATGGCCTACAATGACATTTCAATATAAGAGAAAATATTAATAAGGCAAAGATAGCATAGCACTGGCTATACACAAGCCCATCAGCATTGCTGTATATCAGGTCTTAAGCCTAGAGAAAGGTCTTTAAAGGGTCTTTAAAATGCTACTCATGGGGCTGGGGATGTGGCTCAAGCGGTAGCCCGCTCGCCTAGCATGCGTGCGGCCCGGGTTCGATCCTCAGCACCACATACAAAGATGTTGTGTCCACCAATAACTAAAAAATAAATATTAAAAAAAAATTCTCTCTCTCTCTCTCTCTCTCTCTCTTTAAAAAAAAAATAAATAAAATGCTACTCACTGTCTATATGAAAATTGTATTCTGTCCTGAGTCTGAAAAAAAATCTGAATTTTCAAGTAACTTTCTTTCATATAAGTTTATATATAAAATACCCAAGAACAAAAGCATAGTTCTCTGTCTTTGTAGGCTCATGTACTGTCTAGCACAAAGTCAGCTTTCATATAGTAGGTGCCCACTAAGTGCTGCCTAGATTCAGTTACTTTTCACAGCACATTCTTACAAAGCAAATGAAACCACATTAAAAAGGAAACAACCATCCCTTGAGGGCAACACTGGGGGGCTAAGGCAACAAGTGAAAATGATATATTTGTTTTTCATTACTACTCTGATCTTGCATCAATAGGAGGGGCAGGAAACATTTTTATTAGTAAACTAAGCCTTAGACAAAGACCAAAACCCAATGTAAACAACTATTCTTCTGGATCTTCTATTGAAAGGCCAAGGTAAATCTGGATAAAGAAATAACAATATTAAGGAATAACAGATTTTTAAGTCCTGACCATATTTTTAAATATTTTGTCTATAATAAATTTTAATATTTTTAATAAAAATAACTAAATGCCTGAAATTACTGTATTCTACAAAGATTCCTCCTCCTGCTCAGATCCGAGAGCTATTTAAGGTATAAATTAGCAAAAAAGAAAAAAAAAAAAAACACTATTAAAATGAACAGTCTTTATTTACTAACACTTGTGGTTAGCATGGCATATCAAAAAAGAGTGGAAATTCTTTACCATCTTAAAACAGCACATTATTTCTTTGTTGGAAAACATACACAATAAAATTGGAAATGCAAACAGCCATCCAGACTAGGTTCCTAAACTATCTTGAAAAGACCAACATCATTTCAGATGTAGTCGAAGGTTTTCTACCAAAAAATTCTAAATTTCACTAGCATATGTGTGTTTGTTAATTCCTCTACTCAAGCCTTAACTCAAGCTGTGTTTGCCCAAGATTCATTTTTCCCTGCTTGTCTCTCTCCTTCCTATGGCAGTGAATCTCTGCTGCTACAGCTTCAATTATCAGTTTGTTGTATTGTTGTAATTCAAGGATCTGAAAAACTCATCAAAAAAAAAAAAGGAGGCACCAAACTGACATATTTAGTCAATAATTTTAATCTAATTTTTATGTCTGAGGTAGCACAATACATCACTTTCAACCTTAGCATAATACTTTTAAAAACAAAGTTTACTGAGATACAATTCACATACAATGAGTCACTAATTTAAAATGTACAATTTAACAGTGATTTGTATATTAAGAATTGTGCAACCATCACAACCAAGGAAGTTTAGAACATTTTTATCACTCCCAAAAAGAAACCCTATACCCATTAGCAGTCACTCCTCATTCTGTCTTCCCTCAGCCCCTGGCAACCACTATTTTCTATCTCTATGGATTTGCGTATTCTGGACATTTCATACAAATGGAATCACACAAACTGTCATCTTCTATAACTGACTTCTTTCACTTTTTGTAATGTTTTTAAGGTTCATCTATTCAACTTTATTTCTTAATGTTGAAATTTTCCAATCCTTTTGACAAATCAAACATATGGCCTTTTACATTTGATCCCCACACTACCCCTCCACAAAATACTGTTTGCTTGCTATTTTCCTCTAGAGATGCTAAACTATAATTTGCTACTTTGGAAACTTATTATTCTGGATTCTCCTTCTGGTAGATAATAAAACACTATTTTAAACACCAACAATTCACATGCCTATATTTCTCTGACAATAGAATATATGCCTGGGGCAAAAAGATGACTAAATCCTGTTTAGGAGATGGCCACTATAAATTAAAAAAAAAAAAAAAAAAAAAAAAAAAAGCCTGTTGATTTTAAAAAAGAGAACAGCCATGAGATGATTTGGCTGTCACTTGTAACTTCCAAACCTCCTTTATTTCAAAGATCTGCTCAAGTAGAGTTACACAAAGCAAGCATGTCCATATGACTTCTACATCCTTTAAGTTAAAAATGCCACACTGCTGTCGCTATCAAAAGAGAAGTCACTAATCCCTAAATATGTCAACACAATACCTGCAAGTGAACCAACAACACCCCAATCTACTACTCCTCTCCGAAAAAACTCACTTGCTTTCTTTTAAGTGGTCTAGCACCTTTTAGACTAAAAACTAAAGGAATGTTCATACATACAAGATTAAATCCTCAAAGCTATAGAGAGGAGGGAGGGGAAGGTACTGACTCAGGACTTCAGCAAACCATAATCAGAATTTGGGGTGCCTTCTGGCCATCTATCAGGATTTAAGGAATTACCACTTTAAAAGAATCGTTGGGAAGAGTCTGGGTGAGGTGGGATTAAAAACGTACATAAAAACACACTTTCCCCTCTTATGTTCTTAAGAAAGCACCTTTTACAAAGAATTTTCAGAAGAATGCTCCAAATAACAAGACATACTATTTTAAGATGCCTGCATCCTGTCTGGGAGGAGAAAGGCCATCAACTGCTACTTTGAATTTCAGAATTCATATTAAATAATAAAACTACATATTTCAACAGTATGACATAATAAAATGTATTAGCTCTCCCATGTCTTCTGAATTATATTTATTTAGCTTTTAAAGGCTAGAAACCTTCTTTTGTGCCCCCAAACACCATTAAACACCTGAATAGAAGGCCCCCGCCCACCCCAGTAGAAGGGAGTTGGAAGCCTTTCGCCGAATCCAGTATGATAAAAGTTTGGAAAAACAAAGACCAGGGGAGTCCAGATTTGTGGAAGTCCCATCCCCCAGCTGTCTAACTCTATGCAGTAAACACGCTAATTCTGCAAAGATCTACTCTTCCTCCATCGTGGACTCATTTCTTACAAGACGTTTAAGGATTTGTTTATAAAAACACCCTTTCTGATTTTTCCCTGTGATGGAGCCACACAGCCCCCGCTGCCTGTTTCTCCCCCTCACTCCTCAAGGCTCAGTCGTGATTTTTCAAACTTAGTAGGCACCACCTGCATACTTAGGCAACTATTACTCACCAACACGCCCTCACCCTTCCCAGCACCAGTTCTGCGACTGCACTTAAACTTTCAGTCGTGTTCAAGTTACCCTACCATCTCAAATGTACCAACAGTACGCCATACTTTATTTATTTATTTATTTTTGTAGAACAAAACCCCCTCCTTTCCTGCCGCCACATACCATGGGGAGTTCTCAGTCTCTATGTCCCCGCGCTTGCCTACCTACCCCTACCGGACACCAGCAAAACAAAAGCTATCAGATTGCAAGAGATAGCGAGTATGGGGCAATATTGCTTATTAACTACGTACAAAGGAAGTGTGGGGCGGGGGGTTGGCAATGCAACAAAACTCTGGCCACAACAAAACCAAGGCCAGGGCTTTGCGCTCGCAAAACAAAACACCCCCCCCCCCCCCCCCCCCCCCCGCTGCCCAAGATCCTGGAGCTCCCTACACGACAGCGCACGACAACCTCTTTTCATGGCCAGGCATCTAGATGTCCCCGTGTGGCCGTAGCTACACCCCGCGTTGCGAGCACGTGTGTGTGAATGCCCGTCGGCTCTGACCACTCATCTACTAACGCACACGTGGACGCTACCCTGCCATCCCCCAGACCCTTAGGGAGGAAAAAAGGCGTCCACAAGCTGGGTAAAAAACTGAAACAGCCCCTGAACCGTCCGAACTAGGGATTCGGTCGCACGCCCCCGAAAAGCCTGGGTGATGAAGGTCCCGACCTCACATTTTCCTAGGGACCGACCAGGATGAGGGACCCCCCCCCCCGCCAATACACACACACTCACACAAGCCGAATCCTCTAAAATGATGGCAAAGACCAGGAACCCAAGGTGCCTGGAGGAGCAAAGCAAGTTGTGCTACTGGAGGCCTCGCCGGGATATTTGGAAACGTGTCCTGGGGCTGCGGGGACTCTCTGCCGGGTATTTTCCCCTCGAGGACAACTGGCACCCGGAGAATGAGCGGCTCCCCGATCCCCACCACCAAGCACCCTGTCTGCTCCAGCAGCGACGCGCAGCACAACCAAGGGTACTGTCAGCACTGTCTGTGCGCCACGCTGGGGTCAGCGGTGTGTGCCAAGCGGCCCGCGCATCAGGGAGGGGCGAAGTGAGAGTGGAGTGGGCCCGGGGGCTGCAGGGCCCGCCCGGTGCCAACTTCGCTACCAGGTCCCTGGTCCTAGCCGGGCCACTAAGCCACCAGGGACTGAACACTGCCCACCCACCAGGCCGTGGGACAAGGCTCTCAGGACCACGAAAGAGAAAGCCCCGAGCCCTTCCCGCGCGGGATGCGCTGAGCTCAGGCCCGCGGGGCTCCAAACCAAGAAGCTCGGGCCCCAAGTCCGCTCGGGCCTTCCGGCAGAGCCCCCTCCGCGCCCCGCCCCGCCTCTCCCGAGCCCGGGGGCCCGACAGCTGCGACGGTGGCAACTCGGGTTTCGCAAACAGGGCGCAGCCCCTCAGAGGAAAAGTTCCCGCAGTGGCCGCGGGCACATACTCACTTTCTCCACTCGTCGGCCAGAGCGATAGCGCGGCGGAGAGGAACAGGAGCCCCCACAGCGAGGTCGGGGAACCTCCTCCGGAGCCAGACTTCATTCCTTTTATTTGGGACGAAATTCCCCTTTTCTCAAAAAAAAAAAAAAAAAGGAAAAGAAAAGAAGAAAGTCTCCAACTCAGTCTTCGCCCCACCTCCAAAAAAAAAAAAAAAAAAGGTGAAGGAAACAATACTTCGAAGGCGGCGCCGGCCCGGGGGCCCAGCGGACAGCGCTGACGGGGCGGGCGGCGGCGCGGGGCGGCCCCTCAGCGCCGGCAGCAGCGGCCCAAGGCTCGGCTGAGTCGGGAACCCGAGGCGCGCCGGGGCGGGATGTCGGCGTCGTCGGCCTCCATTTTCAAACCCAGAGAGGCAAAAGACGGGTAAAACTGCTAAGAAAAGGGGCAAAGCCAAAATCCGTCTCGGCGAGGACAAACAAACCCGACCCCCAGACTGAGAGGGAGGCTGCCGGACGCCCCAGCCTCCGCGCTGGGAAAGCGCGACGCAGTTCACAAGACTGCCCCGAAGTCTAGGTCGCGGGCGAGGCCGGGGAGGGACAGAAATGCGGAGTAAAAATGAATGAGCGGCTTCCCCTCCTCCTCCGGGCTCCGCTCACCGCCGCCTCCTCCCTCAGCGCCGCCGCCGCCGCCGCCGCCGCCGCCGCCGCGAGCTCCTTCCTAAATCCAGGACACACACAAAGCGGCGGGCCGGCCGCGCCGCGCTCAGCACTCCCGCCGCGCCGCCCAGGCTCCCCGCCGCCGCCCGCCCCGCGCCGGCCCCCGCCCGCCGCCGCAGACTCCGTGCGCGGGGGCTCCGGCTCGCTGAAGGTCAAAGCTGAGGCGCGCGGCGCGCCGTGGAGGTCCCCTCACGCGGGAGGGGCGTGGAGGGTGCGGGAGGGGGGTCCGGGGAGCCGGCCCGAGGGTCTGCGAGCGCCGGCCGCGGACGCGCCGGGAACAGGCTCGCTGGCAGCGTCCCTCTCCCCTGCTCTCCTCTCTCGAGTTCGCCTGGTGCGCTCGCTCCTCCTTGGGTTTTTTTCCCTTTTTTTTTTTTTTTTTTTTTTTTCCGCTCAGTGGAGTTAATGCTGGTAAACAAGAGCCTCAGCCTCGCCGCGCCGCTGCCGCCGCCGCTGCCACACACTGGGGGCTCGCGCGCGTGCTCCCGGGGCCGCGCACACGTGCCCGCGCGCACACTCGAGCGGCCACAGCCGCAGCCGAGGCGCGCCGAGGGCCGGGCCCAGGCCGGCACACTCCAAGAGCCGGAGTCCGGGATTCCAGGGACGTGCGGATCGGAGCCGGGGCGTGGGGCGCGAGTCTGTGAGACACCGCCCCCACAACCCCGCCCGCGCCGACACACGCGCGCACACCCAGACACGCGCGCGCGCCCCCACACGCTCCCGCCCCCACCCGCACTGCGCCGGCCACCCCGCACGCGCCCTCCCCGCACGCACCCTCCCCTCCCGCAGGACTCCAAAAACAATGCCCCCGGCGCCGGTCCGGGTTCCGCCACGGAGCAGGCAGGGGAGAGGAGGGGGCCGGGTGGGCGGGGAGTGAGGAGCCCAGAGAGGTTCATTGAAAACAACAACAGCGGGGCTGGGAAGCGCGTTTCCCCGGTTCTTGAAAAGCTTCATTGTTTCTTGTAGCTGTTGCTAAATAAATAAATAAGTGCGTGCATGCGGCATTTTTTCGCAGCGTGTTGGAAAGCCCGAATGTGGCAGGAAGGGCACACCTGGGAGAAAGGGGACCCCCAGGCTACTATGGCTGGCACTTTTCACGCAAGGCTCGATGCCTGCAGCATCGCAACCGGGATGTCCGGAGTTCCAGGGTCTCTCGAGGAGCTGGAGGGGAAGGGCCGGGTCCTCGTGGCTGGGCTCTGGGGCGCTAGGGGTGAGAGCCCGCCGCGGGCCCCGAGTCCGGGAAGGGGGGCCCAGACAGGCGGTCCCGCATGCCCAAGGCGCGTCCCCAAGGCGGCCGCCAGAGGGCGCGGCAGCCGCCGGGAAGGGCTGGCCCGTGGAGTGTCGCCTCCCTCCCTCCGGGGAAGGAAATGTGGGGGCCCGGGCTGGGGGCCGACTCTTGCTGGGTAGTGCTGGCGTAGCCTCCCCGACCCGTCCGCCCGCCCAGTGCGCTCTCTGAGGCCTCGCGCTGCTCAGGGCTCCACCACGTGGGCGGCTGCGGAGAGCGGCCGGGGCGCGTGCTCTGTGCTGGGCTGCTGGGCCCGGGAGCCGGGGGGCGTGTCTGAGGGGCCCCAGAGAAAGGGATGGGGGGGCCGGGGGCCGGGGGCCGGGACCCGCCCCGGGATGCTTCTTCAGGGTCCAGTCACAACCTAGGAACATGCGGCACGCACCCGGGATCCGTGACCACTGCGGAAACCCACCCGCACCTGCCTCTCCCCCCTCCCCGAACGTCCTCTTGCTTCGTTTGATACGTAAGTCACTAGAAACTAGCACCAACCCAAGTCTCCTCAGTAGTTTTTCCCGAATGTGCCAGTGGAGATGTTTCCCCAAAGAGAGATTTCCCCAGGACTGCCATCTAATGAATAAATGCTGCTGCGGAGGTCAGGTCCTCCAAAAGGAGTGAAATAGCCCAGCGATGGCTGGAAAGAGGAGTTTGAAATACATGGACTTTTAAAAATAGTGAATGGACCACGTGTCGCCCTGAATGTGGTGGGTTTCATGACTCGGGCTAATCGATGTCAATAATAAATTGAAAGAAGAAAAAGAAGAAAATGGCAAACAAGAGAGTCGTTGATATCTAGATCGGGTAAAAGTGTCTTATAAACAATCACACTGTCTGGTAGAAGGGACCTATTCTATAGGAAAGAACAGTGGTTGTTTTTTGTTGTTGTTGTTTGTTTTTTGTTTTTTAAATACTCTCGAATTGTAAAAGATTTCCTCATCACACTATATAGCCCATCATTCATAAATCATCTTTTAAATTAAGAGTTAGAAATAGATCAAAAGCTATCATTTTTCTTCTGTATTTATTTTCTAGATCAGTTTTCCCCTTAAAAATTTTTAGCTCAATTCAGTGAGTCCGTTGTATAGAAAGAAATAAACCTTGTGCTTGTTGTGTTTGTTTGTTTGTTTTGTTTTTAACTTAAGCGAGTTATGCATGTGGGATTTTTGTTTTGTTTAACTAAAATTCGGCTTAATTTTTAAATAACATATTCCAGATTTACATGTGCTTGGACATTAACAAAGAAATATATTAAAATCTCAATTTTAGCATTCATCATTTAAAAATTAGGCAATACACATGAATAATTAAAATTCAGTCTACTAAATTTTAAATATGTCTTCAGAGCATACCCTCCATGAGATTGATCTCAATGCCTACAGATCCACTCTAGTACTTGCAGCAGAATACTTTAAGTGCAAAGGAATATCAACATTATATTTTCATTAAATTTGGTGTTCAGACTTTTTTAAGACATTTGCAATAAGACAAAAGTTTGGTAATGGTTTTTAGAAGATTAGGGCAACATAAAGTTTTAAAATACTACACAATACATTTTTAGTGTTAGTATTGAAAATGCTCATTTATTTTTCCCAAGAACATAAGAAGATATATAGAATAAAGAGATATGCATACAGTCCTTTAAGGTGTTAAATAAGACTTTATGTCTTATTTATAAAAAAAAAAATTACAAAATATTTACAAAATAATTTACAAAAATGATTTTTCATTTGTGAGTTTTTAAAATGTGTTTTCCTAAAGTGGTAGGAAGTCAATACAACTAATAAATTTAGACAATAAAGTTAAGTACTTATTATATAGCTTACTATTTAGGGGAAGAAAACAAAATGTAAATTGCCTTTAGGCTCTAACTTGATCACATTGAACAAAAAAAAAAATGATTTTATTTCTTTGTAATTGTTTTGCCTATCTAATCAAGCTTTCTCCCCTGCACCCCCACAAAAAAAATCTTGGGAATGAAATCATATAGACAAATATCAAATTAATATGTGAAGACTCCAATTAGTCTTCACAATCACCCTGACAATGAATCTCCCCCCCCCTCTCTCACACACACACACACACACACACACACACATTTGTATACCACTTACCTCAGGTATCCTGTAGATTCTCTTTCTTTTGGAACACAAGCTGATAGCTTGTTTTCATTTTTAAAAAATTATTTATGCAGTTACAGGTTTAGCTCAAATTATTCTGCTGAACGTCCAAGACTCTGCTGAATGTACCAGACTCTCCAAAGTTGTAATATATATTAAGGGAAAAGATGAGAAACAGCACAAACAACAATTGACAAGTGTTACAAGTAATACAGTATGTTGTGATATATTCCCAGAAAGGAATGTTATTCAGTAGCAAAAGTGAATAAAGTACAAACAAAGGAAACATGAGTAGATCTTTGAAATACAATATCAAGTAAAAACACAAGTTCTGAAAAACCACCCACAGCATGACACCATTTCCATAAAACTCTTAAAAGTAAGGAAAACTAAAAAATTACTGCACTTTTTTTTACAGCAAGAAAATTAAATGCATGATAAAATGTTTTGTTTTGCTTTTGTTTTAGCAAGAGGATTAATAAAGGATATTAATTCCCTTGGAGCAGAGAGAGCCCCCTAGGCACATGCAAAGTTCTTGGAAATATGTTTATTATTGGATTGACTGTTGGATTTACAAACTTCCATTTTGTAATTATGCTTTATAAGTAACATACATATTTGGTATGTATTAAACATTAAAGAAGATAATAAAAATATGCAAGAGATTCATGAACAAGATCATCATTCAGGTTTTCCAATGAGTCTTCCAGATTCCAAGTTGTATAAACAATTTAGAAGCATTAAAAAAACCACTAAAGTAATATAGTTAATCTTATCCTTAAAAATATTTTTCAGAAGAATGTGTACCCATAGCATATTGATACAATTGAAAATCATAGCGAATCATAAAGACAAAAAGAATTCATTTCATATGGTAATCAAGTTTATTAATTAAGAGTATATTATGTAAACTGGCAGTTTCATATAAGGTTGAATATACACCTAACATAGGATCCAGCAATTCTACTCCTAGCTATTTACCTAAAAGAAATGAAAACACATTCACAAAAAATACCTATATGGAATGTTGATAACCACTTTATTCATAATATCAAAAAGCAGGAAACAACCGATTTGTACATTAAAAGAGGATTGTATAAACAACTTATGACATATCCATTCAATGCAGTAGTTCCTATCAATAAAAAGGCACAAACTTCTAAATCATGCACTATGTGGATAGGTCTCAAAAGCAAAATTGTAAGTCATGTGTTAAGAAGTATTACTGTATTAATCCATTCATATGAAATTCAAGAACAGGCAAACTGACCTATGAAAAATAAATCAGAGCCACAGTGGCCCTTGGAAGGTGGGGAGGAAGAAGTTTTAGATAACTAGGAAGAGTCACAAAGAACTTTCTAGGGTGATAGCAATGCTCTGTTTTTCAATTGCAGTTTTGCTATGTTAGTATGTGTATTTACCAAAAACATCAAACTGTACAATTAATGTAGGTACACTTCAATGTGGTTAATTATACTGAATTTAAAAATTTAAAGAGGGCATTATGTAATTCAGAAATTTTGCAGCTGTTCTAAAAAAGGTGAGCACATTGCTTCCCATATTTTTTGCTGTCATGTGAGTTAGTAGAGATGATCAATTCCAATATCCATTCCCACAGCTATCTCTACAGATGAATATACTTTTGTAAATTTCTCTGCCAGAAGTTCTCTGCAAGGGACTTTAGCTATGGAAGGCACAACATTGTCTCTACAGAGACAATATATAGGGGCAGGAAATATAAGAAAAATACTCTGGTTGGTTCCAGTCCCCACACAGCTAAAGCGATAGGAGTCTCAGTCTCACTGAGATCTGTTTATGCTCAACTTCAGAAGATTTTCTATTTTAGTTTTACACCAATAGCCAGCTCACAAGACATAAATGCTACATTCTTCAATGATACTTTGAAAGCAGTGTGGAGGTCCTAGAGAATATTTGCACAGAGATGGGCAGGAGAATGTCTTTCTGTGCCTACTTCCAGAATCATATTCAGTGACACATCAATAAGATAAGTTCCTGGAAACCCTAGGCCAGGGCTAGGAGTGACGGAAACATTTGGGATCTCTATAGATCCAAGATGGAGATGGGATTGCTTTTGTGGCTACACCAACATCCTGAGCATAGTCCTACGACCACAAGCCTCCCTGACATGGGAATGGGCATGATCCACCCCCAGTGTGGCAATCTGTGGGGAAATACACTAGCCAAGAATGCTGTAATGGCTCTATCTTTCTTACTTGTCATTTGCAGTGGTTAGTCTCTGAGATGGGTGTGCTGTCTTTACTCCTTCATGTAATTAACTTTCAAACATATCAATAGTAAGGATCCCTGTCTGGCAGACAGTACAAAAGATGCTTTTTTTGTTGAAATGCATCAGAGATTACATGAAAATTCAAGTTAAATCAAAATGTCTGTTTCCTCTGATTAATGCCACCAGCTCTGAGATGTTTTATCAGCAGCATGACAGAAAGAGATAAACTGCTCCTGTGCTCTGCCTCATGTAACTGCAAAGCTGTGTGATTTTTGGACATTGCTTCACCTTTCTGTTTTCTTCTCTGTGAAGTGAGATGATGGAATAGAACTTTCTGCTCTAAAATGCCATTGTGTCTTTGTTTTTATAATTGACAGTAGTACCTTGATATCACATACTTTATCTGCACATCTTCCTTTGCCTTGTCTGTCAAGTAACCAGTAGTCTATAAATCAATGTACTAGCAACAGTAGCCAGGCTCATGAAATAATGGTTTCCTATTTTGCTTTAGTATAACAGATTTTTCACACATTAAGGTTGCTAACAGCAGAATATACTTTTTTAGCCATTCTGAACTCCCAAAAATATTCACCTAAGACTTTGATTATGGAAAGACAAGCAGAAGCATCGTCAAGAAAGGGGGAAGTGACCACCATTAATTCACAAAAGGAAACCCCCAACTAATCACAGACAATGTTCCTGAGAAATATTCTCTTTGGGATATTAAGTTTCAGAGGGACCTTATTCTACAAAATATATTTGCACATTTCTTCAGTAATTTTTTACAGCAATGTCAATGTATCAGTGTCCTTACTTGCAGTGAATTTTCTGGCCTTATGGACAGGCTACAAAACTTGCTTGAAGTTTTGTAGATATCTCTGCAGTTCTGGAGTGTGAAGACCACATCTGCAGAATCAGATTGTTTCCATCTGTCCTAGGAGGACCATCAATCAACAGAGAACTGAACACTGACATGTGAAGACCATGGAAAAGGGCTAGTTCTTACATCCCATGAAGAATGATTGAGATCTAGACATTATAAGAAGGCTTATTTGACTTCTGGTTTCAGGTACCTGAAAAACAATTATTAGACTTGAGTCTGATGATGGCTAGAGCTAGACCAATAAGAAGAAAACATATTTCAGTTGTCTTGAAAGAATTTTTCTTCTTTTCCCATTAAAATAAGTAATTGACATTATTTTGTGGTCTCTGCTTGGAATAGTGTTTTGTGTAGGAAAGTGTTGTCCTTCATCATAATGTTCATGCAGAGATTGAACCCAAGTCACCTAGAAGAATCCAGTCCAAAGAAGCACTGGATTGAGTGAGAAGATCTCAAAGTGATATTTGAGATCCTTTCCAATTCTTGGATCACTAAACACTTGGATTCTAATTCCATTACTGTCTGAAGGGCTGCTAAAAGAGCTTGACTTTGCTTTAAATAGTGATCTGCTTCAAAGTTGAAGATGTATGTGTTTCTACATGATAGAAAGCCTGATGAAAACTCCTGAAAGGGGATCAAGGCCCAGTTCCAATAGGTCAAGAAGCCAAGATGGAGATCAGGGATTTTCTCTCAAATCAGTCACATTGAGGGAGATGGTTGGACCAGGTTGGAGGAGGGGGTTAAATAGTGAGATGGAGGTTAAATAGTGATATGTTGGTAAATCATGACATAGGCTAAGGGAGGGACAGCCCTGATTTGTTGAGTTTGCCAATGTCACTTGTATAAATAGTCCCACTAGGGCCGACTTAATGAACCAACTGGAAGTTCCTGGATACAGGGTTCTAAGAGATGCACACAGAGGGCTTCTGAAAGACAAAAGTACATCCTGCTCTAGTACATCCCTGAGTTGAGATACCTGAGAACCTTGTGTTGCCTTTGTAACAAATTCAGTGAGAAAATTGTAAGCAACCCTTTGACAAAAATAGCAGTAGCCATAAACAGGCAATTCACAGAAGAAATACCAGAACATCCAAAAAGCAAGAAAATATATTCAGCAACCTGGTTTGTAAAATTAAGAATTAGACAATATCAACTGTTCACAAGGATGAATGGGGAGAACTGAATTCTCTGCTACTGGAAAGATAAATTGATACATTCACTTTAGGGAACAATTTGGCAATATCCATAAGGTTAAAAACGCACCTACCCAACAATCAGCAGTATCATTTATAGGGAGTATACCCTAAAAGCTCTTGACTCATACACCAGGAGACATATATAAGAACTTTAATTAGAGCATTGTTTTTAACAGTAACAATGAGAAACAATCTGACTTTCCTTCCATGGAAGAATGAATAATGGTGCTTGATTTATACAGTAGAATCCTAACAGAGGTTAAACAAAGGTTAAAATGAATGAACCCAATCTGAGTGAATCAACGTAGATTTAACAACCAATATTGTGTCAAAGACCAATTTACAAAGATTAAATAATCCTATGTTTCCATTTAGGTAACTTAACACAGAAACAACTGTACATATTGTTAGTGGATACATACATATGTAGCAAAAATATATAAAATGCCTTCAAGTGATAAGCAACAATTTAAACATTATTTCTTCAGGGAGGAATAAAAGGGAAAAGAATAACAATGGTAGCAACATTTATATTGGCAACATCTTCTATAAGACAAGAGAGACTGAAGCAAATATGGCAAAATGTTACTGTTAAACCTAGTTGGTAGGTACATGTGTGTATCTGTTAACATTATTTTCTTCATTATTGAACCCTTTTATAACTTTTTTTCCACCTCTTTTTTAAAATAAACTTTTTGTTTTGAAGAGTTTTGGATTTACAGATTTATTGTAAATAGAATACAGTCTATACCCACTCCCAGTTTTCTGTGTTAACACTTACATAAATAATTATAATACATTTGTTACAATTAATGAACTAGTATTGATACATTATCATTATCAACTAAATCTCTTCTTTAATCAAATTTTCTCAGTTTTTCTCTGATGCACTTTTTCTGTCCTGAGATCCTATCCAGGATCCCACATCATCACGTTTAGCTGTCACATCTCTGTGGATTCCTATTGACTGTGACAGTTAATTAGATCTTCCTTGTTTTTGTTGATGTTGAAAATTTTGAGACGCACTAATCAATCGGGTATTTTGTAGAATGTCCCTTATTGGAATTTCTCTGTTTGTTCCTCCCATGACTAGCCTTGGGTAATGTGTTTAGGGGAGGAAGACCATAGCTGTAAAGTGTCCCCCCACCAGTACTGGAGATTGCACCTAGGGACACTCTACCACTGAGCTGTATCCCCAGTTCTTTTATTCTTTATTTTGAGATAGGGTCTTGCTAAGTTGCTGAGGTTGGCCTCTAACTGCATGTACCATTGCACCCAGGTAAAGCATCATTCTTGTCTCATATCAAGGGAACATACTGTCAATGAGACTTATCACTATTGCTATTAACATGGATCACCTGACTGAGGCAGTGTTCATTAGTGTTCTTCACTATAAAGTTACTCTCTTTTCCTCTATTTATATGCTATAGTCTTTGAAAGGCAGTCACTATGCCTAACTCACATTTAAGGGGTAAGGAATTATATTTCACCTCCTTTAGCACAGAGCACCTGTATAAATTATTTGAAATTCTTCTGCATAGGAGATATGTCTCTTTTCTCCACTTATTTAGTTAATCATTAATTTATGTTGGTATGGACTCATGGATATATATTTCATATTTTGGGTTATAATTCAATACTACTTTATGTATCACGTTGCCCTCAATTTGTTCCAGCTTTGGCTATTGGGAACAATTTCCATAGCCTCCTGGGTCCCTTTGACCCATCTCTGTCATTGTGGATTTGGTTTTGTTCTGGACACTTTCCCTTGCTGGTACTACAAAGTACTCCAGGCTCATCTCATGGACTTCCTGCCCCAGTTCTAGAATCAGTTATTTCTCCAAGGATCCTTGCTTCCTTCTATTGCAGAATGCTATTAGGAACCAAATTCTAGCTACTAGGTGTGCTTGTTGCTAAGGGGGTATCTGCTTCTAGGCCCTCTCAGCGGACAGAGAGAGGAAATATATGTGTATATACTAACTTGTATATTTACACATATCTGAAAATATTTCTACATGCAACCATCTGTATCACTATTAAGCCAACCACAAGTTCTTACTGAAGTCTCTAACTCTAATCCATTAGCACATGGATCATTGTAGCCTCCTCCTGCTTGCTCCTATCCAACAGTGAGAAATCAGACTCTCACCATCTGCCATCCATTGTTCCATTTATAATTTTTTAAAGAAGAAAAATAAAAGCTACCAAAAGTGCTTCAACTCATTGCAGCATTTAGACTATAGATACAATTTACATAGCAGAAATGTGTGGGGAGAAGACATTGCCATTCAATGCATAGACTCCCCATTGGCCCCAGACATGCTTGCTTGCCGTGGCCCTTGCAGTGAGCACTCCTGGAGAGGCAGGCAAATTGTCCTTTCACATCGGGTCCCTGAAGCCCAGATAGAAGGGACCAAGAGCACAAAGACACACTTGGAGAGGATCTCTGGTGAAGACAAGGTGGTGGTTGTTGGAGGAGTAGGAATCATAGGAGGCAAGCTAAAGAGGATAAGATTTGGAAGCATTCATTTCTAATAATAATTCTTTAACTTTCTTTTTTGAATAATAGACATCTTTGAGACCCAAATGGGAGCAAGGAAAACTCAGCTCAGGGAATACATTTATATAGATCCAGTAGCATGAAAAATTTCCCATCTCTGAACCCATCCTTGAGCCTCAGGTTAAGAAAGCCTCCTGTATACTGTATGAAATGCAATTTTGCTTGTTTGTTTGTTTGCCTGCCTGTTGGAGAGGGGCAAAGTGTAAGCAAGTGTGGAGGCTATGTTACCTTGCTTTTTGTTTTTGGAATGGCCAGAGTTCCTGCTTTCCTTGTGTGGGTGGGCCAGGCATCTATCTCTAGCAGCTGCCAGTTCACTTATGATAACTGCTACTTATGACAAGTATCAAGTGATAATGGTTTTCTATTGGAGGAATTAATAGACTATTTTAAAATAAATCTGAGTTTTATTTTTAATAAAAAATGAAATTTAAGAAACATATGAAGTGACATTTGGAATAGAAACAGGTGCACAGAGAGACATCTTGAATTTAGTGAAGAGTGCACACAATTTGAAGCCAGACTTCACCAGTTGCCAGCTGTGACCTGCCGTGAGAGAAACTTTTCTGCATCTGTAAAATGGCATTTAGAAAATTTAGCATGCAGGGCAGTGAGAGTTTCTTCAAGTGTTTTTTCTGTACCATCCATAACAGAATCAGCCAAGATGCTTGCAAAACACAACTTCCCAGGCTGCCACCCAGAACTTTTTTTTTTTTTTTTTTTTTTTAATCAGATAGAATCCTAGAATGTAGGGTCTAGAAATCTACATTTTAACAAGTGTCCCTAGTGATTTTTATTTTGGGCTCTGGAAGAGGATGCACTGAACTGAGATAGGCAAAGCACGTGGCACAGAGGGACAGGAAAGACATGATCATTCTGGACTACCCATCATCTGAGCACCACCGCCCTCTGAAGGAAATTCCAAGGGCTCTCCCTGCTCAGGACTGTCATGGATGACTGTGCAGGTTATGTAGTGCACAAGTATAATGACTGGCACCCTGGAATTGCACAGTACCTACACTGCATACTCATACCTCCTTAGAAGGAGCTCATCTGATTTAGTCTACTTTGGTTCTTCCCCTCCTGCAATTCCCTGTTTATTAAGCCTGATTCTCCCAGACTTTCTTACAATTCTCAGCTATTTAGTCTTCCAAACTTATCAGGGTCTTTAGCATTGGATTCTTCTGTGTGTGATCAAGAACCTTGACAAAGAGAGTGACCAGTAAATCCTTTGTATCCTTTCATCAATAGTTCCTCAGTGGTCCTTTCATCAATAGTTCCTCAGTGGTGTTTCCAGGATTTGGAGAGTACTAGAGAGTCCCTCCTGGACTGACAGCAGACTTCAAAGAAGCAGGTAAAGATATGCTAGGCTTCAAGTTATTTGATGGATTCAATTTGAGCTCAGTGCTTCCTTTGGAAAGAATGGTTCCACTACAGACAGTCTTAATGGTTTAATCTATCATTTTTCAACTTGTAATGGTGTGAAAGCATTCATTCAATAGGAACTGTACTTTGATCTTTTTTTTTTTTTTTTTAAGCCAGGGGATAAACTCAGGGGCACTTAACCACTGGGCTCTATCCCCAGCTTCCCCCTACCTTTTGTTGTTGTTGTTGTTGTTGTTGTTTTTAGGGTCACACTATTATCTTTTCCTGGACTAGCAACATGCAGTAGAAACCATTCTGAGGCTGGGTGTGGAAGTGAGCCTCAGCTCCCAATCAGCCACATGATCTTGAAGGCAGACAATTGACACTACAGTGTGCTGGGTTGCTAAACTACCATGTGTTCAGTGCATCTTGGAATTGGGATATGTTCAAGCTACAATGGGTTTATCTGGACATGACATCATCTTAAGTCAAGGAACATCTGAATATTTTTAAAGAAAATTTGAAAACCACTACCTGTTACAAGAAACCCTAGAGGAGATGTGCTGGGGTGGGGATGAGGATGAGGCAGAATGGAGACAGGGAAAAGAGGTCCTCAGATCAACAGAAGCTAAGAACTGGCTTCTCCTGTCATACTTCAGTTGAGGTCTGTGGGACTCCCTGTAGGCAGAACAGCCAATGTCCTCATTTTTAAAATTAAAAACTTCCAATTGGTGCTAAAATTCCATCACTAGACTAGGGTAAAATCTCCATGGTCTTTGTTATCTGTGTGATCCACAAAGGCTCCTCTCCCCTTCCCATGAGAAAACGGACTGAGTCACAGATAAGAAGAGAAAGTGGGTGTTGGTGTGAACAGATGACCCTGACAGAAGTCTTCTGACCTAGGGAGGAGGCAAAGACAGGATCTCCAAGGAATTCCTCAGACCACATCTGAGAATAGGGCACCCATATCATCCCTAAGTGACCCAGAGAAGAAGGACAATGGGGCTTTCTTTTGTCAGGACACCAACTTATGAAACAAGATGAGAAGAATAAAGGGTTCAGGGCAAATCCCACAGGAACTAGAGTTCCCCACAATCTGCAGCACTTGGAACATAAGGGGAGAAATGTTTCCTCATTCTCCAAATGTTGACAATGGCTTTAAGTTTTCATTGAATATTTCCTCCTGGTTCATAACTAGGATGATAGAAAAAAGGGAGGAGAAAAGACTTTATTAGATGGTTTTCTGGGAAATTTGCAATATTCTTAATTTTTTTCATTTGTTACAAAAAGGTACTATGTAGCATCTGGGGGGAAAAAATCTTTGCAGCTTCCAAGGTCAGAATGGTTTTTTTTTTTTTTTTTCTTTTCAATATAGGTTCCAGGGTGAATTGGTCACACCACTAAAATTTTGGAACTGGTGCCTCTATGAGGTGATGTGGGCAAGTTACAAACCCCTATAAAAGTCTGTTTTCTTGCCCATAAAGTTGGCTAACTGCACTGGATTCTGGTGAGGATTAAATGAGAAAACGTAGATTGCTGTAAATATAGTTATATTCTACTCCCCAATCTCATGAGTGTGTGCCCACACTCATAAAAAACTGGGTACATTAAAAAAATAAAATAAAATCACGTAGCACTTAGTACAGTTCTGACCCATGATCAGTGCAACGTAAATGGTGTACTAGGCCCCCAGGAAATTCATCCAACAATAGACAATATGTTGGATATACAGATGTTCCTCAACTTACCATGGGCTTGGTTCAAATTAAACCCATTGTAAATTGAAAATATCTTCAGTCCAAAATACATCTAACACACCTAAACTACTGAGCATCCTAGCTTAGCCATACAGCACCTGGCAGAGATCGTTATCTTTCCAGTCATCTTGGGATGACTGGACATTGCAACACAGACAGTCAAAATTGAAAGCTTTTTTTATACTGAATGCAAATCACATTCACACCACTGCAAAGTCAAAAAATTGTAAGTGGAATCAACTTCAGTTAGACACTGGCTGTGCTTATGTCAGACCTGCTTATCAGGGATCAGCTACCTCTAGGATGATATTTGCTTCTTACTTTCCAGTGAGCCACAAATTCAGTGGGATGCGTTCATCTTATTTTTTTTTTTTAGTCTGTACCAGGCTCCTTTTAAAATCATCATCATCATCATCATCATCATCATCATCATCCTTTCTCTTTTATCCCTGCACTCCACTCTCATTCCTTTCCTTATTTTTCTTTTAAATTAATATAAGGGTAGACAAGAAGTTGTCAATTTTTTATATATTTGCAAAGCTGGGCTATATAAAAGATATACAATATTAGTCTACAGTTGTGGTGGGGACCAGGATGGGTCATCTAATTAAGTTGTAGTCCCCTGCTGTGGGAAAATCTACCTATATACATACAAATTTGCAAGCAAATTATAGGGTTCAGGAAACCCCTAAAGCTCTCTGTGGACATCTTTAAACTCCAAATTCTCTATAACCGTATTTAAAAAAATTGTGAAAATTAGGGAAATATTTGTAATGCAGAATCTTTTAAACAATCATAGCTTTTTGGTTTTCAGATTTATTTTAAGAATTCTTATTAGAGTCAAAAATTGTAATAAATTAGAAAAATGTACATTTATGAATGGTTAAGGTATAATAGTAATTAATGCAAAATAGATCTTGCTTCTATAGACTCCTGTGGAGGAAAAGGAAAAAACACACTTTTGTTGACTGCCAGCCCTGACCCAGGCATTGCACCAAATGAATCATCTCCCTTTCCTTTCCCAACACCAGTAGTCATTATTGTCACATTCATTTTTACAGATGGGGAAACTGAAGTATAAAGAGAGGATAAGAGGCGTTCCCAGGCCATGCCACTCATGAAATTAGCATGGTAAAAAGCCTGCCTTAATCATAGACATGGTGACAATTTTAAACCTAATAGTTGTCAAGTGAATTTTGTTAAGTGAACTTGAATTCTGTTTTATTGAAATAACATTTAAAATTAGAGGAATTTAGGTGTCCTGTGACATTTTTGATGGCATCATTGGGTTCCTTTGTCTCATTGTTTTAGTTTTCACTTGAAAAGGAATCATTTTTTTAAAAAAAATTTTTGTATTTCTTTAACTTGTCATATTTCAAGGAAAAAGCTCTTTCTTGAACATTCTTCACCTATTCACTCCATAGACATTTGCATCCTCCAATGAGAAGCTCTGTTTTCCTAAACATGGAATTAGCTTTTCCATTTCCCTGTCCTCAACCTTTTTCTATTATCTCTACTAATTGTCCATGCTTTGTAGACACAGTTTCATTTCCTGTACCAATGCTGCTTAGGGGTTGGATTGTACATATTAGGCATTCAGTAAATGTCTGCTAAATAAGTTAAAGTCCTATTTAAAAATTTATTTTGTTTTGTTTTCTATTAGTTTGTTTTGCAGAGCTTTGGATTGAAGTCAGGGCCTTGTATATGGCAAGTGATCTATCACTGAACTACATCCCCAGCCCTTACTTGGGAAAAATGTTAATGTAGAAAAACAAGGAGGAAAATATTGAAGAAACACTTGACCCATGAGCCAAAGTTAGCATATGATTACCTTTTGCTCATTTATGCTCTAGCTCTTGTTTGTTTAAGATAAATAAAGTTTTCTTGCAGAGATAACTACATTGTTATTTTGGTATGTATCTTTCTTATCTATATTTTTATACTGTACTACATACAATCCTTAGAGTGTTTTATATGAATTTTTAGACATACATGTTCTGTTCCTTGCTTTTTAAAATTTAATATTATGTCTTCAAGATCTGTTGATGTTGATGGGTATAGATCTAGTTTGTTGGACTTAGTTATTATGTAATATTGTGTGATGTGAACACACCACATTGCCCATGCTCCCTCCCAAGTGTGACACACTCAAGCTCCCCCTGCCCAATCTTAATGTGCTGTAATGCACATTCTTCTTACAACTCATGTTCCTTTTTGTACAAATTATCTAATACACAATTGGTAAATAAGGGAAGGATGTTAGAACATGGTATTTATGTTTGCTTATGCATGATTTTCCCAACATGTTATTGTTTTAAAGTGATCAGAAGAGAAAATTTTAATAATGAATAAAAACTGGAGTTGAAACTCTACAGAAACGTCTTCCTTCAGAGCAGTAACAAGTTTAGTGACTTCCAAGACCACTTAACTTTCACTACTGAACTATCTGTGCATACTGTGTGTGCAGAGGAAGAAAATTAAGAAATTGGAAGCATTTTTCCTTGAAGTAAAATGAGAAACCATTGAAAAAGACTTTCCGGGGCTATCTTTTTAATTTAGATGAAAATTAAAATTACTAAAGGCAACTGCTTATGTGTAAATATCTGTTCAGGATGGAAGAAACCCCAAGTGTCAGGCTACAAAGGACAAGTATCTAGGATTTTAGGAACTAATGACAACCGGTGCATAAATTTTGTTTTGTCGTGGTTTTTAAATGATATTTGTTAAGTACCTAGATGGCAAAATTCTAGAGGTTTTGATTTGTGTGTCACAAGTGTATCTTCCCCAGAAATATTGCTAATTTCAGTGGAAGATGTTTCCCTTTGTTTCTTTAAGCACACATGGAATGGTTTTTCTAGGGTGTATGCCATGCAGTGGAATTGCTGGGTCACAGAAGGTGCACATTTTCAATTTTTCTAGATTTTTCCAAATTACTCTTCAAAGTGGTTTCACCAATTTACATTTCCATCAGAAGATGGGAGTACTTATTTTCAGGGTTCCATGTTATTACCTGATTTTTTTTTTAGATCTTTTTATGTTGACCAATATTACAGCCATGAAATGCCTTCCCATGATTGTTTTAATTTGCATTTTCCAGTCACAACTGTTTATCTTTATACATTTATTGGATGTTTCAGTTTCTTCTCCTAGTTATTACCAGTTCAATCCTTCATCAATCTTTAAAAAAATTTTTTTTCAGTTGTAGTTGGACACAATACCTTTATTTTATTTATTTATTTTTATGTGGTGCTGAGGACCGAACCCACTGCCTTGTGCGTGCTAGGTGAGCGCTCTACCACTGAGCCACAACCCCATCCCCTCCTTCATGAAGTTTTAAGCTGAATTGTTTGTCTTTTTCTTATTGACTTTTAGGAATGTTTAATACATTATAGATATGGGTCTTTTGTCTATTAAATTTCTACTTTAAATTCTCAATACTCCCACTTTCCATTCAATCCATTTTTGACAATGATGCTCCGCTATAAAGTACACTAGATTACTTTCTTTCTGAAATCTGTCCTAGACACCTGTGGTTTTAGATGATATAAGTTGGTGATACAACTAGAGTAGTTTGAAGTCCAGATGTTGATAAAGAACCTCTTTTCATACCCATACTTTACCCATTCTCCTACTTCTAGAACCTTCTATGTGTGTACAAGAATTTTCAAAGTAGACAAAAGGGATATTCCTTCATTCCTGATAACTGTTGGCCAGATTTCTTTCTTTTGCTAAAATAATAATGAAAAGGTTTTTGTGGAAAAGTTTCAGGAAGGTTAAGCATCATATTTGAATCGGATCCTATGTAGACATTCTAAGCCCAAGAGAAAACAATTATACTTTATTAAATTCCATGATTCTCATTTTAAAAATAATCAAGTCACAAGCAATCTATCATAATTTTCTGACAAGTTACCTAAGAAAATTTTCCTTAAAGTAAACAGTATTGAATTTCAGACTAAATTTTCAGAGTGACATTCTGACTTAAAAGAAAAAAAAATCCTAAATGAAAATACGTGGAGTTTGCCTGGAACTGAAAATTTAGTGCGTGAAAATGTGAGGAAAAGATCTAAGTGTTGGCAAAAGATTGCAATAAAGTAAATGATGTGGTTTTCTCAGGGGTGATTTTGCAACTTGAAACATTCCAAGAAAGAGTTACTGATCACAGAGTTGCTTTTAGCATCTAGCCCTGAAATGCTTGGCATATGTAAAGCTCTTACGGATATTTGGATAAATTAAATTTATATTGACATTTTCTAAAAGTTGGACTAGTTTTCTAGCGGGTGTGGGCACGTGTAAAACAGAACATTTTGAGGCATTCGATTTTACAACTGATAGGCATTGACATCAAACTGCCACTTCCTATACCATATTCTCAAAAGCTGGATCATTTGAAAATTTAAAATGTCATTTTTTTCTTATATAAAAAAGCAGCAGTTTTCTCAGAAAAGTTGATTGTAGAATTATTATATGACCCAGAACCTCTACTTCTAGGTATACACTCCAAATAATTAAAAGCAGGGACTCTTTTAATTAAAAGCAGATGCTTGTACATTGATGTTCATTGCAGCATTCTTCACAATAGCTAAAGGTAGAAACAACCCAAGCGTACAGCAACAGATGGATGGATAAACACATTTTGACATACACATATTGTGGAATATTCACCATTAAGAAGAAATGGAATTTTGAAATATGCCACAAAAGGGATTAACCTTGAGGATATTACACTAAGTTACAAAAAGACAAATACATATTGATTCCACTCATGAGGTATCTAGAATAAACGAATTCATAGAAATAGAAGGTAGATTAGAGGTTATCAGGGATTGTGGAAAGAGGAATGGGGATTTATTGTTGATGGGTACAGAGTTTCCACCGGGGGAAGACAAAAAGATTTGGAAATGAATAGTGGTGGTGGCTGTACAATATTGTGAATGTAATTAATGCCACTGAATCATATATTTAAAAATGGTTACAATGACAAAATCCATGCTATATATATTGTATTGCAATAATTAAAAATTTTTAAAGAGTTTTATTCAAGCTCTCCTTCAATAAATGCACAAATACTCATTAAAAAAAAAAAAAGAAAAAAAAAAGCTTGTGGGGATATTGCTCAGTTGGCAAAGCACTTGCTTAGCATGCACCAGGCCCTGGGTTCAATCTACAGCCCTGTGAAGAAGAATAGGGAAGAGGAGGAGACGGAGGAGGAAAAGGAGGAGGAAGAAAAGGGGAGGGAGGAGAGAAAAGAAAGCTTGCAGAGGATCTTAAAGTACGATAGTGTGCTTTTCTCACTGTGTATGTAGAAATAAGTAATTCTATGCATAAGCCCTAATTTATTTTTTACCTATCAACTATTATTGGATAATGTAAAATGTTTCCAATATTTTCTCAATTTTAAATGTCTTCATAGTGAACATCCTTATATATACCTGATGTAAACATTTGCTTTATTTCCTTAGGAAAAATTGCTCAAAGAAAAATTCCTGGGGCTAAGAATATGGATTGAAAAGAATCTCTTAATACATATTTACTATTAATCATCCCTGCAGAAAATGTTGCCATTTTGCCAAAATTTCGACATTTTTGACCGCGGATATAAGAAGATTTCATTGCATCCTGGACACTAAGTATTATATCTAATAAAAGTCTCTTTGAAATTGGTAAGAAAAAATTCCACAGAAATGTAATGATGTTAGAATAATGACAGTGTTGGTATAAAAAAGAAAAAAGATAACTTTCATAGATTAAAAGGAATAGAAGAAATCAATGCCCATTTCTCACATTAGAATTATGAGCCATTCTCTGACACCATAATCTGGATGAAGACGCCCTCAGGCTCTCCTTGCCCAGAGAGTTACATTTGTTCTTCCTTTGCCATCCAAGCCACACCAGAAAAAATGTACAGCACTTTCTGCCTCTTTGTCCTTGCCTCTGCTATTTCTTTGCCTGGAAATACTATTCCTCACCCACTTCCTCCAGTGCAGACCCATCCAATCCTCAAGATTCCTTTCTAATGAAACTCTGCGGACTCAAGGAGTAATGGTCTGCACCAGGAGGAAGAAGAAAAATCAGAGGTGCAAATTCAATGCACATATGGAAAGAAGTACTAAATTCCTTTTAAAGCAGATTTTGGGGGGAGCCTAAAGATTGCCAAGAGCACATAATATCTTCTGAAACAGGTAGTGATGGGAGGCAAGAAGTGGAGATTCTAGGATCTCGGTAGAAGACAGGCTGAGAAAAAATGGGGCTAGGCAGCAGGCTGTTGGTGGACCATATTGGCATTTTGTTCATTATCTGGGTTGGGGGCAGGCTTGGGAGTGGGGCAAGAGAAGCTTGGAAAGATGGGCAGATAACCTCACTGCCTGGAGCACTGGTGCTGAGTGCTCAATTTTTGAAGAATGCTTAGATTTTAAAATATAAGCAATAATGTCTTCAAGTATAATAGTTTGTGTAGCACCTTAACATTACCTAGTTTAAAATTGTTTTTGAGTCCCAAAAGCTGGCTTTAAAATTGACAGTGCATGTACTGTCCCGATTGTTATGCCATTGTACAGGTGAGTGCTCTGAGGTTTGAGAAAGCTGAGCTGAATGAGAGCTTATGCCCAAAACTGTCTTCACATCCAGAGAGCTCCCCCGACAGTCTAATCAGTTCTTCGAAATGTGGTCATCCTCTGAAAGTTTTGTGACTTTTCTGATTTGAAAATGTCACACCACAGTGCAAAGTTTAGAGAGAACTGTTAAAGGGTTTAAATCATAATACTTCTGAAAGCAAGATTGTGTGCCCTTTCCAAAAGGGGTTAAAAGGCACAGAGATGCTGTATGTTGGTGGTGAATGACATCCTATTAATAAATGATTTTAGGGGCTATTTTAATTACAAACGGTTTAGGATAAATTTTCTTTAAAATGCATATAATTTACTTACATTCACTTATTTTTTAACTCTTGCTATCTATCTGATAGTTCTAATTCATTACATTCTTTTCTAATTATCTTAGTATTTTTGTTTGGTTTGGTTACCTTCATCAACAATGGTTTATTCAGGAATAGCATTGAGTTAGGCTGTGTTGCACAGAGATGAAGCTCACATGGTCCTTGTCTTAAAAAACTTCTGACAGAGCAAGTAAGAATCACTGGTCCTCACGACCCCTATTTTCTCCCATGTATTCCTAGACTCTTTCTCTCTCACACACACTTCACATCCAGAGGGAAAGGAGGTAAAGAATAGTGTTTGATGAAAATATGTTTGTTTAACTTTTTAAATAAAATATCCTAAGGTCATTTACCTAACATATTAACTGATACCAGAAAAAACAACCTAGCAGCACATTATAAACATGAATAATTTAAGAGATTTGACTTTGAGTTACTTGAATAATCCATAATTCTTTGAGTGCTTTTACTGAAGGAAAAAGATACTTTGTAACAAATGAGAGAAGTGGCAAAGATGCCACATCTGAATAATTTTCTTTTGCTTTGATTCTCCCATCCCTCGCCCCACGAATGGGGTATATTTGCTTTGTATTCCAGTTGGTGGCCCTGAAAAGGTGTATGTGAAAACTGCATGCCACAAAGTGTTTGGTTCCTACACTAGCTGGAGTTCAAGGATTTATCCTTTCCTTTTCTATTCTTTATCTATAATTTTAATTTTATTTATTATTAAACCAATTTTAAAAACTACATTTACCTTGATTAAATCATTCAATTATTTCTGTTACTTTAAGCCTTTTCTTGATTTTTATCTATTTGTTACTGGATGTTACACTACCTTTATCCATAGTTTTACACATTTTCCTACACTTTTATGTTCTGCTTTTCCACTTTTTTTTTTTTTTACACATTTTCAACATATCTGCAATTACATTAATTTTTTTTTCTGGAAAGAAGTTAGGAGTCAAATTTTCTTTAGCCAGAAAAATTTCATTATCAAACAAAATCCTCCTCAACGTAGAGGAATACCTACTCTGCCCTGCACTAACCACTATGCTAGTAGATTTCAGTATTTGCTATTCTCCTTTTATGTATAAATAAATTGTTTTCAACGTTTGAAATTTTATACAATGCTATCATAAGCATCATTGTAAATAATTTTTTTTAAAAAATTAACTTCATTAGGATGAATTCTGAAAGGCAATTTTTTTTTGAATGGAGCTGTGTGTATTTGTAGACCATGCATTGTTAGGTATCCTTCCAGAATGAACCAATTTTTATCACCCCATCAATGAAACAGGAATCTTTTTTTCCCTGAAGTCTGGCTAGTATTATATTTTCTCTAATTAATTAAATTTAATGGCTATGAAATGATAACACATTGATTCCATTTGAATTTCTTTAAATTTCAGGAAAGGTGGTAGGTTCATCAGTTAGCTTTTATTTATGTTTTATTTTGTTTATATTATTTCTTTGTTTTCAGTGTCTCTCTCTTGAACACTGGTATTTGGTTCTGTTCTAATAAATTGGTATAAATCCTTCATCTACTTTAGATAATAAGCATTTGCTTACAGTTTATTTCAAATATTTTCCTTATTTCATGTGATTTTTGAAGCCTAAATCTATCAACCTACTTTTTCTGTTACTTGAATAATCAAAATCATTTTCATACATGGTTTCATTGTCCTCTCCTAGTTTTGCTATTTTTATTATTAGTGTACCATTTAATCCACCCACTATTTATTACAGTAATGGGTTAAAAGTCAAGGTTTAGTTGATTTTTTCTTCATTCTGATTTCTAAGCGTCCCCAGAGCATTCATCAAAAAATTATTATTTTTTCCGTTTGCTTTGTTTTATTTATAATTTACCAATTTTTACATAGAATAATCTTGTATTCTCTATTGTTTAAATTTGTTTCTGTATTTAACAAAAAAGTAATTTTAATTTCCTAATTTATATTATCCTGTAATTTTTAAAATTTTTCAATAAATATGCTTTCTATTTTTATTTTACTTTGGAATTCATAATGAGAAAAAAATCTTTTTAAATTGCATCTGCCATTCATACACTTTTATTTTTCAGATCTACTTTTGAAATCATTTTTTATCTGAATTTTTGTAAGTATTTTTATAGGTTTAATTGAAAGTAAATTAACTTGTAGGAAAATGTGTTCTTTTTTATATTCATTCATCTGATGTAAAAAGTTGTTCACTTTCCTTTACATTTTTTTTTTTTTTAATGTTTAGCATTTTCTAGTCTTGCTTGCACATCTCGAGTTAAGGAAATTCTGGAATAGTGTATATTTCTTGTTAGTTTTGGGAATGCAACGGAGTCAAACCAATTACCTCTTATTTGCTGGGTTTTACTAGAAATGTGCTAGAGGTTGTGGATTTTGCCTTTATTTAGTACATATTCCTGAACTCCTTTTTCTTTCTAACATGTTTTAGTTGGGATTCTTAGTTTCTTTGAATTCAATTTAGATTAATGATTCTTATTTGCATAATATTGATTCTCTAGTGCATTTTTGAAGCATCTTTGGGATGACAAGAATCTCCAAAGACATGCAATAATTTTAACAACAACAAAAAAAATTCTTTTTTTAAATAAGCATTAAGTGAAATGTTTCAAAATTTCTCTATTATAAACTGGCAAGTTTTATCATGTTAAAGAAGTATTTTTTAATTTCTATTTTAAATTTGTTACCAGGAAAGGCCATTGAATTTTACCAAATAATTTAATTTTCTATTAAAAGATCATATAAAATTTTATTTCTGAATTTATATAAATCATGTACTTTATTAATAATTTTATTATTAAACTTTACATATTATGATGATAAACCCTATCTGTTTATGGTGAACAATTTTTTTTAAATAAAATCATATTTTATTTATAGATATTTTTATATTTATGAAAGTTTTGCCTAGAGAGAGGTTTCCTTTTAGTGTTAATGGTTTTTAGAATTTTTTGCCGGCTAGAATTAACTAAGGATATTTTAACTGCAGCAGATTTCTTAAGTTGCAATTAGTTTTTTATTTGAAATTTTGAAAAAATTTCCAGAGAACTCATTGGGGCAAAGAAAGCAGTTTCTTGGTAACCTTAATTTCTTCTTTAGTTACTAGCCAATTAATCACACCCTTGGTCTCATATAATTTTAAGTTTTATAACTTTTATAAAATTATCCATTTTAAATATCCAAGTGTATCACCCTCGTGAATGGGCAACTTAATCGTAATTATATGTAGCCCTTTTTTATTTTTAAATTTTTTTTTCTTAAAGTTTTTTTTCATACTAAATTTGCTAGTGAATTAAAAAACTTTTCTTTCTTTTTTTTTTTTGTCCTTTAAAGTAAGGAAGTTCTGCTTAAACATAACATAGAATTTTCTTTTGTGAAAGTTTCACAAAATTTTTACTGCTGCATGTATTTTTTTCCCATGAGCTTTTGGGTTCTTATCTAGAAGTATATTTCTAATTTTCTTCACTTTTCTTATTAACAAAAATATTTAAACAATTTGTTTTCTTTAAATATATTTTTCCTTTAAGTTCAAAGATTTTTATGTGTAGTATTTTCATTTTCTATATTTAGAATGATTTATTATTATATTTTAAATTTATTTGAAATAGGTAGAATCTTTGTTTCATTGGTATTTAATTCTTCTTTGTTAAAAATAAAATATAACACTTTTTTCAATAAGGTCCTATAAGGAAGTGTATATAATTTTGGCTATTTTTCCCTTATTAAGAATGTCTATTCATCTTTTTTTCTGTAAAAGTTTTCCACATTTTATACATTCCCTTTAAATTGTCACCATAAAATCACTCATCCCTCTTCTTCTTCTTCCTCCTTTTTTTTAATGGACACAACACCTTTATTTTGTTCATTTATTTTTATGTGTTTCTGAAGATCGAATCTGTGTGAGGCAAGTGCTCCACCACTGAGCTACAACCCCAGCCTCTCATTCACCTTTCTTAATTGTAGGTTTTAGTTTTACAAATTCTTATTTCTTTTTTTCCCCTACTTCATCTAACTTGTAAAAATATCTTCATGATTTTTTTTTTATTATTTTTTTGTATGTGGTTGTCAGGATGGAACCCAGTGCCTCAGATGTGCTAGGCAAGCACTCTACCACTGAGCCATAACTCCAGCCCTCATTTCATCTAATTTTTATGGTGGGATTTCGGTTACAATTTTATATCTCTTAATTTCCTCCTGTAATTCTAAGTACATGAATTTTTTTTCATGTACTTTGCTGCAATGTGTTGTAGTTCATATAAATTTTACACTTTGTTTTCAATGGTTATTTTGCCTTTTATTGTCACATAACAAACTCACTTCTATTGTTCAACCCTTTTTGCTTTAATATCATAATATATTTGATTGACATTTTCATTCCCAACCATTTTTACTCTTTCCATGTTGACTGTGTTTCCTTTTTAAGTAGAATATCCTTAGATGTTTTTTATCTTGAATCTAACATTTTTTTAAATGAAGAAATTTAATTCACTGACATTATCTTACATTATAGCCACTATGACCATATTTTATTTTTATTTTTCTGTTTGTTATATTTTTTTCTTTTTATTTGTTATTTTTCACTGGGGTTAGAGACACATTAGACATTTTGCTTCATTTTGAAAACATAAGATGATAACTTTAGAAAAACATGACCGAATTTTGTATGCTTAACTTTCTACTTGCCCTCTTCTCTTTTCCCTTCTTCATGGCTTGTATATCCGAGGTGAACAGTTTTTAAATGATTTTCATACTTTTCTATCACTGATGCTCACTATTTATTGCTATAAGTCTAAAAATGCTATGAAATGTCTGATCAGGGTATTTCTGCAGGTTTCCTGCCATTAAATCTGGAGAAGAATCTGTAAGTATCTCTCTCTCTCTCTCTCTCTCTCTTTCTCTCTCTCTCTTCTTTTTTTCTTTTTAGGAAAATTGTGACGTTTTCCTTTTTCTTTAGGAAGGCTAAAGTCTCCGTTGCTACATAGGTCTCATCCTAACCTGAAGAACTTTTTAAAAGCAGAAAATTCACCAGTCTTGATTACATTTTAAATAAGGACACAAAGGGAACAGGTAAAAATCACACTGGCAGCTTATATTCATTTTGCGGTGAACACTGAGCTAACAAGGTTGCATTCACCGTTCCCAACTGGGAAATTTTAGTTACTAACTGGCTGCCTTTCTGTGGTTGTCAGACTTCATGGGCCCTTCCTGGGAGGAGCGTGGAGTTTAGAAATAAAAATTTGGCTTTTCCACTGACCACAGCATCTTCCCCTAAGAATTGAGACAGTCTCAAAGAGTAGCTGGGAGTCGTCAAAGGGGCCAACCTCTACTGATGGTTCCGTTATCCCAGAGTTCATTTATTTATATGTCGATTGATCTAATTCTCCCTTTATTTATAGCTTGTCTGTTATGTAACTGCCCCACACAGCTGAGATTCTTTTTTGGAATGAAATGTGGAATACTTTAAATGCCTATGAAATCAAGTGCATATTCACCACTGTCTGTTACACTTTCCAGTCTAAGCTCTTCAATCAGTTCTGGAAATTCGATTTGCTTATAGTTTAAGTTGCAGTTCAGGGCACTGATTGTTTTCTTAGGAATACTAGTATCAGCAGCAGCCAACACCAACTGACCTCTTGTCACTTACTGCCTCATTGTCGTGCTTGGAAAGCTATACTGTAAATTCCAAGACTCTTTCTTTCTTTTTTTTTTTTTTTCCTTCCATGATATTCATGAAGGTTTTAATCCTTCTTTATTATACACCTAATTTTCCACTTTATCCTCTATTATTGATTAACTTCCAGAATATTGTCATCTCTCTACACAGAACACCCACCCCTGCGCCCCTTTTGGCTGTTCTGAATTATTCTGCTTAAAGCAACCACTGAGTTTCATGTTGTTAAAATCTGAACAGATTCAGTGGTTGCTCTGTCCCATTCCTCTAGAGAATGAAGGTCAGCTATATTCTGATTGTGATTTTTCTGGTTCTTCTTAAGAGAAGAGGCAGGGGCTTTATTGGTTTTCCTGCTATTCATGGTATGTACTGAATAACGTTTTCACTTACTTTTAAAGGGGCTGTTTTTTTTTTTTCTTTTTGCATAACTCCTAAAAAGAACTAATTTCTCTTTCAAGCTTTATTATATGCACTAAAGAGTCTCTATATTTCAGGTATTTTTATTGGTATTTTGATGATCTTAACAGAGAGGAATCACCCTGCATCACCTGACTTTATCAACAGAATCTGGGGAAAATGCAAATTATCTTATAAAATAACAAATATGGTACATCACTTCAGTTGACCTTGATAGCAAAACAGAACTAAATGTTCTTGACTATAGGAAAGGGAGAGATACATGAGAATTTACTTCATTCTTTGAATCCTGTGATCTTAGAGTTAAAAAAAAAAACAAACAACTCTTCTTTGGCATCTTTTGATATCTGAAATTTGAACTTTCATTAAGAATCATTTAGATATAATTTGGGCTGGGGTGTAGCTCAGTGTTAGAGTGCATGCTTACCATACATGAGGTCCTGGGTTCAGTTCTTAGCACCAAAAAGAAAAAAAAATGCACACATTACACACTTGTGCATGCATGCAAACACACACACACACATACACATCTAATGTTTAGATATCTATTCTCAGCTATGTCCTTCCATCTGGATAATTCCCTCTAAGAATTTGTCAGTATAGTTACTTTTTCTTGGGAGAGTGAAAAAACAACCACTTCGAACAACAACAACAAAATGTCTTTCTAAAACAGAGACTGAAAGTGGTTTAACTACGACCTCCACTCACCTGGATTTTGTCAAGACCTTTCACCAGTTTGTTCCTGTGTTTCTCAACCTCCTTTCCTGGAGTGCATCTTGTAAGTAAATTCAAAATAACACTTGCACAGGGCTCAGCAGGACCCACTGCTGTGTGTTATTGTGTGTTGTGAAAAAAAAAAATGCATCCACCACAGTCCCTGGATTCAGTTTCTAAAAATCTGAGTTATATTCATGTGCATTTTTTTAGCCTAAAATAAACATGCTGGAAAAGGCAAGGAGAGTAAGGCTTTCTCTCGTTCTTGTAGATATCACTAATCACCTTGGAGGAGAAAGGAAGTTGCCCCTTCTGGAGATCAGTAATTGATAATTTGCAGTTGACACACAAAACACTGTGTTAGCATGCGCTGGAAACAGGAAGCTAGATGCCACTGCTAAATATTGCTAGCATTACTATTTGTATCCCTGCAATAAATAGTGTTATTACTGTAAAGCTGGGCAAGCATGACATTTCTGACTGCCTCTCCTTTTAAATCTATAAATAGTGCCTGGGTAGCATTTAAACATTTCAAAGCATCACGTTTTTGTTAATACAAATGTGCGATCAGAGCCATTCATCCCCATAAATATTTTCCCTCACAATCTGAGCATTAACAGCCACAAGCATTTCCCATCACCCACTAAAAATGGGACATTTAGTAAGTGCTGGGCATTCCATGTGTGAAAACCATTTTACCTCGTTGAGGAGCCAGGACTGTATAATATACCATTTAAACAACCCCCTCTACATCTTTCCAAGATTCAGGAGGAAAAAAAAAAAAAAAAAACCAAAAAGCAGCATTTTCCAAAGAGGGCAACCCTGTAGCAAAAGAAGCCTTTTGAAAAAGGGTTTTGCTAGTAAGTAAGTATGAAAAGCACCACAAATTATTGCCTTCCTCTTGGAGATTCATGAACATCCAATACTTATTCCACAAATATGTATTGAGCAGATACCAGAGCCTAGTCCTATTTAGGAGCTAGGAATCAAACAGGAAGCAAATCAGACAATGTCCCTCTTTTAGTCAGCTTTTTCACTGCTTCAACCAAAAGTCCTGACAGGAACAATTTTAGAGGAGAAAAAGTTTATTTGGTGCTCATGGGGTTTCATGGTCTCAGTCCATAGACAGCCAGCTCCATTGCTCTGGGCTCAGGGTGAAGCAGACATCATGGTGGAAGAGTGTGGGAGGTAAAAGCAGCTCAGAACATGGCACCAGGAAGCGGAGAGCAACTCTCTTTACCAGGGACAAAACACATACCCAAAGTCACACCCCCAATCACTACCTCCTCCAGTCACACCCTACCTACCTAGAGTTACCACCCAGTTAATTACTATTGGAATTAATGCACTGATTAGAGTAAGGCTCTCATAACCCAATCATTTCACTTTTAAACTTTCTTGCATTTGTCTCACATATGAGCTTTTGGTGGACACTGCATATCTACACCATGATGGTCTCAAACTTTAGGAAATTTACAGTTTTAATTTAGCATATTATATTAGTTTCCTTGGGGGCCATAATAAATGACCACAAACTTGATGACTTCAGACAACAGATATTTGTCTTCTCATAGTTCTGGAGACCTAACGTCTGAAGCTAGAATAGCCAGGTAAAAATCAAGGGTCTGTAGGTCTGTGCTCTTCTGGAGGCTTCGGGGGACAATATTTCTCACCTCCTGTGGTTTCTGCTGGCTGCTGGCATTCCTCGACTTGTGGTTGCTTCAATCACTCTGAGCTCTGCCTCCATGTTCACTTTGACTTCTCTCTTTCAGCTAGGTCCAATCTCCCTCACCCTGCCATTACGAAGGCCACTTGTCTGCCCAGATAATCCAGGATAATCTTGCATCTCAAGATCCTTAATTTAATCACATCTGTAAAGATCTGTTTACCATATTCAGTTCCAGGGATTAGAACTGAAGATCCAGGGATCATTCGGGGGCAATTGTTCAGTCTACTACAAGTAGCAATGGCTCTGAGAGGTTCTGAGTGCTTTTCTGCTTTGACCTTGAAACCCTCTATTTGAGAAGTGACTGCCACAGCCCAGAGAACCCAGGATCCCATAACCCACACTGGAAAATGCTGGCTGAGGGGCTTTCTGCTTGCATGGGATGGGTGAGCTGTCCTAATTGGCTCCCCTAGAATTTTTTCCTCCCTCACTAGAGGTGACCATGATCATAGAATAGCTGTAAGGATAAAAGGGGGAAAGAAAATGGCTCCCCAGATGTGGAAAACCTGCACAAATGGGTGCTGGTGTCCGCAACCTTCCCAAGCCAGGGTTCCCTTCTCTCCCTTGTCTCTGCCACAAGACAGCTCCCCAGACCTTTCCCTGTTAGTCCTCACTCCAGAACAGGGTGAGGACATTTTTACATAGAACTTTAATAAAAAATTAAGAGAAATTTGACTGTGGATGTAGTTCAATGATGGAGGGCTTGCCTAGCATGCATGAGGCCCTGGGTCCAACCCTAGCACTGGGGGAGAAAAATTAAGAGAAAGGAAAAAAAAAAAACAACACAGACCCAAGAAATGAAACGAGTGCATTCACAAAGAACAGGTTCCTGGTTAGTTGCCGCCTACACTCTAGTTTGGCTGGCAGCATTTTTTTTTTTTTGGCCTGTGGCCTGGGACTATTGTTTTGTGATCTCCAGTGTGTAGCCCCCTACCTACTCCTATTCAAGGCCAAACTTCAACTATTTTTCCTGTTCTCTAGAATTCTCCTATTGAGTTCCCCATTCCAGAAAGAACAAATCTAGTGTTCTGTTTGTTTAGTTGGACCAGCCCTTACAAGCTTCCCCTCCAGGGGAAATCCATCCAACTGTGCAAAATGGGATTGAGATCAATAGAATATTTTTAAAGTATAGCTTTGGACATTCCATGCAGAATGGAAAGTTCTCTGGAGCTCATAATAAGAAATTAAAAGTATCCAAGCACAGTGGTGCACGCCTAGTAATCTCAGTTACTTGGGAGGCTGAGGCAGGAGAATGGCGAGTTCGAGCCCAGCCTGAGCAATTTTGTGAGGCTCTGTCTCAAAATAACATATAAAGGCTTGGAGATGTAGCTCAGTGCTTTCCTAGCATTTCCAAGTCCCTGGGTTCAATTGCTACTCGTGTAAAAATTAAAATCAAAATTAAAAATCAGAGGAAAGGAAAGTCTTCTAGGGGTACTTATGGGACCTTCAAGATTTCATTGAGAACAGATGTAAAGCATGGTGTTCCAGTTTACTTGGATAGTGAGCAGGGCTTAAGGGTCACACACTACTGAGGCACTAAGGCCTAAACTTTGAAAGTGCCAGTAACATGACTCAAAAGTGCTGTGTCCCTTTAAGTAGAGCTGAAGTAAAGGTCTCTTTTGGGCAGGATCCTCCATGTCATTATGCCCCAGGTGATCCCTTTTCATGGGTGTGTTTATAATTTATAGTATAGATGATAGATTATTATATAAGTGATAAGATTATACAATAGATGTTATATATAATTATGTAATCAATATGCCAATTTTAAGTATTAACGATAATATTAATATAGATTGATAGTTGATAATATTGCTAAAGAGGTCCAGGCACTGTCCGAGATGCTTGGCTACTACAGAGGATATGGCAGATAGTGAACTTCTTCACAGAACTGACATTCTAATGTGATGAGGCAAATAGGCATATAAATAATGAAATGATTTGGTATCTTCTACCTTGTCCTCCAAGCCCAGTGATGTGGATCCTCACCTTTGGCCACCTCTCAATCAGGAGTGCCATGCATACGGTAGGCAGGATTGGGAGGGGAATAGAAAGTGGGATGACAACAGGAAATGAGAGTGTAGTCACAGCAATGCAATCTCTTAGATGGTGGCATACCAGCTGCAAAGCACTTTCACTTGTCCCAGCTCATGAAATCTTCCCAACCACACAACCAAGAAACAAAACCAACATCCCCACATGGTATGTCCATTTCAAGATAAAAGTCTTAAAGCTCAAGGTTGCTGTAGGTTACAAAGGGCCTGTGCTTGAACTCGGGTCCACTCTTCTCTATGATGTTGTCCCCACTGTACTCATCCAAAAGGAAAGAGACATAAAATTCTAGTGGCATTATTATTCCCAACCCTGAGAACCAAGTACATGCACAGAAAGAAAGCTGTTTCTTTACAGAATTCAGTTTCTTGGCTCTCATGTTGGTGGGGAGTTTAGAATTCTCTCTGCCTACCTGGAACCCCCTTCAGAGTGGCTGCTTGGTGAGATAGGAGTCTAGACATTTCCACCTGATTGAGTTCTCACTTTTGTAGGGAGAGGCACTGGAGAACGAACTCAGGGGTACTCTACCACTGAGCCACACCCCCAAATCTTTTTAAAATTTATTTTGAGATGAAGTTCTGCTAAATTGCAGAGGCTCTAGAGTCATTAGGATTACAAGGCATGCATCACTGCATTGAGCTTCACCTGACAAGATTCTGCCTCTCAAGGAGGCAGGTGCAACCCACAGCCATTCTCCAGCTGGACAGTGTGAACATTGTATCTGTTTCTCAAAATGCTATGGGCAGTCACCCTCCTATGGAGGGAGCATACAACCTGTGTTGACATAGCCATGGATAATCGTTCTTGAATGGTACCTGATCATTATTTACAGGACAATGGTCAATGGGATACTTAAAATTTGTTGTTGTTGTTGTTTAGTTTACAAGATATATGAAGATAATAAACCTTCCTTCCTCTCCCATCAACCAAACATAAGAGTAGAATGATAACAGCCAAATAAAATTATCCAGGACACTTTTTCTATAACTGGTGATCATTGCTAAGTTTTTCATGCTATCAGATCCCACTAGTGGATTGATAACACTTGGTCCTTCCTCCTTTCTGGCTAGCAGGACAAGTTTGAAGGAGGAATAAAATGAAAGAGGAAAACTTAATTTTCATTTTATGAGTCTTTCCAGTAGAAGTTGGGGACATTCAAACATACACCTGATGGAGTTAGGTCATTCCACACACAATAGACTTCTACGAGAGCTTGTAAATAAAGTGTATAGATTTTTCCAGCTCCTTTCCCCATCCTTAGGGCAGATGTTCAGGTAGCCACTATTCACAGAAGGCTGGGAGCTGACATTGAGAGGGACACTCAAGAAGAGGGTAGAAAGGCATTCTCAGATATGAACTGTATTTCTCGCTAGGGAGCCCGTCTACAATAAGAAACAATCAAATCATGACTATTTGCTTCACTGCAAATATGAGACACCAACAGAGCTATCCTGATCAGTGATTAAATGTCTCTTACCTCTTCCTCTCCCTTTCTATGCCCTATCTTTCTTCTCCCTTGATTTACTTTGAAATAAATTCTTTAATTTTGTAAAATGATGCCTGCTCACATTAAAATATTCAAGCAATGCAGAAAAGAAGAAGGAGTGGCATGCATATGGTAGTCAGGACTAGGAGGGGAATAGAAAGTGGGGTGACTAACTAATTACCTGAAAGGTAATTACTGCTCACCTTTCTATGACAATCTCTGTGTGTGTGTGTGGACGCACATTTGTTGTTGTTGCTGCTGTTCGTGTCAAGGACTGAATCCAGGGCCCGGCACATACCAAGCACAGACTCTATTACAGAGCACAGCCCTATGTGTGATTTTTGAAAGCTTTTATCAGAGTGTAAGACGTTTGCCACAAAATGTACCAATTGTCTGTGTATAGCTAGGTGAACACCCCTGTGCAGTAAACAGAACATCCCTGTATCACCAGAACCCTACCACTCTTCCACACAAGACCACCCACTTCTTCTCAGCCTTAGCCATGATCATGGACATGGGCTGAGTTCTGATAAAGCAGAAGCAGCCCCAGTGCAGGGGAAGGTGCTTGAGTTCTGCTCTCCTGGGCTTATTGACTTCCTAGTCCCCCCTCAAATAATGTGGGGTGAGGCTAAGTTAGCAATGCTTTTGTATCTGGGGGAATTGGTTATAAATTGTTATACAGATGGCTCCAACTTACAATGGTTCTACTTACAATTTTTCAGCTTTACAATGATGTGAAAGTGATACACACTCAGTAGAAACTGTGCATTGAATTTTATATTGTGATCTTTTCCTGGGCTAGTGCTATGTAATCTGATCCTCACCATGCTGGTCAACAGCAGCTCACTGTCAGCCATGGTTTCAGAAGGGAAACAGCCAGCCTTCTGCAGGGTGCTGTGCTGTAGAGTGGCATGTTCCGTAGGTTAGCTGCATTAAAAGCATTTGTGAGCCAGGTGCAGTGGTACACCCTGTGAGCCCAAGACTTGAGAAGCTGAGGTAGGAGGATCACAAATGGCAACTTAGAAAGACCTTGCCTCAAAATATAAAATAAAAAGGGCTGAGAATGTAGCTCAGTGGTAAAGTGCCCCTAGGTTCAATCCCTAGTACCAAAAAAAAAAAAAAAAAAGTGCATTTTCATCTATGATGTTCTAAATTTACAATAGATAGAATCTCATTGCAAATTAAGAAGTATCGGTAGAATGAAGAATGAATCAAGAACAGGATTCTTTTGTAAAAAATAAAAAACTAGAAAAATCATCACATATGTTAGCAATTGAAACTAATTATAAATGTCTATGAAAATAATAGGCAGTTTATTATGAAGGAACACATAAAATCAGGTGTCAAGAGGCAGGACCTGGTTCCTATGAGTCTGTATTCGCTAATCAGTTGGGAGAACAGGGCAGAGGGTCTTGTCAGTGTCCTGGGCCTCTATTGCTCCCCTTTTCTTGCCCCCCTTACCCATTTGTTACCCAAAATAATGACTGAAGTGTTTTTATTGATCTCTTTACAGCAGAGCAGAAAAAGCCAGCCGAAGAAAGCACATGAGGAACATGATGGCTGTGGCTTAGACACCGGACTTCGACTATACCGGCCTCAGACGGATGAGCTGAAATGGGTTGAAGATGAACCCCAAAAAATCATTGTTGCAGCCTTTTCAGGCAATCTGAACTTGCTTGGCTTGTTAACATTATCATGTGTGTGGTCCTGGTTTGTATTTTCCTCCTTGAAAAGCTTCTATTAATATAAGAGAACTGAAAGCGATGGTGTCCTATCCTCTCTGATGATACACACACTTCTGAGTCACATTCTTTTAGGCAGACATTAAGGCAATGGATAGAACTCTCCTTCTTGGAAGAGGCAGAGGTCTGAACCTGGGCCAAGAGGACATGTTCACAATTACAGGGGTGGCCCCACCATTTCATAGTCTGTTGCCTTGGGCTTTTATGCAAACAGAAAAGCCAACACCTGGCAACTCCCCAGTAAGTGAATTTGGCTATACTCTAAGGAATCCTTTACGAATCAAATGATTCTGGGCTTTCTGAGGTATCTCCCCTTTTTAAAAAGTCATTTTAATTTTTAAAATTAATACAAAAATATCTGAACAGCTGAGGGCTCAGTGGCACACGCCTGTAATACCAGAGGCTCAGGAGGCTGAGGCAGGAGGATCGTGAGTTCAAAGCCAGCATTAGCAACTTTAGCAAGGCGCTAAGCAACTCAGTGAAATCTGGGTCTCTGGGTTCAATCCTAGTACGGAAAAAAAAAAAAAAAATCCTAGTATGGAGTATGGTGTGATAATTTGATACATATATACAATATGTAATATCAACTAAGGGTAATGAGCATGTCTATCTCCTTGAACATTTATCAATTTTATGTGTGGGGAACCTGTGGACTTTTCTAGTTATTTTGAAATGTATAGTAAATTGTTGTAAATTACAATCACCATACTGTGCTGCAGAACACTAGAACTAATTCTTCTTATCTACATATATTTTGATAAATGTTATATAACCTCTCTTCACCCTCCTAATCTTTTGGCATTTGTAAAATTCACTGCCAAACTGTAATTTGTCTTCTCCCACCTTAAGTAGCCTTGAGTTTATTAAGGATAATAACAAACACAGCAATAACTAACATTTATAAGGTGTTTACAAATTTCAAAGAGCCTTCAGATCTAAGGTTTTATAATGATCCTGTGATGAAAACAGTATAATAAAAAGTCTTATCCATTTTCTAGATAAAGAGACTGAGGCTGAAAATTTACTGACTTGCCCAAAGCCACAGAACAGTTGGGACTTAAACCAAGATATCCTGCTACTAGAGCTAATCCTCTACTTGTTCCTCTCTGCAGTAGTAGAAATACATTCTTATCTAGCATCTTATCTATTCCCATATAAACTAAGAGGACTGGGCACCCAGGAGATGTGGTTAAATCAGGGTTAGTTTTGCAAATTTCTCTCTTTTCACTTGCAAAATTAGGAGATTGGACCAGAGGATATTTGAGTTCCCCTAAATCCTAACACATTTTAATTCTTTGCTCCATCTCAAAGAATAAGGGGTCAGGTAGCTTCCAGTGAGGGTAAAACAAGAGAAAAAAAATTCAATGGTGAACTTTTGCATTTTTTTTTTTTTCCAACCCAGCAAACATTTATTGGGAGTGACTAGTTGGTGACATAGTTTTAGGAACCAAAAGCACAAAGATGATTCCTGGGCCAGCCTCTGTCAAGGAGAGATGAATGATTAGGATCCAGCCTGGTGAGGTCAAGGACAGAAAATGGTGAGCTTCCACAGTGCTGGAGAGAGCTGCTTCTTTGGCAGCCTTGGGAGAGGGGTTCAGAGAAGGTTCTGGAGGAGGGAAAGCTTAAACAGGGCCTTGCAGAAAGGGCCAGAGTTACATGGTGAGTTGAGAGGTAGATACATCTGGGAAGAATGAAGAACAGGTGTTTTCTATTCAATATGATGCCCCTGTGTTTTCAACTGCCCATACATCTCTAACCATCTCATTCAGCTCTCAGTGTCCATGAGAAAATCCTCAGTCCAACCACCTTGTGAAAAGTTCCAGACAGTTTCCTGAAATTCAAAGAGATATAATGATTTCCTCCAGGAATACATGAATAAGAAAGAAGATGGACTCCCCTCTTGAAACCTTTTACATTTCAAAGGGGGTAACCCTCCCTACCCCAACTCAGCTCACCCACTACTAAACAGTCAAGTCTGTTCCAGAAGTTGCCCTTCTATCTCATGGGAGGGTGTGCCCTGGGTGAGGATAAGAGGAACCAAAGCCATTAGTTGTCTTTCTTCTCCCCACTAACTTTCTGGAGCTACCTGGGATCTTTAGTAGATGGAATTTCTGCTGACAGCAGCATCCAAGCCTCTGAGGCTTGGTGTATGTCATGTTAAATGGCTATTTCTGTGTCCTTAGTCCTTCCAAAATTTCCAAATCAATTTCCAATTAAATGTTTCTGTTTTTTTTTTCTGTTTCTATTGTGAACCATGATAAAATATCTCAATAAATTGTGTAAATCAGGTGTGATGGTACACACCTGCAGATTCAGCTGCTCAGGAAGTTGAGCCCTCCCAGGAGGGCTGCCCACCCACTGGCATTTGAGTCCAGAAGTTTGAGACCAGCCTAGACAAAATAGTGAGACCCTGTCTGAAAAACAACAGGAACAACAAAATCATTTGACCACCACTACCAATAGAACAATGGCAATCACACATGCCCTTAGATTTCCAGGTCATGTAATAATATGCCATTAGACTGAGTGGAAATGTAACAACAGCAGTGTACATTTGACAATTTGGACTTCAGCTACAGCAGAACTCACCATCACTGAAGTACCCCATTGACATTAGGGTCTCCTTTTCTAACACCAGCACTTTCACATCTACCTCTCCAAGCACATGGGTAAAGAGCAGAGTCCCTTGGAATTGGCAGCTGATGTCACCATTTCCCTGAATTCCCTGGGAGCTCCAGCTCTCTCTCCTTCAACTCCCTCTTGGAGGACTGCCTACCCACTGGCATTGAAAATTCCATGCTTCCCTGAGACATCTACACCTTCCCCCAGATTCTTCTCCCAGGCTGGCCCTTTCTTTCTTAGGCTCTGGGCTTTATTCATGATATCCTTTCACCTAGAAAGATGCCCCTTTTCACTGCTCCCTCCCTCTTCTGCCTTCCCTTCTTGCCCTAAGACCATGTCAAATCCAAGCTCCCAGAAGTGCCCATGGGGAAGGCGGGTCCTGCTCTGTATCAGCTAATCTCCTCCTCCTGGGTCTAAAGGTACCCCAAGGATGGGAACCACAATCCTCATCTTTGTTCTCTGGGAGCACTTGCAACATGACTTTGCTTCCCAGACACTCTGAAGATGAGCACATATTGATTTGGAATCTCCAGAAAGATATCTGACCTCTCTAACAGGTAGAGAAAACGTGTGAAAAACATTCAGTTTCTCTTTTCGTGTCTAGTGGAATCAGTGAAACCAGCAGTACCAAATTCCTGTGTGGCAGATGGAATGTAACTTTATACATAGGTGTTTTGTTTTTTTTTAACGTACACCTATGAGGCACCACCTGCATGTGGGCTGGGGAGAAGCATGAGGAGGCCCCCATTAAAGATAGCTGGCTGGTATCTGAGGAAGTAAAATAATTGTTAGAACATGTTTATTTGAGAGATTTGGAAAAGGACTTTGTTATTATTCTCACAATAATTACTTTTTTTAAAAAGTGCTTAGCATTCTTTCATGGGGAAGACCTTGAAAAATATATACTCCTTTGAAATTATTTTTTTAGTGCATTGTAGTTGAAAAGTATATCCTTTGTTTCTTTCCAAAGCAAATTAATTCCATCCTTTGAGGGGTGGTATTTCCTAGTATACATAGCAAAAACTTCAATCCTTGTCATTTTTTCCAAATGTTAATGTCAAAACATATATGCAAAATGTGTATGTGTGTATTTTTTACATTAAGGATTGAAATAGTCTAATAATGTTCTAAAGTGTGTTATGAACAAAATGATAAAGTAAGGTGTTTAGCAAAGAATGATGGAAATTTTTAACAAGGTACTAATTTTACATTTTAAATATATTTCTTAGAATGTAAGTCAAATGTCACAGAATTTATCCATTTAATGTGTACAATTCAATGGGGATAGTGTATTCATAAAGTTGTAACATCCACATTTCCACTATCCCAAAAAGAAACCCTGTACCTATTAGCTTCCCAACTCTCCACCACCCTAGACTTAGGCAAATACTTATTTGTATTTCAGTTTTTATATATTTGCCTATTCTAGATATTTTTAAAAAATATTTTGCTTTAGTTATAATTGAACAGGATGCCTTTATTTTATTTTTATGTGGTGCTGAGACTTGAACCCAGCACCCTGCATGTGCTAGGTGAGTGTTTTACCACTGAGCCACAACCTCAGCCCCTATTCTAGATATTTTATGTAAGTGGAATTATATAGCATATGTTCTTTTACTAATGGCTTCTTTCATTTTGCATAGTGTTTTCAAGGTTTGTCCTCATTGCAGTTGATCTCATACTTTTCCTTTTCTTGACTGATTAATATTCTGGTGTGTGTATATACTACACTCCACATTTTATTTATCCATTCATGAGTTGAGAGACACTTGTATTGCTTCCAGTTTCTGATTATTACAAATAATGCTCCTATGAATACTGCTGTGTAAACTTCTATGTAGATGCAGATTCATTTCTCTTGGGTAGATACCTAAGTGTCAAATTGCTAAATCATAAAGTAACTCCATGTTTAACGTTCTGAGGAGCCGTGAAACTGTTTTCCAAAGTGGCTGCACCCTTGCTGCATACCACCAGCACTGTAAGAGGGTTCAGATTTCTACACACCCTGTCTACCACTTGCTATTTTCTGTCATTTTTATCATAGCCACCTTTGAGGATGTGCAGCAGAATCTCTTTGAGGTCTTGATTTGCTTTTCCATAATGGCTAATGATGGAGCGAATCTTTAGATGTATATATTAGTCATTGTGTATCTTTGGATGTATATATTAGTCATTGTGTATCTTTGGAGAAATACCTATTTAAATCATTTGCCCATTTTTTAATTGGACCATTTATCTTTTCTTTATTGAGTTGTAAGAATTCTTTACATATCCTGGACATATTAGTCCCTCATCAAACACAAGATCTGCAAGTATTTTTTCTCCTTTTTGTTAGCTGTCTCTTTACTTTCTTAACAATAGGTGTTTTAAAGAAAAATTGAGACTGACTATATTCAAATTATCTGGACATTTCTGTAATTTCTGGGCAGTTCCCTTGCTATTTCAGATTTCTGACTGTTGGCTTTTCTGTTCTACTATGAAAACTTATAATGGTGCGAATTTTTATAAGAACACAAAAAATATATATTAAAATATTAATTTGTATGCTCTCTCTGAGTTTTTATTGAGACTTTCTGTGGCCACTTTGTTATTTCTCATTTTAAAAACACAATCAGTCTCCTGTTACAATTTGTTTGTAAGGAAATATTTTGGTAGTTGTAAAAGAAATTAAATAATACATTCTATGTTTACTATGAACACAGTGTGGCAGCTTCAGAGTTGTAGGATGTCAGGCTGTCAGTGGAAATCAGGAAAGGGCTTTGGTGGAGAGAAAGTGAGATTAAATAGACAGCCAACAGAAAGCAGGCCAGAGGCCAGAGGAGAGGGCTGGAGGCTCCGAACAGGGGAACCCAAGAGAGAACACTCTTTAGGGAGTGACGACCCATAAGAGCCAGTAGCCTTGAGGATGGATTCCTGGATGGTGTGTGTGTACACGTGTGCACATGAGCAGAGAGAAGGGGAAGTAAGGGGGAGTAAGGGGGGTATCATTTCCCATTGAGATTTTTTTTTTTTTTAGACTTTTAAAACCTCTTCAGGGAGCCCAGTCTTTGTAAACATACCTGTAGGCCCAATTCTCTCCAGCCAAGGAATATAAGGACCTGCTTGTTCTAGGAACTGTATTTACCATTTCTTTTTTAAAGGAGGCCTCAGCTCTGTTCTCTTACTAAAAGCATTTTCCTGCTCTGTGTTTGCAAGATATGCACTCTAGGTACTCCGTTACTCGCAGAAGGTCCTGATCCCTCTGGAAATTAAATTCCATTCCACTTTTTTGAACTTCACATATTTAGTTCATGACATAGGGGCCCTGGAAATGTTGAATCTAAAACTTGGTGTGGATTGTCATTCAAAACTTGGGACTTGAGCTGAAACCCCCATTCATCCCGCAGCAAGAGGAAGGCGTGGTGGCAAAGCCAGTGAGTTGTCTATTCTCAGCTATAAATAGAGACGTTTTGTTTTGCAGTTCTCTGGCTTTTAGGCACAAAATATTTGCCAGCATGTATGCTATCACATCCCTGCTATCTGCATTTATGCAGATCAGGGATCCCATACTCCTGTGTTTGTTTCCTGTTGTAACTGCAATTGTTGGTTGACAAATATCTTTTATCTCAATGACAAGGACAAAAATTCCATATTCCTCTCTTAATGTGTATGAAAGAGGGAAGGAGGAAACAGACATGGAGGACCTACTAGGAGCCACAAGATTAACGTTCCTTAGTTGTGTGCCCACCGTGAGTCAGATAGTTGCCACACATCACCTCTAGGAGACAGGTGTTTTTCCAGCATTCACAGAGGTTAAGTAATTTGCCCAAAGTTGCATGTTTTGAGTTCTGATTTGAGTCTAGAAGGTCCCGATTCTGGAGTCTGGTAGCTTTGGGTTTTAAATTAAAAACATATGATTTAGGAGGAAGCAGATGGTTTGTCTTTATCATCTGAAGCCAAAGTATTCTTTCCCAGGATGGGTCTGCAGAATTGCATATGCAGCCATTCAGTATGGAAGCCAGATGGCCAGGGCTCCAGTACTTGCTCAGCCTCATTTTGGTCTTGTGACCTTGAGCAACAATGTAACATCATTGTCCTTATCTGTAAAATGGGCACGATGATGTTGATAATGTTGCTAATTCTGTCAAGGTGTTGGCAGGATCCAATAGGGTAACTATTGAAAAATGGTCAGCCCTCAATATTAGTCACTAAGACTAAAAGTGGCATAGATAATCAAAGCTGGAATATCAAGGAATGCTTGCTAACAGTAGAATTAAGGAAATTCATTCAAAAGCAACAAAAATCCCCCACCACCATTTTAACGCAACAATGGGTTTTCTTAGCAGTCAGGTATGAATTAGTTCATTCAATAAGTGCTCCGAAAACCCTGCTAGGGTGCCAAGTGCTGGATGCTAGCCAGGTATATAGTAGCAAATAAAACAGACACATACTCCCATTCCCCAGAATGTGTAACAAACTGTGGGAAAAGACACAACTTCCAATCAGATCTAAAAGCAGTGAATGCTATCTTGTAAAGCCAGCTCTCATCTAAAGTTTCTTCTTCCTTTTTTTAATCTTGTAAAATTTATCCTGAAATGTGTTTTTTTCTCTTGCCTACAAAATCATTGCCTTATGGAATTGAATGTTGTACATTTTCGTAAATCTCTTCATCCAACACATGCTATGGATGTACACTAAAAGCCTGTGTATTTACATACATTTCTACATAAACCTTGTTGACAAACTCTGCCTAATGTTAGCTCCAATTACAAATGGTAAATTTAATTCAATGTTTTTCGCACATCAGATATTTAAGTACTTTTTAAAAAGAAATATCTTTAAATGCCAACTGGAATCTTTTTGGAACACAGAGTCATCTTAATGAGAATTTAGGATGTAGCAGTGGATGGAAGATGTTAGGGTTTTTAAAAATGTATGTCTCATTTTCATAAGGCTATTGGAGGGGCCAGAGGGCCCTCACATTTCCTGTGGGATGTCATTACTGTCCTAGACAGCAGCCTGGGTGCTTTCTGCTTCTGATGTTCTCTTTGTAGGGAAGGAATGCAGGGCGGTGGGCTCCTGGTTCATGGATTTGCCCCAAGACACTCCTTGGGGGCAAAGAAGTTTAAAGAAAAATGAAACTGATCAAACTGGGTGTGGTCAAGGAGCCCTTTCACAAAGCAAAGTGGCTTTGGACATGGGCTGATGTTTCCTGAAAAGAGGAGTCCCAGGAGAAGGGGAGGGGAGGTTGATGGCTTAGTAAGGTAGCAGGTAGGGGACAACAGAGCAGCCAGATGTGAGCAATTATAGAGGCACCAAACTGCATGTCTGTCTCCTTGTCTTACCAGCAACTGTGGCTTCGGGAACTTTCCAACGCACACAGAACAAAATGGCAAGAACAAGAAATGAAACAAACAAATGAATCATTTACAATTTAACCTCCAGAGAGAGAAGGCTTTTTCCTACCCACATCTGGATATTTTTAAGACCTGGAGAAGTTTTCAGAGTAGGAAATATAGTGTGCAGTGGGGTTCTTTCCTGGGATTCCTCCGTGACCTATCCTAAGGAGAATTTGGTGTTTGTTCTTGGTAAGTGAAAGAGTCTGAACAACACAGCAAAAATGCTAAAATTGTGGAATCCAGCTCCAGATGGAGCACAACATAACGAAAGGAAAGATTGTATTATCCTTATTACCTTTAAATAGCTCTGTCTGCATCGCTCCCTTTGAAATGCACACACACAAGCACATATGTGCGCGCGGCCCTCTGGAATGGGCAGAAGCCAAATGCTTTGAGTGTCTCAGCATTTGAGCTTTACCTCGCCGGCTCTTGAATATACACACTGCTCTTCACATCCACTTTGAAGTTAAGTTGCACAGCTCCTTCTTGACACAGATATCGTCATGACAATAAACATCTTGCAGTCCTTGTGACTCCTCATCTGTCCCAGCCTTATGTAATTCACTGGCACTCATGCTTTCTCTATGTGTCTGTTTGGTGCGTGTTTGTATCATTTAGATTTTAGGTCCATCTGGTAATGACTGTATCTTTCTGTACACATGTATTCAGTTACCGTTAAACAATGAGTTATTTAATGACAGCAACGTGTGTGCTTCCTGAAGACAGGACTGATTGCTGACTGGAGGGCAAGGGGTGCTGGAAGGAGGAGATCCTTCCCTAACCTCCCTGAAGGTTTTCGGAGCACTTTGATTGCCTCTCCAGTTGTGTGGATCCTAGTGCTGCAAAAGAGACCCAAATGACCCCAGGATCCCTTTGGAAAGTAGAAGTTGCTCTTAAGGTGCCAGAAGAGATGCAGTTTTCAGTCCTGGGCACTGATAGACAGCTCCTCAGGCTGATGATAAGGGCCACAACAGCACGGCGAAGGGACAAGGAGTGTGTCCGTGATTTTCCTTTCCATTCCCACCTGTATTTCAACTTGGCATTTCCATAACTTGGGACTGGAAGATTAACTAACTTTTCCTATATTTCCCAGCCCTGTGAAACAAGAGAAGTCTCCTGCTTGTGAAAAGTTGGCTGAGGATGAGTTTTCAAGGGTCTTTGTAACAGTGTCACCAAGGATGGCTTTCAGATGGTGGAGGGGGAGTTACCCTTCTCCCAGAATGTTTTTAGCCTTTCAAAACCACCTCTAGCAAGAGACCTTCTAAGTTACTCCTCAAAACTTTGGTTCATGAACCAAAAGTATGGACTTCTCCTGGAAGTTAGTTGGACCTGTAGAATCTCAGAATTTCCAGCACCTCTAGGCCAGAGTCAGCACTTAAATGAGATTCCCCAGGAATTCCTGCGCACATTAGTTTAGAGAAGTGCTGTGCCAGGTAAGGTCTCTTCCCTGTCTGTGCAGCACTAGCAGCTGGGAAACTTTCAAAAGGACCCAGGCCCCTGGCCTCCCCCTAGCGGCTCCAGATAATTTAAGAACCATTGATATTCAGGGTGCCAGACTGCCTGGATTTTTTCTCTTCCTTAGTCTCTTAGTAGATGCATGAATTTGAGACAGCTTTGGTTGGCTTTTCAGTTTGTAAAATGGGGGTCTTGACAGTAACTATCTCCTAAGATTGTTGGGACGATTAAAAGAGATGGTGTGTGTCAGCTGTGAAGCACAGTAAACCCTCAATAAACAATATCTATTGATATCCAAACAGGATTTGTGATAAGTTCCCTGCAACCCTCTTCTCTCTAGATGGATGCCTTAAATCCTTCTGAATCAATGCCAAAGGACAAGCTTTGGGTGACCAGTGTCCTGGAGATTTCTTTTTGGACATATCAGCCATACTTGGCACATACTCTTGTTCTTCTTCAGTAAGTTTAGTTGTTCTCAATGCCTGATGATCGATGCTGGGGGAGCCATCTCTTAAAGAATACCAACTTAAAAAAGGAACTAAATTTTTGTAGCAAATGGAGAAGGGGAGGGGGAAAAGTTTCATTGGAATTTAATAACCAAAACATAAGCTAAAATTTAACCAAAATTAATATCTAGGCAATAATGACAACCATGTGATTTTTGAAAGAAAGGATGATTTGGTTGTCATTTTGGTGGTTAGGTGTTTGGTGAAATGATTCTAGAGGGATAGAATAATGTGATTCTTCTTTTTTTTTAAATCAGTGCTGACAGAGCATTGTTGTATTTCTTTTCTTTCTTTCTCTTTTTATAATTCTTACTTCCATTTTGGTGCCAATGTAGTTTTGGTTTATCTTGTATTGCTTAGACATTGATGGCATTGTCCCATCAGAAAGAGTCTGAGCTAATACAATATTGATGCCATAGATGCTACTCTGACACCTGGAAGGATGCCAATTGAGGATAAATATTATAAATGATCAGTTCAGTTCATTAGTCAGTCTTCCAGGCTCTGATAAATTTTATTCCTTTAAGCAGAATGTGTATATCTGTTACTCTTTTGATATAAAATTTCAGATTAGGAGGACCCTTAGTATATAAATCTGAGTCTTTTTTTTGGAGACAAAAATTAGCTTGTTAAATGGCATTGCATTCTTTAGGAGCCACCTTCTCCAAAATAATTTTCAATGTATTTCCTAGAACCATAGGGTATTAATTTTGAAAATAATCTCATAAATGATGAAGGAGAAACTGAGATTTGGAAAAAGGAAGTGAGTTTTCTGAGGCTACTGGGTTGATATGACTCAAAGCTCATGTTTAGTTTCATACAGATTTTTCTATTTAAGTCCCTGATGTCCTATGTTTGTCACTCACATCACAAAATGCTCAAAATCTTATCAGACTCAACTTCCTTAAAAAAAAAAAAAACAACTTTTACAATATTGTGAATAACAAGAACTGAAAACAGAGCTGGGGAAGAAAACACACCTTTCCATTGTCTAGCCTAGCCCATGCTTGGGAAGCTCCAGGGGGCTGACAGGGAGGGGAGAGGTGGGGAGAATGGGGGAATCAAGTCAGAGAGACTTTAAGGAAAGGCGACCTCAAGGGAGGCAGGAGGGAATCTGAGGTCTAAATCCATGGCTGAGGGCTGGGAAGAGCAGAGCAGGGTGCTGATCAGTGAGTCAGGTGAGCAGGAATTGCTCCTCCCACCTAGAGCTAGGCGTGTGACGCTAGCTCCAGCTGGCCTCAATGACATGCTTCTCAATGCCTATCTTGCCTAACTAGGGATCTCCACTTCTACCAGGCCGTAGGTAGGGCTGGGGGAGCAAGGGAGAGGAGGCAATCACTTTAGCCAAATGAAGGAGATGGTTGGCTCATCCCATTCCCCAGCAGGGTATGCCTGTCACCTGCTGGGTGGCCTAGGTAGACTGTCAAATTCCTGATGGGGCTAGGGGACCCACAAATGGGCCAGGAAGTAATGGAGCTTTAAGGACAGTGAGCATCTTCACACCTCACCTCCAGGCAGGGCTGAGTCTGAACCATCATGCAGAACATGGACCTCCCCATCCTCATTTAAATACCATCAGAAAGTTTTCTATTATTTATTTATTTATTTTGAATGTTTCAGAACTATCATTGCAGGCACACGGAAGAAGGGAAAGCTTCCAGCCCATTTTACATACACCAAAGTCCCCTGGAATTACTAAATTGCTTAAGAATCCCAATTCATCCTTAGCTTTATTGGGTGATCATATCTTTATCAAGGAGTATATGCCTTTTTCCAACAGATAAGATCATGAATATTTCTTGCAACACTTGTCCACAAAGAACATTGCAACTCTTTCCTTCAGTAGCCCATTCCCTGCAGTGACAAAAGGCAGTCATATTTCCAGACTGCTATGACAAGAAGAGAAGGTGGCATCCTCCCCAGAGAGACCTGTTGAATTAATTAGTGGCTCTGGAGATATGTGGGCTCAACAGTCTGGAAAGAGAAAAGATACAAGGAAGCAGGCATGCTGTCAGTGAGATAAAAGCAGGAGAAAGTGAATGATGGTGAAAAACAAACCAGAGCCAAGAGTTGGACAAGTTCTGGCATAGAAAGAGATGAATGAGGAGAACTCTTCAGGGTGTTAACGGCCAAAGTGCTTGACTTTAGAAACAGTACCAATTATTTCTTTCTGGAGCAGTTGTTAACAGCTTTCCCAGTAAGACCAGCTGGTTTGAAGAATCACAACACAGTTATAAAATTGAGCCAGGAGGATCTGAAGGCTTCACAACAGGAGGCAGCTCAGAGCTCTTCCAAACAATTGTTTTCTTGAACTTTTTCCATAGCTTGGGAAACAAGGAAGGAGCAGAGCAACCCAAGGTGGATGTGGAGGTGCATAGCCTTTGGCGACCATGATGGATAAGGATATAAAGTTAGGAGGTGAACTTCCGACATATTTAACCCCTAAAGAGTGAAGAATGCATGCTTGGCATGGGGGATATTTCTTCTGGTCTTATCTAAATATATCAACACCAGCTGTAGAAAGAGGGAAGTCCACATAGAGGGAGAAAAATGTTTTAGCTGATGCTTGCTTTTTGAAGCTTGATGATTTGATGTGTGGTAACAAGAAGATGAGAATTTAGTTCTAAAGAATATAAAAGCATTTTCCTGAACATCTACTGGGGCTAGAAGTTTGGCACCACCTGGAGCTTCTGAGCATTTGGAATTCTTCTGGAGTTTGGATTTTGCAAAAGCAAGAGACTTTTTCACCTCTATCAGATATATCATTAGGGACCCATGGAAAGTGCAGGGCAGGTGAGGATGGTATATTATTCTTCCAGTACAAATGTTTTACTAATGTTTTTATTCTGATTGGAAACACATTGATTGAAATCACGTTAGGAGGCAGAGTCCTAAAACAACACAACTTATTTTTTTAATCAAACTTTTTATTTTGAAATAATTGTGGATGCATGTGCAATTGTAAGAAATAATAGAGAAATCCCGTGTACCTTTTATTCATTTTCCTTTAATGATACATCTTAGAAAATGATAGCATAGTACCACAAAGACGATATTAGTGTTTGTTATTATTTAGAGATGAGGTGTCCCCCAAAAGCTCATGTGCGGAACAAATGCAAGAAGATTCAGAAGTGAAATGATTGGGTTATGAGAGGCTTAACCTAATCAGTGGATTAATCCATGGATATGAATTAACTGGGTGGTAACTCTAGGCAGATGGGGCGTGGCTGGAGGAGGTAGGTCATTGGGTGTGTATCTTTGTGGTTTCTATTTTGTCTCCGGTGAGGAGAGTTCTCTCTCTGCTCCTTGTTTCCATGTCCTGAGCTGTTTTCCTCCTCCATTCCCTTCTGCCATGATGTTCTGCCTCACCACAGGCCAAAAGCTATGGAGTCGGCTGTCTATGGATTGAGACCTCTGAAACCATGAGCCAAAATAAAACTTTTCCTCCTCTATGTGGTTCTCATCAGGTCTTTTGGTCACAGTGAGGAAAAAATTGACTAAAACAGCATTGGTACAATTCACAGGTCTTGTTCAGATTCCAGTTTCACTGATATTGGATTGTATTTATGTATATTTAATTTTACACAATTTGCATACAGGTGTAGTCCTGAGTATCCATCACCTCAGTCAAGAAAATGCCAGTTTTATCACCATGAGGATACCTCAGTTGTCCTTTGATAGCCACATCCTGTATTCTTCTTCCTTCTGTCATTAATTCCTGGCAACCACCAGTCTGTCATTCATTTTCATAGTTTTGTCATTTCAAGAATGCTATAGAAATAGAATCATACAGCCAGGCATGGCGGCACATGCCTGTAATCCCAACAACTGGGAAGCTGAGGCAGGAGGATTGGAAGTTTGAACCAAGCCTTCACAAATTAGAGACCTTGTCTCAAAATAAAAGATAAAAAGGAATGGGGTTGTAGCTCAGTGGTAAAGCACCCCAGGGTTCAATCCCTAGTACCAATAAATAAATAAGTAAATAAATAAAATCATGCAGAATATAATCTTTTGGAATTAACTTGTCTACTCTGCAGATTTTCCTTGAGATCCATGTAAGTCATTGCATGCATCAATGCTTTCTTATTTTTAATTGCCAAACAGTATTCCATGGTATGACTATACAAGAATTTGTTTAACCACTCATCCTAAAATGATAACCATTTTTAAGAGAGGAAATGTGTTGAATTTAAAAAGTCAAATGTAGTTCTGATATTATTTTCATATAAAATCTTAAAAGCTGAATGTAAAAGAAAACTTTGCTTTTAAGGTGTGTGTGTGGGGGCGGGGGTTAGAGGAAATTTTTCTAAATCACAGCAAGTTCCTGATCACCACCTAAAACTGATATGGAGTATCACATTCAGAAGAAGCACTTGTTTTTGTGCCAGATGAAAATTATGGGGCTGGGGATGTGGCTCAAGCGGTAGCTTGCTCACCTGGCATGCATATGGCCTGGGTTCTATCCTCAGCACCACATACAAACAAAGATGTTGTGTCTGCCGAAAACTAAAAAATAAATATTAAAAAATTCTCTCTCTCTCTCTCTCTCTCTCTTAAAAAAAAAAAGAAAAAGAAAATTATGTAGTGTTCCCATGAAGATTTCAAATTAATATTATTGTCTTTCCTAATCTTATACAAATAGTTCTGATTTTAGATGTTTGTTTCTGTCTTCTAATAGGATACCTAAGGCCATTATTTTGTCATCCTGTGAAATATGTCTTGTTGGCCTTTGAAGAAAATTTTCAATTATTCTCTTTAATAGTCATTCTTAAAAGAACACAGTCTTTTAAATAAATGAAGCACCTCTTTTGTAAATGATATAGTCATTTCCAGTTTGCTTGCAGATGGGAGAAATGAACTATTAACTAATTTCTTATTTTAACAGGAATAACACCCTGTCTTTTCATTAAAAATAATTTAAGCCTCGATAGTCATTTAAATAATAGAACCCCACCTCATTAATTTGTAATAACCCAGTTATCCATTTTTAGTAAATTGCAAGTATATCCTTTGCTAGTAAGTATTAGATTTAAGAGAAAATTATAGAAAAAACAAATAATTCTGATTTAAAATCCTCTTTAATAATTCTAGGATTTTAAAAAACTTTTCATCAGCTGGAGGTGGGTAGCCCAGTGAGCCCAACACATGCAAAGCTCTGGGTTCAATTCCCAACAGTCCATGGTAAAAAAAAAAAAAATCAGGTCAATTTATAAACTAATATTTATACAAATCTTTCACAGTTATTTATTGTGCTTATTAGATTATTTTTTATATTTTTTCCATTAATCTTTCAAATGCAACTTAATTTTTATGTGAAGCACAATGTACATCCCAGCTGTCTTTGTGTCTTCTATAATTTCAGTCACTAAGAATTCTGTCCCTTCTTTGTTATTAAAAGAGGACAAAAAAAAAAAAAAAAAAAAAGGACCAAAGTCTCTCGTTAGGCAGAAAGTTCTCAGAGTGAAGTCATTAGAGCCTGTGTCCACTCTGGGAGTGGACATTAGACCACTTCTTCTCTGGGAGCCCATTAGACCTGCCTGTTCAGAAAACAAGGTCAGTGGTGAAACATGCCTCATGTCTGAACTTTCAGGGCAGACAGTCCACTCTACCAGAGGAAGAGACAAAACAAAAGGCAAGCATATCATCATCAACAAAATCCAGAAATGACTGAGGGCTTTCCCTCCTGTTTCTGCAAGGGTTTCATCTGAATTTGCAAAGCTACACAGCTCCAAGTCTTCAGAAAAGAGCTCAACTGAATATTTGAATTTATAGGTAATTTAAAAATCTGTGCACTAAATTTCAATCTGTGTCACACGAATCATAATTCTGCTATTTTTGGAAAATGCCCCTGAACCTCAGTTTGCCATTCCTCTGTAGGGTTGTGAGTAATCACACAAACTATTCTATGTATCAAGAGAGCATAAACTTTTTAAAAACTCTGAATTTACCATTACAGGCAAATGTTTCCACGTGTCTTTCTCCTCTGGATAAAATCAGTTTTTCTCTTTGTAGATATAAAAGGATACATTCTGAACTGGATTATGGCTGGGAACAGGGTTGGATAGAGAACCCCTTTGATTTTCTCATTTTGGAATCCTTCAGATTATTTGCATCTTAAAGGAAAACAGTTACCATGTTTTGTTTTTATAACAAAAATTCTTTTCTTCAGTTGTTTATTTTCAATTTCTGTACCTACCTACTTCTGAGAAAACTTCAAGATAAAACATCAAAGCATTCAAACCACAGGATACAGACAACCTGAAGGAAACAGAAGGCAGAGATGTGTGGTGGTGATCGCCCTCAAGTAAGCAAAGTCTGGCTCCAACTCCCTGGCAACTTCAGGATAAAAAGGAAAAAAAAAAAAAAAAACAGTGACAAGGCTACAGAGTATTTTTTTGTTTTGTTTCCAAAAATGAGAGATTATAAATTCATCCACTCCTGTTAAAAAACTTTTTCCTAGAACTCAAGCAGAGATTTGTAACACTGGTTGTTGCTGAAAGGAGGAGTGACACAGAGAACAACATTTTGAAACAACATTTTACAAGAGAGAAAAACTCTGTCCCCACAGATGGTTCTCAGAATCATCCTCAATAGAAGTCCTTAAATGGTAATTGAGTAAAGGTGTCTCTGAGATTCTGTAGTTCTGATGATAAAAACACATACAAAAAGACATCATTCCATATAAAATCATTCCAAGATCCTATTGTTTTATAGGGTGGCATTTATTCATTCTTAAATCTAGAGGGAGACTCTGGTCTGCTTTCTACCATATTCCTGTGTAGCAGACCCACACTCAGTTTTCCAGGTATGCATGGGCCAAGGCTACATTTTTTCTTTTTTTCATAAAAGCATGGAGAAGAAAAAGGGATAAAAATAATAAAAAGCACCAGTGTACATTTTATTAGAAATTCTTTTTTCCACATTGCTGAACAGTCCCTTTACATAACACAAATGTCTTCTTGCATATTTCCATACATATAATTACTATCTTAAAACTATGGAATTGCTAGACATTTTGATGTCTATGAATACACATTGAGAAATACTGATAGACTGCTTTTTGTTTTGAAAAGGATAATTTTTAAGATTAAGTGCATTGGGACTGGGGTTGTGGCTCAGTGGTAGGTAGAGTGCTTGCCTAGCACAGGCAAGGCACAGGGTTTGATCCTCAGCACCACATAAAAATAAATAAATAAAATAAAGGTATTGTGTCCATCTACTACTAAATTTTTTTTTAAAAAAATTAAGTGCATTGATTTCACATTTTAAATGCTTGTTTTAGAACATGACACTTCTCTATTTGATTGAAATTTAACTTCTTTGGTTATTAAAGTGTTGAGTGAAAAACCCAATATTTGAACAAAACTTTCTATATTTTTCAACTGGAAACATTTATTTTCTTAGTCATAGAAAATGTTAGAAAAGGAAAGTATTGGCCTTCATTTGCTGGGTTTTGATGGTGTTGTTATCAATTTGCCAGCTCATTGTTTAATAAAGATATTAACTCTTGCTACATGTGATGCACGTGCTTTGTCACGTGCTACAAATATTTTCCCATTAGTTTGCTTTTAAACCTGGCCAACTCGGAATCTCAAGGCAGCTTCCGCCCATCACAAAACATTCTCCACTTCTCAACTGGCACATGCTCAGAGCATAGAAGCCGATTTGTATGTTAGCCTAAGCAAAACATAATCAGGAAGATAAATTTGCTGCCACCTCTCCACACATGCACACAAAAAATCTCATGCCACTTATGAATCCATGTCAATTCTAAACAGATTTTGCCTTTCCTAACGAGACACAGTACAAGCAATGGCTCTGGAAAGCAGAATGTGGAGTGGCTCCATCTTCTCTTCTGTGAAATGGGTGAAGTTACATTAGAGTCTCAGGAGAAAATATCATGAAAACAATGGAAAATATTTAATGGTGCCATATGTAATGTAGTGATAAAATGAATGTTAGCATCTAAACAGTAAATATGACAACTGAGGTCATAGTTAGGAAAGCTCGATCTCTACCAACTCTTCCCAGTTGAGGGACCCGAACCCATGGCACATAGAGCTGAAAGATCACAGAATCCACTGGACTCAAGCCCACCATTTTGACTTAATTTCTAATTACAACTAGGACAATTGAAAGCAGAAAGCAGAGATGTGCAGTACTGATTATAGCCACCACCTACACAAGAAGATAAATTTGATTTCCCCTATAGAATATTGTTTTTCATATAAAAATTTTAGATATAGGAGTGGGATAAAGTATGAAAGAAAAAAAAACCAGATATCCTTCATAGTATCATCACTTAGAAATTATACCTATTAATTTCATTTTTTCCTTCCTTCCTTAGGAACATGTAATGAAATTCACATATTTTATACATGGGATGGTAGTTCCACAAAAACAGGTTTTGCAGTGACAGAGCCATGTGTCTTTGTATTTGGTGAAGGAATTCTCACACTTGTGATAAATTCTATGGGTGTATCATGTTAAATGACAGGATTTGCTTGTAAAATTATTACTCCAAAATTGAAATGCATGGAGACATTCAATACCTTTAAAAACAAAACGAAATAAGTCAAACAAAATCTCAAAGAGAAAAAGCAAAAAGGAATTCTCAAGAGACTGAAAGCAATAACTACCACACCCCAAAGAAAGTTTTCCTGACACGGATACATTGAATTCTCTCTTGAGCCTGACCACAGCTGACAGGAGAAAAGACCAAGTCCACTGCCGTGGTCAAGGGCTAGCTCCCAGGGAGAATCCACAAGAGGCAGCAGGACCTCTTTCTCTGGGCTCACTGCACACTTTACTCATAGGAATATATTCACTTGTGGGTTTGGGGCAAGTCACAAATCTCCCTAATTCTTTTCCAGGTTTCTTCCATAGACTATTATAATGACATACTAAATGTCTATTTATTTTTTAAAATGGTGTATGATATCACATTTTCAGGTTGGCTCAGAAGCATAAGATTTCCTCCCCTTCCATGACATCCCACCAGCTCCAGGGGACAGCAGCAATTGGAGGCTATCAATGCAGTGAATGTTGTATTGAGCTGACTGGCTCTCCTCCCATCCACTAAGGCCAGTCTGTTCACACTTTGATTTGCCTTTGAATAAAGTACACCTGAGGAAAATAAGCCATAAGTATGCTAAGTGAACACAGTAAAGAAAAAAATTTGTAGAATTCAGGCCAGTGATTTATAAATTAGATTTATGTATGATGTTTATAGCAGTTTTTCCTACACCATAGAAGGTATTGAAGGATCTAATACATTTTACTCATCAGAGTTGAATATGGAATTCAAATTGGCTTGAGTTAAAAATAGCTAACTTTAATTAATTATTTTACCTTTAAAAAACTTTTGTAATCTAGCCAGATGCAATGGTACATGCCTATAATCCCAGTGTCTGTGGAGGCTGAGGCAGGAGGATTCCAAGTTTGAGCCCAGCCTTGGCAAGTTTAGACTCTATTTCAAAATAAAAAAAATAAAAAGATGACCAAATTATGACATGTGCATGTCTGAATATATCAAATTGCATTCCGATTTATATATAAGTACCAGTTTAAAAAATAAGTGGAAAACCAATAGAGTGGAGTAAGAGGATCATGGAGATGGAGTAGGAGAAGGAAGGGGATACTGGGGGTTGAAATGGAGAAAACTGCTTTATATGAATTTATGAATAGGTCAAAATGAACCCCACTATTATGTATAAATATAATGCACTAGCAATAAACAACAACAACAACAAAAAATACCAAAATCAATAAAAGAGCTAGAAATGTAATCTCAGTGGAATATCCCTGGGTTCAACCCCCAGTACCCACCCTCCATACAAATTATAAACCACATTTTCCCTAAATGATATCTATACAAAGTTTAGAGTATTAATAATAATGCTATTGGTGCTTCAAGTTCACACAACTAAATTGGAATTTAAACCCCATTTCTAATGGTAAAATAGCCCCTCTTGGGGACTCAGAAGAAATCTCCTTAGAAGAAAAAAGGATTCCTTTTTATTTCATCAAAAATAAATGAAAGAAAAAGAATCAAGTGATGGAGGGCTTGTTTTGTCATGTGGGAAACTGCCGCATTTTTCATACAATTATCTTGGACTCAGAGAGTTCTCTTAATGGCACAATAATTACATATCTGTGGGAAAAAATCATTCTTTCCTTTTTTGGGCAAAGCCATTTATTTGTCATTTCAGGAGCATTTAGTTGAAGTCAGGAGGGAAAGTTTACTGTATCAGAAAATAATCATAGTTTGCTCTGATAGTCAGTAGTTCTTAACGACACACTGAATATCATCTAGTAATAAATGCTTTCTTAAGAAACGAAAAAAAGAGTCTGGAAACCAGTTATTAATTTGGTGTGGCGTGGCTTAGCTAATGTAACTTGTTATTCCACTAATATAGTGTCATTGTCTGCCTAGGAGAGTAAAAGAGTTATGATATGCTGCGTCATAAGTTACTTTTGAAGAAGAGAGAGTGAAACAATGACAAAATGAGACAGAGAGAAAAGAAAGTGGGAATGCTCTCTCATCTTCCACAAAAAATCTTAGGAATACCTATATGTGATATTTGTCCCTATTATATATAATATGAAAGGGAAGTCAAGTTTGTAATTTGAAGAGAATAGAAACATAACAATAGCAATTTGGCTTTTTAAAAAAAAATGACTAAAATATGTTTTCCAGTGAAGGTTCAGGATTTTTTCTAACGCACCTCCCTGTGATTATAGACTATTTTAACTCTTTTCAAACACCTAAATTTAGAAAAATTCCATATAGGCTGATTTGTCTCTGTTACACAGACTTCGTTGCTATGACAGCAACATGATACAATTATTTATTGCCATGACAATCTGCTGTAGGTTTTAAAAATACGTTATCTATTTTTATTAGTGTTGTCAATTGTGCCGGCAAGGGATACCACCACTTCACCTAATTGACAGAGCCCATAACGCAGGGAACAAGTGGAAATCGTTTCACTGGAGGGGCAGAGCCCAGAACAAGCCAAATTCTTTGGAATCCTTAGTGACACGCACATCCTCCACGGACAGCAATGTCCCGGCCAGCTGTCTGGCTGCATTGAGACTTTTGGCCAGGGGTGTGGGCTCCACTGATGCTTTCCATGTGACTTCTGCCTGTCACACTGAGAGGACTCAATATAGGATAGGACTAGAAGCTCAGAGAGGAATCTGCATTTTTTAGCTTCTCAGGAGAGAGCAAGTATGTGCTTGTGGCTAGGCTTATGGAGACTGTCCTTCTCTAAGTAGGAGGTGAGAAGGAGTTGTTTGTGGGTGCATGGGTAGGGTGTCCCCCAACCCTAACTGTACCAAATTAGAGCTGAATGCTCCCAGCTCTTGCCCCCTTCCTCTTGTTTTACCAGACCCACCAGTCTTATTAAAAAGAAACAGAAGTAATAATACTTTTAATGCTCCATGTTCTATCCAAGAAAGGAGTACAGTATTATTTGTTTTTGAACCCACATTCAAGTCATCAGCAATGGGCAAGCTAGTTAAGTCATTTGGGAAATTTAAGTTTGGTTGTTTCTAAAAATACAAGCTTTTAGGACTGAGGGCGTAGCTAAGGTGGTACAGTTCTCTTGCTTAGCATGCGTGGAGCCCTAGGTTCAATCCCCAGAACCACAAAAAATAATACAATATATTTTAAAATAAATCAATAAGAAGAAGCCAACTGTCTCCTGCAGTTGGAATGTGGATTAAATATTTAACATGTGTTGTGTGTTACACAAAGTGCCTCAGCCCTCTGAGCTTATTCATTGCTCACTGAGAACCCCTGAGTGAAGTGTTACTATTATCCTCATTTCACAGATGAGGACATTAAGGCTGGTACAGGATCATCCAGCAGGACATGATGGGGTCTGCCTGACATCATGTGCTCTATGGCAACTTAGGCAAGAAAGAAGAATCCCATCCCTCCTCGTGGGAAACCTGGTCTCACAAAAATGTTCCTAACGAGAATCCTGAGAATACTGTAGTGCACTGGAGCTGTGTCTTTAAGTTCTGTAGGTCCTCAGAAGGGGTCTGTTTTAGAGGAGGCAAGATTGGATCCTTTTCCTTGAACACCCCCATCAAAATTCTAAGGGTAGGCTTATAATAGTGCAGCTGTTTAGCTACAGGTGACCATTGCAAAAACATTTTTTTTTTCTGCATCTAGTGTTTTATCCCAAAACCAATTATGGTATTTGTGCAGTATAACATAATCTGTCACCAACCAGTTTGTTCTGTTGTCATTTGTAAAAAACTAGACGTATTTATATAAATTAATAAGAAAAAAAACAACTTATCCCAGTAAACATGGATAGATGATTATCCCCACCCCTCAAAAAAAAAAAAAAAAACAAAAAAACTCCTATACAGATGCTTGATAAACATGTAATTAAAAATTCAAGCTCACTAGTCATCAGATTGGACAAGGTAAAGCAATAGAATATTTTTTCTTTAAGTATGTTATTGATTTAATAATAATATCAAAAGTTGAGAAAATTTGGGTTTAAATTATTGGAAGCCCTGTAGGAAGCATTCTAAACTATTTATCCAACATGACTAAACTTGCTCCAGAAATTACACTTTTAGGATGTAAACTGAGTATATAAAAGGATGCGATCAAAACTATAAACAGGGCTGGGGTTGCGGCTCAGTGGTAGAGTTCACCTTGCATGTGTGAGGGCCTGGGTTCTATCCTCAGCACCATATAAAAATAAGTAAAATAAAGGTATTGTATTTAACTACAACTAAAAAATAAATATTGAAAAAAAAAACCTATAAAACAGGACTGTGGATGTAGCTCAGTGGTGGAGCACTTGCCTGGCATGTATGAAGCCCTGGATTCAAAACAACAACAACAAAACACTACATGTAAATATCACTAAATACTGAGATGTTAAGTTATCTAATGGTTGCCATAAACATATTTTAAAATCATATTTAGAATATATCTAATGATATGAATACCATTCATGATGTACTCCATGAGAAAAGTGAATTACAAATCACATTGATGACAACCATGAAAGAAAAAAAATCACCATGTACATTTGGAAAACAGACTGTAAAACTTCCACATAAATGTTCACAGTAGTCTATTTCTAGTCTTATGATGTTGTTAAAAAAAAATTTGTGCTTTTTTTTTTCTTTCTAAATTTTCTTCAATAAGCATAACTTACCTTCGTGGTTTTGATCCATCTGAAGCCACTCCTGGTTGAACTACGATAGACCTGCAGGTCACATGACTGATCAGTGGCAAACCTATCAGCTCAGCCTCTATCAGTCTCAAATATAATAACTCTGAAATATTTGTACTTCTACAGTAGTTTTCAGTAAAGAGATGGGAAAGTTAGGTATGCGCCGGTGTCTGTCAAAGACTACAATTCTGCGTAGGTTTTATGAGTAATCAGAGCTAAACAGCAGTATCTTGGGTCAAATTCATGTTACTGTTTTTATTTTTAGTTTTTTAAAAGGAACATTTTAAAAACTCTTTTTAATTGGCATTGGGTTAAGAGGATTAATAATTAATTTGTTTTCATGCATTCACATATACTTTGTACCACATTTATTATTTGCACAGAAACAAGATCAAAATTTATGTTGAATTGATAGCATTTTCAATGAAAGTACACTTTTTCATTGAGAAAATAATTCAAGATTTTAGTTCACAAGATAGTAATTGACATGGACAGTCAATTGTTTTGGAACCGAGATGAAACACATGGTGCAAGAACACCACAGAGAAAGTTGCTTATTCATGGTAGCTGGGAAGGGAGGTTGGCAGAGAGAGAGACCTAGAAAGATAAAGTGCCAAAGGGCATAGCCCTAGTGACCTTATTTACTCCAATCATGCCCCACCTGCCTACAGTTTCCATCACCCTGCTCCCCAGTAGTCCATTCAGCCTTCAGTGGATTCATATTCTGATGAGCTTAATGCCCCCATGATCCAATCACTTCCCAAAAGCCATATGGACATTGCTGTGTTAGGGACCAAGGCTTCCACGCATGAATCTTTTGTGGACACTTCATATCCAAACCATAACAGACATCAAAAGAGGGACTGGTATTAGAAAAAATAAAGCCTCTCCTTCATGTAAGATTACTGAAAAATAAACTGGTAGTGGATTTTATGAGTCAAAATAAGAAGATTCTTGTTCCTGGAAAATTATTCCTAAGAACTTTCAATTTAAAATTTTCAAAACTTGAGCTACAGTACAAAGTGCCATATTCTTATTTCAGAGAAAACATTTGACTTAAGCAAAAACATGATTTTTAAAAAAAATCTGGTAATAGAAGTAATAAATATATAGAATTATGTGTTTTTTCCAAGGTCACACCTTGAGTTGGTGCAAATTACATTTTTAATCATGTTCAAATCTTGATAACACTGATGACGATGAAGATGGTGGTGATTATGGTGATGAAATATCCACAATAAATGTTACAGGTTCTTTTCTTTTTGTTTGTTTGGTTTTTTGGGGGGAGGGATAGTACTGGGGATTGAACTCAGAAAGGTGTTGTGCATAATAGGCAAGAACTCTACCCCTGAGCTACAACCCTGGCCAAATGTTACTGTTTTGAAAGTACTTTCCAAAATAATATCTCCCCTGCCATCTTTAGAACTACCCTGTGTAGAGTTCCTTTCCATTTTAGTGAGTGGGTCCATGGTTAACTTGACATTTACAGGACTACCCCTATCTGCTGACATATCCTATCCACCAACAATCCTTCAGGTTGCTGAGTGAGTTTCTCTGCTGTATCCAATTTAAATACATAAAAATTTCTGGGATAGTTAAAGTAGAGAAAAGAAAGCTTAGTACATGAGGAAGAGAATACTTATTTTTGAGACCAATCATGAATTTTCTTTCTTTTTGAATAACAAAGTAGGAAAATCTTACAGTGTAACACTTTACAGATGTGAAGAGTTTACAATAAACTGTCTTTTGAAAAATAAATACATAAAAGCAGCTAATGTCTAGAAAACATACCAAGTCAATACTTTCCCAATTTCACCCTTTCAGCCACCTGTTGAAATAGAGAAAGGGGCACAGAAGCAATCAGAGAATCATACTGAGAAGGAGGACAGGTTTCTTAATGTTGACAACAAAGAAGGCATGTTTATATATGCATTCATTCATGTATGTGTACAGCTATTCATTCATTATTCAACAAACATTATTGAGAACTTACTATGTTCTAGTCACATATTTGACAATCAAGAATAATACTAGATGTGGTCCCTGTTCTCATAAATGGAACCTAAGTTGTAGGGTAAGGTAGATGTCAATCAAATTTTCACCACCATAACTGGCTGCTGTGGCGTGTGCCTGTACTCTGAGCTATTTGGGAGGTTTAGACAGGAGGATGTCTGAGGCCAGGAGGTGGAAGTCAACATGGGCAACATAGCAAGACACCTACCTCAAAAAAAAACCAAAACAATTAAATCACCATGATGAATGTAAAACTCCAAACCATACATCTGCCAAGCAAAATTCTGAGGCACCTTTAGAACACGGGTAGAATAATTTAAATAACTTAAATAATCTTGGGTTCAGTTAAGATATTTCTGAAGAGACCCACATTTTGCAGGCCTGAGCTGTCCAAGGAAGTCCTCATTTATAGTACAGTATTATAAATATCAACCATGCTTAAAAGAGAGTATTTATTCAGAATGAGAAGAAAAAAGACAACAAATTATAAAAATTTGTAAAGCTGCAAATATTACAGCAAAAAATCTCCTCTCTCCCCAAAACCCATAATATTTTTATTAGTTGACTTTTTGACATATCACTATGATCTCTTTTGTCTGATGGTTCTTTAATCACATTTTCATGGTAACAATTTTGGAATGTGATTTCTAAGCTATGGAAAGATAACCTAGTCATTATTTTAGCATTGGTTGATAACATTTACTTTTTATTATTGACAGTTATAAAATGTTTCCTTCAGCTTCACAACTTGGCATTGTCTTGTACATGGTCAGAACTGTGGTCAGATTTGGAGAAAGTTCCACCAAGTATATTTTATATATGATTGGAAAGATTTAGCAAAATTCTTCACCCTGGCTTCTATTCTGTGCATTGCTTGCTTCTGCTCCTCTACCCATGCATAGACTTTTGGTGCCTAATGTATTTGTATATATCCCACTAAACTCAAACTAAAGGCAACCCATCTTAGCTTCTGCATGACCATTCATGAGAAGTGTGGGGAAAGAGAAGTTGAAGTGAAAGAGACAGGGATCTTAACCAATTTTGGTTTGACTTGTAAGTTCTAAAAATGATGTGACCATAAAGTTGCCCTTCTCAGGGCCTTGGAAGGGGGTCCTGCAGGGGACAGCTCCTAAAAGAACATTTCATTAATTTCACAATAGGTTCACCTGTGGAGTCCCTGAGGAAATTTTGGGGCTGATATACAAAGGGTAGAGTTTGGCACTGGGATGAGTCTTGCTGCCTGGAGGTGGGGGTGGGGGAGGCAGAATCTCCTGTGTTTAAGGTGGTGAATCTGGGTGTCTATATGCTCACTCAGTCATACCTTCCAAGGACCTTCCATTATGTCCTGAGTAGCTGAAGATCTATTTGGCATATCATTTCAGGTCTCTGGAAAATTTTGCTTGGAGAAAGTATTCCAGGGCTTTCTTTCCCTTCTTCTCTTTCTCCCTTCCTCTCCCCCTCCCTTCTGTCTTATTTAATATTACTTAATACCAGATTTCCTGATGGTCTCTTTATTTTTCTTTTTCCTTAATGGTTTTGTTTGAATGAGGATCCAACAAGATGCACATATTACATTGTGTGCATATGTCTCTTGAGACTCTTTTATTCTATCCTATTTTTTTCTATTATCTTTAATTGCAACTTAGCTATTAAAGATCCTGGAATTTGTCTGTAGAGTTTCCCATGTCCTGGATTTTGCTGATTACATTCATGTTGGCTTAGTCTGCTCTTCTGTTTTTCTGTAAATTGGTGGTTAGATCTAAAGGCTTGATCAGATTTTGGCAAGAATGCTGGGAAGTTGGTGCTGTGTAGTTGCTGTTGCAACCCATTATGCCTGCTTTATATTTCTTGGTACTACAACTCATCAGTGAGATGAGGTACTGTAATACCAATCCATCATTAACTAGTGGTCCTAATGGATTTATTAGCCATTGATTCATAGCCTAAATACATCATTTTATCAGAAGATGCAAAGTGGTGATAATTCCATCATTTCTTCTGCATTTATTAGTTGAAATACATCTGTAAAGTAGCTTCGGAATACATTTTCTGAAAGAAATACAATATAAAAGCATGGTTCTTCATCTTTTTCATCAAATTTCATAGTCATGAGTTGGTGTCTAACAAGATCCGGTGGCAATCAATTTTTAAAAATATGAACACATTGATGTTTGCTTACTTGATGAGTCTACATCCATATGGCTTTATTCTTATTGTTGCTCAGATTGTTTCAATTCATCTTCAAATTGGTTCCTATGTTTTTAACTTAACCCTAATAGATTTCAATGGTTTTTCTGCTCTCTGATACAAGTTATAAGATGTTTGTATAGTTTTCTTGCTCTAGACCTGTTTTTGGTCAATTTTCCAAAGATTTTTGAGTCCTTTTGGTGGGAAATGATATTTAGAGATGAAAATATAGTGATGCGTGGCATTGTTGTTTTAAAAAAATATTTAAAAAATATTCAGTCTAATTTTCCTGTAGAATACTGTATTTTGGGGAGAGGGGAATACTGGGGATTGAGCCCAGGTTGCTTTACCATTGAGCTACATCCTCATTCCTTTTTATGTTGATACAGGGTCTTGCTAAGTTGCTGAGGTTTGCCTTGAACTTGGGATCCTCCTGCCTCGCTGGAATCACAGACAATGTACCTTCACACCCAACAAACATTCCAGATTTAGGATTTGAGGGTTTCCTAATGCTACTGTTGACCTTGTTTCTCTGCTCTCTGTTTTCTATGATTTGAAAGTTAAGTCTAGAAGCTAGATAATATTTAAGTTAGATTCTTTCTTTCTGTTTTGACAAAAAGTCTCTTCAGTTTTTGTTTTCTTCAAATAGCATTCTATTGGAGGCATGTAATGTCAGTTTTTCCCCTGTTAGTGATTGATTATTCATTAAGATAGGCACCTACAGAAATCAATATCTTTTTAAAAGAGCAATTCAAGTATTCAGTTCCCTGAAAATTTTTCATCTAATAGTTTTTAGCAGCCATTGGAGACTCTTACCTGAATCAGTTGTTATACTGGAGTTGCCAATAGTGATTTTCTAATTTTTCATCTGTACATTTATCACCTGATATTTTACTGTAAAGAAGCGCTTTTCTTTTTTCCCCTTGCATTTTCATTATTTTCTGTTTATTCATCAATGAATACCGATTCATTCAATATTATAATCAATCAAAGTTATTATTATTGTGGTGCACAAATTATCCTAAACTTGGCCAGCAGAAACTCATTCAAGTTTCTCTTATGTACTTTTGATAAGATTAAATTGGTTTTTGCATTTCTGTGCATTCTGGTATGAGATTTCCAGGCTAATATCAGATCTTACTCTAAATCCAACAAGACCTCCTAAAAGAATGGTAAGACTTCAATAGGCAGAATCAGAGCAAAGAAAAGGTGATGTGGGAAGGGCTGCTAAAAACAGGAGCATTGTCTACTTGGGATCTTTGGTGAAGACTCCACTACAGGGAATCTTCAAAGAACCCATGAAAGTACCCATGAGCCAATCAGCTGCAAATATCCTCCAGATGCTGAAAGCTCAAAGCTTCTAGTCCTGTAGGGACCATCTTCTTTTATGTATCCTCCTTCTACCTTCTTTAGCCAATGGGAGGGAAGCATTGAAAGTGATGGGGTACAGTGGACCATGTCCCCTTCCCCTGTCAGCTGGGACTCCTCAGGGGTGACGAGATAATTCTGAGAGTGAAAGTGGATGCTGAGTATACATAAAATGTTATTTTAACAATATTTATTATATAATAATTAGTTTTATTAAATAAAAAAATAGTTCATCAAAGTTTAATTCTGAAATACAGTGCTTTAAGAATAAAAAGAAAAATCTGTGCACATTAAAGAAAAACGTAAAAACAACTTTCTGTTGGATACCTGGATATTAAAAAACAAACAAAACAAAACAAGCAGAATCAACTTATCTTGGTGCATATTTATAGGCTCTTATTATTTTCTATGCCTTGTTTTACTAGCATATTTTTACATATGGCATTTTCCCCCCACAAAATTGGAAAAATCCATCCTCAAGGATGCATTTTATTATGTATTTATTATAAATAATAAATTTTAAATTGGTGACATCTAGTTAAGTTTTCTCTATAGACCATAATAATTTTAATAATAAAACACTCTTTCTACAGGTATTAAGGTACCTGGTAACTTCATAGTAAATTTTGTTAAATGGAATCTTCTATTTTTTTCCCCAGTATTTGAAATGTGTAAAGTTTTTAGCTGAAATGTGTTCATAGGTATTGACGTTTTGCATTCATTTAGGAAAAACCTTTCCTTAACAGATATTTGTATAGGACAAAATTCATTTAAAATTATTTCTCTTTATGAGACTTTTTAATGTTTCACCAAATTTAAGCACTGAAAAGTATTAAATGGGGTACTAAATGTTTAATAAAAACAGGAGCCCCCTGAAATATTCCTCCCATAAATTAAGATAGTTCAGAGCATAATCACAGGTTTAAAGTTAAAACTTGTAAATCATTTAGCTTAATATGTTCAGTTCCTCTCCTTCTTTTAATTAAAATAAAATTCATCATTTAACACTGTACAATTCAGTGGCATTTATTACATTCACAATGCCGTGCAACCATCCACTCTATTTCCAAAACATTTCTATCACCTCAAAAGGAAATCTTGTACCTACTAGTAGTCATTCCCCATTCCCAGCTCTAGCTCCTGCTAGTCACTATTTTCTATCTCTATACATTTATCTGTTCTGGATATCTCATATAAATGGAATCATATAGTATGTGATTTTTTTTCTGGGTTCTTTCACTTTGCATGACTTCAAGGTTGATCCATGCTGCAGCATGTATCAGTACTTCATTCCTTTTATGGTTGAATAATATTCCATTGTCTAGTTAGCCCACATTTTGCTTATCTATTCATCCACTGATGGACATTGGGTGTTTACACCTTTTGGCTATTGTGAATAGTGCTGCTATGAACACTCTTGTACAAATAGTTGTAGACTCACTTTCAATTTTGGTGGGAGGGTTATCTACCTAGACGTGGAAATACTGAGTTATAAGGAAATTCTATGATTAAGATTTTTAGGGAATTGCTGAACTGCTTTCAAAAGCAACTACACCATTTTCTATACCCACCAGCAATGTTATGACGATTTCAATTTCTGCACATTCTTACCAACACTTGTTATTTTCCATTTACTATTATTATTATTATTATTGCCAATCAAGTGGATGTGAAGTGATATTTCATTGGTCCTCCCATGTTTTAGTGAAGAAAAAAATTAATATCTTCTGCTTCAAATTTTGTTTTCAATGATTACAATTTACTATAAAGCTTTGAAAGATGCTTTTTTTAAACATCATTCCTTGAATATTTGAATATTTTCAACTGATTCATTTAAATAATTTCTTTGGAACAAATGTAACCAAAATACATCTAACATTTAGATGACTCATTTTCTGGTTCCATTACAGGAAATTTTTTGTTGATTTGTGAAATATTTCTTTAAAGGCTCTGTATCTCTAAAATGTTATTTATTCATGACTAACTGGAAAAAAATAAAATAAAAAAGATAAGGAAAAAAAAAGAAAAGAAAGCTAAGCACATATACATACTGCCATACTGAAGTATGTTTTTGTACTCACCATTATCATTGTACTACACAATTATAAAAAATGTGTAGTGCAATAACTAATTGTTAGGTAGAAAGGTAATAAATAGGTAACCAATGTAATATTTTGGAAATAAAATGCTTTAGATGCAATAATAAATCACCTGTGTAGTGTAAATAATCCTAAATAACTTTCTGCTCATAAAGTCATTAATTTAAACATAACAATGTTTGCTACTGAACATACAATACTATGTTCTACCAAAATTTGTTAATTCTGTTATCACTATAAAATCAACTTTATCTTCAACTTTGAACTTCTTATTTGGATTTACGAAGTTGACAAATAATATCCGATGTTTCAGTGTTGATGGAGTGAACTCTCCAAAACTTGACTTTGAATCCATGAATTGAATGAACATTATTGAGAGTTAACTGATTTTCTCTTGAGACATCTGATATCACTGACATAAATCAGGCTTCACTTGATAAAATTCTTCTGCTACCAGTGGAGCAACACATTAACAGCTTTGGTTCCCCTTCTCTATGTGCTCAAGAGATGTAGAATGGAGAATGAGCAAAATTAATTTAGAAGACATTTGATCTAGATGAAAAGTCATGCATCACAGTGATACCTAAAACTCCATTTGCAGCTGCATATATTAAACATAATAGATGTTAGTGCTTTTTCAGCAAATTGGTGTCTTGGTTTTTACCTGTTCAGTAAAATTGCTGAAGTTCCCCTGATGGAATAGGTGTTGCTAGACATCTTATGCAAGTTACATATTCTTTACTGAATATCATGAAGAATGAAAATTCAGTATTTAATATTTCATTAAGTATGCACTTACATTGTTTTGGGTTCACTAATGTTCATAAAGTTTATTATAAAATAAAAAGAATTTACCAATTAATAACAGTTGTGGGCATATACCATATAATAAGTAACAAAATGACCAGAGGGAAAATTTCAGACTACTTTCTAAATGCTCTCTTGCAGGATCACAGCTTCTATTTTCTGCACATATTTTGCTCACACCTAACCTATGATTTCCCATATTATGGGAACTCTGCTCAGTGAAGCCTGGAAGCTTTGTGACTCAGCACAGACCATGGTATGGCTGGCTGGTACACCAAGCAGCCGGTCAGCCCAGCCGAGTTTTGTATTCTCCCACCACTGTTTGAGACTGGAAGGAGCCAGCTGTCCCCAAATGCTTGTGAGTGAGCATACTGTTCTTTTAGCCACCACCCTGCCTGCCGTCCCTGAAAGGGAGGTGTGAGTTACGTTGAGTCTGGAAAAGGTTGGGAAAAAAAGAGTTTCATTCATCTTTCAGTTTTCCCATTAAGTTAAAGTGAGAATTCTATGAGTTGGGTATGAGTCTTCCATGCTCCCAGTAGAGACCTTGGAAGAGGTGGAAGTACTGAGCTAAGATCTACTAAGCCCAGACCAGCTTATTTCAATGCAATTATAACTAATGATATTTCCTTAAAAGTGGAAAATCCAGGACAGATGCCAATAAAGACAGGATGCCAGGACAAGAGCATTACTGGAACTGTTCTAGGCAAACTGATGTGTGGTCACCCTGTCCTTATCAGCCCAAAGGGGAGAACTCTGAACTCTAAATGACTTAAAATCTAGACAAATGTCTTGGCTTGGATGTTTTTAAGCTGTGACTTACAGTGACCACAAGTTGTCTATTGCTTAAGAGTATGGGTCCAGCCTTTAGAATGCAAAAGCTTCTGGAAAGAAACCAAGCAGGCTCCAACACTAGTGATAGACCTAGTGATGGAATTCCATCAGTGATAGAATTCCAACAGCAACAAAGGAATTCAAAACAATCAAAACCCTTCAGGAGGAATATCTGAAATTGAATGCCACCTATATGACACAGAGTAGAGTGTGTGATCAGAGAATTATTTTAAACAGAACCTCTATTACATGTGCCTCCTCCCTTGCGTTTTCAAGTTGCTGGGGAGCACTGAGCTTCTATTTTATTTCTACATATTTTAATTGCTTTTCCGCTATTGTTTTCAAATTTAAAGAAGGTGTCATGTCCTAAAATTGATGTGGGATTGTACAGATACAGGAGTTATTTTTTAATGAGTTTTTTTTTAACATCATACAAGAAGTCACTTGTGACTATTATTCTTCAAAGTAGGACATTTAAAGCCTTGGAAGGCTACACATTTACACCAGTCATGATAACAAAAATGCAAATAAAAATAGATAATAAATACAGTCATCTCCTCTTATCTACAATTTTGCTTTCCACAGTTACTCATGGTCAGCTGCAGTCTAAAAATATTAAATGGAAAATTCCAGACATTAACAATTCATAAGTTTAAAATTGCATGCCATTCTGAGTAGTGTGATAAAATCTTGGCAGTCCCCCTCCCTCCTGCCCAGGTATATATCATCCCTTGTCCAGTGTACTCACACTGTATACACTACCTGCCTGTTGATCAACTTAGTAGCCATTTTGGTTATCCGATCAACTTAGAGTATTGCAGTGCTTGAGTTCAAGTAATCTTTATTCAATAATAGCTTCAAAGCATAAAAGTAGTGAGGCCAGTAATTTGGATATGCCAAAGAAAAGCCATAAAGGGCTTCTTTTCGATGAAAGTTCTTGAATTGATAAGGAAAATGAAATTATATGCTGACATCACTAAGATCTACAGTAAGAATGAATCTTCAATCTGTGAAACTGTGAAGAAGGAAAAAAAATTCATGCTAGTTTTGCTGTCACACCTCAAACTGAAAAAGTTTCAACCACAGTGTGTGGTAAGTGCCTAGTTAAGACAGAGAAGACATCAAATTATAGAGTTCAGCACTTTCTGCAGTTTCAGGCATCCACTGGGGATCTTGGAACATATCCTTGGAGGATAAGTGGGGGCCAGTATGAAGAACTTACTGAGTACCAATCTCTGGGCCAGGTCCTCTTCTGGGTTATCTGATTTAATCCTCACAACAAAGCTATAAGGTTGGTACTATTAGTATTTGATAGATGAGGAAACTGAGGTCCAGAAGGGATGTTAAATTCAAAACTTTGAAATGCATAGATAGTACACACGTGCCAAATTCTTCTTGGCCTTTAAGACACTTTGCTGAGATTGACACCTAGTCTGTTTGGTTCTAAAACCTGGGCTGATTGTACTGTCCATCCCATCTCCCAGCCAGGCTGGGGAGGGAAAATACAGAGCAGGAAACAAAGACAAACACAAGGCAGAAAGGGCAAAATGCCATGCTGAACACTAACAGGCCAAAATATTGGCATAGATATGGAAATATTAGAATCTGGCTCATGACTGCTTGAAGATGTGTGTGGTGGCTGCCCATCTCCTTGGTGGAATATTCTGGCAAGAACCTGGGTTTGTGTTTCGTCTCAGAGGTGGCTGCCCGTCTGCGGTTACACCACGGCTCATTGACCTGGGCGCTGAGAGGTCCTTGATTCTGGGATGAAAAGAGCCATATGAATGGAACTTTCATGCACTCCTGGGTGCGCCTGCCTGTCAAGTTTGAGGGCAGATCCGCAGGAGCCAGAGCGGTAGTCACGTCCAGCCAGCAGAATGCCTTCTTCTGCATTTGGGGTCTGTCCTCATCCCTCACAAGGCTATGCTAGACTGTGATTTCCCATCCTCTCAACTAACATGGCTCAGAAATACCTTTGCTTCTTCCATTTTTTTTGTACTTTTCATCCTTGGGAAAAAAAAAAATAGTTCCAAGGCATGTTTAAAGATGTCAATATCTACATGTTTTCAACTTACAACTGCCAAAAAGCCTATTGGTTTTCTTTAAAAAAAAATAATTTAATAATCTTTTGTTACCATAGGATTAGTATTTCTCAGACAGAATATGGCAACACTGGAGTGGGGAGCTCAGTGGGCAGAGCACCTGCCTATCATGTGCTAGGCCCTGAGTTTGATCCTCAACAATGCTATATAAATAAAAAAATAAAATTATATTATATTATATTATGCCAAATCATCTTAGCATGATGATAGTATATTTAAACCTACACAAAGCCTAAATCATCAAGTAAGTATTGGATTAAAACTGCAAATTGATTAAAGGTAAAAATTTGATGACTTTTAAGCCAGACACATCAAAATACTGTTGACTTATCTCTATAATAAAATAATTGAGCTCTTCAAAATAGGTACATATTCAAGGAACAGTAAAGTATCAAGGAAATGCATTTCCTGACCTGGAAAAGGAGAGAGGAAGGTGTTGTGTGATTCAGCACAGGGAAACACTCTTCAAGAAGGCACCAGGATATTCCACCTGAATTAGAATAGGTAAGTAGCAAATAGAAAATATGAGAAGCAGTTGTCACAGCAATCACCTCTTAACATGAAAAACCAGAGGTCCCCAGCATCAGGTGCCCACACACATATGTATGCACATGTGTTTGAAAGAGTAAGTGTTGGGGAATATGCCAGAAGCAGAATCTTTGATACTGCGTTAGGCTGAGTGCCCCTTGCCACACTCATACTTGGCAGAGGCTTCCTACTTGCAAGAACAGCTGGGGTAGGTCACTATTCATTTCTTGGGAAAGAACCATTTTGATCGTCACCTTGATCACATGTATGTCCTGAGCACTTGTCACGGATCAAAGCACTATTTCATCCAGTCCTCATATAGTCCTGTAAGGAATGTGTTACCTCTCTTCTCGGGTAGGAAACTAGGGTTTAGAGACATTAAATGACTTGCTAAAGTTACACAGCTAGGAATGAGCTGAAGTAGGGTTTCATGAAAGATTGTGTGAGAGACTGAGCATAAGCAGTCTATGTCTGGGCTCTGGGGTCCAATTAGTTACAATAATAACTCATTGAATGCTCATCCCAGCCCTATGGATTAGATATCATTATTGGCTCCATTGAACAGATAAGGTTGGTGAGACACAGGAAGCTTAGGGAACAGCTTCAACATTATACTAGCTAGAAAATGGTACCTCTGGGATGGGACCGTTATTCTGGCTCCTGAAACCATGCCCTACACCAGTATACCACACTGCCTCCCAATGACTAACTCCCTTCCTTTGCACCATTCTGGGACATTGCGGGAGCATTAGGGCACAAAATCCTTGGCTCAGACTTCCATTCTTACGTTGGACATTTCACCATCAACTACATCAAGCCATTCCTCAGCTGCATGTGCTGCACCAGAGAGCTGGGGCAAGGTACAAGAACAGGGCAGGGACAAGAACAGGCAGCCTGGTCTCTCGATGTTGCAGGACAGATGAGGATGTACAGTGCTTTAAATGCTCATTTGGATACACAAAATATCTTTCCATTTAAAAAATGTATTTGCCAAACATGTTAGGACTTGAATTGTATGTGACAGAAATCCAACTCAAAAGAATGTAAATATGAAAAGGGAAGGTCTCAGCTTACCCAACTAAAAAACCCAATAGTGTTAGTGACTCTATGTTCAGCTCAATCTCAGGGCACAAATGACTTTGGTTTTCTCTGCCTTTCCTGTACCCTTTCAGCTTCCCTCATGCCATGGCCCTGTGTCACCCGCTCTAGACAAGGCCAGGTAAGATGGCCCAGGTATCCATACCCCAAAGGTACTCTCTGCCCTTGCATGTGGCCATGTGCTCTTGCTGGACTAATCACTGTGTCCAGAAGATGTGCTCCTATGATAGCAACACCTGGATTATGTGTCTATCCCTGATCAATCACTGACTACCCTGGGTTATGTGCCAATCTTTTTGGAGAGAGATGAGAGGCGCTTGACTGACAGACCACATGGATAGAAATGATGTTCCCCAAGAAAAGTGTTCTGTGCAGATCCAGACGACAAGGCCACAACAAACAACTGGGTCTTCTAATTTCAGGAATTTATTAGGACAGTTATTTTGGATGCAGCTACTTCTGTGTGAGCAAAGTCAATGCAGAAGAATAACGAACATTTCAGGAGTTTGCAAATACTCTCAAGGAGCATGTGTGGAAATTGTATCTGTTTAAACCTTAGGCTCTAAAGTAAAGGATGTTGGGAATTTTAAAAATGAATTCTAAAAGGCAAAGAGTCAAAGCTTATCTTGCTGGTCTTTGCAAGTAGAACAAGATAGAGTCAAGACAGAAAACCCACAAGCCTCTCACTAACTCTGGGGTGATGTGATTTGCCTGGGTAAGTCTCTAAGGCCCAGGTAAATCTCTAGGTCTGTCCACCCTTCTGGTTACTCCTCTAGGCCTCAGCTCTACAGAAGGCCTCAGGGTGGTGGCCAGGGCCCACCTGTGCCTCTGGGGGCTGAGCTAAGGACTTTTGTTCCAGGGCTTTCCTCTGCCTCACATGGGCATTAAACTCACATCTTTTTAATCCCCATTTTCCAAAAACAGCAGTAGACTCTCCTCCCCCACAAAGCAAATAGAAAACAGCACATTCTAGGAAGGCCCTCCCTGACCGATGTTTGTGCCCATGTCATTACTAAATATTCCCGTTTCCAACGGCTGCCCACGTCTCCCTTAATGACTGCTCTATTTCAGCAGCCGGCCCTCCATAAATCTTCTTGGGCCTTCTGCCCTAAACAGGCCTCTTCTCACCCGAGGCAGCCTCCTTGCCAGCCGTGTAAACACTCGCCAGCTCCTGGCAATGCTCTGGCGTGCCCGGCCTGGCCTGGGCATTTATGACATTGCAGTCAGTTGACAGTGGGGCTGCCTCCTGCCCAGGGCTCAGATAGGATCAGGTCCCTGTGACCCACATGGGAAGCATTCCCCAGGCAGGGTTGTAACAAGGCATTTATGGAGCTGAGACAGCCCCCAGGCAAAGCTGGGCAAAAGGTGTGGTCTGAGACATTTCTGAGGTATTAATGTATGTTTCCTTCTCTGTGTTTTTCCCTCCTCCACCCTATTTGCAAGCAAGTAGTTGGGATTGTTTTTTTCAATCCTTTACCTCAGGGATTTGGCTCCACTAAAAGCTCAAAGTGTGTGTGTGTGTATGTGTGTGTGTGTGTGTGTGTGTGTGTGTGTGTGTTTAGGAATAGGATCTTATTCTAAAAACCCTCAAGCAACCTAGACAGGTTTTGCTGGAAGTCCCCAAGCAGAACTAGAACTGTCTTGAAAGAGAGGTCTTCAGGACATATGGATGCCCATTGCAGACATTTCCAGACCGGATGATGCTACAAGGACCTATAGGACCCCTCAGCTTGATGGATACCACCGTTACACCATCATGATGGATAGGAATATAGTGGCCCCACCACACCCCTGCATCCTCTCTGACTTTTGAGAAATAGAAAGAGGGATCTCTGATTCCTCAGCAGAAATGACCCTCTACCTCATCTGCTGGAGACTCAGAGTCATCTGTAAGTTTATTTGAAGATGTGACAGGCCAATCAAGATATCCTTCAGAATCTATATGACAATAGGAAATTATAAGGTAGCAGATGGAATCAAGGTTGCCAATCAGGTGAGCTTGACATAGGGAGACTCCAGGATGATGCCTGGTGGGCTCAATGTAAACACAGGGGTCCTCAAAAGTGGAAAAGGAGGTGGGAAGAAGGGAATCATAGAGATCAGAAGATGCACTGTCGATAACTCAGAAGATGAAGGAATGCAGATGCCCTGAAGGAGGCAAAGACAGGGATTCTTTGCTAGATCCTCTGGAAGGAATGTGGCTCTATCTAAACCCATGTGGTACTGTAAGATGATAAATCTGAGGTTTAAGTCACTAAGTTTGTAGGGACTTGTTATAGCAACCATAGAATGTGAATACAAAAGACAGCAAATGATATTTCTTACTTACTTGGCTCCCTACCACTTCATGGTTTCTCCCTTCCCTGTGTTTCCTCAGAAGGCTCCATTAGCTCATGTCCTAGGGGCTCTACTAATGTTCAGATCTGCATAGATCAACTTGGTAAGCAATCCGTGTGCCGGCTATGTGCAGAATGCTGTGGGATACAGTAGGGTTGGAAACAAGAAGATGGCCTGGCCCCTGTCCTCAGGAAAGTAAGCTAGGAAGACAGACAAACACACATGACAACTAACGTGGGCATGAGGCAGGCCACAGCAAGTGTGGTTCCAGAAGAATGAAAAGTGCTATGAGTGTAGTGGGAAGAATGAGATACATATCAGCTGGGAGAATCTCAATTACTCATCTCCTTTGAGGACAAAACCCAAGGCAGGGAAAATCTCCCTTATGTAGAAAATCAGTGGCTACTGTAGTCCCCCAAGACCCAGTTCAAACCACTCCTGTCTTCTAAGCATCAATAATGTCCCTTCAGTTGGGCATGGCTGGTCCACTTACATCCATCAAGGCTGTTGTCACTGATCACCCCATATCATAGTTAATTTCCTATATGTCTGCATCCTCTGCTGGACTCACAATTCCAGGAAAAAGAACTCTGACTTGTTTATGATCTCAGCAAAAGTGCCTAGTGTCGGGGCTAGAGTTGTGGCTCAGTGGTAGAGCGCTTGCCTTGCACGTTCGAGGAGCTGGGTTCGACCCTGAGCACCACATAAAAAAATAAAAACAAAGGTATTGTGTCCAACTACAACTTAAAAAAAAAAAAATGCCTGGTGTCTGAAAGAGAATGCACATTCTAAGAGAGTTGAGTGAATGAATGACAGATGGATAGATGAATGAGCAGACAGACATCTCAGACCTAACATGTTCAAAACATGAACTCTGACTCCCCACACTCTTCTTCCCTTAACCCAGTAAACAGCTGACACCGCCATCCATATGTCTAAGCCAAGAACCTTGGCGCCAGGTTTGATTCTTCTCTTTCCTCACACCTCCCATCCCACCAATCATTGCAACTCCAAAATATACCCCCAGTTCCACCCCATCCTTCCACCAGCCTCACTGCCATCCAATTCAGGGTCATGTCATCTCACCTCCCTTACGCAATAGCTTCCTAACCTGTCTTCCTGCCTCCAACCTCGCCCCACCCCCAATCCAGCCTCCACTTAGAGCCAGAGTGATCTTCCTGCAGAGCCCAGTGTTATACTTGGCCTTTGTTGAGAGCCCTCCCTCCAGAGAATTTCCACAGCCCTTGCCATTGAATCCAAATATCTAGTTGCAGACTAAGGCAAGCCAATCTTGTTCCTGCCAGAAGTGCAGTCCCTCCATTACACACTGGTCTCCTCTCAGATCACTTTTCTGCAGACCTCCAGCCTCCTGAAGTTGCCTTCAGCATGCCAAACCGTCTCCTCTCTTGGGCACTCTTTCAGAAATGGTCTTCCTTCTGCCCTCAGCTATTCCCTTCTCATCGTTTGGGGTTCAAAGTCAATTCCACTCTTCACAGTCTTCTCTGAGGATCCCCTCCAAATTACCACTAAACGGCACACTGTCTTATTGACTTACTACTTCAAAACTATCCTATGTGTTGTCCACTTCTTGCCTTGCCAGAATGTTGGCCCCAGAAAGCAGAGCCCTTTCTTGCCTTGTTCTGTGCTATATCCATTGTGTCCAGTATCAGACCTGGCACATAGTAGAGCTCAACAAATATTAGTGGGATAAAAGAATGCCTGGTAACCTCTTTTTGCCCCTTTTCCAGAGAAAAATCTGTGCATTGGTTTCAATAAGCTACAATACCAGTGCTGCCTGCTATAAGGAAAGTCGAATTTGAAGAGTATTTGCTATGATTGGTTTCTGTGGTGCTTAACGTCACTTCTACTATCTATGCAAGTAACAGGGAGACTGGAGGAGGTTAAAACAGTGGAGAAGCCCCTTCGAGGAATGGAAACGTGATAGAATCACAGTTCCCACCCTAAGTCATTTTAAGTCCTTAATGCTTTGAGACAATTAAGAGAGCAAAGGAAAAAGGGCCTACATAATTCTCATTTCTTAGGCTCCGCAGTCTTAGGCTTCATAGTATTGATAGTGTTAGCAACTAATTAAGAAATCTTGACATTACTCAAGATAGATATAATTGAAATGGAATTTGAGAGAGACTTTAGATATCTGTAATAAGCTTAAAGTCAAGTACTAAGAAAAGGGGTCCCTGATCAGTCTTTCTGAAGAAACCAGGGACATTCAAACAGATTTGCCCTGGAACCACTCAACAGAGTTGTGCTGCTACTAAAAATGAATGGAATTGTCCATTTGTGTTACGTGGGATGGGGGTGAGGGCTCTGTTTTGCAAATTGTTGACCTGCACTTGAAAAGCCTTGTGGAAGAAGCAGTGTTTGGGCTCAGTCCCCGGGGAATACTAAGAGACTCTCTATGGGAAAACTAGGGGATGTTCCCCAAAATGGAGGTGTTCTATAGGCAGTGTGCATGATCTCATTTGGTATTTGTAATGTGACTAAAATCTGAGCTCTAGCTAGATAATCATCAACATCTGGTTGAAAATAATAAAATGTCCACCATGCTAATTATTATGTTAATTATTAAAAAAGAGCAGGCTCAGGGATTCCCTACCATTTTCTGCCCTAAAACACTTAAAGGTTACCCTGTTGTCCAACTTACCAGTGGCTTCCTGGGGGAACAGGACAGGAGGGGAACTCAGCCCTTGGGTGTGGGTGGGACAGACACCATCTGAGAAAGCCCTCTGGGTGATTCTCGTACCCTCTCCTTGAAGTCATGATTCCCCCCTTCCCCACCAGAAAAATCCCTGCACATATCAATTTTATTCAATTTACATTTTAAAAAGATCTGAGGAAAGCAAATCAGTGATTCCCTGGAGCTAAGAGTGGGAGGGACTTGTAAATGGGCACAGAGGACATTTTCTGGGACAGTGGAAGTCTTCCAAAACTGGTTTATAGTGACAGTTGCACAACTGTGTTAGGAAGACTCACCCAACTCTACATTGAACCTGGGTGAATTTTATGGTATGCAAATGATACCTCACCAAAGCTGCTAAAAAGTGGATCAACAATCTGTATGTGTAGCCAGAACATCCAAACCAGCTCACCTTCTCCACCCACCTTCTCTGCATTCCCACATTCCCTGTTATCTTGATGAATGGTGTCACAGCCACGCTGAGCGTCCACCATCTTTTGTCTTCCCCACCTACATCTGACCAGTTCTACCTCTTGAATATCTCAGGAATCTGTTCACTTCTCCCTGTCCCTCACGCCAATACCTGCTTGGTCAGGCTGTCACAGTTTCTCCTGAAAGGTGGTGATGGCCTCCTGATGCTGGCCCTGCCCTCACCTCCCGGTGCACTTTCTCCTCTAGGAAACTCCTTCACCTGCTCCCCTTCATCCCTGGGACAAAACTCCAGCTCCTCAGCAGGGCACAGTTTACAGGACCCATGACCCAGCATCTGTTTATTTGCCTAGGCTTATCACTTGGCAAACCAAATGTAAAGCCGTATTGACCTACTTAGCTGTATCTATTCCCTGGAACAAGATAAGGTTTCCTTCCCGCCTTTGCTCACACAGCATTCTCTCTACCCACCAATCACGACTCTGACAGAGACAGGTGTTTGCTTCTCAGTGGTTCCTCTTCTTCTTTGGTAACCACACTGGCTGTTACCTGGCATGCTGCCATGCAAAGACCTCTTTCCCTAGCCTCCCTTACAGCTTTGTGGAACAACATAATAAGTTTTTTCGATGAGAAACGTATAACATATCAGAAGTTCTTCTTACAAAAGAATTCTTTCCTTCCCTTCCACCTTTATGCTGCTTGGAATGAAGATGTCATGGCTAGAGTACTTGCAGCCATTCTGGATCAAAAGGTAACCTGGGAGGATGGAAGCTATGTACGACCGTGCAATAAGATAGTGGGTCTTGGATTGCTGACACTATAAAGCCTCCATATCACCTCTTTACTTTGATTATGTGAGAAAAATCAGCTTTCACACTAATCATTTTATTTTAGATTTTTATTATTTGTAGACAAATAAGATCCTAACTTCAATGAAAAGAGTTCTTTCATGCACCATTTTAACTGGTTGACTTCCTCTTCTCTCCATCTAACCCTTGTGTTTCCTATAACATTCAGTTAAAGGGTCACCAACTTTGGGAAGCCATTCTGGCCTCCCAAAGGCAGGTCAGAGGCCCTCCTTTGACTTCTGGAGCACCCCCACCCCCAGCGCTTCTTCCCATCAGGCACTGTGTTATGAATCAAATCTGACCACATTTTGCCCATATCACAACATTCCCTACAGGAACAGGAGGCCCCTTCCTTCCTTTTTGTATGCCCTGCACCAGGCATTGTGCCTGGCACAACAGGTTCTCAATGCATTTGCTGGATAAGAAACTGTGTTTAACACCCAAGTGATTAACCCAGGTGGAAAAATCATGCTGCAACCTTGAAAGGGAGCCAAGTGAGCAATCACAGCATTTCAGTTTTATGTCAACTCCACCCCTCAATGTATCTGTAAAGGACAGATCCACATCGATTACATATATTAATAATTGTCACAGAGACAATAAAAACTTCCCATGCTATAGCAAGAAACATGAATTGGTAAAATGTTAAATAACTCAAAATGTTTTTCTCACAGCACCTAAGAACATACTGCAAATTTACTAACCCAAGGAGGAAAATACCAAGAACACAAAAAGAGAAAATGACTCCTCTATGATGACTTAGGGGAAAAAATAAAATAAATGTTCTGACTGGTAAGTACATTGATTTGAAATAGATTCCCATCTAGTGACAGATGCCACCTACCTGAAGGTGCATTATGCTCACAGATCTCAGTATGCCAGGTTGGATACTTAAACCATTATTTTGGGTTTCATGATCCAATAAGCCATGGGAACCAAAGTGGAAATTCAAGATCTTAAAGCTCAAATGAATCTCAGACTGAGGGAAGGGGTTACAAATAGAAGTAATTGTGAAATAAAATTGAAAGCTGAATTGGAGTCAGGTTGAAGTTGGGGGTGGACAATACCCCAAAGGAATGTGGAAAAGACACCGCTTCTGAGAATGAAAAGCAACAGCTTGAAACTTGTTCTGGGCATCACCACAACCGATTTCAAAGGCACAGCAGTGTTTACAGCAAGGGTGATCTCATCTGGAAGTGTCTGTTGATACTGACTTGGATTGCATGGGAAAGCATTTTCGTTCCTTGCAGGATTTCAGCATCCATGTTATGAGCATGAGCGAATGTCTTGCATGTGAGCCTAAATTGTGATATTTTAATGTGCCTAACCTCTGATAAAATCATGCAAGGTGTCGCAGCAGGAAACTGAACCCCAGGGAGGCTATTAGCAATTTAGCATCTCATTTCACATGGGAATGTAAATGCCACTGTACTCCCTGCACTCATAGACTCAAGTACTGACAATGGTGCTCCATGCCACATTGGGTTCTGTATTTTCAATTCACCCACCTGCATTATTTGACTTTTCATTTCCTCCTCCATCTCTTTCCCTCCTGGGACTCTCCAAGTAGCAGAGGTCTCTCAGAGGGCTTGTTAAGAGAGGGTGTGAAGGTGTGTGACTAGCAGCTCTGTATGCTGAAGATATAGGAGAATCCATTTAGGAATGAATATTGCCTTTTCACAGGCTCAGGGGTAGGGTAGGGTATGGAGTTGGGTGTGGGGTAAAATTAAACTCCAAGCTAAAGTGTCAAAGATTCTGTAATTCTTGGGGTATTTGCCTCCAGATATTGGGGGTGGGTAGCAATGATAACTTGCTCAACACCTACTCCTGGCCCCAGACAACTGAAAACCTCAGACTTAGAAAACGAGAGATGGGGGCAGCCAGTTCAGGTACATATATCACAGAAGCTCTGAAGCAGCATCTTCAATCCTTTTGGTTCTTAGGATGTGATTGTTAATTCCATCACACTTGCAAACCACCACAAAACCAACACACTTCACCTACTTGGACTAATAAGGAGAAAATGATTCGGAATCAGTGAAAAGTTTGAAGGTAATCAATGACATATTTTATTTATTTAAAGAAACATTCTTTACTCACTAGGGCAATGAAAAACACCTATTGCAGTTAGGTGATTATAGATAAAGATAAGGTACTAAATATTTCAAAAATCTAGAAGAAAGGATTTTGAATAGTTTACCACAAAGCAGTGATAAATGTTTGAGGAGACAGATAAGCGTACCCTGTTTGAACATCACACAATATATATATATATGTATCAAAACATTACATGGTACCCCATAAATGTTTATAATTTTTATGTGCCAATTTAAAAAAAGAACAAAGCAAAACTCAGAAAAAAGTAATGTATTTTGTAAGAAATAATGAGAATAGCTGTAGTAAACTTTATTTTTTTTGCATGATCTTTTATCTTAGTTCCTATTAAAATATTAAAGATCCTACAGTCTTTAAAAATTTAATTTGAATTGGAAGGCAGAGGCCCTGTTAATTAGCACAGTGGCCTTGTCCCTAATAAATATAAATATGTGTATATATTTATTTTTAATTTAATTAATTAATTAATTTATTTATTTATTTATGTTACTGGGGTGTTTTGTCACTGAATTACATCCCCAGTTCTTTTTATTCTTATTTTGAGATGGGTTCTTGCTAAATTGCTGAAGGCCTGTTAAGTTGCCCAGGTTGACCTCCAACTTGTGATCCTTCTGTCTCAGCCTCCTAAATCACAGGCATGCTCCGCCACACCCAGCTGTCCACTAATATTAACAGCAATACTAGAACACATAAGTAAGCCTGGTGTCAGTCATGTGGCTTTCATGTATTATATATCTTTTTCACAATACGACAGTAAAATAGACTTTGATCCCATTTTACAGATTGAGAAACTGAGAAGAAAATTAAGATTACACAGCTAGCCAGTGGTGGAGCTGGAGTTTGTACCTACTTAGAAAGTTACATCTGTTCACCTGGATGCTGGCTTCCCCACTCAGCATTCAAAACCTCAACTTTGATGACCTTTGTTTCTCACCTGGTAGATAAGGTTTAGGCCTAAACAGCCTCTGTGTCACCTGCTGCTATAAAATATTCAATTTCCTAGTTCCTGGATAGATCCTGCCTTGGTTGCTAATTGGAGGTGTTTCTGAAGAGTCATTTCATCATACATAGGAATCAATGTTATAATTCATAATGAAATGTTTGTGTTTGTAAATGTGTGCTTCTAGATGCCAGAGATCCCTGAGAGGAGGTTGGTCTTCCTGACATCTTGTTCACACTATTAATTTGTTTGGTAAACCTTTTTTTTAACGAGGGAAAAAAAAAAAAAAGAGAGAGAGAGAGAGAATCTGCCTTGTCCTCTGCTTGTTCTAGAGTCAATAACATCAGTATTGCTTGGTAACTCATAGAAGGTCACATTTCTGCGGCTGGCTCCAGACCTGCTGAACAGAAAGAGGTATGTAGGGGGCCTCAGCATTCTGAATTTGAACAAACCCCTTCCTTCAGAGCCTTCTAATGCACACTCAAAAAAGTTTAGGGATGCTGGTTTAGGATCACCAATTTTCACTTTGGGGGCACCTGAGTGAATGAGGTGTTCCTAAAATGTTGACTGGGAGCCAGGGTTAGCAGACCGGAAATCCATTAGATTAATAATAGAATGCCATTTTCAGATACTAAAGTATTTCTGGGTGCCATCTCCCTTGCAGGGGAGGACTGCAAAGAGAGGGACATTCTGGTAGACTGGAAAGGCAGAGGGTGGGGCTCGGGCAGCCCGGGGATGGTGGGAGGAGAGGGGAAGAAGGAGGAGTCGGGAGCCCCTGGGCCTCACAACCCATCTGGTTGGAAACATCCCGCAGTGCCCCGAGCCACAGGAGCCTGAGCCAATTACAAGTTTACATAATAGAACAAGTCTCCCGGGCCTCCCCTCCTCCGCCCCACCCCTGCCGGCTTTGGGGATGGGGCAGGAAACGCTTTCTCTGAAATTCAGGATTGATCTAGGATGGAAGGTGCCTTTTCTGGGTTTACAGCTCGGGGCCAGTTCCCCATCTGAGAAACTTCTTGGGTCCTGCTTGGGTCCTTGGTGTTCTACAAACCTCCGGTGCCTCGCAGCCCTTTCTGCGCCTGGGAAGGGGCCCCCACTTAAGTCCCGGAGCTAAAAGAGCAGGCGTCTGGGTCGGAGCGTTCACGCGGCTTCCCCGTGGCTCGGTGTGAACTCGCGGGCGTTTATGTAACTCCTGCCCTTCACGCAGGATCGTGTGACACACTGAATCACGGAGGATGGGGGAGAGGAGGAAAGAGGAGGGGAGACCGGGGGCCAGTGACACCCCGCCCACGTGACCCGTCAGATGCCAGCGTTCTAAGTTTGCACGGGCTCTTTTACCGTAAGGCTGAGGGCTTCTAATCAACATCGGTTCGCAGCCATCCCTGAGTGACATTTGATATGAGCCACAGCTAAAGACTAGGAAATGGCAACGTGGATGATGATGGAGGAGTGGGGGCGGGGTGAGGGAACGCGGCTCCAGACGCCTCTGATTTTGTTTGGAACCGGCGGGGGTTAGGCTGAGTCAAGGAAACCTACTGCAAAATTGTCAGGGGAAGACAAGGTCTCTTCTCTAGAGGCCTTAAATTCCTCTGGACTGGAGGCAGAGACTCCTGGAAAGACAACAGCCCACTCAAGCTATGCTCCTTATTTGTGGATTGGTTTTAGAAGTTGCATGAGATCTGTCTGGACACCCCTTCAGGTTTAAAGTGCGAGTTCAATGATCAGCTAGTTGCCTGTCACAATTTCCCTAGGCTCCAGCCTAAGGACCAGGGACCAGTTCCAACCCTCCCACCAGGGAATCTGTTAGGTTGCAGAGTCTCTGCTGCATCTCGACCTCCAGAAGGAGATTGTACCTGGAGGATATGGCCAGGCCCCCAAGAACACAAGCTGTGGAGAAAAGTGTCCTGGCCACTGAGGGAAGGAGACTATCACAGACCTTATGTGTCTTCCTGCTGTATTCTGGAGTTGGGGGCGTGAAAAGTCTTTGACTTTTCATTAGTTTTCATTAGCTTAAGTATGGGAAGCTGACCTTCCAGACTCAACACAATGGGAATCAAAAAGGGATGAATATGACACCCTGGACTATACTACTACCATGCCATAGCATCACAAGCACATCCAGCTGCCATGTGACTTATTTATTTAAAAAAAGGTGGAAGGGGTTGGGGTGTAGCTCAGAAGTAGAGCTCTTGCTTAATATATGTGAGGCCCTGAACCCAGCACTGGAGGGGGGGTGCCTGCTGGGAGAGGGGGTGGGGGGGAGAAGGGAGGAAAAGAAGAAAGACAAGGTGGTTTTTAATAGTTAAATGAAACCAACAAACAAAAAGTCAGCTCCTTCCTTTCACTGGCAACAGTTAACTCCGCAAGAAATTTCCTCACTTAAAAGAAAAACAAACGAAGTAGGGTGGTAGGCTTTTAAAAGAAGGAGTAGAGAGAGCTCTGGTGAGTGAAATCTGCCTTTATTTACTTTAGGGCCTTGTTAAGACACATTTGCCTTGAGATAAAAGGTTTTCTTTTGGGACAATCCCAAAATGACTTTGCTTGATTCAATTAAATAAGACCTAATGAAAGAGAAATCCAGCTTTGAGATAGGCATCATCTCACCAGGTGAGTTGTAAATACATTCTGACCAGGTTTAAGAGGCGAGCTCTTGAAAATTTAATCTATTTTAAAAATGCATATCCTTGCCACAAATTGCTTTGAAGAAGATCGCTGCACTGATTGCATGCTGAGATAATTATTCTGTATCACCAGTTAGAGAACAAGATTTTTTTTGATAAATACTACAGTGTCAGTCTTTGTTAATGATTTGGGAGGGGAAGGAGAGAATCCCAGAAGGCTGAGGCTGGCTTTATTTGCCTGCTTCCTTTCTCTGAACTCAGGCTGTGGGAACTGGTAGAGTCTTGGACTTGAGCTTTGAACCTATTGAGTAACCTCTGCTCACCTGTCCAATCTCTAGTCCTCACATGAAAGTGAGATTTATACACACCTGAGGTATACAGGTGGTACTGAGTCTTCACCCTCTTGTCCTTGAGACCAGGCTTTGTGATTCTGAGCAGTAGGATGCTCCTACTTTCCCTCTTTAAGGACTAGCTCCCTGGGGGCTCAAAGAGTGGGCTGAGGAATCCCTTCAGTGAATGAATCTATGCTAGTATGTTGCTGGGTGGTGATGAGGGAGAGCCCCACCCTTCCTTCCATTTTGGATAATGTGATAGTTCAGGGCTCACACATAGAGGGGCATATTTCTCCCAGTGCTTGGTCCCACTGAGCCTGGATATGACCTCACAATCTTTCTTAGAACTGCATTATGAATCCTTTTGTAGCTTCATTCTTCAAAAGCGTTGATGAGGAACCCATTATAGGCCAAGTACTGATCTGATACAGATAGAGAAAGGCATATGATGGATGAATGGGAGCAAAAGCAAAGCTGTGGGCTATAAAATAAATGAAAATGGGCAATGGCTAGTGATTGGATAATGATTGGGAGGGGTAATTTTAGATTTGATTGTCATGGTGAGCCTCTCCTTGGAGGTAATAGGAAGGTTTTCTCGAGAGCCACAGGGGAAAGCTGGTCAAAAGGTCAGTGAATACAAATGCCCTGGGGGCAGGAGTGAATTCAGCAAGGTTGAGGATCAGAATCCGGAGTTGGACTTCGTGAACCACCCTTGAAGCAAGTCCTTGGCATTTATGAGGTTTCCTTTTGTGTTCTCTAACTCCTGGTTTGTTAACTTTTCCTGACTGTGACCAAAATCCCTGACGAGAACAAGTTAGAGGAGGAAAGATTTATTTTGGCTCATGGTTTCAGAGGATTCAGTCCCTGGTTGGTTGATTGGCTCCAAAGCAGAGACTTTAGGGTGGAAGGGCACGCTTCCAGGGCATGTCCCCAATGACCTACTTCCTCCAACTAGATTCCACCTCCCAGTAGTCTGTTCAGCTATCAATGGATTAATCCACTGATGAGGTCAGAGCCTTTGTGATCCAACCACTGCAGAGAGCTCCACTTCTGAACCTTGCTGTATTGGGGACACATGAGTTTTTGTGGGGATGTTCCAGAAACAAACTATAGCACATATTTATTGGGCTGAGTGAGACTCCCAGGTGTAGAGCAGGGTCTGCAGCCCCATATGGCTGCTCACCTTCACCCAGATAGCATTTCTGGTGAAGGAATGGGCAGATGGCATTTCATGGGAGGTGTGTGAGGAAGCATTCTAGTATGATGGCCAGGAGAATGAGAAGATCCTCATTCAGGTCACAGCTCTTTTTACTGACTTTCTGAACCACAAATTATTTCACATATTCTATGCCTCACTTTTCCTATGTAGGTAAAACTCTTCATAGGAGAGAAAACAATTCACTGAACAGCTAAGTCACCAAACAATTAATTCAGCAAATTTAGTAATTTACCAGAACATTAAACAGTTTTTCACATATTAAATGAATATGAATATTCTTCAAAAACATATATATATATATATATATATATATATATATATATATATAGTTAGTTAGTTAGTTACAATCTATGTAGCATATTAATAGATTCCTCATGAATATTGCCATTTAGTTTAATCAAAATAGAGAAAAGTATTAGGAAACAATTCCCTCCTCTATATGATTAAAACATTTCCAGCAATAATCATAAAGTGAAATGAATAACAAAAATGGTATGAAAAATGCAAACAATGAAAATTTCCTTGAATTTAATATTTGTTTATGTGATCTTTCAGTAAAAAAGAATAAAAGTAAAGAGGATATTGTTGTGCAAAAAAGGGAAAAATCTGATTATCATTTTTTACCTTCTTAAGATTAATAATCTTTATTTTGCATAGATAATTGTTCATTCTCTGAATGAATCTTAATACAAGCAAAATAATCTAAAAGAGGTAAATTTAGGCAAATACCATTGTTGTAGCAATTTATTTCCTTGATTTATCCTTTTGTTTAAAGCAAACAACAATTATAAAAGAATATATTTCAATGTCAAATTCAGTAAAATATTTCATGTATGTACTAGATAAAATTTGCACTCATGAAAAGAAAGTGTTATGCCTTGTACTTCTCACTGTTTAATTGTCTTAAATTTTAAAACACAAATAAAAGCTCATGTGGTTGCATAGAATGAGAGAATTGAAGTATCTCCAGTTCTGTTTTCCTTTTATATAATCAGTTTACTATCAGTGTTTACTTTGAATCTACACTTCAAAAGCAGGTATATGTCAATTGACAAAGTCATGCTATGTACATATGTAAATATACCACAGTGAAGTCCACATTTATGTATAGCTATAAAGCATCACTTTAAAAAAAATGAATAAATAGAACGAAGAGCAGTAGAGGAAGGGGAACAGGGGAGGGAGGAGGGGAGGAAAAGAGGGACTGGGGACTGAAGGGAAGCAAATTATATTTCATGCATGTATGGTTATGTCAGAATGAACCCCACAGTCATGTAGAACTATAATGCACTATTAAAAATATAGTTTAAAAAGCAGGTATAAGTAGTAGCAGAAAATGCCAGTGGGCAGCTCTAAATTGTTACAGTGACAACCTTCTCAAACAGAACCCTGATAGCAGGGGAGTGCCATGCAGGATGGACTGGGATTGTGAATTCCCTGAATTAACTTCCATATAGAATAAGATTGATTAAAGGATAAGTAATAGGAATATTTTAATTTAAAGCTTGCATACATAGAGATGCCCCTCAACTTATGACCAGAAAAAAAAAAAAAACAGCATAAGTTGAAATGCATAAGACTAACATGCATTCAATAGATTTAACCTAGCAAACTCCCTAGCTTAGCAACACAACATGTGGTAAAGTATCAGTTGTTTACTCTCATGCTTGCAGGGAAGACTGGGAGCTGTGGCTTGTTGCCACTGCCCAACATCTGAAAGAGAATGGTACTGCTTATCGCTAGCCCAGGAAAAGGTCAAAATTCAAAATTCCACATACAGTTTCTATTGAATGCATATGTCTTTTGCACTATTGTAAAGTGTAAATCAAACAGTTGTGCGTGGGGGACAGGCTGTACTTCACTCACCTCAATGATGATCCCTGCAACTGTTAAGAAAAACCAAACAAATGTTTGGGGAGGGGACGTATATTTCATCATAGACATTATTTAGAACTGTCAAGACATGACACTGCAAAGAGAAGATTGATTACAGTTGGTTTTATTCTTGCTTTTAAATTCTCTGTGGACAAGGTATCTCTCCTACCACTTTGCCCTCAGTGAATTCATTAGCCAGTTTTCCAATTCCTCTTTATAACTGTGATACTTGAAACAGATATTACAAGGTACTACAAGACAGTAGAGTATCTGTGTGTATCAAGGAGGACTTCCTTGAAGAAATAATTTTTTAAAAATTTAATACGATTCACTTATCGGAAAATGCATCTTTGGGGTACAGGTACAGGGTGCAGTTCAGTGGTTCTTAGAATTTTCACGGAGTTTTGTAACCATCATTAGTATCTAATTTTAGAACATTTGCATTAATCCCCAAAGAGTTCTGATGAGCTGTCACTCTGCATGCCCACTCCCCTCCAGCTGCTGCAGCCACTACTCATGTGTTTTATGTGAAGAGATTTTTTTTTTTTTTTTTTGTACCAGGGATTGAACTCAGAGGCACTAAGCCACTGAGTCACATCCCCATCCCCGCCCCTATTTTCTGTTTTATTTAGAGATGGAGTCTTACTGTAAGAGTTGCTTAGCACCTCACTTTTGCTGAGGCTGGCTTTGAACTCTCAATCCTTCTGCCTCAGCCTCCTGAGTCACTGGGATTACAGGTGTGCCCCACCACGCCTAGTGAAAAGATGTTCTTGAGGTGAAATCTGAGGCGTAAGTAGAAATAAGTTGCCATCTAATGCCCCCCATAACCACTTTGATTATTTTCTGGTGTGTTCACTCACTGTTGTTTATGCAAATACATGCTAATGTAAACATGCCATCTTCTCTCTTGCTTGCAGAAAAGATAGCGTAGTTTTTTTAAAAAATTAATTAATTTTTAAAAATTTGTTCTACTTAAGGGTAGCATAGTTTTAAAATGTGCTTCCCTCACTTACTATTCTATGGAGAATTTTTCCTATTAGGCTATAGAGAGACCCCAATTCATTTTTTAAAACAGTTGCATGGTATGATGTGGTTTATTTAATCATTCTCCAATTGATGAACACTTGAGATGTTTCACACTTTTTGCCTCTTACAATAATGAATCTCATTCACGCATAATTTTATCCATTAGCAGCTGTATTAGAATGCTCAGAGGCTGGACCACTGAGCACAGGTAGTGAGTTAACCTTTTCAATATATGTTTGAGCACTAGATTGTCCTACAAGACAGCTGAGCCATTTTGTTTTCGGTCACTGCATTGCCCACAGACTCAATGGCAGAGTGTCTTCTCAAACTTTTTGATGGATGAAGAACAGTATCCCAGGATAGTTTTTTGCATTTTTTTTTTGCATTTCCTTCATTAATCATAAATTTAAGATCCATTGGTATTTCTTTTTTGTGGAATCTCTATTCCAATCCTTTGCCCATTTTATTGAGTTACTGGTTTTTTATACTCTCAATTTCTGGGAGCTCTTTACATATTGGGCAGAAATGAATTCCAAATATATTTTTTTATTGGTCTTTTGACTTTTCTATGGTAGTCTTTACTTCTCTGGAAAGTATAAACGATTATTTTTACACAATAAAACTTCTTTTTCACTTCTGGATCTTTAAACCATATGTAAGACATCTCCACTGCAAGCTTCCAGAGATATTTGTCCATGTTTCCTTCTTACACTTTAATAATTTCATTTTCATGTCTAAATTTCAATGTATTTGGAGCTCATTCTTTAAGGGATGGCTGTGCATTCAATAAGCTGTTCATTGAATAAGCTCAATCTTCATTGGATGGCTGCCCACTCATTCCAGCACCATTTATTAAAAATGTTAACAATATTTACCTCCACTGAAATGAGATGCCTTCTAAATTCTTATATGTCTCTGGGTCTACTTATGGATTTTTTATATATACTTGGTACTATGATTTAAATGTGGTTTGTCTCCTACAAAACTCATTGAAATTTGATTGCCATTGTTGGGATTGAGAGGCATGGTCTTTTAGAGGTGATGAGGTCATTAAGAGGGACAAATGCCTTTCTCACACAAGCAAGTTCTCATTTTCATAGGACCAGATTAGGTGCCAACGAGTGGGCTGTTAAATTACAGCTGCCCCTCCTGGTTTGTCTCTTCCACACATGCCATCGTTTGCCTTTCTGCTTTCCCTAATGAGTTGAAGCAGCATGGGGCCCTTGCCAGCACCCTGCTCTTCAACTCCCTGACCTCCAGAACTAGGAGCCAAACAATAACAAAACAAAAACCACCACCAACAACAAAAACAACAAACAATAAACAAAACAAACAAACAAACAAAAATTTTCTTTCCTTATAAATTACCCAGTTTCAAGGATTTTGTTATAGCAACAGAAGTTGGCCCGGGACATTTCACCATTTCCTCACTATTCAATGGTAAAGACTTGATGATATGTTTTTCCTAGAGGGTTAGTTCCCATATCACTGCACTTTTTTGTCCAGTTTTCCTGCTCAGTTTTACTTATTTGTTTTTCCCCATGTAAACATTACAATCAACCTGCTTAATGGCAGGTAAAGAAGTAGGTCTCTTCTTCAGGATTATGTTACATTTCTCCTGGTTTTTGGATTCATTCACCCCTTAGTTGCTGCTATGCACACACTGGGGCTCTTCATTTGCTCTTTGGATCCCTTTTTCCCCCGGTCAATGCATTCCTTGAGACTCATCTCTACCAAGTTCCCCCTCATCTGCCCTTTTATATTAGCATATTCCAGGACACGTGCAGAGCCTATGAAGATAGACATTGCTCCTGGTGGTCTTGGGATGTTCCCTCTATCACTCTCACACCCTGGAGAGAGGACAGGGCTCCTAGTTTGCCCCTACTTAGTGTGGACTGATTAAATTGAGCACAGCCGACAGCCAACAGATGTGTAGTAGGGGTGAGGGACTAACCCAGAGACACCTCTGGAGTCAAGGCTCAGGGCAGAGAGGAAATTACAAGTTGATCAGCTGCATCTGTTTCTGCATTGACCACTTTTAGGAAGATAAGTAACATAGTAGCATTCTAATAGAGAGTGCTTTGGACATTTCCTCAGTTAGGGAACCAGTCTTAGGGAAAAGGAAATAGAAAGTGGAGGCTTTGGTTTATTTTCCCTTAGAAGTCATCCATTCATGAGTTTTCTGCCTGCTGGACCACCCACTTCCTCCAGGGAATTGGGAGAAATGAAGCAAATATGCTCCTGGGACGGGAATCCCAAGACTCCTGTCTAATTCATCAGAAAGATCAGAACAGAGACCTTCACCCTTTCCTTACCAGGACCACAGCAATGTTTATGGTAGAGAATATGAAGTCAAAACCCCTAAATGGTAAAACGTGAAAAGAAAATTATTATGAGCTCCCTGTGGCAAATCTTTTATAGCTGAGTTCTTCCAACAACTGCTTTTATTTTTCTCTTTTTAGATAGTCACTTGGGTCTCTAGACAAGGGTGACCTCAGGGATGGTGGCAGCTGAGAATCTAGGCAAGGAATCACTCGATTACAGACATTCCCTGAGTTTTCTTTGGTTTGCTGTTCATAGGCGTTGCCTGGGCAAGCTTATTTTCGTAAGCCCGTGCAGGCAGGGTCTGGTTATCTTTGCCTCTCCTTCCCCCCAAACTAGCTCAGTTCTAACACTTGGGAAGGGCTCAACGAATCATTCCTTTAATTGATCTATTGATGACAACTCATTTGGGTCAGGTGTTTTCTTTCTTGAATCAGGAGGAAGCCCATCAGCAAACCAATTTAAGAGAATCCATGTGGTCGGTTAGTTGTCGGCTTTGTTCAGAAACTTTTGCTCACAAACATGTCCTGAGCCTGCAGCTATAAATTAGCTCATGTTCTGGCACAGTCTCTGCTGTCTGTGACATCACCTCCACCTGACAGCCCTGTCTTCTTCTGAAAGATCTTGCCACATTTCTCCACCTTCCCTTAAATCCTGTTTACAGAATCATATAATACTTAACTTCTTCCTGGTCGGCTCAGAAAGTTTGGGCCATCTGCCAAAGTCTGAGCTGCCTGACCAGGCAGAGATGTACAGGCCCCAGGAATGTGGGGGCAGGTGCTTTGCTTCACCTGGGGAGACCTGTTGGTTTGTATCATTGAGGGCATCAGAATCATTGCTTGCAGTTTTAGTTTTCTGAAGGACTGAAATATTCACATAGCATCAATGTCCTACCAGCCCTGTGCTTACAGGGAGATGGTGTGTCCATCCTGGAAATGGGAGGATGCTTGAGGGCTGAGCAGGGTGGCCACATGGCTTTCTGTTGCCTTTTGCAGGCAAGAGGATAAAACAGCTGACATCTGTTTAGGGCGTGGGAATCCCACTACACTGGAAGCCTCAGATAAAGTAAACCAAAACATTTCATTAAAATTCATTTCCTTTTCTCACATCTTACTGAAAACAGAAAAATATTTCAACCTTGGCATAACTGCTGAATTATTCATCTGAAAATTAAAAACAAAACAAAATTTAAAAAAAACAACAAAATAAAACTCTGCTGTAACATAAATTGGATCCTCCTGCCCTTTGCTCTTTGCTAACTCCTTCCTCTGAAGTGAGGCTGGGGGTTGATCTCCCACTGTGGCCAATGCCAAGGAAAGCATGTTCCGTCTTGTCCTCTCATGGGGGCAATGTGGGTCCTCAGCCCTGAGGACTGTGTGTTGCCATGAACCTATGAATTCTGAGGGAAATGGGGCTCAGGCCAGGGAACACCAGAGAGGTGCAGCCACTAGCCCCGGAAGGAGGCCTCTCATGGCTCTCTGAGTTAGGGGCCAGTCAGCAGGAAAGCCCATGACATACCACCATGTAACCCAGTGCCAAGTGGTGCTCCTGGGCAATCCCCCTGCAGCTACCTGTGTCTTCTTCCTGGAGGCTGATGCTGAAAGACAGCAGCAGAGACCTGGAGCTCCCTTCATTTGACTCACTTGTGGGCGGGCACTTACTTAGCAGCACAGGGAATGGGGCAGTTAGGGACTGTCCTCTGGATGCCTCCTCTTGGGGTTATTCATTTGGGACTTTTCCATTTAAAGGCTGTCTCTGGTGCTCATCTTAACCAGATGGTATTTTCTTAATAGTTTGGGGAAGGAGACTTTCTTGGCCCCAGACATGGGCCTTTGTGTTTGCTGACATCTTTAGATCTGGCTGCTCTATCAGTTTGTGGCCTTTCTTATGATCTTCCTCCATACCCCTTAGAGACCCTCCTTTTCTTGTCCCCTCAGATAAGCAGAGGCTCTCTTCATGAGCCCTGCATCTGTAGTGACTATATTTTCTGAATCTAAAAGCAAACCATGTGTGTGTGAGAATTCTTGGGGTTTTGAGGGAAGTAGATCTTTGAAATCACAGCTTCTCAGGGAAGTGCATGGTATGGGTACCTCTGCTCATGTGGCCTTGCAATAATGGGGCTTCCGTTTCGGATATGGCCAGACTAGTGGCATGTGTTTTCATTTTACTTGTTTCCTAGGTTTCTGCCTCATGAAATCTATTTGTTTCAGTCGATGCAAAGTAGTTTGAACATGACAATTAAGTCTTCTTGCACTGATGGCCCAGGTACCTTAGAAATTCTAAATAAGCCAGATGACCCAGACACCAACAGCCACCTCCACACATTCTAAAGTGGGGGGAGTGCTAAGAACCCACCTCTTGTTTTGATTCTGGCAAAAGGCCCTCCCCGCAGAAAGCGGTCTAACTATTTACTGTGACTATTATCCCCAGGATTATTGTCAATGTCAATAATCCTGGGGATACTCAATTGTGTTTCATTTTATTGCACAAATAAAGCCTAAGGAGAGGTGAGAGATTCTGGCTTCCCCTAAAATACTCACTCACAGGCTATAGACATTTTTATGAGAAGAGGATTCTTTTTTTTTTTTTAATTAATTTTTATTGTAGGTTGTTCAAAACATTACATAGTTCTTGATATATCATATTTCACACTTTGATTCAAGTGGGATATGAGCTCCCATTTTTACCCCATATACAGATTGCAGAATCACATCAGTTGCACAAGCATTGAAGAAGAGGATTCTTAAAGTGAAGGTGTGGTCCTTGAATACTGTGATCCATACCAGGTGTGTTGACTGTAGTACCAAAAGGGTTTCAGAGAGAGAGAGACCTGGGACCCCAGGGGGAGAATAGATGGGCAGAGTAGGGTGGGCCTGGAATGGGAAAAGTCAAAATAGAGATGGAGCCAAGAGCTGGGACCAGCTGACCAACCCCTGTCTGGATAGTTGGGACAAGCTTACCTCAAACCTGGTGATGAGTGGAGCTAGGCCACGTGAGTTTGTTTCCTAGAGTCACCATAACAAGGTACCCCAGCACAGGCTGCATAGCTTAATGATGGATATTTATTGTTTCACTGTTTGGAGGCCAGAATTCTGAGATTTAGGAGCTAGTGAGGGAAAATCTTTAGGGAGCTTTGAGAGAGAATCTGTTCCAGGCCTCTCTCTTACTTTCTGGTGGTTTGTTGGCAGTCACTGATGGTCCTGAGTCTACACTACACATGCTTAGCCTGTCTATCTGTCGTGGGTGTTCTCTTGGTGTGTATGTGTATTTGTGTAGGTGTCCAAATTTCCCTTTTATAAGGACATCAGTCATCTTGGAGAAGGGACCCATCTGATGTGACCTCCTCTTAACTAATTCCATCAGTAACAACCCTATTTCTAAATGATGTCTCATTTACAGATACAAGGGATATGACTTCAACATATAAATTGGGGGGTGGTAAAATTCAACCCATAGCATCAGGTCTTTTGGGTGAGGTAAGGCCTGGATCATGCCTCAGCAGTCAATCAGAAATGGGATTTTGGGGGAGGGAGGGGTAAGGAGGGGCCATGGGGGCAGGAAAGATGGTGAAATGAGATGGACATTGTTACCCTAGGTACATGTATGAATGCAGATATGGTGCAACACTACATCATGTACAGCCAGAGAAATGAAAAGCTGTGCTGCAATTGTGTACAATGACTCAAACTGCATTCTGTTGTCATGTACACCTAATTAGAATAAATAAATATTTTTTTAAAAGAAAGAAATGGAGTTTGGGGTGGGAGTAGGGTCCCAGGAAGCAATAAGAAAATTGTGATTCCAGGGGCTGAAAAATCAAGGAAAGAAGAGGGAGTAGCTGAGGCTCAAATGAAGACCGGTTTGTGGTCCAGAGCTCCTGAATGGTTTGGAGAAGCGGGGCCCATGCAAGGTTGCTCTCCTTGATTCTTCAGCTTCAGTCCTGGAGGTCATTCAGGTTCCTGTGTACTTCCTAAAGTATGCATCTGGAATGTTGGAGTAGCACCCAACATTCATAACCTCAGGGATGCCCCTAATGGTACATTCATGGGAATGGTGGTAAGGCCAGTGTGCCTCAGTAAGACTGAGAAGATAAAGTGTCCATCACTCCACAGACCTGATTAAGAACTTTGCCTCAGGTCCCATTTCTGACTTTTAAACCAGAGGGGTTTTCCTATCCCCTGGAAAATTAGCAGTCATGGAAAATGAGCCTCACCTAGGCTGTTTGGCACTGTGGCATAAACTGTTTTTTCCCCAATTTCTAGTCTCTTTTTCTTCTACAGTAATAAATTTTCTGATTTTTAGCCAGGCATATAGTCCTGACTAAAATAATTAAAACTACATTTTCAGCCTCTCTTGCAGCTATGTGATCATGTGACTAAGTTCTGGCCAATGAGAAATAAATAGAAGTTCCTGGGGGAATTTCTACTCTTGGGAACATTCTGCTTCAAGGAAACCTTCCTTTTTACTTCGTCCTTTCTCTCCTCCTGTCCTCTTTCCATAACTCTCTATTATTGAGCATTTAATATAAATCAGATACTTTTCTACACACTTTAAGAATTTTACTTTAAGAATATGAACTGTTTCTCAAAACCTCAGAAGTATTCTTTTTAAATTTTATGTATTTTTTTGATACTTGGGATTGAACCCAGGGGTGCTCTACCACTGAATCACATCCATAGCCCTTTTAATTTATTTTGTAACAGGGTCTCACTAAGTTTCTGAGCGCCTCCCTAAGTTGCCCATGTTGGCCTTGAACTTGTGATCCTCCTGCCTCAGCCTCCCAAGTCACCTGGGATTAAAGGCATGCACCACCATGCCTCAATTGAAGTAAGTATTCTTATTTTTTTTCTGTTTTACAGATGAGGAGACTGAAGTACACATGGCACGTGTTCTTATTTCTGTTTGTTTTTTGTTTGGGGTTTGTTTTTCCTTCCTCCGTCTGGTAGATGCAAATATCCAAACTGACCCAGGAGCTGAATTATTTAGAGAGTGATGACACACTCAGAATTTAGCTCAGTGGCTCTTCAGGTTGCCAACTAGAAAGCAGCTTTGCTGGCTGCCACTTTTGATCCAGGGCCAGACCCTGAGGGTGACACATCACTGAACTGCAAGGAGCTGGGAGGATCATGGGTCCTTGTAGCAGAGACTGCTCTCCAAAGCTATTTGTCCTTCTTCTGTGGCACAAAGCTAGACTATATTCTTTAGCCTCCCTTGGAGCTTCTAATAATTTCTAGCCAATGGAATGGGATGGAATTTGCATAGAAATGATGGGTGCCTCTTTTAGAGATGGTCCTTTATAATCCACACCCCCTCCCCTGTCTCTGCCCATCATCTGGCTACATGCACAGGATTCTGAGGATTTAGAAAACAGAAGATGGTAGAAATCTGTTTTCCTGGTTCTTTGACTAGATTTCATTAAATGGCTTATTTACCTAAGATTTATTCTAGTAAGCTTACAATCAGCTAGAACTTCATGAAGGAAAAATGCCTGCTGATGAGAACATGTACATTGGACAGTTGAATAACCATGGGAAACAACTTTTGTTGTATTAAGACATTAAAATTTACAGGCTTGTTTGTCACCACAGATAGCATTGACTTGAACGGTCCTCAAGTGCTGAGAGCCATAGCCCAGTCAGAATGACGCATGGCATTTTTGCCAGAAGTAGTGGTTATGAGGTGACGCCAGCGAGTTCTCTTGGAGTTCCCATTGAGTTCCAGTTGAGCTCTCGCGGGGATTCCTGAAGAGTTCTCATTGGTTGGGAAAGTGCCGGAGGAGGAATTTCCGGTTGGTTGTTGCTGCAACAGCCGCGCGCGCACGGCGTTTGGGGGAAATTCCCAGGAACGTGTGTGGAGTGTGCTGGTGGAGTTCAGAAATAAAGTTTGTTCGTGCTTCAGTGACTCGTGATTTGTGCCCAGCCAGACTGCGGCACTCAAGACCATTATGCAATAAGCTAGCCATACTAATCCTGAAGAGCCCACACTGGGACTTCTAGATGACAAAAAACAAATCACACTTCTTGCATTTTCTCTATATAACTTCTATAATTCCTAATTGTTACTTGATATTTCCATCTATCTACAGATGAGTATAATCTCAAAAGAGAAGGTGGTAGTTACCTTGATCCCTCTTGCTGCTTCCCTAACTTGGTTTTTTCGTATCTGTTTTGTTCCAGTGGCATCTAACTTTGACCTTTGGGTTTCCAACAAATTTTAATTTTGCCAGCTTTGACCCTCAGAGTCTCCAAAATGCCATTTACACCAAGAATGCTGTTTGATGCTTCTAGCCCAGGTTACTTCAGGTAACCAGCCCTTCTACCTTAAAGGGCTGGGCACCCTGACATGCAAATATCCACACTAACCTGACAGATGACTCAATTAGTGGATGACAACTTATATTCAGCATTTATTATAGCAGCCTTTCAGGTTAAGATCCTCCCAGATAACTATTTCAAAACTTTGTACAAATTCTTAAAACTCTACTTGGCACATTTGGATAAAAAAAAAAAAAAAAAAAAAAAAAAAAAAAAAAAAAAAAAAACAAAACCAAGAACAACTAACTTCAGAGTCGGCTCTTTCATTAAGACTCAAATATATTCCCTATAGTCAAAAGCAGGTCCTGCAAATAGCAAGATGACTATGACACCTGGTCATGAACCAGATATTGCTTCCTCTAGGTCTGTAAAATCTCATCCTTCCTTTAGCCTTCCATGAATAAACCACAACTCTTGATAAATCTTGCCTTTTCAGCAAGTTGGAATAAATGTTCACACTCTAGAAATCTCCCAGGATCTAGACAGCATGGAACACTGGGTGGGCTAGGAGATCAGTCATTGGAATGGTGGAAAGAGAGCAAGCTGGAAACTAGACAGATCCAATTTTCAATCCCAACTCTACTAAAATGCTCAGGTTTTTCATTTGTAAAATGAGGCATATTCCTACCTTGTGCGAACTAGATGTATGGAATATGGTTATTTTGGGAAGTGACTGAAGTTCTCTTGCCTTGCAAAATTTTGCATGGCTTGATGTTGTTTTGTCCTCACTCTTATTCCACTTCTGGGGCCATTGACTCTAGTTAGAATCCAATCCTGCCACTGAAGGAGGTATATGACTTGTTCAATTAATTTAATCTCTTTAAATTAAAGACTGTTTTCTAGTTTTTAAAAGGGGGATACTAATAGTACTGCTGTGAGGCTCCAGTGATTTAAAGTATGTTTGGCATGTAGAGCAGAGTTAAGTGCAGAGAAGTATCCAATAAACTATTCTTATCCTATGAAGGGATTACTTGCCTCATCTTGTCTCTCCTTATGGACTGAAAACTCCTTGGATCCTAAAACCTCTACTCTACTCTTTACCAATTGCAAACATCCATTTGCTATTAGTCTTAGTCCTTGGGATGTTCAGTCCATTTGTATGGACTTCCTGGCCAATTTTGCTCATGCCAGGCAGGGTAGAGTATGACCAGTTTCTAAGAGAATAAACCTTTTGACATTCACTTAGCTTCTGAAACCCAGGGGCCATCTCTAAGTAGCTGGAGTCCTGTAGTTGTCTGTGCCTGAAGCCCTGGTCCATCTGTTACCAGAAAGAAATCTTACTGCTAAATAATCACTCATCCATGCATAATCTAGATCTACTGTGTGGGATGTTTTTAATCATTTCCTGATGAGTTACTTACCAGTCCAAACAGATGTGCATCTAGGGGGCTGGTTATCCTCTTTGGTGTTCTCCCTCATGTTCCTCCTCCAGCATCTTCTCAATCTCTCTCTCTATTTTTCTCTCTCTCAGCCCTGACTCCTCACCACTCCACATTCACCAGCGTTTCCCAGTTTGAGGCCTGCTGGATCCATCAAGTTTTCCTCTTTCAGAAATTGGAAATCAGAGAGAGGTGGCTTCAGATGCCCAAGGATGGGAAACCTACCTGTCGCACAAGTTTTCTTTGGCTGCTATCAACCTCTCATTTTTCAGGCTCTGATCCCAGGCTCAGCCTCTTCTTCTAGCTGAAGCCAACCTCCTAGGAGAAGGATGCAAGGAGGAAACCATCCTTGCCTGGAGTGCAGATAAAACCACCATCGGAGTCTCCTGTAATGTCACTGTTCTTCAGCCCCATGGCTCACAGCACTCACCTTCATGTCCAGGATGAGGTCTGCACTCCATGGATCTTAGATCTCCTTCTTCCCCTTCTTCCACCCCTGCCTGGAGCTTTCCTTCACCCAGCTGATTCCCAGAGAGACCATCCTGGGGCCTGTTTCCAAGTTGTCACAAGAAAGGTTTTTCTTAGTCCCCAGAATGGTGGGATGCAAACCATTGATTACCCCATGGAGTGTTTGAGCAGGACCAAGTTTTGACATCCCAGAGGAAGGACCTATCCTTGCACTAGGAGGCTCAGGTAGAGAGATGACCCAGCTTGGGGTCTTCTCTGTGTGAGCAAGACCATCATGGGGGATCTACATTCACAGGTGTGTCCATCTCCATGTATGTCCCAGCATATGCACCATCAAGAACTTGAATTTCTCTCCTCTTTCCCTTGTGTGAAGACTCACCAATGAATCCCACCTTAGGAAGGACACGGAACATTGGATTGAGCTTTCCCATTGCCTGAGAGAAAAAGGCTACATCCTCATAATGGTTTTTTTCAGTGTGATAATTAGACTTTTTCTTTATTACAATCTCAGATAACCTGGAGATAGATAGTTTTGTTATCTTTGAGGACTACTTGATATGTAATTAAGTTAAAAAAAAAAAAAGGCTTAACTGATAGCTAACCAGCCATTGCAAGTCAACAGAGACATGAGTTATCCTTTTTAGATCCACTGGGGGAGCAAAGGCACAAGGAATTAGGAAAAAATTCTACAAACGGCACTGACACATATCATTAAATAAAAATGTGAGCAGCCTTGATTACAAGTGTTGTTGTCCTCTCTTAGCAGGCGCACACCCGAACTTTCATTAACCCCAGGGAGCTGAATAGCAGCTTGTCCAACCGAGGTGCCGGTGCCGTGCATTTTGTTAAAGCCTGCCTTAATGAAAAAGGCAGGGCCACCTACCATGAACTTCTCTCTGTGACTTCATTCTTCAGCCGTGCTCAAGTGTAAATAAACTTGTTTACCAGGATCAGAATGGCCATGTTAATGAAGTCTTATTTGTGTCACCATAATGACAAGTAATCTGTGCAAAGTTGAATTCAGGAGAGTGGAGGAAACCAGAGAAATTGTATTTTTGTTCTGAAGTTTCTGTACAGATGTCTTTGGGCCAAAGTTAGTACAGTCAATATTCGCCTTTTCTTTTGATTGTGTGTCCATGGTAGAGAAAAACCTTGTTACTGTGCCTAATGTGGTAAACAAAATTATACTGTACGCCATGAGAAGAAAAGTGAAATAAGAAGCATTGATGAATGTACCAAGGGGTGTAACCTCAGTGGTTAGTGTGTGGTTTTTATGAAATGAATGCATGAATATGCGGACCCTAATTATTACTTTCAATTGACAAAGTATGGTGAATATAGAGAGAACATTGCAGTACAGCTCTGGCTGAGTCTCAAAGCAACTTTAGAAGTAAATATAGAAATTCTTGTGTACGTTGTATTATATGAAAAGATCATTTTTTAAAAATTGAGACTATTTGTTCATACCTTATTGAGTGGATCTGCAGGATGATCAATTTTGTTTGTTTGTGTTGTTCTTTAGTAGGGATCAACAAACTATCGCCTGTGGGCCCAATGAGGCCCACTGTGGCCCACTGCTTAGTTTTATAAATAAAGGTTTATTGTAAAAAGACGCATTCATTGTTTGTGGCTGCTTCATCTATAATAGCAGAGTTGAATAGTTTTGACAGAGGGCATATGATCCATGAGGCCTAAAATATTTATTATGTGTTCTTTTTACAGAAAAAGCTCACCAGCCCATGTTCTATTGGAAAGAGTTATTTCAAAGAAGGTTCACATACTGTCGGTGAATTGAGGCCCAGATGGAGTCAGGAAAGAAAAAGTCACATGCCAAGATAATGGGAAGGAAGAAACAGAGTAGAACATAGGCAGGGAAAATTGGGCCCTTCCATCAGAGATGGGTTCCAATGGGAACAGGGCGAGGAGAAAGTTATGTGGGTTGTGATTCCATTCTTTAATAAGCAGTCTATGTGGAGTAAATATCTAAATGGAAATGCTGGGTACAAAGAGAAATTACCATGTAGGTTTTTATGGAGGTATTAAACGTTTTATCAACTCATGGGATCTCTGACTCACAAATAAATCATGTCAGGGTCAGAACCTCAGTAGAGCACAACATCTCACTGGAAGCTCCGCCATGGGAGGGAAGGTTCCTAACTTTCTCTGGTCGTCTGGTGGAGGTATTTAAAGCAGCTGTATTCTCTGACTTTTAAGGCTCTGCAAGAAGGCCATCCCTGCATTTGTGCTGTAGCTGCAAATTTTGTGAGAAAAGAAACATGGAGCATCATTTTTTTTTTCCTCAGGCCAAAGGGACCTATTGCCTAATAGGGTTCATTATATTAAGCCAGTGCCTACCTGTTTAATAATTCTGTGTCTGGATTCAGGAGCCCAGTGGATCATAAAGTCGGTGCCAACCAGGGATTTTACTGGAGATGGGTCTTTGAATTCCAAAGGTGAGGTTGTGAGGTTGCTCTGGGTAGACACTAAATGATGTGACTATTAATATAGCAAGGACTCGTGAGCTCAGAGAGCCCAATGAGTGGGCCCTCTTAGTCATACAGAAAGTGACTTGTAGTTCAAAACTTTTACTGTTGCTTTCTCTTTTCTGCTCTCTTGGTGAGAAGAGGGCTACGTACACAGTCTAGACATAATAGGGCTATGTGCTCATCAACAATAGTGATAGTGGTTAACCTTTACCTCAGGCTCTGCCCTGAGTGCTTTCCATGAGCTAACCCTCTCTGAGCACACAATAGTACTGTGAGGAGTTCCTAGCAACATCCCCATTTCATAAATGAGGAAACTGAGGCATAGAGAGGGTAAGGAACTTGGGGAAATCTAGGTAGTGTGGCTCCAGAGTTCATGCTTGAAAAGATTAAAAAACAAACAAACAACAACAACAAAAAAAAAACACTCAGAACAACAACAACAACAAACAAGTGAAGACCTCAGGTACATAGAATTGGATTAATTATAATCCTTGTCCATAACACACTTTCTCATACATGGGTCCTCTTTTACTTACAGTTAATGAAGTTACAAATCATTTACCACATGCACACATGCACATGTAACAATCCTTGACTCCCACAGAAACAGACGTGGAGACAGGGTTTTGAGTGTAGGTGGTTTATTTGGAAGGTGATAGAAAAAAGCAAAAGAGTGGGGAAGTGAGACAAGGAAAAAGAAGGCAGACAGTAAAAGAAACATTCCAGAGCCACAGCCACAGAGGGCAACTGGAGTTTAACCCATGGGAAACACATGCTTTAGAAGTGCCAGGTACATCCCAGGGGTGAGGGAATGGGAGTCTTTATACACCAACGCCAGTCACTTGTGGTTGATGCATTCTCAAGAACAGAGATGCAGATCGGGTAGTTGGAGTCATCAAGGAAACATGAGAAAACTGTTCAAAGCACTGATTCTCAATCCTTTGTTTTTCATCATTGCCAAACTTAAGGATCTTTTAAAAACATTTTCCTAATTGCCTCCCCACCACATTTTCTATACTGTGCCCCCTTGAAAGGCCACAAACAATCTGATGCCTGTATACATCAGGCCCCACAGCATCCTGCCCGTGTCTCCTGTTCATTGAGGTGACTCAGTGCTGGAGTGGTGAATCCATAGGAACAGAAAGATAAAGGGACCACTTCACTTCATTCTTTTAGGATAAGGAGTCAGGGGTGGGGGCAGGGGAGCAAGAGATAGGAAAGGCAACCAGATTTGAAGCAAATGATTAGCAATAATCATCACTACAGCAGAAAGGAGGCTACAGTTTTCATTATTTTCAGAAGACTGTTCAGTTTCAGTGTCCCCAAAAGGAGCCCTGGCACAAAGCAATTAGACCTGCCTTGGTATTTCTTTGCTGTTGAAATCAGATCATAGAGAGGATGTGAACAGCCCTCTCTCTGCCTGAGTCCCACCACAATCTCACACCAATGTCAAGTTAACTTCTCATGTTCCCAAATTGAAAAGTAGTTGAACAGATGGTGGCTGACACCTTTCTCAGGAATCCTGGAAACCCACCAGTCTACCCACTGAGGCACGAAAAAAAAAAAAAAGAAGAAGAAGAAGAAGAAAAGGGATCTGAAAATGTGGTGTAGAGAAAGAAAAAAAAAAGAGAGAGAGAGAGAGAGAGGAAATGGGATGAGCCCAAGAGAAGCCCATTCTGCCTGGCAGGATGGAGCAGCATTCTCTCTGTGTTTTCACATGCCAGGAGATTGGGATGAGGGCTGGGCACCTGCAATCTTCAAGGTGAGAGATGCTGCTGCAGTCAGGAAGTGGAGACCAAACAGCATCCTGACCAAACCCAGTCACTCAGAAAACTTCTCCAGAGATTCCAGAGATGAGGTGGAGCAAAGCATTCCAAATTTTTATGCTTGCCTTAAAATAACAGAATTTCTTCCAGGTTCTAAATGGAAGCTTAAGTTGTGAAAACTAGATCATAAAAAGAAAAAATAAGTGAAGAGAAGAAAAGGAAAATCAATGCAATATGGTACCTTCTTTTTCCTTGAGAAAGCAAAACTCACTACAAATCTATATCATCTTTAGCACTGAAGATCAAGCAAGGACCTTTTTTTCCTGCTGTTTTCTTGATAGAGTAAGAAAAAGAAATCTGAGCAAATAATGTCTTTAAGTTAGAAAGAAAAATCTCAGTTTTCATTGGAAAGAAATACCTCAGTTAGGTATTCCCCCTCCTCCTCCTCCTCCTCCTCCTCCTCTTCCTCCTTCTTTTTGGTACCAGAAATTGAACCCAGGGGCACTTAACCACTGAGCCACTTCCCCAGCCTATTTTTATTTAGAAACAGGGTCTTGCTAAGTTGCTTATGGCCTCAATAAGTTGCTGAGGCTGGCTTTGAACCCTTGATCCTCCTGCCTCAGCCTCCAGAATGGCTGGAATTATAGATGTGTACCACTGTGTTGGGCAGTGTCCCTGCTTTTGTGCCAAATGATTTCAGAATTTTAAAAAATAAATGAAGAGTCTATATTTTCTCCAAGTACGTTTTTGGTGCCTTTGTCAAATATAAGATAACTGTAATTATGTGGGTTAGCCTCTGTGTCCTCTATTCTGTATCATTGGTCTGCAAGTCTATTTTGGTGCCAATATCATACTGTTTTTGTTACTATTGCTCTGAAGTATATTTTAAGGTCTGGTATAGTGATGCCACCTGCTTTTACTCTTCTTGATAAGGATTGCTTTAACTATTCTGGGTCTCTTATTTTTCCAGATGAATTTCATGACTGCTTTTTTCTATTTCTATGAGGAATGTCATTGGGATTTTGATCAGAATTGCATTAAATCTGTAGAGTGCTTTTGGTAATATGGTCATTTTGACAATATTAATTCTGCCCATCAAGAGGAAGGTAGATCTTTCCATCTTCTAAGGTCTTCTTTAATTTCTTTTTTTAGCGTTCTGTAGTTTTCATTGTAGAGGTCTTTCACCTCTTTTGTTAAGTTGATTCTCAAGTATTTTATTTTATTTCTGATGCTATTGTAAATGGGGTAGTTTTCCTCATTTCCTTTTCAGAGGATTTGTCACTGATATACAGAAATGTCTTTGATTTATGGGTGTTTATTTTAAAGGCACCAAAAATGTACATTGGAGAAAAGATAGCCTCTTCAACAAATGGTGCTGGGAAAACTGGAAATCCATATGCATATATTACATTTGTCCTGGTGACAAACTGATCTTTCAGTCCCAGTGGCAATTTTTTGACTGACTACTAAAAAATTACTAGAAGTCACTCTCTTCTAACAAAGTTCTGATTTTTCAATTTTTGCAAATTCAAGGTATTAGAACCATAGAAACTGTTAAGGAAACCAGAGAGAATCGTAGAATGCAGGATATAGTATTGTATTAGGATCAGATGGAATTTTCAAGAGCATCACATCAAATTAATCCCTTCAATTTGCAGTAGCAGAAACTGCACTGGAAAAGTTGAGCAGCTTACTCAAGGTACCAACTGGTCAGCAACTGTGCCAGTCAACTCTCTATCACTATAACAAATAACAGATAATCAATTTATAAAGAGAAAAGATTTGGGCTCACAGTTTTGGAGATTTCAGTTCATGGTCGATTGACTTCATTGCTTTTGGACCTGGTGTGAAGTTATGGCAGGAGCACCCAGTGGAGCAAAACCACTCACTTCATGGATAGGAAACAAAAAAGAGAAAAGAAGAAACTCTGGTCCCATAACCCCTTTGAGGGCACACTCCTAGTGACCTAAAGATGAGGCCCTACCTTTTAACAGTTACCACCACTTCCTCATATTGACACAGTGGTGACCAACCCTTAATAAACCAGTCTTTCTGGGATATTCAAAATACAAACTACAGCAGTAGCAGTCAGGTAGAGAGAACTCAGGTGTCCTGACTACTTATCCCTCATAATACAAAATGAGAAAATGACCCACAGGTTCACGGAAAAGCCTTCTAAGTGAAAACCTAGAGCCACAGATTGGCATCTTAGCAATTTTAAAATAAGAAATTTACTCAGCACTGTTAGAAGGAGAGGAAAACAGTGACTTCAAAGGGCACACATGAGGTTGGTTTTATATTTACTGAGTAAAGAAGTGTCCTGTGGATTCATTGAAAGCATACCAGGAGATCCTCACAGCTGCTCATCCTGCCCTCCCAAACCACATTCACATTCTATATTCCTTGTTTATTCAAGGTAAACATTTTAATATGCCCAAAGAGCAGGAATAAATGTTTCATTTCACAATTAAAAGTACACTTTGTTACCCCAATAAAGTCAAGCTATAGAACCACAGATGCAGAGTAGAAAGCTGAGTTGAGATAACTGGCCAAGATCTCCTGCAGCAAAGGAAAGAGCTGGAGTGAGGCGGTCCTACACAGACGTGTTGAGTGAAGCAGGTTTTGATAGAATCGCAGGTTTGACTAGAATCTTAGGACCCCATATTGGTAAATCCAAAATTCAAAAAGGAATGTATGAGGGCTGGGGATGTGGCTCAAGCGGTAGCACGCTCGCCTGGCATGGGTGCGGCCCAGGTTCGATCCTCAGCACCACGTACAAGCAAAGATGTTGTATCCGCCGATAACTAAAAAATAAATATTAAAAATTCTCTCTCTCGCTCTCAAAAAAACAAAAAAACAAAAAAACCCAAAAAGGAATGTATGAGATAATCCTTTAGGATATTAGAAGGAAACATTAGACTTTGTTTCAAGTTTTTATGTAAAAAGTAAAGAAGAAATTGTTTCTTGTAGTACAGTCAACCCTTTGTAACCATGGGAGTTGGGCTCACAATTATGGCAATTTCAGTTCTTGGATACCAAATTTCATGGATACTCCAATCCCTTATATAAAATGACAAACTATTTGAATATAACCTATCCACATCCTCCAGGATAGTTTAAATAGTCTCTATAACATTTATAATACCTGTTATAATTTAAATGCCATATAAATAGTTTTTATACCATATTACTCAGGAAATAATGCTAAGAAAAAAGTATGCACATGTTCTCTAGAGATGTGAAATTTTTTCAAATATTTTACATTCAAGATTGGTTAAATTTGTGGGTGTAGAATCCATAGATATGGAGGGCCAACTTTAATATGTGAATAATAGTTCTTTTGGTTAGACATTTCCAGTGTATTAAGGTATCAAGAATGCAGGAGTAAGAGATTCAGTTCTCATCATAACATAAGACTGTTTGAGTATATGAGAATGATTTCAAATGTTATAGTATGTAGTTTTAAGTAAATTAACAAAATGGATAAGCAAAACCTCTGGATGCATTAATGGTGAGCTATGTTGTTTAGACCCATCATCCCACTGTAAATATTCTTTCTAAAATCTTAAAATACCAATGAATTGGCAACATAATTAGGAATGACTATGTAATTGAAAATGGGCAAAAAATTAAGAAATCTGAAAACCTTTGTTCTCAGAGTGCTTGCTGATCTAGACACATAGATACATTACATTTTACAGTCTCTTGGGGCAAGAGGAACAGAAATCAAAATCATAAGAAACCCTCCCTCTAATGAGCTGGGACCTCAAAGGAATGTGCTCTCTAGTTATGGGTGAACCAAGATTCGAATGGATTTGGAAGCCAAACTATTACCATGTTGGCAGACCCAAACCCTACTAGCTTTCATTTGAAAGAACCTCAGACTGTTTTGCTTTGAGGTATTTGGCAGAAGGAAATATAAATCTTATTGTGAAAAATCCCCTCCCTTCTAGATCTCAAATCATTCCTACAAGTAGTTTTTAGTGATAGAAGCAGCACACAACTGAAAATAATCTAGCATATAGGCAGATAGTCTCCATGAATGAGAAAATCAGGAAAAAAAAATAGAAACATTCAGAGACTTCATATATAGGAATTATCAAACATGGGCAATAAAATAAACATGCTACTATGTTTAAAAGTATAAGCAGAGAATCTTAAAAGTATATGCAGAGAATAGGAAACTATAAAAAGTAACAGAAGATTTGAAAAAGAACCAAATAAGATTTCTACAAATGAAAAGTTTAAGAATTTAGTAGATGAATATAAAATCATACTTGACATAACAAAAGAAAGAATTTGAGGAGATAAAGAAATGCTGGAAAACACTTTCCACAATGCAGTACAAGGAGACAAAAATATGGAAAGTACAGAACAGAGGCTACATGATATGGAAGATGGCTTGAGCAGAGTCCGTGGAAAGTAAATAGAATGATGTGGAGGCAGTGATCATAGCTGAGAATTCAATCATCAACCATTCTATGATGTATTCAACAATGAATTCTAAACAGAGTAAATAAAAGAAATGCAAACCTAGAAATAGCATAGTGAAACATCAACACACTGCAAATACGTAGAAAACAATCAAGGAACTGGAGTAATAGACCAACAGCTGATTTATCAACTGTAACAATGGATGTCAGAAGACTGTGGATTGATAGCTTTACGAAGAAGAAAAGCAGGTGATGACCAAGGATCCTATATTCAGAAATAGCATTCTTAAAGAATAGAGACAGGGCTGGGGATGTGGCTCAAGTGGTAGCACGCTCGCCTGGCATGCGTGCGGCCCGGGTTCGATCCTCAGCACCACATACAAAGATGTTGTGTCTGCCGAAAACTTAAAAATAAATAAATATTAAAAAAAAAAAAGAATAGAGACAATATAGGACTCATTTTCCTCCAAAGCTTCCATGAATGAGGGGAACCAGGTGTCATATCTGAGGTCAGCTGAGCCAACATTCCTTTCCAGCTTCAAGGAGCAGGTGGGAGCAGGGAAGGGCAAATCACAAAGAACAAGAGGCTCTATCCTCAGTTCTCACATAAGGGTAGCAATCATAGCGACAAAGAAGATTAACAGTTCCAAGTAGTTGTTTTAAGAATAATAGCAAAAACAAATATACTTTCAGAAAGAGAAACTATGAGTTCACCATTAGCAGGCTCTCATTAAAAGATATTCTAGTCAGGCAGGATGGTGTGCACCTGTGATCTCAATACTTGGGAGGCAGAAGGAGGAGCAACCAAGTTCAAGACCAACATGGGCAACTAAGCAAGACTCGGTCTCAAAATAAAATAAATAAAAAGGGATGGGGATATAGCTCATGGATAGAGCATCCCTGGGTTTGAATCCCTAGTTACTGGAAGGAAAAAAAAAAAGAATGTTCTAGAGGCAGAAACAAATTTAAGAAAGAATGAAAATAAAGAAAACAGAAAATATGTAGCTAATTCTAAATAAACATTGACTGTATAAAGTAATAATAATTTCTCCTGATGCTTACAGAAAAGAAAAAAATCAGTGCTAGCAATAGCTTTTTTCTTGCTTTGAATCACCACATAATATAAAAAAACAGCAATTAAAACAAAATTTAGGGGCTGGGGCTCAGTGATAGATGTAGTGCATGAGGCAGTGGGTTTGAGCCTCAGCACCACATAAAAATAAAATAAAGGTATTGTGTCCATCTACAACTATATATATATATATATATTTTTTTTTTTTTTTAATTGATAAGAAGACATCTCCAAAACTCTCAAGTGGATGTGCGGACAAATTGCCAGTAACCACAAGACCTTCAAGATATTGGAGTCTGTGTAAGGAGAAGAAAAAGGAAGCAACAGTAGCAATCAACACATGGAGTTCAGCAGAATCCCAGCAGGAAGTTACTGAAAAGCTGGGGAAACAGAGGGAAGGGAAGGTGACAGTTGAAGGGGCTGATCCAAGTTCATGAACTCTAATTAAACTGACCTTCCAGGGCTCTCTTCTAGGACATGGCTCTACAGTGAGGGGAGAGTACTGGGAGCAAAATTAAAACTGAACAGGATAAGGGAAAAGTAGAAGAGATAGAAGGTCTATCCTAACAGAGGAAAAGGGACCAGAGACAGGAAATGTCAGGAAGTAAGCTATAATGTTTTTGATGCTATATAAAAACAATGGAAAAGGAAGTGTTACAGTTTAGACATGAGGTGTCCCCAAAACCTTATGTGTGAGACATTGCAAGAATGTTCAGAGGTAAAATGACTAGATTATGAGAGATGTGATCTGATCAATGGATTAATCCACTGATATGGATTAACTGGGTGGTAACTGTAGGAAGGTAAGATGTGGATGGAAGAGGCTATTGGAGGTGTGACTTTGGGTTTTATATTTTGTTGCTGGTGAGCAGAGCTCTCTGTTTCTTGATTGCCATGTTCTAAGCTGCTTTCCTCTTCCATGCCCTTCTACCATGATGTTCTGCTCACCTTGGGTTCAGAGCTATGGAGTCAGCCATCTATTTATTGAGACCTCTGAAACAGTGAGCCAAAATAAACTTCGGTCCTCTATGTTGTTTTTGCCAAGTGCTTTGATCAGAGTAAAAAACAAACAAACAAACAACAACAAAAAACCAAACATGACTAAAATCGGAAGTTATGTGATAGTAGGAAATCTTCCTTAAACTTACCTCATTCTAAAATACAGGTAAATGAATTCTTCGTAGAGCACAGTAATAGAAAAATAAGAAGGTCAAATTCTGTACCAAGTTAGAATTTAAAAAAAAAAATAAGGAGCAAAGACAATAAAACACATGAAAAAAGTATGCCTGCACAATAGACTAAAAATGAAATCTACTATTCTGAAACAAGCTAAAAAACATTTAAAAATGGTGAAATATGTGAGAATACAGCAAACACTTCTCAGAAGATGATGTACAATTAATCAACAAATATATGAAAAAATGTTCATCATCTCTAGCAATTAGAGAAATACAAATCAAAACTACTCTAAGATTTCATCTCACTCCAGTCAGAACAGCAGCTTTATGAAGACAAACAACAATTAGTGTTGGCGAGGATGTGGGGAAAAAGGCACACTCATACATTGCTGGTGGGGGCTGAAAATAGGTGCTACCAATATAGAAAGCAGTATGGAGATTCCTGGAAAACTTGGAATGAAACTATCATTTGACCTAGCTATCCTACTCCTTGGTTTTTAAAATCAGCATCCTATAATGGTGCAGCCATGTCAATGTTTATAGCAGCTCAATTCACAATAGCTAAACTGTGGAACCAACCTAGATGCCCTTCAGTAGATGAATGGATAAAGAAAATGTGGCATATATTCACAATGGAATATTACTCAGCATTAAAAGAGAATAAAATCATGACATTTGCAAGTAAAAGGATGGAGTTGGAGAATATTATGCTAACTGAAGAAAGCCAATCCCACAAAAACAAATGCTGAATGTTTTCTCTGATATGAAGATGGTGATCCATAATGGGGATGGTGGGGGTAGCATGGGAGGAATGGAGGACAAAGAGGAGGGAATGGAAGGGAGGGGGTATGTGGGTAGGAAAGATGGTGGAATGAGATGGACATCATTACCCTAAGTACATGTATGAAGACACAAATGGAGTAACTCTGTGTACAATCAGAGACATGAAAAATTGTGCTCTATATGTGTAGTATGAATTGAAATGCATTCTGATGTCCTATATAACAAATTAGAATAAATTTTAAAAATTAAAAAAAATGAAATAGCAAAAAGAGAAATAGATTTTAAAAAGAAAGTTCAGAAGAAGAAGCGGAGGAGAGAAAAGGGATAATAAGGATTTAGGAGAAAGTGACAAATGTTTAAAACAGCACAAGAGCTGAGTGTGGTGGCACAGGCCTATGATCCCAGCTGCTAGAGAGGCTGAGGCAGGGGGATCTCAAGTTCAAGGACAGCCTGGAAACTTTGGGAGACCCTGTCATAAGGGTTGGGAATGTGGCTCAGTAGTAGACTGCTCTGGGTTCAATCCCCAATAATACACACATACACAATAGGAAAGGAAAGTAGATGTGAATAACATGAGACCCGAAGAAGCAAACCAATCAAAGAATCAAAACAAACCCTTAAGACTGAATGAAAGGAAACATGTCTAAAATATCTGTAAAGGACTTAAAAGTACATGTCAAAGAGGAACCCATGTCCACATGAATAACATCCCAATGTTATTAACACCTAGAGATATTCTACTATAATTACTGGATGTTAAAGAAAAATTTTTACAATTTAAACATTATTTGCACTTTCAGAAAAAAAGAGAATAGAGCTTGTAAGAAAAAGGGGGTTAGGTTATCATCAAACTTTTTAACAGCAGTACTTAATATTAGAAAAACAAATGCAGTCACATATTTAAGAAAATGTGGACACAGGATTTTCTATCCTGTAAAACTGAATTTCAAGTATAAAAGCCAACCATTTTCAGCCTGTAAGATCTCAGGCAATATCGTTCCCATGAACTCTTTCTGAGAAATATACTAGAAGACAAGCTTTGGATACCAAAATGACTCTCACTGATGTGAGGGCAGCTGGTGAAGATTAAATTTATAGTAGTGGGACTAAGTCTAAATGATGACTGAGAGGCTGAGTACAGAGCACAATAGCTGTATGCTCTGTGTATACAACAGCTATGAAAAAAACAGAAAGAAGACAGGAAAGACATTTGCGAAAAGACTCATTTTGATATTTTAAATATCTCATTGATTTTGATTAAAGTTTTAGTATTTTTATTCCAAGTCTGTTGTGTGTTTTGTTTGGGATAAAACAAGTTACTAATTATGGGACAGTCTAATGATATCATCACCTATGTTTTTAGAACCAGAATTCGTGGCATAGAAAAAAAAAGTTATAGGCATAAAATAGAAATAAAAAAATTTTTGGTAGTTTTGAATTAGTCTGGAAGTATCAATATTGACTCAAGAGCTATTTTCTCTTTAAATATGTATTTGTGTATATGTAAACAAGACATTTGTATTTGTGTTCTAATTCATCAGAAGTAGAAAAAACCAGAAGGGTGTGTGTGTGTGTGTGTGTGTGTGTGTGTGTTTGTGTGTTTGTGTGTGTGTGTGTGTTTAGCTTCACTGAAAAGAAATAATGACCAATCTGGAGAAATGAGCATTCTCATAGCTAAAATGATCTATGTACAAGTATTACACATTCACATACCATTTCTCACTAAAAGAAGTTCTTGAAGGAATGACTGATTCCAGGTTTTGTGCCAGAAATGGAAGATGAGCCTTGAACATCCTGTCATATCAGAAATCAAAGACGCTATTAAGGCCTTCTAGTGCCATGTCAAAAGGACCCAGGAACCACCTGAAGAGGATCTCATGGACCAAAGTTGGGACTGCTTGCTCTGCAGTAGAGCATGTTTGAATTCATGAGTTCATAATAATATTTTACAAATAAAAAAGAACTCGTTCCCCTTTTTGGATAATAGGGAACTAATTCATTTCCTTCAAAACTGTGGAATAAGAGAAGAGTCCAACCTTTATCTTGTGTTTCCTATATGAACTATATATTGCTGGGCAACCAGGCAACAGATAGAGAAGTATCTTATTATAATAGTATTACAGCTATTAAATAACAACAATAAAATATAGAAAATCGCCATTTCACATCCCCAATAGATTTAGGCACTGCTATAGTTTGTATCTCAAATGTCCTCTTGCCCAGAGGCCCATGTGATAAAGGGTCAGTCCTCAGTTTTGCACTGTTGGAAGGTGGTGTAACCTTTAAGAGGTGGGGCCTAGTGGAAGGTTTTAGGTCATTGGGGTGTGCCCTTGAAAAGTACTGTAGGATATTGGTCTCTTGTTCTCTCTCTTTTGCATCCCCAGAGTGAAGTAAGCAGTTTGCTGTATCATACACTCCCCAGCATGATGTGCTGCCTCACCACAGGCCCAGAAGTAATGTGGCCAACTGACCACGGACCAAAACCTCCAAAATTGTGAGCCAAAGCAAACCTTTTCTCTTTTTAAGTTGTTTATCTCAGGTATTTACTGCAGTAACAAGAAGCTAATGCAAGTTCTAAGCATCAGCAACTGTGAATATCAACAAGAGTGACTGCTGGAACTGCATGCAGTGATGTATGCCTGTAATTCCAGCTACTCAGGAGGCTGAGGCAGGAGGATTATGAGTGTGAGGTGACATAGTGAGACCTCATCTCAAAACATAAAAAGGGAGAGAGGAGAAGAAAAAGAAAGAAAAGAAGTGACAACTGAGCATTATGTGTCTCCCATAGTCTTACCAAACTCTAAATATAGTCTGATAAAAGGCTCAAACCTGAATCTGATCCAGCTTCCTGACCAGTTGACCAATTTTCTGGAAATACAGATGGCCAAAAAATATGCTGTGCCATCAGACACAATCAGCAAAATATAAAGCTATAGGAAACTAAACTATTTATCTCACAGCTAGGGTTCTTTATGAGATAAACCAAGAGGAGAAAAGTATGGAAAGAGAACTTACAGATTAAAAAAGACGTAAGAAGAAGTGTCAGAATTCTTAAAGGGACACAGCAATGTGATGCACATAGTGTCTACATACACATGTTTGGTTGATAGAGATTGAGAGGGAAAAGTGGAATTAAAGGGTTTGAAGTTCTTGAATTGTTTTGAAAGAGCGTAAAGGTGCTGATTAACTTTAAATATATGTTATTGTCATCTATGTACTGTATACATACAAAAAAACACCATTCAGGTCAGAAACCTGAATTATCTCAGGTATTTTATAGTAGTAACCAAAAACTAGTACACAAACATCGGGCACCCACAAGCACCTTGGTGTGCATATATAACTCAAGTTTCTGATAAAATTAAATAATAAACACCTACTCTATGAAACTTATACAATATTTATAAATAACTGAATATTTATAAATATTTATAAAATAACTGAAACAACAGAAATAGATTTATAATTCTCAGTGTAGTAGAGGAGGCATGGAATAGGCATGTTATGAGTCTCATTTTATCTCTCAACAAAAATGCATTGAAGTCCTAGACCCTAGTGCCTACAAGCGAATCTTTATTTGAAAGTAAGGTCTTAGTGGATGTAATCAACTTAAGATGAGGTCATGCTGAATTACGATGGGCCCTAATCTAATATGGTCAGTGTCCTTATAAGAGGAAAAGAGACTCAGGCATGAGGGAAGGTATCTGTGGAATGACAAAGGCAGAGACTGGAGTGATGCAGCTGTAACTCAAGGAGTATCAAGAATGGAGGTCACCACCAGAAGCTAGGAAGAGGCAAGGAAAGTGTTTCTCCACAACTTCAGTCTATGACCATGCTGATCCCTTAATTTCATAGTCAAAGTCTCTTAAACTATGAGTGAATAAATAGCTGTTGTTTTGAAGACACCCAGGTTGTGGTACTTTCTTCAGCAGTGTGATGGTTAATTTTATGTATCAACTTGACTGGGCCGTGAGGTACCCAGATATTTGTTTAGACATTCTTTCTGGATGCGTTTAACATTTGAATCAGTAAATCTAGTAAAGCAAACTGCCCTACCCAATGTGAGTGAGCCTCATCAATCCAGCTAAGGCCTGAATAGAATAAAAGGATCAGTAAAAAAGAATTCTTTCTTACTACCTGTATATCTTTGAGCTGAGGTGTGAGTTTTCTTCTAATTTTATACTCAGACTGGAACTTATACCAACCACTTCCTAGGTTTAGAGTAAATTGCAGATCTTGAACTTCTCAGCCTTCATCATTACCTGAGCCCACTGCTATAGTAAATCAATCAATCAATCTATATATCTATCTATCTCATATATCTATCTATCTATCCATCCATCCATCCATCCATGGACAGACATATGGAAATGAATACCAGACAGAACTATTGGAAGGCAGAAAATATGATGTCAAATTAACCCAAATATATAATAAAATGTAAATGGGTTCTCCAGTTAAATAACAAAGATAGACTAATTTTTAAAAAATTTTCAATTGTATGCTGGTTTAAGTAAAAAACATCTAAAATAAAAGGCCACAAAATTGAAATTAAAAGGATGGAGAAATGAAAAATTAAAAAAAGAAACTGATGTGGCCTTATTAATAACAGATAATATCTATTTTAAGGCCAAAGGTTTTATGAAAGATAAAGTGATCACTTTACAATAATAAAAGATTAAATTCACCAGGAACATATAATAATCTAAAATGTATGTGCATCTAGCATTATATCCTCAAATATATAAATTAAAAATCAACAAGATTATACAGAGAAAAAGACAAATCCTCAATCAATATAGGATAATTTTCACAAAATGAATAAGTAAGTTAAGTAAACCTAAAACTATAAAAACATAGGAGAATACACTCATAACCTAGGAGTGGTACAGAGTTCTTAAAAAAAAAAAAAAAAAGAACTACTCATGATATAAAATAATTGATAAATTAGATTTCATCAGAATTTGAAACTGCCCTTAAAAAGATACCATTAAGAAAGTAAACAGGTAAAACACCAAGTGGGAGAAAATATTTGCTAATAAAGAACTCAGATCCAGCCAGGTATGGTGGAGCATGCTGTAATCCCAGCAGCTCTTGAGGCTGAGGCAGGAGGATGGAGAGTTCAAAGCCAGCCTCAGCAATAGCAAAGCACTAAGCAACTCAGTGAGACTCTGCTGGGGATGTGGCTCAGTGGTCAAGTGCCCCTGAGTTCAATCCCTGGTTTACCCCCCAACACACACACACACACACACAAAAAGAACTCAGATCCAGAATATATAGAGAGTCCTATAAATTGAATAATAAATAGACAAATGAATTTTAATGGGCAAAATATGTGAACAAGTATTTCACAAAAGCAGACAAATAAACAAACAGCAGATATGCACAAATCACAATGCATTATCAATAGATACCAAATAGAGTAGTTAAAAAATGAAGAAGGTCAAGACTGACAGGGGTTCAAGAGGCTGAGCTCTCATCTGTTTTTGGTGGGAATATAACTCAGGTTTCTGATAAAATTAAATAATAAAAACCTACTCTATGAAACTTGTACAAGAATGTTTATGGCAACTTTATTTATGATTGTCTTAAACTCTAAATAACCCATATGTCTAATAGGAGACTGGATAAACAAATTGTGGTTCATTCATATATTTGAGATTGGAATAATACTACATACAGTGATAAAGAATGAAGTATTGATACACACAAACCTTGAGTTTATCTTAAAAACATTGAGCTAAAAAAGGAGCAAAAGATGTATGATTCTGTTTATATGAATAAGATAAAATGAATCCATCATGTTGGAAGTCAGGATAGTGGTTTTGACTGGAAAGAGCAAAAAATGGAGTTTTTGTAGCTCAGAAAAAATTTTATATCTTGATATGAGTCCCAGTTACACAATGAACTGAATACCCAAGACTTATATATTTTAGTGATGTTGAAAATTTTAACATCCAGAATATGAAGGTCACCTCTGCAGTTTGTCTGTCAATCTTTAATGAAATGTTAATCCAAACCTTAAAGCATCTCATTAAAAGCATAAATATGTAAAAGCCTCTGCTAAGATTTTTTTTTGCACAAATGACCAAAATTCACATATTTTTATGAGTATTTGTTCTTTTGATAAGTAAAAATAGCAGAAATAATAAGTAGTAAAATTAAAGACAAACATTGAAGACAAACTAAAATGAAATAATTTTTATCAGCAAATTCTGATAGAAGAACTTATTATTGAAGATTTTAAAACACAAGAATTAGAAAACTGCAATAGAGGCTACTTACTATATAGTTTCGAGCACAATGGGTTTATTTTAAAAACATGTATCGGTTTATGGTGTTTACTAAAATTTGTTTCAATCTGTTGTTTGGAAGTTATTAAAGGAAATGCATACCGAAGATATATTCTGAATATTACATGGTTTTATTAAAGATGATGATGTTTTGTGGGAAAACTATGCAAATGTGAGCACAGCAGGGATGGCTACTTTAACTGAAACTTTTTATAAAAGGTCTAAGGTTGGAATTCAGAGAAAAACACTACAAATGAAGGCCACTCCCTATTATTCAGAAACAAAGCATTGCACACATAGGAAAGTTGGAAGCCAATAATACACAAAATGTATATAACAAAAAAATCATGGTGTGGTTAATTTAATGCAAGCATTTGCCTCTCTCTGCCTGAGGGTCTTCTGTGACTGCAGCTGGGTATCCAGCCAACTCAGGTGCACGTTGAAAGTGCTGCAAGTGTCAGTACCCCGCTACCAGCACTCTCCACCCCACCAGGGGCAGAGGTTAATGCTAAGCACCTAGTCCCTCACTCCAGGTAGCACACCTCTGCCATGTGTTCTGGGTGGTCACTCAGAGCCTCCCCAGCAGGACTGAGCTCCCTCTGGCCACAGCAGAAAGTCAGTCATTGGTATGCCGCTTAGTGATGACCCACCCCCTAGTCTCTCATTCCTACTCCCTGCTTTCACTTCTCAAATGAACTCCTTGCATCCAAACTCTGTCTCAAGGGTCAGCTTTGGGGGTGAACTAGGACAGAGTTAGATTTCCATGTCACATATGTTTTTACAGCCCTAAGTACCTCTTCTTCATAGCAAGAGATGATTTGAAATAATGTAATTTGTAATTCCTCTTTTCATGTCTGTCACTCTAATAGATTCTAAACTCCCTGAAAGCAGTTTTGCTGCTCACTAAATTCACAGGTTCCAGGACTCTGCCAGATATCTAGAAAATGTTCACTAGTTACCTTAGCAATGAAAAGATGAAAGGCTGCGCATGGTGGTACATGTCTCCAATCCCAGATGGTCAGGAGGCAGGAGGATTCCTTGAGCCCAAGAGTTCAAGGCCAGCATGGCCAACATAGTGAGAATCTGTTTCTAAAAAAAAAGAAAGAAAGAAAGAAAGGGGGTGGGGGAGATGGACAAATTACTTGGGCCCTAGTTTGATTCCATCTACTTTTTCCCTGTATGATTTGGGGCAAGTGACAACATGAACTTTTTTTTTTTTTTGGGGGGGGGTGTACCAGGGATTGAACTCAGGGACACTCAACCACTGAGCCACATCCCAAGTCTTATTTTATATTTTATTTAGAGACAGGGTCTCACTGAGTTGCTTAGCGCCTCACTATTACTGAGACTTGCTTTGACTCTCCATGATCCTCCTGCCTCAGCCTCCTGAGCCACTGGGATTACAGGCATTGTATGTACTACTGCACCCGGCCAACATGACCTTTTATTATTATTATTATTCTAATCAGTTATATTATTATATTCTATAATATTATTATATTATATTCTAATCAGTTATACATTACAGCAGAATGCTCTTTGATTCATTGAACATAAATGGAGCACAATTTTTCACTTCTCTGGTTGTGCATGAAGTAAAGTCACTCCATTTGTGCAATCATACATGTACCTAGGGTAATGATGTCTGTCTTATTCCACCATCTTTTCTACTCCTTTACCTCCTCTCCCTCCCCTTTGCACCATCTGAAGTTCCTCCACTTACCCCATGTCCCCACTCATATGGATTAGCATTCACTTATCAGAGAAAACTTTTGGCCCCTGGTTTTTTGGGATTGGCTTACTTCACTAAACATGATATTTTCCAACTCCATCCATTTACCTACAAATGCCATGATTTTATTCTCTTTTAATGTTGAGTAATATGCCATTGTGTATATGTACCACAGTTTCTTTATCCATTCATCTATTGAAGGGCTTCTAGGTTGCTTCCACACTTTAGCTATTGTGAATTGAGCTGTTATAAACATTGATATGGTTACATTACTGTAGTATGCTGTTTTTAAGTCTTTAAGATATAGACCAAGGAGTGGGAGAGCTGGGTCAAATGGTGGTTCCATTCCAAGTTTTCTAAGGAATCTTCATACTGCTTTCCAGATTGGTTGCACCAATTTGCAGTCCCATTAGCAATGTATGAGTGTGCTTTTCCCCCACATCCTCATCAACACCTATTGGTGCTTGTGTTTTTGATAGCTGCCCTTCTGACTGGAGTGAGATGAAACCTTAGAGTACTTTTGATTTGCATTTCTCTAATTACTAGAGATGTTGAACATTTTTTCATATATCAGTCAACATGAACTTTTAAAGCCCCAATTTCTTCTATGTAAAATGAACCTAATAAAGTTGACCCCTACCCAGGGCTAATAGAGGATGAAATGAAATGAGGTCTGAACAAATTTAGTAGATAGTGAGCACTCAGTGGTAACCATTGTCACCATCCTTAGGTCTAAAACAAGTCTGCACGATGAGGGAACCCAAGGAGAAAATGGACAGTGCCCAGAGGTCAGAGACTCAGGAGAGACAGACAGCAGGAGGCAGATACACTCCAGAGATGCTAACACCTGTTCGGGGTTGGTTTCTCCCTACTCTTTGCTCCTTCAGTGGGTCTTGACATTGAAGTGTTCTTGGATAAATGGGAAACCTTGGTTAACATTAAAAGGAATTTCACTGTGAGTGCTCTCCTCTGATTGGGAGCCAGAGTCTCCATTTCAGGTGACAGTGCAGAACAGGGGTTGGGTACAAGAGTCAGAGGGAACACTCACCCCCATACAGAATGGGGGAAGCTTGCCCATTTTCCAACCCCTGGGGTGCTCTTGAATGTGGGAAGAAACTCAGTGGCTTCTCCCTCAGCTCCGGGCACATTTAATGGCAGGAAAGCAGCACCTTAGAATTTGTCCAGTGAACATTCTCAAGCTTGACTGTTTGAGAAGTGACCAAAGGTCCATGACATCTAATAATCTGCCAATTTGTTCAGGCACCAGCTTGAATTGCATCAGATTGGTGAGAGGAGCAAATCATCACGCAGTTTGTGACCAAACAGTTAGAACAGCCTGCATCCACTAGGTGCAGATTTGTAATGTTGTATCGATAGTTGTTTGTGTGGTGATTCCCATTAAGGGTCTGTAGGGATCTTTGGTTCACTTCAGTAAGACTTTATTGCATGTTCACATTTATTTATGTCATTATCCTATAATAGTACATATGTTTATTTGTGTATATTATATTGTTAACATTTTATTAGCTATTTGCTTTAGCCAACTTTTTCCTTTTTATGACCAAAAGAATTGACAAAAACAATTATAGGTGAGGAAATATTTATTTGGGGGCTCACTGTTTCAGAGGTCTCAGTCCATAAAAGGCTGATCCATTGCTCTGGGCCCAAGGTGAGGCAGAATTCTTGTGAAAAAGTATGGTGAAGGAAAGCAGGTTGGAATATGGCTACCAGGAAACAGAGAGAGATTACTCCACTCAAAAGGATGAAGCATAAACCCCAAAGGCATGACCTCAGTGGCCCACCTCCTCTAGCCCCACCCTACCTGTTTACAGTCACCCGCAGTTAATCCTTTCCAGTGGATTAATGCACTGATTAGGTTAAGGTTCTAATAACCCAACCATTTCACCTCCAAACTTTCTTGCCTTGTCTCACACATGAGCTTTTGGGAGACACCTCATAAACTAAACTACAACAGTATTATATTTATTTTATTATACATTATGTTGTTAAAACAGTTTGCCACAACAGGAATTAGGGAATTTCTAGAGATCTTACACAATCCTTATGGAAAGCAAGGTTTTATTCTTTATTTAAAATTAGCTAGGCTGACTTCAAACAGGAAGAGTTAGGCTCCTTGTGTAACTGGACAGTTCTGATTACACCTTCCCTCCCTGTTTGACTTGTAAGTGCCTCTCATGGCAGAAATGCTCACCATTAGTTTTGTCTCTACCCTCTTTCTGATTGATGGTCTACAGAGGCAGGGTGAGATAGTTCTTCTGTTTTTCTTGCTTTCCCAGCATTCCTGCCTCCTTTAATAAAGAGAACCATGAGTTTTCTTTTAGGGAATCAAATCTCTTAAATTTTCTTAGGCCCAGCCAATGAAGGCCAAAAAAGAGGTCAGTGAGAGAACCAACCTGAGAATAAAGCCAAAATTGCTGAGATCAGGATAAGGCCAAATTCAGATTATGTCATTAATCTCCTGGAACAAACTATGCCTGAAGCTGGCCCTTTCCCTGTCAGTTTTGAGAGCAAACTGCACCTTTTTTTTCTTAAACCAATTGAGGTTGTATTTCTTTCACAAAAACAGAATTCTGACATGCCTGAGCTTAAAAGGGCTCCACGTGGGTTGGGATTTAAGCAGATAATAATCAAGAGACTGAAAGGTAGCTACTGACCACTGACACTTATATCTATGTGTGTAATCAGTTTCATGTCGCTGCCTTCTACAACCACTACAAGGACACAGGAAGAGCTGAAAGAAGTTCATATTGAGGAGTCAATTGTAGCTCCCCTCCCAGGAAGACCTTTTAGCTTACTAGTCATACTGCTCTTTCATCCCAAGCTACTCATAATCAAAAGGGCACATGCTTTGATCAGGTGCTTCTTGGCTCTGCCACACACCAGTTATGGCATAGTAGGTCATTTACTTAACTCGAATCTGAATTCTCTGTACACATATTTTATCTATATCCTAGATTTCCTAAGAATTCAAATGCATATATAAAGAGCCTTAAATAGTTCATAGAACCCACACTCAAAAAGAGGCAACTGATTGTACTGCTAACCAGACTTTTAGCCCTTTCTAAGTACCAGGCTCTGGGCTAAGGGTTTTTACAGATGTTTTCTTCATTTAATCCTCAAAACAACCTGGGAGGTGTGCCCTACTGTATTCCCCATAGACCAGATTGTGTCCTAAGTCACCTTCACATGAAGAATTCACCAAATCCTCCTAACAGCACAATGAGTTTAAGGAGTGTGGGCCAGGCTGTGCAGCTCTGTCCCCCAAGCCAATGCTCCATTGCTGGTGTGTTGCCCCTCTGAATAGTGGCATTTCTTGAGACGTGGTGGTACAGTGTGATATTCCTTGGGCCCCACCTGCCTCAAGGGGTAAACAGAGATCAGAATCCAGGCAACTGAATGGAATTAAATCAAGATTTGGGGAGTGTTCACAGTGGGGAGAATTTCCATATGAAATATAGAGTAAGAATACACTCCAATTGTCCAGAATGTCTGGGAAGGAAGGGACAAGGCAGTAGTCACACTGCCATATTCCAGACCTTCCCTAGGGACTTTTGCAGATTCTAGGTTAGGGATTGGGCTCTAGGATGTCAAGAAAAATCCAGATAGGGCAGCTGTCATTGGAAGGGATAGTGTTGATTCTCACTGAAATTGGTTCTTGGGGATAGCAGAGGAATTGCCAAGGAGAGGAAGCCAGTCCTCCAGGAACTTAAGACACAGTGTCATGAGGGGCCAAAGGCTCTTGGGGAGCAGGACATGGGATCAATAGGAAAGCTCAGCTTCAGAATGGGCAGCTTCACTCCAGTGATTTAACTGCTTCACAACTGTAGAGTCAGTTGTAACCAATAGACAATGACCAGAAAATGAGAATCTACAAGATATCCTTACTGTAATTTTCCACAGAAATATACTATGTATTCAGCTAAGTAAATTCCTGGAAACCTCTTCACCACCCCACCAAAAAAGAACAAACAAACAACCCGGTAGATCAGCTTTTTAAAAAATTATTTCATGAAAAAGAAAAAAACATTTTTCTTTAATTTTATTCAAATTTTTCTTTTTTTAAAAAAGGGTACTGTTTAACATCTAAGGTAAGCACAAAACTGTCACTCCGGTAACTCTTTCAAAAGTTGTCTATAATTGTGTGACTTGGAAAATTAATTTCTTTCCAGATGAAGAAACATGAAGCAGGTCTTTCCAGTGAAAATTATTGGTACCCTCCTCAGGAGGCAGATGGAACAATGAGAAGGGGCGGAGGAGCTTGTAGGATGTGCCAACAAAAGGGTTGCCTGCAATTTGCCTAAAATAGAAAATAAAGAGCTAGCAACAGCTTCCACGCCTGGCAGGGCCCACTTTGGAATGACTTGATGGAGCAACAAGTACCCCTTCAGGATGCTACCCTACAGCTTCTTAGAGACTTGCAAGAGCACGGAGGCGGTGAAAGCCAAAGCTAATGTCAGAGGCGGGCTCAAGTCCCACCTCGAGGGCAAGTTCACCAACTACTCCGAGTGTGTTTGCTTCGTTCAGCTGAGGACTCCCAATCAGTTACTGTTTTAGTCCTTTTTTTAAAAAAAGATTTCTGGAGAATGATACACATGACATGAGCTTTACTTGGAGGAGTCACTGGAGAGGTAATGCGTTTTTAACCATGAAGCAAGCCCTGGGGTGGGGAAGGATCCGGGTTCAAATCCTGGCTTTACCATTTACTGTCAGGGTGGCTTTAGACATTCTGAGCTCCAGATTACAGGGTGATGATTCTTATCTTGCTAGTTGTGGGGTGAGAATCAACAATAAGACTGTGCAAGAACCAGCCTGCGGTGGGTTAGCGCTTAGAAACCTTGGCTCCCATCCTTGGGGCCACTGGAAGGCAGGTGGCTGCTTCCCACCACTGGGCTCACCTGAGAAGCCAGAAAAGCAAGGAAGAAGGAAGGAGGAGAGAAAACGAGAGGAAGAGAGGAAAGGGGCGGGGGGAGACGACAGTAAACCTTCAACCACACAGTACCTCATTAACACACCCCAAGAAACTTGCATCCCAGCGTCAAGGCTGACTTTAAGACGGGTTCCCGCCTCCCACCGCACGCTCCCAAGCGGTTCGCGTGAAGTCGACCAGACAAAGTCACGCCCTCAAACTGAAGCACATTTTCCAATTTGGGAAGCTCGAAGATTCCATAAACGGGGTTCTGTTTTCTTCTTTTCTTTCTCCTCCCTCTCCCGGGCCGCCCCTCTCCCCGCCTCCTCCCCTGCCCCCCTCCCCACCCACACAGACAAAAGAACCCCGGCTCCCGCCCGAGGGGCCGGAACCTGCGGCTTGTTTACCAGTTGGGGCTGCTCCCCAGGCGTTGCCCGGCGCCGCCACCTACCGGCGGGAGACGGAACCGCGCCCGCGGTGCGGGCCAGCGACTGCGGGCGGATGACCCAACGCCGCAGGCATCTGAGGATAACCTTTCGCCTTTCTTTCCAAGACCAAATAAGGGGGCTCTTCCCTCTGCGTGCTGGGCCTGTGGCGGTTAGGCCAAGGGGCGTGGAAAGGAGGATCCGGGAACGAGGCTGACAGTCGGCAAAACAACCCACCACATTGTTCCCGCGGCGCCCGGCCTCCTCCCCGCTCCCCGCGGGCACGGCCGGTGCCCGGGCTGACGCTCCCTGCAGCCGCGGGCGCGGAGGGCTTGGCGGGCAGCGCTGCCGGGGGATCGGGGCCACCCCGGACCCCATGGGCAGCGCCGTCAAGCCTCCCACACTCTCCCCCGACCCCATAAGAGAAGGGCAGGGTGTCCGCGGGCCCCTTGGGTGCTGCCCCCGCCCAGGCACTCGCTGCAGACCTTCCAAGCCCGGTGGGCGGCAGAGCCGGCCGGGCCGGGACCCCAGCAGGGGCGGCAGGCGCAGCGCGAGGGGAGCCGGGCCAGGCTGCCAGGCCTCGGAACCCTGGCATCACCCCCGAGGGAGGCAGTCCCTGTGGTTGACAGTGTTTGGTAACCACAGAAACCGAGATTTGACCTATATTTTCGAACGTGGCCTAGACTCTAGCTTTCCTTCTAGAAATCAAAGTGAGACAGTCTGACTTGACTGACTGGTCATGTTCCCCTAGCTTCATATTCCAGAATGCCACCCAGGAGGTTGGGCAAGGCAGGAAACCTGGCGGGCTGCTTGGCAGATGGCTGGTGAGGGTCCTGGTGGCTTAAGGCAGGAGGCAGTGGCTGTTCCCACTGTCTCCCACGGACCACAGGGGCTTCCTGCCCACCAACGGTTGGTACATTTCTGGGCGATTGAATGATATGGATTGGTATTTTAGGAATGTGTACTGTTGGACTATTTTCACTTGAAAGTGTTTTTCCTAAAAAGGTACTAAGAAGGGTGCCCCAGGACAAGACATTGTATATACAAAGTATGATCACAGCTCTGCCTAGGACTGTAAGCCTTAATTGAGCATTTACTATGTGCTAGACACTGTTTTAAATATTTTACAATTACCCATACCATCCCTCCAGTGGGTATTAATACATTTATAAATTTTTTATTCATTTATTTGATACTGGGGTTTGATCTCAGGGGTGTTTTACCACTGAGCTACATCTCCAATCTTTTTTATTTTGAGACACTCACTAAGTTGCTTAAGGTCTTGCCAAGTTGCTGAGGCTGGCCTCGAACTTAAGATCCTTCTGCCTCAGCCTCCAGAGTCCCTGGGATTACAGGCATTTGCCATTGCACCAGTTTAATACCTCCATTTTATAGAAAAGGAAACTTCTCTCAAAGAGGATGGGTTTCCACGCATCATCACTGCAGCCAGGCAGAAGCATGACCAGGATTTATGTTCAGGCTGTGGGGCTCCAGAGTCTGCGCCCTTGACCACAACACTAAATGTTTATCAATGGGGATTTGATTAATTTAGAGTACATCCGTATAATGGAATATTCTCTGGCCGCTTAAGTGGTGATGTAGATTGGGAATAATTGGCAGGGGAAAATGTCCATGACATATTGTTGAGTGAAAACAGCTGGCTACACAACACTGCATAACTGGATCCTGTGGCTGTGCAGAGAGTGCTCGTGGCAGTGCTAACTTGGGGTCCCCATTTGATGGTCGATTTTCAGGTAGCTAATTTTATAGGTATGCTTTCTGTATTGTCAAATCCTTTTTGCTCACCATTGCCAAGCAAAGTGTGCAGAACCCACTTTCTCCACAAAGCCTTCCCTGAACTCCAAAGTTGAAAGCCATGAGTCCCCCACGCTCCTTACAAGTGGAAACTTGTGGGAACAGTTATTCAGTTTCATGGGAACACACCCATGTTGCTGGCTAAACTGTAAACTCAAGAAGGGAGGCACAGATTGTTTTGCTGTTTTCTTTGCAGGGCTCAAATATTTGTCTTTAGATTGACATGACCCAACGATGATGGAATGATCCACAGAAGTAATTACATAATTAGTTGTTTGATGTCTGCCTTCAATTAGGTAGGTGGCAAATTCCTTTAGGACAGAGATATGTCAATCTTATTCAGTTCCATAATCTGACACTAGGGTAGTACCTGGCTTGTAGGAGATGTTCCATAAATGTTTGCTACATGAATGAGCCCAGGCACCTCTGCTCCAGAGCAGCCCTTCTTGAGAAATCAAAATGAGTTTCCTCTATATAAGGCAGGACCCTCCTCAGTAGGAATGGCTCTGGTTAACAGCAGAAAAGGGAAGCTCTTAAAATTGATGGGAAGATGGGAGGAGACTTGAAAATTGGTCAGGAAACAAAGGAAGTCAGACAGGAGGAAGACCTAGCCAAAGTCATGTCAGGGGAGGGTAGCTGGTGTGAGTACTGCCACCCCTCACCCCCGACATGTGCTCCTGCTATGGCCACTGGGTGTATGCTGTCTTGAATCAATTGTCTGAGAGTCAAGGCCTCTGATGGGACCAGTTGGCCAGACCAAAGTAGTGTGCCTAGTGTTGTGCTAGTAAACATTTAACAACTTGTTTGCCAGTAAGAAAAGCCCTGATTTGTAGCATCCACTGACTGCTATGGCAATAACATTGACACAATGACAGGTTTTTATCTGTCCCCCATTTAACAACCAGCACAAGAGAATTCCTGAGAATTTAAAAATTGGTGGCATTGAGCTGTTGTGGTTGTCCAGATGACTGATATTCCCACAGTGGGGAAAATGCTAGAAAGGAATTAGAGTGGGTTGCCAGATAGCCCCCCTCCAAAGAAACACAACACATGTCCACAAAGCAATCCATGGAAATACAGCAGGGTCATTGACTGTCTCATCGGTTGATATGCTATCTTGCTATTTGTTACCAGGAGCTTTTACAGGTAATCCCCAAAGGAAGATGACACTACAAGGGAACCTGATGGAATCATGGTGGGACACGTGTTTAGATCTATATCCTTCAGAGCTCAGGCAGTGTCCCTGCTATATTTGAATGATCAGCCTTCCAGGAACAAAGAACTAGCCCTGAACATCCAAGAAATAATCACGAAGCAGGAAAACCTTCTCCAGAAGGGATTTACCTCTTTTTCCAGGTCTCAAGGGCCAGAATAATTACAACAGTGGCTACTAAGGTATACAGAAAGTTTGTTTTTTTTTAATGTGCCAGACAATGTTTTAAAGTTAATCCTTTACCTAGGCAGCTTTTCTGACTATAGATTTGTAATGGACAATCCCTCTGAGATTTGAACATGGGCAATCTGATGCCAATGCCCATGTTGTTGATTATGAAACCATCCCATTTGTGGCCATTTGTGGTTGTCTTTGAGTGAACCATGTGGCATCCCTATATTTTGGAAAATGGAGACAGTGGGTCTTATAGGCAAACAGTAGATTAAAGAGACTACAGAGACAATGTGGTCAGATTGACCCAGTCTGGTATCTTGGATCCACCCCTTGGCAGCTTCCTCCTGTGTAGAAACAAATGCCCAATCCTTAGTTGCAGGACTGTGGTGGAGGCTGCATGAGATAATACACTGAGAGCCTATGACATCCCACATGTCATAGACTGTTCTTAAATGTCATTATGCATGTTTATATTGTAATTTACATAAGGTGAATTATGTAAATAGGCATAACTCTCCTCAGTAGGAATGGCTCTGGTTAACAGCAGAATGGACATTTATTTATTTTTGATTTTGAAATCATTTCTCAGACCTCATTTAGAGACATTCATTCATCAATTTGGGGTGAAGACCTCAAAATGTGATATCTTCATCACGTGTTGGAGCTCATGGAGTAGGCAGCCATCATGGGATGTTATTATAAAAGCAATATGCTCTTCACTTCACGTTTTCCCTCAGGATTGTCCTTTCCTGGTTGTGGATGATGTTTAAGATCAGGCCCATGACTTTTCTGATCATGCTTAGGGACATAGGTGACAGCAGATACAACTTCCGTTCTATGAATGAAACGTGCAATGCCAGGTGATAACCAGAGGCTCTGCTCTCATCTACAGTGAAAGCTGCTCACCTACTGCAGGTGAGAGCCACTGCCTGGGAATGAGGGGAGGGAAGCAACAACTTAGAGGAGGTAAAGTTAATTTTGGCTAACAGTTTCAGGGGTTCAGTCCATGGTCAGCCAGCACCATAGCTCTGGTCCTAAGGTGAGGCAGAACATCATGGTAAAAAGGAATGGCAGAGGGAAGCAGGTCAGGACATGGCAGAGAAAGAGAGAGAGAGAGAGAGAGAGAGAGAGAGAGAGAGAGAGAGATATGGGGGGAGGGAGGGAGAGAGCTCTGCTCATGAGGGAAAAAATATAAACCCCAAAGTTACAACCCAGTGTCTTCTTTCCTTCAGCCACGCCCTACCTGCCTACAGTTACAGCCCAGTTAATACGCATCAGTCGATTAAATCACCAATTAGGTTAAACTCTCATAACCAAATCATTTCACTTCTGAAAATTCTTGCCTTGTCTCACTCATGAGCTTCTGGGGGACACCATATATCCAACTCATAGCAATGACGAATTTGAACTCTTCTCAGCTTAGTGAAATTCACAGTATTTAAGAAACACCATAAAAGGGGGCAGGGAGTTCTTCCTTACTGAGCAGCCTTGTCACAGGGGCTTCCCCCTCTCAAGCCTTGGCAAGGGCCTTCCATGGGTTTTTTTTTTTTTTTTTTTTTTGTTTGTTTGTTTGTTTTTGTGTGTGTGTGTCCCTCACTGGAATATTTGACTGCATATCTTAGGTGAAAGTTAATGCATTTCCCCAGGTAGGCACAGCTCCTGTTTTTTGTAGTTCACTCCACACAGACTTTCTTTTGGGATCCTGTTGTCCAAGAGGGCCAGACCTAGTGCTTGGGGAAGATCTAGTCCATGTGTGAGTGTGGGCCACCTAACACAGCAGCCCCTCTAGCTCAGCTCCTCCCAGAGCTCAGGATTTCTTGAGCTGTTGTCAGATACCAGCCCACTGGGTCTCCTTAACAGCGAGGGACACATGTGGAGTCCTCCATGTGGTCCCTTTGAAGTCCCTTACTTTAGTTTGGGGCAAGAAAGGAAGCAGCCCCACTCCTCCCTTCTTGGGTAGGTGTGCTGGACAGTTTTCCATTGCTGTGATAGATAACTGAGATACACGACTAAAAGGAAGACATGTTTATTTTGGCTCAGGGTTTCAGAAGTTTTGGTTCATATTTAGTTGCTCCATGGCTTTTGGGTCCATTGTGAGGCCAAACATCACAGGAAGGAGTGGGCAATAGAGCAAAGCCGCTCACCTTATGGCAGCCTGAAAGCAGAGAGCGAGGAAGGAGCCAGGGTCCCAGGATCTCCTTCAAAGGCATGTCCCCACTGACCTAACTTCCTTCTACTAGGCTCCAAATCCTAAAGGTTTTATGCCTCCCAAAAAGTGCCATCATCTAGGGAGCAAGCCCTTTACCACTCAGGCTTCTGGGGGACATGCACCATCTGAACTATAGCAGTAAGATGTGGTTTCTCTCGGCTCAGGTATCTCTAGACGCTGTTTGCAAATCACCTCTAATATCCAATGACCCAATGGTTCTGTACCCTCAAGTGGGTCCAGGTTTCAAGAGTCACATAACTGGTTTCACACCACTTTGGGGTGCAGCCTCTGTGTGTGCCTCAGTTTGCATTCTGCAAGAATTTGCCAACTGAGTGATAATGGTAGGGTCTTGGCCTGATGCTAATTTGCTAAATCAGACACTCAGGATTTAGGCGTATTTCTCTGAGTTCATTAAAAATAAACAAACAAACAAAACCCAGACAAAAACATCTGTTCTAATAAACCTATTATTTGTCTTATTGTATGCATTTACTACCACGTCAGATAGGGAAGCCACTGGTATAAGGGACAATGGGTTGGTTCTGAAAAAGAGTGCAAGAAATGTCAGTGCTCATTTTAATTCTGATCTGGCATCTTATGATTAGCCAAGTTCTTATGTGGTGGAGAGTGGGGCATAACATAAATCTGGAAGTGAACCCTTGACCCATGTTGAGCCCTATTTGTGGTCTCATGGAAACCCCTTACTCTTGAATTTGGCTGCTGGGAAGATTGTGCTTCCACTGGCCCACCATCCATGCTCTGTCTCTTGGTACCTTTGAGAGAAAGATTAGTCATCAACCATTAGCCATGACCAATCGACTTCTTCTGACAGCCTCTCAGCTCCACTTCCTGTGCAGTCTGCATGAGTTTGGTCCTGCTGTGTTATCAAACAACCCCCAGATCTCAGTGGCTGAAAACAACAAAGATTAATTTCCTCTTCATGTTACATGGTCACCATTGGCCGACCTGGGGCTCTTCTGTGCATCACCCTCACTTCAGGCCCGAATGTCTGAGAGAGCTGTAAGAATATTGCCAGTTATATGAGGAAAAAAATCTCAGTAAATAGTGTACTGGCTCTTAGAGCTTCCACTAGTAAGTGACACATTCTCTTGGTCAGAGCGAGTCACATAACTAATTGCACGTCATATGGCGAGTCACTTGGTTCACTCAAATCCTTCCACTACCCAAGGAAAGAATGGGGAATATTTAATGAACAGTACACACTGAGGACTGCCCAGGACCTTTCTCTGAGCCTGTCAGAGCCATTTGGAGGACCACCTTCTGCAAAAGTAGGAAGGAGATGGGGACCAGAAATGGGTTAAATACCCTGAGACAAAAATAAAGGGTCCAGAAGAAAGTTATGCCTGTAAGAGTGGTGTTAGTGGGTCCCATGGGCAGCCAAGAGGGGATGTTTAAGAGAAATGGCTTATGTAGATGGGAGGGAATGGAAACCAGAACCGAAAAAGAATAGGGAAATTCTCACTGTTGCTTCCTTGACTTCTCTGGGTACCCACCAATGAGGCTTCCTTGGTAAGTTGAGTAGATTCTGTTGGGAACCTCCAGGTTGGCTTCTGTTTACTGAGAACTTGGTGCCTCCCAAGCACAGTAAGGAAATACTCTGCTTTCTAGATCGATCGATCTCTCTCTCTCTCTCTCTCTCTCTCTCTCTCTCTCTCTCTCTCTCCTTTCTTTCTCTACCTCTCTCTCTCTGTTACTGGGGATTGAACCCAGGTGTGCTCAACCACTAAGCCACATTCCCAGCCCTTTTTTATATTTTTATTTGGGTTTCAACCAGTTGGTTTTCAACCAGTGATACTCCTGCCACAGCCTCCAGAGCCACTAGGATTATAGGCGTGTGTCACTGTGCCCATAGATTGCCCTTTCTGACCCTTCAGACCTGTCCTGAGCCCCTAGTAGGACTTCTCCAATCCTTTCCCTTAGATTGAGATACTTGTTGGGTCTCTTTAAAAAATATAAAAGATTTCAGATAGTGAAAAGTAGAGAGACTAGTACAGTGGACCCCATGTGCACATCATGAAAAGCACCTTATGCAACTATACTGTCATAGCCAGACCATCATGCTACACCTTGCACAAACCTGGTCTCTTCTTATCTGCAACACAAATCTTATTATTTGTCTAATCTTATAGATGAGAAAATTGAAACACAGAGAAGTTAAATGACTTGGCCAAGGACATACAGCTAGTGAGGGCAGAGCTAATGGCAACCCACCCCCATGTCACTGGAGGGTGTTATATCCTCAAGGATTAGTGGAGCTTTTAAAGAGGCCATAGTGGGAAAGGACCACATCTGTTTTAAGGATGTAAGTTTGGCTCTTCTACCAGCCTACTTTGCTATGAGTCAGAGACTTGCTTATCAGGCGCTAAGGTCCCAAGGAGGTATAGCCATGACATGGAATGGCGTGGGCTCATGGCCATTCGCTGCCATTCTCTCTAACATTCATTCCTTCAATAGTGTTTTCCTGAGTACCAACTTGGCTCCAGCTCTGGGGATACAGAGATGAGTTGTCAGCCCCTTGCCTCATAGAGGAGAATCCTCTCTCCCCAGCTAACTGACTGGATGATCTCAAACGCCATAAGAGAAGTCTCAGTTTCCTCACTCATGAAGATGGGAACATGAACCACTGTACAACACACTCTGAAGTCTTTCATGGTTAATTTCATGTTATGTGAATTTAAAAATATTTTTATTTGTTCTTTTTAGTTGTACATAACAGTAGAATGTATTTTGACATATCAATACATGGAGTATATCCTCCCATTCTGCAGTAGTACATGATGTGGAGTTACACTGGTTGTGTATTCATATATGAACATAGGAAAGTTACGTCCAATTCATTCTACTGTCTTTCCTATTCCCATTCCCCCTCCCCTCCCCCGACTCTTCCCTGTCCAATCTGGTGAACCTTCACTCCTCCCTCCCCTCACCTAGTGTGAGTCAGCATCAGCATATCAGAGAGAACATTTGGTCTTTGGCTTTTGGGGAATGGCCTATTTCACTTAGCATGATAGTCTCCTGTTCCATCAATTTACATGCAAATGCCATAATTTCATTCTTATTTATGAATGAGTAATATTCCATGTTGTACATGTACCACATTTTCTTTATCCATACATCTGTTGAGGGGCACCTAGGTTAGTTCCATAGCTTAGCTATTGTGAATTGAGCTGCTATGAACATTGATATGGCCGCATCATTATTGTATGCTGATTTTAAGTCCTTTGGATATAGCCAAGGAGTGAGATAACTGGGTCGAATGATTGTTCCATTCCAGGTTTTCTGAGAGATCTCCATACTGCTTTCCAGAGTGTTTGTACCAATTTTCAGTCCCACCAGCAAGGTATGAGTGTACCTGTTTCCCACCATCAAACAACCCCCAGATCTCAGTCCTCACCAACATTTATTGTTACTTGTATTCTTGATAATTGCCATTATGACTGGAGTGAAATGAAATATCAGTGTTGTTTTAATTTACATTTCTGTAATTGTTAGTTATGTTGAACATTTTTTCATATATTTGTTGACCATTCATATGTCTCCTCTTTGAAGTGTCTGTCTAGTTCCTTTGCCCATTTATTGATTGGGCTGTTTGTTTTTTTGGTGTTCAGTTTTTGAGATCTATCTATCTATCTATCTATCTATCTATCTATCTATCTATCTATCTATCTATCTATCTATATCTCCTGGAGATTGATGTTCTATCTGAGGTGCAGGTGGCAAAGATTTTCTCCCATTCTGTAGACTCCCTTTTAAAAAAATATTTTTGGAGTTGTAGATGGATACAATACCTTTATTTTATTAATTTATCTTTATGTGGTGATGAGGATCCAACCCATGGCCTCATGTGCTAGGCAAGCGGTCTATCCCTAAGCTACAAACCCAGCTCTGTAGGCTCTCTCTTCATGTTCTCGATTATTCCTTTTGCGGTGAAGAAGTTTTTTAGTTTGATAAAATCCCATTTATTGATTCTTGATTTTAATTCTTGTGCTTTAGGAGTCTTGTTGAGGAATTTGGTTCCGAAGCCAACATGATGGACATTTGGGCCAACTTTTTCTTCTAGTAGGCACAGGGTCTCTGATCTAATGCCTAAGTCCTTGATCCACTTTGAGTAGAGTTTTGTGCAGGGTGAGAGATAGGGGTTTAATTTAATTTTGTTACATATGGATTTCCAGTTTTCCCAGCAGCATTTGTTGAAGAGGCTATCTTTTCTCCAGTGTATGTTTATGGCCCCTTTGGCTAATGAGTTAACTATATTTGTGTGGGTTTGTCTCTGTGTCTTCTATTCTGTACAATTGATCTTCATGTCAGTTTTGGTGCCAAAACCATGCTGTTTTTGTTATTATAGCTCTGTAGTATAATTTAAGGTCTAGTATTGTGATGCCTCCTGCTTCACTTTTCTTGCTGAGGATTACTTTGTCTATTCTGTGCCTCTTATTTTTCCAAATAAATTTCATGACTGCTTTTTTTATTTATATGAAGAACATCACTGGAACCTTAATTAGGAATTGCATTAAATCTGTATAATGCTTTGGGTAGTGTGGCCACTTTGACATTATTAATTCGCCTATCCAATACATGGGAGATCTTTCCATCTTCTGAGGTCTTCTTCAATTTCTTTCTTTAGTGTTTGGTAGTTTTCATTGTAGAGGTCTTTAATTTCTTTTGTTAGATTGATTCCCAAGGTTTTTTGTTTGTTTGTTTGTTTGATTTTGGTTTTTTTATGCTATTATAATTGGAGTAGTTTTCCTAATTTCTCTTTCAGTGGATTGATTCATCACTAATGTATAGGAAGGCGTTTGATTCTATGTCCTGTTATTTTGCTGAATTTATTTATTAGTTCTAGAAGTTTTCTGGTGGAATTTTTTGGGTCTTCTAAATATAGAATCATATTGTGGGTAAATAGGGATAGTTTAAATTCTTCTTTTCCTATTCATATCCTTAACTTTCTTTCTTCTGCCTAATTGCTATGGCTAGAGCTTCAAGGACAATGTTGAATAGAAGTGGTGAAAAAGGGCATCCCTGTCTTGTGCCAGTTTTTAGAGAGAATGTTTCATTTTTTTCCTCCATTTAGAATGATATTGGCCCTGGGCTTAGCATAGATAGTTTTTACAATGTTGAGGTATATTCCTACTATCCCTAGTTTTTCTAGTGTTTTGAACATGAATGGGTGCTGTATTTTGTTAAAAACTTTTTTTTGCATCTATTGAAATAATCATGTGATTCTTGTCTGTTAATGTGATGAATCATGTTTGTTGATTTCTGCATGTTAAACCAACCTTGCATCCCCAAGATGAACGCCACTTGATCATGGTGCACTATCTTTTTAATATGTTTTTGTATGCAATTTACCAGTATTTAGTAAGATTTTTTGCATCTATGTTCATCAGTGTTATTGGTATGAAGATCTATTTCCTTGATGCATCTTTGTCAGGTTTTGGTATTAGGGTGATGCTAGCTTCATAGAATGAGTTTGGAAGAGTTCCCTCCTTTTCTATTTCATGGCATAACTTGAGGAGGATAGGTGTTAGTTCTTTTCTGATAGGACACAGTTGAGAATTCTTTTGTTCCTGGGCTTTGCTTTCTTGGTGGCCTTTTGATGGCATCTTCTATTTCATTGCTTGAAATTGATCTGTTTAACTGTTCTATGTCCTCCTCATTCGATTTGGGTAGGTCATATGTCTCTAGAAATTTGTCAATGTCTTCATGATATTGTATTTTATTAGAGTATCAATTTTCAAAGTAGGTTACAATTATCATCTGTATTTCAGTTCTGTCCATTGTGATATTTCCTTTTTCATCACGAATTTGAGTAATTTGACTTTTCTCTCTCTCTTTGTTAGCTTGACTAAGGGTTTATCAATTTTATTTATTTTTCCAAAGAGTCAGTTTTTTGTTTTGTAAATTTTTTGGATTGTTTCTTTTATTTCAGTTTAATTGGTTTCATCTCTTACTTTCATTATTTCCCGTCTTCTACTACTTTTGGTGTTTACTTGTCCTTCTTTTTCTAGGGCTTTCAGATGTAATGATAGGTTATTTATTTTGTTGACTTTCTATTCTTTTAATGAATGAGCTCAATGCAATGAACTTTCCTCTTAGTTCCCAGAAATTTTGATATGTTAGATTGCTATTCTCATTCATCTCTAAATATTTTTAAATTTTATCCCTGGTTTCTTCTGCCATCTGTTAATCATTCAATAGCATATTATTTAGTCTCCAGTTGTTAGAATAGCTTCTATTTTTTATTTTATCATTGATTTATAATTTCATTCCATTATGGTCTGATAGAATCCAAGGTATTATCTCTATTTTTTTATTTGCTAACAGTTGCTTTGTGGCCTAAGATATGGTCTGTTTTAGAGAGAGATCCATGTACTGCTGAGAAGAAGGTGTATTCAATCATTGATAGATGAAATCTTCTATATATGTCTGTTTTGTTTAAATTATTAATTGTATTTTTAGTTTTATAGCTTCTTTGTTTAACTTTTGTTTGGAGAATCTATCCAGTTATGAGAGAGGTGTGTTAAAGTCATCCAGTGTTATCATGTTGTGATCTATTTGCTTTTTGAAATTGAGAAAGGTTTGTTTGATGTACATAGATGTTTCATTGTTTGGGGCATAAATATTTACTATTGTTATGTCTTATTGATGTATAATTCCCTTAAGCAGTATGAAGTGTCCTTCTTTATCCATTCTGACTAACTTTGGCTTCAAGTCAACTTTATCTGATGAGCCTAGAAACACCTGGTTGGTTATGAGATCCATGTGAATGATATTTTTTTCCCATTGTTTTACCTTCAGTCTGTGGATATCTTTGCCTATGAGGTGAATCTCTTGGAGACAGCATATTGTTGGGTCTTGTTTTTTAATCCAATCTGCCAGTCTATGTCTTTGATTGATGAGTTTTGGCCATTTATATTCAATGTTATTATTGAGATATGATTTTAATTCCCTGCCATTTTGATTTATTTCTGGTTTTTAATTTGAATTAGTTTCTTCATTGATTCACTGTTCTTTTAGTGTAGTTTCTCCCTTTGCTTTTATTTTTTGTTCTTTCTTCATGAAATATTATGTTTTGTAGTGCAGACTTTCTAGTTGTGAATTCTTTCAACTTTTGTTTATCATGGAAGGTTTTTATTTCATCATTAATTCTGAAGTTCAATTTTGCTGAGTATAGTATTCTTGGTTGGCATCCATTTTTCTTTCAGAACTTGGTATACATTATTCTAAGACCTCTTAGATTTGAGGTCTTATTCTAAGACCTCTTAGATTTGAGAGGTCAGCTGAGATCCAGTTTGTTTTCACTCTAACTGTTATCTTTTGTTTTTCTCTAGCAGCCTTTAAAATTTCATCCTTATTCTGTATGTTAGGCATTTTCATAATAAGGTGCCTTCGTGTGGGTCTGTTGTAATTTTGTATTTTGGGGGTCCTATAAGCCTCCTGTATTTGATTTCCATTTCATTCTTTAGGTTTGGGAAATTTTCTGATATTATTTTATTGAAGAGATTGTGCATTTCTTTCATTTTTATCTCCAAGCCTTCACCTATCCCAATAAATCTTAAATTTGATCTTTTCAGATTATTCCATATTTCTTGCAGTTTCTGTTCATGGTATCTTAACATCTTTTCTCCACAGTCAACTTTGTTTTCAAGATTATATATTTTGTCTTCATTGCCTGAAACTATCTTCCAAGTGATTTAGTCTATTGGTGATGCTTTCAGTTGAATTTTTAATTTGGTTTATTGATTCCTTCATTTTGAGGATTTCTGCTTGTTTTTTTCCCCAGAAGCTCTGTCTCATTATTGAAGCGATCTTTCACTTTCTGTATTTTTTTCCTCTGATTTCACTCCTTATATCATCATCCTTCATGTCACAGATCAGTTTAACTATGTACATTCTAAACTCCTTCTCTGACATTTCTTTTGCTGTGGTGTCAAAGGAATCTGTTACTGGAGTATCTTGGTTTGTTTGGGGCAATTTGTTCCCTTGCCTTTCATGTTGTTTGTGTGTCTACCCATATGGATCTGAGGCAATAGACTTTTTACCCTGTGGACCTATAGTGTTTCTTCAGGTTTCCAGTATCTCAATGTTCAGGGGGAGATAAGTAATAACAACAACCATTGCAAACAATATACAGCATTAAACCAAATGGTTCCTACTATGATATCTACAATGTTAATTATCACAATAAACAGAAATGATATGATTAGTTATTGCCTACAATAAAAACAGCAATTTGCAAAAGTGCTTACAATTTCAGATGATGAACAGGGAGAGAACATAAGTGATATAGGATATGATGATTAAGAGAGAGGAGGACAGAAGACAGAAGTAAAAAAATTAAAGGAAGAGTGAAGCAGAGAACAATAGAGGTTGGCTGTAAGCAGAATAAAAGAGAGAGTCAAGGGAAACAGCTAGGTAAAAGAAAAAATATATAAAAAATAAAAAATTTTTAAAATTTTTAAAAAATACAAAAAATCCTAAAATATACTTATCAAACACATTAGTACTCAAAAAACTAATCCATGAAAATAACTGGCTTCAAAAATGCTAGAAATGAGAAAAAATGTGAATATGTATAAATGTCCATGAACCCTTAAGGTCACAATTGATGAATAGAGAAAATAATTTTTAAAAAATAAGGAAAAAAAGAAAAAATATCTTGATAAAAAAGGAATTCTTTCTGTTGGAGTTTAAAAGATTCTCAGCTTCTCTTCTAAGCAGTTTTAGGTGGGGTTGTCTGAAGTGTGATCCTCCATCCCCCCACACCCCCCATTGCTGGGGAGAGAGAGAGTTAATCCCGTAGGCAGAATTCCTGGAAGCAGGGTTTAGGTTTAGGTTTGTTCTATGATTTTTACTGAATGCCAATTGATATGGAAGGTTTAAATCAGTGCACCTCTAGGGCCCAGTAATTGCTGGTCTACACTGAAAGACTGTACCCCAGTGATCTCCCTTGGGTTCCACTTGTGTGATGTAGAAGCCAATTCTTAATCCCCTGTGTCATCTTTGGCCCCTACATTTCCTGGTCTTGGATTCAGTCTCCAAACTCAATCTCTCCCACCCCAACCCTCACCCTTCCAAGTTCCATCTAGAGGTGTCTCTCCCAGGTGATCCTGCAAGCAGCCACTTTGGGGGGGAAGAGGTAGAACCAGGTGGGTTTTTCACAACCAATTGTCCCCTGTATAAATCTCTTTCTGTGTTTGATTTTCTCCTGGTCACTTATGCACCCTCCATGTCATGCAGTGTGTGTGTGTTCACTGGGCCTGTATTTCTATCCAACCTCGGGTTTCCTAGGAATCAGCTCCCTTAGCTGCCAGTCCCTGTGCAAAATGGTTCCTTCCTTTGTCCTCCATATGCCACATGGAGAGATGGTGGCTTCTTTCCTGCACAAGGATATTGTGCAGTGCACCTTTCAGGTTTGTCAGGTAATGTCCTTGACCTCTAAATGTACCCAGACACACCTCAGGCCTCCTAAAAATGCAAGTTTTTTTTTTTTTTTTAATGTATAGTTGTAGATGGACACAACACATTTATTTTATTTATTTATGTGGTGCTGAGGATCAGTGCCCCACGCATGCCAGGCAAGTGCTCTACCACTGAGCCACAACCCCAGCCCGTGAAGGGGTAAATCCCCTTACCACTTAACTTTGCTCACGGAAGGATTGCACTGGCTCTTGCTTCTGGCCCAGCCATGGCAGCAGCTGTGCCACTGGGGATTTTTTCCTTATTTTATCATATCCAACCTCCTGAATACTCAATCTGCTTTCAATGTCCAGTTTTAAATTTCAGTAACATCTCTTCCCTCCTTTTTTTTTTTTTTTTGGTTCACTCATCTTGCAGAGAAGCTGCCTGTCTGCTTTCTTGATTTCATACCACAGTACAGCCAGAAAAGTGACCTACTCTATTCCACCATCTTGAAACACTCCCCACCCCGTTATGTGAGTTTTACCTCAATATTTAAAATGGGCAGAATGACAGTGCCTACACCGGCAACAGTGTTGTGAACAGGGATGCCTGGGACCCACATCCATGCCCAAGGGCAAGGGTGATGTTCTAAGTATGGAACAACCTAGAAGGCAGAGGTGTCAGCTTATGAGGAGGAACATCTGACTGGTCAGAACTGGGTTGGCCAGAGTACTGAATACTGGTCTTGTGTTGTTGCATTTTCATAAATAGATGCCTGGATATCCCTGGACAGCAGGTGCTCCCTGATCTAATGAAGGAGCCACTGGCCACTTGGCCCCTGCTGGCTGAAACTCATCTGTGTGCTATGGTAACCATGGGTTAGCAAGCACATCTGGATGGACCCCACTCCTAACCCCTTTGCCCACCCTTGCCCCTAATACCCTCATTCTTGTAAACACAGGGTTAAAACTTTGGGGGAAATAACACAAGTTTATTGATATAACCAGATTCTCCTCCTGTGCTAAAAGCCAGCATCTTCTGCTATGATGACTGTCTGCAAGAGATGAAGGAATAACTTGCTCCTCCTGCTTTGGTGACAAGCCCTTCCTTAAGGACTTTCCATATCCAAAGTTCCCCCAAAAGAAACATATATCTCACCATACCTGCTAGAAGGGCTGAAATGTGAGCAAGAGCTTCACCTGCTGCTGCTATGAATCCACCTAAAGTAAATTAATCTGTTCTGTGCATGTTACAGGCAAGTTACAAAGCCTCATCTTTTAAAGTGGCAGAAAATGTCTTCTAATATTAATGAGCATGATTCCAGAAAAAAAAATCTCTAGAAAGAAATTTTTGTTCTTCCAGAATGTGAGGCTGTTCACGTTTCATTACCCAGTGGAGGCTCACTCCCTTCTGCCTCTTCCATGGTATTTAAAACCAATTTGTTCCCCATGTGCATGTGTGGATATGTGCTTAGACCACATGCAAGAAATTAGACAAGGACTGGAATTGGAATTGGGGTCAGATTGGGGAGGAAAAAAAGCGCTCTGGCTCTGTTTGAAGAAACCCACATGGAAAGACAAATTGCAGTGAGAAACTCTGACAGTCCTGTGAAGTATTAATGCATCATGGTGGGAAGTATTTCAAATCACATTCCTCTAAATCATTTTCCCCATTTCATTGCTACCAGGAAATTGAGATATTCACATATGTGATCCTATGGTGTGGTGCTTCTGCTACTCGATCTCTCCCTGGGAGAGGTCACTGGGATTAGGAAATGGTAATGAATCATGTGGCACATGACTCTCTGAATATGCTATTATTCCACCTACGTTACAGATGAGAGCCTGAATCACCAAAAAACTTAAGTGACCTGCTGGTGTCAACTTAGAAATCACTGGTGATGGTTTTGAAGGATCCTGCTGCTCTACTCTGGCTGAGGCAGATTCACTGTTTCCCAGGACTCAGGTTAACAGAAAAAAGGGGGAGCAGGATACTTCCTGAACCCTCTAGACTTTGGAGATTTCCCCACTTGTGTAGATGAGAAGAGAGAGTCTGGGTGTCACCCCACAGAGACATGACCTTCAGGTGAACTTCCAGGACCAGCACCCAAGGAGCACACACCTGCTTGCTGTTCACTGATCATTTCTGGGAGCAGGAGAAGGACCAATTCCAAATGGACAAACCGGTGGCAGTGTTGTTCCAGGACTATTTCAAAGGGGAAGGGAGGAAGGGAAAAGATTGGTCAATGGGTACAGTTAGATAGAAGAAACAAGATCTGGTTTTCTATTGCCCAGTAGGGTGACTGTAGTTAACAAGAATGTGTTGTATATTTCAATACAGATAGAAGAGAAGTTTTTGGATGCTCTCACCACAAAGAAATGATAGGTGTTTGAGGTAATGGATATGCTAATTACCCTAAGTTGATCAATATATGCATGTGTTGAAGTATCAAATTTTGCCCCATGATTATGTCAATTATTATGTGGCTATCAAAAATAATTTTAAAAAATAAAAAGTTTAAAATCTCCAAACTTGTGCCTTACTGACAATGGCCCTGAGAGGGGTGTGGATGGGGAAGCAAGATGAATCTTGTGTGTGTGTGTGTGTGTGTGTGTGTGTGTGTGTGTGTGCCGCGCATGCGCGTGTACACACACACTCTTATTTTGAAGTCAGGAGCCAGGAACAAGCTTGCTCCTTCTCAGGGAACTGCTGAGATGGCTTACATTTCTTTGAGCTCATTTGGAGTCTGGGCACCTTGGAGAGGGTTGTGGATCCTGGAGAACTTGTCATCAAAACTGGAAGGGGTTTTTGTTTTCAGGGTTTGGAAGCCTAAGTGCATCTTTGGGAAGGTGTCTCCTGGATTCTGGAAAAGTCTCCAAACAAGTACCCAAACATTTATTGATGCAGACATCTGAATATCTGCCCATGCTGCTGCAGGGTCTTAAAAACAGAGAATGCAAACCACAGACTACATCCGAACTTCTGATATTCCCTGTTTGACCTAAACAGTGGCTTAAAAAGAAATGGATTCACACCCACATGTAAGACTGGAAGACGCCGCACCACACGACACAGATCACCAAGGAGGTTCCACTTTATTACAAAAGACTGTGGGTTTATATAGACCTAAGGAGAGGTAGCAGGACTGAGGTAGATAACGGGTCACCCGTTTATTGGCAAGCTCTTCCATATGTCAGTTCCAGAGCCCAAGAAGTTAATTCTTATTGGGGCTAAGGTTTCCCACCAGCAGGATTTGAACACTGGCGCTGGCGGGAACGTTTCGCGCCAGTGAAAGAAACAAAGAGGAGAAAGAGGGTCATTAGACGCCATGTTGGGGTTTTTCTCTGGGGTGCTGCTGCCGTTATATGTTTTTCCCAACACCACACACATCTGAACTTTTAGTACCATTATACCTGTATTTGTGCATGGCCCCTCCTGCCCCTTTGGGTAGGACATGTTATCTAGAGCATCTCTCCTCCCATAGTTCCTCTACTGCCCTCTGCACCCCTAGCATGAAAGCTGAGTTTCAGCTGTCGTTTGTGGCTTCATTTGTACCATTGCTTTTCACTGTAGAAGAGTCTATTTTCTTTGTATTCGAAATGAAATACATTAATGTTGCTCACTGGCTCCTTGAAGAGATTTGAGTTTGAATCCCTTGATGCAATAGATTGTCTCTCCTGGAGGCAGATGCTAGTGAGGTTTCCCTCCGATAATGTTTTTCCTAAAATAGGGATCTGGGCCACCTGCGGCATCCAACTGTTGTTTGTTTTTGAAGAAATATTAATAATAAAGCTAATATTTATTGAGTACTTACTCTGTGCCTGGCAATTTTCCAAATTCTTGACATCACTTGTGTGATTCTCATAAGAATATGCAGTGACTACAAGTAGTGGTATTTTATAAAGGAAGAAACAGAGGCATAAAGAGCTCAAGAAACTTGTCCAACATATGGAAGCGGAAGAGCCAGGATTCAGATGCAAACTACTGGACCCCAGAGATGAACAGTTAACTGCTAAGCTATCCTGCTATCCTGCCCTTGTGTGGTTTTCCTGAAGCAGTTTTCACATATTAAGCAGGGAGAGACAAACCATCCTGATTGCACAAGTTTTACTAGTCAGAATGGGCTAGATCATGCTACAGTAGCAACCCTCAAATCTCAATGGCCTAAAATAACAAAGGTTTATTTCTTGCTTGTGCCATATGATTACTGAGGGTTAGCTGTTGCCATTGTGGTCCTGGACAGACAAAATTGGCCCATCTGGAGCATTGCCAGTTGCTAGGGCATAGGGAAAGGGAACACAGGCATTGAGCATCAGCTCATAAAGGCTTCCCGTAAGAAGTGGAGCTTATCATGGCTGCTCAGGTTTCATTGGTCAAGCAAGTCATGTGATCACACCCAATGTCAAGGGGTCTGGGGCAGCACAAGCCTCCTGCAGAGAGAGGAACTGGTGAAACACCTACAGGAGAGAAGATGGAACTAATCTGCAAAAGCAACACTCAAGGGTCTCAGGGGAAAAGCAAAGCTATTTGAAGCCCAGCAGACAAAGTTTGCATGGAATTAGGAAAGGGATTTTTCTATCTGTTGCAACTCTCTCCAAGGGACTGATGATTTTAGAAAACTCAGGAGGCCCACCTATAAAAGACGTTGGCATGGAAAAAGGCATATTCCAATGATCAGAGCCTTTGCATATGCTGTTCCCTCTGCTAAGGTTTCTTTTCTTCACTCCACTTCCAGACCTGCGAAGTTCCTATTTATCCTTCACATCTCAGCAAGAAGTTCAATTGCTCTGGAAAGCCTCTCTCATACCTGTGACTGGATTGGACCCTCCTGTTATTTTTCACAGCACCTGGATATTTACTTTTCAACACTCATTAAAGATTATTCTTGTGGGCTGGGGGTGTAGTTCAGTGGTAGAGTTTGGCATGGACAAGGTACTAGGTTCAATCTCTTCTGGACACAGAATTTATTCCCATCTACTAATTTGTATAATATTATTGTTTGGGTATGAGGTGCCCCCACAAAACTCCCGTTAAAACAGGAATATGAAGAGGTGAAATGATTAGATTTTGAGAGCTGTAATCTCATCAGTCCTTCTAGATTGAATAGCCTGAGTGATAACTTTAGATAGTAACTGGGGTGTGACTGGAAGAGGTGAGTTGCTGGAGCAGTTTCCCTGGGCTGTGCCCTTCCCTCCCGACACACCGCCTCACCTCGGGCCCAGAGCAATGGTGTCTGCTGTTTATGGACTGAGACTTCTGAAACCATGAATGCCAAAGAGACTTTTCACCCTATAAGTTGTTTTTTGCTGAGTATTTTTGTCACAGTGACACAAAAGCTCGCAGAAACATGTAATAATACAATTTATGCTTGTCTTTCCTAAAAGACTGGAAGCTTCAGGAAGGCAGGTTCCAAATTGTCTCACTCCCCTTGTATTCCCAGCCAGCATCTAGCATAGTTCTAGGGGCATCACAGGGTCCTTCCTTAACACCAAATGAGTGAATGATGGGGGAATGTTGGGGGCGGGGTGCTGATAAACAGGATTGTAGTCACATTCCAGGTTTTTCTTCGAGAATCCCTAGAAATAATTTAGTGGAAATTTTCAGTGGTCCAGAATTGTTGCAGCTAAGGTAGATTCTAGACTGGATAGAGTTCACAGAAAGGATGAGCATTGCTTTATTAGAGATCCTCCAGAATCCCTGAACCTCAACAAAGTAGTGTATATTATTTAAGGACACTGGTGGGACACCAGTAAATTATCAAGTTACCACTGTGGGCCATTATAGCACATCTCCCTCCCCATCCCAGAGAATTCCTAGAATTATCCTATCTGAGAGGAATGAGAGAGCTGGGGTATTTATAGCCCAACTTCAGTTGGTCATAGATGGAGGGCTGCTCTCAGAGGCCTGCTGAATAGAGAGCAGAGCTGCCTCTTGCAGCAAGGGAAAACCTCAGACAGATATGCAGGGGCTGGCAGTAGGGAGGACCAAGGATGCGGCAAGGCATGGATAGTAACCATGTCACTAAAAAAGTATCAAGTTACCTGTTCTCACTGTAGCACCTACTATATTGACTAGAGATGTGATTCTCTGTAAGGTCCTCAATGTTTGTTTTGAATTTTCTGGGCCTCTGAAGTATTCTGGGAAGACCTTGCTATAGACTTAGGCTAGTCATGTACAGAATTTTTGTTCATGACTTCACCATATCTCTACTGTCATTTTATTCATCATTCATCACTTCATTTAACAGACCTGCAAACATTTATCGAACCTCTTTATTTTACAGGTAAGAGCTAAAGGATGAGGCACAAAATCAGATAATACACAATCACTGCTCTGAAGTACTTTATAAAGCAGTATCCCCTGGTATTTGGAGAGGTTCTAGATGCCAAACAATATATTATACTAAATAAGTTTGGGAAGCTTTGCAAACTGTCACCTCCCCTTGGATAACCACAAAGCACATTGACATATCAAAGGCCCTGAGAAGGACTTGCATAAAAGACATTGGTTGAACATTTTACCCAGGATTTTTCAAACTTACTTGACATTGGAACATTTTTTTTTTAATACCAAATTGCCTTTATTAACATTAAGGAACTAGAAGTCTGTGGAACACCCCTGCAGAAAGTCCTTGGATTTCCATTCAATCTGTTGAAGATGTCAATAGAACATAAAGACTGAGTGAGGGAGAATTCACCAGACATAAGTCATCTGCTGCCTTTGGAATTGAACTTAGACTAGAATGTACATCAGGCTCTGCTGGTTAGGTCTGTGGACTATGAGTAACACTCTTGGATGTTCTTCTTGCTGACTGCAGACCTCAGGACTTTTCAGCCTCCATAATCACAGGAGTCCATGTCTTATAATAAATCAGTTCTGAACATCCTATCAGTTCTATTTCTCTGGAGAACGCTGACTAATATAGACTTTGGAACAATTTTTTTGGAGGGTAGTCCATGGGGCCGGCATAGTTCAGACTTTTCAGATGAATAGCAATGAAGGAAACCCCAAGTCCTTCACAATAATTCCCTGCTTGGGGATATAGACCACATCTTGTTCTCCATGGAATTGGAGACATATAAACATATGTCTTAGAAACATATTAATCGTACATTTACTAAAAATATATTTCAATGGGCAAAAGTGCAAAGAGTGGGCATACAAATACAGTCGTTATACATAGCTTTAAAGCTAATTTTATTGCAAAAATCTGTCCTTAAATTATGTTTCTGGTCTTTGTCCATAATCATTACAAGTTAAGCTTTTACAGGAAATCAGCATATGGCTTTTTAATGAACCAACAGTGCATGACCAAGGAGTGTGGAGAATGGTATTTATTTTGAGATCAAAGGGAGAAAAATTAAGCCCAGAGGTACTTGTTTTCTCATACTCCTGTGCATTAGGGTGACAGAAATCCTCTTAATTTCACATTTTTCTTATGACCGTCTTAGCTACTCTGAATTTATAAGTAGGGTTTAAATATTGCACTCCTGGGGCTGCAGGTGCAGCTCTGTGGTAGAGTACTTGCCCATCACGTGTAAGGTCCTGGGTTTCATCCCCAGTAGTGCTAAGAATAATAATAACAACAAATAAATATTGCCCTGCAGGCTATTTACTACATAGTCAATTATGTACTTTTAATTAAGAGATTTCCAAAGAGTTTCAATCCATTTTATACTTGCAGCCAAACAACAGAGGGTGTGACTTTCCCATAGAAAAATGACTTTCTGTAATTCGTATCCAAGAAGAGACACAGAGTAAGAAGAAATGAAGGAAAAGTGCCTCTCTGACTTGAGAGAAAGCCAGGGTTAATAGATGGTGAGTTTCCTTTCCAGAACTTGAAAAAGATGTCAGCTAACTATATGATACAGGCTGAGGCCAAACCTGGCAGAATACGTGGTCACTCGACTCTTCTGTTCAAACATTGGATGCTTCCTGCATGTCTCAGCTTCATCTACCAAAAAAGAGTTCTGCAAAAAATCTGGTTGTTAAACTGCTGTCGTGTGGACAATACTCCATCTAGTGGCTAACTGGACAATTGCAAAAATAGCCACATGGGTCATATACCAAACTATTCTAAAACTGGGCTTCCGACTTAAGTTATTATCTATGCCAACAGTTCTTGGATTTTGCTTCACATTAGAATCTCTCAGGGAGTTTGTGAAAAGCTGATGCCCAGACTACACATCAGGCTAATTCAATCAGAATCTCTGGGAGGGGAGTCCAGATATGGGGCTTTTAAAAACTCTTCAAGTGACCTAAATGGGTAGCTATACTTGGAAGCCTGTGATCTTTGAAAACAAAGAAATGGATTAACAGGTAGAAGATTTCATGAAGTTGTTACAAATCACTGTAACACTAGCCACTCCTTTGCAAGTTGCCCCATACAAGGTTACATCCCTTCCCACCCTTTGCTTGGCTTTCTAAATTCTTAAGAGAAGCCACATTTAAATGAATAAGAATTTAACTGAAATAATCTTTCTTTAGGTTTTCAGAATCCAGAACATGTAGTGACTTTCAAATAGCAGGATATATAATGCCCCTCTTTAGTCTTTAGTTCTCTGCATCAAATAATACAAAACATGTAAATTGCTGTTAGCTTTTACTTGCAGAAAAGTAATATACTTTTCTAAAGAACTACAGGAACTAGCTCCAGGAGGTTCAATTCCACTGCAATGTTCCAACCAGAAAAGGAAGAAAGAAAAAAAAAAAAAAAGGAGACACCCATTCTGATCGACAAAGACCCCACTCAGCACATATCCTTTCTGCCTTGTGTCTCTGGTACTCCTTTTCCTCCTTCTAAAAGCCTTTTTTCATTATTTTCTTTCTTTTTCTTTTGTTTTCTTTTGTATCAGAGTCCCCCAAGATGGAGCTTTGAGGTTGAAAGCCTTCCATCTTTGCAGAATGCCAGCCCCTGAGCAAACTTTCCTTCTCACTAACTCTCATCTCCCAAGTATTGGCTTTTGAGTAGAGAGTAGCCCAGACACAGGTATGGTAGCATGCATCATAAGAAATATTTCATGTACAGAGGTTGCTTCTTTTCCTTCTTCTTTGTTAAAACTGAAACTTATTATTTAACAGAACTAACCTGCAGAGGAGTTACCAACACAGAGGACCAACCAACACAGTCTTGGAATGAGATTGCTTGAGGTCAAATCCTTGCTTTATCACCCGCCTGCCCTGGGACCTCTGTACCATAGCTTCTGTCTATAAACCAGGATGGATGGGAGCACCAAACGTGTTGAATTGTCTTGATGTTTCTTTGAATAAGTCCCAGCAAATCACTTAAAACTGGCCTGACTGCAGAATACATGCTATTTACATGGAAGTTATTAGAGCCCATAACATTACTTATAAACTTGCTTTTTCAAATTAATTTGTATTTTCCCACATAATCATTGCCATCACATTAATGTATATTCATGGGTATTCCTTCCTAATCATGAACCAAAGACAATTTAGTAATAAATGATTTTTAAGTAATACCAGCAAAATTTTTTAAAAGTCACAAAATGGCCAAACCTCACTTTTTTGCAAAAAAAAAAAAATGGGATAAAATCTGTAATGATTATGCAGTGAAATACAGTATGTAAAGGACATGTCATATAGGCAATACGCTAGTTCTAACTCATTTCCACTAGTTGTTCACACATTAAAAAATCTGTGAACATATATACTTTGAGGTAAAGCATCTACTAATGGATTTCCTGGGTTAAATATGTTTAGCAATTTAGCCAATACTGCAAAGAAGCTTCCTTAAATCACTTAATTCACCCTCCATATAGAATTTATGAAATGTGGTTCTTTCTACACCTTTGTAAACTGAATGTTATCAAAACTTTTAAATCTGGTCAATCTGTTCTGTGAGAAATGCTACCATGTTGATATAAGCTATATAGCTCTCCAGGAGCCTGAAAATATTTTTTTGTGAGGATGTGAAAACTTTTTTCTTTCTGAAGGTTCCATATTAGTCTATGAAACAAACTGATAATAAGCAGATTAACAGGAGAAAAATGATGTTAATTAAGTGCATATGCATGAGAGTCCCACAAAATATGAGACTTGAAGAAGGGCCAGATGATTATAATTTTAGAGCATTCTGAGTTATGGAAAGGAATAGAGGCTTGGGACAGAGGTGGTGATGAGTTATGAGAGGGCGAGTGGAGGCATGTACAAAGAGTACAGGTCATCTTATTATGCAAATAAAAAGTCACTGAAGTAATAAAAGTTGTCTCTGAGCAGTCCTGTTTCTGATACAACTAGTTTTACTGATGTAGATTTCCTTTAGAGATGTAAATTCCTTTTGCAAAAGACTGCTTTTTCTGGCTCAAAATGTGCTAAAGAGGTATGTTTTGGTGTGGTGTGTCCTGAACCTTAACATTTTTCAATGTTTATTGGCCACGCTTGTTTCTTCTTCTATGCATTGTCTACCATATCCTTTGCTCATGTTCCTAGAGGTTTGAGTCTTTTTTTCCAGGCTGGTTTTGTATTTTAAATTTTTATAGTCAAGCTTGTCTTTTTCCCTATGGGTTCTAGATTTCCCGTATTGCACAAGCACTCCCTCCCACACACAGGCAGTCTTGAAGTTACACAAATTTTCTCCTAACTTATTCTGTTTTTCACTTAGAGCTGGTTCATTCATAATGATTTTATTCCTGGTAGATGTTATTTTTTTCAGATCAATAATCAATTATAATAATAGTATAAATTAAATAAACCATCTTCTCCCTACTGAACTGAAATGTCATCCTTGTCTTGTGTTCAATTTGAATATATACTTAGAATTTTGACTTAGTGGTCTTCTAATCTGTAAGCTCTCTTATATGAGTTAAAGCCACACAGTTTAAAAAATTAGCTTTGTAGAATGTTGTAATATCTGTTAAGGCAGTCCTGCCTCAATATTTTTTCATGATTAAAGGTTTTTGTTGTAAGTTCTAAAACGTTTAGAATTTCTTCAATATAAATGCTAAATACTTTTTGTACAGCACCAGGAAAACACCACTGATATTCGGATTGAAATCAATTTAAGGTACATATTTCTTTGGAAATCATTGACATTTATGACTATTAATTCTTCCCATCTAAGGACATAGTGTGTCTGACCATTGGTTCAAATTTTGTCTTTATGCTCTGTAACAACATATTATGGTTTACTTTATGGAGGTCCCCTAACTTCTGGTATATTTTAACAGTTAATTTTATAATGAAATAAGATCGTACCGCTGAAGAATGAAACTTAAGCATCCAGTATACAGTAACTATTAAAAATGTTATGCATTATTATTATTATCATTCTTTTGATTATTATCTCTATTCTCATTAAACAAAATTAGAGAAAGGAAAAATCTTTAAAAAGTCTTTACTGATGAACTCACATGGATCCTCAATATTGTAAAAATGTCATTTCTAACTTGACCTGTAGAATCAGTGCAATTCCAATGAAAATTGCAGGAGATTATGTGTGCACGTGTGTGTGTGTGTGTGTGTGTGTGTGTGTGTGTGTGTCCATGTAAATTTACAAGTTGATTATAAAATTTATACAGAAATATGAGGGACCCAAAGTAGCTAAGCTAATATTGAAAGAAAATAACAACAAAAAAGAGGTCTTGCACTGCAAGCTATGAAGACCTATAATGAAGCTCAATAATGAAGAAAATATAATATTGGAATAAGTTTAGACAAAGTCCGATAGAACAGAATAGAAATACACTCAAATTTTCATTTTATAACAAAAGCTCACGTTTGCCATCAGAGGAATGGAGAAGAATCTTTTCAATAAATAGTGCTGGGTCAACTGGAAATCAATATGGGCAAAAAGTATGTTGATCTCTGTAAACACTTTACACAAAAATTAATTCCAGATGGATCTAGATCTAAATGTGAAAGGTAAAACAACAAAGCATATGAAAGATAATAGGAGCATGCCTTTATGATCTTGGGTTAGGCAAAGAGTTTGTATACAGGGTACAAAACCAGAAAATGTAAAACGTTAATAAATTGACCTATATTAAGATTAAGAATTCTTGTCATTGGTAGAATGAATCAAACATACCTTTCCTATCCTTATATATTAATACATGACCAATGTAATTCCATATCATATACAACCACAATAATGGGATCATAATTGGAAAAGTGATACTTATTCTATATATGTGTAATATGTCAAAATACACTCTACTGTCATGTTTATATAGAAAGAACACATAAAAAAATTCTGTCATCAAAATGCAATTAGTTTGTTCAACATAAGCAGATCATCAATGTAGCACACAATATTAATAGAATAAAAGATGTTTATAAACACGATCATTTCAACAGATGACAAAATCTAATACCCTTTCATGATGAAAACATTCAACAAAGTAGGAATAAAAGGGAATGTCCTTTACCTAATAAATGAAATCTTTGAAAACCCTACAACTAACATCATACCTAATGGAGGAAGATCAAATGGTGAAATAGCAAAAGATAAGATTCTTCAAAGATCAGGAACAAGGCAAGGATGCCCACTTTATTTCTGTTCAGTATTGTTCTGAAGCTTCTTCTAGAAGGACAAGTAAACAAGAAAGTGGAATAAAAAAACCATCCAGGCTGGAAATAAAAAAGTAAGAGTATCTTTATTTGCAGAGAAATGATCTTGTATACACCAGAGAAACTTATTCGAATAAATAATTCAGTGACATTTCAGGATACAAGGTCACTATATAAGAATGAGTTATATTTCTATATACTAGAAATGGTGACTCTCAAATGAAATTAAGGAAACAATTTCATTTGTGATGGCATCACAAGGGACAATGTATTTAGGAATAAATTTAACAAAGAGGTGTAAGATTTGTATAATGAAAACTACAAAGCAATGTTGGAAAAACTAAAGACCTAAGGAAATGGAAAGACATTCCATGTTCATGAATTGGAACATTTAATATTGTTAAGATAGCAACACATTCCACATTGATCAACAGATTCAGCTTACTTCCTACCTAAATCCCAGCAGACTTTTTTTTTTTGCAGAAATTGAAAGCTGATTTTAAAATTCACATTGAATTTTATGAGTCAAGGGACCCAGAATAGAACAATCTTGAAAAAGAACAAAATTGGAGGATTTACATTTCCTGATTGAGAATTTGTGGTAAAGGCATGAGGTTAGCTGTATACATATGAATCAATGAAATAGAATTCAGAGTCCAGAAATAAACCCTTACTTTTGTGATAAACTGATTTTTTGACAGGGTAGAAAATAATAGTCTTTTTGATAAATAGTGCTGGGACAACTGGTTATAAACATACAAGGAATAAAATTAGATTCTTGCTTTACATCATTCCCCCCCAGATTAACTTATAATGGATCATATGCTAAAACTATTAGAAGAAAATACAAATGCAAATCTTTATGACTTTATATTAGGCAATGATTCTTTAAATATGATACCAAAACCCAAAATAACCAAAGGAAAAAAAATAGGTAAATTGAACTTCATAAAAATTAAAAACTTCTGTGTTTCATAGATCTCTATCAGTGAAGTGAAACAAAAACCCACAGAATGGGAGAAAATATTTGCAAATCATATATGTAATAAGGAACATGTATCTGGAATGTATAAATAACTCTGTAACCCAACAACAACAAAAAACCAAACAGCCTGATTAAAAGATGAGCCAAGGATTTGAATAGACATTTCTTCAAAGAAGATAGATGAAAGGATGCTACACATCATTAATCAAAAAAATGTAAATAAAATGACAATAAAATGCCAAATCATGTTCTCTAGGATGGCTATAATTTTTTTAAATGTTCATAATAAGTTGTTGGCAAGGATGGGGAAAACTGGAACCTTGCTAGTAGGAATGTAAAATGGCAAGATCACTTTGGATGACAGTATGGGCATTCCTTTAAAAGTTAAACAGAGTTGCCATATGATCCAGCAATTCCACTTCCAGCTATGAACTCAAGAGAATTGAAAACATATGTTCACACAAACACTAGTATACAAATGTTCACAGCAGTATTATTCATAATAACCAAAATGTGCAACAACCTTCCATGTCCATCAGCTGATGAACTGATAAAACATGCTGTGTCTACACAGTGGCATAGTACTCAACTCTAGAGAGGAATGAATCTGACACACACTGAAACATGGATGGATGTTGGAAACTATTGCTATGCCATGGAAGCTAGACACAAAGGTGACTTATTGTGTAATTTTATTTACATGAAGTGTTCAGAATAGGCAAACTCATAGAGGCAAAAATTAGATTCATGGTATCCTGGGAGGGGAGGAAGAAGAGATGAGAAGTGGCAGCTAAACAGAATGAGGATTCTTTGGTGTGTGGGGGGGAAGTGGGATAATGAAAATGTTCTGGAATTAGTGGCGATGAATGAACTACTTATTAAAAATACTAAAAGTCACTGGAATGTACATTTAAAAATAGGTTGTGAGGAAATGGGTCTGCAAATAGATGCAACCACCCTGGAAAGCAGTATGGAGATTCCTTAGAAAACTTGGAATGAAACCACCATTTTACCCAGTTATCCCACTCCTCGGCTATGCCCAACACAGTTAAAATCAGCATACTACAGTGATGCAGTCACATCAATGTTTATAGTAGCTCAATTTACAACAGTCAAGCTACGGAACCAACCTAGGTGTACTTCAACAGATGAATGGATAAAGAAAATATGGTATATAGACACAATGGAATATTACTCAGCCATAAATAAAAAAGAGTGACTTTATGACTTTTGCCAGTAAATGCATGATCTTGGAGACTGTTATGCTAAACGAAATAAGCCAATCCCCCAAAAGCCAAAGTTAATGTTCTCTCTGATGTGTGGATGCTAATACACAACAAGGCGGGAGTGGGAATAGAAGTTCAGTAGATTAGACAATGGGGAATAAAGGGAAGGGAGGGGGGACAAGTATAGGAAAGACAGTGGAATGATTCTGACACAACTTTTCTATATACATATATGAATACACCACAGTGAATCTCCACATCATGTCCAACCACAAGATTGGGATCCTAATTAGAATAAGAGATACTCCATGCTTGTATAAAAATGTCAAAACAGGTCACATATAACTAAAAAGAACAAATAAAATTTTATAAAAGTTTTTAGGCTTGCAAAGAAAAATAGTTCTTTTGTTGTTGTTGTTGTTGTTGTATGTGAATTATATCTCAGGTTTTAAAAGACACCATTATAAAAAAAGATCAAACTCAGAGTGGGAGAAGATTTTAGAATACATAAAACCAGAAAGAGATAACCATAGATACAAGAGGGAACTTGCATTTAGAACATACAGAGAACAAACTGACGAGCAAAACATACAATCCTACAGAAAAATAGGCAACAAAACCCCCATATGAATATTTTACACAAGCAGTCATTCAGATAGTTAATAAATATATGAAAAACCATTCAATCACTTTAGTGACCAAGAAAATGCAAAACCTTAACCCTAATACTCATACTACCCGAAACCTGGGCCCCAAGCCCTGACTGTAAAATACCTACCATATGCTGCAGTTTAAAATACCAAGAAACTTCTGGGGCATTACCCCTCCTCATCTCTCCAAAGGTAATCAAAGCTCTGACTTCTAGCCCCATTGCTTCTTTGTGTTTGCTTTTGAATTGCATGTTTTTTTCTAATCTGGCTTCATTCACTCGGTAGCTCCAGCTCAACTATCTTCCTGAATTTGCGAAATTCATCTATGCAGCTGTGCGCAGCCACAGGTCATTCATTTTGGTTTCTATATTATATTCCATGTTATGAGCAGACCACAAGTTTTCTTATTCATTATTTCTGTTATTGAGCATTTGGGTTGTTTCCAGTTCTTAGCTATTATAAATACTACTGCTAGGTTGAAAAAAAAAGTCAGATAGATGAGAACACATGCTGAGATTCCAATCTACTGGCTAAACCAGTCTATGATCCTACTTGCTCCCCATACTGAAGATTGAACCTGGGGATATATTGCTACTGAGCTGCATCCCCAGGGATCCCTCTTTTATTGAGACAGGTCTCAGTAAGTTGCCCAAAGTGGCATCAAACTTGCAATGCTCCTACCTCAGCTCCCCTAGTAGCTACAACTACAGGGTCTACCCACCCACTCTCATCATCTGGCTCAGTCTGTGGATTTAAAGGGAGTGGTAGCATTTAGGAGGGAACATGCAGGAAGTTTCTGGGGACTAGTTATCTTTTGTTTCTTGATGTTGTTGCTGTGGTAATGTGAGTAGTAGATTTAGGATTGGGCCCTTCCACACTTCAATTAAGATCTACTTAAGAACTGGGTGCAGTGGCGCACGCCTGTAATTCCAGCGACTCAGTAGGATGAGGCAGGAGGATTACAAGTTCAAGGCCTGCCTCAGCAACTTAGTGAGGCTCTGAGCAACTTAGAAAGACCCTATATCAAAATTAAAAAATGAAAAGGGCTGGAGATGTGGCTCATTGGTTAAGTACCCTGGGTTTAATCCCTGGTACAAAAAAAAAAAAAAAAAAAAAAAAAAGATCTACTTAAGAAACTCAAAACTCACTTGGGAGTCTATTAAGCGATATATTTCTTTTTTTATCCCCAAGCTACTAAAGCCTCTTTAGGAACTTTTTAGGAAGATAGGTGAGCTGGAGCTACTGCAGAGAGATGCTGGCTCCTGGGGCATTTGTCTTGGATACTAATTAGAGACTCAAATTTTCTTGCTAGACTAGCATGCCTTTGGTTTGGTTCCTGGCACCCTAGACCTACAGGCTACCTACAACACTTCCCTTAGTCTTTATCCCATCCTCAGAGCTGTTGGTGATAGCCTTTCTATACTCGACTAAGCACAGTAAATACAAATGATAGTAGAATCCATTTCTTCTTATGTGAACTTCCTTTACCTAAGTGAGTAAATTAATAGAAGCAATAAGCAATTGGGCAAAGCAACCCTAAAAAGATTACTTATTCTTTTCTCCTCTCTTGCTCTCTCTCTCCAGTGCTAAGAATCAAACCCAGAGCCTTGTGCATACTAGGCAAGCACTCTACTACTGAGGTACATCCCCAGCAAGAGCATTTCTTAACTACCCTAAATTTGATTACACAGACACAAAGTTTTTTTTTTTTAAATGGTAATGAGGATCAAATCCAGGGCTTCATGCATGTTAGGAAAAATATTTGTTTCAACTCTCCTTCTTTCCCTCTTTCCATCCTGGACACCATGAAGTGAACAGCTTTTTTTGAAAAACAAACTAACATACAAATTTGTCTCAAAACAAAGTTCTAGATATATCTGAATGAAAAGCCCCAGGCCAGAATTATTTCAACAGTCTCTGAATGATGGCTTTGGTGGAGCATCTCCAGATAGCTAATGGCTTCGTGGGCTTTCTCTGTTAGGCATCTCTGCTTGGCTATCTGACAACTGGAGTATTGAATGCATATGATATATTTTATTTCATTAAAATATATATTTTTAAAGTAGTAGGCTGGAAATCTGAAACTGATTTTGATCACATTGTCATATAAGGGTGTTTCTAAATTCACTATTTTTCAAGAGACACGATCTGTTTAGAAATCAATTAAACATATTTAACCATACAACCAAGCCTCAATGTCCTCTAGTGTGGATGTGCATTTTTAAAAAATTATCCTACAATATTTTTAATCCCCAAATGGCTTCCAGTTCCTGGAAGTCTCACTATGTCACTCCTTGCTTGCTCATCTTCCCCATTTCTGCCCTTAATGTCCCTGAAACACTTGCAAGCTCACTCCCCACCCCACCTCAACCCATGATGATGCCCAGCACATCCTGCCAGGCTGGTGGTCCCTACTTCAGGAGTTGGAAGCCACCCTGGACTGCCTGTGTGTGATGCCCAAACATCTGGATGAACAGATCCCTAAACTGCCCATTTTAGCTCTCTCCTGCCCCTCTAGAGAACTTGAATAACTAGGCCTTTTGCCTTCTTCTCTGCATCTCAATTTTTCAGTCATTCTCACTGCTGAGGATGAGAATAAAACAGCAAACAGCAGTCAGCTTGCCACCTTGTTCCATTTCCCACTCACCAACTAGACATCACAACTCAATCATCACGCTTGGTTTTGCTGAGCTCAGAGAAAGCCTCAGAGAGAGAGAGAGAGAGCACGTCACGGTGGAGTAGCACAATGCATGCCAAAATTGGGAGAAAGGGGGAAAAAAGAAGATCAAAGAGGCACAGAATAGACTGACATTTATTATTACTGGAGGGGACAATCTGAAACCACAACCTGAAGCCTCGCCCAGTTGCTCGGGCAACCTAATCCTCTGGCACCTTGTGGCTGCTGTCAATCCATAAGTAGTAGCACAGGAAAGGTACCTTCCTTAATTTTCCATAGTCATCAGACCCTTTGTGACAGTAGAAGTGCAATCTGGTTCAGAGAGATCTCCCGGCTCTTTATAGAGCCGCCTGACTCTCTGAGATCTTATATGGTGCCAGATGTTGGAGGTAAAGTACAGCATGTGGCCAGGTGGGACTGGGCAGTAAAGCCATGTAAAGAGACCCTTTTAAGGATTTTAAAGAGATATCCTTGCTCCTGTCTTCTCTTCCAACACACCCGTAACACTGCTGCTTCCTCATAGGCCCCTTCAAATCTAGTTACTCTTTGTCCCTTATTCTTTCTCTTTCCTGACACTTTTTTTTTTGGCAACGATATAGTTTATTTATTTATTCTTTTTAAAATATTTTGACATGTTATACATATTTGGAGTACAACTTCCCTTTCTTCTGGTTGTACATGATATGAAATTAGGTTGGTCATGTATTCATTGTGAACATAGGAAAGTCATGTCTGATTCATTCTACTAACTTTCCTACTCCCATTCCCCCTCCCTTTCCTTCATTCCCCTTTGTCTAATCCAAAGTATTTCTATTTTCCCCTTATTAGGCTTACCTAATAGCTTACCCTCCCCGTTATTGTGAGTTAGCATCCACATATCAGAGGAAACATTTGGCCTTTGGTATTTTGGAATCGGCTTATTTCACTCAGCATAATGGTCTCTAGTTCCATCAAGTTACTAGCAAAAGTCATAAAGTCATTCTTTTTATGGCTGAGTAATACTCAATTGTGTTTATATACCACAATTTCTTTATCTAATCATCTACTGAAGAAAATCTAGGTTGATTCCATAGCTTGACTATTGTGAATTGAGCTGCTATAAACATTGAAGTAGCTGCATCACCATAGTATGCTAATTTTGTCTTTTGAGTATAGCCCAGGATTGGGATAACTGGGTCAAATGGTGGTTCCATTTCAAGTTTTCTGAGGAATCTCCATACTGCTTTCCAGAGTGTTTGCACCAATTTGCAATCCCACCAGCAATGTATGAGTGTGCCTTTTTCTCCACATCCTCATCAACATTTATTGCTACTTGTATTCTTGAGAATTGCCACTCTGACTAGAGTGGGATGAAATACTAGTGTAGTCTTAATTTGTATTTCTCTAACTCCTAGAGATGTTTTTGTTTTGATTTTTTCATATATCTGTTGATAGATTGCATATCTTCAGGGAAGTGTCTGTTCAGTTCCTTTGCCCATTTACTGATCGGGTTATTTGGTCTTTTGGTGTTCTTTCCTAACATTCTTAGAAACACAGGTAATATTCTGCTGCTCTCTGACAGGTCCTTCCATGAGTCTGTCCAAAGCCTTTATGGCTAGATTTACTGCACAGTCCTATTTTTCTCTGGAACCTTACCACCTTACCAGGCCAGTCCCTGTCCTTGGGATGCCATAGCCTTCCATGTTCCTCTTCCTGGAGGACAGCAATCATGGGACCGAGCACAGGAGACCTTCCTGGGAAACCATCACTCTACTCCAGGCTGTGTCCCAACACCTCTTCTACTCCACCTAACACACGGAATTTTTTTCTGGTCTGGGGGCTAAGGGTGGAAGGCAGAAAGCTGTGCTCTTCCTCCTGGGAAGGTCTCCCTGGTTCTACCATCCATGCTCAGTTCCTTCTAATTTCCACAGCTGAAGCACTGGAAAAGCTGAAGTCAATGCTTGAGTCTCTGCTTTTCCTCACCCTTCCCTGAGTGCCTTGGAAAGCCCAGCTGATGGAATTGGGAAGGGCCATTATTTCAAATATCCACCCAAATTATCCACCCTTCCAGGATCAGCCCTGCTGGGTCTCTTGTGCCTCACGTCTGATCAAATCACAGATAAGGACCAAATTTCCACTGGATCCAATCATCGTTGGTGCTCTGGCATCCTGACACTGTCCTGCTTTACAAAGCTCAACAGAAATTACTTCTGAGTCCGGGTGTGGTCTGGGGTTATCTTTATACCATGGCCCTCCACTAACTTGACAAGAGAAGTTGTGACTGTTTAGGGATTTGCTGCCTCTCACTGACATCTCTGAGCTAAACCCCAGTGTGGTCCCAGTGGAAAAACTGTATCTAGGACCCAAGGCCTGATATTTGTTACTCAGTGACTCATTCTGAATCATTCCCACACACTGAGCAAGTTGTTCAAAGCTCTGTGTCCTGATCTTGTTGTTGCAAAACATCATCGACATTTGCTTCCTCTCTTCCTGATAGTTATGTGAGGACAATAAGTGAAATATCCATGCTACTGTCACTAGTAAAACAACAGCTTACTGGACAGAAGGTGCTTTCCTATCTATTATCACATCTATCCAACTGCTTGGTTTTAGGAACAAAATAACCCTCTTGGATAGAACTGGTGAGCATCATGTTAAGTGAAATAAGCCAGATTCAAGAAAGTCCAGGGTCATATGTTTCCTCTCATATGTGTTAAGCTAGAAAGAAAGAAGGAAGACAAAAAGGGGGGTGGGGTGGGAATCTCATGAAAACAGAAGGGAGACCAGTAGAGTAGAAGGAAGGGATGGAGGAGGGAAGGGGAAGGAAAAGGAGAGGTACTGGGGAATGAAATTGATCATATTATGTTATGTGTATGAGCAAATATGTCCACAATGAATTCCACTGTTCTGTATAATTAAGATGCATCAATAAAACAGAAAAAGAAAAATAACCTTCATGTGATATACAAACACAAGCAGGAGAAATTGTTCTTTAATCCACTAAAATTTTTTTAAGTTCTTTAATTTTCCAGAATTCCATCCCTAGTATTTCCATTTTGATTTTTTTCCCTGCCATTTGCTCCCCAAGCATGTCTATTAACAAAGAAAAAACTCAAATCCAGGAGCAAAAGTGTGTCCAGCTCCATGGGTTTTAACCATTTGAAAGGGATCTGCTGCAAGGAAGAAGGAGTCTACTGCAATGATCTTGTCTTAGTTAGATTTGCTGGAATTAACAGGTTTGTAGCAATACCAAAGAACCCTCTAGTATTAAGTTCCTTGAAAGACTTAACCCACAGGCTGGGTATCCTCTTAACCTCTCCTTCTGCCTCTGCCTTCACTCGTCTTGCTTTTGAACTAACCTGATCCTTTTATTCTGTAGCAACACAAGGAAGTGGTAAAATCCCCCATCTAGCTAAGAGCATTTCAACCTTTTTGATCCAAAAGGCAATTAATAAGTTCAAGATGAAGTTTCTCTAAAGGACAGTATTACTTAAATAAGAAAACATTGTAATAAAACCCTATTTGATAAAGAAGATGCTTTCAGAATGACATACTTTTAATTTCCCAGAGTCCCCTCCTATCCAACCCACACATTTTTTTTCCCTAATTTTATTTTCACATGCTCTTCTGTCCTTGCAACAAATCTATATTGAGGGTCTCCTCCATGAAACACCAAATCTGGGACACATTAGTGAGCAGAACAGACTCTTGCTCTCCAAATGTGCTTTATAAGTTCCAGCTTCCTCTATTCTTTCCCAGCCCTTTTTTACACTCTTTCCAAACTCATTATAGGTTGGACATCCCTAGTCTAAAACTATGAAATCCAAAATGCTCCAAAATCTGAAAATGTTTGAGTGCTAATGACGCCACACAAGTGGAAAATTCCACACCTGACCTCATGTGATGGGTCGTGATCAAATTGCAGACACACTAAAAATATTGTATAAAACTACCTTCCAGCTATGTATATCAGGTGTGTATGATACATAAATGAACATCATGTTTCAACTTGGGTCGTTATGTATATGTAAACATTATGAAATTGGGAAAGTCCAAAATCTGGAATACTTCTGAAATGTGCCAAGCATTTCAGATAAGGAATACTCAGCCTGTACTTCACTGGCATTGGCCCTGATTCCTGAGGCCATTTAGGGAGCTACCAGGACTCATGCCCAGAGATATAGGTCTCCTTGACTAACCCTCCATGCTTATAATTTCCTTCCTTTCTCCCTGTTTATTGTGGGATCTTGGTTTTATTTATTTATTTTACTTTTTGTCACTTCTTGTCTATCAAAAGTCTTCTCTTAGTCTAGCCTGATGTGGCAGCCTCATTGCTCGCTATCTCATACCAACCTTCAGCTATTTTTTTTCTGGAGGTGACTAAGCACTCCCTTTTCCCTGGGGATTTCACTGGGTCTGAGGCTGCCCAGGAAGGAATGCAAAATTATCATCACTGCTCAAGAAAAATTTCTCAATATGAGGTTGGAGTGAGTGAAACAAAGCAAACCTGCATCTCATTTTTATTCACCACTGAAGAGATGCAAATGTTTGGAGAGTAAAGACCATTTGCATTGTTCCAATCACCTAATTTATCTGGATTTCCACCTTCATTTGTGAAACAAAGGGTTCAGTGAAGCAAAATCAACAAAGCTTTTGGAACTCTTATAAAAACAAGATAAATATTGTTATTCCAAAATATATTTTGACATATTGTGTATTATCTCTTTATGATTCTGGCTGGGGGTGTGTGGGCGGGGGAGATTGTCAGAAACCAGGCTTTTCCTGAATATAATAGCTATTTTTCAGGGGCTTTAGGTTTATGGGATGTTAGAGTTGGAAACAGTCTGTATCTGTTACCTGTTGCTGCATAACAAGTAACCTTAAACCAACAGATATTTTTAATATCTCCCAGTTTTGAAGGGTCAGGAATCCAAACATGGCTTAGGTGGGTTGTTTTAGACCTCATAACTCTTTTATGAGGTTGCAGTCAAGTTGTGGACTGAGGCTGTGGTAATCTCTAGAAGCAGCTGTGGGTCCACTTGTAAGCTCATAGACCTCAGTTTTTCAAGGCAGCTTCAGCTTCTGATTGCCTAGACTGCTCCAAAGGGCCACTCATGACATGATGTCCATCTTTCTCCAGAGTGAGTGATCTAAAGGAAAAAGAGAGGGACAAGAAAGAAGCCTTGGTCCCTTTTGTAACCCAGACTTGGAAGTGACATACTGACTATCCCTGGTACAACAAGGGAGTGAACAACCTCCATCTTGGAGGTTGACTACCACACAACCTGAGAGAACAATAGTCTAACTCCCTCAGTTATAGCCAAGGAAGCTGAGGTCCAGAGAGGCTAAGTGAGTCGGCCAAGATCACACCACAGGTTAATTCCAAATCTTGACTTCAACCCAGTCTTTCCATAGTTTGGGACATTGCAATTTAGCAACTATATTATTTGCTTATTCAGTAAAAAGCAAAGGACTGGACGAGATTCTAGGATGAAGAAGAAATCATGATCGCTGCTCATGAGGTCACAGGAGTGGTATGAAATGGAATATACTGAATGGGATACCCAGTAGAAAGGAGCCCATTTCAACAGAGAGTTACAGCTGGAGATCCTTGAGAATTCAAAGGCTGGCCTGACATCCACAGGCACCATGGGGGAAAGCTTTTGGGAGGTACTCACATTTGACTTGGGCTAAATTCAGTGTAGATGGATTTAGGCAGGAAAGGATGAATGAGGTGGGGCTAGTCTAAGAGTCCATGATTTGACCCTACTATCTCCAATCTAACTCTGTACAGTTCAAAAATCAGCAGTATTATTCCAAGGTTAAAGGCCCAAATCACCTCAGCTATGATGACTCAAATTTGGAGCACTCTGGAAGGAGGACCCTGGAAGCTTTTCCAGGGATCCAGTTGCCTGGGCTGCTGCTACTATTTTTACTGGTGATGCTGATACTTTGTGATTGAGAAATTGAAATCAGCTTCCTGACCATGGCTATTTTATGTCGTCAAAGCAATTCCCAAGTACTGTGAAAAATAAATGTTTAAAGTACCACTGATGAGTCACCGTCTGCTCTTCGAGAATCATTCTTGACTGCTGATTCCCCTGCCTGTGAGTCAATGAGGGAGGTTTACTACTGAAGAGGTGTTAAGAGGTTGGGTTGGGGGCTCCATTGCCTTCAGGAAGGTGGAAGTGGAAGGCAGCCAGCTAAGGGCAGTTACAGGATACGCTCAACCCCACCCATACTCCAGGACCTTTGGAAAACCCAAGGTGCCAATGAATGCCAGGGCAATGCCATTGATTAAAATGTAGCTGGTGTCATTTAGATGGAGGGTTTTGAAATTATAAGGCCAGACGCAATAATGAGTCATTATTTTAAGTTTGTGGGTTTAATCTAGCATTTAAAAAGATTAAAAAGTTGGGGAGATAAGTCATGTTTCATAGAACTTTTGTTTCAGTTACTGGCATATGTGTGAATAGACAATATATTTCTTCTTGATTCTTGGGCACTGACAAAGAAGTTTGAAAGTCATGGGTGGATGATGACTTTGTTCAATGTGAAAGAAAGGCAGTAGATCCAATCAACCACATTGGCTGGATCCTCTGCTAAAATCCTAGAGTTTATCAGCGCATACGGGTGTACAGACACATAGAGAAATAAATATAGGTATGCATATACCCATGGATTGTGTGTGTATCTATTTGTGCACACAGGTGTGTTGCCATATTAACAATGCTCAGTCTTCCATTCCTTGAGCATAGGGTATCTTCCATTGATTTAGATCCTTTTATAAAAACTTATTTTAACAATGGTTTTTTTTCAGTGCTTAAGTCTTTTAGTTAAATTTATTCCTAAGTATTTTTTTTCTTTTTGATTCCACTATAAATAGAAATGTATTTTTCTCCCTTTTTCTTTGAGGACAGAGGATTGAACCCTGGGCCCTCACATTTGCTAGGCAAGCACTCTCCCCCTGAGCTACGTCCCAACCCTGGGACTGTTTCCTTAACTTCACTTGTGAACTGTTTGCTGCTAATGAGTAGATAGAATTTTTGTTTGTTTATTTGTTTGTTTTTGGTATCAGGGATTGAATTTAGGGGCACTTGACCACTGAGCCATATCCCCAGCCCTAATTTGTATTTTATTTAGAGGCAGGATCTCACTGAATTGCTTAGTGTCTTGCTTTTGCTGAGGCTGACTTTGAACTTGAGACCCTCCTGTCTCAGCCTCCTGAGCCATTGGGATTACAGGTGTGCGCCATCATGCCTAGCAGTAGGTAGAGTTTTGATAGCTGTTCAAATATGTTTGCCGGACTTTCACAAGCAATTAATTGGGACAAGTTACATAAAGGAAGGGAAGCAGGTGGAACAGGTGAAGGGATACAATACCAAGGGCTTTTGAGAGGTTTGGCAGAAACAAGGAGTATTACTCCCCCTTTTTACTCTTTGAATTGACTTTTCCTAAGTGCTGCTGAATCATTAAGATTGAAAAATGTAAGTCTCAGATCTATTGCTCAGCAACTTAATGCAGGGTGAGCATCCAAGGACCTACTTGACTGCTCTTTTTGGTTTTACTTTGGTTTTGCTGTGCTAGGGATTGAATCCAAGGTCTAGCACATGCTAGGCAAGCTTGATACCACTGAGCTACATCCCCAGTTCCAAGAAATGTATAATTCTAGAAGATTTCCAGGTGATACTACTGTTGCTAAGTCCAGGAACAAAACTTTGAAAACTATTGACTTGCAGAGAGCAGATGGCAGCTTGTAAGTATCAGAAACAAGGTGAATATAATTACTGTAATGAGCTAGAATCTTGGAATGGCTGTGTGTGTGTGTGTGTGTGTGTGTGTGTGTGTGTGTGTTGTTCCCTAAAAGATCTACAAAGATGACTCATAGAACATAATGTTCCTAGGGGGAAGATAAATGGGCTGCCCACAAAAACATCACTAAATACATATAATTAAGAACACTGCTATGTAAATGCGTGATCCAAATTTCCCTATGGAAAGTCATTGCCCAATGTACAGGCCTAAGTCACTTCTTAGACCCAAAAAACCCACCCACTGCAAAAGGACCCCACTACCTCCATGGCAAGTGAATAGAGCTGTGATCCCTTGTCCTTCCCCCAAAGGACAAACACTTATTGCAGGGAAACCTAAACACCCATTTCTTTTCAGAGTGGTCAGGCCTATCTTGGTCCATGTTTTGCCTAATAACACAATACCTCAGACTGGTATGTTATAAAGAAAAAAAGGTTGATTTTGACTCATCATTCTAGACCAAGGTTGAGGGGCCACATTTGGTGATGGTTTTCTTGTTGGCAGAATCCCAAGTTCCAAGATGGTGCAGGGCACCGTATGGTGAGAGAGCATGTGTAAGTGGTCTCTCTTCCTCTTCTCACAAAGCCACCAGTATTCAACCCTAGGGTGCCACCTCATCTAACCCTAATCAGCTCCCAAAGGTTCCACCTCTCAACACCATAGTTGGATTAAGCTCCTACCCTCTTAGTACCTCACTATAGGGATCAAACTCCCATGTGGGTTTTAGAGAGGACCTTCAAACTCTAGCTGACACCTAATGCTAGATCCAAGTCAACACTGATACCCAGGGACCCAAAACACCATCACAGCCTCTTTAGAGTAAGGACAATTGGGGGCTCATGTTATATACAGAGCCCAGGCCCAAGACACAGTGGGTTCAGAAAAGCAGTCTGTGCAGAGAAGAGATGTTTACTGAATGACTGGTGGGTGGCAATAAGTGAGGTAGCAGACACTGGTGGCAGGCCAAGAAAGGGTCCGTCCTCCCCAAAGCCTCCTGTGCACTCTGGGCCCTGAGTGGAGAAATAGGCCATGCCTCCCTCCTCTTCGTGTTCCTGAGGCTCACCCAGCACCAGGCACAAAGCCAATGTTTGAATGCTCCCATCAGGAATGCCACCAATGAACTCCATGGAAAATATGCTTTTAGGGATAGTAGAGGCAAACGTGCTGTTCTTCTTTGAAGGCAAAGTATTCTTTTTTTAGTTCTTAGATTGGAGTGAGAGTCTTGTTCCTGTTGGGAAGATTAACCAGGGGGTGTTTCTTTGCCACTTGGGGCCCTGCCCAAGTTCATTTGTAATGTATATGACATGACTTTCCAAATTAAGAGAAGGAAGTTATGCAGCTAAAGTTACTGCACATTTTTTTCATATGACAAATGCTATTTTTGCACCTTTTAAAACAGCAGCCTGTACCCCCAACAAACACCTGCTGTGCTCCTATGAAACAGCAGTAAACAAATGATCTGCCTGCCTGAAATAGCCAGAAGAGCTATGATAAGTGGTGAACACCCTGGGCTCTGAGCAAAAGTGGCTAGATTCAAATGGTTTTTGGAGTGAGATAGGATGCAAAGATGTTCTGTCCTGGGCATCTTACATTCTCATTTTATTTGGTACTTAGAGAAACCCTATGAAGTTTTATAGATGAGGAAAATGAATCTTGGAGGTTCAAGGACTAGTCTGTCCCCTTTCTCCTGTTCTTAGGCCAACTGATTGTGAACTCTGCCGAGCATCAGTCCCCTGGCTCTTCAGCCTCTCTTCCAGGCCTTCCTGAGACAGACCTCCGGCCATCTCCTCATGTGATTACTGGGCTTTGAGGCATCACTCATGAGAATTATCCACATCTGCTGAGTGTTGTGCACACACCCCTGCTCTGTATGTTTCCCAGCATGTGATGGGCAATGGCAAAGTGGGGAAGGCCAGGGTCTGATCTTGGTTCTGTCACTTTCTACTTGTGTGGCCCTGGGCAAGCTGACCACTCTGTGGCTCAGTTTCCTTATTTGTTAAATAGAGCTGATCATACTTCTTGGCTGTTATGAATTAATCCACTTAAAGTGTTCAGAACAGTGGCACATGGAAGGACTATGCAAGGACTAACTGCAAGTGTCGCTATTGGTTCTATGGTTCTGTGTGTGGTTCTGGGCTCAGCCTTTCTCCAAGCTACTGACTGGACATCTGCACATGGATTCCAGCAATCTGCATTTCAACAGGCTCTGCAGTGATGCTTAGGCATGCAGAAGTCTTTCAATACCTCTATAGGAAGGTGATATCTTGTTCTCATTATTACATGAATAAGGAAACAGGCTCAGACAGGTTATTGTATCCAAAGTCATGCAGGACACAAAGCAGTTCAGTCCACTCTACACTGCTGTGCCCTGCGCAACCCTTCCAGATACCCACTGCGCTTCTAGGCCCCTACTTGCTTCATTTACCTTGCCAAGCCTATCAGGGCAGGAGTGCCTCTCAGTCCACAAACTTAGATGTGTGGAAATAGCAGATTTATCTTTTTTTATATCTCAACCCAATTTCTATTTTAAACCCCTATTTCTACCACGATGATGGAAACTCAATCTCTGTCAGAGGGTCTGACCCTCTTCCCTGGGGTGCCACCACAACTGTTAGAGACTTATACAGGGCCACAGCATCAGGATCAGGAACTTACTTGTTCCTCATGTCACCTGTCTATGCTGGCATCCACTAGCTTTTTAGAAGAGTCCTTGGTTTTCATCTACTAAGGCAGAGGCTGGGACAATGAGCCACCAGGGACAGTGAAGCAACTTGTCCCTGCACAAACATGCCTAAACGAGGGGGTGAGCAGGACTGCAATCCAGCCTGTGATATATTCAGTCTTGGATGGGAGTGCAGGGTCACTTTCACCCCAAGGAAGGGACATCTTGGCCATAATACCAAGGAACCATCCAGGCATCACCATATCAGGTACTATGGACTCCTTTGACCAGAAAGGGTGGCTTTTTCTGGTTTTCACAAAGGCGCCTTAGAGCAGGCTATGGCTCTGTTGGAGTGGCTCCCTGAGGTCTGTAATTCCTCTGCCCTTCTGGGTGGTGCTAGGGCTCCTGGCATGCTTACACTAGGGCGGGCACCTAGAAAAGTTGTCCTGGGCCAGCACAGCCCCTGAGAAGTAGGGCACAAGGCCCCTGTACTTGGGGCCTACAGTGTAACTGGAGTTCTGCTGTTTCCTTGCAGCTCTGCCCAGGGGCTCCCCAAACCAGAACCCAATAAGCTCTGTACTTTCATTCTCCTTCTTCAGCAACCCCCAAGATTTTCTTGTCTCCAGGGGAACCCAACTCTCCCTGCCCTTTTACCCTGACCTTTCTGAGGATTTTGTTTCCAACATTTATCTAGTCTCTAAGACCATGAACTTAGGATGCCAAAGTCAGTTAGAATTGTTCCTTTTGGCTTTCTGCCTGGGGCACAGCCTTCTCCTGGGCTGGGAGCAGGAGTGAGCTGCAATGGGAGGAAAGAGAGGGGCCATCCCCACTCCTATCTCCTATTATTCTTTATATCTGGGAACCCAGTAGAGCCTGGCTCCACTGCTCCACATTCCCCAAGTAGGGAAAAGACGCGTTATTCCTATTTCCCCAGCCCTGATAGACAAGGCTGAATCCTCCCACTCCGCGAAGCACCCGGCCTTTCCGCTGAAAGGGTCCTTCCAGCTGCAGGTCCCGCCTAGCTTCCCATTCACCCCTTGCCCAAAGTGATCCTAGAGCGCTTCTGGGTTCGCCATCCTTGAGCGCCCCCTGCCGGGAGGTCGGCGCTGCTCCCAGCGGCCGGTCAATTTTACACCCGATCATGTGCTTCTGTTTACCTTCTGACGTCAGTAAGTGGCACTAAAATGTTACTCTTTTCTCTCCAATTCTGTGCTATTCCCGAATTCTGGTAATGGGAAGGGTAAATGGTTCTTGAGCTGTTTAGGCTGAAAAGGGGGTTGTGGTTTGAAAAAAACATTTAAACGATTGTATTAACACAGTGGCGAGCAATTTGTTCCGTATTAGGCTGGACCGCACCCATGCCAGGCGAGCGCGCGGCCGCTTGAGCCACATCCCCAGCCCCAACATCTCCTGATTTTCTTACAGCTCAGATTACTCACTCTATAGAAGAATATAAAAATAAAAATGAACACCATTATACTTCTAATAAAAGTGGATATTTCTCCATATGGAAACGTTGAGGCAAATTTCAATTTTTTTATTACAAGCAATAATAAAATATACAATACTCCTTATCATAAACTCTATGTAGCAAATTATTTCTCCCAGAATGTTTTCACTACTTTTTGCAGAATTCTGGTGTTTAGTCATTCAATGGTTACAAGTGATGAATGAATGTAGCAGCATAATACAAACGTGGATTAATATTTTTGCTTACCTTATCATGAAAGGTGAAATAACTAAGAAACTTCACTCATTCCTCATCAATGAAAGAACTATTTGCCGGTGTAGATAATAGGCTTGAAACACCGAAAAAAATGTCTCAAATTTTATGCTATTCACAATGCAACAGCTATAGACATAACACACTAGTAAGTTTAATCTGCATTATTAATATATTCTTCACCACTTTCTTAAAGCTAGACAATCCACAAAACAATAAATGAAGTTATAATAACAATAACAAATCATTTGATGATTTCTAAAGTGTAAGTATTCAAGCCACCAATGTAGTATCATGGAGTTGGTAGCACACATTAAATAGCATTTTCCCTATACATTTACAATGACCATACAGAACTCTAAGAACAAACAGATGCAGTTAAAAGGTGATAACTTTTGAATATTTATTTCCTTCTTCTTGTATAACTAAGTGTAAGAGTTTATCATTTAAATTTAAATTAAAAAATTTTTAGTTGTAGATGGACACAACGCATTTACTTTATTTATTTATTTATTTATTTATTTTTATGTGGTGTGGAGGATCAAATCCAGTGCCTCACATGTGCCAGGCGAGCTCTCTACCACTGAGCCACAACCCCAACCCTTATCAATTTTTAATAGTGCAGTGTTTAATAACTGGTTCATCACATTCCTGAAAATATAACAGCTGGCACTCACAAGCTAGTAGGGATTGCCTCCAGCACATTCCAATCAGGTTCCAGCAACTTCCATGGTGGGAGGGATGGCAGGAAAAGAGAAGACTTGCCTTGTTTTCTTTCTCCTATCCCTTCTCAGGATGCACTCTGCAGCTCCTCATCTTCCAGGACCCCTTTTCTAGAGATTCAGGCTCCTGTAAGCTCACCAAAACCCTAGGGTGCTAAGTTCTTCTGGCTTGCCACACTTGCTGGTCCCTGGTACCCCTCCATCCACCCAACCCTTTGTAAATAGCCCTCTCATTTCATCTCATCAGTCATTCCCTTCACTTTGAGTGTGCCTTTATTTTCTGGTTAGACTTCACTGTTCAAGTATGCTTCTATGGTCACATCCTCTAATAACTTCTATTCCCAAATTTAGGCACTGTGTGTCCTTAAGCAAGTTACTCAATTTCTCTGAGCCTCATTTTTGTGAGGATAAAGTATGATACATCAGGATAGCATTTTGAAGGATTAACCAATGCACTTTTTTTTTCTCCTGTTATTTCCTGGTGTCCTATAATTCTTTTCCTAGATGAGCTGTTGTACCCTGTAGCAACCATTTCCTTGGAGACAGGATTTAGAGCAGAAATGAGTGGAAAGTTTTGAGTTTTAAAATGCAAGGCCCTCAAGGGCATGGGACCCCCCCCCCAAAAAAAAATCCTAAGAGTCAGAGCAAAGTATCCTGCTGGGAGACTCTCTGGTGCCTAACAAGGTACTCCTACCCTATAGAGCTGTCCGTAGCCCAGTCAGGAGACAGGGACAGTAGAACCCCTAGTGGCATGGGGAATCAAAAGGTTGAGAATGAATGGCTGCAGCTGAATCCAGGCAACTCCGTAAATGACCCCACAGTGCCTCAATGTCCCACTGTGGCCCAGGAGAGATGCTTGGACTGGTGGGGTCCCCTGCAGGTCTTCAGTGATGATGCCACTGTGATGTCATTGCTTTTCTTGTCGATGGGCATCTGAGTGAGTGGGAGAAGGGTGGACAATGATGGGGGTCCAGAGGCCCCTACTCTTTGCGTTAGTACTTATTCTTAGCAGAAAGGGAGAGGGAATTCTTACCTGAAAGATAAAAAATTCTACCACTGGCACAATGGGATCTCTGAAATGAGGTCTCCAGATAAACAGAGACTCACTTTCTGCCCCATTTGTGGTCAGAAACTCAAGCCTGTCACAAGAAGAGCCCTGGAGCCTTTTCAAGAGACCTTCTTTGGACAACTTGCTAACCAACTCACCTTTCCACACCCTCTGTAAAATGCACTGACCTGCCAGGTGGAGTCCGGTGACCAGTGGGTGACTGTCCAGGTCTCCCCTGAGCACTTTTGTCCCCATCCTGACCAAGGACCCTTGTGTTTGCTATATGCTCCATTGACACTTATATTGGTTCTTTTCATTCATTACTTAAATAACTGTCATGAAAGGAAACGAAATGCAAATATGCAAAAAATAGCTGTGGTTTCTATGGCAATTAAATTGAGAGCTTTCTTAAGGGCACATTGTTGAAGACAAAAAGAAAAAAAAAAGCAAAACCTGCTGTCACGTTAGGTGTGTGTTGGGCTATTGTAAAAGTTTTGGGAGACGTGAGATGTTTAGAAAGTCATTCAATCAGAACACTTCAAGATCTCTTTAAGTTTTACTCCAACGGAATGAAACTGATGATGTTAAGTGTTATGTCCCACGAGGGTAGCTAGTATAAGGGAAGGAAAACAGGACTCCAGTATTGAAAGAAAGAAGTCTTACTTGTACATCAAAATATTGGCAAATGGAGATATATTTATGTTGTAAGCTAAAAAAGAGTATAATGCACACATGCATGTGTAAATATATACAATATTCCCCCTCCCCATATATATTCTTCCTTTCTTTCCTTCCTGTGTTGGGAATGGAACCCAGGACCTTGCCCAAGCTAGGCAAGAGTTTTACTACTGAGCCACATTCCCATCTTCAAAATTAAAAAAATAAAAATTAAAAAAATCTCCTGATCTTCAGAGCCTCGGATGAAAAGTCTTCTATAAATAACGAATTTCACAAATGTTCAGCCTGCCTCGGTGGCGTCTTGTTTTTCATCCATGAGTGCCAGGACTTTGGGATTCCGTAGATACCTCTGAGGGGCAGCAGTAAGGAGACCTCTTCCGCGTCCCTTCTCCGAGCCTGCTCTGCTAGTGAGCCACCGCCAGCTGTAATCCCACGGCAGCAAAAATGACCAGGGCCCTGGGCTGGGCAGTCTCTTGGCGCTACGGTCAGCCCAGCAGGCGGCGCTGTCCGGCCGCAGTGGCCGCGCCTGTCCTCGCTCTGATTGGCTGGGGCCGTGGCCCGCGCCCACCGCTACCCTCCGGGTCCGCCAAGTGCAGCGGTTCGCCAGCTCCCGCCCCAGTCTGCGGGCCTCCGAAGCGGCGGCTGGGCCGGAGCGGCGCGGCGGAGGGGACAAGATCAGGGCAGGACGGAATTGGATAGCCGGGAGAGCCCCGCACACCCAGCAAGATGCTGTCCTGGCGGCTGCAGACGGGGTCCGAGAAGGCTGAACTTCAGGAGCTCAATGCCCGGCTCTACGAATACGTATGTCGGGTGCGGGAGTTGGAGCGCGAAAACCTACTCCTGGAGGAGGAACTGCGCAACCGGCGCGGACAGGAGGACCTGTGGGCCGAGGGGCAGGCCCGCTTTGCCGAGGAGGCGCGCAGCTTGCGGCAGCAGTTGGACGAGCTCAGTTGGGCCACGGCACTGGCAGAGGGTGAGCGCGACGCTCTGCGACGCGAGTTGCGGGAGCTGCAGCTGCTGGCCACCGAATCGAACGCCGCCCGCGGCCGCCTGGACGCCGAGCTGGGCGCTCAGAAGCGCGAGCTGCAGGAGGCGCTTGGCGCGCGAGCCGCCCTCGAAGCTCTGTTGGGCCGACTTCAAGCTGAGCGCCGCGGCCTCGACGCGGCCCACGAGCGCGACGTGCGGGAGCTTCGTTCTCGCGCCTCCAGCCTGACCATGCACTACCGAGCCCGCGCCGCCGGCCCCGCCGTGCCCCCGCCGCGTCTGCGGGAGGTGCACGACAGCTACGCTCTGCTGGTGGCCGAGTCGTGGCGGGAGACAGTGCAGCTGTACGAGGACGAGGTGCGCGAGCTGGAAGAAGCGCTGCGGCGCGGCCAAGAGAGCCGGCGCGAAGCCGAAAAGGAGGCGCAACTCTGCGCAAAAGAAGCAGAGGCGCTGCACCACGAGGCGCTCGAGCTAGAGCAACTGCGCGCGCGGCTGGAGGATGAGCTGCTACGGATGCGCGAGGAGTACGGGCTGCAAGCGGAGGAGCGTCAGGTCCGTGCCCGGAATGCCCCCCTCTTCCTGTCTCCCCAGCTGGTCACCATGCTTACGGTGTGGGTGGGAGAGCCGGGTTCCAGGAACCGCAGCCAGTTCACTCAGGGTCGGAGCGCGGCATCAAGAGAGGATAGGGCCTGCTCAAAGGGTACCCAACACTTTGCTGCAGGAGCCTTCAGGGTCCAGCACCTTGCCAGCCTTGAAAGAAGAGTGTGGTCCATTGGTCCTTCAACTCTGCAATGGTCTAGTTCGGGGTAACAGGTCCCGTGGCTAGCTCAGTCACCATCATCTTGTTAGGTTGGCAACCTGAGGATATTTTTGTTGTGGTTGTTGTTTTGTTTTTTGCGATAGTGGGGATAGAACTGAGGGTCTGGCACATGGTAGTCAAGCGCTCTACCTCTAAGCTACAATCCCAGCCCTATTTTTTAATCTCGAGTCAGGGTTTTGCTAAATTGCTCGGGGCTGACCATGAACTTGTAATCTTGCCTCAGCCTCCCAAGTAGTAGGGATCACAGGCATTCACCATGGGGCACAACTTTTAATTTTGTCATGACTGGGCACATCCCAACAAACGACCTTCTTGGCTTTAGGTTTTCCCAGTCGCCTGTGCTCTGTATACCTAGTAAACTTGGACCCAAAAGTCAACCAAGAAATTTCTCTTGACTTCCAGAATTGACAGCACATTCCTACTTGGATATGTCAGTGTGTTGGGAAGTTTCAAGGCAATGGCAAGTCCTTGCGTGGAGGCCTCCCAATCTTAAGCTGGTTTCCAAAACGGTTTTTACTTTGCCAGAATGATTTCTCAGATAGTTGTGGCTGCCTTATTTGTTCTTGAGAGGAGCAGCAACTATTTTGCAGGAAAGGTCCAGAGTCATTTTGCTCACAGTATGAGCTGATGTCAGATCTCTGGGTTGTATAAAAGTTGTGGGAAAGCAGGTCCCTGTGGTGGATGTTATTACAAGTGCAGACTTCTATAAACAGTTACTATTTCAGAGAAGCAAAGCCCTCACCTTCTGAACCCAGCAGGGTCACCTGTAGTTGATTTATTGTCTGTACACCCAGTCCAGTCTTAATGTTTGGCTCTGGCCCTACCTAGCCTCAGCCAGGGTTAGAAATGTTCCTAAATCTGTAGTTCTAAGGACAATAGTTTGAAATAACATCAGCACAATTTCAGAAAGATTTTAAGGGAACAGTTTGCAGCTTAACAATTTATGATATGGTGATTTTGTGCTTTTTTTAAAAAAAATTATTAGTAAAGGGCACTTGTGGGTATTGATATGGAATGATTGATGTGGCAGGTATTTATAGATAGTCACCAAATATCTTATTATCTTTGGTTCCCTACACTGTGCTAAAGTTTCAGTATCCAAAGAGCTAAAGACTAGATGGGCAGTCATAAAAAGTAATATGGGACTAAATTGTATGAAATTTTGTCTTTTGGGTTATGGGCTTTGTTTGTCTTCATTTCATAGATCAATTTTGGCTCATTCCAGACCTTTAAGCTCTGGTTTCAGTGTTCTTTTTAGCAACAGAACCCTTCACCTCTAATGAAATCTTCAGAGGAACATCAAATCTCAGGTGAAAACAGAGTTCACCTGGCTGGAAGAGAGATGGGGACTTGGAAGTGTAGTTAGAATCACTGTCCGTTTCTTTCTCCATACAAGGACTCTGACCACCTAGGGAAGTGTTTCCCTGAGGTCACACCTGACTCAGAATAGGACCCCATCCTTAACTCTCTCTCCAGTGATATTGTTGGAATTTGCTTCTTTCCCCTAAAAGTAACAAGGAAAGAACATTTTGATAAGGACCTGGTTTCTTGGTGTTTTTTTTTTTTTTTTTTTGTCCCAGTTTATGGAATGTTACTAGTTATTACTTTATCCTTATCCTGAATCTTTCCCCAGTCGGCAACAATATTTCAAATTGTACTCCAAAAGATTAAACACCATAAAAATGCTCAGAATTATGTTAAAGGTATTTATGATTTAATCCCAAGCCTCTACTTTATTCAGATTCCATACAAGCTCAGTCTGTGGAGGCTAAAAGCTGCTCTAACTGATTTCCTGTTCTCAGTGTTTTATTACTAACAGTTAACTTCTATCAAAGTGCTTCTTGTAGCACAGGTATCAACCACTTCATGCATATTCACTCTTGATCTTTACTCCAAATCCTAGCCCTATTTCATAGATGATGAAACGGGCATATAGATCACCTAGTCTGTAGGTAGCTAAAACAGGGTACTCCTCCGGTTTGATGCTGAACAACCAATCACTGGGTCACATTTCCTCTCTTTCATCTAAGAGAAACCTCTTAAAGGGGTCAAATACCCATCTGTGATTGTAAGATATGAGTATAGAGTTTAGGGTGCTGTCTGGGATAGAGCTATAAATACTTAAGTAGCATCCAATTTATGCTTATTATTATTAATACATTTAGTTTTTGTATTTTGAGTGAGGTAATCACGGCATTTAAGTCCCTTTAAACTCTAATGTTCAGAATCGTGAGTGACTCGGACATATGCAAGCTCTTCCTATCCTGTCTGTGTGATGTGCTCAACAAGGGGCAGCTTAGAAGATTTGGTAGAGTGAGTTAATTCTCTTGACATGAACAGCAGAGCACTTTCCCTTGGTGTGGAACTTGATTTTACCATCAGTTGTGTGGAACTTGATTTTACCCTCAGTTGTGATGGTCTCCTAAAGCTCTCTCCATTGCAGCTGGAAAAACTGACATCTCTCCCAGGTTTTTTGCAACATTAGGTGAAATGGCTTTGCTTGGGCTGGAATTAGCATCCTGTGTTTGGTTTCTAGCCCTCCAGGCTGATCCTTAGCAAAACAGAGTCCTAGAACTTCTAGCAAAACAGAGTCCATGTCTGAAGCTTTGTTCCATCACCAAGATTAGTTGTGATTTTTGTGGAGACTATTGGGAGTCAATAATTCTTACTTGTTCATCTTCCTGCTTCCAAAAATCCAAGAATTTTTCTTTGACAATTTAGGAAGAGTTGACTCACATGGAAATGTGGTTGGAATGATACTAATTTCAGCTTAAGCTCTCTTTGATTTTCCTCATTTGGTGGGACGTAGCAGTCTTCTGTGTGTTTGGGGAAGAGAGAGAGAATCTTTGTGCACACCCCTTTGGTGTAGCTGAGCCATCTTTATCTGCTCAGGAGGTTTGTGGGTAGAGAACTGAGTTCATCTGATTTTTTTTCTAAGTAATCTAGCAACACTTGAACTTTGTTGTAAGGAATAAATTACTACAAATTCTCAAGTTTACTATATTAGAAAAGATACATGGTGTGAGCACACATACACTCATTCACATGTATTTATAGCACATTTTATATTATAACCTTGTACCTGAATTTATATTCCCTGTAGAACAGGGTAACATAGATGTTAATACTGGGACTTACTATAGAATGTGTGAATGTCATGGCTAAATTTGGCAACTCTGTCACTAATCAAGGCTATCATGTGGTTTGCTTTGGTAAACTGCTTTATCTGCTTATAATGCTAGCTTTGAGTTCCGTTAAGAATATTCATCCTGAGTCATTAGTCAGTGGTTCTTAAATTTATTCCTTTGCTTTAAAAGTTAAGTGTGTTTTGCTTTTAGTTTCTAGCACCTGTTATATAACAAGAGAACCTAACACAGTCATCAGCTTAGAAATGAAACTGTTGTAGAAAGCAAAACTATTTACATGCTGATCTTGTATTTTAGAATGATAAATCCAGTGTGAGATCTTAGTTCAGATCATTCTTTGGTTTCATAGACACTACGCATTTCTTCTGGACTTTCAGTAACTTGCCAGGTCTTTAGGATGGTGGCTAGATTCTAGCAGCAATGAAAATACATTTCTCTCCCGAATAGTCTTATGTTTTCAAATTCTAAAGATAAGTGCTTATAAGTGTGTGGTTTAGTTTAGTTAACTGTGTTTGAAAATACTGCTACTTTCCATTCTGTACCAGAAGTTATAAGTATATGGACTTATTTCAGGGTTTAAATGTTTGCTTGGTTAATTATTCCCTAGAGTGACTAATTAACAACTATGATGAAAACACAAAGTGTAGAATGTACAAATGAGGCCATTGTGTGCGCTAACAAAAAGATATTGTGGACCTAAAATGGTACATTTTGAGGAGGGTAATATCATTTTGATCATTTTATCTTAAGTTAAATTCACCATGTTCCCACTTGTAACAAGTGTTACAAGTGTGGTATGTGACTGGCATTTGAGGGGCATGTGTCTGGAAGCTGAATGCAAAGGGTAGTGGTGTCTCCCGTCTAAGGAGGGACAGGCCAGGTGAAGGTAATTAGCCAGGCATGAAGGCACCATGAGAGTGCTTATTAACTAGCTGTGCAAGAACAATCCAGAAAAATCATTTGTTTCCAGAATATATTTCTTCCCTGATAATTTTAAAGTAGTTTCTCTAGGTGAAAAAAAAAGAACTCTGCATCAGTTTACCTGATAATTATTGGAGAAAACATAAGTTTTAGGGAAATTTTAGTTCACATCTGAGTGTCTCCAGTTTTAAGTATTGTAAACCCCCTTATTTCTGATTGTGGCCTATTTTCAATTGCATATCAATTGACCTGTTGGACATATTGACTTTCCTAAGTAGACTGATGCCTGAAATTATAGAGATGATTTAAATAAACACCTTAGCATTCATTATTTTCAGAGCATCTGAGCAGAGAAGCCAGTGCTCTATCAAAATCCTCCATATGCATTAAAAAAAAAATCTTCCAGGGGCTGGGGTTGAGGCTCACCAGTAGAGCGCTTGCCTAGCATATGCGAGACCCTAGGTTCGATCCTCAGCACCACATAAAAATAAATAAATAAAATAAAGGTATTTTTTAAAAAAAATTTTTAAATCTTCCATATAGAAGAGAGACAATATTTGAAACCATCCTTGCAATTGATCACCTGTTTAATAAGACTGAAGGTTTTTCACCTCCTTTTATGCCCTGAGCTGTTGCCACCTTCAGTTCGACCTAGTTCTTGGATCTAAAAGCCCTTCTGTTCTCTTCACAGAGGGTGATCGATTGCCTGGAGGATGAGAAGGCGGCCCTCACCTTGGCTATGACTGACCGACTGCGGGACTATCAGGAACTTTTGCAGGTGAAAACTGGCCTCAGTCTGGAAGTGGCCACCTACAGGTAAGGGTGCTGTGCAGGTTTGTCTTGAAGCCAGTGTTATAAACTCACTGAAGCATCTCTGTGGCTTTGTGATAAGCAGAGAGCATCCTTTTCCGTGGCCAGGTGAAGAGTCAAGTCCTCTATGGCTGAAAGGATGAAGAGGAAGAGCAAGGTCTTGCTCAGATCACTGGCCAGGGGTCCCTCAGAGTTGGCAATAGCTGAGTCTCACACCTTTGCCTAGTGTTTCTGCATCTTCTAAGAGCTTTGTACTTGTCAACTCACTAGATCCTAGAAGTTAGATACCTTGTTAATGGAGGAACTCAGAGAAGTTATAGAGCTAGAATATAGAGTGCCAGGATTTGGACCCAGGACATCTGAATCCATCTGCCTGTTGTGCTGTTGCTTCAAATTTCAGGGCACTGATGCACACATCCTCACCCCCAGCATCAGTCTGGCCTTGAAAAACTGCATCTGCACTATGAGATTAGCATGGAACTCTCGGGCAGCTGGCTTCATCAAGGTGTTGACTTGAATTCAGTATAAAAACAATCCAGATGGAAAGGTCACAGAGCACTCAAAGAGGCAGGGTATAAGTGGGGCACAGAAGGCAATGGGTCCTCTGCAGAACCTACTTTGTGTGACCTCTCCCCAGGTGGTCATCAACCTTTGGTTGAGATGGTGCCCCTTACTTCCTAGCAGCTTCATGCTCAGAAGGGCCCCAGAGATCAGCAATGTATTACGTAAGGACAGAGACCTGGGTTCCCACTGGTAACAATGGTAACAGCCAACATGATGCAGTTGGTACTGCCTGTCAGACATGGTGCTCAGTACTTAGCAGCTCTGCTCCTTGTCACTCTCTGAGGTGAATGCCAGGCAAACCTTTTATAGGTGAGTGAGAAAGGCCTGGAGTTCAGGGCTGCAGGCTAGTGGGCAGGGCTGGAGCCAACCGAGTCTGATCCCAGGTCTGTGCCTTCCTCACCAAATCATGGAAAGTGGGCACAGTGCCCACTTCATTTGCAAGATTGTAGGTGTGAAGAGTTTGGAAAACCACCCTGGCAGACGAAAGGAAAGCATGATCATCAGTGTCGTGTTGCGATGATATCATGCTTAACACTTTTGAGAAAGTTGACCTTCCTCCCACCCAGGCCTTATTTAAGGAGTGGATGGACACAGCCTCACAGGGAAGAGGGGCTGATGGTGGTGTTGCTGGAGCTGGAATTGCTCCCATTTGTGACTTTCCAGCAGTGGCCATTGCCCCTGCCCTTGCCCCTGCCTAGTTGGCAGTCATCCCCTGTGGACTATCTCATTGCAAATCTCATGTGAAAGGGAAGGGACTTGGGCTCTTTAAAGCCTAAGGCACATTTTTCTGTATTTCTGACCAAGGCCAGCTCTCAAAGATCTTCAACCCTTCCTGGCCCAACCCTTCCTGCAACCTTCACAGTGAAGGAGAAGCATTAAAGAGATCATAAATAACAAAATTGCATGTCTATGGTTTCCAAATATAGATTTATAATTTATAAATGAATGTATAATTTGATAAAGTAAACATAAGTAATAAAATGAAGACAGTGAATGTCATAGTCCAACACTGGAGATTTTCATCAATCCCTGTTGGCCTGTTTGTAGCCAGAAAGATCAGGCATCCAGCTTGGCAGGTGGCTAGGAGAATGAGACCTTTCAGTGCCAGAAGACAGGAAGGTCACTGCCTTTGTCTCCTGCCTGATAAGTGGTGATTAGGAGTAAACATGAGGCTGGGCTTGGGACCTTGGATACCAAGAGAAGAGGAGACATGGTCCCGCCGAACTCCCTTTCAGGCAGGGTCTGTGGTTGCTCCCTTTTCCCTGTCACCAGCATTGCTGTGTGGGGCTGGAGGTGCTCATCTTCCTGATATGCAATCACAAGTTTTTTCCTGCAGTATGAATGTTGATTGCACCAGCATCTGAGTAGTTACAGGAGAGATGCTCAGATGCAAGATGGGTTCTCAGCTGAGCTGCACCTGGGAATCTCTGAAGACCCTGAGAGGGCATTGACCCAGCCCAGAGATTCTGATTGGATTGGTGTAGGGTAGGACCAGGTGTGGTGATTTTAAAACCCCTCTAAGTGATTGTTGGGCACTTCCAGCATAGAGAACCACTGGTCCAGAGCTTCCATGCTTAGAGGATAATCTGCACCCAGCCACAACTGCAGCATGATTGTAAGCTTGTTGGAAATGCAGAATCTCAGGCCCACCTCCAGCCTACTGGATCCTGGAGGGCCTTATAAAAAGATGCCAGGTGATTTGTGTATACTCTGCAACCCCGGAGTGGGGGCATTGGTAAATGCTAAGCCTGTCCCACAGCAGGCTGGAGTAGGAGACCAAAGATGGATTGCTGTTGGAGAGGGGAAACTATGGGGTGTAGTACAGGCTCACACTGGGCATCAGTATGTCTGCAGCATGTGTGGCCATCCACTCAGGGTCACATTGGATCTGTCTAGGGTCACAGAATCCTGTGGAGCCTCCTGAGAGTGGCCTGAATTAGATGAAATTTGAAGCTCTGAACATCCTAGATAAGCAACACTCATTCCTTGAATCCTTATTTTGCAGATTCATGTCAAAATGAATATTCTAATTCTTTCCAATGTATTGTTGTAAAGATTTTCAAACATAAGAAAAGCTGAATAAGCACTCCTGTACCTGCCATCTGATTGTCCAATTAACTAAATTTGCTTTATCTCATGACTGTCTCCCTGTCTATCCCTGTATCATTATCCATTCTAAAGTAGGCTGCCTGGACCTCTGATTGTTACTGTGTGACAGGTAATGATAGCTGCCTTTTGTTGAGTATTTGCCATATCTTAAGTGCTTTGTTGATAGTATCTCCAATTTTTATAACTTTTCTGCCAAGGCATATTTTGCATGTGATGAAACCCAAGCTCCAAGAGGCTATTACTTAAAAGATCACACAGCTAGTAAGTAGAGAGCCCGAGATTCTAACCTCAGATCTTAAGCCTCTTCATGCCCTGCTGACTGTCCTGTTAGACAGAAAGGTGTTGGATGTAGTGGGATGCTATAGATAGAAGATGGTGAAGACTCTGCCCCTGTCTTCAACTGTAGCATAGTGCAGTTCCAGTGCAGTGGGAGCCCATGCGGCATGCAAGGATGGCTTCCCGGAGGAGACAATGCTGGGTTCCTGTGGGAAGGGAAGCCCATATGCAAGGGCTTTCCAGGCAGAAGGAACACTGTGTTAGTTTTGCATTGCTGTGACCAAAAGATTTGACAAGAACAATCCACCAAAATATCATGGTAGAAGGGTATGGCAGAGGGAAGCTACTCTACTCATGGTGCATGGTGGCCAGATTACAAGAAAGTGATGAGGTAGGGGTCACAGGGAAAATGGACCCTTTCAGGGCCTGCCCCTACTGGTCCACCTCCTTTAGCTATGCCCCACCTGCCTACAGTTCCCACATCAGTCCATTCAAATTAGGATGGACTGATTAGGTTACAGCTCTCCCAATCCAATCATTTTACCTCTGGACAATTCTTCATTGACACAGCTTTTGGGGGATACCTCATACCAATCATAACAAGCATCTCCTGGGTGGGGACCTAAGGACTGAGCTAGCCTGGCCTATGTGGCAGTGCCAGGCATTTTGGGATCCCTGGCCAACTTGGTTTTGGGGACCTGTCATGGAGGATTGTGAGTAATGGATAGACAGGAGCCACTCCTGTGAGGCTGTGTCTTATGAGGTGGGATGTGGGGCCCTCAGGCTGCTTCAGAGATACAGGACATGTAGGATTCAGTGCTGGACTCGGGACTGAAAAGGTATGACCCTTGTGGCCTTGGTGTTAAGAATCCTAAGCTGTAGATAAGAGGGCATGGACCTGTGTAGCCTTGTACATGATAGGAAACAAGTCTAGGTTTCTGGAGATCACAGGGGGTTGTGAGACTTGGGGAAGTCTTCTGGGAGAAGGAGAGATTGGCCAGGGTCTTGAAGGATGTGGGGGAATTTGTACAGATATGGGGGGGCGAGGAGGTGACAAGTAAGGGGAAATGTGGTAGGACACTGTTTAGGTAATGTGTCAGGCAGGATATGAAAACGACAGAATGCACATTCTCAAGGAAGTACTAGAGATGGTTCACGACCAAATGAAAGAGGTTAATAAATATGGTTCAGTGACAAAGAAATTTTCAAAGAACATGGAATTTGGGTTTGTCCTTGAAGTCAGTCGGGGAAGCAGGGACTTAGGAATTGGACTAGCAGAAAGGGATCAGGAGGGAGCTCTAGGTAGGCAAGAATAAATCAGAAAATGAGTGGAGGAAGGAAACCCAAGGTAAGTGAGCAGAGATCCGGGAAGGTGGTTGTGCAGGGGCCTCAGATATCAGGCTGCTGAGTTGGGGCTTTCTGCAGCAGGCAGGATCAGTCCCTGGATCAGTAGCATGGGGTGGGCAGACAGCCACGGGCAGGTGGGGAGCCAAAAGCCTAGGTGTGGAGGTGGAGAGGTCTGTGGGCAGGAGGCAGGGAAGACTCAGTCTCCTTCACTGGAGTTCTGGTAGTGAGGGCCTGATATAAGTGACTATGGAAGCCACAGTAGTACCTGGCTGGCGCGGGAGTCAGCAAGGAGCCCGAGGGACTGTGGGTTTTCTGGGCAGGAGCGTGTGAGAAGTGTGCCACCCAAGGGTGCTATTTCAAACTAGACCACCCACCACAGAGCCCTCTCCATAAATAGGTGCTTACAAAGAATTTGTGGTTGATAATCTGAAGATGACAAAAATGAGAGCAATACCCAGAACCCACAGTGTCCCAACCCATCTCTCTGTGGCATGAAGATCTGGTCCAGCTGCTCTCGGCTGAGAACGGGTGGAAGCACAGTTAGAAAATAGGTAGCTCCCCTGCACAGCAACGGCGACGGCAAACTTATCGTCAGCAAGAACCCATTAGAAAATACAGTGGGAAAAAAAAGATAATCAAAAGTGAAAGAACAAAGGCAAGAAAAAACTCAGGAAAAAACTAAAAGCAGAAACTGCAAATCTGAGGAATGGGGAAACTGTACAATGGATAACAGGAAGAAGGCTCATCCTGGATTTTTGGTCTGGGTGACAGATGATGCAGTCTTGGTCAGATAAATGCTTACACCCTATATACACGTATGATCACACTACTGGTGTGACTCAGTGCCATGTACAGCCAGAGGAATGAGAAGTTGTGCTCCATTTGTGTACAATGTGTCAAAATGCATTCTACTGTCACGTATAACTAATTGGAACAAATTTTAAAAAATAAAAAAATTCTTATGTTTTAACGTTTATTTTTTAGGGGGAAAGGAGTAAATCATATGATGGTTGCTCTATATTTCACCTCAAAACAAAGAAAGAAAGAAAAGCAAAGCCAGAATGATTTCCCAAAAGAAAAAGGCTGAAAAAAGTTTTGCCTAGCCAGCTATGAAACTGTAATGCGGAAATGTACTGCCTAGGGTCTTTAAGGCAAAAGTCCTTTTAAAAGTTTAATTTAGAAATAATAACATCAAAAAATGTTCTTGTGTGTCTGCACAGGGGGGTTGTGAAGCTTCCAGTGGGCAGTGAGGGTGTGATTTAACTGAGGGACAAGGCATTTTAGTCTCTAGACCAGACTTTACTACACATGAAGCAGCATAGATAACTCCTAATGCTTGTAATCTCATCATTCTCCTGATATTTCTGGTTGCTCCATTTTTTTAGGTCACTTGTACCTTTTCAAATGTGTGCAAAGGAAAATATTTCTTAAGGGGTTCTCAAGGTCTGAGAGAAGTACATTTCGTTTTCTAAAAGTTAAATCCTACTTTTTTGGGTGAGCATAGTGGCATGTACTTGTAATCCCAGCTGGTGGGGAGGCTGAGGCACAAGGATGGTAAGTTCGAGGCCAGTCTGACAATTTAGTGAAACCCTGTCTCAAAATAAATTTAAACAGCGTTGGGGACATGGCTCAGTGCTGGAGTGCTTGCCTAGCTAGTGGGAGGCTCCGGGGTCAATACCCAGTATTGCAGGGACTTACTTGCTCTCTAGGTGACATATTTGGAATGAAGAAAAATCTTATAGTTTTAACAATATATAAATGAGAGAATAAACCAATATGTTTGGTTGCTATCCAAATAAACAAATTAACACCCAGTCAACCATAAATTTAAATGATCAAAAGTCTCTTGCCTTCTTAACTCACTTTAGTTAACTGAAAATTGTTTTACATCTGAGGTTGAAGAGGAGGTAATGGTGGTGATGATGTGATAATTAACATTCACTGAGCACTTACTTTGTGACAGCTATTGTTTTAAGAATTTCTACTTGTTTACTTGGTTACCACCACAAACCTGAGTTCTCCCCATTTCAGAAATGGGGAAACTGAGTCAGAGCAAGTATGAGTGGTAAAACTAGGACCTGGTGGGTCCAGGATTTGAGTGCAGGTTTTCTGCCTCCAGAGCTTGGTCCCTTATGCACTTGTTGTGCTGCTTTTTCCTGTTCTATGAGTAACCTTTATGTCTCTGTTAGACTCCCTGCCCCCCAGTCCCCCCCCCACACCCAGGTCTCTAGTATGTATTTTAGGATGGGATTTAATACTGATCACAGAGAGAATGGTGGGAAATGGCCAGCACCACCACCTCCTTGTTATCCTTCAATAAGCCCGTGTCCTTCTGACCCCTTTAAACTGAGTCTCTCCTCCCTTCTACGCTGCAGTCTTCCTAGTCAAGTGACCTCCTATGGGCCAGGGTCTCCGGTGATCCAGGCAGCCCTTCTCCATGAGTGCACCTTCCATTATGTGCAATGAGGAGGCTGAGGCAGGCAGCTCAGAGGCTCCTTCTCCCACATCTGAGCGTTCCCAGCCCCCACTTCCTTCTTCCATAGCTCCACTCCTGTGTTTAGCTAGGTAATGCCATGTGAGCCATCCACAGACCCCAGGGCCAGGGCAGGCTCCGTACACAGAGTGCTTCTAGAAACATCCTCTGCCTGTCCCTGTCCCCTCCCTCTTGTCCTCATTTATGGGAGGTGTACGGTGGGGTGGCCTTGTGCCTACAGTGCTGAACAATAGCAGATATGCCTTGAAATTCCATTAGGATCATCTATTCCATGCAGACAGCCCTGCCTTGGGGCCAGTTAGGATGCTGGGTGGCCCATTAGGACCTGGAGCCTGGCCAGAGGCCACATTACAGCACTATGGGTTTGTGCTGGACTTCTTAATGAGGCCAGAATCTGGGGTTTCCCGAATGTTTGCTTGTTTTCCTGCTCGAGTGGCTGCCAACCGGTGGGGCTCTGTGAAAGGCTCACTAATAGCCTGTGATTCAGGGGTTGGCGCCCCTCACAGTCTCCAGGGCCTGGAGGCAGTTCTCCTCCACCACTCTCAAAATAACCAGGTTTGATGGGCGCCTCTGAGAATGCTCTGTGCTTTCCTTAAAGAAACAGTGGTTTCTGAAACTGTTCCTTGAAGAGTGTTAGAGGAAACCTCCTCCGAGGTTTTGTTTCTGCCTTTGCCCTGTTAGTCCCAGGAGCTGAGTTTGACAGGGGCAGGATTCCGTGCCTGCCACTGAGGTGCACATGCTGCTGGGGCATGAATTAAATGACCAGTATCCAGCTGTGCTTGTCAGACCTGTGCTGGGCACACAGGGTAGAAGAGGTGACATGTGCCTTGCTTCTGGGATCCAGTCATTGACGGAGGACACAGATGAGGGGCTCTTGAAGGAAAGCACTGAGGGGCTGTTTTGGGTGAAATCACAGGAGACATTGTGTTACTTTCATGAATGTGATCTGGAGGGTCGGTCTGCAGGATTTATATTTTTCTGAAATTTGTATGAAATGCCACTGTCTCTGGCCTCGTGGGAAGGTCTACTTCATGCCAGGGGAAGGGTTGGGCAAGCCGGCTGCCTGGGTTTGTGGCTCACTGTTTTGTTAATCTGTGGTCCCTTGGCCAAGGTGCCATCTCTACACTCTATCCAGCCTTCTGTAGAGCAAGGGTGCCAATCAAGACCCTGCATAGTGGGGCAGCCAGGAGCGCATGAGTGAGTGGGCATGAGAGGTAGAGCTGAGCTGGGTGCTGAGAGTTGGCCAGAGATCAGAAAGGTCCTGGGTGTGGGAGGCGTTGGTGCTGCTTCTCAACCCTGTCCCGGACCACATACCTGTCTTGCATACCTTAGCACTCTGCTCAGGGTCCTGAACTCAGTAAAAGCTTGGTGGTCTGAATTTCCCCACAAAGTAAAACAGAACCACTCTCCTTTGCAGGATGGAGGTAGACATAGCTCCCCCCAGGGAATCTGTCATCTCTCCTCTGGGGCGTGCCATTGATGTCTTCTGCTGGCCTGAACTCCTCACAGGCACCTTTTTTCCTGGTTCATCCTGTTGAGAGGGCCTGGGGCACCCGAGTCTTACTCTGAACCTTGAGCAGGATCTGAACTAGAACTTGGCCATCTCCCTGTGCCCTCCTCTGGTCCCCTTAGCTGTAGGATGCTACCTTCTCTGCTGTTGTAATTCTGGGGTGCAGACCCCTGGTGTCTGGCTTTTATTATGAACATTTCTCTTATTATACAGACCTCAGAATTTTCTTGGTGATGGAAGCTGTTTGTGTTCCTGGAACCTAAACTGCTTGGTCATGAGGGTGTGGGATTAATGGGAGGTGTCCTGTTTCCTGGCTCCCATCCTGAGTGGAAGGGCTGGGGCTCTGGCCTCTGGTGTTCTTGCATCTGCACACATGTGCGCTTCAGTGTCCGCTTCTGTGGCAAGCCCACCCGTGCATACCCCAGCAGACCCCTCTTTGCCTTCTTTGCTTTGTTCCAGCTCCCAGTGAGTTTCTGGCCTTTGTGGGGATCACTATGGTTAACTCAGTAGAAATAAATCTCAGTGTGGTTTGCCTGAGCTGCCAAGTCCCTGCCAAGATCTGGGCTCCCTCCTCTGTTTTCCTGCCTGACTCTCAGTAGTAATATCAGCATTTCCAAGTGGGCTGTGGTTCTGGTTGCCCTTTGCCATATACAGTGTATTTCTGGGAACTGGGGTTAGTGACATCACACGTTGCTCTAGCAACCAAACAACTGTTGCGCCCACAGCTACCAGCAGCCTTGGGGGGCCTCTGGAGCCACCAGTTGATTGGCAGCCCTGTGCTAACCCCCTCCCTACTGGTATGCCGGGTCTGTCGGGCCCATGCCCACCACAGTGCCGGATCTGAAATGGTAGATGTGAGCAACAACTTAAAGAAGACACTGTAATTTTAGAATCTTGCTGCTAAGCATAGCCAAAGAAATCACCTAGATGGGTGCTTTCCATTATTTTACTATAAGATTCAGCAGATAGCAGATAGGGTCCTCAGGTCTTCCTTTTCCTTCCTGCCTGCCTCCCTCTCTCTCTCTCTATCTCTCCCCCCCCCATCTCCAAGGTGTCCCCAGGAACTCCATTTGGAAACCACAGATCCAGTGTAGCTGCCTTACTTATTTATGCATGGTGTCACTGTTCTTCAGGTCAGCCCTCTGCAGTCTGCCCCCAACCTGCAACTCCAGGAAGACCCCGTAGGCGTTAAAGTTGTTCTGGGCTCCAGTAGCCCAGGGTGAAATGCTGGCCTGGGTCCCTCCCTGTTGCCCAAAGAAGCCAGACCTCGTCTTCCTGCTGTACCATCTATGAGACACCACGTTGTGCATGTCATGTTCCTCCTTGCTCTGGGTGGGGAAGGCCTTACAGAAGGACTTTGCTTTCAGTACTTCTGAATCCCTAGCCCACTCAGTTTCTTCAGCTGCCTGGTGTCTGTTAAGCATCTTTCAGGTGGCAGGAGCTGTGCTGGGCACCAGGGATTTGGCTGTGAGCATAGCAGTGTAGCCTGGGGAGGCTGGTGAGTGGGTTGACCGTCCATGGTGCAGCCCCCGCCCAGCCATATCTCCAGACACAAGTCCTAAAACACATAGAACTGTGACAATGTGGTCACTGACCAAATGCTACCCAGTATATTTTATAAAAGGCACATCTCTCTGTTTTTTTTTTTTAAGTGTCTTTACTTTCTTATTTATTTGTTTATTTGTTTATTTAGAGACAGCATTCCACTGTGTTGCCCCGGCTGGCCTCAATCTCCTGGGCTCAAACGATCCTCCTTCCTAGGCTTCCCAAGTAGTTGGAACTATGGGTGTGGGCCACCACACCAGGATGTTTACATTTTTTAATACATTATTTTTAAAAATTATTTTTCCAGGGCCTTGTTGGAAGGAGAAAGTAATCCGGAAATAACAATCTGGACTGAGTACACCGAAAATGTGCCACAAGGTAAATATAAGAGAAGCTAATTATTTAACATGAAAAAAGCTTTCCATCTGAATTGTCCATTCTGTGGGTAGAGAGTGAGGCCCCACTGATCTGGAAGGACAGGGCTTGGCTATGTTTTTTCAGGTAACAGTTCATCTCTCTTTTACATGCCAAATAGATTTCTTAGTTTAATGGAACATTATTTAAATTACAATGTTGATGAGATTGTGTGGGAAAGTGCTTTTTAAACTCATGTGCTCATCAAGCCAATATTTTGAGGTATTCCCGGCCAACATGGTGAGGAGCCAATGTGGCAAGCCAGGCAGAGTGAAGCGTGAGGAGGCTGTGGACATGGACCTGTGCATCATGCCCTTGGAAGAGACAAGCTTTCCCTTTCCAAACCGAAGTGTTAGGGTTGTATCCAGCTTGGGAAGATACTGTTTGAACAACAGCAGGTGGTCAACATTCTGGAACCTGTGACCTGGGCAGAGGCAGGGATGGTTATAGCATTTCTCCCACCATAGGTGGAGATAGCTCAGGAGCTCTGTCTGGGTGCCCTGAGCACTCTTAGTTCAGGCCCAAAGCTGCAGGACAGGGCTATCCTTCCTACAGCTGTAGAACCAACATAGGAGAATTTGATATTCATTTGAAAGACCCTAAGGACCTGTAAGATAACTTTGAAAACATTTTTTAAGTCTTATGTAATTTTAAAGGGATTCTGGCTAAATAATGACATATTAAATTATATATAGTGTGTTTAATATACAGTTATCTCTTGGAGGCTGGGGATGTAGCTCAGTGGTAGAGCACTTGCCTAATGTGCACAATCTCCAGCATAGTAGAGGATAGGAAAGGTAGCAGAATACAACAGTTACTAGTAGGGCATTATTTAAAATTGTTGATGTGTAACCGATGTGATTCTGCAATCTGTATTTGGGGTAAAAATGGGAGTTCATAACCCACTTGAATCTAATGTATGAAATATGATATGTCAAGAGCTTTGTAATGTTTTGAACAACCAATAAAAAAACAAACAAACAACTCTCCCCCCCCCACAAGTAAGTCCTGGCTCAGTCATCCCTTGGTATGTGGAGGAGGTAGATTCTAGAACACACCTCCACCCCTTGTATATCAAAATCTATGAATGCTCAAGTCCCTTATATACAATGTTGGAATATTTGCATTTAACCTATGCATATCTTCCTGTATACTTTACATCAACTCTAGATGACCTGTAATACCTAATATAATGTAAATGCTATGTAAATAGATGTTATACAGTATTGTTTAGGGAATGATGAGAAAAAAACAGTCTGTACATGTTTAGCACTGGTGCATTTTTTAAAAATATGCTTTATCTTCAGTTGGATGAATATGTGGATGCAGAACCTGAGACCATAGCTGTAGGGCCAACTGTCTGCCTTACTCTTGTAGTTTTAGTCATCATTGCTCCTAATAGGCCCTTCCCAGATTTGATAGGTCACTAGGTTCAGAATAACAATTTTGGTTTAATCATTTGACTGGAATGGATTTGGACTTAGACAATGTCTGTAAGTTTGCTTTCTTTTGAGAATAAGCCTTAAAAAAGCAAAGATGTCCATGTAGGTGGCCCTTAGTCGACCTGCCTGGTGTCAGTTAACATCTGACATTTATAAAACAACAATTATTCATTCACCAGATTTCAAGGTTTACCACATTTTTGACTTGTACATATGTAAGTCTGAAAGACTGTGACATACCTAGAGGAAGGGCCCAGGGCTAAGCTGCAAGGAGGCCCAACATTCTATGAATGGGGCTTGATTATAGTTTATAAGTAGTGATCTTAGAGCCCAGGAAGAGGGCTAATGGGTATCTCTGTTAACTTGTTTCTTTCCATCATTGTTTTTTAAGCTTCTTGAAGGATATAGAGATTTCATATTTGTAACTAAATTTACTTTAGCATTTACGATTATGCCAAAGAAAGCAGCTGTGGAATAAAAACTACTAGTTGTGAACTTTTTAATTAGACTTTAGGCTTCCAAGTAGTACTATGTCCTGCAGAGTATGCACCCATCAACTCTTTGTTGAATAAATCTACAGGTGAGTTCCCAGGTAGGGAATTGATCAGCACATATTAGTACACTTATATGACTTTTGTCATATTGCCTAAACTAATGTTGTCCATTTGCTCACAAGATGATAGACCTGAAACGAGTCTGTGATCATCCATATTAATCTTGCTGAACCTTAATTAAATCCAGGTCTTTCCTGGCAGGGTTCATCTTCTGGCATTTTTCAGTTTAATATCAGTATTTTGGCCTAAAAAGAGGAATTTTTGTGGGAATTTTCCTGGCTTGATCTCTCTTCTATATCTTAAGATCTACCTGAAGGAGGTCTTTGGCCTTGGTTGTCTAGAGGGAAATCAAGGGGAGAGAGGTCTCTGCCCCAGCTCAGCTGGATGGGGTGTGGGAAGACACTAGGGGGCACTCTTTGGAGGTTGGTGCTTTGGCCATGTTAAAGCGCTGGCTGCCATGCCTAAGAGCAGGTTATCCTGGTGGCGTTTGGACACCCAAAGGGTGACACTATTTGTGGATGGTCCAGAGCAAAGCTAGAAGCCTTAAGATTCTTCTCAACTCTAGGATGGTTGTCTCCCCCAGATAGAAGGTAGGGTTGACAACTGGTCTGCTTTTTGCATGGGCACTTTATCAGATGAGGAGGTTGTCACGTGTAAAAGGAGAAGAAATCAGGAAGCTTAAAAGAGTTAAAGTCTTCCATACCTATTGGCCCTGCAGGGAAATCAGTAAAAAATAAGAGTATATTAAATGGAGGAGAGCTATACTATTTGGTGTTCAGTAATTATACACTTTATAATTATAGAGTTCTTCTCTGCTGAAATAAGTAAAATAAACTTACCTCAAAAAGTAGAAATTAATGATTCTGAAATATCATAATATTGTGAAATTTCAGCTGCAAAACCCAGCACCTCTGGCCTCTCTTGCATATGTGCCATGCCTTATAATCAGATCTTTGATATTTCTCTTACAGTGAGTAAATATTTTAAAATTAGGAACTGGAGAAAAGCGTTAGGTTGCAGTATTTGTAGTGCTATATTTTATTGTGACCGAATTTTTTAAATGACCCCCCCCAAAAAAAGAAAATTGGGGGACTAAAAATGTTTTATTTACAGGGGCCTTCTTGTGGTAATAGGGTATATTATGTTGAGAGGGATTTGACCTGCAGTAGTGCTTTTAATAAAAAAGATAAATGATGCCTGTCATCTTAATGAACTGTTTGTTCAATTTCTACAGAATTCAGAAACGAATCCTATCGATATACCGACTCAGTATTACAGAGGAAAAATGAAAGAAATCTGTTTCCAAGGCAGAAAGCCCCCTTGGTGGGTTTAAACCACAGCTCCGCTCTGTATTCTCCTGGGTCAGGGCACCTCGGATCTCAGATCGCCAAGTCTGTTGGAAGTGAGGCCAGAAGAGGATATTCTTCCTCTGTCACTACCCGGCAGGAAAACTCTTATGAAAAGATTGTCAACGGTCAAACCAATTTCCGAACTTTCTCTCCAACCCCCAGTCTTCCAAGAACAACTAACACCCAAGTTAAAACATTCCTCAGTAGACCCAAACCCGAAGGTACAAGGGATGCCCCCACTTATTTAGGCAAAGAGTCCATTGTTGCCCGCGAGTCGTACGAAGAACGAAGGGACAATGTGGGAGCAGGTGTTGTGGAGCGCACTCGGCCAAATGAGAGGACCGTCACTTTGGGAAAAAAAATAGAAGTGCAAACCACCAGGGAGCAAGAAAGAAATAGATTAGGAGCCATCAAAATAAAGCCCGAAGAGAAAATGTTTGATTCCAAAGAAAAGGCTTCAGAGGAAAGAAACTTAAGATGGGAAGAACTGACAAAGTTGGATAAAGAAGCCAGAAAGCGAGAAAGCCAGCAAATGAGGGAAAAGGCCAAAGGGAAGGAATCATTGAAGGAGAAAAGTGTGAAAGAAAGAGAGATACCGATTAGTCTAGAAGTGTCCCAGGGCAGCAGACCCCAGGTGTCCCCAAAAGGCTTACAGATGCCGGAGAAGAAGGATGCTGGTGACAATAAAGCAGGAGAGACGGTGACAAAAGAGACAAGGTTCAGGTTGGGCACCAGTGACACTGCTAGTTCCCTGCCAAGCGATTCCATGACCGAAACCATAGCAGAAAACATTGTCACCAATATCCTGAAGCAGTTTACCCAGTCTCCCGACACCGAAGTGTCTGCTAATTCTTTCCCAGACACAAAAGTCACTTATGTGGATAGGAAAGAACTTCCTGATGACCGGAAGACAAAGACGGAAATAGTCGTGGAGTCTAAACTGATGGAAGAAATTGATGTTTCAGACGAAGCTGCTCTGGACCGCCTTTTAGGCAAGGATGTCAAGGAAGTGGGGCTGAAGGGAAAGTCAGCAGAGCGGATGATAGGGGATATCATCAATCTTAGTCTGAAGGGAAGAGAGGGGAGAGCAAAGGTTGTCAACGTGGAGATCGTGGAAGAGCCAGTGAGCTATGCAGGCAGTCGCGGGGCGGAGGAGTTTTCCACCCACTTTGAAGTGGAGGAGGTTGATGATGTGTCTCCCAGCTCCAAGGGGCTTGTCGAGGAAGAGGAAGATGATGGAGACACCAGTGTCATGTTCTCAGTTAATCAGCGTCAAAGGACCAAGCCGCCCCGGGAGAACATAACACACGTGGAAGAAGTGACGGAGGCAGGTGACTCAGAGGACGAACAGAGTTATTTTGTTTCTACCCCAGATGAGTACCCCGGGGGCCATGATGGAGACGAAGGCTCCGTGTATGGGCAGATTCACATTGAAGAAGAATCCACCATCAGGTACTCCTGGCAAGATGAAATTGTGCAGGGGACTTGGAGAAGGAGAAAGAAGGATGGCACAGTGGAGGAGAAGGATGTGGAGACCCTGGAAGTTCCAGCAGCCTCCTTGGGGGGCAGCATGGGTTCTGCTCACTGGAAGGAAGAAGCTAGTGGTGAATTGCATGCGGAACCCACAGTCATCGAAAAAGAAATCAAAATACCACATGAATTCCACACCTCCATTAAGGGTGGCTTCTCCAAGGAGCCTCGACACCAGCTGGTGGAGGTTATTGGGCAGCTGGAAGAAACCCTTCCTGAGCTGCCTGAGCGCATGAAGAAAGAGCTGTCTACCCTGACCAGAGAGGGTCAAGGGGAGCTGGGGAGCGTTTTAGTTGATGTGAAGAAAGTCCAGGCCTCTGACGGTGGGCCTGTGACCTTAGTTGCTGAGGTCAACCTCTCACAAACCGTGGATGCTGATCAACTGGACCTAGAGGAACTGAGCAGAGATGAAGCCGGGGAAATAGAGAAAGCTGTGGAGTCAGTGGTAAGGGAGAGCTTGACCAAGCGACATGGCCAGTCACCTGGGAGCCCAGACAGGGAAGATGGAGCTGAAGTGTCAGCTGGTGGCATTCACTTCAAGCGCTGGGCCACTAGGGAACTGTACAGCCCGTCTGGTGATCTGGATGACACCGGCAAGCCCTCTGCCCCAGGCCCGGTGTCAGCCACTGTGGAAGTCAGCAGCCCCAAGGGCTTCGTGCAGTCTCACGTGCTGGAGGACGTCAGCCAGTCCAGTAGGTACATTAAACTAGGCCCCACAGAAATCTGGAGGACTGAGCAAGTCTCCCACGGAGGACCCACCGCAGAGGTGGCGGAGGTAAGTAGTGACCTCAGTCAGGCAGGCAGCTCGGCCGGAGCCAGCCAGTCTGTGAGGCACTTCACGGTGGGTCCCCATCCAAGTCAAGTGTCCACAGAAGTCATCTTTCAAGGCCCGATCTCTGCCTGGCAGGAGGCAGGGGGCAAAGAAGAGCCTGACCTGGCAGAGCTGTCCACCACAGATCCTGAAAGATCGGAGAGGCACAGCACCTTTGGCTCCAGGCAGTTTCATGCTGAAAAGGAAATTAGTTTTCAGGGTCCCATTTCGGGGGCAGTGGAGGTTGGTGAGAGTTTTGTGACTGAAGAGTCAGTGGGTGCCCAGACTTCTGTAAGGCATCTTCAGTTAGGCCCTAAAGAAGGATTTAAGGAGGAAATTCAGTTTATAGCCCCCCTTTCAGACAAAGTGGAGTGGGGTATCAGAGAGGAGTCTGTATGCACCCAGGAGTCACCAGGGAGCAGCACATCTGTCAGGCACATCGACATCGGGCCTCTGAGGCAGCCAGCCACTGAGCTGACAGTTCCCCAGCCTGTGGAATTTGGTGACTCAGGATGCATCGTCCAAGGAGAGGGCTCACCACACATGGCCCAGGCCACTCGTAGTTATACCTTGGGTAGAAAAGTCCTCATGACTGAAAAGAGCACATTCCAAAGGCTTGTTTCTGAGTCTCCTCAGGAGGGGAGTGCAGGGGACATGTCAGGGGCAGAAGTGACATCAGGTATTAGCAGATCCTTTAAGCACATTCAATTAGGTCCTACAGAGACCAAAACCGCTGAACACATCGTCATCCACGGACCCATGGCCAAAACATTTACTCTTGCTGGTTCCGCAGACTCCCCTGAGCTAGGCGAGTTAACAGGCAGCAGCACAACGCTAAGGCACTTTGCACTGGGGCCCAAAGAAACTTCCTTTACTTTTCAGATGGACGTGAGTAACACAAAGGCGATCCCCCGCTGGACACCAGAGGCAGGGACAGAAGTGGATGCTCACAGTGTATCTGACCGTGGTGTCTGGAGAGATGCTGACAGTAGGAATGACCGGGCAGCTGGCGGGAGCTTTCAGGCCTCTGCTGGGGATGGAGAGAAGGGTGCGGAGCAGGCGGGGTTCGATAAGACAGTGCAGATGCAGAGAATGGTAGACCAAAGGTCAGTGATTTCAGATGAAAAGAAAGTTGCCCTCCTCTACCTAGACAATGAGGAGGAGGAGGAGGATGGACACTGGTTTTGACAAGCAGAAATATTTTGTTTTAAATGGCATCTTGTTTGGAAATATACTAACATACAAAGGCCTTACTTATGTGGGGGGGGGCTTATTATCAAAACTGCCCCTATTTTGCTTACTTTAGAGAACTCTGGGCAATGCCAATTGACTTCAGAGTTTATCTGAATTTCAGATTAGTTCATGCCTTCAGAGGCTTTGGAATTTCAGTTTTGAATTGGGACTTTTGCCAAAAAACACTTTTTTATCTTTTTAATCTTAAAAACTTCCTTTTTCTCTACTTGTGGAGATAGTTTCTGCCAGTTTTGCACCTGGTCACAGACAGAGCTTCCTTCTATTTGATACTGTGACTAATCATCTATGAACAAGATGCCTAAACATTAACCAGATTAAAATAATATAAGAGTCGATTTTGTTTGCATGTGCTAACATGAAATAATAAACTAACATAGTAAGGGAAAAATAAGTACATTTTTACTTTCCAAAGTCTTTGAAATAAGCAAGACTATATCTTTAAAAAAATCAAAATAATTTCATCTTTAGAAAAAAGTCACTTGTTAGCAACTTAAATTCATTTTAAGACTTGAATGAATTGCTTTCTATGTGCAGAACTTTAAAAAACATAGTGTTTTATTTATAGAGAGGACAGCTGTAGTCTACTGCAGTGTTTCAAATCAACATACCTGCTATGTTTGCACCAGTTCCCCTGCACTGGATGCATGATAGGGAAAATGATTGTTGGAAGTTGCTTATAGGACCATTTGTGTTTTGCAGTACTAAGTCATGAGGTAGTGCACAGCCTGAATACTCTTTTTTTTGTTGTGGCCTAAGTTCTGGAGTAGCTGGATCCTGTCAGAGTCTGCATTCTTGAGCATCTCTGTGCCTCAGCCCTTAGCACCAGTGTTCTGGTTCACTGGTGAGGGGTAGAACCCTGCACTCAGTGAGGAGGGTGTTGATGCTCAAACTGCACCTGCACCGGCAAAGTGATCTTGTGCAGGAAAACAGAAGGACAAGGTGGACTGTGCCTCCCAAAGAGGTTGTTCTCAACTGCCCGCTTGTGGGTTGGAGCTCTGTCTGAGCTCGAAGACTGAAGGATGAAAATGCAGCAACCACAAGCCAACCTCGTGGAAGCTTTTTGCACTTTAAACAGAAATCCTGACAGTGGGGGTGTTTTGTCCAGTGAAACACATAACACATTAGATGAAGCAAGGTGTGTGGAGCAGGAACTGGGTGACTCTCCTACAACCCAGCACCCAGGCACCCAGGACAGGCCCTGGAAGTTGACAGAGGCCTCGTGCTCACGGGCCGTGTAATGTGGACCTGCAAACTTATACTACTGAATTTAAGATATTAGGAGGAGTGTGCTCATTTGGATTCATTTTTATTTTGCACATGGGTCTTGTTTTTAAAGTCCCCATCTTTGAAAGATGTAGCATCACATATTAATGGGTTTCTAGCAGCACAGCATTATTTTAGTCCAGAATAGTTGCTCTCACATAATGTGGGCAGCGTTGCTTCCTGTAGCACAGTGTGGTAGATCTGATGGTAGTGAATTCAGGAAGAAGGATCCGTGGTAATGGCACCTGCAGGTGGTTGTGAGTATGGTGGCGGAGGTAAGACATTGGAGGATCTTCCCTCCCTCTCTCACATGGTGGGTGGGTGAGTGGGTGTCTCTCGTCCCTGTAAAGGTGATGGCAGGTAGGTTAGGAAGAGTTAGTTTTCCTTTCCTTTCCTTGTCAATAAGTGGAGGAGAAATATAGAACGCCTTTTAAGATGATCTGTTAAAAAACAAACAAACAAACATTGTGAATCCAGGTAAAGAAAGGAAGTTGATTTGAATAGCAAGTTTATATCTTTGTTACCCATCTGCCAAATTAACTAGTGGTTATCAGACTACCATAGAGGCGACTCCTTTGCAAAGGCTTGTCTTTTCCAACATGGTCAAAGATGTGCTGATTTATTTTCACCGTAATTGGTAATGGTGTTTGTTATTTATTAGAATTTGGTACAGGTGACAGCCTCTTACTTGATGACAAGACAAAGTGACGATGAAGAGTCTATTATGAGTCTAAATGGGATTAGCTGGATGTCACTGTCCTAACTCATTAACTTGTAAATGGGTGCTGATGTAAGCAGGTTATTAATATCACAACCCACCTTTACTTATTTTGGAAAATAAACATCTTAGACCTTAATCTTCCTCTCTTAAGTTGGAATGCATGTCTTCAAGGAAATATTCTGCCAGAAGTGTTTACCAGTATGGAGTCATGAGCTGTCATCGTGCTAAGTCTCTGGATCACGGCTTGCCCTTGACATCATGGCAGGTCACCCCAGAGGTCCATGTTCTTTAAAACCAGCCAGTGTGATCGACCAGAGTGGGAACACAAAGAACCTTTTCCTATTCATTACTATGTGGACAAAATAGTGTTTATTGGATGTTTTTGAACTTCCCACTGGTTGATTTGATAGTTTGTTTAGGATGTGTGTTTAGGATGGAATCATCTAAGAAGCTGACTTTGCTAACCTCCTGTTCATAAAGGGAAATGTCACAGACTGTGTAGAAATAAAAAATCTGAGGAGAAAAAAAAAAACTATGTTGTTCCTAAAGAGAATGAATGTTTTCCATTCGATTTTGGTGTGTTTTTTTTTTTAGACTCTAATGAAAGCAAACATAAGTTTACATGCATGTCTTCATGGTAGCACAGAATTACTGGGGAGAATATATATAAGAAGTTCCAGTTCACCTGAATCAGAACACAATATTGTGGACACAGAATAAGACAGGATGGTAGACAGCATAAGCCACCTGGCTGGTGTTCAAGTACATCCTGGAACTTAGTGGTAAAAATGTCATCACAGCCTGGAAGACAAGTGCCGCAAGATGTGACCATCCTCTCCCTTGTGCCCAGGTCCCAGGGGTTTCCTGGGACACAGGACTCTCTGTGCTAAAACTAGACTGATCCTGGGACAGTTGCTTACCTTAAGTGCAAACAGGAAGGTTAGTTAATCATGACTGTTTCTTAGGTACTTCAAAAAATTGCAGTAGCTTGAGTCAAAGGAAGAGCTAGATGTCTTTACCTGTTTATATACTTTTAGCCTTTTTAAAAAATACGTGTTTATTTTTTAGCTTTAGGTGGACACAATATCTTTATTTTACATTAATATGGTACTGAGGATCAAACCCAGTGCCTCATGCATGGTAGGTGAGTGCTCTACCACTGAGTTACAACCCCAGCCCCTCCTTTTAGCCTTTTACTGACAAAAGTAAAAACACAAATAGCTGTATTCTTCCTCTCTTAAAGAAGTTAAATTTAATCGAAGGTGACATTTGGTAAGACATTCCTAAATGTACTCTTTCCTAGGCTTGGGGTAGAGCATTAAATTTAAAAGATGTTTTGTGATTCCAAGCTACCCTCCAAGAAATTCAGAAAAGAAAAAAAAAACAAATAATAATCCATATTTCTTTAAATGTGCTGCCGTGACAGAGCACTATGGCCTGGGTGACTTAAACAGCATTTACTTTTCATGGTTCTGGAGACTGGTTAGGTCCTGCAGATTCACTTTCTGGTGAGGGCTCCCTTCTTGGCTTGCAGACAGTCATCTTCTAGTTGTCTTCATGTTGGGGAGAGAGATCATCTCTCTTCCTTCTCTCACAAGGACACCAATCCCATTAACCAGGGGAAATAAACTAGTGGCTTAATTACTTCCTAAAAGCCCCATCTCCAAATGACATCAATTAGGTCTTGTTTTAGTCAGCTTTTTCATCACTGTGACCCGAAAACCTGTCAAGAACAACTTAGAGGAGGAAAAGTTCATTTTGGCTCGTGGGTTCAGAGGTTCAGTCCATGGACAGCTGACTGCGTTGCTGTGGGGTTCATTCCATGGACAGCTGACTGTGTTGCTGTGGGCCAGAGGTAAGGAGGAAGGTCGTGGTGGAAGGTCCTGGTGGAGGGAAGGCAGCTCCGGACATGGCAACCAGGAAGCAGAGAGAGTTCTGTTCTCTAGGAACAAAATATAAACCCCAAAGGCATACCCATGGTGACCTGTCTCCTCCAGCCACACCCTACCTGCCCACAGTTACTGCCCAGTTGATCCATATCAGGGGATTGATCTGATGATTGGATTATATATCATAATCTAAACAATTCACTTCTGAAAATTTTTACATTGTCTCACATGATTTTTTTGGGGGGGATATCTCATACCTAAATCATAACAGGGCTTCAAAAATGAATCTTTTAGGGACACAAACAGTCCATAAAAGACTCCAATGTATATATATTTAAGTGCTTATTCCACTATCTACATTGAAACTCACGTCTTCAACCAGTTAGGAACCTGGTCAGGGGCGATCACGACTCCTTTTGCTGTGACCACATGGGCCTGAGCCCAGCATGGTGGGTGTGAGCAGGGGTGGCCTGCGTGGTCAGAAATCACTCTTGAAGAAGACAAGGGTGGCCTTTTCACCTCGTCATAGTTCTTCTCAGTTTATTTCCCCCACAAATTCTTGAGGTGCTGCTCTGTACAGTTGGACTTGGTGTGACCGGGGTTTCCCTGAGGGGTCAGAGCACAGGGAAGTCGAGCTATAATGCTGCTGCCATTCTAGCACTGACCTGCAGCCTCCCTGGCCACAAAAGGGGGGGATGAAGGAATGTGGGGGAGGGACAGCACTGCTCATGCCTGCACCCCCAACCTCTGGAGGTTCCATCCACCTTATCCCTGCCCTGATCTTCTTGTTGACACCCAAGAGAAAGAGCTCAAAACTTCCTGCTAAAGGGCCACCATCACATGACTGTAGCATCCCACCTGCTGTGGTCCAAGGAGGCCGAAGCCCACTGTGGACACAGCACCAGGGACTGTGCAGCCCCAGAAGCAGTGCTGGGGAGAGGCAACAGGACGAAGCAAAGCAGCAGGGAGTGTGTGTCCCTCCCTGCCTGGCCCTTCCAGGCAGCACTCAGGCCTGCTCACCCTCTTACAGCTGCCTCCCCTGAGCCCATGTCCAAGTGAGGGCCACTTACCACCCACCCCATTGTCCTCAGCTCTCTGTTGAATCGCTACTTGCTATCATTTACTAATTCCACTGTCATGTTTGATATCTAGTGTCATATTGGGTTACACACTATGAAAGGGGGACTGTATGTGTGTTGTCCATTATGTCCCAGTTTGTAACACAGACCTTGTACATACTAGGTGCTCAGCAAAATTCACTGAGCGAACAAGCACATGAATGAAGGCACAGCATCTCTGTGCACCTTTTCAGGCTCTGAGGAACCTGGGGAGTATTCATTTAATTTATTTGTGTATTTCAGTGCTAGGCATGGACCCAGAGCTTCGAGCATGTTAGGTAAGCACTCCACCACTGAGCTACCCCTCAGTCTTCATTTTAAAAATGCACACCAACATCAGTACTTTTGTGTTTCCCTTTATTAACATTTTATTCTCAACCCCTATTACCTTCCTGTAAGAAAGGGCCTTTTCTAGAATCTTTTGTTCTGAATCTGACTCCAGATCTGTGTGCAAGGGGCTACACGTACAAGGAAGTTCTGAACTTCTGCAGAGAAAGCTTTTGGCCACAGTAGTGCTGGTAGGCAAATTCTTGTTGGCAAGAAAAACCACGAGTGGTGACAAAAAGAAAGAACACACAAGTGCCAGACCAGCCTGAATTCAGAGCATCCACTGTCAAAATGTGGCCCAAAGAGGTTTTGGTATTACTGTTGCATGTTGGAGCAAAGGGTTGGCCTTGAGAATCTGTGCGTGGGTAAGTTCCATCTTCTAGTTGAACAGGTTTGTATGGCCTCTCAATGGCAGTGCCCAGGACGGCCCAAGGCTTTCGCTGGAGTAAGGGTGAGGGGTCTCAGTCTGCCAGGTTGGTCCTGGCCTTTCCCAGTGCAGAGTGCTGAGGGACAGTGGTGCAGAATGCCACTATGGCTTTTGGAGACTTCCTTGCCTTTCTGGCGACCTCGGGGGTCCTGTAAACAAGGAAAGAGTGGGTTATGTGCGGCCCCCTTAGGCCTCTGCAAGGTTTCCACCTCCATGGTTTCTTTGCCGTTGTGATAGGAACCTTGTGACTGACCAGAAACATTTCATAAGTCTCAGGAGAGGGTGTAAGTGAGAGAATCATGGCACAAGAGTATCAAACACAAGATGCTTTTCTTCTGTCTCAGTTCCTCGCCACTACTCTGACTGAGCTGAGCCACTCAACACTTTTAGCTCAGTGAGCAGGACAAGAGTAAGGAGGGGTGTCAAGGTTGGACAAGAGGCCAGGCTGACTTACGTGCCCCACCCTAAAACGGGACAGTTCTCCTGTTGGCTGGCCCAGGGTTCTGCCCCAGCCTACTGGGGCACTTCCCTGAAAGTGGACACAGGGGGCACAGGCTATGTGAAGTGGGGGACCTTCTGACAGTTTTCTGGGCTTCTGCTCAGGGCCAGCAAAAGGATGGGCCAGCCTTCAAGATGAGGTCAGGGACTCTCTGACTCCTATCCTGACAGGCCTCCCAAGGGCTGAGGGAACCCGAAGCAGAACTCCAGCAGGCCACCTCCCCACGTCACAGTGGGTGCCTTAACCTGCAGGGGACTGATCTTCAGGAGGATAGGATCCAGTTTGTGTTTCTAAAATTATTCAAGAGCAAATTCTTTTCTAGTATTTAGGCAAGGAAGATATTTTATGACTGATATTTCAAAGAAACAGGTCCTGCATTTAACTATACAAGTCGTGGGAAGTCAGTAAAACATTCCACAGAACCTTATAGAATCAGCCTCCTCTGGGATTCTGAATGGTGAAGGAATGGGAGACTTAGAGAAGAAGAGCAAGGGAAAGCCAACTTACTTGGACAGGGTGTCCACAGACTGCTGGGTGGCCAGGGTCCTCTTGTCTTGCGGTCCATATAAGATCATCTGAATCTGAAGACACTGAAGAACACCAAGGAGACATCATGAGGTTATGGAAATGCTCCCAAGAGCACTTTGCAGAAAAATAAAGTCTCCCTTGGACGAGAAAAAGAATGCTTTGGGGGCTGGGGTTGAGGCTCAGCGGTAGAACGCTCGTCTAGCATGTGCCAGGCGCTGGGTTTGACCCTCAGCACCACATTTTAAAAAATAATAATAATAAATAAAATAAAGGTATTGTGTCTGACTACAATTAAAAACAAAATATTAAAAAAAAAAAAAGAATGCTTCACTTTGAGGTCCAGGCTGCAAAGGAATTAGTGCCTTCTGGGGGCTTTTCCCTGGCATAGTCTGACCTTTGATTCAGATATTTTGAGTGACCCAGAAAACAAATGTGCATTCTTAGCACTGTTTCATAAAACTCTTCTGCATGCAAAAAATATTTAAAAGTATTTTCAAAAAATAAAGGCAAGAATGTTGGTACTGACCAGAAAATAGTCTCTGGTTTCTATTTTTAAATGGCCCTTGCTATATCCCAGAAATAGGGGGGAGGGGATTTGGGTTTTTTTTTTTTTTGTTAACAAATGCTTAGTTTTATATGGGCTTTCTATGCTCATTGCTACACAGGAATTTTTAAGTTATTAGGTGTTAAATAGCTTATCATTTATTCATGACTGACATTAGCTTTATTTCTCCTTTTTGCTTAAGTCTTGACATTTGATTGTTTGTACTAGGTCAGGGCAAACTCAAGGAAAGAAGAAAGATTAAAGATGTGCCCCAAATAACCAAACTAATTTTGAAGAAGAATGAAATATAGGAACTTGCTTTCCTGGATACCAAGACCTTTTATAAAATGACAATTATAAATTGACAATAATAATTTTCATCCCAGGGTAGACAAACAGACCAATAGAACAAGGCAAAGAGCCCCATCCTTGATAGATGACAGAGCTGGCCTTGAAGGATCAGCAAGAGGAGGTAGACTAGTCAATAAGTGGTCTGAGGACCACTGGGTTCCAAATGAAAGAAAATGAAAACTTAACTCATACCAACACAAAGAGTATTCCCAGAAATGTTTAAAGAGTTAAATATGAAAGGTAAAACTTGGAGTTTCACATGGAAATCTTGGAGGATCGCCTTATGATCTTGAGGTAAGGAAGTATTTCTTACACAAGATCTAGACAAACCAAAGGTAAAAAACTGATAACATTTAACTACATGGAAATGTCAAATATTTTTGTACCAAAATTCATCATAAGCAAAATATAAAGGCAAAACAGACTGAAGGAAGATATTTGTAATGCACATAACTGAGAGAGGCTTAGCTTTTGGAATACATAACAGACTTCTAAAAGGTAATGAGAAACAACACCATTGACAACATCCTTCCAATAGAAAAAAGGCCAAAAGAAACAAACAGATTATTCAAGGAGTTGAAAACTGGCCAAGAACCATGCTTAATCTCACTTATAACCAGAAACAAAGACAAAAACTTCAATGAGTGTCCCTTCACCTATCACAATGCAAAAATTATATTCTGATGATATCAAGCTTTGTCAAAGATAGGAAACAACAAGAATTATTTTATATATTGGTAGTGGGTGTTAAAATTAGTACAAATGCTTTATAGGACAATTTAGCTATATTTAGTAGTAGATAAGTAAATGTTGATATTTACATATGTTGTATATATGTGTATGACATCATACAAAGGTTAGGCATGAGCATGTGTGTGTGTGTGTGTGTGTGTGTGTATATATATATATATATATATATATATATATATATATATATATATATATATCTTCCCACATATATAGATGAATCTCAAGATTCTAAAGTCAAGAGGAAAAAGCAAATCCCAAGTGAGTGCATATAATATGAAGCTTTAAAACATGCAAAACAAAAGCACAATAAAATAAGAAAAGCATAGAAATCATATCAAATTCAAGATAGTGGTTCTCGGGGGTGGGCCAACAGGAAATTCCAACTGTACGGTTCATGTTTAATTCCTACATTGACTATTGAGTTCACAGGTGTTTGTTATATTACACATACTTTCATATCTGAAATATTTCTTAATTTTTTTAAAGATTGAGTTAAGTTTTCTACATGGCTAACAGCTTGAGTTTAAAAAAAAGTGTGAAGTTTGGGGATATAGCACTGAAGGCTTGATTCATTTTGATCTGCCAACCATTTTTGGGTCTTCAAGAAAATAAAAATGCAAGCAGCTGAAATGCTTTGTCTCCACAAGCTATGGAAAACATGAAGACTGAAAATTGTTTCAATCTTGAGGAGCTGAGAATGTATGTGGTCCTGGAATCTGGGAATGTGTTTGTCTTTGAGGAAGGAAATATCAGACAAGAATATGATGGAATGAGGGGGCAGGTGCTGAGGTTGCGGCTCAGTGGGAGTCCACTAGCCTAGCATGTGCAAGGCCCTGGGTTGGATTCTCAGCACCACATAAAAATAAGTAAACAAAATAAAGATATTGTGTACAACTAAAAAATAAGTATTAAAAAAAAAAGAATATGACAGAATCTTTTTTTAATTATTTTTTTTAATAACAGAAAACTTTCATTTTCTAACTTGAAGTGTTATGCACCAAGCAGTGGGAAACTAGTATTTTACTTAGTAGATAAATCAAATTCTGCAAAGGCAAGGAACCCAGACTGTCTGTTTGATGAATCTTTGACTTTCTAAATCTACACTGAAATCCTCAGCCAGGAGCTACTTCGTCCCATGGATTTAAACCAGTGCTGCTTTAATCCACAGATTGATTATTGTGACCTTGGATCTCAGGAACCTTCAGAAAGCTCTGCTGCTTTGAGAGGAGGGGACAGGGCATGTTGTCTTGACAGCCATGACACTGGATGAAAATTATTCCAGTGCTCGCTCGGTTTGGGAGGCAGTCGTGGGAAGCCTTGGTGCCTCTGACCCTGGAGGGGGCAAGACTTACTCCATTATAGGGGTGGGAGAGGAGAAGGCGCCCACAAACAGGGGACAAGAGAGGCCTCTCTCAAGGGCACCCTTCCTGCCAGAACAGACTTCATTTCCTCATTCTCTGTGCGTAAGAGATGAGGTCTAATTTTACCCACCCCACGTTCCCTGTTTACATATTTATGAGTGTCTCCGATGAGGCTCATTTTGAGAGGAGCTGAAGTTGATGTGGCTTGGTGTTAATTCATTCAGTGTGGCATTAGACTTTTACTGACAATAATGATTATCTGAGACAGTCTGAGGTCTCAGCGCACTCTGCCTTAACAGATGGCCTTAAAATCTAAAACATGGGAGGAATTTCCAACCGATCCTTTTGGTTATTGAGCTTCTTCTCCCTGGCCCTTCACTCTCCAGGGAAGAGAAGCTGCTTGGTGAATAGTCTCGAATTCCCAGGAAGAATGAGAAGGCAATTGATAGGACTTCTATAAACCCACCCACTCACCAAACTGCTCTTCAACATATTCCTTTCTTATTTTAAATTAATTTTTAAAAGGCATTATATAATTTGATGTCACTTAAGAGAAAAGTAAATGCATGAAGAAAGAAAAGAAAAAAACAAAATCATTAACAGAGGAGATTCAAATTTCCATTATACTTTTATGTATTTTCCAAATTTCCTCCAATTTTAATGAGATTTTTAAAATAACTTTTTCAACTGTGTGTCCTCATTTGGGCATATTTAAAATTTTGTATTTATTGACATCAGTTTGGTAAAATTCTTTTGCTTTTTTTTTTTATACTCTGAAAATAACTTTGTGAAGCTAAAATTAAACTTTTCCCAGAGAAAATCTTAGAAGTACTAAAGAAGAGACTGGAATGCTGATGATCCATCATTTCTCTCTTCATTTTGTGCACTGTGACAACAAGGGCAAATTCACCAGCCAAATCCTACAGTAAGACATCAACAGCACATGCTGTACCATGGAAGACTTTATGCTCCTCAACCAGATTTTCAACAGGCTGCTTGCTCCTTGACAGGTGGCATTTTGAGAACCTCCTTTAAGGAAGTTAAAAAAAAAAAAAGCGACAACAGGAAAAAACACCAGTGACAGTTGACAGGTGAGGCCTGGTGAGGTTGAACTCAATGGGCCACCATGAAGCAAGATACCCTTTTAAATAGCAAAATAACTCAATATATACTTCTACCAGTAATTGGTTTATTTATTTATTTATTTTTGGTACTGGGATTTAACCCAAGGGACACTTTACCACTGAGCCATATCCCCAGCCCAGCCCTTGTTATTTTTTATTTTGAGACAGGGTCTCACTAAGTTGAGGAGGCTGGTCTCAAACTGGTGATCTTCTTGCCTCAGCCTTCTGACTTGCTGAGATTACAGGTGTGCATCACCATGCCTGGCCAGAAATAGTTTTAATTGCTATGTATTTATCTGAGGAACTATAAGTTAATTTTTCAATGTTCTGCATTTTCTTAAGCATTTCAGGGTAAAGCTGGTGTTTTGATTCTTTTGTTAAAAAACACAGACATTGACAGAGTTAAGTAAGTGTTCATTGAAATTGCTGGGAGTCAGGCTGAGCTGAGTAAGGAAGAAGCCCCCAGACCTTGACATTAGAACAGTCTCTACCGGGAATAAGCATCTCACACTCTTTTTTTTTTTTTTTTTAAGAGAGAGAGAGAGAGAGAGAGAGAGAGAGAAAATTTTAATATTTATTTTTTAATTTTTGGCGGACACAACATCTTTGTTTGTATGTGGTGCTGAGGATCAAACCCGGGCTGCACGCATGCCAGGTGAGCACGCTACCACTTGAGCCACATCCCCAGCCCCATCATCTCACACTCTTGACTGTTCCAAGAGGACAGTGCACTCTCCTTTGACATCAGCCACTAAACGGTATTTCTCATTTGCAGTATGAACATTCCTCAGAAAATTGGGAATGGAATCACCATTTGACCCAGCTATCCTACTCCTTGATTTATACCCAAAGTTCTTAAAATCAGCATACTATAGTGACACAGCCATATCAATGTTTATAGCAGCTCAATTCACAATAACTAGACTACGGAACCAATCTAAGTATCTCTCAATAAATGAATGGATAAAGAAAATGTGGTATATATACTCAATGGAATATTACTCAGCTTTAAAGAAGGATAAAATTATGGAATTTGCCAATAAATGGTTGGATTTGGAGAATATCATGCTAAGCGAAATAAGCCAATCCCACAAAACCAAAGGCCGAATGTTTTCTCTAATATGCGAATGCTAATTCACAATAAGTTGACTGGTGGGCACTAGGGAAGAACAGCGTTACCTTAGATTAGGTAAATTGATGAGAGGGCAGAGGAGAAGATGTGGGGATAGGAAAGACAGTAGAATGAAACAGACATTATTTCTGTATGTATATATGTGACTGCATGACCAATATGATTCTGCAACATGTACATTCAGTAAAATGAGAAATTATACCCCATCTATGTATGATATATCAATTGCATAAATGCATTCTATTGCCATGTATAACTAATTAGAACAAATAATTTTTTTTAAAGAGTCAACTGAAATTCCCAATATCCAGAAAAATTTTAAGGATTCCTTATCTTGCTGTTCTTCCGACTTTATATGGAGGGGCTGTGAGCAAGCAGCACCTTGTGTTTCTATTATTCCTTAAATGCCAAACAGGGAGCTTTTCCCTCCCTTGTGGAAGACAACAGGAGATGTCAGCTCTCACACTACCCAGCCAGCTGTCCCCACAAGGGGCTGCGTTGGTCTTGCCAACCTTTGTGTTCCAGGGCCTGGCACAGTCTCTGGAACACAAGTAGTTGCAATATTTACTAAATGAACCAATATTAAATAAGTGAATAAGCAAATAAACTGAGGAAATTTTTATATGGAGCTTTGAGATGTGATTGGAGCCTTGGGCTGCAGTGATTCATCAGCCACTGAACCCTCTCCTCTGGTGAGGAAGCTCCATAGTGTGTGCAGGGTTGAAAACCTTAAAAATTATACTCTAGGTAAAGTCAGTAGTAGGAAGAGTGCTGACACTATTTGCTGCTTTCTCTTAGGAGTCGTTGATAAAGCTAGAGTCTTTAAGAGACGATCTTAAGCATTTGATGCAAATTTGAAAAATTATTTTTGACACGACTCTGAGATTTGAAAGCAAGGTTTCCAAGGAGTCCAGGAGCCCAGGAAACTGGGATACAGCCATCAGTCTGCTATCTTCCTACTTGTGGCCTACCTCTGTGCTTCTAACACCCTTCCCAGTGTAGACAGAGGGTGGCTCAGAGGCAGCTAGGGCACAGAGGTTAGCTGACCTATTACACTCTGGATTAAAAAATAAAACCCAATAGTTAAATACCCAAACTCACAAGGTAGTATATTTTATGTTTTGGGGGGATCTCTGTCAATGGACTGCCATGACTTTGGCTGTCTTCACAGCAGGACCTCTGCAGAAGTGGATTTCCTTTCTCCCTCACCCTCCAGTCCAAGGTCCCAGAGTCACATCATGATTTCTATTAGGAAATTTCAGATAAAGAAAGTGCTGATGAAACACATCCTGTTTGTTAACAGAGGCAGTACAGCCAGGTCTACAACTAAAGAGTCATCTAAGTTACAAGGCTACATGACTCCACAATAGAAAATCATGAAAGACATATTTTTAAAATTTCTGGTGAGGGTCCAAGCCAAGTTTGTCACACTATAACTTGTATTTTCTTTGCATGGAAAAATAAAAGAGCCAGAGTGGTATGTGGACTACTCTAATGCTGAGGATCTGAAATCACTACTCTTTTTTTATACATTCTGTTTTCATGTCAATTTCATGTCAAAGAAGACGACTTCAGAAACCATCAGTGCTAAGCCACTACCATTAGTGTGAAATATTAAAGGCTTTAAGAAATACAAACAGGCTTTCATTTACAAATCATTGCAAGGCAGGCTAAAGCCATGGACTTGGAGGTATGGACAGGGTCAAGCACAGGCAGTGTTCCATTATGGAGGGAGTCAGAGGTGGAGGCGTCTTCCCAAGCCAGTCAGAAGCCAGCTGTGTCCTCACAGCACATGTGTCCTCCATGTCACTCCTGTCTGCAGCTGTTGCTTTCTGAGCACTTGCAATATGCCTACCCTGTACCCACCTTAGGATGTGTCAGGGAATGGGCAGATGTGTGTCTTGCACTAAGGTTTCTAACGTAATGGGAGAGACAGACATTTAAAAATACACAAATATGACATCTTAATTTGTGATAAGAACTACAAGAGGAAAAGAAGAAGAGGAGGAGGAGGAATGACATGCCAAGGAAAGAGAAAACAGGGCGTGTGAGTGGGTGGTAGAGGGCACCTGGCTCAGGAGGGATTCTGTGAGGAGGTGGCACTAGAGTTGAGAATGGCAGGATAGTGAGTCAGCCAGGTGAAGACCACAGGGAGGGAGGAGGTAGTGGTGATGGGGATCCCAGGAAGGAAATCCAAATATCTGGGGAAACACTTTGTGTGTCTGTCTCACAAACACATGCCAACCCCACAGCTTTGGAAGGTCTGATACATTGATGGGTAGGGAGTCTCCGGGAAGAAAAATAGGTAAGGTGGGAGGAGGGACCCTCGGCTATAAAGAGAAGAGAAGTAGGAGAGAGGCCTAGGCACGACCACATAGTGACTCTGTGTGGACCCTCTGGGAAACTCACTGAGTATCTCCTGGGTGCCATGCCAAGGTGGACACCATCCTTGCCTCTCTCCAGGTTACCAAGTGCTGTGGGTCTATGTCCTTATCATCATACCTTGACTCCCTCCATGACTTTGTTACATCCTCTGGCCACTGTCTTGAAGCAAGCTAGCTAGCATCATCTTTCTCCAGGACACCTGCAGCAAATATTTGGGAAACAGGGGTACCAGGAGGACGTGCTATGGAGGTGGATCCTGGTGTGCACCATGTACAAAGACAGGCTTCATTTGGAAAGTGGAGAGCCAACTTGCTGTTTGAAGGTTGGACTGGCCTGTTTGAGCAGCCAAGGCAGGGAGGAGACGTTCCTAAAACTGAGTCCTTTGAGCTGCCTTTTCTTGGCACATTTCCCTGATGATGTGGAGCTCCTCAATCTCAGTTGATCCTTCTGGAATTCATGCCCTCTGTATCAGCCACTCCTGACCAACATTCTTTCGACTTGTTTAAGGTTACCCTCAATTTATGCAGGAGGAGGTCTGGTTGCCTGGCCATCACCCATAAATTCCTGTTCTCCAGTCACTTAGTGAGACTCTGATGAGTTGCCAGGTAGCCTCTGGCCAGGACAGTTTGCCCAGGCTCACAGTGCTGTATCCCTCCAGACCATGAAGCCAACTGTGGAACTTTGAAGGTACTGTGTACTTGCTAAGCCACAGTAAGAGCTGACATTTGAGGAGCAAATGTAGCTGCATCCATGGGCAGTCCTTGTCCATGCCTCATCTGGGCTTTCTACTGGACAGCAAAAGCAGGGGGGGTACTGTGTCTGGGCTGCCAGGGTCCTGACCTCAGGAGAGCTCTACCTTCCTGCAGCAAATGACACCAGAGTGACCAGTGGCCAGGGGACCTGGAATGCTCATTTCCAATCAAGCTACAGCAGAAAAGTGAGGCTGCACATTTTCCCTCCAGAAAGTTGAGAAGGAATGACCTTGACCCCTTTAACTATCAGCTCTCATTTTCATATAGCTGATTTACAAACATCTTCAAGCCTTTAAGTGCATTTCTCAGCCCAAGAACAGGATTTTGTTTATATGAAATCGACATCATCATGCTTCCTCTCTAAACACAATGGACTGCTGCACCTAACAATGAATCAGTCAAAGACAAGAATCAGCTTCAGGGACAAACAAGGTTCGATTGGCCTGGTGGCTTTTGGCTTCAGAATTTTTGGTATCTCCAGGGCCACAAGGAAAACACCAAATGTGCAAAAGGGAAAGTAAAATGAAGTGGATCACTGAGGGAACCACAGGCTATGAACTGTATATAAAATATGGCTGTCTCTAAGACAGCTCTGTATATTTAGCCAGTTGGAGGAATGACTGGACACAGTAAGGAGCAGATGATTTGTTCTTCAGTCTTGACTCAGGATCACAGAAGGCCAGTCTGGCATTGGCTTTCTTGCCTACAATCTATGAATAAAAATCATGTTCCAGCTCCTTTCTTCAAAAGATTCATTATAGCAGGATTTGAGATTTTTAGAGAAACAGGCCACATTTTTTTATGACTCTTTTATGGACATGTATAATGCTGACTGTGTAATGTACCAAGGCAATGGACCAAACCCTGCCTATGACAGTACCTGCTATGGAGGGCAGATTAAAGCTGGACCCCAACCTGACTTCACACTGTACTCAGGCCCAGTAAATTCCCAAGATGTTATTGACATAGGAAACAGTCTCAAGAAATTCTGTTTGCAGCCTTTCACCTGGATGAAAATGATTTGTGATGCCCTTCCTAGAATCAAACCAGGTTTCTATGTGAACTTTTGCTGTGGAAATTTCCATCTGGAGCCAACAGAGTTCTCCAATTTTCCCCTGCAGGCAGATGCCTTAAAAGACAGATCAATAATATGGTTTCCTTTTCAGTAATTTAATCATGCTGTCTGCTTTGTTTCTGGAGCCTTCCTGTTTTCCATGCCTGCAGGGCTCTGCCAGGACCTTTCAGCATGGGGGGGGTACATCTGGAAACGCCCTATTCTGTAGATTCCTGCTACTGAGTTGAAAACTCTGGCCATGCATCTGTTGTGATATAAACAAGAGAAACACTATGGTTGCTTTAGAAAGCTGCTAGTTCATAGAGCTCAGTGATAAACATGACATTTGAGAAACTCCAGTGGGCTACAGATGTCAAAGGCATGTTTAAAGTCCCTGTCTGTGCCCTGGTGTTCATGGAGCAGCCAGCCCTGTCCTCAGATGGGTGCATGTGGAGAAGTGGAAATGAGAACTGCGTGTACCACAGTGTGACAACCTTCGTGCATACAAGTTCCAACGCTTTCTCTCTAATTCTGGCAGAGGGCCAGCGAGCTTTAAGCTGTCAGAGTCACTGTTTTCAGGACAGTGATGGTTAACGAGGTCAAATGAAAGGAAAAAAGAGGTTGCCAACTTCCACTGCAGGTTTTAGAGATGAAGCAACCTAAGAGTTTCTTGAAGCTGAGCTGATTTTCAGTCCAGTGAGTGACAGTATGGCCCAAAGCAAGGATTCTCAGTCTCTTTCTCCCCAGGAAGCTGACAAACTTGCAGATTTCCACAGAGATTGATTCACAAGGTGACCCTGATGCAGAAACTTTAAGACTTTAAGGTTTTGCTTAAGAGTAAACTGCCCTCAGGGACAATTGACTTAACTTTTTGGAGCCTCAGTCCCTTCCTCTGTAAAACTGTGCTGCTGGGAATAATGGAAGAGCCACCCCAGAGAGCACTGTGCAAGGTACCAGCCCAGACCCACTGGTGTGAAGGCCTGTGTAGTCCTGCTTAGGTTTCTGTGCACATCTGTGTTACAGCCTCAGAGATCTGTCCTCATGCCTTTCCCTGTCACCACCCCTACCCCCAACTGCTTTTAGTTCCTTAAACATATTTTGTTCTCTTTGTCCTGAAGCCTCCTTCTATTCCATTTCCCAGCCAGAGAACAACTACTCATTTTCCTTGTCTCAGCTCTTTTCCACGATTATTGATCTGGATGCTTTCCCTAAAAGCCTTCTCTCCTATAGATCCTAAGATGGACTTGTAGCATGGAACTTTGCATAAAATATACTTGGGAGTTTATAGTCTATAACTCCCTCTCTGGTCTGGGACATTCTTAAGGGAAGGGACTGCTTTCTCCTATTTTATTCTTTGCATAGCCCCCTTTCCCAATATGGATGGGCTCTAGTGACCCTGTCCCAGGTTTTCTTACTATGTATTTCTTGAGCCACCACTTCCCAGGTCCCTAGCTACCTTGGAAACACCCTGTTCTCAAAGTCTACCATTCTGCTTGGCCTCGCTGACTGATCTAGGGGTGGGCACTGGATTCAAGCCATGCCCCACAGTCTTCCCTCAAGTTCTTTCAAGCTGAGGCAAAGAAAAGGCACAGGGATAAAGATATGACTCAGGAGTGTTGGAAGCCATGATCTTCATCTTGGGGGAAGACAGTGTTGAAAGGGATGAGGAGGAGGATGTGCAGAGAGAGGCAGGGAGAGAGCCCTCCTGGCAGTAGAGTCTGGCCCTGCAGTTCAGGGTTCAGTTGCAGGCCTACCTGCTGCTCATCTGGCTAGTCCACCCTTCTTTGGAAATCAATAGAGTCAACAGATGCCCCTTCATACCTGACTTGGTCCCTTACTCTGGCCCCTGCCCCAGGTCTGGCTTGCTCATCAATTGGTCCATAGAGGGTACTCAATAACTATTTGTTGACAAACTGATAGCAGATGTGTGTCATCTCATTACAAATTGGTACCACACATGTTACCAATCCTGGTATCTTTTGCAGCAGAGTCAGAAAAATTATAAGAGAAAATGACAACTTGTAGAACAACTCACTCAGAACAAAAGTGAATTTTTTAGGTTTATCCAGGGTTACTGACAGATTACCAGGGTTTCACTATTATAAAACTAATTAGTATAATGAAAACATAACATAACAAAATTTAAGAGATACACTGGACAAGAAAAAAATTCATAGCTACAAACACTTAGATCAATAAAAGTGAAAACAATTAAATTCTCAATTCATAAGATAGGGAAAAAATTTCAACATAGTGAAAGAAAACAAGGCACAAGAATAGACACAATGAAGATAAAGTCATAAATTAATGAAATAGAGAACCAGAAGACAATAGATTTGTGGAGTTAAAATCCTTGTACTTTGGGAAAATTAAGAGACAAAACACTAATTAATTCAGTCAAGGAAAGAAGGAGAAAAAAATATATAAAACCAAGAAATAATGTTGGGGAAATAGCTATTAAAAAGTGAAAACTGTAAAAATTCATGAGATTACTCTGCAAATTTTATGCAAATAAATCTGAAAGTATAAGTGAAATGGATAATTACCTAGAAAAATACAATTTTCCAAAATGACTTCTTTAGAGAGAGAAAGCTTCAACAGAACACTTTTTTTTTTTTTAAGTGGGAGAAATTTTAAAGGAATTATCCCACAACTACAGCACCGGGCTTAAAGAATTTCACAGGAGGTCTAAACCTCCAAACACCAGCTGGTTTCAATGCTGCACAAATTCTTTCAGTGCATGAAAAATAAAGGTAACTTCCAAATTATTTTTCTGAAGTAAATGTAACACTGTTCCTTAAACAAATGCACATACAAATATTAGTGCAAAAATCATAAAATAAATATCAGTAAACAGAAACAATATCTGCTATGGTTTGAATATGTTCCCTAAAAAGCATGTATTGGAAATTTCCAATCAATGGTGCTTCGAAGTGGGATCTAATGGGAGGTAGGCCATGGGGGCTGCCCTCTTGTGAATGGATTTATGCTGTTGCCTTGGGAGTGGGTTCATTATTACAGGAGAGGGCCCATTGTAAAAGGCTGAGTTCTCCTATGGCATGCCCTGTAATTCCAGTTACACAGGAGGCTAAGGCAAGGAGAATCTTTCAATTTCTAGGCCACTCTAGGCAAGTTAAGGAGACCCTGCCTCAAAATTAATTAGTTAATTAATTAATAAATTAGGACTAGGAATGTTACTCAGAGGTAGACTACCCCTGGGTTCAATCCTCACAGTATTACCAAAAAAAAAAAAAAAAGTCAGAGTTCAACCCCCTTTTCTCTTGCTTCCTTCTCCCTCTGTCTTCTGTCATGAAATTACACAATAAGAAGATACTCAACAGATGCCATCTTGGACTTCCCAGCCTCCAAAACTGTGAGAAATAATTTTTTATTCTTTATACATTAGTCTCTGGTATTCTGTCACAGCAGAGCAAAATGGACTCAGACAACATTGTGTTAGGAAGATAATTAAACCTAAGGGAGATTTATTCCATGAATGCAATTAGATATTATAGTAAAACACACCATTTCAGTGATTTTATGAAGAATAATTTCATAATTTCCATTGATGATAAAAAGCTTTTGATAAAATTCAAAATTTATTTTTAACTTAAAGAACACTCATGAAACTAGAAATTGATGGATACTTCCTTAATAAGATAAAATATATAAACCCTAGTTCATACATTAAGTGAAGAATCACTATTGGCATTTCCACTAAGATCAGGAACAAGGCAAAAATGCCCATTATTTCCTATTTATTATTGCCCTGGAGTCATGAGCCAATGCAATTAGACAAGAGAAATCAATTTGAGGCGTAGAATTTGAAAATACAAATTAAAACTATGCCTATCTTCGGATAATGCAATAGTATACCTCAATCTGAATCAATCCTCAATTTAACTCAAGCAATAAAAGAATTAAGGTAGAGAAGCCTATGGTCTTCATAATCACAACATAAATCAAAAGATAATAGTGATGGGCTGGCTGGGGTTGTGGTTCAGTGGCAGAGTATTTGCCTTGCATGTGTGAGGCCCTGGGTTTGATCCTCAACACCAGATATAAATAAGTAAAAATTTAAGGTACATCAACAAGTAAAAAAAGATAATAGTGAATAAATTACCACTTACAATAGTAATAATGAAAACACTTTAGGAAGAAATCTAGTAAGAAATGTGCAGAACCTATAGGAGAAACACTTTCAAATGTACCTGAAAGATATAAAAGTTGACATGAACAAATGGAAAGATACCCCTTCTTCTTGGGTTGATGACTCAACATAATAAGGATGTAAGTTCTCCCAAAATTCATTTATATATAATTTAATAAAAAATACCAGCAAACTCTTTATGAGGCTAAATAATTGATATAAAAATCATGTAGAAAAATAAACATACAGATATCTAGAAACACTGATATTTTAGGAAAAAAGAGCCACAAGGACTGTCCAGTTCTATTTTGCATTAGATCATGATATAAAATCTCTATTGCTAAAAATTTGAGATATTGGCACATGAATAAACAGAGATTAGTTGACTAGAATGGAAATCAAGGAATAGACTTAAGTATATATGAAAATTTAGTATATGATGAAGGTGTTATCTTAAATCCCTGGAGCACAAGTGGGCTCTTTAATAAATGAAATGATGCTAGACAAGGAGGAGCTACCTGGAAAAATGACAACATTAGATACATACCTCACACTATCCACAGAAATAAATTCCAAATTGAAAATAAAAGGAGAAGAATAGGAGAAAAATATAAGAATTCCTCTATTAACTGGGCATATAGAAAGAATACAATATAAACAAAGGCTTGATAAATTATACCCTATAAAATATTTGCAGGGTCAAAAATAATTGAAAATTCATTTTTAAAATATATATGTCTAGGGCTGGGGTTGTGGCTCAGCGGTAGAGCACTCGCCTAGCACATGCGAGGCTCTGGGTTCGATCCTCTGCATCACATAAAAATAAATAAATAAAATAAAGGTATTGTGTCCATCTACAACTAAAAAATAAATTTAAAAAAATGTATGGGCTGGGGATGTGGCTCAAGCTGTAGCGCGCTTGCCTGGCATGAGTGAGGCGCTGGTTTCGATACTCAATACCACATAAAAATAAAATAAAGATATTGTATCCATCTAAAATTAAAAAATAAATATTTTTTAAAAAATTTAAAAAATGTATATGTCTAAGAGGAAATCTTTTACCTTAAGTGTTATTTTAGATCTACTGCAAAAGTGATCACATCTTACCTAAATCAGCCACTTACATAGTTTTACTCCATAGTAGCATGGTGGAGGGAAGGAGCTTGACAGTGGAGAGGGAGAGAGAGCCTCATTGGGGTTAGTATTGGCTTCCACTTTACCTTCTTCAGTTTCTTGTGGGCCCCGCTGTGGTTCCCCTGCACCAGGTCCTCCCCACCCAGGAGCCGGTATGTTTCTGCCACCTCTGGGCTGAAATCGCCAAATGCTCCCACTTTGGCTTCCAGGGACTCTCTCAGGATCAAAGTTGCTCTCTGAGAAAGAGACAAAAATCTGTCTGGTTAAAAAGTTCAAGGGCTTATTAAAATCAGTGGTTTCTAAAGATAATTATGTAACTGTTATGGTTGGCTCTGAAATGTCCCCTAAAAGCTAATGTATTGAAGACTTGGCCAAGGTTCAGATGGAGGTTTTGGGGAAGTGAGTGGCTCATGTAGGCTTTAACCTTTTCAATGCATTAATCGACTTGATGGATTAATAATTTGAATGGACCACTGGAAGGAGCTGGAAACTATAAACAGGTGGGGCATGGTTGAAGGAAGTAGGTTTCTAGGGGACAATATCTTGTCCCTGGCTCTTTGCTCACTGTCTCTCTGCTTCCTGGCTGCCATGAGCTGACAGCTTTTCTCCGCCATGTCCTTCTGTCATAATGTTCTGCCTCACCTGGAGCCAGCCAACCACACAGACTGAAACCTCTGAGCCAATGTGCCAAAATCAACTCTTCCTCCTTTAAGAGGTTTATGTCAGGTATTTTGTTCACAGTCATGAAAAACTTAGTAATACACATAACTGACTACAATTTCATTTTTTAGAGGAATGGGTTTGGAGGTCTTATGAACTGGGGTTACTCTTCTCTGGTTAAATAGGATACAGAAAATAACATATTTTGGGGGGAGAAGATTAAAATGTGAAAAGACAATGCATCAAGGCCACTTCCGGGAGGGAATTTGTAAAGGTAAAATTTCTAAGCTGATTCTAAGCCGCAGAGCCTGAGTTAAAGTGTAAAAGACCGGACATTGTAAAGTTTCTAAACTGCAGGGCTTGGGTTAAAAAGTAAAAGACCAAGTATTGTTAAGTTCCCCTGCTACCCCCAAGACCTGTAATCCCTGTAGCTGTTAGGACAATACCCGAACTGCCCAGTAAATATTCTCACTGACTCCTCTGGTTGTCTAATAACTTGGGACTCTGAGTAGCCCAGCACGTAGGCATCCAAGCCCCAAAACCAATCAGTTCAAATGTGTACCCTGCTTAGAAGTGACCAATCAACCCTGCCCAATCTATTTCCGCCAATGAATGTACTAATCATGTCTCAGAGTTGTTGTTCAATTTTCCTGCGCCTCATGATGATTTGTTCTGATGTATGCAAAGCCCCCACCCCCTCCAAAAAGTTTACTTAAGCACTGCTTGACCTCTGCTCTGGGCTCTGGACTGCTCTATCTTCCTGAGTGAGCCTGGAGCCTCAGCATGCTGAATCAATAAAACCCCTTCTGCCAATTGCATGAAGCCGGTCTCTTGTGGTCTCTCCCTCCGATGCTTCGCTGGACCCTTACAAATTCACTTCAGCTATTACTGAAATTCATTTTGGTTGGGTGATAAGAAAAAAAGCTAACTAGCATGAGTGGAGTCCTTCCGTGTCACAAACTGTACTGCACAATTTGTATGATCTCATTTATTTATTTAGTTTTTATGTGGTGCTGAGGATGGAACCCAGGGCCTCACATGTGCTAGGCAAGTGCTCTCCCACTAAGCTAAGGCCCAGTCCATAAATTCTGTCTTATTTATATAGATACAATTTTAATCCTCATTTGACAAAAGGGGAAACTGAGGCATGGGGCAGCAGAAATTTGCTCAAGAGTCAGCTCATCAATGGTAGAGCTAGGCTCTGCATCCGGCCAGTAATTTTAATACCTTTAAGATCCACATTCTTCTTCCTCTATGCACACTGATGTTCTTATAAGAGAAAACTAAAACAGAACATCCACATCATGCTCTGGGTTTTCTATTCTTAGGAAAAAAATAGTTTGGGAAACCAAAAGTAAACATTCCAACATGATGTGACATTTTGTTTGGTTGATTCAACTTATTTATATCAACTTGGAATAAAAAAATGTGAATTGGTCAGAAAACAATATTTCCTGACAATTTCTTCAGATACCAGGACTAAAACCCTGTTTAGGCATGCTGGTCTCCCACACTTCTTCCTGAAATTCTTCCACAATCTTCTACATGAGAGCACAGTTACAGTTCTAGGGCACAAATGCTGAATCCAACAGCCAAATAAAGCAGGGACTTGTGAAAGGACTTTCTATAACACAGCCCCATAAGTGTCCTGATGGTGTCCCTCCGACAGAAGGGGTGAAAGGCTTCCATCCTTTTGTTGGCAAAAATATGAGTTAGGGGCTGGGCTGGAATAGCAATGGTGGGGACACCACATTAAAGGTGCTAATGAGGCAGAAATCAATTTCTTACGAAGAAAGAGAAATTGCTGTAGGAGCAGAGTGATTGACTTGCTATGTGTGGCCCACTGAAGAACGTGAAGGACTAAGATTTTAATCCAGACCTACCTGAGGGGAAGGCCCATCACATGCCCTCCTAACTGTGAGCACGAACATAGACTGATGGGAGTGTTTGGTTTGGTGGCTTTGTTAATGGGAATTGAATTCTGTCAGTCTTTGGGGAACCATGGATGGAAAGAAGAGCTGAGACTCCTTTTCCTAAATGAAGCTTTCAATGCTGTTTACAGCCTGACTGGGGAGACTGGAGATGGATGATCATGAAGTTAAATGGAAAGTTAAGATGACAGTGGAAATGATGCCACTGGCTTAGAGGAAGCAGGTGTCAGACTCTAATAGTTAGGAAAAGCTTAGGAGACAGGAGTGAAGAACAATTAGGGCTTAGGTGAGAAAAGTCCCCCAAACTGGAGAAGCACAGGACCTATTTAAGGCGAGTGAGTAGGTTCATTTGACTGCAGCAAAGTATGAAGTGGAGAAGAGAGAGATGGATCTGGTGGATGATCTGCTTTGTGCCAGGCTCTGGAATTTGGATTTTCTTATAGGAAATAAGAAGTCAGAGAAAGTTCTTGAGCAGGAGAGTGGGACTACTAGAGGTGGCACCACCTCCCTCCCCCTATATTTTATCCTGCAAGAGGGACCTTCCTTTACATTTTTTGTGAAAGATATTTCCTGCCAAAGATCACTTTCCTGTTGATGCCAGTTTCTGACTCATGTGTAGACTGTGAGCACATCTGGGAACATCTATGTGACTCCCCTTGCTTGTCTCTGTGACCATCCTTGGGCCCAGCCCTTTTTGGCGAACTCCTGCTAAGCCCCACAGGGAGAAGTTTGTGACCAAAGGATGAGAACAGCATGAAGCTGCCATGTTCAGCTGGGCAGGCTGCACCATCACAAGGGCACCTGACAGGAGAAGATACAGGGATGGAACCAGCCCATGTTGCATTCTCTGGGCACTGTGCTCTGGCATGGGCTGTATCCACCTGAGCGAGGGACAGCTTTTCTATTCTTACAAGGGACACTGGAAGGACTATCAGTGATCCTAGAATGAAAACAGTGTTTGCTAAAATCTTCAATGGCAGCCTGAGAGAGCAAGGAGCATCTTTAAATCAACACCACTGATTTAGGTGACCTGGGCAAGCAAGGACAGAGAGTGACATTGGGCATCGGTGCCTCAGCAGCAGACACCACGGCAGGAAGGCAGATGGGAATAGGAATGGAGCACATGCCTGTGGCCATCAGAGAAATCAGCTGGCCTGCAGCCAAGTAGCCATCCACCCATCTGCTCATCACTCCTCATCATAAGCAAGAAGGTCCCTGTTCTCATGGAACTCAGTCTAGTCACACAAGAGATTTTGAACATCTACATAAACTTCTACATATGAATACTTTTCTACATCATACTGGATTCTGTAAGGAAGAGTCAAGGAGAAAGTCAAATGCAGATGGGAGAGGAAGCAGGGAAGCTGGTAAGAATTGAAGGATGCATTGGCATTAGCCTGGAATGAATGGAGAAGGGCTTCCTGGAGGAGAAGGAAGCAGACACAGCCCAGAAATGGGAATTAGAAAAGGCCAGTGTGACAGGAACACAGATTGGGGAGCAGGGGCAAAATGAAATCAGAAATGTCAGCACAGTCTATATCACAGAAGGGATTGTGGGGCATAGAGGGATTCTGGTTTGTCCCAAAGGCACTGAGGGGACATTGGAATATTTTACAAATGAATGTTCATTAATCGGATTTGCTTTTTGAAAGGTCACCAGGGCTTCCTTGGGGTGAAGGGGTTAGGAAGAGGCAAACATAGAAGCAGCTGGAAGACAGGAGCTTGTTAGAGTAGTCCAGGCAAGAGAGGATGCCTGATGGAGGAAAAGGGAAAACAATGGGTGAACTCAAGATATATTTTGGAGGGAAAAATGGCTGTGGAGTTGGGTTGGGCAAGGCATGAGGGGCAGACTTACCCCGGTTCCTCTTACCTGAGCTCCTCATAAAACGTTTAGAGGTAGAACTGGGATGTCTAGGGGTGGGAATCTGAGGCCTCTGGAAGCCTTTCTCTCCTTGTTTGGGTGATCCAGAAAAACAGTGAAATGCCACTTGTTATCATGGCTGTGGCCTTACTTTGGCCTGAGAAATATGGTGCATCTAGATTAAAAGCCCGTGCTCCTTAACTGATAGAGAATTGAGGATAAAGGAAGAGCTGTTGGGGAAGAGGTCTACAGATGGCAAGGATAACAAAGTTTTCACCTCCAAGATTTGTCATGACAGGTTGGAAAAAATATTGAGCTACACCATGGCTTCCTTTAGCTTTAGGTTTCACAGGAAATAAGTTCCCAAGGGTTTAATTGCCAATGAATAAAACTCTGGGTCTTCTTTCAGTTTTATAGTCATGTCAAGCACACCTGGGTGGATCCATGGTAAAAGAGAGTGAGCTGAAACTTCTGCACTGTGTAGCTTTCACTAGATATGCAAATTCCATTCATTACCCCAAATGAGGAGAGAAGAATAGACACACTAGCTGTCACCCTCTATCCCAACCAGAACTGAAGGCTGCAGTAAGCAGGGTTTTGTCAAGCCAGTTCTCAAGGTTTCTAACCCCTCAGAAGCTTTTGTAGGTGAACATGACATCTACATTCTCATTAACAATTTTCCAGTTTCTTAATGTAAGTCATTTGGAAGCTACCCAAAGTGGCCTCCTGGTCTTATTTATTTGTGTCCTTCCAGGGCAAGAACATGCCTTGCACATAGTAGGTACTTAATGGATACTTGCAGAGTAAGGAATAGCCCTTTGGATATCAACCAGGTTGCCCATGTGAAGAACTAGACAATTATGATCTGAGCTCACCTCTTTTTGTCCAATGATTTGTAGAAAATGGCAAAATTCATCTTGAATTGAAAGAAATTTGGCTCTTTCCTTCCCTTCAGAATCTTTAAGATGAGTCATACTGTCTTGAAAATACTGCTCAGCCATATCTGAAGAAAAGCATCATAACAACAATCTTGACAACTGTTCACAGATTTGAAGTGGAAACAGAACAAATATGCTTTTAACAGTGGTGAACTATTTGCAAATAATCAGCCTTTGGAAAAGAGAAACCAATTAAGAAACTTGCCCTTTCCCCTTATCCTGCCTCTTTTACCAAAAAAGATTTAGGTCTCAGAAGGATACTGTAATTTCCTTTCCTTAATTTTCATACATTTTAGCTTTCTTTGTGATAGAAAAGGTGAACTTAATGCAAGAGGAGAAACTATACCCCACAAGCTGAAGATGGTGGCAAGTTTGCTTGCTGATTGTTCATTAATTCTTCCTATAACTCCGATTACTCCTCACTGACATTGGGATCCTCAGGGCCCACTTATTTTAATGGACTCCGACTGTAATCTTATTACATATTTCTATAACATGAAAAAGTCTGGAAAATACAGTTGACATGCTGCTGGGGGATAAAACCTGACCATTCTAAACCCTTAAAAATCCTGGCTATAATTTAACAAAAATATTTTTAAATGTATGCTAATCATGAAAGCAAAAGGGGAAAAGTTTAGGTATGGAAAATGAAGAGGGCATTGAAAGCCAGAACAGCAAGTGGGTGTTAGTCAGCTTTCCATTGTTGTAGCAAAAACAGGAATGAGGTTGTAAAAGGACCCAAACTCCAGGAGACAATGGAGATGGCTCATAATTTCATTTTAGCCTAAGCAGAGAAGCCAAACTTACTGTGCCAGATTTTTGCTTTGCAGAGCTGTACTCTAATAAATAAGTATTTAAACCGCTTTAATTTCTATGAAGTAAAAGAAAATAAATACAGTTTATGCTGTGATTGAACATTATGCTCCCTCAAACTTCTATGTTGAAGTCCTAACCTCTAAGGCATTAAGAGGTAGAGTCTTTCAGAGGTGATTAGGTCACGAGAATAGAGCCCTTATACATGGAATTAGTGCCCTTATGAAAGGGATCCCAGAAAACTCCCTTTCGCTTTCTGCCATGCGAAGACACAGTGAAAAGTCTATATAAACCAGGAAGCAGGCCATCTTCAGGTACCAAATCTAGCACTTTGACCTTGGGCTTCCTAGCCTCCAACTTTCTGGGAAACACATTTCTGTGTTTCATCAACCACCGGATCTATGTTATTTTGTTATAGCAGCTTGAAGAGAATATAACACCCAAGAATCCCTAAAATGGTGATGAGAACCATTTCCCTGGTCTGAAGTGAGGCTGTAAGTCTGCCCATCCAGGGGCCATACCTAAAAAATGGATATTTGTGGGGTTTTTAAATTTTTTATTTTTATGTGGTGCTGAGGATCCAACCCAGCACCTTGCACATGCTAGGTGAGCGCTCTACCACTGAGCCACAACCTCAGCCCCAAAATGGATATTTGAAAGAATGTCAACTACAAAAACTGTCTCAAAAATTAAAAGTTAACATTAATTGAGAGCCAACTACATGTTAGCTTTCTTTTAAAATTTATTTTTCTTTCCTTCTTTTTTGGTATTGAACCCAGGAGTGCTTTACCACTGAGTTATATCCCAGTCTTTTTATTTATTTATTTTTTAAACTTTGAGACAGAGTAAACAGGGTCCTGTAAGTTAATGGGGGTCTCGCTAAGTTGCTAAGCCTGGGCTCCAGCTTGCGATCCTTCTGCCTCAGCCTCCTGAGTTGCTGGGATTACAGTTGAGTGAGTGCCACCACATCCATCTATGTGTCAGTTTCATAATCGTTGCTATGGGCTTCTCATCTATTCCAGCCTGAAGAGCAGATGCATTGGAGGCAGCAAGCAGCAGAGATGGACACTGAAAGGACAGAAATGTTATGAAAATGGACAGAATGGTCAAGGAGACAGAAGTCTGATATGCAGGGAAATGGCCCTGCACACATCAACAGCTCTGAAAACATGCTGGAAATTCAGAGTCCTGGGTGTTGAGAAAAGGTCCAGGTATATTCCATGAGATCCACTTTAGAAAGGAGGGAAGTAAAGCCTAGGAAATATGTCTGCCAAATCTAGTCAACCTAAAGAAAACTTCAGTCTGAAACTGAGTTGTGTTCGTCCATACCCATCACAGTATGATGTGATGCTAGACAGATCGAGGAATTCCTTTGCCAGGCATTTGCTCCCAGGGAGGTAGGTCTCTGCTCAGGGTCTGTAGTTGGGCAGAGGTTCTCTGCTCCTCTCTCTCAGATCAGCAGATACATTTGCTATATTGCTCAAGTTTTTGTCCTGGTAGAAGAAAATTCCATCACCTGGACAATATTATGTCTCTTCTACTCCTAACTGACTCATGGGGAAAACATTACAGATTTTATGCTCCAACTAAATTATTAACTTTGGCTACTTTGATGATCTGAAGACAGCCAATGTTGGGGGCGATGTGTCATTCATTTTGTTGATTCTAAAAGCATTTTTTAACTGGACAGTCCATGTCTAAAGTGATGGAGGATATTCAGAAGTAGAGTACTTTTGATATTTTAAGTTTTAGACTAATTAAGAATTAACTAACGAATATAACTCAGCCCTTCAAGTAAAGACATTGCTGGGCGCGGTGGTGCACAACTATAATCCCAGTGATTGTAAATTCAAAGTTAGCCTCAGTAACTTAGCAAGGCCCTAAGCAACTTAGCAAGATCCTGTCTTAAAATAAAAAATATAAGGGTTGGGATATGTCTCAGTGGTTAAACGTCCATCCTTGGGTTCTATCTCTGATACAAAAATAAACAGATTAATAAAACAGTAAAGCTCTATCCACACCCCAGTCCCACCCCCTTGGAGACAGGCCCTAACTATGAAGGGTGGCAGACATGAGGGGTGTGGGAAGAGCTGTAGCTGAAATACGCTGAGTTTCAGACGCTGGGTGTTGGCAGAAGCGGTGCTGCATGCACAGGGAAAGGTGAAAACCAAAAGCACTGGGTGAGGCATTTCCCTCCCCTCTCTTGGGTCAGGAGCCAGTCCCCCAGGCACAAGTGGACAGCTGTGCTGGACACCTTTACCTTGTAACATCCTCCCACCTCCCAGTGTTCATCCCCTAGGTGCCCATGGGCTGGCCAATCACTCTCCCACAACACCCCATTTAGGCTCCAGGTGCAGCATGCTGCTTGCCATCAGTGCAGTTAAACTGACAGAGACTTTGAGAAAGGAGTTGCTGGGCCTGATTCAAACTTATGTGCAAATGGCTTATAACCAGGGCTCAGGAAGATTGGTACGTATTTTCCAAGAGGATACTTGTAGGCAAATATGAATCTCTGGAAGGAAGGAAGGGAGGAAGGGAGGGAGGGAGGGAGGGAGGAAGGGAGGGAGGGTGGAAGGGAGGGAGGGAGGAAGGAAGGAAAGAAGGAAGGAAGGAAGGAAGGAAGGAAGGAAGGAAGGAAGGAAGGAGGGAAAAGGTTACCTAAACTAAGGCCTTATAGCTCACAGAGGCCTCAAATGGGCAGGAGGGGACCGACCTTGCCTGGCAATCTGCCCTCCAGGGTCAGGCTCCTCAGGTCCTGCTTCCCTTCCGCCCTTTCTGAGCCCCCAATTTCTCCAAAGTTCTGTGTGTTTCCTATTTCTGTTCCTGGAAGCAATGAGCAAGCTAGAAAGATTTCCCTGATATCTGTTGTCACATGCATCGCACATCAGACATCTACAACCCCCTGGTAGGACTGGTGTATATTAGGACAACCTTGAATCATGGGAACAAAGGTAGGTCTCACTCATCTGCAGTGGTTCCTTTCCTCTCTATACATTTGAAACCACTTTTATCTTTATCTGATCCAGGATCCTTCACTGTAAAACCCTGCCTTACATTTTCCCACCCCTTCAACTTCCCAAATTAACTTTGTGAAGGACAATCCATAGGACCACCTTTAAGGGGAAAGAAAATTGACTCCTATTCCCAGAGCAAAGGAGCCATTTCCTGATAAGCTGAGTTTCTTCTCCCAGGGGCATCCCAGAGGTCCCTCTGGGCCAAATGACAACAGGATTTCCGAAAAGACAGGAAGCCATAGCCCCTGGGGCGGGAAGCCACCTCCCTCATGTCCCTGAGCCCTGGGTGTGGTTCACCAAGAGCCAGCAGTTTCTGTGTTCTTGCACATGGTTGTTCCTACCTTTAAAAAGCACTTCTAGAATCCTCTGCAACCTGATGCTGATGGCCTGGCAAAAGATGAGGTCATTTTCTAAAACACAGGAACACGACCTAGCTTGTAAATCTGAGCCCTGGTGGCAGAGGTGTTCCAAGGCCATGAATTGCTTCCAGTTTTTACCCCAGCAAAATGTTTCAGTTTCTGTGAGTCAGGGGGTGGTGTGTGGTGGTGGAGGAGGGGAGTATAGCTCAGTGGGCAGGGTGGTTTATTGTCTATAGATGGCTTTGTTTGGGACTGGAAGTCGCGCCCTTTCTAGACAGACTGTCCTGAGATGTTCACCTACAGTCAAAAGAAAAATGAGGCTTCATTCACAGAGTAGAAGGAACAAGCAATATGGCCCCTGGAGGTCAGAGGCTTTTAATTAAAATAAATTCTGGTAACGTGGGGCTTGTTTCCTGAGGCTATCCTGAGGCAAGAGTTGGAACAGTAAGGACAGCTTTCATTAAGAGGGAGGTCTCCATGTACAATGTGACAATTATCTTTTTTTTTTTAAGTCTTGGAAAATAGTCTTTATACAGACTGCAAAGAACCCAGGGGATTTAAAAATGGAAAGTCTCGAATCTTGGCCTGGCATTCATCCAGCAAACAAACAGATCGAACTGTTCAGACCCTGCTGCGGCTGTTGCCCAAGGCTACGGGCCATCTGTGGGGTCCACAAGAGGAGCCTGAGGACACAGAAGCCCAGCACACTCTCTACCCTCATCCTTTCTCTGCAGCAGACCCTCTTTGAGAGGGATACCAGGGCTGGCCTGTGACATGGCTTCTGGGGGTAGCAGAGCTGCTGCTCACAGGCTGGTGATCTGAGGAAGCCCATGGCTACCTATGGGGACAGGTATGCATCTGGAAAGTTGGTACCCAACAGGGCAGCAGGTTGGGGAGACTCAGGGTGTAAAGGTGCCAAGTGCCCACAGACGGACTTGCATCTGTGAGGTCTGGTGAGCAGTCCCACTGGATCTTCATGTCTTAAATGTCCTCACCATCAAAAAGCTGGCCACTACTCAAAGTCCCACCTGGGGCCACCCAAGTAGTGGTCAGGCCTCCAGCAGTGTAGGACCTACGGCTCTAGTCACTTGGTGAAGTACAGGCTACCTATCTGAAGCCAAATTGGGGCATAAATAACACAGGCTTTTCTGGGAAGTACTGATCACAAATTATGATCAGTACTTCATAATATCAAAGTGGAAGACCTGAGCCTGGTGAAAGTGGCCGCCACAGTGCCTCTGCACTTTGCCCTCCCTGGGAGAGGCATGAGCAGGCCACAGGCCTTGCTCCAGATACAGAGGAAAGAGGCAGTTGATCAGTCAGGCTTGCTGGAGTTTCAGTCCTGCTCCAGCTGCCCTCTGGGAAGGAAGGCCAACAGCACAGACTTGCATTTGAGGAATGGGCCACCTCTCTCCTCCTCTGCTGGCCCCAAGGGTTGCCTATCCCTGCAGCCCCTCCTCCTCAACACAGAGCTTATTCTCTGGGTCTTCTTGACTCGCTGGGCCTTTGGTGACCAGCATGAGGCTTCCAGAGCATGACCACCTTTCTGGTTTTAGAGTGTGGTAAGAAAGCAGCACTTGAGCTCCATTCTAGGCCTAGCTGTGCCTCTAACTTGCTGAGTGACCCCGGTCTCCAATCCTTTAGATTTAATAATTCTAAGATAATTCCAGAAGTTTCTGAGAGGGGATACTTCTAACATTGGTACAAACTGTAAAAGGTTTCTCTTGGCCTCACCCCCTGCACTCTGTCTTCCCTTCTCTAATTTGTTCCCTGTGAGGCACAGAACCAGCATGGACACTGATACCTGCATGGGGCGCTCAGAGGCCAAGCCAGTGACCCTGAAAACAGGGTTGAGGAAGGGGTGGATAATACAGGAGGAAGAATTGAGAAAAGGGAGGACATGTAAGGCAGAAGGAGGACACTTGGGTGAGATATAGTGCCTAGCCTCAGATATTTGCATTTTCCACGTCTACTGTGTAAAGATGTGGGGAGAGGCTAGGACCAGTGGGGGTTGGGGAGATACACATATTTGTGCACAGAGAATTATATTCTTGGAATCCTCTTAGTCAGGGATCCCTGCTTCTACCCGCTGGGCTCCAATGGGGCAGAGCCCATTCCAGCTGCTTCACTGGACCTGGCAGAACTCCCCAGCCCGCAGGAGCCCAGGCCGCAGATGGGGCCACTTCCAAACAAGGCTTTCTCCACTCAGCAGGCTCTGCTGCCCAAAGGTTTACACTGAGATGTACTTGGCTTCAAACCATTTCATTTTCATAGCCTTTAGAAGACTTATAAGCACAAGACCAAGGCCTTGAACATTTAGCAGGGCTGGGAGAGCTGTTAATACCAAGTTTGTCGATGGCTGCTCTGGGAAGCTGGCCAGGCTCAGGTTAATGACATTCCAGGAGCCTGAATTGGGAATCCTTATGCAATCACAACCCTCCTGACTTCTAGGGCAGTTTCATCTGTATGAGGAATGCAGGGAAGGTGCAAGGCAAAGGAATTATCTTGAGCACGGAGCCTGAAACACTTGCTTCTTGGCCAGCAGGGTTTGGTTTGTCAGAGACAATGCCTTCAATGGGCATCCAGCAAGCAAGTAGGCCGGCCTCATTAAAATCCTCATTAAAATCTTTTTCTCTTTTTTTCAAAACCAAACCCAAAAAAGATCTCTGTACTTTTCACAGACAGGTTTAAACATAGATAAATGGAGCCCAGACCCCCACCCCCCACCCCACCCCCCCCCGCTCCTCCCCCAAGAAAGAACTGCAGGTTTGCTTCTGTGGGATCTGGCCTGGACTTCTGAACTAGAAGTGACCCAAGTCCAGATCAGAAAGTCCTGGGTGAGAGCTGGGGGACTTGCTCTTCCCTTAGTTATTAGACAACAATAAGTTCCAAATTGTCTACTTTCCTTTCCTCCTGGCTGGAGGCAACAGAGGCCTGAAGAAACCCCAGGCCTGGGTGGGTTTCTCTTACTCTTGCTATGGGGGCTTTGACCACATGAAGGACAGCAGAAAGATGACACAGAGACCAGGGGAGCATATACACCCGGTTCTTTAGCAGCCCCTGGCTGGGTGTGTCTGTCTCATTCCTGTTTCCAGAGGGAAACGGACGTCTTACGTGCTCCATGGCGGCACCTCTTCTGCCCACTCCACATGTAGGCACTTGCAGGAAAGAGCTGGGACTGTCTGCATCTCCGCATGCTGGCCGGTCCCCACACTTGCCAGTAAGGGAGCAAGGATTCTAACAGCAGTAGTTCTCAAATGAGGGTCACAAGCTTGGGGTTTCTGCCCTCTGACTCTTTTCTGACTTGCCCATTTAGGTGGTCCACTGAGGCCTTAGAGGCAGGGTCTGTGCTCCTTTCTGCCCCTGTTCCAGGGCTTCATGTTGCTGAGGGATGATTCTCATCTATTTCTCTTCTGTGGCTTCTCTGCCCTACTCTCTCACTTAGCATTTACTTGTCTTCAGGACTTTGGTAAATGTTCTTCCAGTGACACCAAAGCAACAGATGTTTCAGCTAGTTGTGCTGAGTCTAAGAAGGGTCCACCTAGGAACAGCCTACAGACTGTTCTGGACTTTATTCTTTTGGGGTAGAGCAGTAAGGAGAGAGAGAAGCTTCTTTAAGTTGATGGGACTTTCTAGAAGACAGACCTGGTTATGTGAGCTCCTTTGTAGACTGGGAGGTTGTGTCCTGTTTCTAATTGTTGTTAAAGGAGTAAATAAGTCATTTGTGAAAGTTCAGCACCTGCATACAGAGGCGCTCAAATGCTGATGCTATTGTTGTAGCTGTTATTTTTACTATGATTCCATGAGTCATCTAATGTATATGCTCCAAGCAACTAATCCTCGAGCCTCAAGCAGAAGCCACTCCAGCTCCTAACCTGTAAAGCTATCGGCTCCAAGGCCCAGTTCCTGGGAGAAGTCCTCTTCTCACTTTTCTACCTTCACATTCCTCCCACATTTCAATTCCAGTGGTGGTTGGTTTTCTGGGTTCAGGTCACCAGATGCTCTGAGCAGCAGCAAAGGAGTGGAGCTGAGATCCTAAACAGGCTTCTGGGCCTTGGCTCTTCCTAAGGGCTTTCAAAACCCTTTTCTTTGGGCTGCCTTTGCTCTTCCTGGGTCCCTTGTCTGCCCCAAGCTTCAGATCTGCAGGTCTAAGCAGGCAGGCGTAGAAAGGAAAGGTGACATATGCATTGCCAACCCAATAACACAGTGACAAATGGCCTCTGGGGAGGACTGCCTGGGCTCTACCATTCACTGGCTGTCAGCCCTTGGGAAAATCATCTAATCTTTTGGTGCCTCAATTTCTCCATCCAAAAACTGGGGATAATTGTATCTATTTCATAGAATTGTTTTGAGGATATCTGAGTTAATAAGTGTACCATGGTTAGAGCCACGGCCAGTTATGTCCTATGTTAGAATTAGTTACTATTATTGTGTGTGGTCATTTAATTCTCAGATGCATTAATAACTGTATCAAAAAGGTATTATTAATATTATTCTCAAAATAGGGGAGGCAATACCAGCAACATACTTGAACTGGAAGACTTTAAAGAAAAAAATGTAATTCAAATAGGATTTCTACCAATTCTGTAAATTGTACAGAGTAGCCTAACTTTGCAGTTTTGGAGCAAAAACATCTTAGGGATATTTCTGTTGGTCCCCACCCAGTTCACACACTCAGCAAATGAGTATGCTGAGCATGAGGTGTGCTGGGGACCAGAATCCCTCTAGGCTTTACAAAGAGGCTCTTTTGGCCCTTGCTTGGTATTCTCTCGGAAAGAGATCCTTTTCTCTCACCTCCTACCAATTTAAATGTTGAGAACACTCCTGTTGTCTTAAACATAAACCCCCAAGAAAAGCAGGAAAATATCTGACATTACTTATTCACACTTCTGCTGCCTAGGTTAGAAGTTATGAATCTGATCCTGATGCTTGTTTTTGACTCACACAGAACCTAAAACATATTTAAGTTCATTACCACTAATTAAAAGCAAGAGATTTCACGTAAAAACCCAAATTTTTGCATTCTCTTGAGAAAAGCAGATCTTCGAATATAAGCCTGTCTGTCACATGGAGTGATGGGCTGGAGCTAAGTAGGAGGGTGTGGGCTTCTCTAGTTTGCCAAAGGCCTCACCACTCCATATTGTCTCTCAGACTACAGCTGATTATAAATAGCCATTCATAATTACACCTGACTCTGTTCTTGGTTTCTACACACTTAACTCACATTGCTTGTGCTTGGTTCCTCTAGATGTTTGGATTGTGATTCCTGATGTTCTAGGATTTTCCAAAAAATACATATTTGCATTTTAAGTGTTTTCTTAGTAGTTGTGGAATAGAAGTTTCTCTGCCGCTTTTAAAGGAGTTTTAGGCACCAACAAACTGGTCAAAATATTTTTTCAACAGTTTTGAAGGTAATTCGGATTGTTAAATATGGAATGTTCTAGGGAGGGAGGATCAGACAAGTCATCTCTATGTTTCCTCTCTGTGTACCTAGCCAGGTTGCTCCAAGCTCCAGGAGGTAGAATGAGGGTCTGCAAGGCAGGAAGGTCAGGTGAATGAAAACCGAAGCTCTTCATCCGTGAACAGACCATGCTTCTCATCAAGGCTTCCCCTTGCTCTTCTCCCAAGTCTACCCTGCTACGCTGGCTTCTGCTTAGTGTGACTCCTGCTTTCTGATTCAGCCCCAAGCCTTCCAGGCACTGATTTTATGTTTACTGGAACCTTATTTTACTCAGTATAAAACTATTTTTCTCTGGAATATACCTCTAGGCCTTCTTTATGAGTTATATTCCATTTCTGAATATTCTGTCCCAAACAACAGCAGAATCACTAGAATGTGTGCTTCCTGTCAGTAGAAGCTTTGAGCCTGGGATGAGGGAGTAAAGAATTTCTGAAGCCTGCTGCTCTACCTATTACACAAAGATAAGGAAAACCATGAGTTTCCTTCTGGGATCCTGAAGCTATGAAAGTTCACCCCAATTGAAAGCTCTGCCCTGAGACTTTGCAGCAGTTCCACCACAATCATTGAAAACCATCACCTTTGAAAGCAGAGCAGACTTCCCTGTGAGCCCAGCACCAGTTCCCTTGGGTTCTTAATAGCTATGGATGAAGAGTAGCTGTATTGAAGAGGAAAAGGTCAGAGGAAGGCTACAGGGAGATAGAAAGTAAAGGACACTGGGGAAGCAGCAGAGGAGCAGAGCTACAAATTAGAGCAAACCGTGAAGGTTCCCTGAAGGTTCCTATTGAGACCCCATCCACCTGTTCACTCACCCCCTAGGCGCATGCATGTGAGACAGGAGGAAGGAAGACTGGTTCTCACCATGGTGCTCAGGCCTCCCAGAAGCGACAGCAGCACGGGCGACAAAGTGTGAGGAGTCCGCTGCCTCCTCTTGAGAGGGGTTTCTACTCAGGACGATGGCATGGGCCTGGCACCACAGAAAAAAGAAACAAGTTATTTATATGCTTGGCAGTTGCAACAGAAAACTAACTGTCCTTACAATGATTAGCAGAAAGTCAAGGAACTTTTCAGCAAGTTGAAAGCAGTGATTGATGTGGAAGCACAATTGACTCTTGGGAGGGCTGGGTTTTAAAAGCACTGAGTGGTGGAGAGAACGCTATGTCCGGGGCCCGTCACTAAGTAAACCATTAAAATGTCTACGATCATTTGAGTCAGCAAAGAGGATCGGGGGGCAGGGTGGTCAAGAAGTAAAAAGCATCAATGCTGTGCTGAGGCAGTGGGCAAGCCCAGCTCCTGGCCTATTGGTCAGCCTAGAAAGTGGAACCTACTCATAGGTGATGACATGTGCCTGATCCACCAAGCCTGTGGGTTTACACCCTCTGCAAACTGGCAAATGGGAGCTGCCTGAGTCTGGAAAACAGGTTCTTTGGAAATAAAGTACATTTTAAAATTAAACACATACATACATACACACACACACACACCCCGGTGAGCACTAAAGAATAATAATTTTTTCAAGTAAAATATATAATACCTCCCTTTGAATAAAAAATTACTACTCATCTGCTTGTTAATACTTAGTTTAAAAAATACTATTAGTAATGGTTTCACATTCATCCAATAAATTGACACTTACAGATTTCCTACAACGGGAGAGGCATGGGCGAGAAGGTTTTGGCAGCTACAGAAAACTGAAATAAAACGTGGTGAAGTAATACAATAAACTAATGTGAGGCGATAGGGAATTTGCAATTAATTGCCAAAAGAATAACAGAAAGACTAAAATTCCATAGGTTTAATAGAGGGAAACACTAATTGGGGAAGGCAAATTGTACTAGCAACAACTAAGATTTAAGCAGCACTTTAATTCTTTTGTGTGATACCACTTTTAGTTTTCTTGATAATTTTTATGAGCCTCATCTTCTAGATGAGAAAACTGAGATTGCTGAATGGGTGAGTGCTATAGTTTGGATCTAGAATTCCTCAAAGGGCCCTGTGTATTAAAGGCTCAGTCCCCAAGCTGGCACTATTAGAAGGTGGTAGAAATCTTTAAGAGGTGGGGCCTAGTGAGGCATGTCCCTGAAGGGAACTGTGGGACTCCACTCTCTTCTTCCCCTCTTTTGGTTTTTTAGCTGCTATAACGTGACCAACTTTGTTCTGCAATGAACTCCCTACCATGATGTGCTACAGACCCCCACCCCCCAAAACAGGGCCAACCCATCATGGACTGAAATATCCAAAACTAGAGCTAAAATAAACCTTTCCTCCTTTTAAGTTGATGTATAACCATAACATTACTATAGCAATAGAAAGCTAATACAGTAAATAACCAAGATTTCTCTCTATAGCTAATAAGGAATGGAGATGAGGTTCTGACCTTGATAATCTGATTTCAAATTCTGCTTTCAATACCATGCCCTGAATGCTGCCATTCATCCCTCCAACCCATGGTGGTAGATGTCACTAGCTGATATCAGCACACTCCTAGGAGCACACTGATTCAGCCTCCAGAAGCTACAATGAATTCAAGGAGCTGGTGTAGGAGATAAAGTCATTTCAGTAGAGCCTTCTAGTCTGCACCAAGCAGCATTTTCTCCTCTGATGGCCAGCTGAGTGCAGTTCTGAAACTATAATCAGGGTGGAGTATTGTCACGTGTTAAAATCTGGGTGGCTAGCTCTGCGCTTTTGGTGAAGGGGCTATTCCAAATCAAGATTGCTGGCTATAACTTTTACTGCTACATCAGAACAGTAAACATTCTTTACTCATAAATGCTAACAATATCCTTTGCTTTGAAGTGACTTTTCATATATATATATATATATAGATAGATAGATAGATAGATATAGATATAGATATAGATATAGATATAGATATATGATTTTTAGCAAGTGCACATTAGTCACTGTCCTTGCTTTTCAAATAATGAGTACTTCAAAATACAACTTCATGAATGCACAGATTATAGGAGCCAACCAAGAGTTAAACTGCCATATGTTTAGTGTTTGGAGAAGGGGAAAAAGAGTGACACATCCCTCCTCTTATAAAACCTCCCAACTGCACACTGAGTGGTGTTTATTTTGCATTTCTCCCTTGATTGTCCATCTCTACGATCCACTATTTGAGAAGAACAACCACTCTGCCAGGGAAGGCTTTCCTCAGACTGTCACAAAGACTCAACAAATACTATTTTAGTTTAAGCTTAAATCCAAAAAAGATTTCTCCTTTGTTTCTGCTCAATATTATAATTCAAGGAAATGTAATACATATATGACTATCAAAATTATTTTCAAATGAATAATTACATGTTCTGGAAGTATCATGAATGGCATTTTGCCTTGGAGACAAAAAGTGACACTTTTCTGACAGAAAGAAAAACAGATAAAAATAAAAAAATTAAAAGCTAATGATATTAAAAAAGTGGTCCAAAGGCTCAAAGGAATCTGAATTTATCACAAAATTTTCATGACCTCAATGTTGCTCTATGTGAGATGCTAATACTTTATTAACAAGCATTTATTATTTATTTCAGAAACTCATTTCTCTGATCTAATTTATTATTTGATGTTCATGAAGATTTTAAAAACAACATGCAAGAAAGAAAGGGAACATCCAGGATATTTCAAATGTGCCAAATTAGTATCTTACTTATTCAGCAAAATTCCATTCAATTCAGTTTATTTTAATTCATTCCTGTTTGATTCATTTTTTTTTCATTTTTAAGTGCCTTCAATTTGCCAAATGTTGCACAAATACTAGAAATTCACACACACACACACACACAAATCAGGCAATTCAGGCAGGAATTTGGGGTTTAAAGGAGATCAAAGATGAACTACAAAAATGTGGGATAGTTTCATTTTTACATAGATATACAGACACTGCCCTGCACTAGGTTTAAGTACCTGGCTCACTAACTTCCTCTTTACCCTAACCCTGCTGTTACCATTTCCAGTGATTTCAGTATCCATACGATTAGCCTGTGCCCATCAGGCAAGAAAGATGACACATGCAAACAGGTGAAAAGTGGTCAATCAAACGAATCTTTCCATAGATGAAGCCCAATGATGAGAGTTCAGGACCTCAGGGCAAAGTGCTTTAACACCCTTGGCCAGATGAGCAAGACTAGGAACATTTGCTCTAATTGGAAAGATGATGTAGCGAAGTGAGCAGTGGCTTTCAGTAGGGATGCAGGCAGTGAGTCTCCATGGAGGAGCTGGGGTGATGAAAACCCTGTCTCCATTCCCTTTCCATGGTCTGCAGTTCATGTTGTGTGGCTTTCAGAAGAGGCCAAGGGCATTAATCTGGGACTTAAAGTCAGCATCTGGGGCACACAGCAGGGCTGAGAAGCAAGCAGAGTGGAGCTGAAGGAGCAAACTAAAGTTCCAGCTAACAACGTGGCCTCTTGGGTTTTTGGCAGACTCATTTTCCTCTGTATGCTCAGATACCCAGCATCCAGGTCACACTCCTGGCCTTACTGACTACTAGTTTCTACCTCTGCATCCATATTTTGTACAGGAGCCCTGGCTCTATTACGTCCATGTAGCTTCTAGTCTTCTCTCTACCCACTTGCCATGCTCTCACTAGTCATTCAAACTCCCTGGTTTCCCTTCCTTTTCCTGCTTGCGCAGCTTGGAGTGCACTGACCATTGTCTATATGAAAAATGCCTTCAGTTGCACTGAAGAATATTGAGATGGTGAAAATGGGAAACCATCTAACTACCCATCAGCAGGGGAACAAATATATCACGGTTCATTCATACAACAGTTGAACTCTATATATCAACCTGGTTACATTTCAAAAACATACCAACAAGTAGAAAAAGTGATTTGCAAAAGAATGCAGATGCCAAGACACTGCTGATTTTCAAGTTTCTTTTTTAAAGCAGAAGGGCCCCTCTCATTCCAAACTAAACCTTCCATGGTTCTCTAATGCACACAGAAGGTGAGAACAGAACTCCTCTTCCTGAAGCCGGGAGAGGGTGTCCGGAAGCGCACCTACTCCCACATAGCTGCCCCAGAAGAAGCTTCTGGAGCATGAGGGCTCCAGGAGACACAGACTGGGAACTACTCTGGGCAGTGAGGCCCTTAGGGAGTGAGTGTGAAGGATGTTGACAGGTGATTAGATTATACAATCTTGCCAAACTTAGCCACTGTTCACAATTTCAGAACATGCTTTATTTGCTGAGAAATAAATAAATAAATACCCCTGTTAGATGCATCTGAGAGCATTTAAGGAGTAGGAATCATAGTGAACAGGATAGTAAGAACTCTGCTTGCCTCTCTTGGCTTTCAGAGAGCCTAAATAACTGGTCCTCCTGGGGCTCGGCAGCTGGATGGCACTCACTCCTTCACCACAGCATTTATTAATCTCCCTAGGGCTCTGGTTTCTCCTCATGTCCTTTGTTATTTTCAATAGCTTATGGTTATGTGCTTATCAACTGACATCTTGAAGTGGAGGAAGAATGCTTAGCATTCCCAAATCTCTTGGGCTGCTGCATGTTGGACTAGGTTAAAAAACAAACAAATAAAATCCACTTAATATACACATCGAACAAGGTCATTAACTGAAAAAGGTCACTCACAAGACCAGCTACTCTACCCTTGCCAAGGGACACAGCAGCTGTTTCTTCTGATGCCTTGTGTGCATTGCTGGGGGAACCCTCGGTTCCTTCATGCAAATCCAGCTGTCAATAACTGCAGCCAGAGCCAGAGCTGGCAAATTCTTATCTAACTGGGCCTGTCTCCTTGGATTTGTAAAACATGCAATATTTCTTGAGGAGAAAGCTTGATGATAGTAAAAAGGATGAGGAAGTATTTCTGTTTATGCAGGCAGATCCCAGCATGTGAACACTCAATACCCTGAGTGTGCAATCCCAGCTCTCAGGGAAAGGGTGTGTTGGAGGAGGGGAATAAATTTCTCCCAACCTGGCAATGATTCAGGGATCACTGACTGGGAGGACATCTCTTCTCCTATAGCAAGGTGAAGAATAAGTACACAAATGACTCACTGTACAATTTGTTGATCTAAAACTGAATATGTTTTCCCCGGAGATGGTGTGACACTCGTGGGGAAGACAGGGAAGTCCCAACTTGGTAATAAATAGGAAGGATCTCTTTGTAAAGCTGAAGACTAGCACTACAAAAGGATAGAGGGAGAAGGGAGCCAATGCCAATTAAGCACCTAATTTTGCCAGGTGTGCTGCCAAGCAGATTATATACATCAGCTTGCAGAATCACAAAATGACCACTGAGTGATGTTGACAGCCCACTTTACAGACGAGGAAATGAAACCTCAAGGTCACATGGCAGGTCAGTGGCAGAGCAGAGATTCATACTAAGGTCAGTAATTCCAAACAGCATGCTTTTCTAGACTGACACTTGGTTATCTAAAGAGTAGAAGTTCCAGAAAGATGATTAAAAACAAACAAACAAACAAACAAACAAACAAACAATGTAATGAAGGACCATTTAAGGCCTGAGAAAGAGGTTGCTGAAAAATAGACTCTGCCCAGAAATGGAATGGGCTTTCCAGAGGGAGAGGGAGAGACCCAAGTGGCCTCTGAGGGCTTTAAAGGGACACCATAGAGAGGAGAAAAGCAGAGCACGTGGATGGAGCAGACATTAAGGCATCTTCCACCAACAGTCCACCTTCTGCTTTAGTTCAAGTTCATATGTTTTCTTAACAGAAGCTCAAGTCTACTTGTCACTACTTGCTGTGTTTGTTTTATAACTGATCAGCTGTGAAGCTGCATGCTTTCTCTCTTAGCTCTGCCAGAGCTGGCCATTCCACCCCTCAGCTTTGAGAGGACACCCTTATGCAAAACAGGGTCATGTTGCAGCTCAAGGTTGCCACTTCCTTTCTTCTTCCATCTCTGCCCAGTAGGGAAGCCTTTCCTGGGGGTGGGGGGGCAGCAGCTGGGAGAGAGGGCAACTGGAGAGGCTCAGCTAAGAAAAAGATGGTGCTGGGAATCCCTAGGGGGGATTAGATGAACGGTTAGTCACTGGAGGCAGAGAGCATTTGAAAACTGAGGGCCCTGGACTAAGCCAGTTTCTTTTAATAGGCAGAGAAAGTACTCAGTGGCAGTTCTCCAGATGTCAATTTTAGCTCTTCCAGAGGGCTGAGAGAACAAGTCCTACTCTTTATAAGGGTTAGCCCTGAAATAGATGTGTCAGGGGCTTATACTTTCTTCTTTTTGTTGCAAGTATGAGTTTCCTTAAAACTTAACTAGATTTTTAAATGCACATAATTAAATCTTAAAATCTTTAAAAATCTTTAGTGGTAGAAAAGAACAATAACAATAACAAAACAAAGTAAAAAGTACTCCCTCCTTTCTGTTTATGTGTTTCCCCCTATCTTCCCCTATTCCTACTCTAACTCCTAAATGCTAATCAAATGAATGTTTCCTATATATCATTCCAGAAATACTGAGATGTGTACAGAAACACACACACACACACACACACACACACACACACACACACACATGAATCTTAACCTGGCCCTGCCCTCTCAGCTTTATTTCCGATGACCTGATGTGGCTTCTGGCCACAATGGGAAGACAGTTAAATGGCATTTCTTCAGTAATAAGTGAGGCTGAGAATTACTTTTACATGGTTATTGACCATTTGATTCTTTTTCTGTAATTGTCTATTCTACTCTTTTCTCCATGTTTCCATTGAGGTGTCTTTTCATTTATATTTTATAAGAATTTTCTATACTTTTCCATGTTTGACATTTCTTTTTTGACTTTATGATATATTGTCATAGTCTTTCATTTCCATACTGTCAAATTCATCACCCCTCCTTCCTTTCTTCCTCTTTTTTTTCTTCACTCTGTCTCCTAACTATACCCATCTGTTCATATCCAGATGAAAGGCATTCGGCCAAGGTCAATACTGGCTATTTCTGGGCAGGGAGGACTTAGGGGACTTGTGTCTCTCCTCTTTGCATTTTTCTGTATGGTTGCATTTTTTTTTAAAATAAGGAGAATATAGCAAATTCATAAAAGGCAGTTGTTACTTAAAAGAAACAATAATCTTCTCCTTTATGGCACTGATTTATGTCATGTTAGAAATTTTTTGTAATGCTAAGATCATAATATATTATACATATTTTAAATTTTTAAACAAACACTGGTATTTTCAGAGATTTTAAAATTAAAAACAACATTAGTCTAATTATTTATAATTAATGCATTTCATATTATAGTAAATACATATTAGATAATAAGAGCCAGTCAGAAGCACTGCCCAGCATTATGTATAAGCCTGAGCAGCCATCATCCCAGGCCTGACCAAGCTAATAACATGCCCAGAGCTGGGACCTCAAATTAGAATTTGTAGAGCATCTGATAAAATCATTGATTTTATCATACTTTGCAAATAAAAATTTCCTAAATTTGGGAACTACTCAGGCAGAGCAGCCCTGAAAACTGAAAATAGATAGGCAGTTCAAGTGTCAGAGATGTGAAAAAGCAACCCAAGCTCCAGGGTTAATTTATACCCCTTGGAAACACACACTGTAAACATGCTCTTGCTCACATAAATGAAATCCTGTGATTTTTTTTTTCCTTTGGGGAAGGAAAATAAGGTTTTATTGCCAAACTCTGCCAATAAGGAGTTTCAGAAACAATCTGTTTGCATGGTTTTCTCACGGAACTCTGCTGCAAAGGAATGGATGGAGGGGGTGAAATCTCTTTCATCAGTCCCTGGGACTGCTTGCTGCCTTCCTTGTGTGGCTCTGCAGGACTTGGTTTATTTTTCTCCATTTTAATGGTTTAGTTCCTAAAATACTGCAGAACTTTTCTACATTCTATGGGAAATAAAAGGTCTTTTCTCTTTGGGTGTTTCTCTCACTACAAAGGAATGAAGAGTGAAAAACAACAGGGAAGATAACAAAACCTCCTTGTGTATACTTGATAAATGACTTTTAGATATGGGTTCTCTTGGAGAGTGGTGGCTACCCTGTATTTTTTTTATACCTTAGGTAAATCTCTAAAGAAAAGGGAGCATTGATAAATGTTTGATAATCATTGTTAACAAACAAAAGCAGCTTATACAGGCAGCAGGCCTAGTAGTTCACAAAGTACTTTCCATTTTGAGACTTTGAGCAGTTCTGTGATGTGGATAGAGTCTTTTGTGGAGGTTATTATTATTACTTGCAGGGAGTAGAGGTTAAATGACTTGCCTGTAAAAAACCAACTGGTAAACAGAGTTTGTACTACAACTCAGATTTTTTGGTTTTAAAGCCAATGTTAGCCTCACTTCATCAAGTTATTTCTTTAATAATGATCAAAAATTATCTATTTAAAATACTCTAACCTTTATTAACCTCAATAGTAAATAAAAAGAAGAGTCACCCATCAAACTTTGTAGGTATTATGAAAATGAGTGAATTCCTTTTAGACCTGGGGGCAGGGAAGTCCTTCCAACTTAGACTCAAAATTCAAATACAATTGAGGAAAAGATGGAAAATTTGACACACTAAGGAAATTGCATGGCAAAAAATGCTCATAGCAAATTTAATAAGGTTGCAGGACATAAGATGAACATGAAAAAATCACTGGTTTTCTAGACAGTAGAAATGAACGATCAGAAAAAAGTAGTTTAGAAAACTAACTTGCCATTCACAATAGCATCAAAAGAACAAACACTAAGGAATGAATTTACCAACTAAGTACAAAGCCTAAGCTCTAAAAAGTACAAAGCACAGTACAAAGAAACAACAGAGAATCAAATACATAGAAAGATATCCCATGTTCATGGACTGACATAGTTGATATTATTAAAATGTCAATACTCCCTAAATTGAAATACTGATTCAATACAATGCCTATCAAAATTCCAGAGGATTTTTTTTTTTTTTTTTTTTTTGTTGTTTGTTTGTTTTGGCAGAAATTGAAAGGCTGATTCTAAAATTCCTATGAAAATGTAAGGGATCCAAAATAGTCAAAATAATCTTTAAAAAAGAAGAAAAAGGGGGATTCATGCTTATAGATTTCAAAACTTATTGGAAAATAACAATGATTGAGATGATGTGATACTGGTAAAAGGACAGACATACAGATCAATGGAATAGAATTGAGAATCCAGAAATAAACCCTTACACTTAGGGTCAGTTGACTTTGGCAAGGGTGTCAATGGTAAAAAAGTGGTTAAAAAATTGATAAAAATAATATAAGATTTTTAAAATTTTTAAAATTCTAAGATTTTTCAATAATTGGTGCTGAGACAACTGTATAGCCTCATGCAAAAATAGTGAGGTTGAATTTCTGTATCACACCACATAAACAAAGTAACAAAATGGATCAAAGACATTAACTATAAGAGCTTTAAAACTATGGGATGCTTAGAAAAAAATATCAATGTAAGCCTTCATGAACTAGGATTAGGCAATAGTTTCTTGGATGTGAAGCCAAAAGCACCAACAAAAAGAGAGGGAAAAACTAAACAAATTGAACTTAATCAAAATTTAATAACTTTCATGCTTCAAAGGACACTATCGAGAAAGTGAAGACAACACACTAAAAGGACAAAAGCATTTGCAAATCATATGTCTGACATGCATTTAAAATCTAGCCTCCAGAACATATAAATAACTCCTAAGCAAACAATAAAAAGACAAACAACCCTATTTAAAATGCAAAAAACAAAAAAAAACTGAAATCAACATTTACCCAAATAAAACATAGAAAGGCCAATAAACACATAAAAATGTACAACATCATTAGTCATAGTCATGAGAGAAATTAAAATAACAAAATATACGCTTGCTAGACTGGCTAAAATAAAAAGACAGAAAATAAAATGTGTTGATGAGGATATGGAGAAGTTGGAATATTTAAGCATTGCTGATGGGAATATAAAATTGTGAGGTCACTTTGGATGTCAGCTTGGTTGTCCCTCAAAATTGTTTTTTCTTTTTGTGGGGGGGTATCAAACATTTTATTTTTTTTTCCATAAAAAAATTTTTAAATTTTTTTAAATAAATGATAGCAGAATGCATTACAATTCTTATTACACACATACAGCACAATTTTTCATATCTCTGGTTGTATATAGAGTATGTTCACACCAATTCGTGTCTTCATACATGTAGACAATGGGCAATGATGTTCATCACATTCTACCATCCTTGCTAACCCCCTGCCCACTCCCTTCCCCTCCCCCTCTGCTCTATCTAGAGTTTTATTCTTCCCATGCTTCCCCTCCCTACCCCACTGTGAATCAGCCTCCTTATATCAGAGAAAACATTCAGCATTTGTTTTTTGGGGGGGTATTGTCTAACTTCACTTAGCATTATCTTCTCTAACACTACCCATTTACCTGCAAATACCATGATTTTATTCTCTTTTATTGCTGAGTAATATTTCATTGTGTATATATGCCACATTTTTTAATCCATTCATCTACTGAAGGCATCTAGGTTGGTTCCACATAGCTATTGTGAACTGTGCTGCTATAAACATTGATGTGGGTGTGGCCCTGTAGTCTGCTGTTTTTAATCCTTTGAGTATCAACCCAGGAGAAGGATAGCTAGGTCAAATGGTGGTTCCATTCCCAGATGTCCAAGGAATCTCCATACTGCTTTCCATATTGGCTGCACCAATTTGCAGTCATTTATGTATATCAGTGACAAATTATCTGAGAGGGAAATGAGGAAAACTACCCCATTTACAATAGCCTCAAAAAAAAAAAAAAACCTTGGGAATCAATTTAACGAAAGAGGTGAAAGAACTGTACAATGAAAACTACAGAACCCTAAAGAAAAAAATCAAAGAAGACCTTAGAAGATGGAAAGATCTACCTTGCTCTTGGATAGGCAGAATTAATATTATCAAAATGACCATATTACCAAAAGCACTATACAGATTTAATGCAATTCCGACCAAAATCCCAATGGCATTCCTCATAGAAATAGGAAAAGCAATCATGAAATTCATCTGGAAAAATAATAGACCCAGAATAGCTAAAGCAACCCTTAGCAGAAAGAGTGAAGCAGGTGGCATCACTATACCAGACCTTAAACTATACTACAGAGCAATAGTAACAAAAACAGCATGGTTTTGGCACCAAAACAGACTGGTAAACCAATAGTACAGAATAGAGGACACAGAAACTAAGCCACAAAATTACAATTATCTTATATTAGACAAAGTTGCCAAAAACATGAATTGGAGAAAAGATAGCCTCTTCAACAAATGGTGCTGGGAAAACTGGAAATCCATATGCAACAAAATGAAATTAAACCCCTATTTCTCACCATGCACAAAACTCAACTCAAAGTGGATCAAAGACCTATGAATTAAGCCAGAGACTCTGCATCTAATAAAAGAAAAAGTAGGCCCTAATCTTTATCATGTGGAATTAGGCCCCAACTTCCTTAATAAGTGCAAGAATTAAAACCAAGAATCAATAAATGGGATGGATTCAAACTAAAAAGTTTTTCTCAGCAAAAGAAACAATCTGTGAGGTTAATATAAAGCCAACATCTTGGGAGCAAATTTTTACCCCTCACACATCAGATAGAACACTAATCTCTAGGGTATATAAAGAACTCAAAAAGCTAAGCAACAAAAATATAAATAACCCAATCAATAAATGGGCCAAGGACCTTAACAGACACTTCTCAGAAGAAGATGTACAACCAATCAACAAATATATGAAAAAATGCTCATCATCTCTAGCAATTAAAGAAATGAAAATCAAAACTACTCTAAGTTAGAATGGCACACTCCAGTCAGATGACAGCTATTATGAATACAAACAACAATAAGTGTTGGCGAGGATGTGGGGAAAAAGGTACACTCAAAATTGTTAAATACATCCCTAAAGACCTAAAAAGAGCATGCTACAGGGACACTGCCACATCGATGTTCATAGCAGCACAATTCACAATAGCAAGACTGTGGAACCAACCTAGATGCCCTTCAATAGATGAATGGATTAAAAATATGTGGCATTTATACACAATGGAGTATTACTCTGCATTTAAAAATGACAAAATCATAGAATTTGGAGGGAAATGGATGGCATTAGAGCAGATTATGCTAAGTGAAGCTAGCCAATCCCTAAAAAACAAATGCCAAATGTCTTCTTTGATATAAGGAGAGTAACTAAGAACAGAGTAGGGACGAAGAGCATGAGAAGAAGATTAACATTAAACAGGGATGAGAGGTGGGAGGGAAAGGGAGGGAGAAGGGAAATAGGATGGAAATGGAAGGAGACCCTCAGGGGTATACAAAATTACATACAAGAGGAAGCGAGGGGAAAGGGAAAAATAATACAAGGGGGAGATATAACTGCAGTAGAGGGGGTAGAGAGAGAAGAGGGGAGGGGAGGGGAGGGGAGGGGGGATAATAAAGGATAGGAAAGGCAGCAGAATACAACAGACACTAGTATGGCAATATATAAATCAATGGAAGTGTAACTGATGTGATTCTGCAATCTGTATACGGGGTAAAAATGGGAGTTCATAAACCACTTGAATCAAAGTGTGAAATATGATATATCAAGAACTATGTAATGTTTTGAACAACCAACAATAAAAAAAAGAAAAAAAATTGTTAAATACAGAGGAGATACCATATGATCATCAATTTCACTCCTAGTCTTATACTCAAGAGAAAAGAAAAGGTATATCCATGTTTAAAAAAAAAAAAAAAACTTACATACAAATGTTCACAGCAGCATTATTCAAAATAGCCAAAGTGGAAACAACCCAAATGCCTATCAGTAAAATGAATCAGTAAACAAATGTGGTACATCTGTAGAATGTAATATATTCTGCCATAAAAGGAATGAGGTACTGGTAAGTGCTAAATGTGAATGAACCATAAACATATTATGCTAAATAGAAGATGCCACAGGAAGATGCCATATATATCATATGATTTCACATGTATGAAATGTCAAGAACAGACAAATCCATAGAGACAGGAAACTGGCAGTTGCTAAAAGAAAGGGCAGAGAAGAGAATGGAAAAGGACTACTAATGGGTACATGGTTTCTTAAAAACATTATGGGATTAGATAGCAGTAATGTTTGCAAAATTGTGTAAATATAGCCGGGTGCAGTTGTGCACACCTGTAACCCAGTGGCTTGGGAGGCTAAGACAGGAGGATAGCAAGTTCAAAGTCAGTTTCAGCAACTTAGCAAGGCCCTGAGCAACATAGTGAAGTCCTGAGCAACTCGGGGAGACTTTGTCTAAAAACAAAAAACAAAAAAAGGGCTGGGGATGTGGCTTGGTGATTAAGCACCCTGGGTTCAATACTCATTACCAAAAAAAAAAAAAAAAAGTATGTAAATATAATAAAATCATAAATTGGACACTTTTAAATAATGAATTTCATGGAATACAAATTACCTCAATAAAATGTGATGAGCAAAATTTAAAAAAATGACAAATTGGGTGAAAATATTTACCACATATTATCATAGTGAAAGGGGCAATATATGCAAGATATGGAGAACTTTTAAAGTTGAGGCAAAATAGATTTTAAAAAATTCTATTCAAAAATTGGCAAATGATATGAATAATTCACAAAAAGACAATTCACAAAATACTAATGTGCTTTAAGCATATAAAAAGATATTCAAAACTCCACTTAAAAATAGAAATGCAAATTAAAACTATGCTGAGATGTCATTTCTTTACCCATCAGATTGGAACTAATTCAAAAGCTTGTCAATACACTTTACTGGAACAGGTTGTTCAGAAACTGGCATTCTTGCACATTGCTCATGGAAATGCAAATGGTACAAGTCCAGTTGAAAGGCATTTTGGCAATGTAGTACAATTAGCAATAAGACAAAATATTAATAAGTTATGCAATAAGATGAAAATAACAAAGCATACTCCCTTTGACCTAATAGTCCCATGTCTAGGAATTTACTCTGAAGATACAGTACCAACAATATGAAAATAATTGCAAACTATTGACACCTATCTAAATGTCCAAACAGGAAATTGTTTGGGAAGAAACCCACCCTTTTAAACATGTATAAAATGTATTATTTATCTACACAAGACAATGATAGAGATTTCTTGAACTGCTATAACATGATTTCTAGATATTCTATTAAGTCAAAAAAAAAGCAAACATACAAATGAACATAAATAACTTGGTGGGGGTGGGAAGAGAGGCAATGTCAAGGATAAGTGTAGATGAACTAGCAGAATGAAAAATCATTATTTTACAATGATCACAATTAAGACTGGTTTCTTTCCAAGTTAATCAATGGATGCTAAAACTTCTGACTGAAAAGGCCTGCTATTCTGAAAGGAAAAAGTTTGATGAGAAATAGAATATTTACATAGTCTAAAAATATTTCATTAAAAGCTAAGCTCTGGAACCAACCTAAGTACCCTACAACAGATGAATAAATATAGAAAATGTAGTATATATACACAATGGAATAATCAGCCATAAACAAGAATGAAATTATGGTATTTGCTGGTAAATGGATGAAACTGGATACTATCATGCTAAGTAAAATAAGACAATCCCTCCAAAACCAAAGGCTGAATGTTCTTTCTGATATGTGGATGCTAGCAAACAGTAAGGGGTGGGGGAGGGAAGAAAAGTTCATCTGATTAGACAAAGGGGAATGAAGGGAAGCGAGAGGGGATGGGAAAAGGAAAGAAAGAATGAATCAGACATAACTTTCTTATGTTCATATATTGAATACACAACCATTATATCTCCACATCATCTACAACCACAAGAATGCGAAGTTAGACTCCATGTATGTATAATATGTCAAAATACACTCTACTGTCATGTATATCTAAAAAGAATGAATTTAAAAAAAAATATATCTCAGAATGCTTATTATCTGTGAGGGGGGGAAATCATTACCATGTAGTGAAGCAACTGTACATCACCATGAATGGATGATAAAAATTAGCATCACCAGTGAAGGACAGGTGGACATTGTGTCTCTGGATGCAACACCTTACCTCTGCCCAGTCTTTTGTAGTGCTCTTACTGAGCATGCTTCACCAGAGTCTACTCAGAGAAAACATCAGACAAACCCAAACAGAAGACCAGCCTATGAAGCAGCTGCCCTGTTTTCTTCAAAAATTTCAGCATCATAAATAACAAAGACAGGATAAGAACCTATTCTAGATTAAAGGAGACCAGAGCCATTAAATGCAGTACATAATCCTGGATTGGATCTTGTATTGGAAGGAAATAAGTCATAAAGGACAGAACTGGTATAATCAACAAAATGAACAGGACTTGTACTAATGTTAAATTTCCTAAATTTGATATTGTGTTTTACTTTGTAGGAGAGTGAATAACACATACACTAAAGTACACTGAAGCGTACATGGGTAAAGGGACATAATGTATTAGATATATTTCTCAAATAATTAAATATACAAACAATTATCCTTTAAATTATGTAAATGTGTATGTGTATACATATAAATATCTATACAGATAGATAATATCTATCTATATAAATATATTCATATGTATATATATGTGTGTGTGCATAAATATATAGTATAAATATGTCTATATAAATATATATAAAACACATAAATATGTATCTTTCTCTCTATATATATATGTATAAATATACACACACAGACACACACACTCACAGGTAAGGAAAACAAATGTGACATAGCACTTTAAAATGGTGAGCTTGGGCCTCACAAACAGAACTCACTTCCCATTCATACAGTACTAAGAACTTCTGACTGAAAAGGCCTGCTATTCTGAAAGGTCACATTTATATGTGAATCCCTCTGCTGATTCCTGCTTTTGGACATTTATATTACTTTCCTCTAAGCCAATGTGTCCTAAACTGTGACTAGGATAACATTAGTGTCTCAGACTTACTAGATCCCCCTCTTTATTTGAAATCCACAATGGTACATTCAATGCACTGTAAAACCATGTGTTAAGTAACTATTTAATTTTAACTTAAAACATGTTGATATTTTTGAAAAAACCATAAACACACTTTCCAGGAAGACCTACAAACTCTGGTGATATAGTAATATCCTATAGAACATAGATTGGAGAATACTTCTCTAAACTGAACTTAAATCTTTGAATGCATACTGTTGATGTTGGGTCTTAGAAGCCATCTCTCATTCCAGTGAATTTTTTTCAGGGGTAATGGCCCTTGGTGGAAGACTCCTACCATATTATCATTTGATGTCTGTCTTTGAATTTTAGAAATTGGTAGAGCAAAGGTAGAACCAAGACTTGAAGTGTTGATCTATATTTAGTCACTAAAAATTTAGGGGACAACATTTGAAAACCAATTTATATAATCCATTACATCAAGAAGAAAAATCACATGATCACTGGATGCAGATAAACATTTGACAAAACCCAACACCCATTCATGATTTAAAAAAAAAATCTCAGTAAATTAGGAATAGTGGAGAACTTCCTCAATTTGATAAAGAAAATCTATTTTAAAAAATCTATAGCTGGGGCTGGAGATGTGGCTCAAGTGGTAGCGCGCTCACCTAGCATGCGCGAGGCACTGGGTTCGATTCTCAGCACCACATAAAAATAAAATAAAGATATTCTATGTCCTCCTAAAAAACTATATAATAAAATAATAATAATAATAAAATCTATAGCTAACATAACATTTAAAGATAAGAAATTTAAAGCTTTCCCACTAAGATCAGAAACAGGCAAAGATGTCTCCTCTCATCATGGCTTTTCAGGATCATACTAGAAACTTTGGATAATGCAAACAGATAAGAAAAGGAAATAAAAGCTATACAGATTGCAAAGAAAAAGATAAAACTATCTTTGTTTGTCTTTGTTAATGTTGAAAATATGAAATTAATTGACAAAAATACTCCTGGAACTAATAAACAATTATATCAAGTTGTAGGATACAAGGTTAACTAAACAAAAGTCAATTGCTTTTTTTATATGCCAGCAATGAACAAATGAAATTTGAAATTAAAAACACAATAATGTCAGGTGTGGGGGCTCATGCCTATAATCACAGTGGTTTAGGAGGCTGGGGCAGGAGTATCATGAGTTCAAAGATAGCCTCAGCAACTTAGCAAGGCCTTAAGCAACTTAGGGAGACCCTGTCTCTAATAATATACACACACATATGTTTAGGCTGGGGATATGGCTCAGTGGTTAAGTGCTCTTAGGTTCAATCCTGGTACCACACACAAAAAACGACAATAATAACAATAACAAAACCCCACAACAACATTTAGTTAGCACCTCCAAAATGAAATCATGGAATTTCCTTAAGAATTTAATTTTATTACAAAATGAAAATTAATAAAATGTGCACAAGACCTACATGAGGAAAACTACAAAACTACAACCTTCATGAAAGAAATAAAAAAACAATAAATGGAGACATATCCCATATTCACAGACAGGAAAACTCAATACTGTTAAGATGTTAGTTCTTCTAAAATTGATGTATAGATTCAATGCAATTCAAATCAAAATCTAGGCAAGTTAGTTTATGGATATTGTAAGCTGATTCTAAAGTTTATATGTAGAGGCAAAAGACTCCAAATAGCCAATTCAATAGTGAGGAAAACAACAAATTAGAGGTCTGGCACTACAGCACTTTAAGACTTACTATAAAGCTTCAGTCTGGTGTTGGCAAAAGAATAGACAAATAAATCAATGGAACAGAATAGAAAGCTCAGGATAGACCCACATTAATATACTCAATTGACCTTTGATGAAGGACCAAAGACAATACAATGGAGAAAAGACATCTTTTCAACAGTGTTGGAACAACTAGACATTCACACATGGGAAAAAAAAATCTAGAAATACAGTTTAAATTTGTCACAAAAAATTAATTTGAAATGAACCACAGACCTAAATGTAAAATAGAAAACTATAGAAAATCTAGTTGCTCTTGGGTTTGTGATGACTTTTTAAGATATAACACCAAGAGTATGATCCATGAAAGAATTTATAAGCTGGACTTGATTGAAATTAAAAATTTCTGCTTTATGAAAGACAATATCAAGAGAATAAAAAGACAAGACACAGACTAGGAGGATATTTGCAAAGATACTTCTGGAAAAAGGACTGTTATCCAAAATATATAAAGAACTCTAAAAATTCAACAACAAGAAAAAAAAACTTGCTTAAAAATGTGCCAAAAACCTTAACAAGCACTTCAGCAAAGAAGACACACAGATGGCAAATAAGCATATGAAAAGATACTCCAGATCATGTTATCAGGAAAATGCAAATTAAAACCAATAAAATGGTCCAGAATACTGACAACTCCAAGGATGGGGAGCTATGGGCATTCTCATTCATTGCTGGTGGGAATACAAAATGGTTTAGCTGCTTTGGAAGATAGTTTGGCAGTTTCTTCTAAAACAATTCTTACCATATGGCATTTACCCACGGGTGTTGAAAACTTATGTCCTTGTAACAGCCCATATATGGATTTTTTATAGTAGCTTTATTCATAAATGGCAAAACTTGGAAGTAACCAAGATATCCTTTAGTAGTTGAATGGATAAACTGTGGTACCTGCAGGCAATAGAAACCTGACAGAAATCTGGACTCCTCCCCTCCCTCACACCCCCATATCTGCATATGCCCCCAGGCCTGTCATTTCTATTCACCACCTGTCTCTCAAACCTGTCCACAGGTCTCTATTCCCAGGGTTACCACCTGAATCCAGGCCATCATCATCCCCTACCTGACCTGGGGTGGTCATCTCTGGGTGATTACTCTGCTTATTTACCCACCACCACATTCTCCTTAGAAAATTCCTTCAAGACTAATCATTTGATGGTGTCAATCTCCCTGCTTGAAAACCTTCAAATACCCTGAGAAGGAAGCTCAAATTCCTTAACATGACTTTCAACTCTTATCATGGGAATGATAGCCATCTACTACTTGCATCTTTCCTGTGATCCAGGGCACGGGGTTATATTCAGTGTTTACTCTTTGTCTCACCTTCAGGCCTTTTCCTGAGCTCTGCCCTCTTGCTGGGCTAGTCCTCTCCACCTATTAGTACTTTTTGAAATCGATATTTACATTTAGTGTCTAATTCCTCACATCTCACTCTATACAATCTGCTTACTGTCTTCATCTTTGCCCCAATGACCAATAAAAGGAGAGAAAAAAACAAAAAGGTGTAGGGGTGGGGAACAGAAAAGGAAAGACCTTTGGTAAAGAGAGAAATTCTTAAAAATCCATATGTAGCACTACGTATCTGGCACTGTGCTAAGCATTTTACAAATAATACCATTTATCCTACCAACAAATCCTATTTCCATAGTAAAAGATATCAAGAAGAGGTGACAGAAGGCATCTCTCTCATTTTTATTTTTCCTGGCAAATTCTTTTCATTCTCCTTTGTATTTCTTTGCCAAGGTTATCATTCACTTGACCAATGACTATGGAAGTTCCTCAAGATTCTGCCATCAGTCAGATGTTTTCTGTTCTGGCTCCCTCCTCCTTTCCTCCTCCCTCTGCCTAGGTGATCAAGTCCTCTCTGTACGGAAGTGAACGTCTTTCTGAGCTGCAGCCTGGTTACCTAGTTGCTGGCTGTCACTCCACTCATATGCCTCACAGGCCTCTCCAACTCACCATCCTAAACAGAGTTCCCCATCTCTGCATTACCTGGTCACCCCTATTCCTCCACTGTAAATGGCCCAAACATCCACACAGTCATTTAACCAGGAATCTGGGAGCCATCCCGGACTTTTCACCCTGCCACACACATATATAATCTCTATGTTGTATCAATATGACTTCTAAATATTTCTTCAATTCGGCATCCCCGCTACCTTCGTCCTACTCCACACCACTGTCATTTTTCGCTTTCACTACTTCAGTAGCCTCCCGACTGATCTCTCCAATTCCACTCTTGGCACAACCTTTCAAATCTATTCTCTACACATCAGCCAGGAGAATCTTGCTTTAAAAAAATTACCAGTTTTAAATCTGGGCTATGCCATTTATTGGCTGTATCCTCCCGGGCATATCACTCAACCTTTCTAATTCCTATCTTCCTTCTCTATAAGCTGGAAATGATATGTTACAAAGTGGTAATAATGATTAAAGAGATGATCCAGAAAAAGTGAAAGAATGGGGCACTCTAACACACTGTGAGTGGGAGTATAAATTGTCAGACAAATTTAAAAAGACATAGCAATAATGTATTCTCAGTACCATGTCATTATATCTTCTTTGAAATAACAGGCATGGGTTAGTCTATATTTTGCATTCTCAGAAAAATTTTAAAAAGTGCTCTTCAACCATGCTATGATATAAAGACATGATTGATGTTAGGTATCAACTTGGCTAGGTTATGGGGCCCAGTTGTTTGGTCAAACACCAGTCCAGATGTTGCTGTGACTATGTTTTGTAGATGTGATTGACATTTGCAATCACTTACTTTTAAGTAAAGGAAGTGGCTCTCACTCATATAAGTGGACCTCATCCATTCAGTTGAAGACCTAAAGAATAACAACAACGACAAAAATCCTGAAATTTCTCAGAGCAGAAGAAATTCAGCTTTAGGATTGTAACATAGAAATCCTGCCCACATTTCCAGGCTGTCTGTGACTGTAACAGAGAAATCATGCCCAAGTTTCCAGCCTGCTGGCCTGTCCTGTGGATTTCTTGCCAATCCCAAAAGCACATGAGCCAATTACTTAAAATACTTCTCTTTCTAAATATATATATTGAGAAAGAAAGGGATCCTACTGGTTCTTTTTCTCCATAGTACTCTGAGATACTCACTGTAGGATCTTATGGTGACAAAGTAGAATACTAGCTAACTGATACAACTCTAAGTGGCTCCAGGTAAAGTTTTTAGAATGTCATTTAAGAAAAGAGTACCCCTAGTCAGTTTACTAATATGAGCTCTAAATAAATACCAAAGGATAAAGAAACTTCATGTTGGAAACAGGACTTAAATTTTGCACATAACTTGAGAAAACCCACCTCAGGCTGCTGTCAGATGTGCAACTAGCAGTGGGGACAGTACAGAGCACCCACCTGCTTGGCCACCTAATATGAAAATCTTTGCTGAACATCTACTCTAGGCCAAGTGTTCTGCTTAACCAGAACAAACCACAAAGTTAGGCACTTTCAGGGCTGTTGTAACCACTTGTGATTATGAAAAACATTGGGTCTAATGCGGCTCTAGTGGCCAGTACATCACACCTTACCTGTAAGAAATGATTGATGGCCACATCGTGCAATCCCAGGGCTTGCTCTACAGCGGCTAATTCCCTCAAGACTGATACATACTCATGACTTTGTTCACCTTTGCTGATCTCAGTATATTCCAAAGCCTCTTTGTAGTAGGGCAAAGCTTCTTTAGATTTCTTCTGAGCTTGATGCATCCTAAAAAAAAATCAACAATATTATTTTTCAAATAATTAAATAGAAAATGCTAAAAATAACTGTGGCATGGAGGTCAGGATATGACTCTCTGAACCCTGGTGTTTAGGCTTGTTTGCTTGACAGCTGAGTTTTTTCTCCTCTTGGCAGCTGGGCATTATGGTCAAGAAGATGGACTGTGGGATCACCAGCAAGGTTCACTTACTTATTCCCCCACTTAGTAGACACATGACCTTCAAATCACACAACAGTTTCCTTGTGGATAATTTAAGGATGATAATAGTGCCCACTTCATTAGGTTATCGAACTAGTTAATTTTCATAAAAACACCAAACATAGTCTCTGATATATATGCAGGTGTTAGTTTAAAAAATATAAAATACTTACAAAACAACAATAGCAACCATAAAGGATGCTGAGATCCTGAATCATTGATCTGCTGAGAAATTTCCCACTATTGGTGAGCATGCTAAATACTCTCATTTACTGTAGGGGAGAATATGATTTGGGCATATACTTCTCTGTATCAAAATTATATACATATGGTAAATATGCAAATATTAAATTCTGCAAATTTATCTTGAAGCAATGCTCTGGCAGGGACAAGAAGAAACACACAAGAATGTTTACATTGGCATGCTCTATAATAAAGGGAAAGTACAAAGCACTTAAATTAACCACTTGGGAACTGTTTAAGCAGGTTACCCTAAGTACATCTATACTGTAGAATGTCATATAGCCATTAAAATGTCGGTCCTTACTTATCAACCCAGAAACATATCAATTTTATATTCTTCAGTAAAAAGACAGGTTATTAAAATGGTTTGTATATCATCTGATGCATGTAAAAATTTTATAGCTAATCTACGTGGACACAAATGCATATACAGATGTCAGAAAATGGTCACTAAAATGTTAGCAATAGTTCATTTTCTAAGCAGTTGTATTTGAGTGATTTTAATTTTTTTGTTTATGCTTTTCTAAATTTCTCAAATTTCCTTATATAAAGCTATATTACTTTTATATCAAAAATGCTAATTTAAATGTTATAAGTAAATGTGGCAGTGGGAAAATATTCTTTCAGCTTCTTAGGGTAAGAATCTTGCATATAAAAATGTGTCCCTAGATATTTCTCAGCAAACAGAAAGACAAGCATTTAAAAATATTCTCCAAAATATTTTCTAAGACCATTTTCTTTCATGGGAAGATTCTGTGTACAAAACTCTTAATGAAAGAATCAATTCCTCCTATGTTGCCCTTCATCTCAGAATCTTTTTATTATTATCATAATTATTAGTGCACTTTAATTGTGCAAATCAGCGGGTTTCATTGTGACATTTCTCTATATGTATATAACATGCTTTGATCCACCCTCCCTACTACCCTTTCTTACCTCTGTTTCTCCTCCCCTGATCTCCTTTCCCTTGCCAGTAGGCCACCTTCTGCTCTCATGTTGTCTTTCTTTTCTTTCCAATCTCAATATATGAAAGAAAACATGTGATACTTGTCTTAGACTGGCTCATTTTACTTAACATGATGATCTCTACTTCCATCCATTTTCCTGCAAATAATAGGATTTCATTCTTTTTTATAGTTAAATAATATTCCTCCATTGTGCATATATATCACATTTTATTTGTCCATTCATCCATTGATTGGCATCTAGGCTGATTCCATAACTTGGTAAATTATGAACAGGGCCACTCTAAACATGGGTATGCAGGAATCTTTTGTATGCTGACTTCTATTTCCTTGCATATATACCCAAGAGTGGTGTAGCTGGATCATATAATAGCTCTATTTTTAGTTTTTTGAGGAACTTCCATGCTGTTTCCATGATGACTATACTAATTTACATTCCCACCAAGTGTAGGAGTTCCTTTTCCCTGGAATCCTCACCAGCATTTGTCACTTTTGTGTTTTGATAATGGGGTGAGATGGGATCTCAGTATGGTTTTTATTTGCATTTCCCTGATGTTGAGTATTTTTCCCATGTATTTATTTGTCATTTGTGCTTTCTTCCTCTGAGAAGTGTCTGTTAGGCTCATTTGCCTATTTATTGATTGGGTTACTTGTTCTTTTGGTGTTGAATTTTTAAAAAATATATTCTGGGTATTAATCCTGTCAGGTCACTAGCTGGCAAAGATTTTCTCCCATTTATACACTGTCTTTTCACTGTTGATTGTTTCTTTTCCTATGCAAAAGCTTTTTAATTTGATGCCATCCCATTTTTTCAGTTCTTACTATTATTTTCTGAGCTACTGGAGTGCTTTTCAGTACCAATATCTTTAAGTGCTTCCTCTGTTTTCCTCTAGCAGTGTCAAAGTTTCAGGTCTTATATTAAAGTCTTTGATTATTTTGAGTTGACTCTTTTACAGGGTGAGAGAAATCTAGTCTCAATATTTTACAGGTGGATTTTCAGTTTTCCCTCTTCAACCATATGTTAAAGAGACTGTCTTTTTTCCAATGTATGTTTTTGGTTTCTTTGTTGAAAATCAGATGACTACAGATACATGGGTTTATTCCTGATCCTCTATTCTGTTCTTTGGTCTATGTATCATTTTTTTATGTCAATATCATGCTGTTTTTGTTACAATGACTCTATATTATATTTTGATATCAGGTATTGTGATGCCTCCTCTTGTTCTTTTTGCTCAGAATTGCTTTGGTTGTTCTGGTGCCACAAAAGTCTGATACAAAAAGGAATTACAATTCCCAAAAGGGATATGGGTAAACTGAGACATAATGGGAGAAAGTGACTAAATAGCTGCAAAAAATAGGTCTTATTTTCAACTCAGTCATTGAATGTTTTTCACATCTGTTTGCTCTCTAAAGGAATTAAATGATAAAAGTAAAAATACTTTTCAGATCTGTGGTTCTGATGACCATAATGGAATAAAATGCTGATTGGACAATTTACAAACCTGTCTGTCTTCTATCATCGTTGAAGAGGTTTAAAACACAGTAAGAGGTTAGAGATTAATATGTGCCTGAACCAAGTAAGTTTATAGCTCACAGCAACCCTAATCTTGGAAAGAAAGAGGTTAATAGGTGCCCTATAATGCCAGACTTCCCTTTGACTCTTAATGAGCTTAGGATGTAGTGAATTGTCATCATCTTTGCAATTATCATACTTTACTTTTGCAGAAAATAAAAACCAACTAGAAGCTTTGATAATAGGGAGAGGCTCTGAAATATATAATTGATAAGAAATCACTTAGTTAAAGAATTAGATTCCTGGTAGACAACACTGAAATAATCCAAAATAGGGGTCAGGAAACTCTGGTCTAGGACCGCATTTGCTGTTTGTTCTTGTAAATAAAACTTTTGCCATGATGCAATGCGTATTGGTTTATGCTTTGCCTATAGCTGCTTTCAAACTACGATGGTGGAGTTGAGTAGTTATCATTAAAATCATAAAGCCCACAATATTTACTACCTTGGCTTTTACAGAAAGTTTGTTGATCTCTGATTTAGAATTGGGAGAAAGTTGCATACTTTCAAAATGACTTTAGATTTATTTTTTCCACCTAATTTAGCCTAGAGAACTTAGACAATGCCATTGATATTTGAGCAAAGGAAAATCGTCTTCATCTTTTTCCTTTCTTATGTTCAAAAATGATGCAGATTGTGCCAAGGAAGTAAAGAATGGGTCCTTTGTTTCTAAGGCTGCCTGTTAAAGTCATGGAAGACTAATAAAGCAAATACAAACACCAAGATGATTTCATTTGGGCAACTGCTTTAAAAAGAAGCAAATGTCAAAGCTTAGTCAAGCTTATAAATGAGAGAAAATAAAACATTACAAGGCATGCATTAATTCATATAGCAACAATACTTCATTTCCTGAGATTGGATACTACAGAGAAGTGTTTGGAAGTTGTAATGATGGAGAGAGACTGTGGGCAACTTATAGCCACTAACTATCTAAGCACAAAGCACAGCTTATTACTCCAAGTTAACACTACATCACTTCTTCAATGTCAAAAAGTCATCCTTCAAATATCTGCCTCTCAGAGAAATGTTTACTGAAAAGAACCCAGTATAATGGTGTACAATTGGAATCCCAGCTATTTGAGAGGCTGAGGTTGGAGGATCATAAGGTTGAGGACAAACTAGATTAACCAGTGAAAGCCAAGAAGGAGAAGGAGAAGAAGGAGAAAAGTTAGAAAAGGATAAGAGGCAGGGCAATTAGTTGCAAGTACTGCAGCAGGAGCATGCACACTTAACAAAGCTTGGGTAAGAATCAGATGTCTTTGAACCTTGGATTCCTCATCTGAACTCTGCTGTCTGATGGGATTGCTGTGAGAATTAAGCAAGATGTCAGTCAAGGTGCTTTGCAAACGGAAGTGAGCCATATAGGTTGGTACTGAATGCCTATACAGAATACTATTTTACTCCTCTTCCTTCCCAACCTGCATTCGACCTCAGACTGCCCTCATGTAGAAATGGGCTACCCTGTGGTCTCCCTTCCACTACACAACCACCCACATAAGATTCTGGTAAGTCAAAATAATAGGCAGAATCAATCCAAAGGGATTGAAAATATTGTGCGAGGTAAACATTTTTACTTAGCCAACTGAACTTTTGAAATTTTTAATGTGTTATTTTAAGAACAATATAGATTCATCAAGAAAAGTTAGAAAAGATAGGTAAACACAAATTTTAAACATATGAAATTACCACAAATACAAATGGCATGAATACAAAGGCTCCAAATGGATGAGAAGCTTAAATTTAAAAAAGCAAATCTATTATACATTTGAGAGAAAATATAAGGAAAAGTAATCCCGTGACTTTAGGTAGGGAAGGATTTCTCACACAGATACAAATAAAAGTGCCAAGCAACAGAGAAGATAGGCAGATTCAGTCACATTAAAGATAACAATTTCTGTGCATCAAGCAGAGCAGAAGAAGTTGGAAAGGCAAACTATACACTGGGTACACATAGGATACATATAATCAGAATATGACTTGTTGCCAGAAATACAAAGGCTCTCTACAAATTTTATTTTATGCAAATCCCCTGATAGAAAAAAGAGCAAAAGATGTGAATTAGAGGGGGCTGGGGATATAGCTCAGTTGGTAGAGTGCTTGCCTAGGATGCACAAGGCCCTTGGTTCAATCCTCAGCACCACCACCACCAAAAAAAAAAAAAAAAAAAAAAGATGTAAATTAGATAAATCACAGAAAAGGAATTCTAAGTGACCAAGAACATGAAAAGATATTCAATCCCACCATCATGGAAATGTAATTAAATAAACCATGAGATATAATTTTGTATCTATCTGATTGGCAAAGATAAAAAGCCTGACAATGATATCAAATATTGAATGTAAAGTATCTAGAATTTATATACCCTGCTTATAGGAGCATAGGAGCATAAATTGGTGGAAAGTGTTTGAGAAAACTTGGTAAAGTTGAAGATGTGGATACTGGCCAAGTAAGCAATTACATTCCTGGATGTATACCTCAAAGATAGTCTTGCCTATGTCCCCAAAGAGAAATAGAAAAAAATGCTCATGCAAATGGGGTCTATAGTAGTAAAAAATTGGAGGTAATTCACATGTTCTCTCTCATGAGAATGGATAATTAAATTAGAAGAAAAACAGACAATTAAAACTATATGGAGGTATAAAGAGACTAGAGGTGTCTAGAATCCAAGGTTCAATTGATAGGAATATAATTCAAAACTACAGATGTTACAGAGAAAAAAAGCAGCCACAGAAGGAAATTTGTGAAGTTAAAAAACATAAAAAAATAACATTTTTATGGTGATACACGTTTGCAACAAAGGTGGAGAAACATTTGGGAGAGTGAAAACACTAAATTTGGCATAACAATTGCCTGTAAAGTGGAGGAAGAAAATAGGATTGGGGAGAATTTATAAAGGACTTTCATTTATTGGAAATCTTCTCTTTTGTAAATTTGGTGATGTGTACATGGGAATTTGCATAATGTCTATCCTTCACTATGCCTCAAATATGTTATTTAAAAGATGAACACAGACAACACTGTTGTTCATTACATTCCCAGAATGAAGTACATGCTCTACCCTGCTTCCCTTGAAATCATTGTGCCGTACCATTACAGGGTCCTGGCACTAATGCAACCAGAAATGGAGGCTATCGAGCTAATGCAGCCCACAATGAGCCTTCTGAAGCTCACTGAGAGTACACCATTCACATAAAAGAAAAAGCGAAATAGAAAATAAAATTACTTCAGTTTCACAATATATTTAATAAAAAAGAAATTGAGAGGGAGTACTATATCAAGAAATAACTAAATTATAGTCTTACCTCCATCTCCAACTCACTTAAAGCATCAGTCAATTTCAGATAATCTTGTCTGTTTCCATTTTCTCATATGCAATGTTTGGGCTAACAATATTTTCTCCTTTCCATTTTCATCTACCTGTGGGGGATACTTTGAGGATTTATTATCTAGTGTGTCCATAATGTGTTTGGTAGCTTTAGGAAACATACTAGACAGATGAAAAGATAGATAATTTTTAACAACAGAATGTGGCAGTATGTTAATTTGGCAGGTCCACAACTTAAACCATGGCATATTTTATTGAATGAAAATATATCCACAGAGATTCCACAGAGCACATGATGACATCTCATCTCAGACAAGTTTCAGGGATCTCACAGGGATGGAGAGTCATTTTAACGTGCAATAAACAAATGCAATCTCCTTTGGTATTACTAAGGCAACAGAGAGCTTCCATTTAAAAACTCTAGAATTTGGCGAGAATATTGTACAACAGTGAGAAGGAAAGAGTTTGCAGAAATATTGCCGATGATTGGAATCTGATGAAAAATCAATCCCCAAAGAGGATAGTGGGAGTTTTCTAGAGTCAGAGTGAGGAAGAACTTACACCTAGGTCTCTCTCCATACAAGCAGAGGCTTTGCTGTTGAGCACATTGTGAGAACTCCCTTCTGCATTAGTGAATTGTGATCCAAACTGTGGTTAGCAGCCTGGACACCAGAGTTTGATAGACCAGGCTGTGCTCTGCCATGTCTTCACAATGACCTTGGAAATGACCTCCCTTCTCTCAGCCTCAGATACTTCATTTGAAAATGGAAATATAATAATATCCACCTCACATAAAGGGCTGAGGATGAAATGGTTGAAGTATGCAAAGCACTTAGCAACAACTTGACACAGTAATTGATAGCTAATGTGATCTGGCCTTTTCTCCCCACCCCCTCCTCCTTTCTTCTTTGCTTGCTTTCTTCTCTCTCTCTCTCTATCTCTTTGAGAGTCTACCATGTACCTTGATGCTTTAACATGGTGGCCATTTAATATTCACAGCAACCCTCTGAGATCCTCTCATTTTGATACTATCAGAGGAGTAGAGTGAGCCTCATAGGAAGCAGGGTACTTGCCCAAGTTTCTACTGCAGGATAATCTGAACAAACACTGACTTGAGCCTAGGGGTTCTGACTCCAAAGTCCATGTTATTAATTGTACAATGTCATACTGCCTAGACATACTTGACAGGTGTCCTGTTCATACTCTGAAGAAAGAAAAGTGTTTGCTTATTCCTGGGCTAGTTCAACTTAGCCACACCAGGCCATTTGCTCACTGGGCAAGGTTTGGAAGCCTCCAAAGACAGTTTCAGGGAGTCACAGGGAGTCAGATCATACGTTTTGGAGCAGCAATCTCAATTGGTCATTATCCTCATGCCACACAGAAAAGTAATTTTTAAAGGTGAGTGGGTATACAGGTGCAAAGGAGGAGACATAGAGGGAAGAAGCTTCAGGCTGAATCAGGGATGGATGGCATGAAACATGAGTCACCCTGAAGCACTTATCTGTCAGACCAGAGAGAAAGGCACTAGCCAGGCCTAATGGTCACCATAAAAGGAGAGGCAGATGGAGGAAGAAGATACACTAAAAGATATCCTTTTAAGAGGGATATAAATCCTACAAGAGTTGCCTGAGAAATTATCCTGACCTTCTACTTCTAAGACCTGCCAAAACAAAAGGCCCTTGTAGATCAAGGGCAACTACAGAAATGTACAAAAATGAAGCCTTATTTTTTTCCTGAAGCATATCAATTTAGACCAAATATTCACATTTCAACAAGCAAACAAAGCAAAGTAATTGAATGATAATCATGTGGTTGAGACATATGTGTTCCAGGGAAGATGTCACAGTAAAAAATCAAAATGAAAAGAAATGACATAATTTAAAACAACTCTGCTAAACACGAAAGTAACTTTGTAGAACAGCTTGGAATGTGAACTTAAGTTCTTTTTGTTTATTCAGCAGAGATGTATACATAGTCTGCCATCTGCTGGCAAGGCTTGGTATTGCTGGTTTGGAAAGCACTCCTGAGAAAGTGCCAGATTCTGTTGCTGTTTTGTAGCAACAGGGTTCAACCCTAAGTACTGATACATTAGTCGGGTCTCAGCAGATGCAACACATATCAGATCTTGGACCTATGATTTGTCTATTTTCTGCCTAACAATATAGAATAGTGTCTAATTCTGGGCAGGAAGAGATTTTGGGTGGGTCTGGGTTAATTCCTCTCAAGCACCCACAATCCTCTTTTTCCTCATATAAATGGAATCCTATAGTATGTTTTTTTGTTTGTTTGTTTTACTAATTATGTTACAAGAGTCATCCATGATATTAAGCTAGAAGTCTGACAATCTGTATGAACAGATCACAATTTGACTATTCTACTTTGATGAACATTTGGGCTGTTGCCAATTCAAATAATATAGTTTTGAACATATTTGGCTGTGTCACTTAGTGGATAAAGGCATGCATTTTTATATTTAGGAGTGATATTGTTGGGTCAAAGGATATTCAAATATTCAAATTTGAATACAAAATGCCAATTGGTTTTCTAAAGCAATTATATCAAATATACTCCAAATAGCAGCATGTGAGAGAACGTATCTGAGTACCACACTGAGTACCACATCTTTGCCAACACTGGATATTATCAGTTTCCTACAAAGTTTTAGCCATTCTAGTGGGACTGGAGTAGTAACTTATGACTGTAGTTTTCATTTCCCTGAACATGTTTACTATACTAGTAAGGTGGCTATCCTATTTTGTGAAAAATCTATCATTCAATTTTTCTATTCAGTTGTTTATCTTCATTTTAATCATATCTGGGGTTCTTCACAGATTCTATACATGAAAATTTTTTCATCTGTATTTACTACAAATATCTTTTTCTTCTTAGTGCTTACCTGTGGTGTTAAATATATGGTGACTTAAATACAGGACAACATGAGCCCAAACAGGGAAAGAGTATTAATGTGGTCACATGTCCTAGTATTGTCCAGGAAACAGTTAATTGACTAATTTACCATTGGATTATAATAAGTCAGGGAAGTAAATGATAAATTCAATAAAAATCATTAGAAAATAAAATAAGGCATAACTTACGAGTCAGTGGGTAAGAAAATGGAATGATAAAAATATTTGACTAAAAGAAAGCAAGAAAGGAATAGGAAAATTGGTAGGATGAAAGGAAACTTAAAGACAAATAAAGATTTTAAAAGATGAGGAAAGGTATTTTAGGAAAATGTGTACCAAGAGAGCTATGGTATAATATCAGGCAAGATACAGAGATGGGGACAAAAAGACTGATTCAACAGAGTAATAGATTAAAAGGATATGTTGCTGTTGAATTCTCCTCCCCTCCACAAAACAGCCCCATAGTATATATAACAAGTACCAGAACCTGGAGATGTGGGTAGACCACTAATTGCCCTAGAATATTTAAACATACTCATCTTAAAAACTCATATATTAAATTGGCAAAAATAAAGATGCAAATTTGAATAATAGAATTAATAAGGTCAACCTAATTCAGATGTATTAGAACATTAAACATAATAAAGACTAAAATTTCTCTTGAACCACATTTGGAACATTCACAAAAGTCAACCATGGACTAGTTCATAAAGGAATCTTCAATAATTTCAAAAGATCAATAACATGAAAATTTGTTTCTGTGCATCAGGCAATAAAATTAGAAATCAGTGCATCAGAATACCTTGAAAGATAACATATATCTGCATATTAAAATATATATCATTGAATAATCTTTGGACTAAGGAGTAATTTCTAAACTAAGTTACAAAATACTAAGAACATGAAGACAGTGCTAAATGTTGCATGTTAAAGTATATGAGGTAGAGCTAAAGCAGGTCTTATAGGGAAAATTCAGATAATATCTTTGATATTAGTGTAGGAAACACTTTCTAAACAAGCTCCTAACACATAAATTAAAATGTAAAAATGAAATTTGAATTTAACTCTAGTGAAACAAAAAATTTCTATTCCATGAAGAACACTGAAGATAAAATTAATAAATGGGCAATAGATGTAAGAAAATAGAGGCAATATATTAATATTCATAACATACAAGAAAGTTTTGATTGTCAAAAGGAAAAGCATACGGAATCCCAAAAGAAAAATAAGAAAGAATACTAATAGGCTAATTCACAGGTGAGGAATCTGAAACAGCTAAGAAGCATATGAGGAGGTAATTGAACACTTTAATAAAAAAATGTAAATAGACTTAAAAAATAATTAGATAACATGTTACATGCATCAGGTTGGCAACAACTAGAAAGATCAACAAGGACAAACATTGTTGGGGAGGGGAGAAAAAAGGAATCTGTCTGTCTTGCAAACAGGGATGGAGATGGCAATAGCAATTGGCCAGTGCTTACAGAACTTGAAGTACATTTCTCCCCTGACCCAGCAATCCTGAGAAATAAACCTCAGAAAGAGTCTCACTTACATAAGTGAAGATGCATATAAATATTGGTGACAGCACTGTGTGGGGACAAGCTGAGGGTCTGTTGCTAGGAGGATGGAAAAGCAAAATGTGGCAAAGGCACAGGAACTAAAGTACAGGTGACAATTAAAAAGTTAAGAAACAGAATAAAATATGTATTGTGGTTGTAGCTCAGCAGCAGAGCACTTGCCTAGCATGTGTGAGGCACTTGGTTCAATCCTCAGCACCACATAAAAATAAACAAATAAAATAAAAGCATTCTGTCCATTTACAACTACAAAAAAATTTTAAAAATTTTGTAAACTTAAAACACATAAATACATAAATAATACTAATACATAAAACAATACTATTTATTTTTTGGAGATCCTTGTTAGAAGAGAGATCATCATTAATATAGATATCTATGCTGTGAGAGGGGCAAGAATGAGGGTAAAAATCTGAGCTTAAGGGAAAAATTTAATTTACAAAAGCATACCAAAGGGTATGACAGACTAATGTTGGCCTAGCAGTCCAGAAAAACGCCAAACAAAACAAAATAAGAAGGTGGAATTGTAATCACAAAAGATAATACCTTTAAAAGCTTGAGTCTGAGTTGGTCCTTCTCAGTTTCTATTCATATGGTAGCATTACATGTGTTCTCTTGGGGTCCTTTGCTATTATCTCTCTTAAAATGATCCCACTGGTTCTGTGAGTTCTCTTGATTGTGAATGTAAACTGAATTCTTTTCCAGCTTTGGCTAAGGGTGGTCATGTAGGTCAACTGGGATTCTTTGCCTCTTCTAGAGTAGACCTTTCTCCACCCTCTTTCCCCACTTATCCAACTTCTGAAGATCATGGATACTCTACTATCCCACACTCTGGGGAATCAACATGGGGTTGGGGATGGGCTTGGGCACAAAATCAAGGGCCCATCACTTTCTCTTTACAACACTTCCAGGTTAGGTTATTTGGTGAGTGTGGTGTGGGATGAGGAACAAAGAACAATCCTTTCAACATCACAAATTGGATATGTTTAAAGGTCTTTCTCCTTGGAGGTCCTCGTCACAAAAATCAATCTATTGAAGCTATCAGAGAGAGTGAAGAAAATGAGAAAGGGAAAGGACACAGGGCAGTAGATGGAGAGGGGGAGCAGGACGAAAGTCAAGGGGATGATGATCAGGACTGTAGGACCCTGGGTGGATATGAGAGCACTTGACACCAAGTAAATGTCCAGAATGTATGTCTTGGTAGGGGCTGCTCTGACATAACTGTGCTCCTCTTCTACATCTGGATAATGGCTTTAAGAGAAGCCATCAACACAGCCCCATGAAGAAGCTCCTTCTATCTGAAGACAGATTCTACTGGAAAAGGACCTCTAGCTGCCATGCATACAAAGTCTTAAACTTGAAACTCACTGTGCAACGGAAGACGGAAGGAGACCCTCATGGGTTCACAAAATACATATATGATGGTGTGAGGGGGAAGGGAAGAAAAAAAAGAGAGAGAAAGATAAGTGTCACAGTAGAATGGGTAGAGAATAGTGATGGGAGGGTAAGGAAGGGGAGGGGGAATAGGGAGGGCAGCAGTATACAACTGACACTAGGATTGCTGTATGTATACACATGGATGTATAACCAGTGTGATCCTGCAATTTGTATACGTGGAAAAATGAGAATTCATACCCTATTTGAATCAAATGTATGATATGTCAAGATCACTGTATTGTCTTGAGCAACTAATTAAAAAAAAAAAAAAACTCACTGTGCAAATGACAATTTGATCCGTGCTTGGATTTCTATCCACTCTTCCTGTACAATCCTTCCACATTGTAGCAGCTCCTTTGAAAGTCTTTCTGCTTTTCTCAAATTCTCTGTAGCTTCTTTAAATCTGAACTGTGTTTAGGAAAGTTTCCTCTTGGTTCTAGATTCTGGGACCCCAAGTCTTGGAACTTCCTTGGCTCTTACCCTTCCCGAGTTATCTGTTAGCTTTTTATTTGACCTTGAGAATTATATACAAGTATTATATGAGCAGTATTTCTATGTGTAAAGATCAGAGACAAAAGGATACTTTTGAAGGGAGAGAAGGGCTTTCCCCAGGGTATAGAACAGTTCTATGGAACACTTGAAAACATCTGAATTGTCAGTAAAGGGAGGCACAATGGAGTCGGTGAGGATTTCTTTGGCTTTTTCTGCGTGTTGTTTTGCTTGCAGTGCATATCCTATGGACAGAGAAGAAGAAGTCTCAGTTTCTCTTATTCTCAGCTGGATATCAATACAGTTCTCTGTGGCTAGCAAATTTAACAGTCCCACCACATTGTCAAGTGGCACATGGAGATGTATTTGGGCAGCAGGGATATTGTCATGACTGTAGTAACCAAAGAATTGTTTTATATCAAGTACTCAAGAAAAAAATATTTCCCAAATGGCCTTTTTAGAAAGTAAGAAACTTGAACAAGCTGGAACTGAAAAACTTTGAAACCTCACCAATATCAGATGTAAAACATGTGACCAATAATTATAAAAAAAATGGTATACAAGGACTATCATATTCTGGGAAGGAAGTAAGTTATTCATGAATCTTAATCCTGACTTTGTGACAGTGACAGCAATCTTAATGAAATACAAAAAATCTGAATCTTCTGCTCACCTGTCTATAATCGTGATGTTAAAGTTATTTTAACAATACAAATATGATATCATCTTTAAAACTTACAAACACAATTGCAGTGAGGTCATGAACCACTGCCATAATCTCTTTCTGTGGGGTACTAGGCTAATATGAAACTAAATAGAATGATGAAAAATTACTACTGAGAACTGATTTCCCACAGGATTCCAGTGCTCTTCCACAGACTTATTAATCTGTGAGTTGGTGATGCAAAGTTCACCAGCTGGGATCCAGTGCTTTGCACTTCCCACATTCCCATCCTCCTCTCCTGCACTGATAACCCCTTTCACTGACACCCACACACTCCTGGGCCTATGTTCTGAATTACATGGAATTGAATCTCAAACCTCTGAAAAGTCTGTCAAAATATGAAGTTAATTCTGTTTTCACATCTATAAAGCAGAAACAATATACTTTCTAATGGAGAAAGTCAGGGCTATGCTTTTCATGTGAAATCTCAGAACTGTATGCACCTTATACTTTTTCAAAGCATATACTCAATTGCTTGCTAGAAATTTATTAGTGCCAATGATACATGTAATATATACCAAAAGACATTGCAGATTGCATTTCCAACTTAGGTCCCTAATTTTAAGAACATGAATTTGAACCTACTAGAGGCAGCATAGGTCTTGAGGTTCAAGAACATTAGCTCTGCAGTCAGACTACCCAGGAAGAATTCCCTGCTCCACCACTTACTAGGAAAATTTGTCCTCAGCTTCCCCAACTGCACAAAAAGGATAATAATAATAATACCACCTCATGGGACTGTGGTGAAGATGGAATAAGGTTATGTATGGAAAACAGCAAGGTGCCTGGCACTCAGTAAGACCTTACTAGATACTGGAGACTGCTTTTACTTTTAACTGAGGAAGAAAGATTCATGCAGAAAAGAAGCAGGCTGTAGAAGGAAAGCAAGATGGCAGGACAGTAGGACTGGCATGCAAAATCTTAGGTCAGAGTCTCAGATCAGCTACTTATTAATAGTGTGATTTAGAGCAAGCTGTTTCAACTCATATTTGTTGTTTCCCCAGAATCTAGAAAATGGTGAGAGGGGGAGGGCGTAGGTAAAGAGATGATCTATAAAGTTCCCTCCGGCTCCAATGGTCTTTGATCTAACAGGTAAGACCAGTCTATAAGCTTTGGCCAAAATTATTGGGTGATAATTCTATGCTTGGAATTGTGGCATTTTCAACTTCTATTGCTTTATTTCCTCCTGGAACCAACCCTGGGAAGTTAGTGTCATCATCATCCTTATCATAGCTTTTCAGTTGAAGAAGCTGAGTGCGGAGATGTAGTCTTAGACATCTTGTCCTAGGTTGCAGAGTCAGTAACTAGAAGACACCATATCCTGGCTATATGTTGTTTTTGCATTCCCTGCATCCCTTCTCTCTTCTTTTTCTTTTTGATATGTTTGGCCCCTGCACATCCTATCTGTGTGACCTAGCCAAAGCCAATTTCTTCCCAAGCATCCACAGAAGTGAAAAGTCAGATCTGGTCAATCAGACTATTCCTGGTCTGTGGTACACAACTCAAATTGATCTAATTAGGATGTCCCCCAAACCCTGGAGGGTTTTGATGGTGGGACATTCTGATTCTCCTGGAAATGCTTAGAAGGGAAAACTAAGGTTATTGGCAGATTTGCCACTAACATGTGGGCAAAGTTTGGCTAAGAATGGAGCCAATACCAAGAAAAACAGAGCCAACACAAATATACATTGGAGAAAAGAAAGGCTCTTCAACAAATGGTGATGGGAAAACTGGAAATCCATATGAAGCACAATGAAATTGAACCCCTATCTCTCCTCCTCCACAAAACTCAATTAAAAGTGGGTCAAAGACCTAGGCATTAGACCAGAGACCCTGTGCCTACAAGAAGAAAACATAGGCCCAACTCTCCATCATGTCAGCTTAGGAAATGACTTCCTTAACAAGACTTCTAAAGCACAAGAAATAAAATCGAGAATCAATAAATGGCATGGTATCAAACTAAAAAGCTTCTTCACAGCAAAAGAAACAATTAAGAATGTGAAGTGAGAGCCTACAGAATGGGAGAAAATCTTTGCCACCTGCATCTCAGATAGAGCATTAATCTCCAGAATATATAAATAACAAAAAACTTAACACTAAAAAACAAAACAAAACAAAATAGCTCAATCAATAAATGAGCAAAGGAACTGACCAGGCACTTCTTAGAAGAAGAAATACAGTCAACAAATATATGAAAAAATGTCCAACATCTCTAGCAATTAGAGAAATGCAAACTAAAATCACACTGAGATTCCATCTCACTCCAGTCAGATGGCAATTATCAAGAATATAAGTCACAAAAAATGTTGATGAATTTGTGGGGGAAAAGGCACATATACATTGCTGGTAAGACTGCAAATTGGTGCAACCACTCTGGAAAGCAGTCTGGAGATTCCTAAAAAAAAACTTAAAATGAAGCTACCATTTGAACCAGCTATCCAACTCCTCAGTTTATGCCTAAATGACTTAAAATAAGCATACTACAGTGACACAGCCACATCAATGTTTATAGCAGCTCAATTCACAATAGCTAAGCTATGGAACCAACCTAGGTGCCCTTCAACAGATAAATGGATAAAGAAATTTGTGGTATATGTACACAATGGAATATTACTCAGCCTTAAACATGAATGAAATTATGGCATTTGCTGGTAAATGGATGGAACTGGAGACTATCATGCTAAGTGAAATAAGCCAATCCCCCCAAAACTAAAGGCCAAATATCCTCTCTGATATGGGGGAAGAATACAAGTTCATTGAATTAGACAAAGGGGAATGAAGGGAAGACAGTGGAGATGGGAATAGGAAAGACAGGAGAATGAATCAGACATAACTTTCCTATGTCCATATATGAATACATGACCAGAGTAATTCCATATCATGTATAACCATAAGAATGGGATCCTAATTAGAATAAGTTATACACTATGTATGTAAACTATGTCGAAGTATACACTATGTCAAAGTTATACTCTATGTATGTATACTATGTCAGAGTATATTTTTTATAGGTGAAAAAGAACAAATAAAAATATTTTTAAAAAGCAAAGAAAACTAGAACCAATGCTGAGAAAAGAGAAATAGAAACCTGGCCACTTTGTTTGAACATCAGATATGCTAAGTCTAAAGGAAGCCTTACCCTTGGATTTTTAAGTTGTATAAGCCAATACATTTTAGTTATGCCAATTTGTTATCTATCTATCTATCTATTTATTTATTTATTGTTATTTAGAGTCAAGAGACTCTCCATCAAAAATGCAAATAGCCAGGTGCAGTGGCCCATATAATCCTAATGGCTTGGGAGGCTGAAGCAGGAGGATTGCAAGTTTTCAAAGTCAGTCTCAGCAACTAAGCAAAGTCCTAAAGCAACTCAGCAAGATTCTTTCTCTAAATAAAATATGAAAAAGGGCTGAGGATGTGGTTCACTGGTTAAATACCTCTGGGTTCAATCCCTGGTACCAACAAAACAAAAAAAAAATGTGAATGAATTCCCTTATTCCTTGCCTTGTGTTTTGTTTTATTTTTCCTGCAATACCTTCTGACCTAATAGATTGTCTCCTAAGAACCCTAATCTTTATATATATATAAATATATATTTTATATATATATTTATATATTTAAAAAATATATATATATATATATATATATATATTTTAAACTGTAGATGGATACAATACCTCTCTTTTACTTATTTATTTTTATGTGGTGCCAAGGATCGAACCCAGTGCCTCACACATGCCAGATGCATGTGCTACCACTGAACCACAACACCAGTCCCGAACCCTAATCTTAAGATCATGAAAAAACAAAACCCAAAGATTACAGTTTTCCTTTCCTTTTCCCTTTGATTATTATTATGTTATATGCCTTATTAATTCAAAAGGAAATGGCTTCTCAATATTTGAGGAGAATATCCAAAACCTAGTCCTTCTAGTTAAGTGGGAATCAGATTTGGGGAGCATAGCAGTAACCAACTAACTTAGGTCCTCCTCCACTTGAGATGAGCTCACCTTTCATCTGGAGGTACCCTTGAGCCAGATTGACATGTGCCTCTGCTATTTTCCAATGGGAGTTGCCGTAACAAATTCTTGCCAATGCTACATAACGCACAAGCTCCTTGACAGCCTGTTTATACTGTTAGGAAAAGAAATGAGCTTATTAGTTAGATGGCTTAAAACTCAAGAGTTACAAAGTATAACATCTACTTACACTCTTATCCATGCAACATTTATTGATTGTCTAATATGTTCTCAACATGGCTCTAGGCACTTGGAATACATCACAAAAAAAGATTCATTTTACATAGTAAGGTGCTCATATGGTCAGGTGAAATAAATAGTAAACATAAGAAATGAATACAACTTATAGTACATTTAAAAGTGAAAAATGCAATGGAATAAAGAAAAAAATTTAAAAGTAGAACAGACATGTAATCATCCCCTAGGTTTTCCAACTGTCCCTCCATTAACGGCTCCTGCATATTCAGGTACAAGTGGGCAATTGGTAGTGGTTTTCAAATAACACATTTTCAGTCTTGATTTGAAATCTTCCTTCACAGCCTTTGTCAGTAGCACAGCAAATAAAATCAGCAGGACTGGCAAGCAGACTTTATTAAAGCAGTGGGAAGCACATTTTCAATCAGAGCTAGGACAAAAAGAATAAGAACCGTGGATTCCCAGTTTCAAGTCAGCCCTGAGGCGCTATATATTCAAAGCAAGGCTGATAATTTTAAAACACAGTTTTGAAATTCTTTGACATTCTTTCCATCCAGAGATGAGTGGGGATGTCTGTCCCCTTCACTTTGGATCTTAACTTTGAGACTATTTGATTCATTTTACGTGGTAGAGTGCTCATATGGTCAGGTGAAATAATTAGTAAACATAAGAAATGAATTCAACTTCTAGTACATTTAAAAGTAAAAAATGTAATGGGATAAAGAAAAAAAATTAAAAAGTAGAACAGACATGTAATCATCCCCTAGGTTTTCCAATTGTACCTCCATTAACAGCTCCTGCTGTTGTGGAGAAAATGACGTGGTGCCATTTTTCAGGCCCAAGTCTTAAGGAACTAATGGCTTCCAATTCTCTTTCTTCTTGGGTGTCACTCCTGGAACCTGAACATGGGCTAAATTATGTCCCTTCCAAATTTATATATTGAAGTTTCAATGTCCTGTACCTCAGAATGCAACCATATTTGGAGATAAGGCCTTTAAAGAGGTGATAAAGTTAAAATGAGGCCATTAAGAAGGTCCTAATCCAATATGACTGATGTCCTTACATAAGAAGAGAAAGAGAAACCAGGGATGCATGTGCACAGAAAAAAAGACCTTGTGAGGACACAGAGCAGCCATTTGGAAGCCAAGGAGAATAGCGTCAGAATGAAATCAATCTTATCAACCCCTTCATGGACTTCCAACCTTCAGAACTGCAAGAAAATACACTTCTGCTGTTTAAGACCCACAGCCTGTGGTACTTTTTCATGGCAGCCCTAAAGTAAAGTAATACAGAACCCACCCACCTTACCATGAGGAAGACTAAGTGGTTCCGTGGAAAGGCTTGAACTGCTAATACCAACTAATCCACTCAATGCTCTGTCAACCATATGAGTGAGCCATCTTGACAGTAGAGTCTCTATGCCCACCTAGGCCAGCAGATACTACATGAAGCACAGCTGACCAGACTCCACTGGGCTATGCACAAATTGCAGGCTCATGAGTAAAATGAATGATTTGTTTCACTCACTAAGTTTTAGGGTGTTCAGTAGCAACAGATTAGCAAGAATAGCAAGAGAAGAGATGGGAGGTAAGACACCTAATAAAAACCAGCTGAAGTGGGCAAAGAGGAAGAAAAATAGGAATGAGAACAGAGTTGTGGAGAAGGTCTAGAAGATCCAGTGTGCATGTTGGGCAATGCCAACTAGAAACACTTTAACCCTGAAACAATATTTTTTTTTTCTTGACAAAAACACACATCCAGTTAACCACAGGAGAGTCACTTCTGTGACCCAATAGGAGGAAGGTGAGGGAGGATGCTTACCCCATAGCATTGAAAGAAGGTGGGGCTGTGGCCGTTTTCTACAGTATCATATTTCTTATTACAAAAGTAGTGCATGCTTGTCAAAATGCAAAAGAGCAAAAAGGTGAAAACTAAACATCGTCTGCAAGCTCACCTTCTGGAGATAATGAGGTAACTAAATATCCCTTTATCATTAATTTCATGAATCTATCTACATACTTTTTCTTTTTCAAAACAGACTCATAAGCTGTAGGTTTGCAACCTGTTCTTCTAAATTTATGAACATCCCCCATGTCATCTTCTATGATAAAAGTTTTAATGGCTGCACAGCATTTTATTGCTTAGACAAAACATAATTGAGTTACTCAATCCACTGTTACTGGATATTTAGTTTTTACTTAATGTTTTACTCTTTGATTAGCTTGTATGGATATAAGGAACAAGGAAGCCCAAGATGAACCTAAAAAATCTTACTGTGTCATAACTTAAGAATGTACTCAAAGAGTGAGTGGTAAATCAGGGACTTAGCCAGCTTGAAGGGGCTCCCACTGGAAATATTAGACAATTCAAGCTTTGATAAAAATGATGGGTTGTAAAACACAATTTTCTGAACTTGTATTGATATAATAAATGAACAGCAAATGAAATGTGAAGAAGAGAAAGCTCTTATATGGAATGCAAACAAATAAATGCTGAAAGAATACCAAAGTCAGAGATTTGCTATTTGACAAATCTCATAATAATGATGGATTCAGGTGAGAATCATCAGTGGATGCTAAAACTAAGGGGTGAAGTTTTAAGTATATACACAGTCTTGATGCATCTCCCCACAAAATACTTACTTACAAAGGGAAAAATAGTAATTCTACAATGTACAAGCTTGTCAGACAGTACCTTAACCCAGTGTTCAAGGTTAGCATCACAGTAATGAGACCAATAGACCTATGTACCTTCTCCTATGATGCACCCAGAAGGCTCTAGAGTCGTGCTTGTGCTACTCCTGCCTCAAATGCATAATCTGAGTTGAATCACAAGGAAAGATAACACAAATTCAAATGGAGAGATGGTATACAAAATAGTTGAAATGTGCTTTTTGAAAGCACTGAGATCATGAAAGACAAATATGGGTTCACTGTTGCAGATTAAAGGCAACTAAAGAGACATGATATCTATATTCAACATGAAATCATGGATTGGACTATGGATCTGATTTTTTCCCCCAAATGACTTTTTCATGGAGAAATATGGATATGGCTTATAGACTAGGTAATAGCATTATACTAATAATAATTTCTTAATTTTAATCCTTATTCTTAAGGAATAGACTGAAGTATTTAGAGGTAAAGGATAATAATATCTGTAACCTACTCTCAGACAAAACATCCGAGGAGTGAAAGAGAGAGAGAGAGATAAAGAGAGAAAGAATAAAGGTGAATAATAAAGTGGGCTGGGGGTGTGGCTTAGTGGCAGAGTGGGCTTAACAAGCATGGGGTCCTGGATTTTATCCCACCTGAAAAAACAATAACAACAACAACACAAACAAAAAAAAAAAAGAAAAGAATAACAAACAAACAAACAAACAAAAAAAACCCCAATAAGCCCTAAAAAAAGCATAAAGAAAATGTTAACAACTGGTGAAAACTAACCTAACCTAACTCAAAAAGTATTATAAAATAAAGTTAATGGATATTTTTTCCAAAATTGATATTTTTAAAATTTTTTTTAGTTGTAGATGGACACAATATCTTTATTTTTATTTATTTATTTTTATGTGCTGCTGAGGATCGAACCCAGGGCCTCACACGTACAAGACAAGTGCTCTACCACTGAGCTACAACCCCAGCCCCCAAAATGGATATTTTTGAAAAATCTTTTTGTAGTTGTAGATAGACAGCATATCTTCTTTGTATTTGTTTATTTTTATGTGATGCTAAGGATGCTTATACATGCTAGGCAAGCACTCTGCCACTGAGCTATAGCCCCAATCCCCAAAATGAATATTTTTAAAAGTAAAGAATACCATGTGGATCCCCATTGATTCTTTCAGGATCTTCCAGGGCACAAAGCACTCAATCCTCAAGGCCCTAAGTGAACTGATGGTTTTTCTAACCACACTGCATTACAGCCCAATACCTCCACTCCTAACACTTGTGCCTACCTTGCAGATTTTACCTGTGCTCTTTCCTATCCCTAAACTCATTTCTTCCATGCTGGTTCTTCTGTTTCTCAGTTCTCAGCTCATTTGTTACCTCCTCACAGAGGCCCTCCCTGACCACAGTGGGCCCACTATCTGGTTTACTGACAATGTCAATTGCCCTGTAGCTCCATGAGGGTATGTACTTTGTCCTATTCACTTTGGTGTCCCAAGAACCAGAGATCACAGAAATGTTTTAGTACCATCTGGACACATAAAAGAGAAGATAGTTCTTTATATATGCTAAATGCCTTTGGGCATTAGGATTAATTCTCTTGTAGAACTTTGGTTGAGGAAAACTACTGACCAAAATCCTACCTACCATAGGGCCTGGCACATGGTAGGTACCAAATAAACATCAGGTATACAATGAATAAGCACAGACTCAAAACCAATTCATGACCTCTTGCTTTAATCTTGCTCTTCTACTATATTCACTTTATGGGTGAAAGGCACAGGCAAAGCCTCCAATCATCTGAGCAAACTGAGACCTAACTTAGGGTCTTCCATATCCCATCTGCCTGGCTCTCCTTCTCCTGTGTTCCCTTGATCATCCAGTCCCACCAATTTTCGATTCTACATTCCCTTCAAAAGGTCTCAGCACCTCTGCTGTCTCTGTCCCCCTTAGTTCAGGCCCTCATAATCCCTTGCCAGGATAATGACATACATTCTCCTCTTCTTCCAATTTCATTCTTTTCTCATACATCCTCTGAAAGTCTGCAGAAACGATCATTCTTAAACTCAAACCTGCTCATAGCTTTCTCCTGTTTAGAATCCTAGAAAATTCCTCAAATAGCTTTATGAGAAATCAAAACTCTTTTTCTGGGCACAGAGTGTCTTCCAGGCCCAGATCCTACCCATAATCCAGCTTCATGTCCCTATGTCACGAGAACCTTTATCCTAGACAGCTTCTTGTAGTTCCCCAGTTGGACTGTGCCCCCTAAGGTCCACAGCTTTTCAGCATCTATTACTTTTTTCCAGAACACTTTTGTCCTCTGTGTCACCTGGCCAACTCCTAAGCACAATAACTAGTGCCGACCAAGCAACTTCTATCCTAAAAGTGTGCTTTATTTGCTATCCCTGCACCCACTCCAGGCTTACTGCCTGCCCCATTCTGTTTTTGCATGTATGTCTTTCGCAGTTTGTGTCTCTCTCAGAACTTATCACACTGACTACCATTATCAACAGTGATATATCCCTCTGGGCTCTTGGCTGTGCTTTCCCCTCTGGGCCTTTGGCACCTTCATGGCACCTGGCACATATTAGGTATATAATGGGCATTTGTGAAATACATGAATGTGAAATAAATGAATGGCCTGGATGAGTAAATGAATAAAATTTCTGAAGGTGGGGAGGGAATCAAAAAACTTCTGAGGGGAAGATGGGAAAGAATTGTGCACAGACCAAGAAGATTAAAGAAAAGGAATTCTAAACTCTAGAAGCTTCATCTGCGTTGTGTTGCATTACCAGACATGTGGTAAAAGCTCAAAACGTATTTATCCCTGACCACACCAACTGCTGGGCTTGGAGCCCTAAGGGCCTATAGTCACTCATGCTACAGTAAAGGCACTCACACTCCTGAGATTAGGAACGTAATCTAAAGTACTCTACTTCTTTTGGTCATGCATGATAGCCCAATTTCCAGAGTACAGGAAAGGAAGTAAAACGTTCCTTACATCGTGACTGCTGGAAAAGGACTTTGCTTTCTCTTCACAGAGGTGGAGTTTCTCTCGTGGTGGCTGGAACAGCACTGTCTGTGGCAGCTTGTTTTGGATCTTCGTTTTAGGAGTGATGCTGACAGCAGCAACAACTTCATCTAGATGGTTGGTTAAGTGGGATTCCTGTGATTCTTGCATATTTTTTGATACATTGTCCTCTAAATTTAAATAAAAAAGAAAGGGGTTAAAGGATAATTTCCACAGTTACTTTTTAGAAATATATATTTTTCCCTAGAAATTGAGGTTAAAATCTAAAAATTTCATCATTATACCTATGACTGGCTTGAAATTAGTAACATAATAACCCAAAAGATCATCAGTAAAATTAGCTGAGCCTCAACAGCTCTCAGTGGGTTCATATTGGATCAACTGAACTGCAACTGAACTTGAGGCAGAAAATAAATGACTGTTGTTGAACCTTCAACTTCTGGCCAAAAAGGAGTAATATCCTTACTGCTTAAAATGGCCAGTCAACCAGTAAACAAAACAAATCAACAACCCACAGACAGATAAGCTATGAAACAATGGTTTCAAGAAACAGGACTCAGGCAATAAGACAGTGTTCCTGGTGGATGGAAAAAATAAAGTTCAACCCAAGATCATCCCAGTTCATTGCTTTCAGAGAGTATCAAGACGCTGTGCACCTAGAAGTGACCAGGTGAACTATGTAAATTGAGGATATTAAGCTGAGCCTCTTGGTGACTAAGATGGCAGATTACTGTAGAAGACTGCCCAGAGAGAGGACTCTGGAGGTAAGCAGAGGGACCCCTCAAGTATGGAGAAAGATACTGATCAGCATCTACTGAGCAACTACTCTGGAGTCTGGAGAAAAGAATTCTCCAATAGGATTAAAAAGAACAATGCCTAGCACTCACACAGGGCTGGCAGTGCTTATTCCTACAAATCTAGAATAGAAAAACAACTCATGAGGCATTGGGCAAAGTACTTTGAAGTTTAATCTCCACATTGGGGAATAATTAGCCCTACACTGAGCACTATTCAGACACATCTAACAAATCATAAAAGAGGCAGGAAAATAAGGCCCTTTATAAAGAGAATAATCATTTAATTATATTTATTTATTTATTTATTTTTAAATTAATCTTTGTTTTATTTATATTTGACAGTGGAATGCATTATAATTCTTATTACACATGTAGAACACAATTTTTCATATCTACGGTTGTATACACAGTATATTCACACCAATTTGTGTCTTTATACCAGTACTTTGGATAATAATGATCATCACATTCCACCATCATTAATAACCTCATGCCCTCTCCCTTCCCCTCCAACCCTCTGCCCTATCTAGAGTTTGTCTATTCCTCCCATGTTCCCACTCCCGATCCCACTATGAATCAGCCTCCTTATATCAAAGAAAACATTTGGCATTTGGTTTTTTGGGATTGGCTAACTTCACTTAGCATTATCTTCTCTAACTCCATCTATTTACCTGCAAATGCCATGATTTTATTCTCTTTTATTGCTGAGTAATATTCCATTGGGTATATATGCCATATATTTTTATCCATTCATCTATTGAAGGGCATCTAGGTTGGTTCCACAGATTAGCTATTGTGAATTGTGCTGCTATAAACATTGATGTGGCTGTAAAGTTGCAGTGGAAACTCTACTACCTAGAGATGTACAGAACATACAATAATGGTTTTTCTGTTTGTCTAAAATTGCCAATCATCAAAAAGAATACACTGTTTAACCAGAACAGTTCAGGAAAAAAAAAATCAACTGTGATTAATTTTGTCTTTGATTTCCTGTGCTTTACATATTGTTGGTACCCATCCTTTGATTTTCCTCATTTCTTTTTTTAGATTTTAAAACACAGCATTTTATTCATAGGAAATTTAATTTCAACATTTATTTTTAAAAGCATTTATTTTAACATTACTTCAAAAACAAAAATTAAAATTTTAGATGAGAAAGAGAAAAAAAAGAGAGAATAATCAATTAATCAAAACTGACCCCAAATTAGCACAGATGCTGAGTTAGAAAAAAAATACATTAAAACAATTATAATAATTGTATTCCATCAGTTTAAAAGGGTAAATAGAGCTGGGCATGGTGGTGCACACCTGTAATCCTAGTGGCTTGGGAGGCTGAGGCAGGAGGATTGCAAATTCAAAGGCAGCCTCAGCAACTTAGCAAGGTCCTAAGCAATTTGGTGAGACCCTATCTCTAAATAAAATATAAAAAAGGGCTGGGGATGTGGCTCAGTGGTTAAGTGACCCTGCATTCAATCCCCGGTATCAAAAAAGAAAAAAAAGGTAAATAGAGACATGGAAGATATATATATATATATGACCCAAATGAACAGGAGATATGAAAATTATAATGAGATGAAAAATACAGTAGGATCAAAAGCAAATTCGATATTACAGATGAAAGGTGAGCAGATTTGCAATAGAAATAATCAAAATGGAAGTTAAATCACCAAGCTATGAAGCAACTTCAAGTTACTCAATATAAATGAGATTTAAGTCTCTAAAGGCAAGAGGATTGAAGCAGGGTGGGGTGGGGCAGAAACAATATGGGGAAAACTAATGGTCAAAATTTTTCCAAATTTGAGAAAAGTATAAAGCTAGACATCCTGGAAGCTCAACAAGCAATAAACACAAGTAACGTGAAGAAACCACACCAAGGACCTAGTGACAAAATTGCTCAAAAACATGAGAAAGAGAAAAGTTTAAAAGTAATCAAAAGTGTGTGGGGGGAGAAAACATTATGTACTTTAAAAGATAAAGATGAGATCAGATTTCTTGGAGGAAAAAGGATATCAGGAAAGAGTAAAGCAACATTTTTAAGGAAAGGAAAGGGGGAAAAAGCTGTAAATCTCAAATTTTGTACCAGTAAAACTTTCTTCAAAAATAAAACCTGCAACAGTTAATCACCAGCAAACTTTCACTGCTATGTTCTCAAGGGAATGTTAAAGGAAGTCTTTCAGAAGGAAGGAAAACAAAAGCAAATGGAAATCTAGATCTGAAAGGCAGGGATGAGATTGTGAATTGTGAAGATGTACATGGGTATAATGTTACTTGAAGATAGAGACAAGTTAAAAACATATAGTACAAAGCTATGGCAACCATTAAAATAACAAAAGAAAGATTTTCAAATTATTGAGTTAACAAGAGAGACTAGATGGAGTTAGAAAAATTATCCAACAGAAAAAGGGGAAAAGATGAACAAAGTACAGATGGGACAGAGAGAAAATAGCAAGGAGATAGAACTAAATCTAACTCATTACATTTTAGTGGTCTCAAAACCCCAATTAAGAGACAGAGATCATCATAATGAATAAAAAGTCAAAACTCAACTACATGTAGTAGCTCACAAGCAATTCACTTTAAATATTGACAAAGAGATTAAATGTGGAAGGATGGAAAATTCAAAAATTAATCAAAAACAAACTTGAAGTAACTATATTAATATCAAAGTAGATTTTGCAGCAAAGAATATTACCAAGGATAAAGAAAATAATTTCATAATGATAAAGGGGTCAATTCATCAGGAGGACATAATCACCCAAATGTTTATATATACAATAGCAGCTTCAAAATATATGCCCCCAAATGGATGGGGTTGTAAGGAGAAATCAATAAATCCTCAATTATAGTCAGGTGATTAATTATTTCTGTCAATAATTGATATACCAAGGAGGTAGAAAATCACTAAGGATATAGAAGATTGCACTATATCATCAAGCAACTTGATTTGGCATTTATTACAACATTCTACCCAAAAAAGAATACATATATTTTTCAAGTGTACATGGACATTGACTAAAACAGATTTTATTTGGGGTCATAAAACAAGTTTCAATACAGTTATAAGGAGTGAAGTAATACAAAGCATATTCTTCATTGACCACAATGGATTAAATCATAAATCAATAATAGAAAGAGATCATTTGTTCAAATATTTAGAAACTAAGCAACACATTTCTAAATACACCCTGGGTCAAAGAAATAAAAAAGGAAATTTGAATTCATACCCCATTTGAAACAAATGTATGATATATGATATGTCAAGATCAATGTAATGTTTTGAGCAACTAATAAATTTCTGATGTTAAAAAAAAAAAGAATGGGAAGTTATACTCCATGTATGTATGATATATCAAAATACATTCTGCTGTTATGTATAACTTAAAATAACAAATAAAATTTTTTTAAAAGACCAAAAAAAGGAAATTTGAAAGTAGTTTGAATTGAATTAATATAAAAGCACAACATATAAAAAATTAAAAATGACATAAAAGCAGTCCTTATGAGGAAATTTATAGCATTAAATACCTATATTAGAAAAGTAGAAGGGTCTTAAATTAACCACCTTCATTAACCTTCATAAACATGAAGAGTAAATTAAACTAAACATAAACAGATGAAAAAAATAATAATAAATAATAATGCTAAACTCATAATTCAATGAAATAAAAATAGAAAAATAGATAAGTCAATGAAACCAAAGGCTGGTTCTTTAAGATCAGTAACATGACCTCTAATCAGGCTAGTCAGGAAAAGGGAGAGAAGACACAAATCATCATTAGCAGTATTGAGAATGCAGACATCAATAAAGATTCTACAAATACTAAAAGGTTAACAATAGAACAATTTGAGTACCTTTATGTCAACAAATTCAACAACAATGGACAAATGCCTTTAGAGTCACAACTACTAAAGCTTACTCAAGAGCAGCAAAGAAATTTCACTGGAGAAAAATAGCCTAATATCTATTAAAGAAACTAAATTTATATTTTAAAAGCCTAAAAGAGAAAACTCCAGACCTAGATGGCTTCATTAGGGAATTGTACCATATATTTATGGAAGCTAGAATATGAATTCCACACCACATCTTCCAGAAAATTGAAGAAGAGAGAATACTTCCTGACTCTTTCTGTGAGACTTTGATAAGAAAATAAGACAAACATGTTACAAGAAAATATGCCTCAGAAACACAGATTAAAAAAAAATTCACAAAAAAGTTAGCAAATTAGACCCAGCAATATATAAAAGGGAATACATCATGGGTCAAGTGATTTATCTCAGCAATGCAAGACTGGCTGAACATTTAAAAATCAGGTAATGTGATTCACTATATTAATTTTAAAAAGAAAAACTATATGATTATCTCAATCAACACAGAAAAGGTACTTGACAAAAATCTAATAAAAAAATTCTTAGCAAAATTGGAATGGAATTGTACTTCTTCAACCAGATAAAAGGCATCTATGAACAGCCTACAACTAAAATCAGACTCAAAGGTCAAAGACTGAATGCTTTACCTCCAAGATCAGAAACAAGACAAGGAGGTTCACTTTCAATACTTTGACATTGTACTGGAGCTTCTAGCCAGTGTAGTCAATGAGGAAGAAGATAGAGGAGGAGGAGGAGGGGGAGAGGGAAGGAGAGGGGGAGGGGAGGGGAGAGGAGATGGAGGAGGAAAGTGGGGGGGAGGGGGGAGGTGAAGAAAAAGATTTCCAGATTAGATGAAGTAAAACAAAGATTACTATGTTGAGAATCTGATAGAACATGCAAAAAAGTCTACAAATAAGAACTAGTAAGTGAGTTTAGCAAAGTTATATAATACAATCATTATATAAAATAATATTTCTAAGTCAAAGGGAGATACATAAAATAAAGGGACCAAAGGGAGGGAAGAGGAGAGGGAAAGCTGGGGAATGATATGGTCAAATTATATTGTTGTATCATGTACATGTACGAATATGTAACAATGAATTCCACCATTATGTATAATCATAATGCACCAATAAAAATATGGAAAAATAAAATATTCCTTTATATATCAGCAATTAACAATCAAATTGAAATTAAACTACAATATTACATGCATTAGCATAAAATAGGAAATAAGAATAAAGCTTCCAAAAGATGAATAAGAGCTGAACAAAAATTAAAACTCCACAACACTAGTAAGAGAAACTTAAAAGAGAGAGAGAGAGAGAGAGAGAGAGAGAGAAAGTAAGTAAGGCCTAAACAACTGGAAACACACATCATGTTCCTGGGTTAGATAGAGGACTCAACATTAAAATGTTAATTTTCCCCAAATTGATCTACACCTTTAAAGCCATCCTAATTTAAATATCTGCATGGGTTTGGGTTTTGGTAGGAACTGACAAAATTTCTAAAGTTCATATGAAAACACAAAGGATCTACAAACCAAAATGACTTTGTAGAGTAGAACAGAGTTGAAGAATTAACATAACTTTTCCTTAAGAGATATTATAAAGCTGCGGTAGGCAAGGCACTTGGAATTACTGTTAAGATAAACAAATAGACCAATTGAACAGAATACAGTCCCAAACGGACCCACATAAACAAACAACAGATTATTAATAGAGCAGCAAAGAAATTTCACTGGAGAAAAAAACAGCCTGTTCAACAAATATGCTGGAACAACTGGAAATTCACATGTAAACAAAAAATAAAAACATAACCCCTTTGATCCAAACCTCACGCTATATACAAGAATTGACTCAAAATGGGACATAGGGCTAACTTTAAAACCAAAAACTATAAAAACATCTAGAGGAAAACCCTATGACTCCAAGTTAGACAAAGCTTTCCTAGATATGACATTCTTTCTCTTTATGTAACAGCCAACCTAATGGCTGTGAAGTGATATCTCATGGAGGCTTTCATTCACATTTCTCTAATGATTACAGGTGTTGAACATCTTTTCAAGTGTTTATTGCCATGTATGTCTATTCAAATCCTTTTCCCATTTTTAAATTGAGTTTTTTTAATTTAATTTTGCTTTGTAAGAGTTCTTTAGATATCCTAGATCTTAACCCCTCATCAGATATTATTTGCATATATTTTCTCCTATTTGATAGGTTCCTTTTCCCCTATGTTGATAGCATCCTTTGATACACAAAAGTTTAAAATTTTGATGTAGTTCAACTTATCTATTTTTTTTTCTTTTGTTGTCTGTGCTTTTGATGTCATTTCATTCCAAGGTATTTACATGAGAGAAATGAAAGCTGATGTTCACATAAAGACTTGTATGTAAATGTTCATAGCAGTTTTATTTTTAATAGCCAAAAAACTAGAATCAGCTCAACTGTCTATCAGTAGGTAAATGGATGAGCAAACCGTGATGTAGCTATATAATGAAATACTACTCAGCATTAAAAAGGATTGACTATGCTACCACATGAATAAATCTCTTAATAGCTATGTCAAGGGAAGAAACTCGGATGAAAGAGAATACATATGTGTGATTCTATTTATATAAATTTTGAGAAAATTTAAAGCAATGGATAGTGATTAAAAGCCAATCAGTGATGTCCTTGAACTAGGAAAGGGGGTGGTGGTGTGAAGGGGAGTGAAGAGAGGAGGGGAAATGTGGGAAGGGAGAAAGAAGGAACATCACTCCTAGTGATGATGAATATGTTCTCAAGATAGTTTCATGGGTGTACACATATGTCAAAACTTATCAAATTGTATACATTTATTTGCCAAATAATAAAGCTGTTAAAAATATGCATAGGTCAGAGATGCCTTCTCATTCCCCCTCTCCTGCCCAGATATGTCAAACTCCAATTCTACTATTTACCACAGAAAACATTTTGAAATTCTATGCTTTTATCATTTCCTTATTTATTAACAACTAAAAGCAATATACCGGGCTAAAACACTATATGGAAAACAGTAATCCCAAGAAATGTGAGATCCAGCAGGCAAATAGATTAGGTACACATGAGCATGATACTAGCTGGTACAGACATTGGAAGAGGCATTAGTGGTTAAGACTTCAGAAACAGGAATCATTGCTGCTGTGATGGTTCGTCTTGTTTGAAAAGATTTCAGAGCAAAGATAGAGAAGAAAAATCATCCCAAGTAAAGTGAATAATTTGTAAGAGTTTGAAAGTGTTAAAGTGAAATCAATATATGACTAACTGCTGGTAAACTATAAGGTGGGGCATGGGAAAGAACATCATTTGCCACAGCACAGGAGAGCCACAAGATATTTCACAAAGAGAGGTCATTGACAAAGGGGATCTAATGAGTTGGTAAACCCAAATATTGGCTCCACAAAAGGAGGATTTCATGATCAAATAAATGGGTACCAACAATTTCTTTATCTTCTCAAAACTTTTACTATGGTACAATGACAAGTATCCTAGAGAAAAGATATAGAAGCATTTTCCAAACTTTTGACCATGAAAATCATCTTTTTTCTGAAGTATTGATTAAATTTTATGGAATTATCATTTTTTTGAACATTGTTTGGGAACCCTTAAGATAAGGGAAAAGTGGAAATTGTGATTTCAGGCTAAGAAGGCATTGACTTCAGGCCAACCATTTGATTGAATTTAATGGGCAGGAAGGGGTGAGCAACTGAAAGTTTTCCCCAGGAAAAGGAAATGAAAATGTTCCATGACATTGATCTGTAAATACTGGAGAAATATAAAAATCAAACTATGAGATAATATAATATAATATAATATAATATAATAATCAAACACTGATTTTCAATATTCTAGTACCATCCTGATGACTTTTTCTGTGTCTGTAGTCTGCCTGCACTTATTATTGTTAACTTTTCTTTCAATCCAGATACTTTATTAAAAATGTAAATGCTTACTTCAGACTCATCCTAACAATGAATGAATGGTATTATGGGTTTGATATGCTAGCTACATTTTCCCCTAATCCACATTAAAATACAAACATAGTATTAATATTTTAAAAAGTATGTCTGTGTTCTACCTAACATCACAATTGTAATCATTGTAGACCTTGGGAAATTATAAATCTGAGCAATGTTGCATAACCATTTTTAACCGTGACCTATCAACCAGGATTTCATCAAGTTTTATTTTCTGTAATTTATATGCTGATTACAAGGCATTGTCCTTAATAATAAATTTATAATATTTCATATGTGTCTGAAAGTTCTCCCAAGAAATTATCATACATCTTCAATAAATGTATATATGGTGGAATGGTCTTTCCCTGACTTCCAGTTGAATATTACTGTAATTATACAGAATGAAATTAGTTCCACAGCAGCAGCAGGAAAAGAAGAGAGAGAAGTGATGAGGGGAATTACTGAAAGGAATAATCATAACTTGAGAATGGATCATAGCTTGGATGTTTGAGAATTGCTTGGATGTATAACTTAAAGGAGGATAGTCAAGAATAACCATGACATTTTCATTTTGTGTCTTGAAAACAGGGGGTGGTAGACTATGGCCCTGGGCCAAATTTGGCCCAGTTGAATAACCATGACATTTTCATTTTGTGTCTTGAAAACAGGGGTTGGTAGACTATGGCCCTGGGCCAAATTTGGCCCAGTTTTCATAAATAAAGTTTTATTGGAACGTAGCCACATTAGTTTCCTTACATATTGTTTATGGCTGCTTTTGCACTATAATAGCAGAGGTGAGTAGTGACTGAAACCCTCTGGCCATTGAAACCTAAAATACTCACTGTCTCGTCCTTTACAGAAAAAAAAGTTCACAATCCCTAAAAACCCTGATTCCACAAAGAAAAGTAGTAACATAAAGGAGGGTGGTCATTTGGATAAGACAACCAACTAATTTTCAACCAGACTGAAGTTGAGGTTGTAGGAGAAAACTTACATGAAAATATCAAACTTGGAAGTTAAAACACATCACTAGTTATGAATGACATTTTTTAAAGACAACAATTTTATTTTCCTTTTTAAAAATGAATAACTTATTCCATGCTTTCTTCCAAATGAGATTTGAGATTAGATAGAGATAAATGTTGAAACAGACTGGATATCTGAAGGATAAATGTTGAAACAGACTCCTTCAGAATAATGAACAGAGCTGTTCATTTGCATCAGAAAAGATGTCCACTAACAAAAAAGTAGAACATTTTCTATCCCCTATAAAGAAATACAGAATGAAAAATAAAACAGAGAGGAAGGAAGCAGCCAAAGGTCAAACTGTGAGAAAGCCACTGAGGCTGATGTAAGATCCAGGCAACTCTCTCATTGCTGGGTAGCCTTTGAAAATGTGAAAGACTAATCCTTTAGGGTTACCATCTAAGATTTGCCTAAACCTCACCGTTTAGAGATTCAGTGCTATTTCAGATCCCCAGAAGTTGGTTGACTTGAAAAAATATTTTCTTGCCTTATGCTTCTTCATCTACTCAACCCAGTGGCTGATAGGTCGATGACATTTTCATAGGTGTCATGATCTATGGTCACAGCAAGAGACCTGGATGAAGAATCTGAGATTCATTAATCTGTGTTGCCCAGATATCTATACTATTTGGGCAATACTAACAACTGATATTTACGCAACATACTATTCTTTCCATGTTTTATCTCATGTGGCCCGTACTTATTACATAACCATGTGAGGTACAGGGGGAGGCATTCCTACCCCTATAATATAAATGTGGACAATGAAGCTGAGAGAAGCTAAATTACTTACACAACATCACAGGATCATAACTATGAGTCTGTTCTTTTAATAAGTTAGTGATTTTCTACTACAGAAAAGAAAATGCTGTTACTTTGGGAACATAAATTTGCATTTTAAAAGTGACCATTTATTTTTATAAACAGGAAATGTAACATCTTCAGCTGAAATAACCACATTTCCTTATTTTCTATTGAGAGAGTCATAAAAGAATATTTAAAATGACATATGAAATATGCCCTGCAATACTTGTTATTCTGGAATTTTGAATCTCCTGCTAAACTTTAAAATGGGGGTTTCTTGTTTGGCTTCACCATAAAAATGCCGTTTGTCTCATACTGCTTCAATATTACATCCTTAAAACAGAGGTTATATATAATCAGAGTGTTCATAAGCTGGATCTAACTTATATGCATTTTTTGTTTTTCTTTTTTTTTTTTTTTTTTTGTCAGACAGTTAAAAAAGATTAAGGCGTTATTTTAAAATTAGGAGTTTCACATAAAGATCTAGATTACTGGGTTTTGACTTCTTTTGAAAACTGTTAACATTGGGCCTCTGTCACTATGGGCAATAACTGGCCAGGGTGAAGGGGCTGCTGTCCCTGGGGGCAATGACACTGCTTGGTTTGCCAGTTGCTACCACTGCCTACTGGCTCTGGGCATGGAGACAGCAAAGTAGTTGCCATTTGTCATTGTGTTTGTATGTGTGTGTTTCTTATCAGGTCTCTGTATTCATCTCTCTTTCAAAGTGAAAGGCCAAATAGAGGGATGTGATTTTTCTTGCCCATGCCACTCATTTCCTGAATTTCATATCATCTACAGCATTATTGATTATTAGACACTGGTATTTTATACTCCATTTATGACTTGCCTCATCAATTGCAATGTCCATTCTAATTTTAGAGATGTTTAAATGCCAAAGCAAATGTGTATCTCTGAATTAATGAATGGAGGGATGTTACCTGTCTGGCTTCTGGAAAGATTTGAATCAGTGTGACCTTACCTTAAAAATGTGTCTGTTTTAATATATGTTATAGTACTATGTTACTATGTATATTATCACATAGTAGCACTTCTAGCATAAGACATTCACTTACTTTGAGTTACATGCCTATCATCGACCACTTTCCTTTTCTTTGTAATAGCCATAGCTGGGGCTTAAAATTTTGTTAGAAATCAGCTCAGGCCCCACACACTTCTCTCTCCCTGCCAGCTTCGGGTTTGCCTTCCCAGTCTTCTCAATCTGTATCCACAACTGCCATTCAGGCTTACCCAATCTATTGATGCTGCTCCTTCTGCCAGACCTGTCCAGTAGAATACTGAAGCACATGATTAGCCCCAGATTTATGTGGGAGGAAGAAGAGGTGGAAAGTGGGGTCTTACTTAGTCTTCCATTTCCAAAAGGTGATGTTTAAAATATATAATAATTGAAAAAACAGAGGAATCAATTAATCTGTATAGGTAGCTGTGTTCTGAAGGTCCCCTGCTGTTCCAGGTGTTAACTTTTGGGTGCTGACTTGTGGGGAGATATAAGAAGGCTGAGGGAGGGGCAAGGGCCCTCAGGGTAAGTGGCTCTTAGGAAATAACAACCATTACGAATGTATGAGACTATGAATTAAAAACTAACCTGGTCCTTATGTCCGTGGAATTATTGGGAAAACATTCTAGAAAGATATAAAATACTGAAACTGAACAGAGAAGAAACAGAAAATCTAAACAGATCTATCACAAGCAAAAATAATAATAATTAAAAATGATTATAAAAAGTTAAGCCTAGGTCCAGGTGTCTCAGTGGTGAATTGTACCAAACCATTAAAGAAGAAACAAAAGGTATCTTTTACAAACTGTCCAAAAATACAGGAGAGATTTTCCAACTCATTCCACAAAGTTAGTATTATCCTAATACATCATAAGAAATATATAATATATCATAAGGAAACAGCAAACTAATATTTTTCATTAATATAGACACAAAAAATCCACCAAAAATATTGACAGTACAAATCTAGGAACATATAAAAAAGGACTATATACTATAATCAAAGAGGATTTTTTCCAAGAATGGAAAGTTGGTTTAACATGTGAATTCATTGCGATACACTGGATTATATGAGCTTGCTTGATTGTGGAAATCATTACATAAGTAACAATTATATCAAAACATCATGTTGTACACCTTAAATATGTACAACTTTTAATTTGTCAACCATCACTCAGTAAAGCTGGGGGAAAAAATCCCCAATAAAACAGTGTGGTAAGGATACAAGGTGGGCACAGAATAACCAAAAAGAGTTGAGAATCCAAAATCAAACCCTGACATATATGGTCAATTTTTTTGTGTGTGGAGGGGATTGGTGGGGATCAAACCCAGGGCCTTACACAGCAATTTTTTTTTTTTTTTAAATAAGGGTTCCAAGATAATTCAATGGGGCAAAGAGTAGTTTTTTCAATAAATAGTGCTAGAACAACTGAATAAGTACATGTCAAAGAATGAAGCTGGCCCTCTACCTCACATAGAAAAATTAACTCCAAATGGATCAAAGACATAAAATTGAGAGCTAAAACAATAAAACTCTAATGAACATAGAAGTAAGTCTTTATGAGCTTGGGTTATGCAAAGGTTTTTTAGGTACAACATTAAAGGTACAAGTAATAAAAGAAAAAAATAGATTAACTGGATTTTATCACAATTGAAAAGTTGTTTCTTCAAAGGATACTATTAGTAAAGGGGAAAGTCAACCTATAGATTAGGAGAAAATATTTGTAAATCATATTCATATATCTGATAAAGGACTTTGATCCAGATTATATAAAGACTATTTAAAACCCAACACTAAGAGGACAAATAGTCCAATTTAAAAATAAGCAAAACATTTGAAAGACATTTTTCAAAGAAGATATGTGGAATGGCCAATAAGTGCATGAAAAATGCTCAATATTACAAGTCATTAGCAAAATGTAATATAATGAGATACCACTTCACTTCCACCAGAATGACCATGATAAAAAGACTGCAAGAAGTGTTGTTGAGAATCTGAGGAAATTGGAACTGTCATACTCTACTAGTAGAAATATAAAATAGTGGTGCCTCACGTTGGAAAGCAGTTGCATTATTCTTCATAAAGTTATTGGTATATGATTCACCAATTCCACTCCTAGGTATAAACCCAAGAGAACTGAAAACACATATTTACACAAAAACTTGTACACATCTTCATAGCAGCATTAGCCATAATAGCCAAATACTGAAAGCAATCCTAATATCTGTCAACTGATGAATACATAAAGAAAACATGGGTATTGGCATGTCATCAATTATTATTTGTCAAGAAAAAGAAGTGAAGCAATATTACATACTACAACATGAATAAACCTCAAAAACATTATACTAAGTGAAAGATCCCAGATGTAAAATGACCATATATGTATAATCCCATTTTAATAAAATTTCCAGAGAAGGTAAATCTATAGAAAAGAACAGTCTGTAAGTGATTGGGTGGGGCTGGAGATAGCAAAAGGGAATTGTCTCCAAATGGGCACAAATTATCTTTTTAGGGTAACTGAAACTTTCTAAAATTGGCACATGGCACTGATTGTACAATTATAAAAATTTTAAAAAACAATCATTGAGTTCTATCTTTAAAATAAGTGAATTTTATGGGTATAGGAATTATACATCACAAAAACTGTTAAAAATGGCTATGAAACCACACTGTCTTATATGTAATTCTGGTTTTTACACATTTTACAACTATAAGACTTTTATAAGATAGAGCAACCCTGATAATATGGCAGAGGCCTCAACAATCTTTAGAATCAATCTTATGTTAATATCATTACTGTACAAATAGATGGATCACTTCACATCAGTGCCTGACATCTAAATCAGCCTTAATAAATGCTTACTAATGAATTAAATCATCCTTATAGTGTGATTTTTCTCCCCAAATATCTCACCTATTTGATACCTAAAACAGTTGATTAGGGTATTTCCCCCCTAACTTAAGAAAAAATGAAATGCCAAAATCTTCAGGGGAAATCCTGTTTATAAGTGGAGGTAGTCCAGATTGGGTATGCTAGTTAAGGTAGTGTATTAATTTTTTAATGCTGTAGATTAACGTGGTTGAGGATTGGAGATGGAAATCTCTGCTCTACAGACTCAATCAGCGACCCAGGCTGACCAAGGCTCAACTATACATCATGAGGAGTCATGACAGAATATGAGAACTATTGGAAATTATATATGGGCTTTTTGGTGCCACTGCCCAGAAATGGTCTTTGATTTATCTTGCTTTCCCAATATTGAGCATGGTGTCTGGTATATCACAGCAGCTCACTGAGTGGGTGTGGTTGTTTGTGTGTGTGTGAGTGTGTGTGTGTGTGTGTGTGTGTGTATATGTATATATATATACACATATATATGTGTATAAGCAGCTCATTGAGTGGGTGTTGTTGTGTGTGTATGTGTGTGTGTGTGTATGTATGTGTATATATACACATATGTGTATATCTATCTATCTATCTATCTATCTATCTAATGTATTTTGTAGTTGGATACAATACCCTTATTTATTTATTTTTCTGTGGTGCTATGGATTGAACCCAGGGCCTCGCAAGTGCTAGGGGAGCACTCTACTGCTGAGCCGCAACCCTAGCCCACTGAGTGGGTGCTTTGTCTGAATCACAATGCCTCCTGTGGTGATCTTCAAGTCATAAGGTTTTGCTGGTACAAGTTCCTTCTTAAGCAAAATCAAGGAAACACAATTAAAAGACAGATTTGCTGGTATATCCTGACTACTCAGGAGGTTTAGGCAGGAGGATTTCAAGTCTGAGGCCAGCCTGGACAATTTAGCAAGACATGTTTCAAAATAAAAAGTACGGGGGACGTAGCAGTAGAGTACTTGCCTAACATGCAGAACGCCCTTGGTTTGATTCTCAGTACTGCAAAACTGAACAAACCACAAGTAAATTCTGTGAGGTAAGAAGAAAGAATACATTCCATGTGAACAAATGTGTGTTCATATTCCATGTGAACAAAGATCACCTTTACTGTCTTAATTAGACTACAACCACCACTACATATGATAAGTTACTTGTAGTGCTAAACTAGAAAAAGACTCAATGCTTTCCAGGATTACAAAGAAATGTAATAACACAGGGAAGATAATTGGATAAAATGCCTTAAGAAGTTTAGTAACCATTTTGTATATCGATACTTGTATCACTGAGCCCTCTGGCCTTTGGTATCTGTCCCCAAGCCACCTTAAATTGCACTGCCAGTTTTATCATGTTCCAATATTCCTTTCATAAGGTATCCCTCCCATTAAAAAATCCAAGACCAAACTCCTTAATCCTGGCAATTTTGGCTCTTTGTGTAACTTCTTGTGCTTTTCAAAAAATCATTATTTTAATCAAGCTTTCCAAATCACACTTATTCTCCAGTCAACCTACTCTTTCTTAATCTATGTGTATTTGCTGACTTGTCACCTACTACATGGAATGCCACTTTTTTTTTTTTAATCTTCTGAAAATTTGCCAGTTACTTGAATTGGTACCATATTGTGAAGCTCTCCCTAAACAATTCTGCTCATGCTGATCTAAGATCCTGAAGCACCTGTGATTTACAATAGTCATTTGGGCATTCAGAACGGTCCAGAACATTATTAAATGTTCTGAGGCTCATTTTTTCTACAGTTTTGATATGAGCTTCTGGAGGATTTTTGTGTAAAAGCAAAAATCTATCAGTTATCATGAATCAACCCAAATAATGAGACTTATTGATAATATTGGAATAATCACAGACATACAAAATAGATTAACAATAGAAAAAACAATTTTTTTTAAAAAAATCAATGTTTGTTTCTTAGTTTTCTTTTTTTAAAAAACAGAAATATTGTGGTTTCAAGTACATTAATTTAACATCTCATTCATCTTGTGTTTTATTATTTTATATTGGCTAATATGGACTAATAGTGGCCAACTAATATTTTTTGTTTATCAATATCTTCTTGAACTTTTATATTTTGGTTTTAATAAAAATATCATTTCTGAAAATATGAATGCCAGATTTCTGTTTTGGAAATTTATCCTGCATGAACTACCTTGACCATAGGCAGATGTGCCTGAATTTCATAGTTTATAAATATATGCAAAATTTGGGTCCAAAGCCAACTGTTATTTTCTATTAAAACTTTTAATAGATGGATTTGTCTATTACACCAGATATACAAACACAAATAGCTATTTCACTTAAAAATTACAATATTATTGTCAACCCATATTTAAGCTAAAATAACGACAGAGCACAGTTTCTTAAAGTAGAAAATAATCTATAATTAATTTTATCTTGGTTGCTTTACCTTTCAAACCCCCACTGATAATCTGGGGAAAATACTTTCCAACTTCTTCCTAAAGACAAACACCCTCTGCAGACTCTTCATCCTGCCTCCCTTACATGCTGCCTGTATTTTCTCTGTTTTTCCTTTGATACTTCTTTACAACATTGAAAAACCAGAAAATTCTCTTCAACTCTTAGATCTCCAGTTACATGTCGTAAAACCCTTTGTCAGTTTACCCAGTCAGATGAACAGAATCTCCGTTTCTTTTTCAAGCAAATCACAGTTGTCTTGATAGCTTGATTTGCCAGTTTGGTTTCGCTGTCTCCGTTTGGGATTCTTTGTAGAGATTACCACAAAAAGTCTAAAGTAGGGCAGTTCCAGACAAAATTGGAACAGCCTTTCCCCGGTAAAGCAACCCAGTACCTCACAAAACTTCAGGCAGAAGAATGAATGATAGAGCTTTCACCAATAGGGAGTGGAGAGGAGCATTTTGTCGAAGTTTGTAACCCAATCCTTGGAAGCCAGAGGTGGGAATTTTAAAATGGGTTTGTCTTTTCCTTGGAATTTTCTTAAAGTGGTATTGCTGCCTGTTGATGTTAAATTTTGTTGAAGACTGTAGAATCACTAGTTTAAATTAAAGGGTTCTCCCACTTTAAGTAGGTAAAAAATATGTAAATTGACCCTTTACAAATTGAGAGATCTAAAGAATGGTCATAAGATACACTAATGTCACATACTGGCCTGGTCACTTTTGTGTCAGTTTGGGAAGGGGGTAAATGTTATTTTAACATGATTCATTTTTCATGATCAAATATAAGATGTTCAATTAATGTACCCCAAAACACAGTATTTCTTTTTTTAAAAAAAGAAAACTAAGAAACTAACACTGATTTTTTTTTAAATTGTTTTTCTATTATTCCTCTATTTTGCATGTGTGATTATTCCAATATTAGCAACAAGTGTCATTATTTGGGTTGATTCTTAATAACCCATAGATGTTTGCTTTTACACACTCTAGGCTTCCTCATTTAAGTCCAGCAAAAAGTTTCTGAGGTATTATGAAACTCCATAAAAGGTTTTAGGAATACAGGTTATGTATGTACATGTCACATCAGTAACTCCGGAAGACCAGATTTAATAAATAATTGATAACTATCTGATTGTAATTCATACCTTATTTTGGAACCAGTGTTATTTAGTATAACTCTGCTTTCTAGATAATTCATCTCTAAAAGTAATTAGCCAACTTAAAACTAGTTCACTACAAAATTTAACGTTGACAATAAGCCTTTAGCAAGTTAACAGACCAAGCTTTTCAAAGGACAAAGAATAAGTTCTAGAAGACTTTTTTTTAAAGAAGGAAAGGTGCTATAGTTATGAACACAATATTTTTAAAAAGTTTTTAATGTTCCCGAACAATGCACGTATTGAAAGACAAACAACAAAAAACCCCAAAGCCCTCTTCTTTTGATGTCTTCGTTGACAGGAATTTTTCTCTTTAAGAAATATTTTTTGACATCCTACTTAGCCATACTAGTAACTGTCATAATGTCTAAATTGTTATTGTGCTTTTTGGCAACTGTTTCTCAAAATAGACCTTGAGTGTTTAAGTGCAGACTACTTCCTCATCTTTGGAACCTATCAGTGAGCTCTTTAACCCAGGGCTTGGGCTCACTGTTCACTGACAAACCCTGCATGACATAAATCTATCAGCCTCAGTTTTAAACCCATCAGACTGGTATAATAACAGTACCTGTGTCATGGGATTACTGTTTAGACTTAAATGAGATAATCTGTGCACGGCTCTTAGAATGCCCCAAGGTACACAACAAGCGCTCCACTTCGCGGGTTTTGTCATCCCTCAACCTATGGATTGAATAACCAGTCCGAGCACCTGAATGAATGTACAAACAAAAGAACAGGTCAACGACCAGCGCTGCCTGACGTTGGCGCTGGCTAAATTACGCTTTCAAGATAACTAAACAAAGACTCGCTCTCTTCCATCCCCACGCGGGAGCCGGAAGCAAAAGTAGAGCCCCTGGCGGGACCAAGGGGAAGGAAGCAGTGCTCTCCGCCAATAGGAACATCGCTTGGAAAACGAGCCTATCGTCTCACCTATCGTGAAAACGCGAGAACTGAGACGAATTATCGCGAGATCCTGTCCTCCTTTCCCGGCTCCCTCTTCCCCAACTCCCAGTAGTGCGGGTTCCGCCCCGCCCCCGGGGCCCGCCGGCGCTGGCCATCCCGCCCAGCCCCTCCCCGCCCCGCCCCATCCGCGGTCCCTAGGCTTGCTGTCCAGCTCCGCCCGCGCTCGGGAGCGCTGGCTGTGCCGGCGCCGAGGTGAGTGCAGCTGTCCACCCTGTCCGGAGGTTCAAGTGTCAACGTCCCTTGGCCGAGTCCCCGGCGGGGACGCCCCATACCTGACCCGGCGAAAACGCCTGGCTGCAGCGAGTGGGACTGTGGACTGCCCCGGGCCTTGGGTCACCGAGGCTGCTGGGTCCTCCTCGCAGTCCGCGGCCAGGGGATCGGACAGTCCGCCTAACACCGGTCTGTGAAACCCCTGCCACTATGCTAGCTGCTGCCTAACTGTAACTATCTTAGTGCTTAATTGGGGCAAAACAGCATGTGTTTTGCATGAGACTAATGTTAGCATTTCTTAGTACTAAGAAAATAATCTTCTATAAATGCTTGATATACAGTTTATAATTCCCTAATCTCCAGTGCTAGGATATCGGAATGGGTATTCTACCGTGTAGAATAGGTATGGCGAAGTCAGCCTAAGGGACTCCTTTCCTGCTTAAAATGTGTGGGATTTTCTTAAGATGGGAGAGGTTTTTTTTTTTGTTTGTTTATTTTTTAATAATAAAATTGGTGCTCATCTGTCAAAACTCAGGTGGAGGTGGAGCTGTATATAGTTAATACTAAATATACCATTTTCTTTAACTATAGGCAAGAGATAGTGAAGTCAAATAGAAAGAAAATTATGCTGTTATAGGCTCTGTTGCCAAGAATGCATATTGGAAAACCATGAGCACTGTTGACAGCTTTCAGATTGCATTTGTATAGACTATCTGCCAGTCTGTCTTCGATGCAAAATAAAATGCATTTTATCAGGAGGTAATGATGGTTTTGAGGTAACCAATTCCACCAGAGCATTCAGAAGGAAAACCATCTGGTTAATTCTCTTACTGAATTTTCTATCAGTGAGCGTGGATATATTTTGCTTTATGAAGCAAAGACTTCATTTATGTAAGTTTTGCATACCACATTAATGATAGAAGAAGCACTAGTTACACTGAAGTGCATGAAAGGATGCCTTGTATGATGGTGCACAGACTTCGCAGTTTGCAGTTAGGCCACCTGCTTTGAAATTCTGGCAGGTTACTTTCTGAGAAACTCTGTTCTCATCTAGAAAATGGACTAAGCAATATTGCAATGCATGGTTGTGAGGATTAGAGATCCTTATGGCATGCAGCAAGTTTATACAATCTATAAATGGTTTTGAAATGGGTAGATGAAAAATCAGCCTTTGAGTATTATTCCACATATTCTTATTTCATCCCTTCATTAACTGTTTGAAGGCTTGCTTTTAGATACTGTGCTAGTTGTGCAGGCATGAAGAAGCAGCGAAATCTCTGCCCTCTGGGTTTTACAGGCTCTTGGTAGATTAAGAGTAAACAGATGCACCAGTAAATACATAGATGACAAATTGCACAGAATCCAATGAAGAAAAACAGCTGGGTTGCTTGAAAAGAATACCAGGGGAATACTTTAACTTGAAATCGGGAATTGGTTTTTATGTTGAAACTTGGAGGTTGATGGGGAAGTGCTTTCCAGACTTAGAGGATAGCAGAACAACAAGAACTCTCAGGAATTTGGTAGTTCCAGGAATTTGGGAAGCCAGGGAGAGTGCCACAAATGAGGCTAGAGAAGTGTGTTGGGCCCAATGGCGAAGAGCCCTGAAGACCTGGTAAGAGGGTGATTTTCTAAGTAAGAAACTTCTGAAGGGTTTATTTAGTAAGATGTGTGCTTGAGAGAGAATGAGAAGCAGTTGGGTTTGCGTCTTCAAAATCTCACTGCTATGATTAATGTGTTGGAAATGATTGAAGTGGACTCAGACCAGTAATAAGAGTTGACTCAATGAGGATATTACAGTGTCTATGATTCTGGCAGATGGAGAGATGTAGATGGATTTGAAATATATTTTAGAAATGGAAACCATCAGCCTTATGATAGTGCAGATATGTGGGTGAATAGGAGGACTTGACTCATTTATAATGCCAGCTTTCTGGTCTGGGCTGCTGCATGGATAGAATTATGCTTTCTCCCCATTTACTAAGAGGGTAAAGACTTGGGAGGTTCAGACTGGTGATGAAAATCTAAAACTCTCTGTGACTGTATTAAGTTGAGATGCTTGTGAGATATCTTAAATGTTTTCAGTTTACTTCAGTGAATAATTACCTAGAAAGCTTCATTTTCCACAGTCATTGATATTGTTATCTAGTTCCCCTAGCTTTATAGAGAATTAAGATATCTTAAGATTGAGGGTCTTGCACAAAATCACATAATATCTCATAAAGTAGGTAAGAGAGTAGGTGGAACAAATATGGGGAAATATTGGATTATTATACTGCATTGGGAATGTTATTGAGAATTTCAAATTCTTTGCTCTGGCAAGGGTTGTCCTATTAGCTAGGAATTAAATTTTGGGAATGATAGAAAATAATTTGAAACTTGCAAAACTCTGCTTATTGAAAGTTTTGGCATTAATTCCTGGTGAAAAGTGAAAGGTGTTTTTTTGTTTGTTTTCTAGTAGGTAGTTTGGGAAAGGTACCAGAAAAACAGAGTAGAATCTTTGAACAAAACTCAGCTTCTTTATAATTGTTTAAGCATTTCCTTTGTATCTTGAGGAACCTTATAAATCAGTGTAAAGAGCCCAAGTTTTGAAATTCACTGAACCTGATCTTCATCCCTTGTAAACTGTTCCCTTGGACAAATTCTGGAAGCCCTCAATTTGTTTCATCTTGTATTCAATGATGGTAAAGTTTGTTTCAGCCAGTGGATATGATGTCAAATGTTACTTTTCTTCCTGTCCTTGTCAATTTTGTAACCAGAAGAAAATTTAAAATAATTTGTCCTGGGGCCTTTAAAGCAACACATTAACTGCTAATTCCATTTTATATATTAGTCAACTGATTGATTATAATAGAATAATACAGTGCTACTGTGTCCTTTTGCAGTGTTGCTTCTTTCATTGAAAAGATCTAAAGTAATAAAACTGGGCACTGGAGGTGTTGCTTAATGGTATAAGGATTTCCTAACATGCTTGAGGCTGGACTGCAAACAATAAATAAATAAAATTAATAAAACTTTGTAACCCTGAACTTGTTTCTTTGCCACTTCAGATAATCTGCAAAGCAAAAACAAACAAACAAACAAAAAAACAATCCAAAACAAAATCAGAATAAAGAGATAAAAGAAAGGAAAAGTTAGGATACAGGAAAACATTCAGATACTAGAAGTAAAGAAAATAATGGTTAATGATCTATTAACATGTATGCTAATATTTTGATATATCTTAAAATAAATTCAAAATGAGATCGTTCAAGATGAATATGAGGTTAAACTAATCTCTGTTCTCTTAGATAAGTCCAAAAAATGTTTTTTTCATTAGGACCATTTCTGATAAATAGTAAGTGTTATTTAATCAGAATATTTTATTATTTTTCATTTTAATCTCCTAAATTTCAGTTTTTACAAAAGAAAATATAGGATAGAATATATAATTCATCTTGTTAGTGTCTGTACACATGTATCTTTGTAAGTGAACAGGTATATATGGTGATGCTTAAAAAAAGTCTTTTTTGTTGATGATACTGGGGATGGAACTCAGGGCCTCGTACACATACTAGGCAAGCACTGTACCATAGATTTATACCTCCAGCCTTCGTAAGAAGCCTTATAATGATTAAACTTTTTTGTTCTCTTTATAGAAATTGACCAATTTTGACAACATGTAGTGCTGCATTGTGCCTGATGGGATATGATCAATCATGGCATCCGAACTTTGTAAGACGATCACTGTGGCAAGGCTTGAAAAGCACAAGAATTTGTTCTTAAATTATAGGAATCTGCACCATTTTCCATTGGAGTTACTGAAAGATGAAGGACTGCAGTACTTGGAGAGACTCTATATGAAAAGGAACTCCCTTACCACCTTGGTATAGTATTATATTGCATTAAAAATATCATTTACAAATGTGGCCCTGACAGATACATATTCTTTATATCCTAAGATATTCAGATCAGGATGAATATCCCCTCTTGCAGGTAATACACAAATGAGGGATTATCATTAGCTGTGAAATTATTATCCAAGTCACTGCAATTGTGAGGTTGTAGGAGGAGTTGTGTAGGAAAGCAAAATATTCACTAAAATACCATTTTGAAAGTTAATGCCCACTCCAAAACCTCACTTCAGTTAGCATGTGCATCTATCCTGACTTTTGTTTTCTTTGTATGTTCAGTTTCCTATGAGTTTTAGATGTTGAGTGCATGGCAGACAATTTAAAAAGGAAACAAGAGAAAGACCAAAGAGGATAATTGAATTATAGGCATTAAAAAGGGAATGATTTGAAGATGAAAACATTAAGTGAAACATTTAGGAAGATTAATGAAGCTTCAAGTGTTAAAAACATAAACCAAAAAAACCCTCCTTTATAATTGCCATATGAAAATCAAAATGATTTCGAATTGGACTATCATCCAATTTGTTGGAAAAAATTTTGCCAAATAAGCAACATTTGATTCACACTTTATGTTCTAAGAATAAGAATATAATTTTTGTTATAAATTCTATTTCATACAAGAAACTATTTAAAAAAGATTCAAGACAATGTCCTAATCAGGCTTTTATTTCCATTGCATTATAAATTGGATCTCCATTTTAAATTAATTTACCTTATATGGACTTTTCTGGCTATCAAGAGTCTTTTACTTTCTTACCCTAACTTGAGTTTTTTATTTGAATTCTCATTTTTACTCATTTTAGATGATTTATGACATTGTTTCTTTCATGAATTGACCCTTTAAAAATTCCTTTCTACATAATGGGCTTTTGTAAATATCTAAAAAATACTTGGTATTGCTTTCAAATAAATGGCATGTGTTCCTAGAAAAATTTCATTTAATCTGTGCAAAATATCTACATAAGGAGAAAGCACTATAAAGTTTATCTTTGTACCTAGAAGTAAATGGATATGTATATTTTATTTTTAGTGTTTGGCATATTGGTACATATGTTGAATGCCTCGTTAGATTTTTAAAATTTAGATGTTTCAGTGTTTAAACTTAGAAAGTCTAAATACAGTTACATGAATCATTTTTGCAAAATCATCATTGCATAATATGAAACCATATTTACCTAGAAGTTTTTAGCCCTTTGAGGAAGAACTAGTGTTAAGAAATGTTTTTTCAAGGATGATAGACCAGATTTTCCCATGTTTGTTACTTATATACAAAAAAATAGTTCATGAGTGGATTACGTCTTCCCTGTTGGTTATAGTCCAATGGAGTAGACTTTCTTCAAATAAATTAACCGTTGCTTATAAAATTTAAAGTAAACTTTTGATCTTGTGACAGTTTCTCATCTGCAGTTTCCTATTTAGGAAAATATCAAGTATCTACAGTATAGTTCAAGTATATCTGCATAATGCCTCGTAGCATACATTTTCAAATTCATGTTCTGCTACCTTTTTAATCATCAAAGGTTAAATTGTTGCATGCTTATAATGCAAGGTGATATACTTTAATTACTTCCTCTTAGTAATTTAAACATGTGATTCATGTGTATCAAAGACCTTTTTAAAGCATGAAGTGCTATATAGATATCAGGGGATGGTGTGAATCATAGTAGTGATCCCAAACCATCCCATTCCCTATATTTAATACAGTTTACTGTGCAGTCTTTGAGAACAGATGAAATAATACTTGACCCAGAGTGCTCAAACCTAGTGAATCAGGGTTTTTAGGATGTTTGTTGGTCTTAAGAGAAAATAGGTCCTACAGGGAGACTTTGTGGAATTTGACTTACAATTGTACGATGTCCAAAAGAGAGGGCATTATTGAACATATATAGTATCTCAAACACATTATGGCTTAATTGGCCTTTTATTATTTATTTTTAACAGGCCTAGGAACCTGTCATTCATTTCCATTTTCACGTTGTTTTATTGTTTCGTGTTAAAGTTGTTTCATTGTGTTAAATAGCTCCTCCTCAACATTCTCCTTCTGTTCTGTCCTCCTCCGCTTCTCAAGTGAAGCCACTTGGTGGGAAGAGAAATAGTCAACAATATACAACTGCTGCCCTTCTTCCTCTGCCCTTCAAGGTGCTTGATCTAGCACAGTAGCTCATATTTGTAGGATGACCATATATGTCAGATGTTCAGAACTTGGCAAGTGCCCATATTTAGAACCAAAACACAGGAAAAAGGCTTTTTGTACACTTAAAGTAATGAATTTTTTCATTTTTTAATCACAGAAGTGATACCTTTCCTTATGTCAAACCACATAGAGGAATAGACAGTGTGACTTATAAATAAAGAAAATTTATTATTCAAAGATCTGGAGGCTGAAAGTCCAGGAATAAGATTCCATAGATGGTGCCTTCTTGCTGAGTCCTCGCCTGGTGGGAGGAGCAAGGAGGTCTCTCTTGGGCCTCTTTTATAAGAGCACCGAGCTCATTATTGAGGGCTCTGCTCTCATGACCTAATCATCTCCCAAAGGCCCCTTCTAACATCAACACCTTGGGGATAAGGATTTCAGCAAAAACTTTGGACTAGGCATAGACATTCAGGCCATGGCATCTTCCACCCTACTCACTTGTGTTTATTTAACTATATACTCTGTATTTCTCTATATTTTCCTCTTTTATTAATAAAAATAGAATATTACTACATGTATTTCTCTGCAAATTTCTATTTTCACTTCATTATTCCACTAACCTCTAGACTAGCAGAGATACATTTGCCCTTGTACATATGTGCATACCTAAATTTAGGATAGTCTTGAAGGATTGTTGGGTCAAAAGAGACACATTTCACATTTAATAATATTTTAAAGCATTTAATATTATCACTTATTTGTATGGTTAAGAAATCTTCAGACTTTATTTTAAACACAATATGAGTTGGTTTATATAGGGAATCAGTTATGTAATAGGTAAATAAGAGGTAGTGTAGGAAACATAATTTTAATTTCTAATATTTGCCTTATTTAAATGCAGTTTGAGAATTATTAAGTTCCTCATATTTGAGATAGTTATAAGTAAGAGTAACATAGGATTTCTGTTTGTCATACAAGTATTCACACATTTATGGAATGAATAACTGAATATAAAGTAGAATTACATAAAGTCTACAAGAGTTCTAGACTGAGAGCCTTCAAGGGCAGGAGCAACGTCTTGAATTCTGCATCCCCAGTGTCTGGCCTACTGCCTAATATTTGTAGGACACATAATTTAGTTCTTTGTAGCAGGATTGTTAGAAGATTTTAAACATATATTTCGTTTGCATGACACTAAAAAGTGACTTTAACAGGAAGTTAGGAGGTAGAGCATTATTCATTCATTTAACATAGATTTATTGAGTTCTTCTTGTATACCCAGCACTTTTTAAGACACTGACAATAGACAAATTATGGAACAAATTCTTACTCTCATGGAATTTTCAAGATCATGATTTGTGGAGAGTGAAATTTTAAATTACTGTTTTGAAGAGTCTACATGGCAGTTAGCTAGAGAAAAGTAATAGACTTGTTGCACTTTGTTTAGCAAGCATTTGGAGAAATGGCTGATGGTAGAACCAAACCATCTGCTTGTATAGGGGGTGTTCTCTTGCTTTAGTCAGCTGTTTGAGGTGTGAGTAAGGTGGATTTCTACATTTCATACAGGTTTAGATTTTTGCTGGGTGGATGCAATACAAGTACAGAGAAACTAAGAGATTTAGGATATTGGCAAGAGAGTATTTAAATGGTAGGAGGTGAAATCTGAACTGTTTGGGAGGCAAAGTAAGGAAGGAGTGGTGAGGATGGAGAGAAGCCAAAGGACCCATTGATGTTAAAGATGTTCTGCAAGATTGAGTGAGCCAGCTGAGGATTGGAATATTGTGGTTGCTTATGAACACTTTAATCATGGAGAGTGATGATGATCTGTTGATGGTGACCAGGTCTGGTATACAAGGTGGAGGGGGCCAAGATAGAGACAAGATCAGTAGCTAGGGTCTTTTTAAGAGGGAGGACAATATTTGGAATATAGTTTCTAGTTTCATTTGTACATATGAATGGACCATAAATTTATCTTAGTTTTAATGAATGAGGGAAGTTCAGACTTAGGGCTAAATAACAAGAGCAGCTGAATTCTCTAATTAAGCAATTATTCTATGCAACAAGAGAATTTAACTTAAAAGTTATATTTTAGTGAGATTGAAGGGAGCAGAGGTCTGTCAATCATTTTCCTGAATTGGGCTGGGGGTTGAGGCACAGATGTTTTTTCTTTCTTGTTGGCCCAAGAGAAAATGTTTCTTTATTCTCCACATCTAATTTGGGACAGGCATATGATAAAAGAATATAGACAGTAAAAAAAAAACAAACCACATAAAAAGGGCACAGTGGTAGAGTACTTGTCTAGTATGTGGGGTGCACTTGGTTCGATCCTCAGCACCACATAAAAATAAATAAATAAAGGTTAAAAAAACCACATAAATAGACATTCAACTTCTATTAGAAAACTGTTAATTCAGTGATCATTTTTAGCCATTGGATTGCCAAAAAGTAAAAACATTAATACCTAGTGTTAAAGATTATATTAATACCCAATCTTGGAGACCAATGATGGTCAAACACTGTTGGAGTGAAAATTGCTTGATACTTGATATTTGTGTTGATTGGTGAAACCTTGTTAGTAAAATATTATATGAGTATGTGTTTGAATCAGCATTTTCACTTGCAAGAATTTACTCATCCCCCCCCCCCAAAATAAACCAAACCCATCTGTGAACAAGGATGTTCATCACAGCACTGTATATGAAGAATTGTTTTAACCTAAATGTTCATCAAAATTGGATTGTTTGAAATATGGTAGCAGCTAACATCGCTTGAGTCTTGAGTGCCATCACTTGAATGCCAGATCCTGTTTTAAGCAAGTATTATTTAATCCCTATCTTATGAATATATGTAAGGCATTAAAAAAAGGTTACATTAAACTGAGTAGTGATTATAGCTCTGAACAAGTGAAGGGTGTGAAGGTAGGAGTAAGGGTTCAAAGAAGCAGGGCCTTATTTATATTTTATAGTTAAAGGGAAAGGCCCTATTATGATGTTTGATTTATAGTCTTTTCTAGAAATACTTGTTTTTATAATTAGTAATTAAAGTAAGATGTTAGGAATATAGTACCACAAAAATTTTATGCGGCTGTCATATTTTGTTAATCAAAGCGTCTAAGTGGTCTAATGGTGATGGCTACATTTATGCTGCCTTGACATAAATGATGTCTTTGAGGTTGTTGGCTATGTTGAGGGTGAGAATGGTTAGGGAAGTCACACAACTTACATTCTCTTTCTCTGTTAAGTTTGGTAATACATGTTCACTATCTCTTATCCAAAATGCTTGGAATTGGAAGATTTTTCAGATTTTTAATTTTTGGATTTTGGAATATTTTCATATACATATTGAGATGTTTTGGGGGGGATGGAACCCAAGAGTAGACAAAAACATTTATTTATGTTTCATATACATCTTATACATGTAGCTCAATGATAATTTTATGCAATATTTCTAGCGTGCCTGTATGTTGACCGCAACCAGTCACATGAATTCAGGTATGGAATTTCACATCTGTGATGTCATGTCTGTGCTCCAAGCATTTTGGGTTTTGAAGTGTTTAGGATTTTGGATATTCAAATTAGGAGTCTGGATCAAATAAGCATTGAAAAAGCTTAGCTTGGGGAGAAAACAGTTTTGCTAGGGCACATAATCACCATGATTACTCTGTTCTTGAGCTAGCTGTGTATAAAAGTATCTTTTTTTAACATTAAATATATGGAAATAGGTAAGTATGTCAAATAATGAATTTTCGTGGTTTCTTTGTTTCAGTGTTTGTGTAACATGTGTTATAGTTCTGGGAAGCAGTCATTACGAAAGTGTTCTGTCTTGATAATACACATGTGCCTGAAAATGAAGTTTTGTTACCAAATCTTCTTTTCCCTTTGAATTTTCAGATTTATAAGTTTTTACTCATCACTAATTGTTTGACAGTGGTTTCTTGTGAATAGTGAAAAAGTTGTAGCTAAACTTACTCTTACATGTCATGATTGAAAAACACTTTTTTTTTTTTCTGGAAAATGCACATCTGACGTGTAACAATTCTATTTTTGATTCATAAATTTTAAAGTTAGAAGGAGCTTTATCAATATTTGAATATTTTGAGGAAACTAAACTTAGAAGAGATTAACAGATGGATCATCTGTTTAGAACAAAAGTAATTTATCTTCATTTGTGATCCCATAAGTCTGGTTTTTATTTTAATTCTGTAAGTAATTGTTGTTGACCTATTCCTAGTCTAGCACTATGCAGCTATAATTTAACCATGTTTCTCCCCTGTGCAGCAATGAGATATTAAATGGTAAGGGAAATTTCCTTTGTGAAGTTTACCTCTAGAATTTGTAAGTAAAAGTCTAAGTTAATGGAAATATTTTATATCTTGTCTCATTCTATGCTTTCTTAGGTAAAATATAGGGAAACTGGCTTATCCTGCTCTGTGATTTGTAGTTTCTTATCTGGAGTTAGGAGGGAGGACTTATAAGGAGGTGGCAAGGTAGTCCCTTATACTACCAGACCATTTGTTTATGTACCTGAAACGTGCTAATTACATGCAAAACTCAAAATTCATGACTCTGTGTGTATGCCCACAACTTTAAATTCATTTATTTTTTTTTGAGAGAGAATTTTTAATATTTATTTTTTAGTTTTCGGTGGACACATCTTTATTTTTATTTTTATGTGGTGCCGAGGATCGAACCCAGCACCCCACACATGCCAGGTGAGCACGTTACCGCTTGAGCCACATCCCCAGCCCCTTGAATTCATGTTTAAGTATTCGCTATACTATAACATGTTACCTATACAGTAAAAGTGAAACCCAGTTTCTAAATATTAGGCCAATTAAATCAGTCAACAAATACTATTTTTATATAAGTAAGGAGCTCAAAATATCAGATGTTGAGCTTAGACACATCCCCCCCCCCCCAAAAAAAAACAAACAATTGTCATAAGCTTATAAAATTATTCAGGCTAAATGTAATTTAAGGTGGTTGATCTCACTTTATGCAAATAAGTGTTTACTATTCTTTTTGTGGGGTTTTTTTTTTTTTTTGGTACTGGGAATTGAACTCAGGATTGACCACTCAGCCACATCCCAGCTCTGTTTTGTATTTTATTTAGAAACAAAGTCTCACTGAGTTGCATAGTGCCTCACAGTTGCCGAGGCTGGCTTTGAACTCAGGATCCTCCTGTCCAGCCTCCTGAGTCACTGGGATTACGGGTGTGTGCCATTGTGCCCAGTCTTTTTGTGTATTTTTCTGTTGCTTTGAAAGTTCCAGTTATAAAATCATGTATGTTAACTATTTTTTAAAAAATTTTAAAAATAGCTGGATAAGGGCAAGTGATTCTCTAACCTTCAACTTTTGTTTATGATATATTTGTGTATATGACTTTCACTTTTAAGCAAATATTCAAAGGTTAATATTAGCAATTTTTAATACTTGTTTTTTTTCTTTTGAGAAATTTTTGTGGCAACCAAATCTTTATCAAATTAATACACCTTCATTTTTGTAAATGTACTGAATATGCAATGCTTTATAAATTGAGCATAGAGTATGGGGATTGCCACTCAGTGGAAGGACACTTGCCTAGCACATGTGAGGCACTGGATTCAATCCTCAGCACCACATAAAAATAAATAAAGTTATGTTCATGTACTACTAATTTTTTTTTAATTTGAGCATAGATTTTGTAAATTTTTGCAAAGTTAAAAATTATTAGACTTGAAGTTTGTTTTCCATTTTTTAGCATTAAAATATTTGCAGATTTAAAGATACTTAAAAGTTTTTGTTTTATTTTTTAAAGTTTTTAATTACATTTATTCATCCTCTTTACTTTTTATTTTAGGTGTAGAGAGTGAACCCAGGGCAAGTGTGATAGGCAAGTGTGACCAAGTGCAGTAGTCCATGCCCATAATCTCAACAACTCAGAAAACTGAGGCAGGAGGATTGCAAATTTAAGGCCAGCCTCAGCAAACTAGTAAGACCCTTTCTCAAAATGTAGCTCACTGGCAGAGTGCCCCCAGGTTCAAACCCCTGTAGCAACACACACACACAAAATGCTAAGCAAGTGCTGTACCATTGAGCTCCATTGCTAGGTTAATTTACATTTCTCAGGATACCAGTTTAAGTCTGTATAAATGTTAAACAATGTCTCAAAGTCTTCATTTATTTCTAAGAAAAATGATATAAAAATTTATCATTCATACAACTTAATAGTTATCCTTTTTTATTTTGCATTTTAAAAACTGAGTTTAAGTGAAAAATTGGTAATGAGTATAAAGGTAAAAATTCTGTACTCTTTAATATGTTACTGACCAGACTTGAGTAACTATTAAGTTAGTGGGAAGTAATAATAAAATTTCAGTTTCTCAGTCACGTCACTACATTACAAGTGCTTGATAGCCACTTGTGGCTAGTAGCTACCATTTTTGGAAAGTATAAATAGAGAATATTTCTATCATGATGGAGAAATAAAGGAAGGGAAAATGAGTAATTAATGGGGAATGAGCCAAGAGATAAAGGCATAAATGGCAAAGAACTTTGGGGAGCAAATGGTAGCTAGGACACTGGAGGGCTTTTATGCTACTGCAGAAGAAAGGTTGTGCCAATTCTCTCTGCTTGCATTAGCCTGCTAGGGTTTCTGGCTCTTTTGTTGATAGACTGCTCTGTTACATACATAGAAATAAAGAGAATTACTGAAGGAGGAATGGGCAAATGTTGCTGGCAGGAAAAGAAGCCTACCACAGTTGTTTTTATGTAGATACAGGGTGTTTAACTTGTGTGGTGTACTGGCTCAGAAGCAATGACATCCAACTATTGACCCAACCAGAAAGCTCATTAAGAGTGTCTTGAATGAGGTGTTTTTTTTTCCTTTACCAAAACTTCATTACTTTGCTTTTAATTAGAAATAATTTTACTGAGGTGAAATTGGTATAACAAAATTAATCATCTTAAGTGAACCATCCAGTAGCATTTAGTACATTCACAGGTTTTGCTACCACCTTTGTCTACTTCCAAGCATTTCCATCACTTCAAAATAAAACATTTACTCATTAATTAGTTTCTCTACTTTCCCCTTCTTTCCCTAACACCCACTTCAGTCCTAATAACCACCAATTTGTTCTATCTCGAAAGGGAGTGACCTATTCTGGATAGTTCATATTACATGGGATCATATAACATGTGACCCTTTGTATCTGGTTTCTTTCACTCTGAAAATGTTTTCCAGATTCAGCCAAGTCATACCATATGTCAATACACTTCATTCATTTTTATGGCTCACTAAGATGCCATTGTGTGGATATGCCACCATTTGTTTATCCATTCATTTATTGGTGGACATTTAAATTGTTTCCATCTTTTGGCTATTGTAAATCGTGCCACTGTGAACATGAGTATACATGTTTGAGGACCTGTTTTCAATTCTTTTAGGTATTTATGTAGGAGCAGAAATGTGGAGTCATATAATTATGCATTGAACCTTTTGAGGAACTGCAAAACTATTTCCTATAATGGCTGAGTCATTTTACATTACCACCAGCAATGTATAAGGGTTCTGATTTCTTTACATCCTTGCCAACACTTGATATTTTCCATTTTTTTGTTATAGCTAATTTAGTAGGTATAAAGCAGTACCTACTTTATATATATTGAGCATCATTTTATATGCTTGTTGGCCATTTGCATGTCGTGTTGTCAGCTTTCCATCATTATAACAAATACCTGAGATAATCAAATTACACAGGGAAAAGGTTTATTTTGCCCATGGTTTTAAAGATTCAAATACATGATTGAGCAGACCTATTCCTTTTGGACCAGAAGCAGTGTGGGGAGTACATGGTAGAACAAAATTCCCCTCACGAGTGGAAAGCCAAAGAGAGCAAGGAAGTGACCAGGGTTCCATAATCCCTGCTCGTATCCTCAGTGCCCTCAAGACTTCCCATTAGGCCCCACCTCTTAAACCTTCCACCACCTTCAGTGGCACCAAGCTATTAACCTGTGGACCTTTGGGGAACATTTAAGATCCAAGCTATAGCAGATATCTTCTTTGTGGAAATGCCTGTTTATATCCTTTGCCCATTAAAAAAAATATATATGTATATAAATATAAGTATATATATATATATATATATATATATATATATATACACACACACACACACACACACACACACAAGTTGTAGTTGGACACAATAACTTTATTTATTTATTTATTTATTTATTTATTTTTATGTGGTGCTGAGGATTGAACCCAGGGTCCCGCTGAGCCCTAGCCCCAGCCCTCCTTTTCCCAATTTTTTTTTCTTTTGAGTTGTGTTTTGTTTTGTTGTTGAGTTATAAGAATTTATTTTGCATTCTGGATGCTAACCCTTATCAGACATGATTTTAAAATATTTTCTCCCATTCTATAGGTTTCCTTCCTTCCTTCTTTCCTTCCTTCCTTCCTTCCTTCATTCCTTCCATGCTGGGTATTGAATCCAGGGCCTCACACATGGTAGACAAGTGCTTTACTACTGAGCTCTACCGCCAGCCCTGCTATTGGTTGTTTTCTAACTTCTTGTAATGTCCTTTAACATATAAAAGTTTTTAATTTTTTATGAAGTCCAGTTTACCTGTTTTTCCTATTGTTGCTCATGGTTTTGGTGTAACATCTATGAATTCATTGCCAGATCCAAGGTCAAAGGGATTTATTCCTATGTTTTCTTCTATGAGTTATGATTTTAGCTCTTAAATTCAGATTCTTGATCCATTTTGAGTTAATTATTGTATATGCATAGTGTGAGTTAGGCATTCAAATTCATTCTACTTGATTCTACTTTTTTTGAATGCTACAAGAACCAAATTACATTTATTTTGTGACTTCTTTGAAATGTGCTGTTACAGGTCAGGATGGAGCAGGTTTTGCTGAACATGGAGCCCTAGTAGCTTATTACAGCACAATTACTTCTTGCTTACTTCAATACTGTCTCAGTTTGCTGTCTCTGCTTCACTGCTGTCTCTGGTTTATGGTATCCTTCTGTGGGGATGAAGCCTAGCAAAGCTTCTGCCATCTGAAATCACAGTGGTAAGGTGTTTTACACTCAAACCCTTTAAAGCTTTCACTTGAACTTAATTTCACTGACCAAAGCAAGTCACTTAACTGTTGCCAATTTGAAGAGAGAAGTACAGTCCTACCAGGTTTCCTAAAGAGAGGAACAGGAAATAGGTGGTACTCAGTGCCTACCTGAGAACATCATGAAATGTGTTGTTGTTTGCACAGTATATCAAGTATTTGTTCCAAGATACAAAATTTCAAAAGTATTCCCAGTTAAGGGGAGTTTGAAAATATATGGTTAAGCATTGATTCAAAATTTGAGGTAAATTTTAACTGCTTGCTAAAGTTTACTTTTGCATTATTTATAAAGACAAACTGTTTTGTTAAGTGATAATGTTAGTGGGATTTAATGAAAAGAATCTTTGGCTTAATTTAGAAAAACAATTTTCAAATTTTTTTTTAACATTTATTTTTTAGTTATGGGTGGACACAATATATTTTATTGTTATGTAGTGCTGAGAATTGAACCCAGTGCCTCACACTTGCCAGGCAAACACTCTACCTCTGAGCCACAACCTCAGCCCTCAAGTTGTTTTGTAAAAGATATTTATGCTCCAGGAATTGATTGCAGGTTATTTGTTAAAACTTAGTTCTGTGTCAAAGTTGTGAAAAAAGAAGGAAAAAATAGTAAGAACAGATTTGAGAATACTTTAAAATTATTGCTTTTATCAGAATCTTAAATTTGAAAACATGTACAAATAGTTTGTAAACCTTGTGAATTAGGAGGCACTAGCTTGTGTGCCAATCATAACCTAATATTAGGTTTCAGTCACCTGCACAGCAACAAACATTATGACATGAACTTACGGTGGTAAAATATCTTACTCACTGTACCTAAACTATAGAAGTATAAAAATTAAAAAGTATATGGAATTTCCCATGTATTTTTGAACTACATTACTTTAAAAAAAAAACGTATTTGAAGGCAGACAATAAGGGCTGGGATTATGGCTCAGTGGCAGAGTGCTTGTCTAGCACATGTGAGGCACTGGATTTGATCCTCAGCACCACATAAAAATAAATAAATGTGTAAAAAAAATAAAGTGTTTTTGTTTTTAAAGAAAGCAGATAATGATATTATAGAACACCAGTAGGTGTCAACCACAGTCTGGGCCATGGGCCGCTCATTTGCCAGGCTTTTTAAACATTTATTCATAAATTATTTATTTATTTATTGTACGTTTAAGAGGCAGAATTCTAATGAACTGCAGTTTTCTCAAGGTCACTGTGCTTATTTTTAAATAAAAACACAATGTGCTTATTATTAAAGACATAGTGATGCTCTGCTGGCATCATTATTTCAGAAGCATTTTTTCAGTTCTTAATTGTGTATACACACCTATAATTCCTAATGAGTTTATTATGGACATATCAGAATGCTATCTGATGAAACCAAATAGGCATCCAGAAAGAATGATTGGAGTGGTGTGTTAGCCAGATACAATATTGATATTGTATTGTAGCAGATGAAACTAGGTGAGGGTCTTACAGCATTTCTTTTGTGCCCAAGTCTTTCTTTTTATAGAAGTAGTTATATTTAGCTCCTCCCCCCAATATTTCTCTAGTTTTCCTAGGATACTTTATATGGAAGCCCATAAATAAAAGTGTATATTTTCCTTACTAGAAGAAATACAAATATTAAAAGAAACATTCCAGGGATTTTGGAGAAATTCATAACATCTGAGGAAAGATGTTTTGAAGGACTTTATTACATGTGTTAATATCAAAACATGGGAGGAAAAAGAATCACAGCTTACATCATTTTATTTTTTTAAATATTTTTTAGTTGTCAATGGGCCTTTATTTTATTTATTTAAGTGCTGAGAATCGAAACCAGTTCTTTACACATACTAGGCAAGTGCTCTACCACTGAGCCACAACCTCAGCCCCACAGCTTACATCATTTTAAAACTAAAGTGATTCTGTCAAGAGTGGATGCCCCATAAATACTTCATAAGAACATTCATATTAAGTGAGATTTTCTTGTCAGAAAAGGGCAAGGAAGTATGTAAGTAGCTTGGGATACTATTGGTAAATACATCTGTATGCCATTATGAAATGAACAGTATCATTGCTTTGTCTAAAATAAACCAGTGCTTTTCCATGGTATTTAGGATTAAGAAAGTTGTTCTTTAGTATAAAATACTAGCCCTTAATAATCCATTCCTTGCCATTCTCTGCAAAACCATTATGCATCTTCATATCCAATGACCAAAATACTGTAAACTAATGAGATTTGACCTGTTGAGTGTTTAGATCTCAAATTGTGCACAGTATGGTTAATTAGGCAAATAGTTAACAGTTTATATTGTGCATGCACATTAAAATTTAATTTTAGGTTTTTTAATGTTCCTGCTTAATTTAATCTTTAAAATTTTTCTGTTTATTGTTAAAAATTGAAATAAGTAGATAGAGAATAGCAGTCCTAGTCCTTTTCCTGATGATAATCACTGTTACTAAGTTTCTGTATGAAAAATTATTTTGTAATTACAAATGTAAAGCTTTCTAGTCCCCCTTACAAGTGGGGACCAGGTTTTCTACTGACATGATTGATTTGTACTAGGATTTTTTGAAAAATTTTTGTTTCTCTAGGACTGCTATCATGGAGTTACAACAGAAAAGATTATATCTGTAATTTCCTAAATGAACCTTCTCTGAAGACCCCTTTTTCCTGTTACCCCCTATGCTTAGAAGGGTAGCCAGAACTACACTCCTCTCTACTTTTTATCAGCCTGTTATAATTTTCATTTATCTTTCAGAATTCAAGTCAGATTAATTTATTCTAAAAGGACATTCCCGATTCTTTGTCATTGATAGCTACAGTTATGTTTGAATGTAGAAAGAAAAAAATTTTTTTTCTTGACTTTGTGTGCTCCTTCAATCTTAACAATTTGTATCTTAGATCTCCGTGTGCATACAGTTTTGAACTGTGTGTGTCTGGTGCGCTTTCGCACTGACACGCACCTCTGTGTGGAGGCTAGCTTTCAGCCTTCCCCCTTACCCACAGCTTCCAGCAGAGAGAAGCCTGCTCTTAACCTTTGTGTGGCATTGTTCTAGGATTCTTGCCAGGGAAAGGCACTTCTCCTGACGGCCACTTTCCTCTCCCTGCCACACCACACCTCACCTCCTCTCTGATCTCAGGACCTATGGTCAGGTCTTACATTCTGTTGGACTACGTGAGCTTCCCTCTGTTCATTCTGAGCCTTGTTTGGTCTTAGTACCTGGGGACCCTGGAAATTCTTCTTTCTTTTTCTTTTGGGGCATGACTTGGGAGTTTGAGTGGTACAGTACTTTCCCAGGCTACCATGACAACGGCATGATAGCTAGAGGTAACACTTGTTTTGGGGGCGGGACTCTGAGGGAGAATCTATTCCATGCCTTTCTCCCAGCCTCAGGGGAAGACTGCCATCTTTGGCACCTGGCTTAAGCTGCATCATTCCAGTTTCTGACTGCTATCACATGGTGTTCTTCCTTCTGTCTGTGTCTCTTAAGCACATTTTTGTTTCTTCCATGACCATGGGATGTGAGGTTCTGGTTTCTCTAAAGGACATTGATTTTAAGTGTTCAAGTTTATAAATTGTATTATGGTCTATGTAAGCATGAAACCCAGACCTGCTGACTTATTATTTTTCAAATTTTCTCCAAGTTTACACCCCTCAACAAGTTGGTACTTTGTGTTTAAACTAATTACAAATGTTTATGCATTTTTCAAAAATAAAATTTAATTCTAAGTTTTTAATTTTCAGCCAGAAAACCTTGCTCAGAAGCTTCCAAACCTTGTGGAACTGTGAGTCTGTTTACTCAAATTTTTTTAAAAACACAAATGGAAATAATTTTAAGTCATTTGAGTTAAGAGGATGTATCATTTTAATGTATTAATTTGTTATTTTTTAAATATCATTATCATGATGCTCCTATAGGTAAACCTGTGGTTCTGCTAGGCCAAATAGTATTTTGAATTATCTTTTACAATTTAAAGTTGTGTTTTAAATATCTTACCTCAGGAAGTGAAGGTGATGAATGATACATTTTTCTTTTTCTGGATACAATATATTGGAACAGAATCCTTCTGGATAGCCCATGAAATTGGAAAACTCTATTATTACTACTACTATATATGGTAATTGATATAAGCATTGGATGGTATGAAATGTTTAAAATAGACATTGAAGGTCTCTTTCCCACACTTCATTAGTTTTAGTTCTTTTGATGGTTAACTCCATAATGCTAAATAACATGTTTACACCTTTGTTTTTTAATGCATCAACTTTAAGTATCAGCTAACTTATTAAGGAAGATAAACTTAAATCTTCTATTTATTTTTCTTTCTGTCTTCTTACTTGATTGTAGGAGGGTTTGCATTTCCTTTTCTTGTTCTCTTCTTTATTTGGAATGATTTTTGGTAGTGTATTGTGTTAAGCCAGTATCTCCCTGTATTATCTATTGCTGCTTAACAAATTATCTCCACAAATAGTGCCTTCAAAGAATAAACATTTATTATCTTGTTTTTTCTGAAACTCTAAAATCTGAGCCTAAGCGTAGTAGGATGCATTTGCTTTAAGGTCTCCCACAAGGCTTCAGTCAAAATTGTTGGCCAGGGCTGTGTTCTCATCTGAAGAAGGATCCTCTTCTGCTTTCACTCTGGAGGTTGTTGCCAGGATTCAATTCCTTGGAGACTACTGGACTGAAGGACTCAGTTTCTTACTGATTGTTGATTGGTCAGAGGAAGATCTCAGTTCTTTACCACTTGTCCTCTCCATAGTTCACAGTCTTGCAACTAGTTTCCATTAGAGCAGGCAAGCAAAAGGGCAAGAGAGAGAATGGAAGACGGAAGCAATAATCTCTTTCTAACTAATCTTGGATGCGACATCTCATCACTCTTCTTATGTTGCCCAAGAGAAGTGAGTTACTGGGTCTGCCCCACACTTGAGTGGAGGCTGTTGCATAGGACTTGAATGCCAGCTAGTAGAGATCAACTTAGGCTATCTTTGAGCTGCCTACCAACTATTAATTCCTAGCAAAGAATTTTACTTGTAATGACTGTGGAAATTTGTTAAAGAATTTTTCAGACTTTAAAGAAAAATCCTCATGGATTTTACACACAATAAGGTGAAACAATCATGAATAGGAAGATGGGAACATTGTATCTCAAGCTGTTATATATACAATGACTGTCAAATTTTAACTCAACAGTACTTTTCTTTGAGTTCTTTAAAAGTATTTTGACTGTTTTTTAGATTCTCATGAGATGACAGTTGTATTCTAATCCTTCCCTCTCCACACACACAGATATATATAAAATGTCTTTTAAAATTTTTTTTTCTGGCTGCTTTCAAGATTTTCTTTTTTTTCCTTGGTTTCCAGCAGTTTCTACATATGCCTTTAGCCATTTTGCATGATAACTATACCCTCCCTAGACTAAATGCTCTTTAAAAAAATAGGGGTGGGGAAAAAGAAAAGAAAGAACTTAAACTCTCCCAGTACTGTACTATTCTAGCATTTAAGTTTTGATTTTCCTCTAGAATTGGCTTGTTTTTGTTTACTATACAGTGCCTTAGGATTGTGAGGTGTGTGTGTGTGTGTGTGTGTGTGTGTGTGTGTGTGATCCTTGGTGTTTTAGTTATTACCTGACAGAATATCAGTCCAGTGGGAGCTTATTCTGCTATACTGGAATTGAAACTCACATTCTTTTATTTTAACCTGTTTCTTTATAATTAAAGTGGAGTTTTTAAAATCAACTTTAGTTGGTTCTTTCATTTTTGCATAGTTCGATAATCCAGGCCTTTTTATGCCATGTTTAGACCTTTTACATTTAATGTGATTGTTGATTTGATTAAGTTTTAAGTCTACCATCTTATTTACTATTTGTTCCAACTGTCTTTTGTTATTTTTCCCCTCCTTTCTTTCCTTTGTTTTAATTATTCTAGTGTTTAGGATTCCGTCTTAGTACCAATATTGGCCCATTAACTCTACCTCATTTCATTGTTGTAAAGTTTATGATATACGTCTATTTCCTAACATAATCTGTCTTCATGTGATATCATTACCACTTTACATGCACATGTAATATATGGATGTTTACGTTAGTACTTCCAGATCATCCTTCCCATTCTTTGTGCTGTTGTATGTGTGTGTGTGTGTATTTGTGTATGCGTGTGTGTGTGTTAGTCAGGGTCCAGTTAGGAGACAAAAACCACACCCCTAATTTAAATAAGGAAAATCAATATAAAGATATTTTAAAGTAGCAAAATGTTATTAAGTACTAAATAAAGTTAAGGAAGACTCTGTGGAGACTGGATTTAATACAAATAAGCAGCTACTGCCTCTGGGCTGAGGGGTAGACAGAAGTAATAAAGACTGTTAGGAGAGCAGCAACCCCCAGGTTAAGAATTAAGAGCTCTTAATAGATGGCAGGGCTGCCTCAAGAACAACAGCCTGCTGTTGGGGAAGAGACTCAGCAGATGGCTTAAACCAGAGCTGTTCTGTTATAATGGCTCACTGATGCAGGAAGATGTTGGCAGTCTGGAACTGGTCTGTAGTGGCAGTCTGGAACTGGTCTGTAGTAGCAGGCTGGCAGAGAGTGTGGCAGAGCTACAGAGTGGCAGTGGCCTGAGGCTGCACCAGAACTGCTGCAAAAATGGCTTTTAGGTGGAGAGAGTATAATTTGAACATGTGACTTGAGGTTGTCTAACAGGGGAGGGGAGCACCACTTGGATCTGGCTTTTGTCCTAAATTAAAAATGGGAGGGAAGCTAGAATGGGGGTGACTTCTTGCTTGACTTGTGGAGTCACTTTAGCCTCCTCTTTTGAGAAAGCCTGACATTAGTTTAATTGGCAAAGGAGAAGTGTTGACAAATTCAGCGCCAGGATCAAAAAAGACAGTAAAGAAGTTAAATCAGGACTTGAGAGATAGTAAACTGATAACTGGTAAAACACATTATTATAATTTTTAATTTAAATGATCAGTTTAAGGAAATTAAAGTGAAAAAGTCATGTATTTACTCCTATATTATTCTCTCAGATTTGGCTTGCTTGAAAAAAGTCTTTATTTCCTTTTTTTTTTTTTAAGTTTTTCTGTAAGATGATGGTAGGTTTACATGTAGTTGTAAGAAATAATACAGAAACATTCTGTACTCTTCCACTTTTCCCCTATGTTATTGTCTTATTGCCTTACTGTAGTACAAGATCACTACCAGGAAATTGACATTGGTACAATCCACCACTTTATTCTGTTTCATCAGTTTTTCATGTACTCATTTGTGAGTGTATATTTAATTACGTGGAGTTTTCTTGATGTTTATTTTTACCACCTTTATCAGTATACACTTGTGCAATCATTCTGATAGTCAAGGTAGAGAATACTTTTATCAATGTTAGAATCACTTGAACTATACTTTTAGAATCAAACATCCTCCCACCCCCCACCCCCCGGAAAAACCTACCCTGGCAGACATTTAATCTATTCTCCATCTCCCTATGATTTTCTCATTTTAAGAATGTTATATAAATGGAATTAGACAGTATGTAATCTTTGGGGATTAACTTTTTTTTTTCATTCAGCATAAGGGATTCATCCAAGTTGCTACATATGTTAACAGTTTATTCCTTTTTATTGCTGAGTTATATTTCATGATATGAATGTGATATCTTCACCCATTGAAAGACATTTTTGCAGTTTGAGGCTATTGTGAATAAAGCTGCTGTGAACATTTGTGTACTTGCTGTTTTGTAAATAAGTTTTAATTTCTCTGGGCTAAATGGATAAGATTGCAATTGCTGAGTTATGTGGTAATTGCATATTTCATTTCTTTTTATTGAGATACATTTCACCCTTTTAAAGTATATGACTTCAGTGATTTGTATTCACAAGGTTGTGCAACCATTACTATTGTGTAATTCCAGAACATTTTCATTACCCTGAAAGAAACTGATTATCAGTTATTCCATGTATGTATTCTTTGTGATGCTGTTGTAAATGGAATTTTCTTTTTAATTACAATTTAGAATTGTTCATTGCCTGGTATATAAAAATGTACAACAGAATTTTGTATGTTAATCTTATGTTCTGCAACCTTGTTGAACTCATTTATTAATTCTAATTGTGTGTGTGTGTGTGTGTGTGTGTGTGTGTCTGTTTTTTAGGATTTTTGTTTACAAAGATCATGGTTTTTTTTTTTTTTTGCCAATAAAGGTACCTTTACTTCTTCCTTTCCAATCTGTATATGCCTTTTTATTTTATTGATTAATTGCCCTGGCTAGAACTTAGAATGTTGAAAAGAAATGAGGAGAGCAGGTACTTTGATCTCAGAGAAAATCTTTCATGTTTTTGTTTTTTTTGTTTTGTTCCCATTAAGTGTAATATTAACTGTTTTTCACAGGTATTCTAAAGTTGAGAAAGTTCCCTTCTTATTATTTTTTTTAACTTAAAAGGATGTTTGATTTTGTAGTTTGCTTTTTTCTTTCTCCCTCATCTATTGAGATGATCATGTAGTTTTTATTCTTTATTCTACTAATATGGCATATTATATTGATCAATACTTGTGAATTGAACCAACATTATATTGTTGGGGTAAATCCCATTTGGTCTTGGAGTATAATCCCTTTTATGCGTTCTGGATTTGGTAGTTTTTTGTTGTGGAATTAACTTTTATGTGTTAATTTATGCGTTCTGGTTTGTTAGTATTTTGTTGTGGAATTCTGAAGCTATCTTTATAAGGAATATATTCCTCTGTAGTCTTTTTTTTTTAATGATATCTCTGCCTGGATTTGGTATCACTGTGTTATTGGCCTCATAGAATGAGTTGGCAAGAGTTCTCTCCTTTTATCCCCCTGCCCTTTTAAATATTTGGTCAGTAATCTTAGTGGCCTCTTTCTAATCACTAACTGACAACTAATTTGAAATTACTCTAGGCCTATTCTAAGAAGACCTATTCTAAGACCATTAATGGTCAGCTAATGATTAGGCAGAGACTCCTTAACTGACTGAATCTCTTAAGTCCACTAGTCTTTACTGAGGGACTTTGTATAAGTGTTGTGACATGCATTCACCTTTCAGTTGTCTGCAGTTGATAGCAGACAACTCTTCACTTGTTGCCTTCACTTCCAATTCAGCTGAGGTGAAAGAGTAAGACCTCAACAGTTCCTACCTGAGCATTTGTAGAGCTATGGCCTGTGTACAACTCCACGTATGCCTGTGATTTTCTAGATTCCCAGGAATAGCCAGGCTTTTAAAAGCTGCTCTGGACAGCTTTTCTTTTTAAGGGTTTTGGTTTGTCTATTATTTGTTTCATCTGGTACTTACTGCCTCAGGCATCTGTAAAGTTAAATAATCATCTGTCATTTATTTCAATTTACAACACTTGAGGTAGGGATTTTGTTCAAGGCTAGTTCCTTATAAGATAAATAGACAGCTTTATAAGTAGAGTCTTCTTGGGAACCCTAAGACAAGTTGAATAATGACAGTTTCCAGGGAATGAGACTTTAAAAGGGCTCCAATTTGGTTCTAGCCCAGGGCACTACTATTCAGTTTAGTTGTGGACTCTTGGTTTTCCGGGTTTCTGCAGAGCTGGAGAATGGGAGAAAGGAATATTGTTAGTGAAAACACTACAAAGCTCATGGCCCACTATTCTTATAGACATTCTTATCATTTTTTTCCCCCTTACGTACATGTTAGCTCTATATTACCACAAGTCTTGGGTTCATTTCCACATCCCTGTCTATATAACTTCTAAAACATTTTGCAAGTATTCTCATTGGTTTTATGGAAAAGATAATTTTTGGAGTTTTTTTCTTTGCCACTTTTGCTCAGTTTTTGGTATTACAAGAATTGCCCCCAAATTTTCCAGCTTAGCTGTGCCATTTTACATTTCCCCTAACAATGTAAGATTGTTCTATTGTCTGCACATTTCACCATCTTTTGGTATTATTACTATTTTTCATTTTAAGTAATTTCAATAGATGTGTGATTTATCACATTGTGGTTTTCATTTGTATTTCTCTATTGGCCAATGATGTTGACATCTTTTCATATATTTATTCAACATTGGTATCTTTGGTGAAGTATCTGCATTGGTTGCTTTAATTTTATTTTTTAGTCTTGAGTTTGAAAAATTCTCTCTATAGTCTAAAAAATTAAGGGTTTTTTTGTATTTTGTTTACAAATATTTCTTCCAGTATATAGCTTGTCTTTCCATCTTCTTTTATTTTCTTTTGTGTAGTAAATATTTTACATTTTGATGAAGTCCAGTTTATCAGTTTTTGCTTTTGTGTATCATGCTTTTGGTGTCAGTGTAAGAATTCTTCATCTATCTCTAAGTCTTAATGATTTTTCCCTTTCCCTGTAAAAGTCTTACATTCTTTTGTTGTATATTCATCTTCTATATTTTTAAATGATGTGTCTTTTAGGATTAGACTTCTTAGTTGCCAAGTTACTGTTTTGTTTATTTTAGCACTTCTGTGCTAACTCTACTAACCTTTGTAAACCTTCTATTCCATTATCCTCTGGCTTGCAAAGTTTCTGAGGAGATATCTATTGTTCTTGTATTTGTTCCTTTGAGTTTAATGTGTCTCCCTTCCCCCTTGGGCTATTTTGAAGAGTTTATATTTTTTTTATACTAGCTTTTTAAAAATATATTCCATTCTCACTAAAACTGTGAGTGTTTTTTTATTTTTGTCTTTCTTTTTCTGTGTACTGGAACAAATCACATTTTTTTGGTACCAGGGTCGGTCATATTTTCTTTTCAGTTAATCCACCCAGTGATGTTTTTACTTTATTATATTTTTAATCTCTAGAAGTTCTATTTATTTCTTCTTTATATCTTACAGTTCTCACTATGTCAAGTTTTCATTTAAATACCTGAATCTGGTAATTATAGCTATTTTACTGTCCTTGTTTTCTAATTTTATAATTTGTCATACTGGGCCTATTTGTATTGACTATTTTTCCTCTGTTTTTGGGTCACGTTTTCCTAATTCTTGTCACATCTAATACTTTTTGATTGGGTAGTGGGTTTTATGAATTTTACATTATTGGGTATATAGATTTTATATTCTTTTTTTGTTTTGCTTTTTTTCTGGCATCCTTTATTGGTAGTTTTGTTTGCTTCTTTCAATATGGCTTGTTCTGTGTTTTCTTGAAACATTAATTTCAGGAAGGAATTCCTAATTACTTTATCAGGTGACTTTAAGAATTCTTTGTGTCCAAAGACTGAATAAGTGTGCATACACAATGCCAAAAATATACACACTTGCATTTGTTTCATAAATGCCAGAGTTCCTAGTAAGAACAGAGAATTGCTCTGAAAAACTTGTTTCAACAAATGACTTGTCTCAACTCTTCCTATAAAAAAAGAACTTTAAAGACTAGGGATCTAGCTCCGTGTAGATAGAATATATAATCAATTCATGTACATAAAGCAAGGAATGAAATTTATCATAGAACAGCATACTTGCTTAAATTGTGTTAGACTTAGTGGGTTAATACTGTCTACAGTTGATTTAATCCAACATAAAATTATATTCAGAAAATTATTTCTTATTATTCTATTTCATTGACATTTTTAGCATTTAATTTTAGGCTTTCAAAATGTAGAAGAAAATTTTAAATTCTATTTTATAATACTTTATGAGGATTTATTTTTAAAGTACAGTAAATAAAATGATAGGGCTGAGCATAAGGTTTATAAAATCTAGTTGTAAATTTATTTTTTTAAGTTATTAGTTCTTAATTTCTAGCAGTCACTGTTGTTTTGTTCTCAGTAGCTGGTTACTGCTGGTTGCTTGAGTCTCCACTAGAGTGTGCTAAAGATATTTCATTGGGAAAAGTGTTAATACCTAGACTTGCCGAGACTTGTTAAGTCTGGGCATTTTTTTTCTTTTTTTTTTCAAGAAGAATTTGATTTCTTGTTTTTGAAATTCCTTTTGCCATGTAGTAAATTCTGGCCTTGACAATTGAGTATTTCTGTGGATACTTTAAAAGATGAATATTTAATCTCTATTCTTGTTTCTCAGCATGTTAGCTAGAAATATCTTTGTCTTACGATGTTATCCTTTAGAAACTAAAAGTTGTGTCTTCCTTGAATAATAGAAGGTTGAATTTTTTTTACATAATATATTTCTGAAAATCTGAATAACTTAAGGTGAATTAGAGAAACTAATAATTTGTTTTATGAGGTTGAAAATAATTTATTACTCAAGTTTTTATTTTAAAATAATTAAATCAGTACATGCATTTAATATGCAATTCTAGCATAACATTACACTCAAAGTATAATTGATTGGCTGTGATAAAAATGTATTTTGTGGTGACACATTAGAGTAGAGTGAGAAAGAAAGTTTTGGCTCATTTACATTTGATAAATCTCTAGTGAGCCTTTTATTAAATGTTTACCTGGCAAAATTACTGAATAATAACAACTGTTTTTCTTTCCTTTTTCCTTCTTTTTGCTCCAGGTACCTTCACTCAAATAACATAGTAGTGGTTCCAGAAGGTAAGCACACCTAGAATTTTTAGTTAGAAGATGATACAGTTAAAGCTGTATCAACTTTATAAGAAGTTTTAAACTTATCTTGTTTGGTGTATTAGAGAATTTTAATTATAAAGAACTTTAATGTATTAGTTTCAAAAATTTTTCCTCTAAAAAGACCAGTTAAGAATTATGATTAAATAAATTAAAAGTCTAAAATGGTTAAAATGCTTAAGTAAATCATTATGAGATAAGTTGCTAATAGGTTAAAAATAAAATGAATTCTAAACCTAATAAATCAGGTTAAGAATTTTAGTTAGATTACTTTTGTTTATTAATTCTTGAATCATTTATTTAAGCAGTTTTTTACACTTTTTTAATGTTTTTATTTGCTTTCTTTTTAAACTTATTATATTTTATCTCTAGGAAGAAATACTTATCATTTACATAAAAATTAGTATGATTTTTTACTATTTTGTGAACAACTGTGACAGGGAGAAGGGGTATTAAGCATTAAAATATTTTAGATTGAAACACTTTCATTAAAGATTTTCTATAAAACTTGAGTCAAACTCACTTTGCTTTTCCCCTTCTCTTCTATTTGAAGCTATTGGGTCCCTTGTAAAACTCCAGTATCTGGATCTTAGTGACAATGCCTTAGAAATTGTTTGCCCAGAAATTGGTCGTCTGAGAGCTTTACGTCATCTTCGATTAGCTAATAATCAACTGCAATTCCTACCTCCAGGTAATCATAGCCTACAGTGTATAATAGTTTCTTGTGTTTTATAAATCCATTTTTATTCATGTTTTTCTCTATGTCTGGGCAGTGGGCTATGGATATAAATGTATTTGCAAGTATTTGATTGTTCATTTGTTTGAAGATGAAACCAGGGTGTGTGGGTGAAATGACTCAGAGTCTTTCTCTAGACTCAGATATAAGAAGGTAGCACTTAACAAGATAGGGCTACAGTTACTACAGTTGTATATTGCAAACAATGCTTCTTCCAGTCTCTGCCCTAGCAGACTATTTGTACAAAGAGCTATTTCAGTTCTGAATTTCACTTTAAGAGAATTTAGGTGAACTGAGTATGGTGTAATCATCTTAGTATATAAAAGGCAAATAGAGTGTATTGTATTTTGTTTTTGTTTTTGTCTTATTCTCTAGTGAAGTAGTGATATGATATACATCAACTTTGATTTAATTAAGTGTCCTACTAGAATTTATTAGGACAATTTAAATTTGAGTCTTAGAATTGTCAGTTCTGCCTGCTGAATATCTCTTTAGATTCTGATGACAGGCAGATAGTTCTAAAACCCTGTATTCCCTTGAAAGTCACATTAAACCTCTTGACCTTTTTGTGAAGGGCATTTCAGGGACCTTTCTTTGTGGAGGTGCACATTTTCAAATTCTACTGTTATATATTATTTTCCATCTAAAAAAACAAAAAGATGGAGTATGATTTAAGAATTAAAAAAAAAAAACTTGTGCTTCAGGTATTACATGAAAGTTATCATATATTCAAGGATGAGCTAAAAAAGATACAAATGTCACATTGGAAGGAATTATTTTTACTTAGTAATTCTTTTAGAAACACCAACCAGCCTTTAAGTGTATACAGTGAAATGTGTGACTCAAACAAAATTACAAATTACTACCTGTCATAGAACTTGAAGTTAGGTGAGAATAAAAACTTAAGGTTAAATCCATGAATGAAAAAGTCTGTGATATTTCTTTGTGATTAAAAAAAAAAAGACTTCTAAAGTTTTTTCAGTACAAACATTCTAAATGAGAGCATAGTAACTGTATTTTGTTTTTGTTTTTGTCTTATTTTCTAGTGAAGTAGTGATATGATATACATCAACTTTGATTTAATTAGGTGTCATACTAGAATTTATTAGGACAATTTAAATTTGAGTCTTAGAATTTAATTTAAGTTTTAACTTTCTACATTAGCCTTAATACATAGGTCCAGGTACTGTTTGCAAAAATGATATTAGTAGAACAGTGACTTGGCTTTAAAAAACAGTTTTTAAGCCTCATGTAATAAGTGCCTTATTGTTTCCAACTATAGTTAAAGCAAAAAAAAAAAAATTCAATTCCATACAGAAATACAGTCTTTAGGGTGTATTATATATAATCTTACTTGATGCTATTTCATCATTCTAGCTTTCATTAAGTTTATGTATTCAGGTATCCAGAAAATTAGATTCTGTTTGGAAGATTGCATAAAAGTAATATTTTTATATATGAGATTAAGTATTTTATAGAATCAAGATGCACAGATATAATGCTTCAGCTGCAAACCCCTTTTTACATACATTTAAAGAATATACAAACATACAATTTTGTTCTGTGTGTTCTATTATTTTGTCTTTTCCTATAATATAAGATCATTTTGTGTAGAATGCAGTCATTTCCTTCCATTATGTGTTCTCAGAGGTTAAGCATGTACTTCTGATATCACTGTCTGCCTCCAAATAACCTCCTAAAAACCAGTGAACAGTGTATGTTCCCCGATTCTTTCATATAATTTTTTATTTATATTTCACTTGTTATATAAGAAAATTGAGTCATATTTTTTATCTTATTTTCCTAGTTTTTTTTTTCTATTGTTTTGAATAGGAACTTTTAAATGAGCATGATTATATTTTTCTTCCTGGACCACCATGAATAGCAGTGGACGTGGCACTACTACTTATTTGAGTCAGTTATACATCTCATTACAAAGTCATTATAATTATTGTGATTTGAATGAGTTAGGGGATATGTGTATATCCCCAAAATGTTTAATCAGTTTGTCTTTCTCTCTGGGATACTGCACAGCATTGTGTAATCCTATGAGGTGCTGGAAATAGCCTTGTGGAATGGGAGACAAACAGTGAAAGACAAAGCAAGGAGAGGGCAGAGGAGGCTTCCCTAAACTTGAATATTCCAGTCCCAGATTCTGTTCTTGAGATCCATAGGCTTTGTGGTTAGTAAAGATAGGCTGTGGGAATGTGAAGACAAATAGTCTAGCTTTTGCTTTGTGAGACTGTAGTTTTGGTTCCACTTTCCTGCAGTCCTGTTTGGGTTCCACTTCCCTGTGCCCCTCAGCAAATAGGGCTCACCTCTTGTGTTCCTTAACTTTATGACTTATTCTGTATTACTTGTCCATTTCTTGAAAACAGTTGCCTTAAAGGTTTTTTTAAGCTAGTTTTATTGTATTTTGATGGGAGGCAAGGTATCAGTTACCTTGTCATGTTTATTAGATGTTCTTTGATTTCTCATCTGATAAATCATTTACAAGAATCAGAATAGGAAAAGGGAAGATGGCCGCGAAGGGAGTGCAGTAACTCCGAGTACTGCGTCACTGTGAGGGAAAATGATGAGTTAGAACGGCTAAAAGCTATCTGGTTAGGAATTTCCAGCAAAATTGGGGTGCTCCAAAACCTAGTGGAAGGATTTTCATCACACGAGGATCAGCTTCAGGGGCTCAAAAGCGAGCGATTTGTCCGTACGGAGCGCTTATTGTTCGGCAGATCGCCCTGCGGCTGGAGTCTGCGGAGCGCACTGGGAAACGACGGGCTGGTGGCGCAGAGATACAGCGATGCTGATTCTGCGGGCTCCTGCCAGCTAGGCATTTGCTGAGCTCGGAGCTGAATTCTGGGTTGGAGACGGGGAAGGAAACGGTCCAGTTCGGTTCTCCACACCGGTCAGACCACGGAGGAAGCCAGCGGCCACCATCTTGGAGAGCTGACGTCACCATCCTTGTTTTTGACTGATTGCAGCTCTTTCAGCTATAGAACAGGTAATTTCAGGCTGACAATTGTCTGCGTCTCGCAGACAAATTGCTCAGACTTAGTGCTAAATAACACGCGGAAACTGCTTCTTGGAGCCTGCTCCTATCAGAACACGCACCGAGCCCGGAGCGGCGGAGCTCCGGCTACCGGAGCTGCTCTGGCCCAGGGCTATAGAACCCGCGGAAACTGCTTCTTGGAGCCTGCTCCTGTCGGAGCATGCACCAAGTCTGGAGAGGCCGAATTCTGGCTCCCGGAACTGCTCTGGCCCAGGGATAAAGAACCCGCGGAAACTGTCTCTCGGTCCGGGTCCTGCTGAATACTGTGAAGGCCAGAGGGGCGGAGCAGAGCCGCCGCCAGAGCCCGGAACAGGCCTAGTGACCTGCCGGCGTGGTGTCGCGTCGCCCCGGCTAGAGCAGGGGCCGAACAGAGCCGCCGCCAGAGCCCGGAACAGGCACAGCGACCCGCCGGCATGGTGTCGCGTCGCTCCGGCTAGAGCAGGGGCCGAACAGAGCCGCCCCCAGAGCCTGGAACAGGCACAGCGACCCGCCGGCGTGGTGTCGCGTCGCTCCGGCTAGAGCAGGGGCCGAACAGAGCCGCCGCCAGAGCCCGGAACAGGCACAGCGACCCGCCGGCGTGGTGTCGCGTCGCTCCGGCTAGAGCAGGGGCCGAACAGAGCCGCCGCCAGAGCCCGGAACAGGCACAGCGACCCGCCGGCGTGGTGTCGCGTCGCTCCGGCTAGAGCGGGGGCCGAACAGAGCCGCCGCCTGCGCCCGGAGCAGGTCCAGAGACCCGCCGGCGTGGTGTCGCATCGCTCCGGCTCGAGCAGGGGCCGAACAGAGCCGCTGCCAGAGCCCGGAATAGGCCCAGCGACCCGCCGGCGTGGTTGTCAAGAATCCCCAATTGGAGTAGGGGGAAAGCAGATCCTCCACCCGCGTCCGCAAGGTAGGCAGGCCTGTGACAGTCTGGCAGAACAGCCCCAGCTGCCTGCCGGCGTGGTAGACACTTCACACCACTTGGGGGAGGGGCAGAGCAGAGCCGTTCCCCGAGCCTGGATCAGGCCCAGCGGCCCGCCAGCGTGGCAGTCACATCACTCCATTTGGAGTACGGGCAGAGCAGAGCCGCAGCCCGCGCCCAGAACAGGCACAGCGACCTGCCGGGGTGGTAGTCACGACAACCCAATTGGAGAAGGGGCAGAGCAGAGCCGCCGCCCACGCCTGCAAGGTAGTCAGATCCGCGACTAACTGGTGGAACAGGCCCAGGGGTTCACGGACGTGGTGACGTGGTAGACACGTCACACCAATAGGAGGAAGGGCAGAGCAGAGCCGCTGCCCGCGCCTCCAAGGTAGGCAGACCTGCGACCGACCGGCAGAACAGTCCCAGCGGCCCACCAGCGTGGTAGACAGATCACCCCAATTGGAGGAGGAGCAGAGCTGCCGCCCGCCCCTGCAAGGGAGACTTTTCAACTATACAAGAGCAATATAAATATATAGGGGGAAAAATTTCAAAAACACAATAGTTTCACTAAGCAGAAAGAAACACGAGCAATATGAAAAGACAAGGAAAGAAAGGACCACAAGCAATGCAGGTCAACTCAACTTTAGAAGAGGTTATAGCTGCAGCAGATGGAATGTCAGATAAAGAATTCAGGATATACATGCTGCAAATGATCTGGAGTCTCAAGGAAGACATTAGACAGCAAAATCAGACAATGAAAGATCATTTCGACCACTTCGACAATGTATTACATAAACAAATCCAAGAAGCAAAAGATCAACTATACAGGGAGATAGAGGTAATAAAAAACAAACAAACAGAAATCCTAGAAATGCAGGAAGCAATAAACCAACTTAAAAACTCAATTGAGAATACTACCAGCAGAGTAGAACACTTAGAAGATAGAACATCAGACAATGAAGACAAAGTATTTCAACTTGAAAAGAACATAGATAGCTCAGCAAAACTGTTAAGAAACCATGAGCAGAACATCCAAGAAATATGGGATAATATAAAGAGACCAAACTTAAGAGTCATTGGGATACAGGAAGGTATAGAGGTCCAAACCAAAGGAATGAACCACCTATTCAATGAAATAATACGAGAAAACTTCCCAGACTTGAAGAATGAGACAGAATCCCAAATCCTAGAAGCATACAGGACGCCGAATGTGCAAAATCATAAGAGATCCACACCTAGACACATTATAATGAAGATGCCCAACATACAGAATAAGGAGAGAATTTTAAAAGCTACAAGAGAAAGGAAGCAGATTACATTTAGGGGTAAACCAATCAGGATAACAGCTGATCTTTCAACACAGACTCTGAAAGCTAGAAGATCCTGGAATCACATATTTCAAAAACTGAAAGAAAATGGGTTCCAACCAAGAATCATGTATCCAGCGAAATTAAGCTTCAGGATGGAAGATGAAATTAAAACCTTCCACGATAAACAAAAGTTAAAAGAATTTGCAGCTAGAAAACCATGTCTTCAAAACATCCTCGGCAAAACATTACAGGAAGAGGAAATGGAAAATAACAATGAATACCAACAGTGGGAGGTAGGACAGTAAAGGGGGGGGAAATAATCAAAAAAGGAAAACAAACCATGTTTAGTAACATAAATAAACAATTATGGCTGGAAGAACAACCCATATCTCAATAATAACCCTAAATGTTAATGGCTTAAACTCACCAATCAAGAGACACAGACTAGTAGAATGGATCACAAAACAAGACCCAACAATATGCTGCCTACAGGAGACGCATTTGATAGGAAAAGACATACATAGACTGAAGGTGAAAGGTTGGGAAAAATCATATCACTCATATGGACTTAGGAAACAAGCAGGAGTGTCCATACTCATATCAAATAAAATAGATTTCAAGCCAAAGTTAATCAAAAGGGATAAAGAGGGACACTACATACTGCTCAAGGGAACCATACACCAACAAGACATAACTATCATAAATATATATGCCCCAAACAATGGTGCAGCTATGTTCATCAAACAAACTCTTCTTAAGTTTAAGAGTCTAATAGACCAACATACAATAATCATGGGAGACTTCAACACACCTCTCTCACCACTAGACAGATCTTCCAAACAAAAGTTGAATAAGGAAACTATAGAACTCAATAACACAATTAATAACCTAGACTTAATTGATATATATAGAATATACCACCCAACATCAAGCAGTTACACTTTTTTCTCAGCAGCACATGGATCCTTCTCAAAAATAGATCATATATTATGTCACAGGGCAACTCTTAGACAATATAAAGGAGTGGAGATAATACCATGCATCTTATCTGATCATAATGGAATGAAACTGAAAATCAACGATAAAAGAAGGAAGGAAAAAACATGCATCACTTGGAGAATGAACAATTGGTTACTAAATGATCAATGGGTTATAGAAGACATCAAGGAGGAAATTAAAAAATTCTTAGAGATAAATGAAAGCACAGACACAACATATCGGAATCTATGGGACACATTAAAAGCAGTTCTAAGAGGAAAATTCATTGCTTGGAGTTCATTCCTTAAAAAAAGAAAAAACCAACAAATAAATGATCTCATACTCCATCTCAAAATCCTAGAAAAAGAAGAGCAAAACAACAGCAAAAGAAGTAGAAGGCAAGAAATTATTAAAATCAGAGCTGAAATTAATGAAATCGAAACAAAAGAAACAATTGAAAAGATTGACAAAACTAAAAGTTGGTTCTTTGAAAAAATAAATAAAATCGACAGACCCTTAGCCATGCTAACGAAGAGAAGAAGAGAGAGAAATCAAATTACTAGCATACGGGATGAAAAAGGCAATATCACAACAGACACTTCAGAAATACAGAAGATAATCAGAAACTATTTTGAATCCTTATACTCCAATAAAATAGAAGATAATGAAGGCATCGATAAATTTCTTAAGTCATATGATCTGCCCAGATTAAGGCAGGAGGATATAGACAACCTAAACAGACCAATATCAATTGAGGAAATAGAAGAAACCATCAAAAGACTACCAACTAAGAAAAGCCCAGGACCGGATGGGTATACAGCAGAGTTTTACAAAACCTTTAAAGAGGAACTAACACCAATACTTTTCAAGCTATTTCAGGAAATAGAAAAAGAGGGAGAACTTCCAAATTCTTTCTACGAGGCCAACATCACCCTGATTCCTAAACCAGACAAAGACACCTCAAAGAAAGAAAACTACAGACCAATATCTCTAATGAACCTAGATGCAAAAATCCTCAATAAAATTTTGGCAAATCGGATTCAAAAACATATCAAAAAAATTGTGCACCATGATCAAGTAGGATTCATCCCTGGGATGCAAGGCTGGTTCAATATACGGAAATCAATTAATGTTATTCACCACATCAATAGACTTAAAAATAAGAACCATATGATCATCTCGATAGATGCAGAAAAAGCATTCGACAAAGTACAGCATCCCTTTATGTTCAAAACGCTAGAAAAACTAGGGATAACAGGAACTTACCTCAACATTGTAAAAGCAATCTATGCTAAACCTCAGGCTAGCATCATTCTGAATGGAGAAAAATTGAAGGCATTCCCTCTAAAATCTGGAACAAGACAGGGATGCCCTCTCTCACCACTTCTGTTCAACATAGTTCTCGAATCACTGGCCAGAGCAATTAGACAGACGAAAGAAATTAAAGGCATAAAAATAGGGAAAAGAAGAACTTAAATTATCACTATTTGCAGATGACATGATTCTATACCTAGCAGACCCAAAAGGGTCTACAAAGAAACTATTAGAGCTAATAAATGAATTCAGTAAAGTGGCAGGATATAAAATCAACACACATAAATCAAAGGCATTCCTGTATATCAGCGACAAATCCTCTGAAATGGAAATGAGGACAACCACTCCATTCACAATATCCCCCCCAAAAATAAAATACTTAGGAATCAACCTAACAAAAGAGGTGAAAGACTTATACAATGAAAACTACAGAACCCTAAAGAGAGAAATAGAAGAGGATCTTAGAAGATGGAAAAATATACCCTGTTCATGGATAGGCAGAACTAACATCATCAAAATGACAATATTACCAAAAGTTCTCTATAGGTTTAATGCAATACCAATCAAAATCCCAATGGCATTTCTTATAGAAATAGAGAAAGTAATCATGAAATTCATATGGAAAAATAAAAGACCCAGAATAGCAAAAACAATGCTAAGCAGGAAGGGTGAATCAGGCGGTATAGCGATACCAGACTTCAAACTATACTACAGAGCAATAGTAACAAAAACAGCATGGTACTGGTACCAAAACAGGCGGGTGGACCAATGGTACAGAATAGAGGACACAGAAACCAACCCACAAAACTACAACTATCTTATATTTGATAAAGGGGCTAAAAGCATGCAATGGAGGAAGGATAGCATCTTCAACAAATGGTGCTGGGAAAACTGGAAATCCATATGCAACAAAATGAAACTGAATCCCTTTCTCTCGCCATGCACTAAAGTTAACTCAAAATGGATCAAGGAGCTTGATATCAAATCAGAGACACGGCATCTGATAGAAGAAAAAGTCGGCTACGATCTACATACTGTGGGGTCGGGCTCCAAATTCCTCAATAGGACACCCATAGCACAACAGTTAATAACTAGAATCAACAAATGGGACTTACTCAAACTAAAAAGTTTTTTCTCAGCAAAAGAAACAACAAGAGAGGTAAATAGGGAGCCTACATCCTGGGAACAAATCTTTACTCCTCACACTTCAGATAGAGCCCTAATATCCAGAGTATACAAAGAACTCAAAAAATTAGACAACAAGATAACAAATAACCCAATCAACAAATGGGCCAAAGACATGAACAGACACTTCTCAGAGGAGGACATACAATCAATCAACAAGTACATGAAAAAATGCTCACCATCCCTAGCAGTCAGAGAAATGCAAATCAAAACCACCCTAAGATACCATCTCACTCCAGTAAGATTGGCAGCCATTAGGAAGTCAAACAACAACAAGTGCTGGCGAGGATGTGGGGAAAAGGGTACACTTGTTCATTGTTGGTGGGACTGCAAATTGGTGCAGCCAATCTGGAAAGCAGTATGGAGATTTCTTGGAAAGTTGGGAATGGAACCACCATTTGACCCAACTATTCCCCTTCTCGGTCTATTCCCTAAAGACCTAAATAGAGCATGCTACAGGGACACTGCTACATCGATGTTCATAGCAGCACAGTTCACAATAGCAAGACTGTGGAACCAACCTAGATGCCCTTCAATAGACGAATGGATTAAAAAAATGTGGCATTTATACACAATGGAATATTACTCTGCATTAAGAAATGACAAAATCATAGAATTTGGAGGGAAATGGATGGCATTAGAGCAGATTATGCTGAGTGAAGCCAGCCAATCCCTAAAAAACAAATGCCAAATGTCTTCTTTGATATAAGGAGAGTAACTAAGAACAGAGTAGGGACGAAGAGCATGAGAAGAAGATTAACATTAAACAGGGACGAGAGGTGGGAGGGAAAGGGAGGGAGAAGGGAAATTGCATGGAAATGGAAGGAGACCCTCAGGGTTATACAAAATTACATACAAGAGGTAACGAGGGGAAAGGGAAAAATAATACAAGGGGGAGATATGAACTGCAGTAGAGTGGGTAGAGAGAGAAGAGGGGAGGGGAGGGGAGGGGAGGGGGGTAGTAACGGATAGGAAAGGCAGCAGAATACAACAGACCCTAGTATGGCAATATATAAATCAATGGAAGTGTAACTGATGTGATTCTGCAATTTGTAAACGGAGTAAAAATGGGAGTTCATAACCCACTTGAATCAAAGTGTGAAATATGATATATCAAGAACTATGTAATGTTTTGAACAACCAACAATAAAAAAAAAAAAAAAAAAAAAAAAGAATCAGAATAAATCATGTATAAGATTGCTTATCTGCATTCATATATACAAGTATATTCTTAAGTATGTAACACTTAGACATTTATATATTGCCTTTCCCTACTTCCAATATCAAAACTAGCAATTTTTAATATGTGTTTTTTAGTTGTAGTTGAACCCACAATACCTTTATTTTTATTTATTTATTTATTTTTGTGTGGTGCTGAGGATCAAACACAGGGCCTCGCACTTGCTAAGTAAGCACTCTACCGCTGAGCCACAACCCCAGCCCTCAAAACTAGCATTTTTATAGAACAAATTTAAACTAACATCCTCCCAAAGGCCTTTTCTAACTTGATGAGATAAAATTATATGAGCTATTATTAAAAGAACCACTGTGCACCTACAAATGAAGGGTTATTGGGGAAGAGTTTATATTAGGCAGGGACTTTTGCCAGACACTTTTTTTTTTACTGTAAAGACCACAAAGTCTGTTTGTTGGGACTGTATGAAAGTAAGAGGAGATAGAAAAACCAGTTAATCCTTGTTAGGAGCATTCTGATACATTCTGGGATTTGCCGTCAATTCTCCATGAATTCCCATGGGAGAAGGTTATAGTAACAAACAAAAAGTAACCAGGAGCCAGAAAAGATGATGCTTGCATCTGGGATATAAATCAGCTTATTTTTTTGAATACTTTTATCCTTAAAAAGCTGTTTTGCATACCAGAAAAGGAAGGATTTTTTAGTCCAAATTAAAAACATGAACGTATTGTACTTTAATGGCTAAAAGTACACAAACAGATATGTCCCATATACAATCAGCATGAATTATTATTAAACTCAGCCTTCAAGTATGGTTAAATTTATTATTATTTATTATTTTATTTTATTTTTTCTCAGTTGATCCTCTATTGCTTTATTGGAATGAAATTTAATATTTTGGTTTGTCCCATTGCCTCCTAACTTGCTCTAAAATCTCTGTGCTTATGGTGTACTATGGAGGTAGGGAGGAAGGAGATGAGCCTTTTCCTCTGGAGGCTATGGTAGAAACCAGGGCCTGGTCTCCAGGCTCTTCTGTTACTTTCTACCCTGTTTGTTGGGACTGTATTGTCACTGAGGTGCATACTACCGTGATTTTTCAGAGGTACAGATCCCACCCCATAGTTATAGGCCTGGCTACGAGTGTTCCACTCTGCCTTACAGTTTCCTGTGATGCTAGGTGAACCAGGTACACTGGGTCAGCTCTGACTTCTTTAACTCTTCCATTGCACTTGAATCCTGAGTGGACATCTCAAAAGCAGCTTAGTTTTTGAATCCTCCCAACACTAAGTATCCCCAGATAATCAAGGTTATTCTTCTGATATTATCTTCTTAGCTCATGACCTTTTTGGGTGATTTATCCTTCTGGGAGTCTGGGGTTTTCATTTATTATACATTAGAGCTGGTGGTAGCACCTCTCTCACTAAAAAAGCATCTAGAAATGTATTCCTGGCAGAGTTCCCTTCTGGTATCACCAGGCTATGTACGTGTGGCCAATAATATATGCAAATAGACTGTATTTTGTGGGAGTATCTGTAAGACCTGGGAGACTTACTATTTCATCTCTTTAATAAGAAATATGTGTTGGCTCAAAGTATGCCATGCTGTACTAGAAAAGTGGGCATCATGGAAGAGAATAGGATTCTGAGAAATTGATATTTTATTGTCCAATATTTTAAAACTTCCTAAGAAATGACTAGACAGTCAAGAGAGAAGTATTGACTGAGTTGCTAGATGACCACTGAGTAAATGAATAAATTGTCTGCCAGAGTCCTAAGCTCATATTCAGAACCTATTCTTCCAATTAATTTTATAGACCTAAAGTTTATAGTATATAATTTTACTAGTAAAGTAACTTTATAGTATAATTAAATATATATTAGTAACAAATATTTTATTTCATTATTTATATAAAGTTATTTTGGTATGCTAGATTAAATAAAACCCATTGATTTCTCCAAAAAATATCTTCAGATAATATTATATACTGTAAAATCTGCTTACAAATGGAGCTAATGCCTTTAAATTTTATTTGCACTCTTTTATAAGCTTTAACAATTTGGCAAAAACCTCAGGATAAAAATGGCCATTAGAATATGTCTAGAAAAAAAAGTTTTGTTTTCTGGACCATGTGTCCTTAGAGCTTAGAGTTAAATACAAAAATAATCCATTTTAGGAAAGATATAAAGGGAAATGATGGAAAACTTGCCAAATGCCCGAAAAACAAAAGTTTATTGTGACAATGTTTGGGAGAGGGGAAAGAAAAAGCATTGGTCCCTGAGATTTAGAAAGTCTTTACCATTAATCAAGCTACTGGCTAAGGCACATTGAGCTTCTTTCCATGGACCTCTCGTTTGTGAAAAAAATCTAAAAGCAACTAACATCATAACCAAATTCACCTCCCATGCAATACTTCCTTGTCTGTGTGCAAATAATTTATTATCCCACAGTGTAGTACAGTGCTGGGTGTGGACAGTGATGGCAGTACTGAGGTCAGAGAAGATGGTTCAAGAAGTAGTCATGTTTGAGGTGAGGGACTGAGCTGATGTGTAAGTGGTATGCAGGAGCAAATGATTGGGATATGGATATTTTTCATTGTTTATTTCTGAAATACATCCATTTCCTAGTCTGTCATACATACTGCTTCCACGATTCTCTCCCTCAAATAGATTTGGTAAACTGCTTCTTCAATTAAAATTCTTCATTTAAATTGCCTAAAGTGTTGTGATTGTCATGATAGAAACCTATACTGGGTTCATCACAATTAATTTTGTGTGTGTGTGTTTTGTGTGTGTGTGTGTGTGTGTGTGTGTGTATGTGTGTGTGATGAATACCAAGAAGCAGGGATTTTTAAAAAAGAAAAACAATGAATATAGAAATCTTCTTCATCTTTTGGAGTAAAATTTTCTTGAGAACTTATATCAAATATTTTTTCTTAGACACAGCCTTTTGAGATTTAGTTGTTATTTTTGTATAAATCAGCTTGCAGTATTTTAGAGGTGACGTGGAGTAAGTTCTACTATAACCTTTGATATTTTTGCAAATTTGCATTCATACTTCATTTTTACTAAAGAACTTTTAAGCAAACATTAAACACTTTTCTTACATTAATAGTGATTTGATATTTTACACTTATTAACCAAGCTTTTGGGGGGAAAAGCAAGTTTTAGATACATAAACGAAGATTATATTTTTATGGTTACTTTATAGCTTCAGTTGATTTTTCTGCTTTGATTTCAGTATAGTGTTGTTTTGTAACATGGTCAGAAAATTATAGTCTCAGGTCATTTTATATAATTGTGAAGAAAATGTAATTGGAAGAATAAAGCGCCAAAATAAATACTTCTTAAAAAGTAATGTGTTCAATATGTAAAATATTTAGTTTTGTATTTCATTTGTTGTTTGAATGTGATTTTTGCTTTTCTTCAACTATAAATTATGTTTTAACCTTGCTTAAGGTATAAATTTAATTCTGATTTTCTGCTCTGTAAGTAATTTTAGAGTTCCTGATTGTATTAGTAAATGAAAAGTTTTACGATTTGCCAAGGTATGTAATGAAAAGTAACTAAAGAAATGTAGTTTGATATCACTTATTTCCAAGCACCCCCCTACACACACACACAGTTGGCATTGCAGTTCTTTGCTTACTCGTTTTTATTAATCCCATTTTTTAAAGAGTCGGTATTTTTAAAAATACATTTTTAGACATTGATGGGCCTTTATTTTGTTCATTTATTTATATGCAATGCTGAGAATCAACCCAGTGCATCACACAAGTTAGGCAAGTGCTCTACCACTGAGCCACAGCCTCAGCTCCCAAGAGTCAACATTTTAAGTAGATATTTTTATGTTTTTAAAAGATTTTTAGTTTTCACTGATAGTTTTGTTTGTAAGGTGGTGAGAAAATGTGAAGTCAAAACTGGCAATAAGTGAGGAAGGGTTCCAAAACAAACATCCTTATATGCTTATAACAAATATCATTTGTTGGTTCTATGACTCTTTTCCTTCTTAGCTGCATCTGCTGACATCTCTGCTCCTGACATAGTCCCAAAGAGGACATAAGTCTGGCAGGTCTATTTTGATGACTTTTTCTTTTTAGTTTCAAAAATTGGCATTCATTGGTTATATATGAATTTACAAACCAAATTAATTTCTTAGTAGTTTTTTAAAGGGATAATAGCATGCTTTGTAGAACATAGGTTCTAATGTGAATTTATTTTCCTTAAATGAGATCTCTTTTATTCTAATATCATAGTCATTATCATAAAATGTTGAACTGATTTTAAAGAATTGTAAAAACATAGTTGAAACATGTTGATATCTGAACCAATAGATCATGGAAATTTTCTTTCCTTCATTATTCTTTTAAAAAATAAATGCATACTTTTTAGGAAAAAACATTTTTATACAGAACATGAGGGTTTATGTAAGTCTGTTTACTTCCCATTCACAGATTAAATTTCTAACTACCTTTAAATTAGAAATGACTGTAAGATTATGTTATACAAATGTTAAAACAAGAAATAGAATCTTGATTTCCATTTACCCAGGGAATTATAACTGATTTATGTTGTGTGATATGTATGTTACTTTTTTAATCTACATAATGTGTTGACATGTCTTCTTAACAATAATTTGTTAAACTTTATGACAACATCAATAATTTTGTTCCTGGCATGAGTTAATTTTATTTGTTATTCTCCACTGATTTTTTGATAGTTTTTATTGAGGTACAATTTATATACTATAAAATTCACTATTTTATATATGAGTTGATAAATTTTACTAAATGTACACAGCTGAGCACACATTTCAGTTTTTAGAATACTTCCATCATCCCTAAATCACGCTACTGTTTGTCTGTTGCCAATTCCCATTCCCACCCCATTCAGCCATTGATCTTACAGTCTGTCTCTATAGTTTTGACTTTTCCAGAAATTTCATATAAATAGAATCATATAATATGTCTTGTGATTTTAATTTTTTTCATGTCTGGCTTATTTACTTAGAAAAATGTTTTTGCATATATATTATCTTCAGGTTTTTGGTACTTTGTTTATTTTTATTGCTCAATAATTTTTTACTGTATAGATACTCCAAATTTTGTTTATTCAGCAGTTGGTTGATAATTTAGATGTTTCCATTTGGGGTTGTTATGAGTAATGTTGCTATGAAAATTTGCATACAAGCTTTTTGTGGACATATGTTTTCCTTTCTCTTGGGTAAATACCTGGAAGTAGAATCCTTGGGTTTTATGTTATATTTTTAACTTTGAAAGAAACTGCCAAACTGTTTTCCAAAGTGACTGTACCATTTACTTTCCTGCTAGCAATGTATGAAGGTTCCAATTCTTCCTTATTCTTGCCAATGTTTGATATTTTGATCCTTTTTTATTGTAGCTATTTTAGTGACTATGTAGTAGTAGCATCTTCTTGTGATTTTAATTTTCATTTTATTATTAACTTAAGCTTATTACATTTTGTGTGTTTATTTGCCATTTCTGTGGTGAAATAGCTATTCAAATCTTTTGCCCTCCAAAATTTAGTTGTTTGTGTTTTTTATATTGCATTGTAAGAGTTCTTTATGTGTTCTGGTATTAAAGGATAATTTTCACCAAAAAGCTAAGATCCTGGCTCCAATACAGATAACAAATATTTTCAAATGTGATAGTCTTTATTTAACTAATTGATGAGGAAATTGGTAAGGTGTTACAACCAGTTCAAAGTGGAATCCACAGAACAGACATATTAGAGATCAAGTGTATTGAAGTGAACCTTAAAACGCTGGTTTTCTCCACAGGGAGAGAAAATCATCCCTTAACCAGACATAATTTATGTATGTGTTTATAAATGAAGATTATTTTACATTGTTACCAGTTATCTACAGCTTTTTAGAATTGTCAAATAGCTCTCATTGAATCAAAATCAGATAACTTGTGAGTCAAATCTGACCCTTTACCTGACTTTGTAGATAAAATTTTTATTGGAACACAACTATGCCCATTAATTTGTATATTGTCTGCTATGTGGCAGAGTTGAGTAGTTTTGACAATGATTCAGTAGTTTCACCAAAACCTAAAATATTTGCAAAATGACCCTTTACAGCAAGTTTGCTGACCCATATTATTGTCTGTATACAAATCCGTTATCAGATAGATGATTTCCATATGTTTTCTCTCAATTTGTGGTTTTTGTTTTTATTTTCTTCTTTTTTGTGTATTTTGAAGAGCAGAAGTTTTAAATTTTGATGATGCCCAATTTATCAGGTTTCTATTTATGTATATAATCCATTTCAAATTAATTATTTTATGTGATATAAGGATTGAGGTATTTTTACTTGTGATATTTGGTTATTCCAGCACAGTTTGTTGAAAACACTATCTTTGTTGAATTACCTAGTACCTTTGTCAAAAATCAGTTAACCTTAATTATATGTGTTTAATGTTGAGATGATTCTCTTCCTTTCATCTTTATGTCTACCCTTATGGCAACACCACACTGGCTCAATTACTATGGTTTTGGGGTAGGTTTTGAATGAGGCAGTGAAACTCCTCCAAATTTATTCTTCTTTTTCAGATTTCCTTTGATTTCATTGATTTTTTTTACAATAAAAGAAAATTCATTTTTCCTTTCCGACAGTACAAACATTTGTGTATGCTTCCTTATGGGTAGCAATAAGATGATCAGGTTAAGGTTCTGAAGGACCTTTCATCAAAGTGAGGATCAGTACCATCACTGGTCAGTATAATTTCTAATCACCCAGTATATTTCTTGCTTATATTTTTCATTTATGTAACTTACGGCTATGTGCTTGCTTCTCTAATTTTGCTGTACCTCCATAACAGTGTGCCTCTTATCAATAGCACATGATCAGTGAAGGAGCAGACTAGGGGACCACATGATCTGGTCCCACTTTGCAGTCAGTGTTGAAGGGTAGGGAAGTCTTGAGACTGCTTGGCTCATCCCTTTCCTGACTGGATCTTAGTGGTAGAAACTGAACAGCAGAAGCAAAAGACTTTGGGTTTGGGTGTATGCCAGATCACCTCAGTGCATCTGAAAACCCTGTAGAGATCATGTGAATATATAAAAAAAGACTATGAAGTGAATGCCTGTCAAACTGTCAGGATGGTTATTGGAAGAGTTGTCTCACAGGCTTTTTTATAAACATGAATGACAATGCTAAACAATGGGTAGCAAATATTATTGGTTGATAAGTCCTTCATGGACTTAATCAGCACTGTTAATCAGCACTCAAACATTGTTAATTCAGTTTTCTATAATTTCTAAACCTGGTATTTAAATACATAAACTATTCATATGAAATAAAGATTTCATAGCAAATTCTCATTTAATTTTTTATTTCACAGAAATAAAATAGTGATTTGAAATTTGTGAATGTTTAATGAAAATGTTTATAAGAAAAATATTCCAGTATTGCAGGAACTAAAATTCTCCCAACACCTTTAGGATTCAAGCATTAGTTTTTGATAAAATATTAGGGCATATTTAAAATACTTAAGAAATGTTAATTAACAGCTACCATCTTCTTTTAAAAGCCCTGTGGGATACTAATTAGTGGCCATAAAATTTGGAAAGAAATTATATATTTTTCCTTTCATATTTTCTCATTTATAAATGATTTGAAAATAGTGACTTTTTTCTTGAAAACCTTCTTTGTGTTTTCTCTACTCAAGTCAAGTCTCCTTGAATGCTCTACTTAGTTTTTCTAAACTGAGCTGTGCATAAAATATTTTAGTTTATCTTTGTAAAAATTGTGATGAATAACTTTGCATTTCTCCTTCACTGTTTAGAAGAAGATGGCAGCATTTTAAGATCAGCCATTGAGCCATTTAGCCTTGCATGGTGGTAGTTAACTTATTTTCAACATCATTATTAAGGCTATTTCAAAGAATGCTTCTGTTGAACATTTGGATCTCTCCCTTTTGTCTTCATATAATTCTTTCTTAGATGTCTCCTTATTAGGCTAAATTACTTTGGTATCTCTAATTAAAAATTAAATATCTTATAATGATCTGGCTTTTAAGGAGACTTGCCGACTAATGATGCTGAGCCTTTTCGGTTTGTTGTTGGCCCAGACATTGCTCGCTTGGTTTCCTAATTTAGCAACAGAAATAAAACTATGCAGGACCTGGCAGGTTTGGTATGCCGGCACCCAGCCAGGAAGCATGGGTTTCTTAAGTAAATGGACGAATGAGGATTTGAGGAAAACACAGATTCTGTTACTTGAGCTTTACACTTCTCAAATCCCTAACTATTTAAAGAAACTCAGCTAACCTGCTGCCACCGCCATAAAGTTTGTTTTGTTTAAATACACATACACACAAAGTGATCCATTGTTTTCCAGAATTGAAAATTACCTTTCATATTGTTTTTTAATTCATATTTTTTGTGAATTTTTAATAAAAGGCATTCTCGATAAATAATTCATGAAAACTAGCTATTAAGTCTTTTCAATGATTTTATGTAGTTGTAATACCTTTCAAAATAGCATAATTCAGAAGAGTTGATAATATAATATGTAATTTCTGTGTAAGGAAATAAAGTTCTAAGAGAAACTTTAAAAAGAAGCCCAGTTTTACTCTCTGGCTCTGGCGCCAACAGGGCTGGGTTTTCCTGGTCCCTAGTATCTGCCTGCAGAGGTTTTTTAATTGTATGTTTGAGCACAGACTGCTCTCCTTCTTGTTGGTTCATTTTGTCTGGCACATAGTTGATTTCTTAAGGTCTATTGCTTCTGAATTTGAAGAAGAGGATTAATTTGCTTCTTTTCTTCAAACTATCATGTATTTCTTCTGGCCTCTGCCTTTCATTGTCAGAAGAGAGCCAGCTGTCTACCTTGATGATCATTGTTAACTGGTTTTGGACTATGTGTAAGTCAGAGGCAGGTCATCTGAAGTATATTTTCATAGAGAAAGAAGAAACTTACTTTTTCCTCATAAGACTTTTGATAAATAGGGAACAGTTATTTCTCAACACTTGGGATACTGTGAGGGATACAGATATAGTGCACAGGCTCCAAATCACATATGAAGCAAGATTGGTCACAGTATGGAGCAAAATGGATATACTGTAAACTTCAATAATCAAATCACATCACTTTTAGGATCAGTAAAAATTTTCATTCAATAGAATAAATAATAAAATAAAATAAATGTCACAAATTTCTTGACTAAACATGATCAGAAGGTTACTAATCTGTGAAAATAGTCAGTTCTTAAACTGATCTACTTCTTTTGTGGGTATCTGAATAAGGCAGATAGATTTTCATTTTTGACATCAGTGATCAAAGATTATAATCCTGTTCATTTATTTTTTAACATGGAAATCTCTTATATGTAGAAAAGTTCACAGATTAAAAATGTGTATTCAATGAATGTGTGTTCTTTCTCATCACATTCTTCTGCTTCCCCATCTATACTGTGCTCCAGGAATCCACATCCTGTGGAGACAACTATGTGGCTCATAGTTCCCCTGTTAACAGGACACTGTTCTAGTAAGATTTCAGCTAAGGAGTGGACAAAGGGGAGATCCCTGTTGTAAAAGACTCAAATTGGCATCTGTTGGTTATTAGATAATTTTTAACATTAGTGAAAATCTAGTATATAGATATTTTTGTTGTCTTGTAATTTTACTTTGTAAACACATTGTATTTTGTTAGTATTGCTAGTAATAATAAAATTGTACGGTTATTTCAAAAAGTGGTAAATTTACTACTCTATAATCAAGAAAATGCTACTACTAGGATTAGTAGTATACTATTAAGCATTTAAACTAAGCTAGGTATGCTATTAAATGTTTAACTTTGTTTTTACTCTTATCACTACAGTTGTTTAGAATAGTTATCGTTTTTCATTTTTATTAAAAATGATAACCCTGAAACTTAGAACGATTAACTCCTTTATCTGAAGTTACACAGCCAAACATTGTCATAGAGTACCCCAGAAGTCCCTAGGCTTCCTTCTAGTTGCTACCACCTCCCCTCTTCCAAGGGTAACCTCTGTTCTGACCTCCAAAACTCATCTCAGTTTTAAAGGGAAATTAAAGAGACTGCAGTTGTAGATCTTATTAAAGTGCAGTGTGCTCTTGTTAATGGTAAAGACTTAATATATATGATGTTGGTCATTATGAACATTCTATTGGATGTGATGGGAAGCCACTGGGGGATTTTGAGCTCAGGAATGACATGATCTCTCTTGGGTATAAAAGAAATCACTTGGGCAACTGTGTAAAGTAGAAATCAAGAATAAACACTGGGAAATCAGTTAGGAATCCACAGAAATAATCCTGGTGAGAGATAGTGGTGGCTTACGCTGAAGTGGTAGCAGAACTGGGACAAGAAACAGTGAGATTTACAGTATTGCACTCGTTTTCTTTTATCCACAGGGAAGGCTTTATCCTTGATTACAAATGAGGAATGTCAAGACATTGAGGTTATGAACCTCACCCAAGATGACTTAGTAAGGTAGAATCAGGACTCAAACATGATTTTCTAATTCTTAGTTCAGAATTTTTTCTAAGCTATTAATAGAAATACACGATCTTCTAAAAATTATCTGATTCAAATAATTTATATGATTGAAGAAACTAAAATCATGGACTAGCTTATAATACTATGATACTTATCTATTGTTGCATAACCAATTACCATAAGCTGATTGGTTTAAGACAATAGCACACACTTATTTTTTTTTATTGGTTGTTCAAAACGTTACAAAGCTCTTGACATATCATATTTCATACATTAGATTCAAGTGGGTTATGAACTCCCATTTTTACCCCAAATACAGATTGCAGAATCACATCGGTTACACATCCACATTTTTACATGATGCCATATTAGTGACTGTTGTATTCTGCTACCTTTCCTATCCTCTATTATCCCCCTCTCCCCTCCCCTCCCATCTTCTCTCTCTACCCCATCTACTGTAATTCATTTCTCTCCTTGTTTTTTTGGAGATCCTCATTGTTACACAAAATTACATATAAGAGGTTTCGAGGGGAATGGAAAAAAATAGCACACACTTATTATCTCAGTTTCTTTGAGTCAGAAGTCCAAGCGCAGCTTAGCTATGTCTTCTGCTGAGGATCTAAGAAAACTACAGTTGAATTTGGGTTTGCCAGAGTTCTATTCTCATCGGAAGCTTGACTGTAGAAGGATCTGTTTTATTTTACTGCAGATCCCTTAATACTATTTCTTGTATTTGAGGTTGGGACAAAAATAATTCAAGTATAATGAAATTTTGTATGTTAGCCTTATAATAAAGGAATTCTTATTGGTTTTGCCCTCAATGGAAAGAATGAATTCTATTAAAAAATGACTTTCCTATATTTTTTCTATAATATCATTTCATCCTTTCTGTACATAGACTTAACATTTGAGGCATAGAACATGTTAATTCTATTCTATATGTATTTTGGTGCTGGGAGCCATCAGCCAAGTAGGTATGACAATCTCCTTGCCAGCTTACTTCCATGCTGTCTAGTGGAAGGACTTCTGAAAGGTGACCTTGCTCAAGGACCAGGGCAGGATCCGTGTTTAGGGTGTTCCCCCTTTAGAATAGGGCAGTTTAGCATAATAGGAGATTAGGGTGTTCCCCCTTTAGAATAGGGCGTATCCTGCTGCTGAGTTCCTCTTGAGTGCTTAGGGTCAGACAGTATATTTTGGGAGACAGAAGCCCATGTGGTGAGGATTTGGGCAGAGTAGTGGATTTGGGAGTGGATTTGAGCAGAGAACGTGGATTCCCCCAGAGCGTGTTTGTAGACGTTCGGTGTAAGTTCGGGAATAAAGAATTGCTGTTTGAATCTACAAGCTGTGTGGAGACTCTTGATTTGTGCCCAGCCAGAGACTGCGGCATTTTGGGGTATGGGTTTGGGGGTTAGAGTTACAGCTCAGTGGTAGAGCACTTGCCCAGCACACGTGAGGCACTGGGTTTGATCCTCAGCACCACATAAAAATAAATAAAAATAAAGGTATTGTGTCCATCTACAACTGAAAATATTTTTTTTAAAGGAATCTTGGTGTTCAAAAAAAAAAAAAATCTTGGTATTCAGACTATGTGTTAGTGGGCATTATTCTCATTTTGCTACCACTAGTAAATATCCTCATTAGGTTTTTTAGTGGTTATTTTCCATTTCACTTCCTAATTTATTCATATTTTTGCTCTTAGTCTAGTGCTAAGGTGATCTTTTGTAGGTTCTTTGGCTACTGAATTATGAAATTTAAAGAAAATTAGTTGTGGAACCAACTTCTGGTTTCAAAAATCACAACAACTTTCTCAGCTACAATCTCTACTCCTGAAGCTTTTCTGAACTGTATTCCAGCTTATATGGTCATTCTTAAATAATGACCATATTTGTGATAAACAGATGAAGGAACATTTTCATATTGCAGAATTTCCATTATCAGAAATTGGGTTTACTATACCCTTGTGGAGTCACCAAAAGTATTTATCCCTTGTTCAGTTTTCTTTGTGAAGATTACATTATAGGGGCTGGGGATGTGGCTCAAGCGGTAACACGCTTGCCTAGCATGCGCGGGGTGCTGGGTTCAATCCTTAGCACCACATAAAAATAAAATAAAGAAGTTGTGTCCACCGAAAACTGAAAAATAAATATTAAAAAATTCTCTCTCTCTCTCTCTCTCTCTCTCTCTCTCTCTCTCTCTCTCTCTCTCAAAAAAAAAAAAAAAAGAATACATTATAAGGAGAGGATCATATATTTCCAGTACCCATCATTGAAGGTTAAAGGACATAATGTCTCCCTGTCCTACTTTTAGTGAAGCTAAGATTAATTAGTGATTCTCATGTTATCAGTATGGTCCATCCAATACAAAGTTCCCTGCTGACTTTTTATCTAATGGTTCAGGAAGCTATAAATGATATTTACCAAGATATATTATTTCATTAGAGATTATAAAATGTTGATTATTAAAATTCCATCATTCTATATTTATTAACTATATATTTAAAAGCTTTTGGGTGTTATCTTCTACAATTTCTTTTCTTGGTCTATTTCTTCATGCTTTGTTTTACTTATAACTTTATGCTTTGAAAGATTTCTGCTTATGGAATTAGCAAACTAGGTAACTTGAACCAATCCGCCCTTAAGGAAAAACTTGTGGAGCTGGGGCAGTGGAATTGTTTTGAAGGCACTAGTTAGCTAGCTAACAAGATGTGAAGAGTTCCCAGGTCAAAGAGATTGTAGTCTTTAAAAGAAATCACTTGCCACTAAAGTGATACTGTGTTGCTGTATTGAGGCACAACATGTTGAAGGTCCACGTCTGGTGCCAGAAAACAGTGAAGTAGTCAATGACTACTGGAAAATAGTGTAAGAGTCAAGAGTGGACTGTTGGAACATCAAAAAGAATAATGACTGCATGGGTAGAGTCGCATCTATAGATTCAAAATGTGTTCTTTAAAAAATTATTGGTAAATTCTGGAAGGTACTAAGGTACCAACTTAGTCTTTGAAGAATTTTAAAGGGAAAAGACCGAACATTTTCCTGTTTTCTTTCCAAACTGAATAGTTGAATAAAAGAATTTTTCATCATGGAATAATATAGTTAATAAATACAGAGATACGGATGGAATTAGAAAAAAATCAACATTTTATTATCTCTAATGAAATACTTCATCTTAATAAAGATCATTTACAGCTTCCTAAATGCTAGGTAAAAAGTTGATAGGGAACTTTGTATCTGATAGACTATATATGTAATACCAGATTTGCTAATTAATCTTAGCTTCACTAAAAGTGAGACAGACAGACATTTTGTGCTGCTACCAAGGATGATGCTACTGGAAATATATGACCTTATCTCTATAATGTAACCTTGACAAAGAAAACTGAACAAGTAATAAATGAATATTTTTGGTGACTCTATGAGGACACAGTAAACCCGATTTTAGACAATGGAAATTATATAAGATGAAAATCCAGCTTTATAAATAAATGAAAGACATGAAGATGAAAAGGGGATATTGAGAAAAGAGTCATAACAGCCAAATTCAGTTATTGGATTTTGTTTAGATTCTAATTCAAATAAACCTGTTGTAAAACTACATTTTTTTTATATGAGGGGAAATTGAACATGGACCAACCATCAGATAATATTAAGAAATTATTTTATGAAGCACAATAGTGGTATTATGAGTTTGTTTTTAAAATTCCTTGTCTGTTAGAATATATACTAAAGTGTTTTTGCTGGTGAAATACTTCGTAAGATGAATATGAAATAGAGCTCCTCTTGCATGGATTGCAACCCAGCTTCTATTTATCAGGATAACCAAAAACATGAAAATTTCTGAAATTGCATTTCCCATTGCTTATGCCCCCAAGTACCTGACAGAAGCAAATTAGATTTTTAGAGGTAGAAGATAACATTATCTTAGACCTAAAATTACTTCTACAAACAATTGTTCAAAGTTCACCTAATGGAAAACAGAATAATACACTGTACAACTGAAGAATACGTATTCTTTTCAGACACATATAAGATTTACAAAAATCCACCAAGAAGTAAAATCATACTGTTCTCTTATCACAATGCAATTAAACTAGGAGTTAATTTTAAAAATGTATCTAGTACCTCTCCTGCTTACTGCAGATAAATTTCTTCCTGACCTCATCATAGAAAAAGACTTCTTAAGCTGGACAGATATAAAGGAAAAGATTAATAAAATTGACCTAATATTTAGAAAAGATATTTACTGCACAGATTACTACTTTTCCTTATTGTAGGCAATATAATCTTTCTCCCAACTACTCATCTGCTGCTGTTGCATGAAAAAGGTCATGAACAATATATAAATGAATTCATGTGGTTTATTTTAATAACATTATACTGTATACAAACAAATGGGCCAGTGTTGGAATGTTGGGCCACAGTTTGTGGAACCCTGAGATAAATAAGTAATGAAAAGGTAAGTCTCACCATGGGAGAAGATATTTGCAATACATATAAATGGAGAATTATTATTACAAACATAATAAAATCTGTAAATCAAAATGAAAAAGACTGACAGTCTAGCTTTAAAATCAGCAAGAGACTTGAACAAGCACTTGAGCAAAGAGGAAATCCAGATGGCTGATAAACATATGTTAATGTGCTTAGCCTCATTAGTCATTAGAGACATGCAAATTAAAACTATAATAAAGTTTAAGTAAATAGCAACTAGAATAACTCAAAAATACTGACAAAACTAATTTATGAGCCCACGGAGAAAGAAAGGCTCATACCATATAATGTTGACAATATTCATACTTGTGACCAAATAGTTCTACTCCCAAAACTAAATGGAAAGACATAGTAATTTTCACTAAATTCAAATGTTTATAATTTCCCCAGCTAGAAATAAATGTCATTTAACATTGATATTAAATGGATGAAAACAGCTAATTCATTACTGGGATATTACTGAACAACAAAAAGAACAGGTAACTAAATTCAGCAATGTTTGACTTTTATGAGTATAACTGAGTAAAAAGAAGCCAAGTCACAAAGGAATGTGGATTACGTGATTATAATTGTAGAAAGTTCTAAACTAAGCAAAACTAAATCATAGTCTTCAGGGATTCTTTATTAGGTAGTAAAGATTTTTTAAAAATGGATTAAAAGATGATAAATTGAAACGTCTCTTTTGGGAATTCAACATTCAGGTATAATGCAGTCATTTAAAGCAGCTGATACTTTCATTGTAATAACAAAGCAAAAATTCAGAAGTCATAATTTTAAAAGCACCAGACACTGTGGAAGAAATATTTAGGCATGAGATACTTAATCTTATTTATCTTTGTATCTTTGATAGCACTTGATGGTCTGCCCTTATATGGGTGGTTGATAAATATTGAATGAATGAAAACAAAGGGAGATGGAAAAAGTACATACTTAAAATGGAAGATGAGGAAGAAATTTTGTTCCTTCCCATAGTCAGATCTTAAGGAGAAATTATTATCCTGGTACCCAAGGGAAAGAGATTTGTTGTACTTTATCCTACCTGGAATGCTAGTTATGCTTGAAGAATTTGATATTCTTGTTATTTATTAAATACTTATGTATTTATGTGAGTTTGAAGCACACCTATTGTTTAAAATGTTTTGAGAAAGTAAAATTTTCTTATGTAGTAGTCTCACCTTTTGTATCTTTTGTATTTTTTCATAATCAAAATTTCAGAAAACCTTGGTGCAGATTCATTACCTCTGGAATCTTAGCATAGGAATACACTTTGTATAGAATCTTATTTTTCTTTGTATAAAGAATCTTATTTTTCCTTTTATAAAATTTGATATTAGAGTTAGATTATGCATTTTTGGCAAGAATACCAAAGAAATTATGTTCAGTCCTTCTCAATACATTATATTGGGGATCATGTCTTATTACTAGTGATATTAACTTTGATTCCTTCATTAAGTTGGTGGCTACTAGGTTTTTCCATTTTCCCCTTTGTAATTGGTAAGTATCTTAGAAATACTTTGAGATTCTTCCCAGGTGCTATTTCTCCTCTTGACTTTCATGTTCTTATTTTAGCATCCGTTGTTGGATCTTGCCTGCAACAAGGATTACTGTGATGTTAGCCTAATGTAACTTTTGCATTTCCCTCATTCCTTATACATTTACTAATTGAAATTTTGTAAAAAAGAACTTTACATCATCCTCCCTTCATCTATGCCAGTAAGAACTCATGAATATTTTATGTCTAATAATCTAATACTGTTTTTTGTTGTTCAGATGGTTCTGGGTTAAACCATTGGGAGATCCTCTTGGTTGACTTTTTGACATGTCTCTATTCTTTTTCAATCATATTCTTATTTTCTGGCATTGCAAGATGTTCTAAGCTCATTTGTATTTTCTGTTCCTTTTACTGGAGAGTGGTATTTGGAAACCAAGATCTGGGTACCTGGTGTGCTCTTTGCTACTAAGGTCATGGGCATTAATGAAATATTTTTTGACAAGGGTGGAGGATGATGGGTATAATATTGTTTGTGTTGTTGTCTGGTACCTGTGTATGAGAGTTTTTCTAAGGTACAATAGTTTTGCTGATAGAGAATTCTTGGTTGGCATTTTTTTCCCTTTTCCTACGGAATTTGTTACTATTAGTTGACAAAACTTTGGGATTTTTTCCCTTGCCCCAAATCAAGAGTGCTGCTCTGGTAGCCAGGGTACTGGGTTTTGGTAGTCAGATACGCATTGCTAAGATACCATTCTTGCAGATGGGATAGGAGTCATCCCAAGCAAGAAAAGGCTGTGGATGCCATTGTTCTTGAATGAAGCTTTACAGGTATTTAAGAATAAACATTTCTAAATTTGTAGTTGCCTTGGGATTTCTAGAGCCCTGAAATGATGATTTTGTAGTTTTGTCTAGTGTAATGCTTGGTTTTGGTGGAGAAACTAAGTTGAGTTCTTCACACTGTCCTTAGCTGCCATTATTTTAAAATATTCTCAAGTTATTTATTTAATTAACTGTGTAAAAATATTTAAGCACCTCATGGAGCTGAAGAATCCATATTTTTTCATGAATTTTGTGACAGTATCTTTCCATCCTGATTCTCTGCTATTTCTCCTATTCCAAAGTTATTGAACAAGTTCCTGTGTTCACAGTTACTGGCAAAAACATTGAGTGCTTTTTATATTCTTTCAGTTACTGGGATGGGTTTTGCCTGGGTAGGTAAACTGCCTTAAAGTGTGTGAAATTATTCTTATTTTCTTTACCTAACTTAGACTTTAAGTTTTTCTCTAACATGTTGGACATCAGTTTCCTAGTGGAGAAGATGGAAGATTTTTTATCTGTCATTTGTTAGCTAATTATTCTTAGTACAAGTGAAATCACAAAAGGTCTGGTACTACTGCCAACTAATGAAGCCAAAAATCTAGAGACAGACTGACCAGGGCTGAGAGAAGAGCTCTATTGGCATTAAGCCGTCAAATTGGAAGATGGGGACTCCAGTCCTAGCAGGTGCAGGGCTTTTATAGGGATTTATAGGGAAGTACATCAAATAGGCAGGCTTTCCTGGCATAGAGATATTGTTTTCCATAGGTCACCAGATGTTCTGGGTTCTGTAAATCCAAAGACAAGTTACTAATGAGAAAATCGTCATACTCATGTCTTTTTAGTTCCTTTTCCCAGGAAGAGTTAACCTGCAGATGATCATTAGGACACAAAAGGCATCTTCTTTCAGATAACAGGGGAAGATAGCGAAAGTCAACTGTCCCCTGATAACAGGGAAAAATGACAGAAAGACAACTTTGAAGGGAGAAGATAGTGAAACACATCATTAATAGAGCAGTTTTAATCTGTTAAGTGACTTCAGTTAGAGGTATCATCTATAACAAAGCCAATGGAAGACTAAGAATATGTTGCTCAGCAGCATGACTTCCAAAATCAGTGATTTTTAAAATCAACTAAAAGCAAGTAGAGTTAGGGAGTTTATTTAGGTTTTCTCCCCATTACACAAGTATAGCTTTAGAAATCTTTTTGCTATCCTTTGCATTTGTCTGAAGTGGGGCTCATAAAGGACAATGGCATTTTCTCCATTCTTGCAGATTCACTTCTAAATATATAATCAAAGACAAATATAAATCATTGATTATACTTTTCTCAGGAAATGTTAAGTTGTATATACAACCTCAAATGTTGGATTTTTATTTACTTATGGCATCATCATCATTTTCATTCTCTTTACTCCAAAGAAATAATAAAATCCAGAAAATGTTTTTTATGGGTTCTCAAATCTTCAGAAAATGAAAAAAGGGAAAGATTTTATCTTTAAAAAATTATTCAAATAAGTAAGCATGCAATTATTGTTAACAGTTTCCAGAAGAGCACAGTGAAATTTGTGTTGATTTTTTAAAAATCTAAAATATGAAGCATAACTGACAGGACAATAGCATATCAGCAGACAATAATATCTAGAAAATAGAAAAGTAAATCTACTCATTTTATTGTTTTAGGTGCTACTGTTTTTGTGATTGTTAATTTTTTTTTCCTTTCTAAAAATTAATTTATGGTGGGATGTGATGGACATCATTATACAAAGTACATGTATGAAGACTTGAATTTGGTGCCAGCATACTTTACATACAAACAGAAATACAAAAAATGTGGTATATATGTGTATTAGGAATTGTAATACAGGGGCTGGAGTTATGACTCAGTGGTAGAGCGCTTGCCTAGCATGTGCAAGGCACTGGGTTTGATTCTCAGCACCACATATAAATAAATGAATAAAATAAAGATCCATCAATATCTAAAAAAAATTTTTAAAAAATTTAATGCAAAAAATAGTGTTACCTTAGATTAGGTAAAGAGAAATGAAAGGAGGGGAAGGCAGAGGATGTAGGGATAAGAAAGATCCTAGAATGAAACAGACGTTATTACTATATGTATGTATGTGACTGTATGACCAATGTGATTCTACAATATGTATACTCAGAAAAATGAGAAATTATATCCCATCTACGTATGATACATCAAAGTATATAAGTACATTCTACTGTAATGTATAACTAATTAAAATAAATAAAAATTAATTTATTTATTAGTTATAATTGATAGCAGAATGCATTTTGATTCATTGTATACAATTGTAGCACAACTCTTCATTTCTCTGTACATGATGTAGCATCCCATTGTATGTGCAGTCATACATGTACCTAGGGTAATAATATCCATCTCATTTCACCATCTTTCTTGCCCCTGTGCCACCTATTCTCCCCTCCCTCTCCTTTGCCCAAGGTTCCTCCATTTTTTCCATGCCCTGCCCCCCATTATGGATCAGCATCTACTTATCAGAGAGAACATTCAGTCTTTGGTTTTTTGGGATTGGCTTACTTCCCTTAGCAGGGTATTCTCCAACTCTATCCATTTACCTGCAAATGCCATAATTTTATTTTCTTTTAATGCTGAGTAATATTCTATTGTGTATATTGAAGGGCATCTAAGTTGCTTCCATAGTTTAACTATTGTGAATTGAGCTGCTATAAACATCAATGTGGCTGTGTTACTATAGTATACTGATTTTAAGTCCTTTGGGTATAGACCAAGGAGTGGGATAGCTGGGTCAAATGGTGGTTCCATTCCAAGTTTTCTAAGGAATTTTCATACTGCTTTGCAGAGTGGTTGCACCAATTTGCAGTCCCACCCGCAATGTATGAGTGTGCCTTTTCCCTCACATCCTTGCCAACACTGATTGTTGTTTGTATTATTGATAACTGCCATTCTGATTGGCATGAGATAAAATCTTAGAGTAGTTTTGATTTGCATTTCTCTAATTACTAGAGATGTTGAACATTTTTTCATATTTGATTGATTGTATATTTTCTTCTGAGAAGTGTCTGTTCAACTCCTTAGCCCATTTATTATTGGATTTGTTTGTTTGTTTTGTGTTTTTTGAGTTCTTTATATATCCTAGAGATTAGTGCTCTGATATGTGTGTGGCAAAAATTTGCTCCCAAAATGTACGCTTCTTTCCACCTCATTGATTGTTTCTTTTGCTGAGAAGAAGCTTTTCAGTTTGAATCAATCCCATTTATTGATTCTTGATTTTATTTCTTGAGCTATAGGAGTCTTATTAAGGAAGTTAGGCTCTAATAGGACATGATGATGATTTGGGTCTACTTTTTCTTCTATTAGATTCAGGGTCTCTGGTCTAATCCCTAAGTCCTTGATCCACTTTGAGTTGAGTTTTGTGCATGGTGAGAGATAGGGGTTTAGTTTCATTTTGCTGCATACGGATTTTCAGTTTTCCCAGCACCATTTGTTGAAGAGACTATCATTTCTCCAATGTATGTTTTTTACTTATTTGTCTTGTATGAGATAATTGTATTTATGTGGGTTTGTCTCTGTGTCTTCTATTCTGTACCATTGGTCTATTTGTCTATTTTGGTGCCAATACCATGCTGTTTTTGTTACTATAGCTTTGTAGTATAGTTTAAGATGTGGTATTGTAATGCCTCCTGTTTCATTCTTCTTGCTAAGGATTGCTTTGTCTATTCTGGGTCTTTTATTTTTCCAAATGAATTTCATTATGCTCTTTCTATTGCTATAGGAAAGGCTTTGGGATTTTAACTGGACACATTGAATCTGTATAGCACTTTGGGTAGTGTGACCATTTTGACAATATTAATTTTGCCAATCTAAGAGCATGGGATATCTTTCCATCTTCTAAGGTCTTCTTCAACTTCTTTCTTTAGTGTTCTATAGTTTTCATTGTAGAGGTCTTTCACCTCTTTTGTTAAGTTGAGTCCCAAGTTTTGTTGTTGTTGTTGTTTTGTTTTTTGAGGCTATTGTGAACGGTATAGTTTTTCTAATTTCTCTTTCAGAGGATTTATCACTGATGTATAGAAATGCATTTGATTTATGGGTATTGATTTTATATCCAGCTATTGTGCTGAATTCATTTATTAATTCTAGAAGTTTTCTGGTGGAGTGTTTTGGATCCTATAAGTATAGAATCATGTCATCAGCAAATAATGATAGTTTGAGTTCTTCTTTTCCTATTCATATCCCTTTAATTTCTTTCTTCTGTCTAATTACTCTGACTAGTGTTTCAAGGGCTATGTTGAATAGGAGTGGTGAAAGATGGCATCCCTGTCTTGTTCAATTTTTATAGGGAATGCTTCCAATTCTTTTGCCACTTAGAATGATGTTGGCCTTGGGTTTAGCATAGGTAGCTTTTACAATGTTGAGGTATGTTCCTACTATCCCAGTTTTTCTAGTGTTTTGAACATGAAAGGATGCTATATTTTGTCAAATGCTTTCTCTGCATCAATTGATATAATCATATGATTCTTGTCTTTAAGTCTATTGATGTGATGAATTATATCTATTGATGTTTGTATATTGAATCAACCTAGCATCCCTGGGATGAACCCCACTTGATTGTGGTGTACTAACTTTTTAATGTTGTTGTATGTGATTTGCCATAATTTTATTGAGAACTTTTGCATCAATGTTCATCGGGCATATTAGTCTAAAATTTTCTCTCCTTGATGTGTCTTTGCCTAGTTTTGGTATCAGGATGATATCTAGCTTCATAGAATGAGTTTGGAGGACCCCCTCCTTTTCTAATTCATGGAATAATTTGAAGAGTATTGGTATTAATTCTGCTTTGTAGGTCTTGTAGAACTCAGCTGTGAATCCTTCTTGCCCCTGGCTTTTCTTGGTTGGCAGGCTTTTGATAGCATCTTCTATTTCCTTGCTTGAAATTGATCTGTTTAAATTGTATATGTCATCTTGGCTCAGTTTGAGTTGATCATATGCCTCTAGAAATTTTTTTGGTGTCTATGAGGTTTTCTATTTTACTAGAGTATAAATTTTCAAAATAGTTTCTAATTGTCTTCTGTATTTCCATAATGTCTATCATGATATTTCCATTTTCATTGTAAATTTTAGTAATTTGAGTTTTCTTTCTCCTTTTTGCTAGCGTGGCCAAGGGTTTGTCAATTTTATTTATTTTTTCAAAGAAACAGTTTTTAATTGTTTCTTTTGTTTCAATTTTATTGATTTCTGCCCTGATTTTAATTATTTCCTCTCTTATACTACTTTTGGTTTGTTCCTCTTTTTCTAGGGCTTTACAATGTAATGTCAGATCATTTATTTGTTGACTTTTTCTTCTTTTAAGAATGAACTCCATTCAATGAACTTTACTCTCAGCATTGCCTTCATAGTGTCCCATAGATTTTGATAAGTTGTATTGAAGTTCTCATTTACCTTTAAGAAATTTTTAATCTCCTCCTTGATGTCTTCTGTTATCCATGTGTCATTCAATAGCATATAGTTTAGTCTCCAGGTGTTGGAGTAGCTTCTTTTTGTATTTTTTATTTTTATTTTTAAAATTTTTTTAAAGTTGTTGATGGACCTTTATTTTATTTATTTGTATGTGCTTCTGAGAATCGAACCCAGTGCCTCTTACATTCTAGGCAAGCGCTCTCCCACTGAGCCACAACCTCAGCTCCTTCTTTTTTTATTTTATCATTGATTTCTAACTTCATTCTATTATGTTCAAATATAATGCAGGGTAGTATCTAGTATTTTTTTATATTTGCTAAGACTTGCCTTGTGGCGTAACATATAGTCTATTTTGGAGAAGGTTCCATGTGCTGCTGAGAAGAAAGTGTATTCCCTCGTTGATGGATGGATGTTCTATATATGTCTGTTAAGTCCAAATTATTGATTGTATTATTGAGTTCTATAGTTCCTTTGTTTAGTTTTTGTTTGGAAGATCTATCCAGTAGTTACAGAGGTGTATTTAAAGTCTATTTGGTTCTTGTACTTGAGAAGGGTTTTTTTATATATATATATATATATATGGATGTCCCATTGTTTGGAGCATAGATATTTATGATTGTTATGTATTGTTGATGTTTGAATCCTTGAAGCAATATGAAATGTCCTTCTTTATCTCTTTTCACTGGTTTTGGTTTGAAGTTCACTTTATCTGATATGAGGATGGAATCCACTACTTGTTTACATGTTCCATGTGAGTGACGCATTTTTTCCACCCTTTACCTTCAGTCTGTGGATGTCTTTTCCTGTGAGATGAGTCTCTTGAAGGCAATGTATTGTTGGGCATTTTTTATTTAGTCCAGTCTGACAGTCTGTCTTTTAATTGCATGGTTTAGGCCATTCATATTCAGGGTTATTATTGAAATATGATTTATATTCCCAGACATTTTGGGTTATTTTTGTTTTTTAACTTGACTTGATTTCTCCTTTGATTGGTCTTTCCTTTAGTGTAGTTCCTCTCTTTGCTGATTTTCATTGTTGTTTTTCATTTTCACCTCATGGAATATTTTGCTATAAATGCTCTGTAGTGCAGGTTTTCTCGCTGTAAATTCTTTTAACTTTTGTTTATCATGAAAGGTTTATATTTCATCATCAAATCTGATGCTCAATTTTTCTGGAAATAGATTCTTGGTTGGCATCCATTTTCTTTCAGAGCTTGGTATATGTTATTCCAGGATCTCCTGGCTTTGAGGATCTAGGTTGAAAAATCTACTGAGATCCAAATTGGTCTCCCCCTATATGTGATCTGATTCCTCTCTCTTGTGACCTTTAGCATTCTATCCTTATTCTGTATGCTAGGCATTTTCATTATAATGTGCCTTGGTGTAGATCTGTTGTAATTTTGTGCATTTGGTGTCCTGTAAGCCTCTTGCATTTGATTTTCCAATTCATTCTTCATGTTTGGGAAATTTTCTGATATTATTTCATTGAAGAGATTATGCATTCCTTTGATTTGAATCTCTGTGCCTTCCTGTATCCCAATAATTCTTATATTTGGTCTTTTGCTGCTATCCCATAATTCTTGGGTGCTCTGTTCATGGTTTCTTACCATCTTCACTGTGTGGTCAACTTTATTTTTTAAAATTGAATATTTTGTCTTCAGTATCTGATGTTGTGTCTTCCTAGTGATCTAGTCTGATGGTGATGCTTTGTATTGAGTTTTTTATTTCATTTATTATTTCCTTCATTTCAAGGATTTCTGATTCCTTTTTTTCCCCCAGAATCTCTTTTTCTTGGAGTAATCTTTTGCTACCTCTACCTGTATTTGCTCCCTTATCTCTTTGTTGCTGTGATCAGTGATTGCCTGTATTTCCTCCTTTATCTCTTTGTTGGAGTTATCAATTTTTTGCCTGTATTTGCTCACTCAGGTCATTCTTTAATTCGTAGATTATTTTAATTATGTACATTCTGAACTCCTTCTGTGACATTTCATCCATTGTGCTGTCCATGCATTCTACTATTGTATCTTGGTTTGTTTGGGGCACTTTCTTCCCTTGTTTTTTCATATTGTCTATGTGTCTTCCTTTCTTGCAGTGGAGATCTGAGCTATTACAGTTTCTACCCTATAATCTTGTAGTGTTCCTGCAGATTTACTGTAACTCATGTTGGTGTTGGGCTTCTAGTCCCTGGATGGTGTCCCACAATGGATGCTACTGCAAATAAAGGTGGTGGTGGTGGTAGCAGAGATAACTCAAGATAGTAGTGGGGTGTCCCAAGATGGATGCAACCACTTTTGGAGATGGGGCTCAAAGGTGGGCTGCCTGTTCAGAGATTCAGCTGCCTCCAGGTGCTATCTGTTGTCTCAAGGTGGAGGCTACTGTGTGGGGAGGGTTATGGTGATGGCTGCAGTGTCTCGAGATGGAGGTATGCTAGGCCTGGGCTCCTGGGTAGGTTAGTAGGGCTGTTGTGCTAGGCCTAACCTTGGCCTAGGCTCCCGCATGGGTCCTTGTTAATGGTTTTTATAATGCTAAGTGTCTGGGTGTTTTGGGTCACTAGCCTATGGAAATTTCTATGCTCTAATTAAAATGAACTGCCAGTGCAAAGTCACTGGTTACCTAAGATTTTTATGGTGGGAAACAAAATTTTGGGATCATATGTCAGCAAGGTCATTGGCAATCTATATGCTTGTTTTTGTTTATTAAACTTTAAATTTTGAGATAATTGGAGATTCACATGCAGTTGTGAGTCCATATGCTTTGAACCAATCACTGTTTTGTTGTTCTTTTTTGTTATTAAATAGTTTTGCACAAATTAGCCATTGCTACTTTATAGATAATGACAGGGGTGATGTAGAAAGGTTTGAAGTTGACTGAAACCTTATGGCACTAATTTTGTTAAACACCAACTATGATAATAGTCATAATTAAGATAGGGTATCACATGGGCCAGCAGAACCTTGATTAAATACCCTGTACCACCAAAAAATAATAATAATAATAATTCAGAAACATAGTCTTTGCCTACTAACAGCCTGTTTCCCATACTTTTTATTTAAAAATACAAATTCTAACAAAAAGTATCATACATTTAAAAAAGAACTAAAATGCCAAATTAACAACTTGTGTGCTATTAATGAAATGAACTAATGTTTTCTATAAATTTTGACATAAAAATTTTAAATTCTGAGACTACATTGCTCATCTAGTAAGCCTTTTGTAAAGTTTGTAGTAACAACATTGACAAATTTAAAGTCATTTAAAATAATTTCCGTGCTCAGCATGATGTCACACACCTGGAATCTTAGTGGCTCTGGTGGCTAAGGAAAGAGGATCACAAATTCAAAACCAGCTTCAGCAACCTAACCAAGCCCTAAGCAACTTAGTGAGATCCTGTCTCAAAATATAAATAAATAAATAAAAATAAAAAGGCCTGGGGATGCAGCTCAGTGGTTAAGTGCCCTGGGGTTTAATCCCTGGCATCACCCGAACTCCCCACAAATCATTTCAGTCATAATTTTAGTAACTCATAAAATATGATTTATATTATATAACTATTTTTGTTAATCAAAGTGAATACAAAGGAAATATTAGTTATTTCAAAAATACTTTTACATATTTTTGTTATTTCAAACCAGAATGGCCTTTTTTAAAAATTCTTTTAGTTTCATTTACTAGCATTCTGGTTGGGACTTTTGTTGTGAAGAATTTCTGTTGGAGAAGCCACTTGTCTATGAATAATGAAAGACAATTTTTGTGGAAGGATTTAACAAGGATTATGGATAGGACTCATTCCATATGCTGTAAGATACTTCTTAATTACTGGTAACTTATTCAAAACATGAACCTCTTTAAGGGACATATTTGCCTAGAGGGAAGAAAGAAGGAATTTGATGTATAATGGGAGAGGATTATAAAGACAGAGTTAAGATTTAACTTAAAAACTCTTTGAATGTCCTTCAGAAGAACTGTAATACTAAAATTAAAAGTATCTGCAAAACTATGTTGAAAGGCCCATGACTAATACAAGTTTGGGTGTCAGGGAAGGTTTTCTTAAGGTGACAGTCTAAGGTTATATTAATCAGGATCTCACAAATGTTGCACATGCACAAGGATTTCAAGGACCACAAGTGCTAAAATAAACTATGATTTTGTATCCCATTTTCATTTTCTTTCCCTTGAGCAGAGTCCAAAATAGTATCTTTTTACTTTTCCTATAAAAAAGAAGAAAAAAAAAAAAAAAGAAGTACTCTTACAATGTTAGGTCTTTCTCATGGAGCTGATAAGAAAAATGTATGTTAAAATGTTGATTATCGACATTTTCCAAACTACTCAACATACCCTGTGAAAAAATGTTGCCGTGGCCAAATGAATGGGAACTTGCTGTTGAGTCACAATTAAATGGGTTTCTTAACTAGATAACTGCTCTTTAATATGCTAATGTGTGTTATGATAAACAGTGTAGCATATTGTTTTTCCTAAACTCATTAGACACTGGGAACACTGCTCTAAACTGGCAGTTATGTGAACATAGTTAGAGTAAACACTACTCAAAATGAAATAGCTCTGTAGTAACTACAATTACAATTATTTGTTGCAATTATTTGGTTTAGATAAAATTAATGTGGGTTATATGTGGGCATTGTTTTAGTTTTTGTGTATGTATGTTGTTTTGACCTAATTGTTTTGTTTTATTGAACTGCCAGTTCAAATAATAGGATGGATGAGTAGAGCTTAAAATTAACTTAAAAAATTGTTAAAATTCTTGGCAATTTATTTTGCACTTAAAGTATTTCTGGAAAAAAACAAACTGTTGTTTGCCATTCCTTATATGCTTACAAGTTTTGGTCGTTCTTTTTATTCTGCTATTCTGTTAGTTCCTGTTATTGAGTAGCATTTGAAAGCTTTGTTAATGCAGTGCCCAACAAAAGATTTATAGAGCACAATAAAAGACTTTGAACTCCAGTATATATTGACTGGCTTGCAGCAAAGCAATAGTTCTCTTTGTAGTATTTTTGCAAAAGGTTGTGGAATAAATAGAACTCTAAAGAAGTGTATTTTTATGTGTTCTCATTAGAAACACAGTACATTTTTCTATGACACTTGTATTTGACAGAAACTATATATACTTTGGATTTTTTTTTCATTTTATAGTGTCAAAACTTGTGAGACTAACAAAGATTTTTATAGAAGCACTGCATATATACTTATTAAATTGTTTTGTTGTATTTCAGTAAACCAAAATATTAAGAAATCAAATTCTTAGACTTTTAATTTATTTGTGATCATTCTTAGGGAAAATAAATGCAACTAGTAAATTGGAAATGAAAATAGTTGCATTTCTTGTTCTAACGAATCCCAAACAATGTAATGAGGTACTACTACATTAGCATGCAATTACTTTAATTTTTATTATTATAAAAGTAATACATGGACATAGAAATAAAGTTTAAACAGCATAGAAAATTTTAAAAGTCTACTTCTTTCTATGCCTTATTTTATTCCTAGCCTTGATATTAATCATTTCTTAATACTTTTTGTTTTCATTCTGCAGGTGGTTACCTCCATAAGGCTAAACAATTGCAAATAATAAATCTAGAGACATGTTACTTTTGTATTAAGATTGATGACCCAAATAAGCAAATTCAGAAATTTATAAATTCAGCTGGGGCACGGTGGTGTGCACCTGTAATCCAGCCTGTCAGAAAGGTGAGGCAGGAGAATCACAAGTTCAAAGCCAGCCTCAGCAACTTAGTAAGGAACTTGGCAACTCAGAGAGACCCTGTCTCTAAATAAAATATTTAAAAAAATGGCTGGGAATGCGGCTCAGTGGTTAAGTGCCCATGGTTTCAATCCCTAGTA